>NC_133163.1:111128667-112358310 GCF_040802235.1 Manis javanica | reverse complement strand
ACTGCTTTGGTGTCCCCTAGCCTCCTTCTCCCTCCGTTGCCATCTTGGTGTAATTGAGCTGCTCTGCAGTCTTGGAGATAGAAGCTATATAGCTCAGCAGAGATTCCTACTGACGTGTGCAAGTGAGAAAACTGGTGTCCAGGGAAAGGCCAAATTAGAGACTCTGAAATCCCTTCAAGCTCTAACATTTCCAGGACGGCCCATATTCAGGTTGACAGCCTGAAAAATGAGTAGGGTTTGTGAGTGTCCTGACCTAGGAAGGTTTCCCACCAGAAGTGTGTTCCTGGCCCCTCTGCTCCAGTTAACATTCTTCCTCGTGCTGTAACACGGATGAATAGACCCTGGATGGCAAAGCGTGATTCCCAACTCCGGGAGAGCCCACAGGGCACCATGCTTCTATCCTAACGAGCCATGACATGCCAATTATTTGCTTTTCTGGAGAAACCTCAGCCTGAAAAATCCGTTTAATTACCATGGGAGATAATCTTTTAAACATAGCTTTACATTCCTTAAAGATTTTTCCCTGTGGGAGTAAGAAAGTTTATCTGAAAATGGGATTGGATTGTTTATTTCTATTTCCAGAGGAAGAACTATTACCTGTAGTTAGCAAGCCACCTGAGCCCTGGAGAATTTATTTTTTTAAGTCTGTTCCTCCTCACTGATAGTTTGTCAATTATAGTGCAACAATCAGTAGTATTGTCACAGTGCAAACTTTGCACTTAGCTCTGTGATTCCAGACCTATAATTACTTGATATTTTTCAAGCATCCCTATCAGGTTGGATTCTGCACTGACCTAGATGTGGGTATCAAGAGTCAATGTCACAGAGAAGACAAGTAGTGATTCTACAACATCTTACTATGCTGATGGACAGTGACTGTAATGGGGTTTGTAGGGGGAACTTGGGATAGGGGAGAGCCTAGTAAACATAATGTTCTTCATGTAATTGTAGATTAATGATAACAAAATTAAAAAAAAAAAGAGTCAATGTCCTCAGGGTTTCCCATAAGAAAGATCATACCTGTAAATCCACCAACCTCAGAAACCTACCTGGAGCTGTGGTCAATCAGACACCAGTTTTTTCAGGCTGGGGCATCCCAGAGGATTCATCAAACTCTTCACAGCTACAATACAAGCTTGGGGGAGCAGGGGCCCTATTGTTGTGTTCAACGTGGTGGCCCCCAGTCCCAGAGCAATTCCTGCTCATAATAGGGGTGCAGTAAACAGATGCTAAATTGCTGAAATTCAACAGGTCTTCATATGGAAAGGATGTGTATTGTGTCAAAATATGAGCAATGTACAATTAAAGGAGAGCTTGGTGGGCCCAGGTCTCTGGCATGGGGCTGCTCTAGTCTTTCTTTCCCCAAATCACTTTAAAAGCAAGTGGGCTGTAGGCTGAGATCTCTGGGCCTTAAAGAATATACCACTGGAGATTAAGGAAAGAAGAGAAAAGGAGTAATTGTATTGAGCACAGAATTAGAAGGTGAGAAAAACACTTGTGTGGAAAACTGACGAAACCTTGGGCTTGAATCTCTCCTTGCAGGTCCTGATGGGGAGAAGAGCTGGTCTGAGAAGTACCCATCGTGTGGGGGCCTGCTGCAGTCCCCGATAGATCTGCACAGTGGCATCCTCCAGTACGATGCCAGCCTCGTGCCCCTTGGGTTCCAAGGCTATAACGTGTCTGCCCATGAGCAGTTTGTCCTGACCAATAATGGCCATTCAGGTAAGGGGAGACTGCTGAGACTGCAGGAGATGTCTGAGCTTCCCTCAGCTCCCTGCCCTGTCCCCCTCCATCTGCCATGGAGGGACCTCCCTTGAGGTGCCCGGGGGAAGGGGCAGAGAGGAGCCCTTGAGGGATGCCCAGCCACTCTCTCCAGGTGGTGCTGGCGGCCCTGGGTTTGGGTGGTTCTGCTGGGACAGAACCTCTTTGAAGAGGTGATGGGATGGGAGAAGGGACAGGCCTGCGCCCCTTGGCCCAACTATTCAAGGAGCCATACAGTTCATTATGGGTACAGCCAGGCTTCGGAGCCAGATGAACCTGGGTTTGAATCCTGCCATGACTACTTATGAGACTCCGGGTAAGAACTTTTACCTCCTGGGCTTCCATCTGGCTAGTGGGCAGTCAGTGGGTACTGTTATGCCCACTGGGTTATGCATGTTGAGCTCTAGAATAGAGTAGATGCTTCATAAATGGTAATTATTATCATTATTGTTATACAATTCTACAGCTTGGCAGATATTTCATTAAAGGTTGTATCTTCATAGTACATAGTACAAGGATATGTAAATAAACACCCATCCATTGGTCTAGTTTTAGTGTTTCTGCCACATTTTCCACCAGAACCAAGAAGGTGCTGGTGTCTCTGCAAATGGGAATGTTCTCAGGAAAGGAGCCCAGGTTTCTGAGCCACAGGCCGTGCCTCTCTGGTCTCCACCTTGCTGCATCCACATGCCTGCTGCCTGAGCCCTGGGCAGGTGTGGCCTACCTGCTGGCTCTCAGGCAGCACAGATGCCAAGGCTCTGAAGGCTGCCCCTCCACTCCCCGCAGTGAGGATGAACCTGCCCCCAGGCCTGCACATCCGGGGCCTCCAGTCCCGCTACAGCGCCACGCAGCTGCACCTGCACTGGGGGGACCAGAGCGACCCCCACGGCTCTGAGCACACTGTTGGCGGGAAGCATTTCGCTGCAGAGGTGAGTAGCGGAGCTAGGCTGGCAGGGGCTGCCTGGCAGTGGGTGGTCTGGCACCCTTTACCTGGCTGGTGTGCAGGTAAGATCAGAACTGCCTTCATGCTCTGCATGCCCACCCCGGCCCTGTCAGCGGCACAGGAAGAAGTAGCTGCTTCCGCCACCCAGTTCACCTGCAGTGTCCTGGTCCCCTGCCCCACCTGAACATGCTGAGTGTGTCTCTGTATCTTTTACTGCTGCTCAGAAGGCTGCGCTCCCAGGGTGGCACGGTGGGATGCACATGCCCCTTTTCTAGTTGTCACCTTCTGTTTGCACAGACTACGGTCCCACCAGCTTGTCTGGCTGACTCATCCCACTGCTGATTCACCTGGGCTAATTGCTCCCCCAAAGCCCTCCGTCTTCCTTCCTGCGAAATGATGCTTGCATAGGTCTGTCCCACCCACCTTCCCTTTCCCTGGGCATGAGTTCTCCTTGGAACTTGGTGATCCAGGGCCACTCTTCTACTTGGCCACAAATCAAGGGATGAACGGCATCATATTGTGCAGAGCATTGTGGCAATCAGAGACTCCCGAGGATAGCCTGGGATGTCCGCCCAGCAGCGTTACGCACTGCAGTGCTGACCCAAGTGCTCAAAGACAGCGGCAGGAGGGGCAGAGCGTTGTCCCTGCACCGCAAGGGGGCAAGGGCTGGGGCGTGCTTGGGGCGCTCCTCACAGTTCCCATGGGACTGAACTTGGGGGTGTGGTTCTCAATGTTTACAGGGCAATACAAAGAGAGGGATGCTACTGATCAGCCAGTGGGGACCACAGTAAATACTGACATGGCCATTGTCCTCTGTTCTGGACTGCGGAGCTGCTTAAGGTCTCAGGCCTCTAATAGGTGGAGTTATGACTATGGAGGGGCTCTAATCCCCACCCAACGGGATAGCACTCCTGAAGGTGCATATTTCACACCAGGCCCCTCTCGGAACCCCTCTCTGAACAATTTTGTTCAGGCTAATTGCAATGGGGAGGCTTCTACTTTCCCAAGGGGAATAAAGGGAGGAGTTAGAGTGTAGGCTGTGGAGGTTTGGGCATTTTGAAATATTCCTAGTTGTTGTATTTTCTGCTATTAAGCCACATCATCAGACCAAGGTCCTGGTGAAGATGGACCGTAAGTGTCAGTAATAGAGAAAATACATCAAGGTGACTGCGAGGCAGCAGATTCTCTCTGGAGGGTCCTTGAAAGTGTAGTATTTCTTCTGGGTTGAGTCTGTGTAAGACAAGACTTGTCTTAATCCCCTCCTCGGGGAGGATTTGTTTGTTAGTCTTCACCTCTTCTTGAATCTGAAGGCAGTGAGGAAAGTGCTAAAACAGACCCACTTTTTAAAATCCTAGCCATACAGAATTCAGCTCCATTTCTCAAGGTGGTGCTAAGCCAAGATGGTGTGAGGCAATGCAGCAGGTTACGTCCCTTGAGGGAAAGATGGCAAAAAAGGAGCCCCTAAGAAACCCTTATAATAGAGGACCACTTAAAAGAAGTAATGTGATACAATTTTTTTTAATTAAAAAGGGCCATTTGAAAAGTGGGAACGCTGAGCTGTAGTCAATAAAATATGCTTGAATTCTATTTACAGTCACAAAAGATAGGAAAAGAGATGAACGAAGAAAGAGTAAAGAGAGATAATATCGCAATGTGCCACGTTTCCAAGAGGCAAAGAATCAATAAAAATGCATGTGTCACATGTAGAGCTACCTACTAATATAGGTTTTTGGAGAACAGGTGACACCACATTTAGGATTAAAAATCAAGTTTAAACATTGTCAGAATTTGTCACAACAATGTCTTAATGCTTACCTAGACTTTTTAAAACCCAAGATTTCTCAGAAACGTCTCTTTTCCTCATTTTAATAATGACAAGTAATTTCTGCTTTGAAAAATGAGTTTAGAATTTTATTTTGTAAAGGTGAAAGTCTATATGCATGGAGTAACATTCTTGTTTCATGGACTCTTAAAATATGGCTAAGAAAACCTTTATTAAATCCATGCTGTGATTTTTCTCCCCTGAAGGAAAACACATGTCCTGCTCTGGATACAATTATGATTAAGTTACAGTTGGGGTTCCCCACCCCGGTCCCCACTGCTTCCAGATTAAGTGCAGCATGGCCAGGCTGAGGTTGGGCAAGCCATGTGAGACCATTTCAGCCCAGGCTCCAGAATAAGTAGGAAAAATAAGATGGGAGAAGAGCTTTTTATCCAAGCCTTTTCATGGCAAGGATAAAAACCCATTCATACATTCATTCATTCATTCATTCATCTATTGTGTACCTGGTACTTTTCGAGCGCTGTATCAGACACTGGGATACAATGAGTCAATAGATTGACAGTCTGCCCTGGTGGAGTTGGCAGTCTGGAGGAGTGATGGAAAAGGGTAAACTGAGGGGGCCACCAAGGGAAGGTGTTGGACGGCTAATCTAGCTGGGCGGCCAGTGTGTGTGTGTCTGTCTGTCTGTCCTCTCCATGGGATTCCAGTCTCCTGCAAAATAAAAACATTCCTGTGAGTTGTACATCCCCTCATGAGTGGCTTCTCTCCCACTGCAGCTGCATATTGTCCATTATAACTCGGACCTGTACCCCAATGCCAGCGCTGCCAGTAACAAGTCAGAAGGCCTCGCTGTCCTCGCTGTTCTCATAGAGGTAAGAGACATTTCAAAGGATTTTACAGGACATTTGAAGCTGGGATGATTGATTTGGCATTTGGTTCTATGCACCCCTGCCTGTTGGATGTGCGGGGCTCACTCCCATGTGGCTGTGTCTTGTGCTAGATCAGGAGGTTTTCCCCTGTAGGGTTCCTTCTCTCTTGTCCTGGAGGCAGCACTTTCTGTTTCTGGGCAGCAAAAATGGGCATGTCCTTTGTGACATTGGAAAAATGAGCTCCAGTCTCCAACCCTATTGCATAAAGCATGGAATTGCCCAGTAGGATAGGACCTGTGGTGGGGTGGGGACCATTCAGTGCCACTCTGTGTCAGATGCCTGAAGCCCTGGTGAAACTCCTGGTATCCAAGCTCCGTCCTTTATCTGGACACTAGAATTAGTTCTTTCCTTAATCCCAGGACAGGAGACTATCTCTTGATTTACCTGCATTTTTCCCCCTCTAATGAGACAGCATGTACCTCGTTTCTCAGCGTACTCACTTGCCTGACTTGGCTTGCATGAACTCAAGCTTCCTTAAGTTCTGGCTAGAGAACATGCTAGCTGTGGCCTTCAGGTTCATAGCCAGATAATCAGGTGCCCCTTGCCCTGGAACACTCAAGCCCCAGTGCCTTGACCTGGAAATATGACATCCTGAGATACATGAGGGCAGGACCATTAGCCCAAGCCCCTAACAGCCTTGTGATCCATCACAACTGTCCTGGTAGAGTGCACCCTTAGGGAAGGACCTAGGCAGTGTGACTAGACACCCCCAGCTGGGCCCTCCCTTTAGCACCTGTCAGTCCGGCTCAGCCCACAGAACTCCTGTCGCAGTCCAACCTGCCCCATCTCTGTTGCAGATGGGCTCCTTCAGTCCATCCTATGACAATATCTTCAGTCATCTTCAAGATGTGAAGTACAAAGGTGAGTGAGTGGTCCTCGGATGCTCTGTTGGGGAAGGAGTTAGGCACCCCCATGTGACCTGAGAAAGAAGAATGCAGGGGGCAGATGCTGCCAGTGAACAGGTCCTTGGGTCAGATGGTCCAGCAAGGGGCTACTGTGCATTTCTAGGCTCAGTCAGATGCTCAGCTCCACCACTGCCATGGGGAGCAAGGCTGACACTATCCCCCCAACGTGTCTCTCCAGGCCAAGAAGTCCTCATTCCAGGTTTTAGCATTGAAGAGCTGCTTCCTGAGAAGCCTGCCGAGTACTACCGCTACAAAGGGTCTCTGACCACACCTCCCTGCCACCCCACTGTGCTCTGGACTGTGTTCCGGAACCCTGTGCAAATTTCCAAAGAGCAGGTAACAGTCGTGCCCTTCCAGTCAGAGACCACGCGGTCCCTCGGTCCCTCCATCCCTCCCACCACCACGTCATAATGAACAACTTGGTTTCCTCGCTTACAGCTTCATTGGCAGCTATGCCAAACCTCTCCAAATACCACAGGTGGCTGGAAGCACTGCAGAAATTACAGGCAGAGCTTCAAAAGTGGAGCTATCAAGTCAAGCTATGAAAATGAGCTCATCCCCACAGTTCTTTAAAGAGTTGCTTGGCTGCATTTCCTAGTATATGCCTCAGTGGGTGGCCCTTGCCTCCCAGGCAGAAGGGAGCACGGTTCCTTCACAGGGGCAGGATAAAGAAAGGATCAGTTTAAGTCATTCAACAAACCAGGGGGACGGGAGTGCAGCGATGGGTAAGTGAGGGTCCCTGCCCTCAAGAAGCTCACAAACTGGGGAACAGAATCCTTAGCCATCATCTCTAACCCTCTCATTTTACAGGTGATGAAAGTGACAGAGAGTTGAGAAAACCTGTGGGATCCCCCGCTGGCTAGTGACAAAACTAAGACCTAAAGTCAGACCTGAGCTCCAGGCCACCGCCCGTCCCTAAGCTCCTCAGCTGTGCAGGAGACAGGGCCGGGGCACTGCTGCATCCTGGCTCATGGCCCACCCCGCGCCCCCACCCCTCTTCATGAGTGCAGAATAGCCCTCCCTGTTACTCCTTCATTTTCACTCTGAGCTACTGATCCGAGGGACCTAGATAAATGGCAGCAAGTAGGCGGGCAGGAATAAAGATGTGATGAATCAAGAGATGAAATGTGTGGGGAAGCAGTAACATCCTAACCCAGAAACTGCCTTGCAAACAGATTATATAATCTATGTGGGTGTATGAAAAATGCCAGGGAACTAGTAGTCAGATGACCTGTGAAACTCTTGCTTCCATCTTTTTGTTCCTCCTGATGAAATTATTAGAATAAACCCACACCCCTCTGATTTAGCGATGCATCTGAAACCAGGTTCCTGAGAGGAATGTATTCTCTGCTGCTCTGCCACCGCAGGTTTCCCTCCCTGGAGGGTAGATTTCAGGCATAGTCAGGAGCTAAAAGCAGGACCCTACCCCCGAGCCTTGGGAGGTGGGAAGACAGACCAGGCCCCCGGTACCCAGGCACCCACTCAGTGGGAGGGGGAGCAGTTCTCTGACTTCCCCACTACTCTCTAATGTGTCTCCTGCCAAGTACCTGGACATGAGAGCTGGCAGTCTCTGCCCCTTGAGGGAGCGTCACTCAGCCCGTGGGGCACATCTCTGCTCCTCCCCTTGCAGCTGCTGGCTTTGGAGACAGCTCTGTACTGCACACACATGGATGACCCGTCCCCCAGGGAAATGGTCAACAACTTTCGGCAGGTCCAGAAGTTTGATGAGAGGCTGGTGTATGTCTCCTTCCGGCAAGGTGAGGCGATCAGTGCGTATGGGCAGTGTGGTGCCCAGATGTGGGTTTTGTGTGAAGTTAGGTGCCCTGCCCTTGGGCTTTGTCTCCAGTGCCCTGAGGAGGTGGGTTAAGAGCACTCTGGCTGCCAAGGGTACCAGGGTATGTGAGGAGCTATTGTGTGTGGTGTGCCGAGGTCTCCCTTCAGGGAAGCACAACCAGGGCCTGCAGGTGCATGACCAGAGCTCTCCCTAGTCCAGGAGCTGCCCACCGATGGGGGAAAGAGGGTGTTCAAGGGACATCTGCACTTTGGAGAACTACCCCTTCTCCTAAGACACATTTAGGACCCTTGTCATGAGATGCAACTCTTGCCTTCTTATCCTAGGCTTTCTTGGCATCAAGACCCATCCTTGGCTTTGCCATCAGCACCACCAATGTCCAGGGAAGCTCCTGTACAAGGTTTCAGACAGTGGGCATAACTCACGTCCGTGGTCCCAAGCAGCTCATGTTCTAAGGGGCTTATCAGGCAGGACAGCGCCTGCGTGCTTTGCCTTTTTGTCTCGTCTCCCTGGAGCGCGCGTAAACTCAGGCACACGGGACCTACACTGAATGCAGCTTAATAGTTCAGTTTATTCCTGACTTTGTGAAAACTCAGTTCTTCCTTTTAAAACCATAACCGTAACTCCCCAGAAGGACACTGAACATCTTTACTTGCTCAGTACCTATGTCAGTACTGCTAGAAGCTGGGGGTCTAGGGAGATGGGTAAGGGCGCTCTCTTGGGGCCCATACTTTTCTTCACATGTCCTAGTTTACCTTCTCGCTGTAGTTTCTTGAGCCGCTCCCCATATGGCAATCTCAAGGGGCCAGAAGCAGGGCAGGCCTGTGCAAGTTCCACTTTATCCCCTTACATGCACAAGTGTGTGACCAAACCGGGCAGGTGTTCATGTTAGAAGATGACCCTATTAACCCACCTGTCAGAGAATCAGCTCGCCTTATCTCACTTGGTGCACCTTTTTGGTTCCTTTCCTTTGCTTGAGATTACAACTGTCACCTACTAAGCTTTGTTGAACATATGAAGATTGAATTTCAAAGCTTTTGTCAGAAGCTTTAAAAAATGCCCTTCTGAACATACATATGGCCAGAATTACGTTCTTCTCTGTCAGTTACTTAATCAAGAAATGCTCACAAATTTATCTTTCATGTTCTCCTTGTCAGATTTTACTGCTCAAGGTAATTTCCCTCTTTTCTTCATTTTCTTAACTGAAAACTGAGCCTAAACAATGACCCTTCCTAAGAACTGAGGATGTATAGGATGATGACCACCAACTTCTTTTCTAGGAAATGCCTCAAATGTCCAGAATTATCACTTTATGATCTCTTCTGGATATAACTCTCCTTTCCTGTTCTTCAAAATGGAGTATGTAGTAATCAAGGGTTAAATGGAAATACTTCAACTCTTATATGAAATATAATACATAAAACTCTGCCTATAGATAAGGGACTTTGCCTACATAAATCAGGTAGAAGTTTGCTTATAATTCAAGGAGAATAATAAGCTCTGTTCAGTTGAGCAGGCCAGAGAGGTCACAGGGGATAGGGTGACGGGTGCTCCCCTACAGTCAGGAGATCTCAGGAGGTTTAAGGCCTTGCTTTGTTTCCTCCTGGCTGTATGATGCGGGCAAATCATGTTCCTTCTTTGGCTTGGATTCCTCGGCCATAAAATGACAGGTTGGACTAGGTTAGCTCACGTATTTTCAGTGCTAACATGTTATGATTCTAAGTGGACATTAACAACTGTCCATCCTGAATTTACGTTGCGAGGACACTGTTTTAGGGCAGTTACAGAGGATCAGAAAAAATCCATGCAGGAACTTAGTCTGACAGCCAAAAAGTTGTCCCACCTGTAACAATGGGCTGAGGCACTGGGAATAACTGACCATTTTCTTAGACCAGCTCGGGTCTAAGTTGGCGCTTATAGAGTGGGCAGTGCTGTCAGGCTTTGGCAGAGCGCTTCCATAGACCCTCCCAGTCTGCCTGCGGGAGCCTGAGGGGCCTCTGAGCAGAAGCCCCGACTCACTCCCAGCTTGGGGCCTCCAGAGCCAAGCCCACATGCAGCTTTGCCATTGCCCTCCTGCACGGTTCACCCAGAGCTACTACGTCCAAGAGCACAGGCAGCCCCCAGCTCTCCCTGGAGTGAGAATCCATGGCCGTCCAAGGCAAACCTGTTCAGTGGAGGCTGATTATGGAAACTTGGCCAGAATTATCATCTCCATCCCACTTCCCAAAGAAGCAAGTAGCAAATGGGGCTGTTTCCCAAGGACCAACGAGGAGGCAGCCCCAAAGAAATGAGCCTCAAACCTCACCCCTAAGAGGGGCGCCTGCATTCGCCCAGGCCCTCTCACACCGACTCAGGGCCGGCCTCACACTGTGACACGGGTTTCTGGTTCTGAGGGGAAGTTTGTCAGCGTGAACCTTAAGCAGTTTTGACTCAATTATGTGTATGCTTTTCCACTGAGGCCTGTTTGTAATTAGGGCCTGGTTTATTCAGGGTTTTCTCTGGAAGTTAGCAGGAACTCTGGAGTTTGAAAATTTTGCCATGAGAAAAGTAATGTTAAGGAAATCATCTAGGAGAGAAAGCTCACGGGCTTTGAGAGGAGGATCTGAGGTTTAACCAATTTGGAACAATTGGAACAGTTGGGACCGAACTGTCTAACTTGACCCTGCTTTCTCCTCAACTGTGCCTAGAAAAGGAATAAGGAACTTGGTCTGTTCTTAAGAAGAGGATAGTTTGACTATGACAACCCGAGGGCAACTCACCCTTGGCACCACTGACACTTTGGGCTGGGTCGTTCCTGCTGGGGTGCAGAGCTGTCCTGTGCACCGTAGCCTAAACAAAATGCTTGGCCTCTTGCCACTAGATGCCACAGCGGCCCCCCACTTGGAAAAGCCCAAAATGCCTCCAGATGTTGCCAGATGTCTCTGGGGAAGGGGGGGGGTGAGCAAAATGGCCCCCAATGGAGAACCACTGCCCCAGGGATTGCGCAATGACTTTGCTAGGCCCGGACTGATATTTTTCACTCATATTGCAGGACTCTAAAGTTTACATCACATGCCCTGGTCTTTATTATAGCATGAAATTTTCAGTCTCTATCTGATCACCCCTGAAACAAGAAGGTTGGGTAGAATAACCAAACCCAAAAGAAACCCTGTTCTCCGTCTTCCTTTAGAATCTGAGCACAATTGACGCTTGAACAATGCAAGGGTCAGGGGAACTGGCCCCCCAAGCAGTACAAAACCTGCTTATAAACTTTTGATTCCTCTGAGACGTAACTTTTAATAGCCCACCGTTGACAGGAAGCCTTACTGATAAACACAGACTGTCAATTAACACATAATTTGTACATGTATTACATACTGTATTCTTACAGGGAAACTAGAGAAAAGAAAAATGGTTTTTCAGGTGGTCACAAATAAAAAAATTTCCAATATAGTTACTGAAAAAAACCTGCATGTAAGTGGACCCATACCCATGTGGGTCAAGGGCCAACTGTATATGTTCTTTCTATATAATTGGGTATGTCCAAGACTAAGAGACGTGGTTGAGAGAAAGTTATCGCCTGTAAGAAAAGTGATCCAAGTCCCTTCAGGAGGGGGTCTGGGTGCTCCTCCGGGACTGACTTGCTTCAGAATCCCCTCCTCTTTCTCCCCCCTCCCTTTGAATGTCTGTTTCTTGTTGCCTTGGGTCAAAATGCTCACTCTTTGTGGAGAGGTGAAAGTCACGCCAGGCACTTTTTTCAGCTCGTAAAAAATACCTCTTTACTGTAGCGCAAGTGGAAGACTTGAGCTGAAGAGGGGAAGCAGGACTCATAGTCCTCAAGGTGGGGTCCCAGCAAGGGGGACACGTCCTGGGACCATCCGGCTCCCACAGGAGTCCGATGCCCTACGGGAGGAAAGAGAAAGACGGCAGATGCAGACGTACAGTCCAGGGTCCGACTCTTGGTTCCTTCAAGGTAACCTCTTTCTAGCCAAAGACACCAACACTGAGTCCAGATGGTGACTGATAATAAAGCAAGAGCCCATCGGACCTAAATACTAATGTTATCTAGCCCTCTTTTCAACATGTCAGGCCAAGGGAAACTGGAGGGATGGGAAGAAGCCAAAAAGTTTCCTAATCATGTGTACAGCGGGCCTGCTCTGAGCACCTGCTTGTCACCTGCCGCAGAGGCCGAGCCAGCTAAGGCACACTGAGCACAGGACAGTGGGGGGCAGAGCTTTCTCCCATGGTGCATCTGCGGGCCAGCACGATTAGAATCTGAGCAGTTTTATAAAACTGTTAAAAAAAGAGATAGAAAAAAAATCTTACAAAGCTAATGGCTAATTATCCAATTTTTTGAGACTAAAAGGTATGCTTTGCGGTCATGGACTTTGTGTTTCTAAAAGTTCCTATTTAAAAATAAAATCTATTAGATGGAAAAGAATTATCAATTCTTCCAAACTATCCAAGTGAAAAACCAGAGGAGTTCTCATCTTCAAATTCCCGATGACTGCAGAGGGCCAAAGAGTCAGGAGTAATTGCCAAGTGAGCTAAACGAAGTCCTAGACGCATCTGAGTCTAATGCAATTCACCACACCACATGTTTCCTGAGCACACCCCACGTGAGGCCCCAGGGGAGCAGAAACCCCACATGGATGCTATTTTGCTCTTAACAGCAAGCTTCTGGCACAAAGCTGAGCATGTTTGGGAAAGACAGCAGGAAAAGGGGTTGGGCAGAACACTGGAAGCACCCTTTGTGAGGCGGCCCCAGCTGATATTCCCAGCATTTCTTCTCCCGGCACCCATCCATGCCCTGTGCGGCGTCTCTTAACATGGCAGGTGCTTTCACGTGCATACACTTTTGACTTTTGCACACACTGTCCCTTTTGTCTGGGATGCCCCTCACCTCTTCCACCTGGAAAATTCTTTCAAGACCCACCTCTAATCACATCTTCCAGAAGTGTTCCTCTTGCTCATCTCTGTTAATGGCTCTTAGCACACTGGAGAGTAATGATTTGTCACCAAAAATAGTCCACTATCCACACACTACAAGCCCCTACAGGACAGAGATGATGGGCATCTTACACACTTGCTGTGCCTGGTGCTTATTATACATTTAAAAGAATGTAGCCGACTTGTCTCCCTTCTTCTCCCTTCACCAGTGTCTTCTCTGCAGAATGATTTGAACCTAAGCCTGACCAGTTGTCAGATTTTAGTTGTATTAAGTCGTATTTTGCTTTGTTATCCATTGCCAACAGCATTAAAATCAATCTTTTTGTTTAAGAGAAGTTAAAGATCAGACTTAGCTGTCAAGTTTTGAAGGTCTGGGAGGGAGCTGCCCCGAGATGCTGCCAGGCTTTCTGACAGGGATAAAGGGCCAGTCCCACACCATCGTCCCTTGAGCACAGACAGCCTGGCCTCCGAAGGGAGCTGGGCATGCAGGCACTCGGTGTGGGCACCGGAACCCACACCTGCCGCCCCGGGATGCAGACCCCTCGCGGCTGTGGGGCTTCCTCCTCCACAGCTGCCTTCCTGCAGTCTGGAACGCAGAGCCACAGTCCCCAGCATGGTTATAGAAAACCAGTTCCCTCGTTTTATCTTTTCAGCAGATTTATTTGTAGAAATTATTTCTTTATGGGGTTCCATAATGTCAGTAAGGAAAACTCCCCAGTTAAATATGTCCTCCAAAGATAGTTATGTCCTGTGGTTTATTGGGGGCACCTTTCTTGCTTCTCTTCCCAGAGCATTTCAGTTACTTGAGTCTATGACTTGTGTTCAGTACAATAATAAGAGTTTTGATCACCTGACACTGGATTTTATGTATTTAAACTGTCAAATCCCTGCTAAACCCACATTCTCCCTCCCTCTTTTACAAGACCAGAGACTGCTAAATACATTACATACATACACACACACACACACACACACACACAGGCACATATGTATGTATATGAAATCACCATGTAACTAACATGTCACCTACCAAAACAGTCCATACTTTAATACTTGGAAAGGAAAAAGATTGTATCCCTTTTAATTCAAAATTGTTTGAATAAACAGAATTGCAAATAGACCTAGAAAATGCTAGACTTGTTTCAGGAACCACAAGCTGTGTAAATAAGGCTCTTGTTGCTCCCGCTGGGCTTTCCTGTTTGCACTTGAGGCTTCAGCAGACCGCAGCAGCAGTTAAGCAAGCACCCCTGGGTCAAGGAAGATGCCAGAGGAAGACGCGGCCCCTGAGCCAGCCAGAGCAGGCAGCGAGGCCCTTGCGGCAAGCAGCTTGCAGAGCTACCTTCCTGGCCAGACAAGTGACAGTCGAGTTCTGTATCTGCGTCATTTCCTTCTGTGTGTTGTACTGCTTGTCTCTGCTCACCGCGACACACACCGGAGCACTTTATGGAGAGCAGGCAGCTTGCTCTCCCATGTCTGCACGGTGTGCATGCTCTTACCAGCCAGCTCAGGAGCCCTTCCGTTGTGTCCTCATCAGTGGCTGTCGTGGGCCCTCTCTGTCAACCAGCCTGTCTCCATTCCTCCTGTCTGTCCCATTGTTCTTCTGGGGGAAGTGTCTTTCTTATTTGCCTTTAAAGCCACACCCTTTCTTTGTTTAATCTGCGAGTTTCTCTGGCTCCTCCCTGCACCTGTTTGGTGCCTGTTCTGACAACGTGCCCGAGGCCCCGCTGTGATGCAGGCTCTGGCTTCCCTCTCTGGGCTCTAGTTCTCCCGTTGCCCCAGCAGCTCTCCTGAGCCCTGGAAATCCCCCTGACCTCCCTGCTCCCTTCAGGTAGCAGGTGCCTTGGCATCTGCCCCCAGCGGGCCCCAAGCCCTGCAGTCTGCAGCCCCTGCTCCCCAGAGAAGCCCTTCATCCGATGGCCGGTGCTGTCTCAACTGGCAGGGTGACATGCCAACATCTTCCTGCCCGGGGCTTCCTGAGGGGCAGCCTTCTAGTGGGGTGACACCCTTGCTGCCACTCTTCTCAGTGGCTTGTGCTCTTTGCTTGCTCAGTCAGGCTGCTTTGTTTTGCTGCATCAAAGTCTTGGCCGAGCAGCGTCTGTCCCAGACTCTGGGGCTTTCCTTGTTTTCGTGGTTTCTTGGTCCATTGTCCTTGTTACCAGGGACAAGCAACTTAGGTAGGCCCTGACAAGTGGTCATCCAGGGCCAAGGAACCCAGGTTAGAGCCCTGGATTAAATTAGGCTGTTGTTTAAAGGGCCTCGCTTAGCGAACCAGGGGAGCTGTACTCTTCCTCCAGATAAGCTACGAAGCTGGGCCGTGTACTCTTGAGAAAAGTCCCAACCCGGGGGGCCTTGCTTCTGCAGACTTCGCTCAGCTCCCTGAGACCATGGCATGCGGGCGCCTCCTGCAGCCCCAGGGGTGCTGCTCAGCTCTCTGCAGGCTGTGTGGCTCTCGGGATGCCTGAGGCAACCGTGAAAGCAACCACTTTAGAAACTGTCCAGTTTGGACAGCTTAGCCACTGGCTAGGCTTCCTAGGAATAGTCTTATGTGGTTGGTACCACAAGCATCTGCAGCTTTAGGAACAAAGGACAAAAGTGTATTTCATCAAAGGACTGGAAAAGACATCATGACTAGTTGGGGTTTTGTTTGGGTGTTGTTGTTTCTAAGATCCTAAAGGCCTTGGTCACCTCTAGGTACCTTTAAAAAACCTAAAATACCAAATTACAGTGTGCAGAGACCACAGGCCAGGCAGGGAGTGTGTGCTGCACAAACACTTGACACTCCCCAGGGGCAGGCTCACGTCCTGAGCCACAGCCTGGTCCTTGTGTTCGGGGTACAAGAAGGGGCCTGGGGCAGGGAATCAGGCCAGGGAGCCACTCTCTCTGCCACTTGTGGGGCCATGGGCTGCTGGTGGCCATGAAGAACAGAAAGAACAGGCACCCTGGCCTTTGTGGGCCGCTCCTGATCATCCTCACGACAGCCCAGGGCCACCTGGGGAAGCCAGGCCAGGGACTCCTGGGGGCCAGCCGTGGACTTGAGAGGATGCACACTCACTGTGAAACTGTGGAAGGGGGCAAGGAGGTAAAGGACACAGGGCTGCTGGCTCCACAAAAATCAGCCAGACTCTGGCCACCTGACAGAGAAGGCAGTGAGCAAAACCTCTTCCTGCAGTCTCGGGCCTGGTTCCTCGTAGTGTCACGTGCTCCAGGGGTGAGTCCCTGCCCTCTGCTGGCACCTCACCCTCGGTCAGGGCTCTCCCGGGGTCCCTGTCACCACAGCGGGCTCTGTGGGCACAGGCTCTCCCGAGTGGCGGTCTGATGACCGCCATCTGTACAGCACTGGCTTCCAGTGTGAACTGGAACAAACACTGCACTCCCCCAACACACACACACATGCACGCACACACTCACACACATGCTAAGTTTGTCCTGAGAGGGTGTGTATAACAGAAAGAGAGTGTGTATGACAGAGACTTGCTTTAGATGAAGACCTGATTGGAAGAATGGAGAGTAGCTCTGAGAACGTGGAAGCAGCAGGCTGGGGTGACCCAGGGGGCTTCATGACTGAGCTCCTCTGTCTTACTCAAGAAGGTGGACTTACCCATGACCCTCCCCCAGGGAGGTCCCTACAGGCTGACTATGGGGTTTCACTGAAAATAGATAGCTGGGGGCTATTTCAGCCCCACTACTGTACCCCCATTTATTGCCAACAATAACTCACCGACAGAAGCCATAATCCTCTGGTTCCGTGGAGCAGAGCAGGAATGCTGGTGTGGTGGAGGGGTTTCTCCAGTCTGTCCATGGGACCAAAGCAAAAATAGAACCAAACCATGACAACGAGACGGGACTGGGATGGGCAGAAGTCTAGTGACAGGTTCCAACAAAGCTCTGCCAGCTCCAGCCAGCCACAACCTGGAAGTTCTTGTGGAGGAAGAGGGGTAGGTGCCAGAGGAGCAGATAACAACCCGCCCAAGTAGACTCTGATTCTTGCCCTTCCTCACCTTCCGCTTTGGCCAAGCTGCATTAAAAACTGAAGTGTTGCCCGAGCAAAGTGACTGCTGGATAAAGGAGCACTGGAAGGAGGGTCACAGTGTGAATTCCCTGGGTGGGCAGTTCCTTCTCCCTCATCAGGCCCCTGAGCCAAAAGCGAACACACGCAGACAGTCTACATCAAAGCCCCGTACCTCCAACCAACAAAAGGTAGAGCCTCACTGAAAACACAGGTCAAATCCACCATGGTTTAACTTGGTTAATTTCCAATCTTTCCCTCCCCGTTCTGAAGGGCAAGACCTTACGTACACAGGACTGAGTCTGGGTATGTGGCCGGCCGGCCGTGCATGCTGCAGCTGGGTGATCGCTGTGATTCTCAGTGTGATCTGGGCCTGTGAAACCTCCTTTCTGCTTCTCTTTGCTGTCGCTCTGGCTCCTGGCCCTCTCTCTGCTGTGGTTCTTACCGTCAAGTCACTCTGATTCAGAGATGAACTGCCAATCAAATGCTCTCCTAATGAAAGACCTGATCACTCTACAGCATGTGTACGTTCCAAGAGCCTATCTAAGGCCTTCTGCTGGCCATGGTGGGAAGCCATTGCCAAAATCGTGCCTGAACCCAATGTGGAGGTTGTTAGCAATTGTTTTGCACTGCTTAGGACTGTGCCATGGAACTTGGGGGCAAAGCTTACAAAGAGGCACTCCAATGGGTCTGAAATCCAGTAAACAAAGATGGAGTAAGTTCTTATTCTGTAGCCCAGGGTTTCTCAAAGTGTGGTTCACAGACCACATACATCGGCGTCACCTAGAAGTGTTTGGTGAAAAATGCAGATTCTTGGGCCCACTCCAGATGGCCTCAAAAAGTCTCTGTGGGTGGGGCTCAAAAAAAGCCTACATTTTAAACAAGCTCTTCAGATGACCCCGATGCGAGTTTGAGAACCCCTGCTGGAGAATCACTGCAATTCGCAAATGGCCCCCTCTAAGTACTCCAGCCAGTCCTGCTAAGCCAAAGGCCAGAACCCGAGAACAGAGATGGGGAAATTACCCTTCTCTGTGGACGATTATGCAGCTGTCACTTGACTTCCCTCCCATGTGCCGTGGGATGAGATGAAAGGAAAGGACGTAACGTAATGTGTGTACTGTGTATTCCCTGCCTCTTCACCAGGCATCATCCTTGCAGTGGCTCTGGCTGGCATTCTTGGTGTCTGTATTGTCCTGGCAGTTACCATTTGGCTTTTCAGAAGGAAGAAGAGGTGAGTTGGTTTTGGTTCAAAATGTGAGTGCGGACTTATGTGTCCATGAGGGTTTATTTGTCTGGGAAGGCAGCCTGCAGAATGAAGAGCCCCTGGCACCTGGACCAACACTAGGAATGCTCTTTCCCAAACACCACGGCCCCAGGCCTCCTTTGCAGGAGATGCTGGTCATTCAAGGCTCACACTTGGAAGTGTGTCTGCTGGCCTTGCTGCCACTGCCAAAACCTTGGACAAGTCTCTTGATTTTGGAGGGACAGGGGATCCCATTTGCCTCTATACAACAGCAAGGCTGCTGTCTTTCTAAGATCTTTACATCTTGTTTTTCTTCTCTGAATCCAAAAAGAGAAAATGAAAGAAAACTCAATTTCTTATTTGCTATTAATGCCCTTTGGTTTTTCCTAAATCTAGTTTATTTTTCCTGGTATGAAAAAAAAGGTTGCCAGGAACCCTATTATGGGGTCAAAGGTTTGGAGCAGATGCAGTAATGAGAACTTCAAAATGCAGATCTACTATTGTCAGGTGTTAAAAGAGAACAGTTGGAAAATGAACTGGTTCCGTTGTGGTTAATGCTTTATTTGGGGCCATTCCCTCCCAAGACCAAATGAAGTAGGGGAAGGCCCCCGAGAGGACTCTGACCCCTACAACTTGCCTCATTCCGTAGCTGAGTTAGGCTGCTTTCTGCTTCTCTCCTCTTTGACTAACAAGACTCCTGTGTTCTTATTCCGTCAGCAAAAAAGATGACAGCAAGGGAGTCATTTACAAACCTGCCATCAAGATGGAGACCGAGGCCCATGCCTGAGGCCCCCACACTCCTAGGCACATCCTGGGAAGAACTTTGCCTTGGACACTACACACTGTGGGGCCCTGGACACTTGAAATTGCTGAGGGTTCTCTGGAGCTCAACCTGAGAACACCTAGGCCCTTGTGTGGGGTCTCCAGCTGGGCACCCCACATTCTGATGCCATGGCCATCTGCAGTGTGATCGGGGAGGGGGAGAGCTCTCCGTGAGACAGGAATTCCAAGCTTCCTCTGTGTGAGGCCATGAGGTGGTCTGGATTGTGGGGGCACAAGCCATATCACCCACTGGGGGCTGTCATTGGTCGGAAAACCTTTTCATCCAGGGGTTCACTTGACTGTGGGTTCAAGTGTCCTGGAAATTCTGCCTCTTGTCCAAGCTTTCACACCAAAATGTATACTCTCTGCTTAGGTTTTGCTTTTGATACACAGTTTCTTTCCTCAGGGAAGGGGGGTTGTCTTTCTATGATTTCCTTCTGCTATCAGGAAACGGAGTCTGCCCTTAGGAACCTTAACAATGTTTAGTCTGACCTTAACAACTGGGATTGGCAGTGGGGCGGGGGAGATTGATACAGGAGGGTCAAAGTGTCAGGGACAAAACAAAAACAAGAGATATTCTTTTAAATAGAGTACAGGCCTTTTCAAAGTCCTGTTCTTTGGATCAGATGCACTGAGTGGACATTAGGGAATGAGAGTCTCACTTTGGAATTAGAATTGGAATCAGAAGGTGTCAAACCATATGTGTGAGAAGGACAGATTAAATCCGAGCCCAACGTCCGGTCAGCGGGGCAGTTATGTTTTGTACTCCATAGATTTTATAATTAGGCTGTTCCTTGAAAATGGACTGTTGCTTTCTCTCTCCTAGAGTAGACATGAGTTCTGAGACGACCCAAACTGCTTTTGAAGCTAGAGGAAATGGGCAGAAGCGAAATAATTGAAGTTTGTCTCTTTTGCCCAAAATTCACTGCTGCCACCTTTGTGGTGTCCCTACCATCAACCTGGATGGAACTTACCTCCTTCTCTGACTTTGAGGATGTCGAGTTGTGGTTGAGTGAACAAATATTTTCAAGCTATAAAAGCAGGAAGTTATCTGTGCAGGGGCTGGCATTGTGGTATTAAGCCCAGTAATAATGGAATGTTACAAAGATTTTTCACGGTCTTCCTCCCAACTCACAAAGACGAGAAGTCCTGTGAGAAGCCTTAGGGCCTCCATTCTCCTTCCACAGACGTAGGAGCCCCGTGGAGGTCAGTTAGCTCCATGGCTGGAAAGGAGCCTCCTCTGCCACCACGGCCAGCCCCTCACCACTCGCAGTGGACTTCCTAACTCCCGGCATCAGATCGGCAGCATGGACTGTCCCCCTGAAGCACAGATTTCTTTATAACATCTTTTTCTTGCTGCTCCTCCCTCTGAGGCGGCTTCCTTCTCTCGGCACAGCTCTTTGTGGTGATGGCAAGCCTATGTCTTCACAGCTGAGATGCGAGGCTGAGTTACAGAGGACCTCCTGGAGTCTGGACATGTGTGTGGGCCTGAGAACTCGGGTGGCCGTGGAGCCTAGGGTGGCGTCCTGGCCTCGCCGTTAGCACACCCGGTGCTGATCAAATGACAGCAGGGCCAATGTTCACGACTAGGCAAGGTGAATTAGGCGATGCTCTCGGCCTCGGCCCAAAGTTGCCAATCAGAAACTGCATAAACTATTCTAGAGCTGTAGTACTGTCTTCCAAAAAGCGTTCTACACCTCTGATGGACAGTTTTGTGAGAACAGAGAGCGCATTTTACCTGGCACAATGGCTGTTTATAAAAAAGGGGTCGAACTAGGTGGTGAAAACAATGGCGTTTCTCCCGCCCGTCTTTCCGTCAGCACAGCTCAGGCGCTTGGCTCTCACAGCTGAGCCAGGACAACACCAGGGAGGCAGGCAGGAGGCTCTAAGCATCCACACTGCCAGCTCCTTGCTGATCTTCATGGGGCTCTTCAGGACCCAGCTCTGGAATTCAGCAGCTCTTCCTCAGGTCCTCACTCACTCCGCCGACAGCATCTCCTCCTAAGGGACGCTGGGGCTGAGGTGTGTGCCCTCCTCTGCCGCACCCTCACCCCGAAGGGCCCGGGCACTGTGCTGGGTGTGCGGCAGGGGCGGGTAAGATGAGGCCCGGGCTGGGGGAGGGCATGGGGAAGGCTCTGGCTTCTTTGCTTCTCACTAATGGAGACCTTGAGTCTGTTCTGTTTCTTTAGCATCGTCTGGTAAAAATAGTAAAAACCTTTACCTGCTTCCTCAGTAGACATTCTAGGATTGCTGTAGTATTATTTGGCTATTACAGCTATTATTTTCATTTCAAGTTCAGACCTTAAATTGGTCTGCCACTCACTAACCTCTCAGAAGGCTCCTGCCTGGCCCTCGGGGAGCACCAGGGTCTACAGCACCCCTCAGCCCCTGTGCCTCTGACGGACCATGTGCCCCTGTGATGACAGTCCATTTAGCATGTTTAGTATTTATTGTAAGAATGATTGTAACAAAGATATATTCTGTAAATATGAGAAATTATAAATAAAATGTTTTTCACATCAGACTGATTTTTGGAGGTGAGGGTCAAGCATTACTATTGGAAAAGCACTTTGTAGTTCCCTGTCTCTGGGGTAGGTAGCTGATCAGAACAAATCATGTTATTTGCATGCAGGTCTTACAACCTGGCTCCAGAGGAAAACATACAGATGCACGTAGTCATTTCACGGAGGCTGGAGGCCTATGGGGTGTGCAGCCCCGGGCTCATACAGCTGCTTGATTACAGAGGCTGGGAGGTCTGGAGTAACCAGGGAGGAAGGGGGATCTGAGCTGCGTCCCGGAGACCAAGTCCGACTTGAACAGATGGATAGAGAAGAAAGAGACATTCCTAACCAAGTGAGATGGACAGAGGGAAAAGACGTCTGTCTCTTTTTACTTTACCAGGTATTGTACCTAGCAGGTTGGCAGCCTCTCTTGGTTGCCTGACTGTTGCCTTATTTTGGATCCTTTTTGCAAAACATGCTATCAGCCTCCATAAATCTTTTGTCATCCAGATTTCACATCCTGGCTTGCTAAAGGAGCAAGTCCTGTAAAGCTTACAGGTAAGCATCACCGTTTGTTTGGGTTACTAAGGAAAACTTCCAATTTTCACTTCAGTTACCCTAGGACCAAGCTAGGTGAACAGTTCCAGGGTGGTTTTGCTCCAGGAGGTGATAAAGCAGCAGGCCCGGCTTTGTAATGTTTCTATGACAAACCCCTCCAGGTCCTGACGGTCTGTTCGGCTGGCACTCAAGGATTCTTCGGTTCACCCCCTCTGGCATCTGTCCAGGTGTCACAGCCAGTTGCCAGGCCGAGGACAGGTGGGGAGCAGCGCAGAGTCCCTGCAGAACCCTGGTTCCTCACACTTGTTCCTAATGCCCTGCGGGTGGGGCGGGGCTGAATGGGGCCCTTTCTGGAGGGGGCGCGGAGCAGCAGCGGTCCTCCCCCTTGTCTCTCCATGGCCTTTCTCCCCGCTCCCTGGTCTCGATTCATCTGGGATGAGGACCAGGGAAGTGGGGCGGCGAGAGCCACGCATCGGCAGAGGCGACTTGAGCCTCCGTGGGCTGGGCCATTACCTCCTCATCTAAACCCAGCTAAATGGGCAATTTAGCGTGCACAGTCCCACAGAAATACAATAAATACAATGTGAGACATGCAACATTTTAGAGTTCTAGTAGCCATACCATAAAAAGGGGTAAAAGAAACCAGTGACATTCATTTTAATAATAGATTTTATATAACCCAAGAGATCCAAAATACTATAATATAAACATGTGATCAATATTTTGATATATTTTCATTCTTTTTCCTGTAGTAAGTCTTTAAAATCTGGTGTATTTTACACTTACAGCACATCTTGATTCAGATGCTAAATTTTCACTGAAAATATTTTATCTGTATTTTGATATCATAATATTTGCAGTTGAAAAACAGATTCACATACCTGAGTTGATCCAGACAACTGAAGTTTTCCAAATAACTGAATCAATTATCAGCTTTTACATTTAAATTTATTAAAATAAACTAAAGTAAACCAAAGTTCTCAGTTTCACTGTATTCTAAGTGCTCAGTAGCTACATGTGGCCACTGTGCAGATATGGAATGCTAACCTTTGCCTTTGACATACCCTTTGGAAGGTCAAACCTAGAGGACTTTCACACAAAAATAGTCCCAGCAGTAAGCTTTGTGGGTGAGGGATGAGGGGTGGGAGGTAGACAACGGGGGATGCAAAAGGGGCATATGGAGGATGGAAGAAAAGAGGACAGACAGAAAAATCAGGCGGGGGAAGAGACTGGCAGATCTCAGGCACGGCTCCTCCTCTCCTCATACCTCTTCCCCTTACTCCATGGGGGCCCCCAGCCCTCCCTGTGCTGGCCAAGCCCCTTGCCACGCCCTGGGATCCTGGTGCTCAGTAGCGACTCCAGCCTACCTAGAGTGTCCTGGTGCCTTTGTGGGAGCTTGGGCTGTGGGCGCGAGGATGCCTGGACGGCTGTGGGCGACCTCACTGCAGGATCCTGGCCAGGTGCCAGGGGCTGGCTGCCCCTCCTGCCCCCACCTCCCCTCCTGATCTCCTTGAAGCCCTAATATTCCGACATCAGACAAGGCGTCTCCCCCACTTCCAGAGCTGCCAGCCCAGAGGCGGCAAACACCTGCACCCTGTGTCTCTGGAACTGCTAGTTGTGCCCTGTCACTCGTGTTAGAACAAGTGGCCTTCCTTCATGGTGTGAGGACAGGTCTTGAAATCCACTGACAAGAGGAAATGAGACCTCCCAGAGGTGCCGCCGATGCAGAGGGCACTGTTTTGGGGTTGCCATCCACATCCATGCTGGACACAGCCCAACACGGGCACATGGCCCTCCGTGGTCCTCTGACTCCAATTCAACCGTCTCAGGGTGTGGGGGAAGGTGTGAGGCCCAGACGATGCCACAGAAGAGGGTCCCCATGCCTCACCTGTGCCCTTTCATTATGAAATGACTGGGCAGAGATGCTTTGTGGTACACAAGTATTCACCATAAAAAAATTATTGCAACCAGGTCAGCATGTCATTATGACTGCAAGTCACCCAGGGATTCAGCAATGCCTCCCTCCCACTTGCATACCCCTGTCTGCTTCACCCTATTGTCCAGCAACCCAGGGAAAGAAGGAGCATTGCCCCATCTTATCAGTGGGACACTAAACAAGGGTCCTGACTCTAAGTTAAGTTAAGATCACACAGCTTCCCCTGTGCTAGGATCTTCAGTGACAGTGTGGGGTCCATCCTCCACAGCTCCAGGGCTGTGGAAACACCTTCTTGTAATAGAATTTACCTTCCTTATCCTAAACATGCCACAGCCTCACAAAATCCCACAGGCTAAAGGCTCTAAGGCATTTGTGCCAACAATTTATGGGAAGTCAAAAACCTCCTGCCTGCTGTCTGCTGGGTAACACTGAACCCTGGCCTCTGCTCAGGAAACGTCTAACCAAGGATGCCAACTGCGAGTAGGCACAGGAGTCAAGTCAGCTCCTGGGACATTACTCTTGTCTCTAAATTCAGCAAAGCAAATTCCCAACGACACACTGATTGAACTTTCTCTTTCAGTAAGGTTGAACTGGGGAGAAGGGATGAATACATGCACATACTATATATATATATATATATTTATAAAATGTCAATTGTATGAAATCTAAAAAATGCAGACTAAACTATAGTGACAGAAAGCAGATCAGTGCCTGGAGAAGAGGTGAGGGATGAAGGGATTACAAAGGGGTACAAAAAACTGAGGTGATAGGTATGTTCATTATCTCAATTGTGGTTTCTCTACACCTGTCACAACTGTTTCTACACTTTAAATATGTGCCATTTATCTTACATCAATTATGCTTCAATAAAGCTGTAAAAGAACCCTCCCAGCCCCACCTCCATGCCCCTCAAACCCTCACACACACACACACACACACACACACACACATACACGGCCGAATGACACCATGCCCCGTCCTGGCATTTCCATTCAGGGCTTACTCTCAGGGCCCATCTAGGAGAAGCCTGACCCGTTACGGCACCCCTCCCTGGGACTTGCGCTGTGGGCAAGGGGCCCAGGAAGGGGCGAGATCTCTATTCACATGTCCAGCTATGACCTCTCGGTACTGTAAGTCAAAGTCATTATTCCTGCTTGAGTTCACTTGTTTCAAAAATTAACTTTTAATTACCTGCGCTGAAGACAATAAGCAGGAACCAGGGGTTCAAGGGCAGAATGAGGCCTCTGGAGAACAACTCCATGTTGGTGATGTCGGAGTCGTCTGGCTTCTCCGAGAGAAGCAAAGGCTGCTCTGGTCAGGCGGGTGACATAACCAGCTAGTTCATCTGCTGAACTAGTTTCCCAAGCCCCTCGAATCCAACAACAGACCTTGTGCATCTCGGTCTCTCTGTCCCGACTACCGGTACACAACCTTTTGGTAAGTTTTCCTGAACATGGTGTATCCTTCCTATGCAGAACAAGCATGGTCAAGAGCTCACTACTCCCTGAAATCTGGGTTAATCTCCGGTGATATTATGAGAAAATAAATATATACTTGGTCTTTGTCCCCAGTTCCTGCCACAAATCTCCTAAATGTTATTCACAATAAGCCCCTTTAAGCCACTCTGCTTAGAGGACAGGGGGCTGGTTTCTAGAGGAGCCAACCATGTGATTAGATCCTGGAACTTTCAGCCCCGCACCCTGACCCCCAACGGGGGGGTGGTGGGGCTGGGAGTTGAGTTTGAGTACCAATGGCCAATAATGTAATCAATCATGCCTACCTAATGGAACACTGTAACAACCCTAAACAATGGGGTTCAAAGAGTTCACAACACCTTGAGGTACTGGGAGGGAGGTACATCTGAAGAGGGCATGGAAGCTTTGTGCCCCTTCCCCATACCTTTACCTGTGTACCTCTTTATCTGGCTGTTCTTCTATATCCTTTGTGATGTCCTTTATAATAAGACAGTAAATGTAAGTAAATGTTACTCTGAGTTTTGCAAGGTGTTTTAGCAAATTATTAGACTTGAGGGAAGGATTCATAGGAACCCACAATTTATAACTGGTTGATCATAAGTACAGGTGACAACCTGGGACTTGCGATTGTGTTGGAAGGACAGTCTTGTGGGATTGAGCCCTTTACCTGTCAGGTCAGTACTAACTTCTGGCAGTCAGAGTAAGAACTGAGTTAAATTGTAGAAGAGTCAGTCAGTGCCCACCAAGAACTGGAGAATTACTTGTTGTGGACAAACCATACATACGGTGTCCGAAGTGTTATGTGTAAAGGAAATGGCATTTTCCTTTCTCTCTCTTCTATCATTCAAAGAAATTTCTAACTGGCTTTCTTTCTCATACCTCCTTATTCAAAAGCAAAGATTTAATGAGCAACTATTGTCTGCTAAGCACAGATTAAGAGATGGGGATCCAACCATGATTTCAACAGAGTTCCTATATTCAGTGATCATTGGTACTACAATCTCATTTGGGAAGACAGACAGAAACCACTTATCATAATATATAGAAGAGTGGTATGAAGAATGCTGTGTGTCCATCAACAAAAGAAAGGCTAAACAAATTGTATGTTCATAAGATGGAACACTATTGAGCAAAAAGTTGCAAATTATTGATATGCACAAAAACATGCATGAAACAGAAAATTATGTTGGGTGAAAAAAGTCAGACACAAGAGAGTACATTTTATGTTATTCCATTTATAATGAAGTTCAAAAGAAGCAAAACTAATCTATGGTGTTTGAAGTTGGAAGCACTGGTTGCCTCTGTGGAAAGTGGGATGGATTGACTAGAAGGTACACAAGGGAACCATCTGGGGAAAAGGAAATAGGGTGGTGGTTACATGGTGTACACTTTGTCAAAACACTTCAAATTTTATTTTATTGTATGTAAATTATTTCTTGATTTAGAAAAGATATGCTTAAAAAAAAAGATATACTAAGGGATCACAGCGGAGAAAACCACTTGCTTTTCTGAGTCTAAAGAAAGATACCACAGAGGGTGACATCTGAGCAGGACATTGAAGTAAGATTAGGATGTTTTCTGGTTGAAGGTGTGAAAGTCCAGCAGAAGTAGAGGCCTCATGGATGTGCTTTGAGAATATCTGGGAAGACAGAACAGAGTGGGGGGAGGGGGCAGGAGAAGTGGTTGGGATCAGATTGTGAAAGGTCTCAAATGATGCACACTTTCTAGTAGAGAAAATGAGAAATCATAGAAGTGCTTAGATTATGGTTTTGTCTGGTTCCATAAATAATATATGCTCATTAAAAATATATATTTGAATTATGTATAAAGCCAAAAATCCCCCATAATCCTAACTCCTAAAATAGTCACTGTTGACAATTTAGTTTTAACTTTCCAGCCTTTATGAGTATGTGTGCATATTTTATGTTCATTTTTTAATGTTTAATAAAATGGGCTGATAGGATATATACTGTATGCTCCGTAAGGGCCAGGATCATACTTATATTCACTCTTGCATTCTCAGTGTTTGGCACAATGTCTGATGTAACAAATACTTGCTGAGTGGAAGAATGCCCTCTATCCTGCTTTTCTTTTCTAACTTATTCCAAAATATCCTCATGGTTTTTAATGGTTGTGGAGTGTTCTGCTCTTTGAGGCAAAGCTTTATTGATAGATATTTGTTGCAAATTCCTCATGTTTACAAGACTATTACAAGATCCTTGTGTACATGGATGTATTTCTAACGGATAAATTCCTAGAAAAACTGCTGGTTCAAAGTATGTATATCTCAAAATTGTATAGATATAATAGATTTTGCTAAATTACCACTCAAAAGGGTTATACTAATTTGTTTTCTCACAACATACGCTGTTTCCAACATATGCTCAACATTCCTTGGTATTATCAAACTTTTTCATCTTTGACGGGCAATCTAAAAATGATTTGCTTGTTTCGCATCTCTTTAATGGTTGAGTTACTTAGTTTATTGGCTGTTGCATTTTTTTCCTGTGAATGACCTGTGTATGTCCTTTGATCACTTCTTTACTAAATCACCTTTAGTAAATCATAGAAACTTCTTATGTAAGTGACAACTCTTTGTAATATATGCCAAAAATATTGCTCCCTACCTTCTTTGTTTAGGGTATCTTTTGCCACAGTTTTAAATTTTATGTTGTCTAATCTGTCCACTTTTCCCCTTTGTGATTTATAGCCATCAGTATAGTGCTGAGAAATACTCTATCCACCTTAAGATTATGAAACTATTCTAATTTTTTTCTAATTCTTTTATGATTTTATATTTTGCACTTGAAATTTAATATGTCTAGATTTTTTCTTATGAAGTGAGGTAAGGACCTAGCTTTACTTTTTTCCTCCCTAAAATAAACAGATCATCAAACAGCCCATTTATTGAATAGCTGATCCTGTCCCCATTGATTTAAAATGCCAATTATATACTAGATTCTCAGCTATATGGACCTGTTCTGGAACTTTCTATTCACATCATTGTAGATTATATTTTGGTACTTGGTGGGGTAAACACAGAAACATTTAGATACATTTTATTTTCTGAAATGAGCACTGTTACCAATCCAATCTACATAAGGTAAATTAACAAACAGTATACAAGTTCATTTATCACATTAAAAATGTTATCTATTTACATACTGGGTATTCTTTTAGTGTTTTAAATAGGCATTTAATATGGAGAATCACCTTTTTACTCAAATTTTGTTCAGTTTTTACAGAACAAAGTTTTGAGCATAAGTGACTCTATATTGACCATAAACACATCAATAAACATGTACATTTTTGTAATGTTTTCCATTTTCACTGAAATGTAATTTTATATGTTGACTCTGATAAGAATTTTGTCTTTGTAACCTGAATGAGTTTTAGCACATTTTAATAATTCATTTTTGTATTTTACAAAATACTGACCTGTGATGGATTAGACATTTTTTAATAGCTCTTCACTACAGATAGTTTGAGAAGCAAACTAGTTCTAGAGAGCCAGCCAGTTTCAATTTCCAACTGCCTGCTGCTTGTATAGAGAAACCTGATTCATTTTTATATGTTGACCTCATATCCTATAACCTTGCTAAATTCACTGGTCGCCTTTTTGAAGCTTCTTTTGGATTTTCTACACCAGCAACCATATGAAAATAAACCATCTTTTATTTTCTTGCTTTCCCATCTATATGACTTACTATTTTTTCCTTTTCTTTTTGTATGGCTAAGACCTCCAGCACAATGTTGAATAAAAGTGGTGAGTGTGGACATCCCTGCCTTGTTTCCAATATTTGTGGAGAAAGCTTTCAGTCTTTTGTCATTAAGTAGGGCCTTACTTAATGCAGGTTTTACATATATGTCCCCTTTTTAGGTTAGAGATACTTCATTCGATTCCTACTTTGCTGAGCACTGGGGTTTTTTTAAACTCAAAAACGGGTGTTAGATTTTTGTCAAAAGCTTCTTCTGCATCTGTTGATATGATCACATGCTTATTTAATATAGTCTGTTAAGATGGTGACCTCAAAGACATTTGCAGGTTAAACCAGTCTTGTACTGGGATAAACTCCACTTGGTCATGTGCATTACACCACTTATATATTACTGGATTCAATTTACTAAAATATTGTTGAGGACTTTCACATGCATATTCATGACAAATACTGGACTGTAATTTTGTTTTGTTTTCTTTCTAGTATCTTTGGTTTTGTTGTTTAAGTAATGCTTAGTCATGTTCACAGAATGAATTGGAAAGTGTGCCATCACTTCTATTTTCTATTACCTCACTTCATAAGAGTTTGGGTAGAATTGATATTGTTTCTCTTTTTTAATGCTGGGTAGAATTCTCCAGTGAAGCCTTCTAGGAATTTTCTTTATGAAAAACACAAATCCAATTTCTTTGATAGATACAGGGGATTTCTGGCTCGCACCAAGATGTAAAGAACTTAGAAGCTGTCACTCCCATTTTTACAACAACAAAACACTAAAACTGAAAATCAATAATTTTTCTTGCACCCATTAGAGAACTGAGGTTTCAGGGTAAGCCATCATATCACCCTGAAGTCTGGAGACAGAGGTGACTCCAGAGAGTCACAGCTGGGATTTGCTTGTTAAGATGGTGACCTCAAAGATATTTGCATGTTAAACCAGTCTTGTATTGGGATAAACTCCACTTGGAGCAGAAGCTACTGGAGCCATAATCCAGTAAGGACATTTAAATGCCAATTTTGACAAATTGCTGGAGTCTAAGTGTGGAATTAGGAGTGAGAAATTCCTGAGACTGGCATGAAGTCTTAGAAGCCCCACACCATGGTGGGTTTTACCTCCAGGAACCTCGCCAGATTTTCACAGTGAAACCCTCTGTGGCTCTGGCAAGGAAAAGGTACCAAGGTAAAAATACCCCTAAAATGTTCTCTATAACAAAGGCCTACTCTCCATGGAAAAATACCTTATAAGAGCCTTATTGCACCTTGTGGGTATTTCTTCCATTCCAGCCCCCAGTTTAGCCTTCCTATCTCACCTAAGTGGAAAATAAGCCAAGAGACAGTTGAGGGATGCAGGCCCACTAAAAAACTAAGATTTAATCTCAAGATTACAGGACGCATCCCCTCCCCCACACCCTACTGCCACATCAACAGGGCTCCAATATAGTAACAGTGGATCACAGCTGAAAGAGCCTTAAGACACAGGGGTCCTTTGAAGAGAGCACATCGGGAGGCCCCCAAAGCCAAGAGGAGAGGCAAAAACAGGGCGGCCCAACTTTCACTCAGAGTGACATAAAATGTACACTAAAAGTCTCTTTCCTTCAGTTCTCCGATACACCATGTCCAGCTTTCAGTAAATAATTAAAATGCATATTAAGGAAAAAAGTCTGAAGAAATATAGGGATACTCAGGCTTTCTATTTCTTCTTGGTCGAGCTTTGTTGTTTTAAAAGGAATCCATCCACTTCGTCTAAGTCTCGCATTTGTTTGCATTGTCGTCCATGCTATTCCCTCTTTGTTTAATGATGTAAGATCTGTAGCGATGTTTCCTCTCATTCCTGATATTCATGATTTGTGTCTCCTCTTTTTTTTCCCTTTACAATATGGCCAAAGCCTTATCAATTTTACTGATTTTCTCAACCAAGTTTTTGTTTGGATTTTCTCCACCATTTTTCTGCTTTCTACTTGATTTCTATTCTTGTCATTACTTTCTGTCTTCTGTTTATTTAGCTTTAGTTTGCTTTTTTCCTAGTTGCTTAAGTCATTGAATTTAAACATTTTTCCTTATTTAATGTAAGCATTTAATGCCAAAAATCCCCACTCTCTTTCCTCTGCAGGGACTCTGCTTCAGCAACTATCCCCCTGGTCTCTTGCATCATCAATTTCCCCCTTTCCACTGAATCATCCCCATCTTTATACAAACGTGCTGTCATAGTGCTGTATTATAGGGAACAAAGAAAAGAAAAACACCTGCTCTTGCCCCCCATGCTTCTCAGGCTATAATCCCATTCCCCTGCTCTAATCATGGTTTTCTGTACTCTTTATGCTGTGCCTACTTCCTTACCTCTCCATCTCTATAATCCACTCAATTTAGGCATTCAGCCCTACACTGAAATTCCTTTTATCAAGGTCATCAGCAAACCCCCTCTCTCCATATGCAATGATCCATTCTTACTCCTCGTTTTACTCATTCCTTAGCAGGATTTGACATACCTTCCCCTGGCTCACAGGCCATACACCACACCTTCTATCCTGGGTGGACAACTTCACCTCCCCTTCCCAATTTCTCAATGAGTGCCCCAGGGTTCAGTCCTCATCCCCACCTTTTCCTCTTTGACCCATGTGTCCTTCATCCACTGCTAAAACTATAAGTATCATCTTACGTATTCAAGCTATCCTATACTATTTCATTATTTGTAGTGTATTTTGTAGTTGCCTTAAAGTATGTTTTAATCTGGACAGTTAGATTATATGTTCCCTGAGAATAAAGATCACCATCTTGTTCTTTTCCTCTTTTAGAAGTATCTAACACAGTATTCTGTGCATGATAAACCCTGATTAAACACTGTAAACTCTATCCCTGATTTTGCTCAAGCACTGAAAAATATATGGTTTTATAACTAGGTAGAAGCAGGGTTTACAGTGACCCACACAGTTAAGCAACAAGTACCACCTCCAAATGATTGAGCCTTATAGCCAGGACCTGCTCGGGGCTCATGATCTATTATGGTCAGCTCAGAATGTGTCAAACAACCAATTCTTTTACTGAGACTGACACCACAAGGAAGGGAGTGGTTCCTTCTATTTGGCATTTTCAATGAGGTGAAGGTAAAAAAAATACACTTTTTTCCATTGGAGGTTTCTATGTGTTGAGGCTGGTCACAGAGAAATCCCTGTTTCAACTAGACACCAAACAAATAGCAATTAAACTAGAGCCACAGTTCCAGTGCGGAAGGGCCAACAAAGTTGTATGCAAATCTGGGCTGTTGGCTGCGGAATGCATACCTTTTCCACTGGCTTACAAGTTAAGTTAGGACCAAAGAGCCCTTGATCCCTGAGGGTATTTCACTTAATAAAATGGTCAACATTAACCTGGAGCAGCTTCATTACAAACCAGAGTGACCAGGCATCATATGGTTTTGAGTTGCAGGCCATAACAATTCTCTGCGTAGTCTGGCTAATGGTGAAGGCCAAGCCTAACCCCTTAGCTGCACTGTCTCCTCACCAAGGGAAGGAAAACCAAAAGGACTCTATAGGCTGCTCAGGGTACTGGGTAGAAACTACACTGTCCTCTCCTCATCAGCGAGCTCTCATCTTTAGCCACTATTACGTTTTATAAATTCACTATTCTACAATTACTTAGCAGATTTTTCAAGGTGATGTTTTAGGATCTGTGAGGACTTTCCTCCACTTCCTTTAAGACACCTCAAGGAACTTCTCTGCACCAAACTGTTTCTGAACACACAAATGAAATAGGCCTTATGAATTCAAAATCCTATAACAAAGATTTCTTTTTGAAGAAAGTCTCAGAGCTGACCAGCCATAAACAACAGAATGTACAGCCAAGTTTTATAAGAGACAAAAACTATAACAACAGATACCAAAGGATCCACTATCCCAACGAAGAGGAGACATGGGAAATGAGTGATGCCGAACAATCTTTTTATTGTTTACTAAAAAATACAGGTCTGAGAAGAGTTTATTGCATTGTGTATTGAATGCAAGGCCTGATATCACCAGTATGTATGACATAACAGTATAACATATAAAATGATACATACTATATATAAGAGATAGATCCACTTCTCTAAACACTAAAATCAAGAGAATGAAGTAAAGTCGGTAAATGAGAAATGTAAACAGTGCAATCTTAAAGTGCTCCAAACAAAGCACTTAAAAATTTTTTGTTGTGACATTTACTTTGTCCACCTGGAGTAAGGAATGGTGAGGACCGGAAAGACTCAGCTCACCAAAGCTGCGACTACTATACAAGAAGCTCTTCCCAGGGAACAGGCTGCTGCTGCCCACGACAGGCTGCCCCCTTGGCTTCAGAGCCCTCAGGCCGGTGCTGACTGCTAATCCGTCTCTGGGCTAGTTTGAGGCAAGTGAGAAGGGTTGCCAGGTAGCAGAAAGCTTCTGTCACAGCTGCGATACTGCACCGAATCTCTGGGTAACACCTAGTATCTGTGATGCGAATCTGCCACCCTCAGGAAACACTGAAATGTGCTTCAGAATGTGTTCCCCACTGGGAACACACGCCAATTTCTATGCAGTCTGCAATTATCATCATTTATGTCTTTTAGCCATGTTTTTATTAAGATGCTCTACAAGAAGGTTGCTGTTACTATATTGCCAGTCATGAAGGCCAGGATGGAGGTTGACAAAAGTTCTCCTGTTACAACTACCAATTCAAATGAATTAAAAATAAATACAAATTTATTAGAGAGTAACAAAATCAATGTATTATTCACATGTCAACATATTCAAATGCTGTAACAATATACACATTCCAAGTCAATATACCCACATTTCCCTCAAAATGAGAAAGCCGTGTGCAGAGGACAGCACACAACATCAACACCACCACCTCCTCCTCCCCAAAATATGGGGGCTCAGAGAGCTCATTATAGGTAACAGATGAAAAAAAAAAACAACTGTCCCTCTGGGCTTCCTTGGTGTCAGGTAAAGCAAGGCTGTTTTCAACAGTAATGCCTAACTGACTATGGCGATACGTTTTAAGAGAAATCAGCGTTAGAAAGCTCCTTAGTTTATCAAGGATTATTGATAATTTTCTGAACTAAGACAACAGTCTCATCACCAAAGAAAATTTTCTTCTCACCTGAGTTTTTAGAAAAGAGATTTTTACAATATCCCAACTTCTTTACTTAATATTAATCTATTAATGCACAGAGGACATCCTCAGAGCTCATGTGTGAGCAATATTAATATTCTCAGATTTTTTGACACTTTATAGATCAGCAAGTATTTTATCAGACCACTCATTCCAGAGATGCATGAGTCAATAGTAATACCCAAGTATATACTTTTCTTACTCTACTCATCGAAGAACACTATGTTCCAACAGGAATAGAGCCCAGTTCACTGGGTATCTTGTTTCCCTCAACTCTGCACAGTAAATTTCACTGTTTGGTCTTTACATCCTCCACTCTTCCTATGATTCTTCTAGCCTAAGGAAAACCATGTACAAAGAAGAAAAATTGCAAACCCAATGGAAGCATGGGTATTAGTGCTGAAGTAAAGTTCAGGGGAATAATTTCAATTGCTTATGAGACTGTCAGTACCTTCTGGAAACTCTACTCCTTGAATCCCTAGATTTAGAAATTCTAGTGATTTAAACATAGGAAGGGGATTTCATTGATAAAGGTCTGGTTCATGTGTAAAGTTCTGGCCCCTGGAATGATGTGTGACTAGCCCAAAATACTGGCCAGATTTTCATTTTGAACATGCTCGTTATCTTTCCCCACCACATGCGCTCAGCATCTTCCAGCTCTCACGGCACTGCTGAGAACCTCTCACTGCTGCTCCTATTTCTTTTGGATGTTCTACTGCACATTCGGGATCCACAGAGATTACCACATTAATGTGTAGAGAATTTCCATTTCACACCCTCAACTCCCTAAAAGCTATCAACTGGGAACAATTTCTAGTTAGTAAAGGCACAATTCACTGGCATTTCCTCTTTATAAAGGAAATAAAAAGGGTTATTTAGAAACTGAACAAACAACTGGGTTTTTCTATAAAGGGAATGCTGTATCTTGACCAAAACATAAGAGTTATTTATTGGATCTTATTAAGTATAAACATGAATTGAGCAGTTTAAGACATACATCTTACATTACACCTTTTGAGGGTAAGTGCCGGTTAAGTATCACAGAAGCAAATTAAAAGCGCCAACACCATCCTACTGGCTTGTTTTCCTCCTGCTGTGGGTAAACTTCCACCAGCTCCAGTGAGGCCTGCCCCAGGGTACCTCAGTCAGCAAACTGCAGAGATACTCAGAGAACAACTAGCCCAGCAACTAGCACTCAGCTGGTACTGCCTTGGGGCAGAGCCCAGGAAAACTCTTAAGCCCAGGGAAGACTTATAGAAGTTGCATAAAAATTCTTGGTTTTACAATACCTTCCCAGGAAATCAGAAAATAATTGGTTTTTGGTTAAAGAAACTGAATCTATGCTCAAAAACAATGTAAAGTCCTCAAAAACCAAAATCTAGAATGTAAAAACTACAGAAAAATAGTTTATTAATCTATAGCTTGGTCTGGCTAAATTATCATAGTAAGTCAGTGCAATTTATCATTGCATTTCGAAGCATAGCTTACCATATTCTCATAAAATAGGGTACTAGTAAGGTAAATGAAAACCTCACAGAGATGACAGCCCTTTAAGCCTTTTGTGATTTCAAAACTTAAAACTTAAAAAGACAAAGGCTAACCAGAATTTGACAGATATTTACTTGCTCAGCACAAGAGAGCTAAACATCTGATTCTTATTCAGTGATGATGTTCTCAGGAAGTTCCCATTTGAACACTGATGTTTCTCAACCTGCTGCACATCGGAGTCATTTGGAAAGCTTTCAAAAATTAACAAATGCCCAGACCAATTAAATCTGGAGGATGGAGCCCAGAAATGAGAATTCTTTGTTTCCCCATGTGATGCTAATGTGCAGCCAGGATGCACACCATTGATGTTATCTCTTTCAGAGGACTGTTGTAGAAAAGCCATACTGTATCTAGACAGTTTTATTTTTTTCTAAATTCCACTAGGAAAGGGGATTTTTAGAAAAAGGCACAGTTGCGCTTCCTCTAAAGACACAGCTTACTGTTTCATAGGTGCTGGTTCTCAGAGGTTATCTGGAGCGCTGGCCGGGAAGGAGGAAGTCCTTGTCTTGGCAGAGCAGGCAGAGTTTCAGGCTTCGGCAGCTGCCGCCAGCAACAAAGAATGCCCAGGTGCCCATGAGCACCATGGTTATATACGCTAACACCAGATTTGTCCCATAATGAGAGTTTATGAAGGTCTGCAAAGGAAAAATAAATCAGCTTGTGTAAAAACAGCAAGCTTATTAAACAGGTGGAGTAATCAAAGATAAAGGAAAATATGGAATACTTATAGCAGCCGGGGTGTATGTTTCACCAGACATGTAATGCGTGTCACGTGTTGAAGAGCACCAAGACCCACAAAGACACACAGGCCTGACCTCGCCAACAGACATGAGTGTGCAGGTCTGTTCTGCTGTATCCAGATGACAACCCTAGAAGGTAATGAGAGGCCAGAACCTAACGAAATCCCCAAAAGAAAACACATGTTATGTAACCTAGGCCTAGTGTACAGTCATTTGTGTTAAAAGCCTATTAGAATTTACAAGAAAGTGAGACAAGTCCAAGACACCTTAGTAGGAATCCTTAGTAGTCAAGGGAACAGCAACTCTTTTTCAGCTCACTATTACTATGGGTTCCCAAAGTTCATTTAAAAACCACTAATAGGATGCCAAGAGGTACCACGTTACATGATAATGAAGTCCAAACTGTCCATCCTAATGCAGCTTTCATGCTGGTAAGGAAGAATGGAGGAACAAATGAACAATTACAAACCCTGATGAATGCAAAGACAGAATAATTATCACTGTGATGGTGCTAGGATAGGTAAGAACAAGGTGAATTACTTAGGGTGGTCAAAGAAGGCGCCGAGGGAGTGGCATTTAAACTAAGACACATCGGAGGGGAAGCAAGCCAGCCTTGGGTAGACTGTCGGAGCGGGTGGAAGATCAGAGGGCAAAAGGCTTAGGGCAGCTGAGAACCTGAGAAGAGTCCATATTAATGATGTGTATAGACAGAGGGGCAGCACACGAGAGGAGGTCAGAGTGGGAGGCAGGGGGCAGCTATGCAGCACGTTGGGAAGACATGTGGTCTTTTATCAGTGTAATGCACGTCGCAGAAGGGTTTTAGGTAGGGAAGCTGAACGACTTGATTTAGATGTTTAAAACTACAGAGACGGATTAAAGGAGGCTATGGTGAAAGCAGGGAGACGAGTTAGGCAGATTTTGTGCTGGATGAGGAGAGTACAGGGTGGTGACGTAGATCAGCGTGGTGGCTGAGATGGAGAGTTGGATGGCGGTAACTGACACGACTTGCTGATGATGGATGGAACGTGAGGGAAAGAGAGGCCAAGAATGACTTCCATGTTTCCAGCTTTGTTTCTGATTACACAAGTGTATGCTATAGAAAATTTGGAACTTGCCAAATAAGAACAAAAGACTCCACCCAGAGATAAATGCTATTAATATTTTAAAGTATTCTCTCTCCAGTCTCCTTTCCAGGAGGATTTGGCTTTACAGAGTTGCCATCATGGTAGGAATGTTAGGTAGGAAGACAGCATGAGCAGCTAAGAAAGGGGAAGATAAGCTCCAAAGAAGCCACCCAAACTCTGCCCAGGTAGCCAGTCCCATGGGAAGACTACAAAGGCTTTGTGGGGAGGAAACTTCCTTCCCAACTAGGTCCCAATGAGGGCACAATTGAACAGAACTAAGAACTGCCCGAACCACACCTCAGCCCGGGAAAGGACGTGCTCACTGAGAGGGATGGCTAGAGAGCTGGACCTGTAAATCAACCCCACCTTGTCGGCCAAAGAGGCACCTCCTAGCCAGAATGCAATATAAAGGCCTCCCGCCTAAAAGCTTGGTACCTTTGTCTACCTTGACTCTGGCCCGCTCCTTCCATGGAGTATATTCACATAAAACTTTCACTCTGCTTCGCTACCGTGACCCTGCCTTTCAATTCTTTGTTGCAGCGGGACAAGAACCGAGGAGAATGAACTCAGACCATAATAGTCATATTAAGGGTTACTTTAGTATCCTGCACCACTGAAAGATTTTAAGTAGGGGAGGCAATAATATTGCACTTTAGATGAATCAGAGGATGAGGAACCTAATATAAGAAAACCTGATATAAACTCTAAATGGATGGAAAGGAGGGGAACATGAGGCAGGTACCATCAGAAGGAACTTTTTTGATACTTTTGGTGAGAAATGACAAGGGTCTGGACAAGGCAGCAGTGCGGATTACTCTGATGTAAATTTATGACAAGTTACAATAAAAGTCAGACCCAAAGCATTAAATAGTACTTAAAAAATATATCAAGTTTTCTTTTGAAAACTGTCATTATTATAATGTCAGTAGTGAAATGGGCACTCTTGGTATTGGTAAGAATGAGTAAAAACAGTACAACCCTTGAGGAGAGTATTTTAACAATTTGCATAAAGGGCTTTAAAAATATTTGCATCATTTGACTTCATAATTCCATTCACTGGAAACTAAACAACATATTGAAAAAGTTTCATGTATAAAGATGTTCAAAACAACATTATAATAACCAAAAGTAGAAACATAAGTGATCAGTTAAGCAAACTATAATTTTTATGTAATTATATAAAGCCATTATAATTTATATGTATAGAATAATATGGAAATTGTTTAAGATGTGTTACATAAGATAAGCATAATGCAAGACTATTTTATGTTTGACTATACCCAGTAAAAGGAAGATACAAAGAAATCTTTAATGAGATTTACCAACAAATTAATAGCTGTTGCCTTTCTGTAGTAAGACTTTGATGATTTTATCATTCATTCACTCTTTTAAACAATTTTTCTGAATTTCCTCATTTTCCCACAAGCATGTATTTCATTTAGAGTGGAATCTACCATTTTAGGTATATGGACTTCAGTTCCAAAAAACAGTCTGAGCAGGGTGGCAATACTCACCAGGGCTGACACCAGCAGATGGGTCAGAAGAACTACAAGAAGGGCATACCACTTTCTCTTCTCACAGCCATCAAAAAATACAATGCCCCAGAACATGTGCAGCAATATGATAACCAGTGTCATGAAAGCTGAAAGACAGTCATCCATTAGTGCCCAGTTATATAGACAACAGAAGCCAAAGCTCACTGAGCACCCAGTCATGATACACAGGCTCCTGGGGTACACCTCACCACTGTGAGAGAGTTCAACCACCATCTGACAGAAGCAGGACCTTGACACACATCTGCCTGAATGGTAACTCAGTGACTTGCCCAAGGGTTTCAGCCCCCAGCAAGTTTACTATGGATTCAGTGAGACCAAGAAATGGCAGAGACGGAGGTAGATTACGGACCTGCAGACTGTGGGATGCAGTCATGATTCTAGTGTTCGACCTACTGCTGTGAAAATAAAGCCCGGTATAAGCCCTTTTACCCCAAGAATGTTCTGTTGTCATTTCTTGGTCTCAGTGAATCCATAGTGAACCTGCTGGTGGCTGAAACCCTCAGACAAGACAGGAAGGAAAAGCATTTTGTGGGAAAATGCATATTATTTCATTTATACAAAGCCAAAAACACACAAAACAATATTAAAGACATAACTGTTGTGGTTGGAAGAAAGCAAGTTGTTACACCTAGTGATAGTATGCCATTTCAGTAAGTGATGGTAAATGCTTTCAAGTACAAAGTAGGATTTTTTCAAAAGAAACTTTGGGATGATGGAGGACTAACCTAAAGTGATTTATTTTAATCCCAGTGACAATCCTAACCAGGGAAGCCCCCCTGAGGATGGATGCCAGGTGATATGACCATGTAGAGTTGAGACCACTAAAGACACCCAGGAGTTATGTTTATGTCAGAAAAAACCAAGGTAGAAACTATGATCTACACAAGCAGAAATGTTTACATTCCAAGGTTTTTCTAAAACCTAGATTCAATCAAATGTCAAAAAAAAGGGACACATTAATGTTATTTGTTTGTCAGCTCATGTTTACTCTTCTCTTTTATACGTCCCGGTGAATACTGAAACCAGCCAGTCATGCTCCTGTGGTCAAGCCCTAGAGTTCAGCCACTTGGAAAATGCTCTTACTTAATGGAATTTTCAGTTCATGCTCATTCAGAAAAGCTTTATTCTGTGAGTTTTGGACAAGCAGTCTCAAGATATCATTAGCCCTGAACTTCCTTCCAAGTTCTAGGTCCCTCTTTCTGTTTCCAAGGCCCTTTCCTGCTAAATATTATCTTTGATGGACTGACCCTGTCTGCAAAATAAAGTCCAAATATCTCAGATTGTATCCAATAACTTCTACAACCTAGACCCAAATTACTATCCTTTCCTAACCTTCAAATATATCCTACTTGGCAGAAACCCAGAACTCTTATACTCTGTTTATGCCTTTGTGTTTTTACTTTTTTTTTTTAACTGATTGACCCCCTGTGGAGAAAGTGAAGGCTCCTGTGGCCAGGATTCTCCCCTGGCCCTGGTCGGCTAGCTCACTACACACATATGGGCAATATGTTCCTACTGACTCTATATAAAGAGCTCCGCCCAGTGCTGTGGGCGACACGGTGGCATGGCTGCAAGCTGCAGGACAGCACAGTCTGGAGTGGTGGCAGCACTGAGTACAGACACTAAGACAGCTCTGGGGGTAGAGGCCCAGAGGCAGAGACCGGCTTGCTGCATGCACACTCTGACTGGACGGGATTCTAGTGATTGACCTGCACCATGGGAATAAAATTGGGTATAATCCCTTTCACCCCAAGAACGTTCCATTGTCATTTTTTGGTCTCATTGAATCCATAGTGAACTTGCCCAGGGCTGAAACCCACTGGCAAGACACCCCCTTACCTGAACATTCTATCCTTTATCACCACCCCTATCCATTTCCCCACAAATCTTACTTTTATTTAAGATATAGTTCAAAGACATCTCCTTAGTGGCTTCTTTCTGATAACTACTATTTTTTTTTTAAACATTTGACACACATTTACAAGCACCTAGATAGTTTGGCCTGAAGATTATGTATATGAACTCGTGAGTCACACAATCCTGAGTTGGAATCCCAGCCCCATACTGTAGTTTTCAGCAAGCTATTTAAGCTCTCTGAGCTTCTGTTTCCTTTATTTCTAAGATTGGGATAATCACACCCCGTAGAGTTCTTGCAGGAAGAACAGAGCTTTGCAAACAACAGCTTTTCAATAAATAATAGCTACTATGTGCTATGGTCTCCAGATACACAGATGAATTAAGTCACAGCCTTTAGTGGGCTGTACTATCAGGTGGGACAGTGAAGCAAAGCAGCAAACAGTGACCACCTTTATCCAAGTTTCCTGGGTACCTATGTTTTAAAATGCACTCTTCCTCACTTTTCTACATTATTTCTTCCTCTGGCTTTGTATTTTCTCTTACACTCATTTTCTTCCTCCCCTCTTTCATTAGTCAATACAACATGTATTTATTCAGTGCCCACTATGGGCCAGGCACTGTTCTAGGCACCAGGGCTATCATGGTGCACAAAACATAGATTCATGGAACTGGGCCCATTCTTTCAGTTTACTGTTTTATTAACAAAATACCTAAAGGGGATCACTTGGACACTTATTAAAACACTGTATATTCCCACTCGACTGCTTATTTACTCAGCTAGCACTAGTTCCTGGGGGGCTTCCACGGTCATCATAAGCGTTTACTATTACAATGTGCTATTCAGAGTGCTCGGATTCTTTATTCCCTCTGCAATTAGAGGCCCAACAGGAACTGAGACCTGGATATCTAAACTATTGTGCCACATACATATAGCTGGAGCTACAAAAATATTTTGATAATTCTCTCTAGTAAATGGAATTAACCCCACAGCAGAAATGAAGATTTGCTAATAGAATCTTTAGGGTACTATCTTCTAATTACTAAATGTTTTTCATTTCATGTTCTTAAGTTTAAAATTCTGAAAGTCCTTCAGTCAATCTAATCCTACATTTTGCTTGGTTCTAAAAGTCTTAAAAGGAGAAAAAAAATTATCTAAATTAATAAGTGTGAGGAAAATTGAAGTTCCTATGCCAGGACCCTCCCCTGAACAAACTACTTGACGATGTAACTGGCCTGCTGCTAGGCTACTGCTTCCACACCCTAGGCAATAAGCTATTACTGACTGAGTCACTCTATAAAGAGCTCTGCCCAGTGCTCTGGGCAGAGGCAGAGATAAGGAGGGATTACAGACCTGCAGACTGTTGGATGCAGATGTAATTCTAGAGTCTGAGCTACTGCTAGGAGACCAAGCCAGATAAAAAAACCTTTTACCCCAAGAACATTCCATTGTCATTCCTCGGTTTCATTGAATCCACAGTGAACTTGCTCAGGGCTGAAACCCATTGGCAATAAGAATATCAAAATTTGTTTCTAACCCAGATTAATAAAAGTAGCTTCCATAATTTCTAATGTCTTGAACACTTTTCAGAAATTTGAATGAAACAAGTACTGTATATCTGTTTGTGAAATTGTAGCTGTCCAGTTTGATAACGGACTTCCTCTTCTAATAATCTTTTAAGTCGAATTCTCTTGGTAGAGAATGTTTCAGTCTAATCTATTTCCAAGCAAAATGTATCAGTTTTATCTTTAAGAGGCTATATTACTATTTCGTTCTTTTATACTCCTAAATATACTGCAAATGCTCTAGCATACAAATCCATAAATATCCTCATTTCCACACTTGTCACACTCTCTCCCTCATTCCTGATCTCTACTTTTCTGTCCTTGCAAAAGACAATGACCTAAGATAGCAATTGATTCTAATACTGGATCTTCCCAGCACAGAAATCGCTATCATTTGGCTTCCCCTGACAACTGCAGAATATCTCTAGCCCTGTCAGAGAGAGCCAGGTGGCGGCAACAATAGGCAAAGGAGGACTTTCCAAAGCCAAAGGTCAGCCTCAGCTACCCAGTGGCAGGATGTGGTTACCCACGGGCTTCTGGCTTCTTTTTCCAAGAGACAGGCCTGGGGCATCAAAGTTCTGTGAGGGAGAGACTCTTCCATCTCTCTTGGCTGCTGAAACTCCCTGGATTCTTGAGAGACCTCCAATAACATAGCCCAACTAAATTAATGCTTTTGAAAAATGAGATTTTACTTCAAATTTTTGCTTTAAAACAAATGTAAGAGAATTCTGTAACTTAGTTTATTGTAATATAGATATATAGAAAAAATGCTCCTCATTGCTAGTCATCAGAGAAATGCAAATTAAAACCACAATGAGATATCACCTCACACCAGTAAGGATCACCACCATCCAAAAGACAACAACAAATGTTGGCGAGGTTGTGGAGAAAGGGGAACCCTCCTATACTACTGGTGGGAATGTAAATCAGTTCAACCATTGTGGAAAGCAGTATGGAGGTTCCTCAAAAAACTCAAAATAGAAATACCATTTGACCCAGGAATTCCACTTCTAGGAATTTACCCTAAGAATGCAGCAGCCCAGTTTGAAACAGACAGATGCACCCCTATGTTTATCACAGCACTATTTACAATAGCCAAGAAATGGAAGCAACCTAAGTATCCATCAGTCGATGAATGGATAAAGAAGATGTGGTACATACACACAATGGAATATTATTCAGCCATAAGAAGAAAACAAATCCTGCCATTTGCAACAACATGGATGGAGCTAAAGGGTATTATGCTCAGTGAAATAAGCCAGGCGGAGAAAGACAAGTACCAAATGATTTCACTCATATGTGGAGTATAAGAACAAAGAAAAACTGAAGGGACAAAACAGCAGCTGGATCAAGAACCCAAGAATGGACTAACAGTTACCAAAGGGAAAGGGACTGGGGAAGATGGGTGGGAAGGGAGGAATAAGGGGGGGGGAAGAGAGAGGGGGCATAATGATTAGCATGTATAATGTGGGGGAGGGTATGGGGAGGGCTGTGTAACACAGAGAAGACAAGTAGTGATTCTATAGCATCTTACTACGCTGATGGACAGTGACTGTAATGGGGATTGTGGGGGGGGGACTTAGTGAAGGGGGAAGCCTACTAAACATAATGTTCTTCATGTAATTGTAGATTAATGATAACAAAATAAAAATAAATAGGTAGATAGATAATAATAATAAATAAATAATAAATAATAGATGAATGAATAAATAAATAAAAGAGATGAATGAATGAATGAATAAATAATAGATAGATAGATGAATGAATGAATGGAAAATATATATATATATATGACCCAGATGGCCTGGAACTTAGGAGACTACTTGGCATTTCATGACTTACAGTAATGAAGCCAGAAGATTTCAGAGGACCTGGTATTTCATATGTAGAGAGAGGGAAGAAAAGCCATGTGGACTGAGTATGGACACACAGTGTGAATTAGGAAATTTCTGTGTGTAGAAACCAAGATCAGATGATTTTTAGAAAGAGTTTCAAAGTGTTGTTTATTGTTAGAACACATTAAGAAAAGTTTCAACAGAAAAAAACAGTCTTACTTGCATCCTTACAAATTAATACATTTTCATTTGCCTCAGTTCCTTTTGTTCAATAATAGTACTTTGAATAGGTGCTTTATTTCTCAATCTTAAGATCTCTGGGGTCAGGCTGAGAAATTGTTAGAAACATAATAAAGTATATACAGTATTATAACAAAAAAATATATAGAGATGTACATATATTACTAATTAAATAACATTTTCTAAGATTAAAAAAAGACTGTTTGAAAACCCATCTCATATTACATAGCCATAAAAGGTGTACAGTACTGTCCCTTAACACCAACCAGATCATAAAGGAATTGTTCTGAAATCAAATGGAATGATGACAGGTGTTTAAGTATCATTTGTCATTTCCTACTTATGAAAATGCTCCTCAAGTACGTTCATGAGCTGAACAGACTGCCAAAGGTATGACTTCATGTCTAAAGTTCCCCAAGAAAATGTTGAAGAATTATAATATTCTCCCCTAATATTAGCTTATCAGTGTAAAGAGTTAATGTTGGGAAGCCTCTTAAAAGTTGTTGATCTAGTTCCCTATGCAATGAAAAGTAGATCTTACAGGGTCCACTTCAAATATTTCCAATTTAGAAGCTTACACCATTAAAAGTCATTGTGGAAAAGTTCCTTCTCAAACTGAACTGAAATCTGCCTTTTAACTCAGTGATTCTCAAGTGGGGTAACTTTGCCCCCAGAGGGCATTTGTCAGTGCCTATAGACATTTTTGGTTGCCAAACTGGGGGATGGAGTGCTTCTGGCATCTAGTGGAAAGAGGCTAGGGATGCTGTTGAAAACCCTACAGTACATAAGAAAGCCCCTATCCCCAACAAAGAATTATCTGGCCATAAATGTCAGTAGTGCTGAGGCTGAGAAACCATGCTCCAACTCCTGCTTGTTGATCCTAGGAAGGCTCTTTGGAGAAGCACAAGTCAACTTCTTTACATATGTAGCACAAAAGAATGAAAAAGGTAATAAAATCCAATAGATCAATCTTTTAAAATAAACCTCAAGGTTGATTAATTCCTTTAAAGAACCATGAAGATTTCCAAACATTTATGCACATAAGAAGAAAAGTCTGGTTCTAAAAAATTTGACTAAAACCTGTTCTAGGGATAGTGTTAGGAAACCTCAGAGTACACCAGGGAAACACGTTACAATGAGGACAACCCCACTCCCACCCCAAGAGAGTGCAACGCAGCAGCTCTGAGAGAACATTCTGATTCCCTTTAGAAGAACTGTGGAAAGGCAGAAGAGGACTGGTGCGAGTTACCCCAGGTGTGAGAGGTATCCTTACTGAGAAGTGAGCATGGAGCAAGCCAGTAAATGCCAGGACCCCCAGCACATCCTCCCAACACGGCCGTGGACTTACACAGGAGCAAACTGAAGTTGCTGAGGAAGGCCAGGCCGATCAATAAAGGTGAAAACGGGGTGGTTCATTCCCTCTTCCAAATTATAAATGTTCAGTGTAGTGGATAAAACATATATTCCAATGGGGCTGAATAAAGGAAGATACTATTGCTGGATAATTTTCAAAAACTGTTGTTTTTCCCCATGCAAATCATTTTTACATAGTACCCTGCTCATCATAGCTATGAAAAAAATCTCTGGGAGACTCACTAAAGGTAAGAAACTAAACACAAAAACACCAAAAATTAAGGCAGCAGTGGGTGAAGAAAATAAAGACCAATTTGCACATGAAAAAGAAGAAGGCCTGAAGAGAATAAAGAAGCAGTAGGCATTAGACCACCTGAGCTACAGAGGCAGCAATCAGCAAGAGATGGCTGTCCCTTAGCCACGTGAGGAACAAGATATCGGAGTCTCAGACGGTGGCCTGAAACATATCTGGAGGAGCCACCAAGACCTAGAGCCACAGCCTGCATCATTCTTTAAGCCGAACTCTGTGGGGCAATCTACTGAGCTCCCTCTGTGCCCACAGCTGAAGAAAGCCACCTGTGCTCTGCATATTTGACAATGTATCAGAGGCTGCTTGTCTACAATAGGCTAAGGTTTAGTGACATTCCCAAAGTGTAATTTTCCATTCTTGGTTATTTGAACAGCTTGAGGAAAGACTATTATACTATTGATAAAATGAAAACATATATATGAATATATCTGATGAAAATACACATTTGATGACAAAATTGGTAACATATTACAACATATGGAGTATCCTTACATTATAAGCAATGCTAGTTAGTTGTGATAACTTATGAGAAAGTAAGACTCTAATAAATTCATAAAAGGATAAGAATTGCAGATTAAGCCCCATTGTTGATAATTTTATCTATATCATTAATGGATGTTATACATTCTCTATCACTTTGGAATTGGTAATGTAGTTTCTTGAGACAGTCTTGCTTATGAAGAGCTTTCATTTAAAGTCTGAACATTTAACAAACTGATGCATTATAGAGATTATACTTAAAATATTGTGGGAAAAGAGTGAACAGATGAAAAAAGAAACTCACTGTGTTACAAGGATTTATTCTAACGCTCACTGGTCCAGGGGTTTGGCTGATTATGGCTGGGTTCAGCGAGGCAGCTCTGCAGGCTGCTGGTACAGCTGGATTTGGCTCCTCACTGCAGGATGGGCCTAAGTCTGCTCTGCATGTGTTCATTCTGGGGTCCAGGCTATGTAGGCATTAACTATGTGGGGCATATCCTCAAGGCATGACCAGAGCCCTGGAGGGCAGACCCTCTTATACTTATAGCACATCCACTAATTGGCCAATTCAAGTCACATGATGACTGAGCTCAAAGTCAGGGGCAGGGAAGTACATTCTGGCCACCATGAGGCTATGCAAGGGTCCAGATGTACAAATTCTATTACAAGGAAGCGACAAATTGGGACAAAAATGGAATTCCCATATTCGTCTTTTATTTTTCTTTAAACTCAATATTCCTCTTTCCTTCGATCATACCCTATAGAACACAGCTTCTAGATCTTTCACTATACTGACAATAGTCTTCTATACCAATTTTGGTTCTTCAGTATTCCTGTTAAATCACAATGCCCAGAACTGAACGTGATACTCCATGTGGTCTGGCCCATACTGATTTCTCCAAGAGAAAGATTTAGTGGTTAAAAAGTTTAAAACCTTAACCAGATAAGAGCACTGCCAAGAAAATATAATATAGATGAAATGGTTTGGGGAAGTTTTTAAAATAAAATATCAGCTATCCTTCTTCCTGAGTACTGCGTAAAGACATTTTTCTGCTAAAGCACAGGGAGGCAATTCAGAGTGATAAGCCCAGATTCTACATAAATTAGAGAAATTATCCTCTCTGAAGACTGTTTTTTATTTCAAGAACCAAATTCTCTAGCCTTGGGCCATATTAGTTTATAAAGCACTAAATTATATACTCTATAAATTAATTTTATTTAATTCTTCACATGTCTGAGTTAGATATTATTTTGCCTTTCCTGAAAGATGAGGAAAATGAAGGTTAGCGGGAAGTCCAGTGCTCCTTCTGCCCAGTGAGTACTGTCTTAGCTCCAGGCATGCAGGGAAGAGACCTCTTCTCTCTGCCGGACATTCTTCGCTGACAATCCCTTTACTTTGCCTGCCTTGCTATTATTCATCCTTTAGGTATCTACTCAAATAGCACTTTCTCCGTAAGGTGTGCCTAGCTTTCATTTATTCCAATAAATATTTATGAGTCTATCTAGAAACAAAGGACTCCACAGGTGCTGGGGTGAACAAAACAGACACAGTCCTTGCACTTACACGGCTTAGCATTCGGTTGGACAGAAAGACACAAACAAAAAACTGAAGTTGACAAATTAATAACAACTACAGGAAGCACTACAAAGGAGAAGCACAATACCATCCAAGCATGGGTGAGAGGTGGTCTTTTGTGAAGTCATGGCTCTTCCTCATCATAACATTTATCACACTTTACTGTAATTAGCTGTGTGTCTTTATTTCTCACTATGAGTGGAAGGTATGGGCGTTAATTTGGCTATATTTTCATAGCTTGGTATAACGCCTATTGAATAAAAATGTTTAATAATAAGATGGAATGAGTGATTAAATGATCAAATGGACTTGTCCAAAATACTAAATTAATAAACTAGGATAAGACTTGAATTTAGGAATCTAATTCAGATACTTTTGGCTCTATACACTATTACCAAGAAATGGTAATGATTTGTAAATGTTAATGCTAGCCTACTGTACAACTATGAACAATTAACTTATACATAGGTATTATTTATAAACTACGCCTACCTACAACATGAAAACCCATGTACATTCAGGTGTCATATAGTGTGTGTCCTACACTAATATAGATACACTAATTAGTGACCCCATATTCTTTATTTATTCTAATGATTACTTAGGCATTTGTAATAGCATATGTTAAACTAACATAAAAACTTACAGATTTAACTGAAAAACTAAAAATGAGCTACTGCCTAAATAAACAGTAACAACAGCAGTTACAAATTATATATATAATAAACACAAACACATACAAATTTGGGTTATTCTTTTTAAATGCAATAAAAAGTAGTTTCTTAACTGTAAATTCAAAGTTAATGCTGTGACGAATGATGCTATACAAATAAGAAACTCTTGCACATGATAAATAGCTGTTCTTTCAGTCACAGCATGGTCAGCCTGCCGTCCTAATTTAGCTAAAGACATTAAAATACTTTGCTTTCTTTAAATTCTCCCCTGAACTTATAGAAATTACAAATCCCCAAACTGCTAAACCATTTTTCTTTCCAAAGAAATCATTTTAAGCCAGGCTTCTGAAAATAGCCTAGCTTACTAAATGGAATTAGCACCATCTAGTGAAAGAAGCTGGCAGAAAAATGAGCTCCATTAGGAGAATGCTACTTGACAACTAGAAGAAAATTGCTTACGTAATGGTTTAACAGACCAATTTCAGAAAATATAGAAAACTGTAGCAGTAATACCCACTCCTGATTATGTTTTGTTAATTTATATTGGACTCTAACAGACTCTAGCTATTAATGATACATTTGTTCTAAAAACCTAATACTCATAACTATGAAGAAAAACTGAAGGAACAAAACAGCGGCAAAATCACAGACTCCAAGAAGGGACTAGTGGTTACTGAGGGGGAGGGGTGGGAGAGGGTGGGTGGGGAGGAAGGGAGAAAGGGATTGGGGGTATTATGATTAGTACACATGGTGTGGGGGAGGTCACTGGGAAGACAGGTGTTGGAAAGAGAAGATAAATAGTGACTGTGGCATCTTACTACACTGATGGACAATGACTTCAGTGGAGTTTATGGGTGGGACTCAATATGAGGGAATGTATAGTAACCACTTGTTTTTCATGTGAAACCTTCATAAGAGTGTATTATCAATGACACCTTAATAAAAATAAATAAATGAATAAGTAATAATAAAAACCTAATACTCAGAATGATTAAAAAATTGCCAGAGAGGGTATAATTATGGAATGTTTAAAAGGAAGATAATTCCCTATGCTGGAGGCACCACTAAATAAGAACAACCCATTCTCTAACATACAGCAGACATAAAGGGCCTTGACTTTATCCTAGAGACCTGGGACAGCCATTGCACATTTTTGTATAGGGCTGATTTGTTTAGTGGGGGCATAAAGGATAAATTCACATGGTAATATGTTGAGGAAAGATCAACTAGTCAGGAGCTGATGGTTGTAATCTAGACAGGAGATGCCAAGGCCTAAACTGAAACGGTGAGCAAGGGTCAGTTGGGCTTGGGGCTCACTATAACATGAAGAATGTTTCTAAACTACTGCCACAGTTTTTTTTTAATTTGGTCATACCTTCTTATAGCTTTTCTATTATTATCTTAAACTCTGCTGAAATGCTTATTCACTTTCTTTGTCTTATTCCCCCTACTAGAGAGTAAGTAAGCTCCTTGAAGATAGAAATTACTTTAGCACAAATGTTAAATAAATGATATTTAATTAATAGAATGTGTGCATGGGATCCCTTACTTGAATGATATAACTTGTGCAGATAAAAAAATAAAATGGAGTTTTTAAAAACTATTTTTAAAAGATTCTTCTTGTGGAATTTAGGAGAAATCTTATGTTAATTATGCAAATTACCAACTCTCAAATATGTGATCACTGCATCATGATGACAATCTTTATCTGGCTAATGAAAAAGCTGTTCAAAATGAGTTGGTCCTTTTATACTGTATCTTTGAATTAAAAAGGTCAATTCACCCATCATGACTTTCTCCTCTTGATTTCTTTTTTTAAAGAATATAGTATGATTGATTTTTAAATGTTCAAAAGCAAGAAAACTAAATATTTTTTTTCCAGATATACAGATGAAAGTAAAACTTTCATGCTTTACCTTCAAAATAAAGCATGTATAATTGTTAAAAACCAAACTGACCTGGTTAATCTAGGGAATTATTACCACAAAATCAGGGCAATAGTTACCGGTGGTAAAGAAGTGATAAGCAACAAGGAACTCTAGTTTCTGCTAATGTTCTAGTTCTTCAGTAACAGGGAAAAAGGGTTATTATTCTTGAAAATGATACATATATATTTAAATATACATTTTTAGATGTCAGACATCATTTCACATTGAATAAGAACATTTTTCCCCCTCAATTTCAAGACTAAATTATCCTGCCTTTCCCAAATACAGCCAAGATAAATTAATTAAAGATTAGGGCTTATACTAAAGATAAATGTAAACTAAAAAAATTAAGAAAGAGCAAATAGTCTATAAAAATTAACTTGTAATATATCAATTATAGAGCAACATTATTACTACAGTAAAAGAAAAGTAAATTTTATGCAAGATAAATTCTATTCAAATTCTAAAATACTTTGACCAAAATTTTTACTTTCTAGATCCTTTACTTCTGGTATCTAACAGTATTTTGCCTTTAGAAGAAGGCAATTCCTAAGCTAGGGAACTCCATTAAGGGTGATCATTTCGACCAGAAGCTTCAACATTCACAGTCAACAGGTACATACCTGAATTCAGGAAGAACTGGGGAGAGTCTCCATGAATGCCCACCGTGCCCGGCCCCAGTGAGTCAGACAGAGTATTTACAAAGGAAAACACTCCACTCATGATTCCAAAGCCCAGGCCAGAAACTAAAGAGGAAGAAAAACACTGTTAAATCCTTTTCATGCTACAATTTCTCTTCAAATCAAATTTCCAAGAACTAGATACTATTTTGTTGAAGGAGAAGAGTTACACATGATAAGTGGCTGGCTCAGAAAAGACAAGAGCTTGGCTAAATGATGAACTGAGAGAGAAGAGGTGAAGAGGAAAGGAAATAAATAGTGGAACATAGCAGAGAAATTAAAAGGAGAGAAAACCATCTAGGAAGGCACAGAAGCAATAGGTGGAACAGAGATGGATATCATGCTGAAACTTTGGGTTTATTTTCTAACAGTTTGTCGAATTACATTTAATGGCTTAAAATTGGAACTGAACTTGAGGGGTGACTTAGTACTGTAAGGACTGATCCCTGGGACAAATTGGGGTGAACTCAGCTCAAGAATTTATATCCCATCTTTAATAAAACATAATTCTGAAAGAAAATTATGCAGAGGTATTAACTATATTAAGATGAAGGATCCTCCTGGTACAGCTAAAGTCATGGTAACCACCCAGAGAAGGTAACAGTAACATCACTTAGAAATTGTTAACTAGAGTGTATACATATTAAAAATCTAATTTTCAAACCTGGTTAATATTTAACAGACACACAGATAAGGGACACCTGCAATCATAAAGTACCCTGGAAAGCTAAAAGAAATAATGTACACCAACAGGCCAAGGAACTAATAAAATACTGTAAGAAATCTATGAAGTTTGTGAAAAATCTTGTATAAAATCTACAAGTCTAATTTTTTCTTAATGACAGCACACAGTTTTAATTTACCATAGGCCAGCAATCGCATAGAGGGTGCGGTCTCGTCTGGGTTTATACTCTTCAAACCCTCATTGGCTTTTCTAAAATAAAATCACACAGATTTTTTTTTCAATGAAAATGTAGTGTATCAGGCAAATACACAAGATATTTCAAAATCCAAATACTTACTGAGGCTTCTGATCAGGCTATATTCTAAAATCCATTTAAGTAAAACAAAGCAAATTTTCAATTAACTAAAATCAACCAAAATTTCCAACCAACTTTTGCCTTTATCTGACCTTTGCATAGAAAAGAAAAAAATAAGAAAAATGTAAGAAAACAAGCCATCAGGGAATGAGTTTAATAAGAAAAAGAGTAACACTTCTGACTACTTTCTGAGCTCAGTAAATGTCTAATTTAGTATCATATGGCCTCTACCACTCAGAATTTTTTCCTCTTCCCAAAGCATGTATCTTCAATCCCACTTTTGTTGGTCCTTTGTTACATCTTCCACCTGAATTACACTGTTTTGCCACTTTCTCTTCTACCTTCCACTCTGTAGAACCTAAATTACACTCATGCTTCAAAATCTAGCTCAGACAGCAATTTCTCCAAGAAACCAGCTTTATCAACAATTGGTGATCACTCACGTCTCCTTACTCTTAAATCCTACAACACTAATGATCTGAACTCTCATAGGAGCACATAATCATATGGGCGTCTGATTCTAAAATACTTGTTTCATGTCCCCAGACTTCAGGGAAGAAATAATCAGGAATAAAATGATGCCCTCATAAAAGGAGGTTAACTAGATTAAAAGGAGATTAAGAATACCTGAATGAAACATTAGACTACTGCCCAATAAGAAATGATCACCAGAATGATCATATCCATGCCTCCATTGTGGACAATTCACAAACTTACCATGAGTTCCTGCCCCCCATGCAGATGTGTTAGGAATGCAAGGTGTGGACGATCAGTTCCACTACTGTCATTATTACTAACCCTTGTTGGCTAGAAATTCTGCAACAATGATCTTGATTCAAAGGATATGCAAATTATATTTTTACTATAAGGCATACTTATTAAAGCAATAAAAGAACCAAACATTTTAGAATGATTTTTCAGCAACTGCTGTAACAAAAATGAGTTCGGTTGGCTCTAGGAGTAGAAAATTAAATTACGTAAAACATACTTATATTCTGGGTAATGTGTTAATTTCAAGGAATGCACATTCACTATGCTGTAGTTGGCCTACTTATTACATAAATATAAATACCATAGGTTATGTTAAATTATGACAATGCAAAATTTGACCAAAACAGTAATAAGGGTAATGAAAAAAGTATTTTGCTTTCCTGTACTCAAAAGAAACAATTTTCCATTACAATGCTCACCATTTGGTAGCAAAGACATGAGCCAAAACAACTAACTTTCATCTTCTTTCTCTGGAGCAGTAACCAACCTAAAATGTCTAATTTTCCTAAATAAAATTAACTTGCCGGTCAGGGCAATGTTGTTAAAGGCTAATTAAAACTTGGAGAAATATATAATCGTAATAATCTCCATCCACAAATGAATATAATGGTATAATTGATTTGAGAAATTTTGGAGGACTTGTTTTACATAAATTGTTCAGTAATGAATAAAAGATATTAGCTATTTGGCACAGCAAGTCACTGCTATCACAAATATATTAAACACATAAATTCAAAAATGTAATAAACTTCCTCATTCTATGTTACAGGTTTGTGGGAAGAGAGGTTTATGGCACTAACAGTTCTCAATGCTAACATTATGAAGTGAAAAAGTACAAACACCAACAGTTTCCATGTTCCTGTTGGACAGGACACAAAACTAATGATGTAAGGGACAATGTTTTTAATTGGGCCATTTTACTTAAGTGGAACATTCTTTGTTTGCATTTATTATTGTTTCCAAGAACAAAAAGAAAAAGCCCAATTTTTAAAATGTAAACTTTGAAAAACTACCAATAAATCATAACCATATTTCTTGTTTGTTCTGATTCTTTTTTTGTATGTATGGGTAAGAGAGGGACAGAACCAAGGAACATGCATATAAAGTAAACATACCATTTTAGAATTTTTAAAAAGTAGACATATGCCTTTTAAGAAATTGCAGCAATGATTATCTTAACATTTTTTTCTATAATTGAAAATTTTCTAAACTTAGCAAATATTCTGGTATCAGCATAAGACAAAATTGAATTGCAGACTTAAATCCAAGCCAAAAAATATTCTAATGTATATTTTAGGCAATGTATAGGACCATGATCTGTTTTTTAGTTGTTTTTTTTTTAATTAATATAGAAAGAGCCATTACTTGTGGCCACATGCCAATTTCTTACAGTCCAGCTCTTTGCTAGGCCAAAGTTTGAATTCATTCATTCATTCATTCATTCATTCAAGATGAAGTACTATTCCTAAGGCCTGACCCATGAAATAAATTTGCATTAGACTACAATGATAAACATTTTGATTCAATTCTATATCCAAAAAGACTGCATTTTAATCTTGGCACCAAATTCAGATCCAGAAGTTAGACTGAGCAGTAGTTGAAATTTAAAGTTCAAAACCTGTTTTGACAGTGGAGAAAGTTAAAATATTGTTTAAACCAAAGTTCCTAAATTTGAATGTAGTGCAGCATAAGACAGCAACTTACATGTATCTATATAAATGTTAGTCATGAATGAAGTATCATAATAATTCTCAAACTTATTTCAACACATAACTACATAACATCCAACATTTCTAAAATTTGCTAGGAAAATATTGTATAACGTTCCCAAAGGCTTGTTAAAAATGCATTTTGCAAAGCAAACAATGGCACCTATTAATACAGTTTTGTCCTAGTAGCTATTAGCAAATTTCCAAAGGTCCTTTCAGAGGAGCAAACATGGTTTTTCCTCAGGAGGCCACAGAAGCTCCTCTGAACTTGCTGGCCTGAGAACTTGCAGACTGACAGTAATTCCTTCTGTTTGTGGCCCTACTCTCTCACTGCCCTCATTAAAAACGCCAACCCACATTCAGCTTATAGTACTTGGGAATCATAGGTTAATGCTCACAAAGGTTCATTTCAGGTGGGAACTGTGAAGAAACAAGGTAGTAAAGAACAAAAAATATCCATTTAGCTACTCCAACTAAGTCAGGATTTAGAACCTGAAGTCTTAAGGGGCTACCAAACCCATGTCCTGAACTGTGAAATCTGTTGGAAATTAAGTTTGTTTCAAAATTAGAGCTATCATAAGTGAAAATGCAAAACCAACATGAGCCAATGATGCTGCTGACAGGAAAAGCCAGTGCAATCTGAGGCTAAGTAAAGAGTCTGCTCTCTTCATTACTTTGATCACAGTGGAGTTCTGGGCTGGGTCCTAACCACAGGTAAACTCCAGGCACTGACAAAAAGGGGTGTGTATACTGACTATAGAGACCAGAAAAGATATGGAAGCCACTTCCATGTCTTCTGAGGGCCAGGTGAAGAAATGAGGAAATGAGGAAATGAGGAAATTGCCTTGAAAGAGACAAGATGACAACCATTTAAGAGATTTCATTTGCCTGTGTGCGACAGAGTTCAGAAAGAGGGAGATTTTGATTACCTTAATATATTCTACAGTTAAAATTAAATTTTGGAATGGTAGTAATTGCCGCAGACCAGAAACATTCAACCACAGCTGAATGTCCATCTGCTAAGGCTATTGCATTCCCGAGGAAACTTAATGTTATCTTTGGTACTTGTTTGCTGCTCTTTAGTATTTCCAAGAACTAATGGAATTTTCATTTTTAAACCTTTTCTAAGATACAACTTTTCCTTCTAAACAATGGCTTCCTGATTTTCTATTTATAATTAAATCTCATTATTAAATTTCAGTATCTGTTATTGAAAGCAAAAAGTAAAAAATACAGAAGGCCTACCATATTGGCAAGAATAAATTGTCAGAAGCCTATTATAAGAGATGTTGTTGAGGTTCTGTCTTAGCTACATCCACGACATTCCTGGAGTTCCCTGATTATCTCATTTGCAGAAATGAAGAGATGGCACACTTATCACTCCACTAAGTAAATCTCACTACATAATCAAAGCCAACCTCATGACTGCCTGAAAGAAAACATGGTTCCAAGTTCCAGCTGTATTTCAAATCAGTGATTTCATGTGAGGTCCTCACGTATCCTACAGATGACCTTCTTTCTGACCTAAAAAGGGAACTTGTGCTCATGGCTTTTATAAAAATGTACTTTTCAATTACAGACATGAAATCCCATGACATATCCCAAAAAGAACCGATGATTTCCCCCAATACAGTCAAAATACTGGTAGGCATAATCTCAGTGTGAAGTACTTATTTTAGGTGGTGGCAAAATGAAGCACATATAAATTCTAACCTGGAGCACTTTATTTTTAGGTACATACAATAAAATGTACAAATCCTGGTGTACAACTTAATGAATTAATATAAACAAGTGTTTATATTCATGAAACCATCACCCACGGAAGTTTTTGTTGCTATTGTTTCAATGACCGTTTCTCTATTTTTCTCCATGGCACTTACTACCTTCTCATATACAATGTATTTTCTTGTTCATGCACTTGTCTGTGTCTCTTTCTGCTATAATATAACCTCCATGAGGACAGACACTGTCTTTTAATCATGAGGCATCCCCAGTGCCTAAGAGAGTGCCTGGTATTAAGTAAATTCTCAAGAAATATTTTTTGAATTAGTAATTTTTGAATTACTTTTTGAAGGAAGTAATGCCCACAAGTTAAATTACTCAATAATTTCAGGCTGAAAATGTATAACCACTTGGCTTCAAACTAAGTAAGAAGGCATGGACTCTTAAATACCACACTATATTAATGCTTCAAACTACCAAATCATAATTAGAATATAACTGGAGGAAAAAGGTAAAGGAAATATATAACTTACTTTAAAAGTTTATAATATGCAAACCGGAACATTTCTTGAATAAGGACTGAGACTAACACTCCAAAGATCAGCATGTATTTCTGCACTGGCCCATCTTTGTTGTTGGTAATGGTTCCTGCCATGAACCAAACAAAGGAGGAAAACAGCAGAGACACCAACCAGAAGAAAGCTCTGAAAATTAGGGGAAAAAAGTTACAAACGCACAATGATTTAAAAGAGAAAAAAACTTGCTTGAGAAGGGACAAATTTCCTGACTCTTTAATAAGGAAGAAAAAAGTCTTCATAAAGTGATGCACTGATCAACTGTTGTTAATCGAGGATGCATTTTCCCTGGCAATGAACATGTAGTCCAAAAGGAATTTTAGATTTTTTTCCCCCTAACAATCAGTCTTTTTCAGCTATCCCACTATTTGTAAGTTCATTTGCCAACTATCTGTCCAGGACTGTCTAGCTGGAAACTTGGTTATTTGCTACTCTTCCTAATTAATGCTTTGCCCATTGATGTACAAATATGTGTCTTTTCCAGAAAAAAGTCTACATTTCTATTAACAGAGTGACTGGTATAAAACCCGGAGATTGAAAACCTGTGTTCTGATCAAGATCAGTCTCCCAAGCCTGGGTTTCACAGCATTCCTGTAGATTTTCATGATTATAACAAGTTTTACAAACCTTTTGCTCAAATCCCTGTTGTTTTTTAAATTAAACGACACATGTGATGCAGCACTTCAATACAGTTGTGAGAGGCGAACAAGCTATGAAAAGGTGTGAATGATTAGCCTAACCTTGCTGTTTCTCGGGTGCCAAGTTAAGACTGAAGAGTGCAGGCGGACGTGGAAAGCTCCAGTAAGAGCTGTCAGACAGGTGAAAACTGGGATTAGGACCACATTCAACCACCAGAGTTCGGTGTTTACCACGCTCCTGCAAGGTGATGCACCGACAGGTGCTTCGGTGTTTTCACAGGTTGCCACCCTTTGCCTGCACAACTTAATTAGCTGGGGAGCTTTAATTTAAAACTAAAATCCGCAGCCGGAATCTCAACACCTAAACATTCCGATTCAGTTTATCTGGGGCTGAAGTTGTGCGTCAGTATGTTTTAAAGCACCTGATCCCCAGGTGCAAATGGCTCTTAATTCCTTTAAGGTTACGGATGCCTATGAAAATCAGATGGAAACTAGCGACCCACGGGCCCCAGGCAAAAACTCAGGAGCCAAGCATCAGGGCTTTCTGAGACCCACAGTGCCAGCTCCTTTCCCCAGAGCCCACCCTGTGGGGTCGCGGGGCACTCGCTCTTTTCCCGCTGCCCCTCGGGGGAGGGCGAGGAGTCCGAAGGCAGCGGGTCTCGTTTCGCCCCTCTCCAACCCTTCTCCCTCCAAAGCCCAACAAGGTCGAACCCTTCGATGAGGTGGCGGGGGAGGGGAATCCCGGGTCCGGGTGTCCCGACGCTACCGCCTCACCCGACGATGAGGAAGATGACGCGCAACGGCTCGGTGGCGATGGTGAAGATATAGAGGGCGAGCGCAGGCCCGAAGGCAATGAAGGCGCAGCCGAAGAACACGGCCGCCGTCATGGCGACCGCGGAAGCCGGCCCGGGAGACCGGGGGGGGGGGGGGGGGGGCGCGAGGTGTGCCGGGGGCTGACGGAGCAGAGCGCGGGGAGGGCCGGGGGCACCGATCGGGGGCGCGGCGGAGGGGCGGGACCGGGCGGCAGCGGGGCGCGGCGGAGGGACGCAGCCGGACGGTAGCAGGGGCGGGGCACGTATAGGGGCGGGGGCGGAGTTTGGGCGGGGCTTAGGGGGACGGGAGCGGGGGCGGAGCTGAAGCGGTGAGGCGAGGCGGGGGTGGGGCCTCATCGCCTGGCTTTCCGCCCCGCCCAGCGTGGAGGCAGCCGAGGCCGAGCCGCAGTTCCCGAGCCCTGGGACTGAGTTCTCTGGCTTCCGCAGCGCGGGAGCCGCAGGTCCCCCTACTCCTCCCCACCACCACGCACACACATCGGTCCGGCCACCCATGCTGTCCGCGATGTGGCTAAAAGGAGGGCAGGTCCCCAGCCGGCTTTGGAGCCAGAACCTGTAGGTCAACTAAAAGAAAACTAGCGCAGGACAGAGGCAGGATTCCATTTCTAAATAAAAGTCCTTTTAAAAACATTTTTCCACCTGCACAGTTGCGGGAATTTAGTGCGCCATCGTATTTAAAACCCAAGCTGGATGGCGAATGTAGTCAGTGATTCTGTAACATCTTTCTACTTTGATAGATAGTTACTGCACTAGCGGGGGTGATAATTTAATAATGGGTAACTGTTGAACCACTGTGTTGTACATTGAAACCAATATAAAATTGTATGTCGACAATACTTAAATTGAAAAAAACAAACAAAATCCAAGCTGGGATAACGGTGAGCCAGGCAATAACTCACAAAGAGTAAAAGGATGAAATAGTATTGGTCGAAGCTGTCCTTCTCCAGGTTGTTTTGGTGAGCTGGTTTTGTCCTTCCCCACAACACCAAAGTCTTCTTAAAAGTTGTTTTGAAGACATTTTCTCATCACCATATTCACCCTTACAGTAAGATAACATTTCCCTGCTGTTTTTACATGGTCCTTTTTTCCATCACTAACATGTGAACTCTTGGAGGGAAGGGGATTTGTTTTGTTCTTTGTTGTTTCTGCAGAACCTAGAAGGTACTCGCAGAGTATCAAATGAAAGAAATAATTTAAAAGTGGAACTTATAAACGTTTTTATATTAACAATTTCTGAACAGTTTAAAAATTAAAACCAGAAAGTTAAATTATCTGTTCATTCATATCTAAGAGTTTTTATCCATATTTCGTGGGAATAATAATAATACCTCATGGGATAGTTTGAGGATGATGCCTGCACAGTGAATGCTGTATAAATGTTAATTATTCCTAGTCATTCTTTTATGTTTATCATGAATAAAGCTCCTGGAAATCAACACTGTAAAGACAAAGAACTCTAGACAAAAATTGGGACCGGACTGAAGATGTTTTATGGCTCATCTCTGAAAATGGACCTTCAAATAAGACAAAACTGCAGGTATTCGATTCTTATGATAAACTGTCACAGAGGCACGGCAGGGACATGGGACAAGCATCATGATTAACTTTTCCTGCCTATGATGAAAAATGCTGAGAAGTAGACAGTATAGTAAGAACAGGAGGGACCCCATCTTAAGGCTAAAATTCCATTTTAAAAATCAGGGAGTTAAGAGGTAAGATTCCTAACATATTCTGTGGTAATCAGACAATCACCCACCCTATCTTAGGGCAGGGCAAGCAGTCCTGATATGGTCCCAGTGCTTGAGGGAAACCACTATCTTGGAGAAGAACAGCATCAATAAATTCTTTGTGTTGTGTATCTTACAGAATTATCTAAAGGACTGATTGACGATAGTGATATAATGTCTCTCACCAAAGTGAGTGAGCATGAGACCATATGTCAAGCCTACACCTCCCCTACCCTCTGCCCTTTGCCCCATTCTTGAAAGCCTTAAAAGGCAGAATCATAAACCCTTAAGTGCACCTTCTCTGAGGTTGCCTGCACTCCCCTTTCTTCGAGTGTATACCTTTTAAATAAAGCCTTCTCACTGCTCAACTTCTCACGTTGTGTCTCTGTACTCTTCCAGTGGTAAACATCTTTGTTACCTTGCTATTTTCACTCTATTTTCTAGACTTAAGCTCAAGTCTTCACTCTCTCTGTCCTACTTCACCTAAGTAGGGAGGGGCTACTGAGAGATCTGATTTGGGCTTGCAAGTTCCCGTCCCCTGGGTGACCTGGGCAGGACTGTGGCTGTACAATCATGCTCTTTGATAGCCTGCCTGAAAGTCTCCTTTCTTTGCCTTTGAGAAGTTCTCAGAACATAATCTCACTCCGTCCAGCGCTCTGCAGCTCCCCCAAATCCTGGGGTGGTAGGCACTTAGTTCCATGCCATGCAGATCCAAGGAGACACTGGATGCCAGGTGGCCCGGGCTTTAGGAGTTGGCAAGGGATCTGCCCTATGCAAACAGGAGTTCAGTGAACTTCCCTTTCCTCCCTCTGCCCTTCCCTGTTCACTGCTGCCTACAAGGCAGCTGCCATCCCCTACTGCTCTCGTTTTAATGAATTCCTTACCTACACTCTTCCGAGAATTCTTTCTTGTTCAGAGTCAGGAACCCTCCCCTGTCCAGGTTGAGGTTTCACCTGGTGTGCAAGGAGACACCTCCCCAGACGCAGCTGCCAGCCAACAATGAGACAACTACAGGTATTTAATTCTTATGATGAATTGTCACCTTTGCCCCTTTAAAATTTTTTTCCATTTACTCCACAGAATACTACATTTTGAAATCTCATCTAGCACCTATTGAAACTCAGGTTGAGACACCTGTTCAAAGTGATAGAGTGACTCAACATTAGGCAGATTCTTTCGGTTCTATTCTGAATCCGTTATTAAATGCAAGGCCATTACTTCAGCTCCATGTAGAAATGCCTTCACAGAAATGTACTCACGCCCCCGGAGTAAATTAAGATTTTTTTTATACAAGAAATGGCCATTTACAGTTTTTCTGGCATCTTTTATAAAATTCTTTCATTATCATTGTTCAATATCTCTAGCAGATCCATGCTTTACTATTTGAGGTCAGGGCTAGAAAAAGGTGTTGTTTCTCCTGACAAATGCATATGCTCAGCTTGAGCACTAACTCATCATATTCAGGTTTTATCTTGACTCTCAGGAAGCTTAGAGCTACATTTAATAGTCTATTATAATGACTATGCTTCCTCTTCTTTTAAAAAAATTATAATTACTGCCACGACTTCAGAAATTGTCTTAATCTTTCATCCCTATTTTAATAATTTGATAGCCCAAGTTTTAACCAAGATCTGTGTCTTCCTTAAAGCTGCCTCAAATACTTTAGAAGTAGGCAGTGCCACCATGCAAAACTGTAAGTTGGGGAAATTTGTATTCATTGTTTCTTGACCATATTTCAGCCAATTTTAGTCCCCGAGTCCAGTTAAAACATGACAAGGCAATGCAACATAAGATGAGTCTGCCCGCTTATCTATGAAAAATCTGTGCAGATACCTGATGGAATAGAAAAGGAGACAATGAGACAAAACTGCAAAATCACTAAGAAAACAGTCAACTTCAGCATTCATGGTTATTTACTAGAAAAACCTATTTCAAGTTTTCTCTGAATAATGACACCTTAACATTTATATAATGCACTGCTGTTTCAAAAGACTTCTACATTTATTTCAACAGTTTTATTTACAACTGTGGAATTTGAAGCTAAGTAGCAGTGCTATTGACTCCTTCAGTTCTTGTGAATATACTGTAAGGCTTCCTCAATGACATGAAAGCATAAGGTACTAAGTGATGTTAGGAGTTAAGTCCCTAACAGGTGACTGGAGAAGGAGGCAGGCACACACTAAGGATATGGATGTAGACTGCTGAGAACTCCTTGAAACTGAGGGTGTGTGTTGGGGGCGGGCATGGGAGGCAAAAAGCAATACCACATTTCAGCAATCTCTCAAGTAAGGCTTTGACATACCTACAGTAATCCGCAATATGCTAATGAATTCACTTGAGCTGTGTTTTCTGGTAGTGCTGATAGATTCATAGTTACTCAACCATGCATTCATTCATTCAAAATTAGTAGCATGTTGAATGCCTACTAAGTATCAGGGACAATGCTAGGTATTGGGAATGTTACAGGTTGCATTTGCTTTCAGTTCTTGTCCCTGCTGCAAAAAAGAATTGAAAGGCAGAGACACAGTAGTGAAGTAAGGTAAAAGTTTTATGTCAGTACACTCAATGGAGGAGAGGGCCAGAGTCAAGATAGACAAAGGCTCCGAACTTTTATGGGGGGGGGGTCTACTTATCACTATCTAGCTGGCACTTCTGTTGACTGACAGGGTGAGGTCATTTGATTGACAGCTGTAGATACCTGTTCCTCTTGGTGTGCATGTCTTTCTCCAGAATGCACACAGAAAAACCCATGGTGTGATGGGAGCAAAACTGCAACTTTATTTTATTAAGATCATGAGGTGGTGTGGTTTGGGCAGTTCTTAGTTTTGTTCAATTGCGCCCACATTGAGGTTGGGAACTGGTTAGAATGGGTTTGGCCTAGTCCCAATAAGCAAAAAGTTATCTCCCTGCAAAGCCTTTGTTGTCTTCACGTGGGACCCCTACCTGGGCAGTTTCTCCTTGAGCCTTATCTTCCCCTTCCCTGGCTGCTCCTGTCTATCTTTCTACTGAGCAGAAATATACCAATGAAACAGATGTGCTCCGGAGCTTACTACAGTCTAGTGAGGAAGCCGGGCAGGCAGGTATAGATGCTATGAGAACATACAGGGCACGGGTAGGGCACCCAAGCCTAACTTGAGAGGTTTTGCTAAAAAGGTAACACCCACTTACTCAGGTCTCAGCTTAGGAGTTAGTAAAGCTAGGAAGTAGGGAAGAAATGGGGTAGAAGGGAAAGGTCTCAGAAGTCGAAAAAAGCAGGGTATTTCTGAGGGACGGAAAGTAGTTCAGGATGTCCTGGGAATATGAGGAGAGGAACATGAGATCAGACTGGAAAGACCAGCCAACCTAGAGTTTACCTCAAGTCATGGGTTTATCTAGGGGAGTGACACTATCAGATCTCCTTTGTAAAGATATGGAAAATGGGACTCCAGATAGGACATCTTTGGCATACTGCAGGCATGAGAAGACAGTGGCCTCATCAAGGAAATAGCAGTCTGGGAGAAGTAGACAAATTGAAGAGATTTAGGAATTTAATGACTGATAAGCTACAGGGCCTAAGGGAGAGGGAAAACACAAGGAAGATGGCCTCTTAAAAGGTATATATATATATATATATATATATATATATATATTAATTAATTACATTTGCTATGGGGGCATTCTCATATGCCCCTGGAACTAATATTGGAGGGTCTAAATTTTGAGGGTAGGAAACAGGAAGAAATGGAGAGGGCTTACTCAATTTATTAATACGTAAGCAGTATTCTGGGTGGTTTATATTATTAAAAGGAAATTCTTCTGTATTTAATAAAGATTAAAGTAGTGTAAGAAAGATATTTAGCAAAGATTAAAATAGTATAAAGCAAGGGTCAGAATAAAAACCAGATAATGACTCTTCTCTTTTTACTGCTATACTTACTAAGGCACTGATTAATTTACCTGAAATCCTTCTTTAAATTAAAAAGTATATGGAGAATAAAACATCTCCTAAATTACATTTAGCTTTTTTCAGCAACATGTTAATTTGATGACTGTTGAGGTTCACTGATTCTTTCAACATTTATTAAACACCTAGTGTGTGCCAGGCTCCTTGCGAGTACTGTGGATACAAAAAGCAAAGACAGACATTGTCCCTGCTCTTTATGAGCTTGAGAGTCTCACAGGAAAGGAAAGTAAGCAGGTGATTCAAATCCAGTGCGGCAAATGATACTGTGGGCGTACAGAGGCAGGGGCTACTAACCTAGATGGGTTGTGGCTGAAGTCTATGCAGAGAAACCCTAATTCTTGAAAGATAAGAAGTTAGCCAGAAAAAGGGTAGGAATTCAGCAGAAGGGGCAACCTAAGTAAAGGAATGAGAAAGCACTAAATGTTCGAGGAACTGCAATGACTCGTAACATTCAAAAACGAGTATGAATTAAGGCGTGACAAGATCTAAGGCTGGAAAGAAAGATGTGGGGTTGGCAAGACTTTATTTGCCAGGCTAAAAAGTTTAGGTTTTATCCCAAGGTTATGAGGTACATTGAAGGATTCCATCTGGCAATGACATATAAGATTCCGTTTTTAAAACCTGTCAGCACAGTGAAAACTGGATTGGAGGAAAATAAGATCAGAGACTGGGAGACCAGTTAGGAGAAGCTGCAGAAATCCCAGTAAAAGATGAAGCCTGAATAAAGACAGAGGCAGAAATAATGGATGGTAAGTAGGTAAATTAGAAAGAAATTGAGGATTCAGGACCTTTAAGACATGGAGGTTGATTAACTGGGGATCTAAGTAGATGGTGGAGCTATCTATTATGACAGGGAAAAGAGGAAAAGAACAGGTTTCGCCTCCTGGGAAGGGCTGTTTGTGGGAATTGCTGGCATGGCAGAGGGAGAGGCGTTTGGAGATTTGGGTTTGAGTTTCAGACACGTTGTTCGATGCACCCATAGCAGATCCAGGGCGAGATGTCCAGTATCATCATATTGTTTCCGTGTGGTTCCAACTCCTATTTCTCTCTGATAAAGACCCTTGGGATTACATAGAACCCAGTGGACAATCCAGGATAATCTCCTATCTCAAGATCCTTAACTTAATCACATCTACAAAATCTCTTTTGCTATATAAAGACATAATCACAGGTTCTTGGAATTAGGACCTGGACATCCTTGAAGGCATTACTCAGCCTACCACAGAAGTTATGAGTGTTTAAGAGCTATAATGAAGGGTGACATTATTTTGGAAAAGTGGGGAATCAAGAATACTGTCATGGAAAGATGAGGAAGAGAACATTTCTGGGAGGGGAAGATATAACCCTCAAATGCTGCCAAGAGGTTAACCAAGATAAGGACTGAAATTGTCCTCTAGCAATGAGGCCACTGTAAGCATGATGTCAGGGAAGTGGTAGGCGCAGAGGCCAAACTGGAATATGTTAAGGAATAAACAGTAAATGAAAACGTGATGAAGATAGTAACTATAGGCAACTCTTTGAAGAAGCTTAGCTATGACTGAAAGAGGAGGAAAAAGAGCAAAAGGTGAGAGGGGCATGAGGTAAAGGAGTGGGAGGATTAAGGACACTTAGATGCACAGGGGACAGGGGTCCACAGAAGAGTTTAGGGTATACTCGTACACAGGTGCAGAGTATAAGAGAAAATCTCAGAGAAAGAGCCAGAAGCTCCGTGAGAAGCAGGACGGAAGTGGGAGGATGAATCCAGAAAAGGCAGAGAGGAAAGCAAGGGGCAGGAGGACCCCCCCCACTGCAAGAGGAAGGAGGTGAGGATGAGGGTAGGAGTAGAGCAGCCAGCCCCTGGCAGGCCCCCCGCTGGGGAGGGAGGGGCAGCCGGGTGGTTTTAGGCTGATGCTCTTCTCTGTGAGGCAGGAGACGAAAGATGTGCTTGTTCACCAAGAGTCAAAGGAAAGAGGTAGGAAGGTTGAGAACAGCGAAGGTGCAGAACGGCCGTGGGGATGAACAGGCAACGCTGTGACTGGGAACATGCGTAAGTACCATGGTAGAACGGGGCCTTGAACTGTGTCATTCAGAAATGAAAACTAGCAACAGGAACTAAATTTTCAAGGACTAAGAAGGAAAGGAAGATCAATTTAAGGCTGCGGCTCTATAACAGAACCTTAGTGTGTTCTGAACTAAATAAGAGCAAAAGATCTCACCATTTTTCTAAGTCTTTAAACAACTCTAAATTAGACACAGATTTGCTAAAATACTTTAAGTCTACCATGGTTTGAGTCACACACCTAGAAAACTGGAAGAAACAATTTTAAAATGTGCAATCCATTTCAGAGAGCCATGAATATTTTCACTACGTAGTTTTTATTTTAGACGAACATTATTGTAAAAAAGGTTCACTTGGAATAAAATCCTTTTTTTTAAAAAAAACCCACAGCATCATCAGAATCAGTACACAGTTAATGAATTGGCTTAAACAAGATTAACCACATAACAGGTCCATTTTATCTGCAGGAGCTTTTCACATTAAGCTGTTGGAGCAAAAATAAAATTGCAGAAACACATATAGTCAGATAACTCTATGGAAAAACTAGGTATTTCCCATTAGGGACATTATTTTAGTCAAATATGTGGTATTTTGCATTAAAGGAACTGCAGCATCAGCTACAGACAAATAAAATAAAATCCATCTGTAAGGCCATAGGAATGAAGTGTAATAATTCACATTTTAAAAAAAGGTAGAAAGTGAAACAAGAAGTTCTATTAGTTCTTGGCAATAAGAAATGCAATTGCACATGGCACAAGCATTCCAAAAATTGAAGTGAAATTTGAAAATATCCCTAAAATAATTGCTAATTATCATTTCTGTAAATTTCATCAAGATTTTTTTCATAAGTGAACATGACACCCATTAATTTTATTAGTCTAAAAGAAAGACTGCTTCTACTATAAAACTGTGCTAGCATTTGAAATTTTATTAGTATATCCTGTCCCTCTAGGTCTCTCTAAGGACAAGGAATTTCATTTTTAGACATTCTTTTTCCCCCTGTCTTTGGATATAATAAGAAGGAAAAAGGAATGTTTTTCTGTTAAAAGAAAAATTCTAAGAAGCCCAATAGCAGAAATGAGTGCTTAAAATCTGAGATAAGTAAACCAACATAATGAAATGCTGTTTTCATATTTAAGCTTAGAAGCTCATCTTTAAAGATTAAGAATTAAATTTATTTTAAATAATCTAAATCATGAACTAGAAAAGAAAGTCTGCTTAAATGTATCACTTACTGTCCACAGGAAAAAACTTTATAAGCCTTAATACAGATTCTCAGCATTCAGAACCTGTTAAATGGAGTTATAGTCCCTTATTTAGGAATTTCTGCAAACATTTATCTATATTGCACAGCTAAATTTATTAATGAAGACAGGGAGATAATACTTTTTTTAAGCTATTAGATATGACATGTATGTTTGATTCTAAACTACCTCCTACTTTTCCCAATGATGCCTTTAGTTCAAAACAAAACATACAATCTAAATTGTATTGGATGCGTAAAGGCTGGCTCACTGTTTTTCTACCAGTTATTAGAATACTAGTTAGCTAGATGAGGTATAATTAAAAAATAGTCCTTCAAAGTAAAGAGCATATAGTTTTCCGAAAACTGATAACAAAGACTGCACAAAATGTTTGTGTAAATAGTAATAAACCTGCAGCATCTCCTAACTGATGCCCAGGTGGATTATTTTCCCATAATCTGTCAGAAATAAAGTATAACTAAAATAAATTCCCAGTGAAACATTTTACGTCAACTGTTTTACATGCTACTTAGTTACAGCACATTTTCACTGTCTGATACCCTCAGACTCTATTTGAAAGGGTCTAGTCCAATCATTGTCAAAAATTACCACACTGATAATAAAGTGCAGCCACCGAACCACTAATACTGCTGCAAAGATCTTCATGTACCTTATCCATAAGACCACAAAAAATGTTCACACAAAACTAGATTTCTTCAGTTTCAGCAGGGAACAGACAATTATCTGCCACTAAATTCATCTACAAATAGAAAAAATAATGCACTATATGTACATTGTTAAGCAAGGTGGGCGATTTATTGGGTCATTTTACCATGCAGAAAGTGAATTTCCTATGGTCTTAGCTCAAATTATATACAATTTAGCAAAGCTAAATGTAAGAAAATAGCAAGGACAATTTATTTCTATATAACAGAGCATTTACCCCCAATTTGCTGCTACTTCAAAGAACACCTTTGGACTCATCTAACTTACAGGCTCTTTCAAAGGGAAGTTCATGGAGACTAGTTATTAACCCATATAAGACAAAAGAAGAGAGAAGGAATAAAACAAAAGCAAAGCATTGGTTTTTTAAAAAAGCTAACCACAGAATACGTCAGTTTTGGTTTGTAGACAACCCCTGAGATATAAACCAAAGTGTTAAGACACCAAATAGTCAGAGGTAAATTACTAAGAGAATTACATTCATACATGGTGTCATAGCACTTGCCTTTTAGAAAGTACTTTGTTACCATCCAGAAAACTTAACTGCTATGATCTTTTTAAGAAAATTAGTGAGTAGAAAATGTTTCTAAGAAAGTATTTTTTCTTTCCAGAAATGTACCTAATTTTAAGATGGCAGACATACAACCAACTTTCAATCAAGGAACTACTAGTTATACTGGAACACCAACAGGTGCTTTTAAGCCCATAGGTAAGTGCAGAAAGAAAAAAAAAATCAAGGAGGCTGTAATCTATCAACAGTAAGTTTAGTGTATACATAAAAAATAGCTCTGGTGTATTTATTACCACTGAATTGTGTGTACGTTTTCAAATGGGCAGTAACAGTTGAGTGGTCCAAGCCTTGGATACATCTTAATTTGAAGCAGAATTCTCTGTGCTAACAAGCAATCCCTTTCCACTTTCATCTTCCATTCTTAACTATCAAGCCCAATGGGAACCTTTGTGAAACAAAACAGGCCTAACAGGGACAACAATTATTAACAGAATTTACTTCCCTAATGACCTCTTTATTTCTCCCTTCTGTGTGTTGATACTGAAGGCTAGAATAACAGCAATGACTTTATGATTTGAATTTGGCACACAAGTTAACATTAAATACCTTTTTTTTTCTTATGTGACAGTTAATCTACAAAAGGTATCCCAGGACCACCGTTTGGTGAGAAAGGCAGAGAAGTTTGTGGTTGGCTTTGGCCCAAACGACTGGACCAAGTTCCATAACAACAAGCTTGAACAGATGGAACTGGGTTCTACACATTCAAGAATGGCTGTTTTAAAATTGAAACCTTGCTCATATTTTCTCTAATGAAAAGGCAAGACTTTTCCTAGAGGCTGCACAAGGTCTAATTTTTTTTATTTTTAAAAAAGTCCCAATAAAAACAGAACAAAAATAATTATTTTCACCATTACCGTATCAAGTTAATCTTTCCCTTTTGATAAGAGTTTGGGGAACTAAAATCTAAATCTAACTCGTGAACTCTTACCGACAGATTGTGGCAGGAATTGGGTATTACAGCTAAACCAGCAAGCAAAGGCATGAACCTAAGAAAAAAAATATTACACATGCTGATGTGACAGAATGACAATTAGATGCTGAAAGAAAACCCTAAAAGGCACTCTCCCTGCCTGTTTAAAATTTCAGCTCAAGAAGTCCAGTCAGAAACAGACAACAATGTTATGCTTTAGATAACTGAGTAATTACAACTAGTAATCAAACATAAGAATAGCACATACCACCTCTAGAAAAGGTGAGATTAAGGTGACTTCCAAATGTAGTTTCTATAGATTAGGCAGAGGTAATCAATTGAAAAAGTGATTTATTTAGCTACCCAGACTCTGTGGCAAAAAGTTCAGAAATGAAGCAATCTCTAAACAACCTGAAGAAATAAACTGTGGTCTCTGCTGAACAGATGGGCATTTTTATGGATTTTTAAGATAAATTTTATCAGAATTTAATGTTTCTTATTTATAAAATCACAAATCAGAGTCTATAAATGAATGTTATTGATGCAGTAATATTTGGCCAAATGAGCCAGGCCAAATGTCCTTTAATTTTAGTGTATCAACCTCTGCTTTAAATATTCTACCTTTTTAAACATCTGCAAATGCCCAATGAGACAAAAGCATGTAAATATGAGTCTAAGATTGTGCTATTAACAGGGAAAGGTTAACATTGACGTGCAAAGTGAAAAAGAAAGATAGCAGCTTCTGCAACAGGCAATAAAACAAAGAAAAAACAAGTTAGGTCCTGCATGAGTCTCCACTTCATTGCTTCCATGTTTGAAAAAAGGAGCCTGTTATCTTGCTAGGCCATGAGGCTGGAACCCACTTGGCATTCAGTGTTGAGAAGTCTGGGTTCAGTGGTGCTCTCAGCAGCAGCCGGGCGCCGTGACTCTGAGGCTGGGGGACCTGTGCTTTCAGAGAAGCAGAAAAGGGTCCTCTAAGTGTGCTGCAGTCTCTCAGAAAGAGTTCATCAAAGGAGTGAACAACGGAAGAAACTGGTCTTCTTTGATCTGTTTTCTGTAATTTTCACTGGCCCACCTGCCCCCGATGAGTTGCTGTCATTCTAAAAAAACAAAAAAAAAAATACAAAGGAAATGAAAGTTTCATGATTTGACCCCAATCACCTAAAAAATAAAAAATTAAAATATCAAACCAGACCATAAATGTGCATTCAGTAGAGTATTTTACTAGAAAGCGAACTAACTTAAGCTTCAATATTGTCTGTTTCTTTGGAAATGGTGGATTAAAACGAGAGAAATGTGTTTAGGATAGCACCTTTCATATTAATAATTAATATTAGGTAGAAAGTCCCTATTTCCAGTTCAAAGAAATTACAGCTAGTGGAGTGTAAAGTTTCAAGGGTAATGGTAGAAACAATGTCAAGATACTGGTATAGAGGTAAGAAGAGTAAGTAAAACAAGGTACACGATTACATTCAGGATTTAGGCTAAAACAAACTTTCAGGGTTGTCCTAATGATTCATCGATGAGATCATTTCAAATTTAGGCAACATAAATAAGAAAGTAAGTTTTTAAAATAGCATAACAAAAATTAAAATTGCGATACAAACCATTTTTCTGTTGAGTTTTGTCATTATATCTCGTGCAAGTATAAAAAATGCCTGAAGATAAACCAAAAATTTCATTATTATATTTTTAAAGTATAGGATTTGTTCAATATTTCATTATGAAATATAAATACATTAATGTTTTTAACTGAGAAAAAACGTAATTGTAATCACAGTATACGCATGAATATTGTGTCTTACAGTTATGTTTTCCAAGGTTATTAAACTGTCATTCACTCATTCATTCACCAAATATTTTCTGCACATACTGGCACAAGCTCCTAATTGTTGATTACAGATAGCTTCCTTAGTACACCAGAGGGGCAGAGGCGCTACCCAAGCCACCCACACCTGTGGAGTGGCTCCCAGAGCAGGCATGGTGCCTGGTCTAGATGAATGAATAATTATGTATTATTCTGTAACTCTAAAACCTATTGCTTTCACTCGTATACCTGAGAATATATAATCTTCCATGTCTTAACACTCTAAAATCCTGACAGTTTCCACAGCTCAGCCAAATTCCCCACCGTAGAAGTCAGTTCGAATAGAAGCAGGACCAATCTGATTAACCTCAGTGACATTTTATACCTAGTGTCTCTTGACCCAAACCAAATATTTTTCAAACCTATCATCCCCACTTTGATTCTCTAGAGCCAAGACTCCAAAAGCTCTCTGGTTTTCTCCATGCTAAAGTCACTGTTATGTCAGTCTCTTTGTTCCCAACCATTCCTGATAACTCAAAAATGTTCAGCAAAACAATTATTTCCAATCAAGTCAAGCAGAAACAATATGGTTACTAGTATCACTCATTGTCAGTGTCTCACCATCACACTGGTCACCTATGAGTCTAAAAAGCATCTAAATAAGCCCATCCTAGGTTTGGTGAGGCTAACTACAAGTTAATACTCTGAGAAAATTGCTAACTTCTGTAGAATACCTGGCCAGAAAAAGCAGCTCGGGTGATACCCAGCTCTTTATTTACACAACTCAATGCTCTAAGCCGTAGGTGTGGTCAGGGTTGCAGGTACTAACAGGAGACCAAAGCCTGCTCCATTAAGCCAGGTACAGAGTTCATTCCGGGGAAGCAATCCTATGTGGGCTATCTCAGCAAACTTCCTCCTGTCTAAACCATTAATGCTGACTTTAAGATGCTCCCTTCTTTCTGATGGAAGGAAATGCTTTTGTGGCAAGCAGAAGGAAGCATTTTTCTGCTTATCTATGTGTAAATAAATCAGTTGAGGCTTCCTGTTTCCTAATACCAATTAGCCCGCCTGAAAAAATGAGTGGTAGTTATTTAAAACAAAGAAAAACTTCTGATTGGTGTCTACTGGTTAGTCATTTAAGTCTCAATTTTTAGCCATGACATTATGGTGAACAGTGAGTATACTAAGAAATCAAAATCTTTAGGAAACCATCAGTATTACTGTGAATTACATGTATTGTAAGTGAATTACATGTATTAACACATATTACATGTCTTATTTTTATGATCAGTTTAAAAAATATTTTTAAAAAGGAAAATATTATCAACAATTCTGCCCTTGGTAAAGAAAATCTATTCTTAAAAGACTTTAGATGATTTGGTTTTTTTAATAGTTAACTTACTGAAAATTTATTAAAACTACTCTTTGATTCACACACATTTCTACTAACTGCCGCTGCATTACAATGTAACATGCTTACTCTATTTCAAACATGTACACTAAGACAATCTGTTTCATGAGCTAACAGTTTAATTCTTTTGAGAGAGTATAAACGTGAAAGTAATTAAGATTCTCCTGCTACAGGCGATTACAGGATGACAGGAAAGATGATAAATAAGCAGAGGACACTGCTTGGTCGGCCAGTGCAGGATTTCCAGCCTCCCAAACAAGGGCAAAACTGATCTTAAACTGAACTTCTACCTTCTGTTCAGTGAATCTTAAAGGAGCAGCTTAATATATCCCATAGGGAGGTTGGGTGCTAGAAATTCAACAACCAAGGTCCAATTAAAAGTCAAAAGCACTAAAGTCACAAAATGGCGGTGGAGCTCACAAGGCATTCACTAAGTCAGAAAACAGCAAGGCCGTGAGAGTTGCCTGAAAATAGGCAACTAAGCAAAATGTTAGCACAAAACAAAAGTCACCAAACATTTCTTTTTTACCTCTTCTACATTTGTACTCGATTTCGCACTTGTCTCCAAAAATTTAATCCCATAGTCAATCGCTAACTGAAAGGCAAACAGAAACATTTGAATTCAGTGCAAGTTGCTTAAATACACAAAGCATTTCTATTTTTTAGGTTTTTCCAAGTCCCAAAGTTAGAGTATCTAGTTCAGAACTTCTGTAGTTCTCAAACTTTTCTTCTATTGTGTTTAAAATTTAGGTATCTAGCTTAATCATCCTAAGTAAAATGGCACCACTTCCATTCAAAACACAATTTAAGTACTTCTCTTTTTTTCCACTATCTTCTAGTTCTCTAATATACTTACAAGCAAAACTATCAGAGAGACACACCTACCATTAATTTGGGATTAATTTACTCCTTTTATCTGCTCCCAAAGTATAATTCTCCAAGTTACTATATTGACTGTTCATTTTTTAAAAAACAAATTGGTCATAATAGAATAAAAGCTTAAAATACTAAATTCTACTCATTGCTTTGGTTTGTAATGATGTGACAAATTGTGAACTCTTCCATATTTCCATGTACTCCCAAATAGTTCCTAGTTCATTTATAACACTAAGATTAAGTAAATGTCTTCACGAGGAAAAGGTTTGCAGTTAGATTGAAGAAAAAATAAAATATATTTCACATGCATCACTAGAAAAAGACCACAGCCAAATTCCAAGACTTAAAAATTGAAGGCTTTAAGTCAATTTGAAAATGTCACACAAGTAAATATGTACATACAATAAACACTTCTGCTTTGTAGGACACAAAATAGAGAATTCCCTATAAATGACATCCATAGCTTGATGAGTTACAAGGTTTTATCCATAATGACCTAAATCTGATGTGCAGTAAAACAGTCTAAGAAAAAATAATGAACTGGAAAATGATTATTGTTGAAACTTCATCTATCCTATTACTTTGAATTAGTTTAATTTCAAAACTGGGTGTTCACACAGATATGGAAGAAATACCCTGCACTCTAAGCTGCAGGAATCTGAAAAAGGACCAAACTGTATCTCCCAGAAAACAGCAAATTCTTTAGGAATGAGTCATGACTACACAGAATATAGAGCTAGAGTTGGAATACTAATTCATACCATTCAAGTATGGATCACATCTCTTTGTCTTACAAGGATTAAAATATAGATATTTTTTAGACTTAAGTCAATAATTAAATAATACTAAGAAAATAAATGCTTAATGTAAGCAGATTCCAGTATTGGGGCATTCAGTTCAAGTTACCTTCTCTCCTCTTTCTTTTGACACTTGTCTTTTGTCATTCATATCACATTTGTTACCCAGGATCATTCTTTCAACATCTGAAGAGGCATGCTGCAGGGAGAAAATAGTATGTTATAAAAACAGCCTGAGAAAAACAGTTATTCAACAGACAAATCCTAACCTGTCAGAAACTTATCTGTGAATTTAATAAAGTCAATCTTCACTCAACTCAAGGCCTGACACAGAGGAAAATTTAAAAGATGAGAGGAAGGGAAAAGCTATAGCATACGAGCTTGTGCAAACTTTTTTCCCAAAGGCAGCGGTCTTCTCACGTCTTTTTTTTTGTACATGAACAAATAGAAATACAATTTATGGGTATCTAACAACAAAGCTTCCAAACATCAGTTTGGGTCAAAGGAGAAAAAAAAATTGGAACTGAGTGAGCCAATGGGGAAGGTATTCTGGAATGTGAGCTACATAAAAAGTAAATTAATATAAGTTAATACAAATGTGTACAGAATTGTTTCAGAGTCATATTTCTCTCGGAAATGTCAAAGACATTTAAAAAATCTTAGTATCAACCTGGGATTAAACCCAATTTCAAATATCTAAGATGGAGAAAATGTCAGAAGGGCAAAATGATAAGTTACTGGAATAAAGATGTAGTTTTGCTAGGCAAACAGCACAGTGGAACAGACAGAAGCTGGGAGTCAGAAGTTTTAATTCTGACTCTCCTTTTTAAAGGCTTTCTGATCACAGGCAAGTCTTTCTGGCCTCAGTTTTCTCATGTGTAAAATGGGGACTTGGCTTAAATTATTTTCAAGATCTTGGTCAAGTTTAAAATTCTGTGAAACTGCTCCTCTGTCCACATCCCCCAGTGCAGCACAGTAGCCTGATGGCAGCACCAGCGCTCTCACAGGCCATGGTGCTCCTCAGAGTGAGAGGGCCTGGCCTGCCCAGCCCCTGCAGCCCAGCTGCCTCTTCCGAAGACAGAAAGAGCCCTTTGTATGCACCCAGCAGGACTCTTCTCTGGCATCATCATTGTCTTTCCATACATACCTCTTCAATGTTTCTTATCCAATTTTTAATATTGTCAAAGGACTTTTCATTTGTGATGTCATAGACCAGCATAATTCCCTACAAGAGAAAAAAAGATCTTTAATACTATATATATTCAAAGTTACAGAGTATGATGCCAATGTACTCCTCTCCTCCAGAAACCTTGTGTCTGTCTTTTCTCTTTTGTCTTTATAAAAGGGATTCATAATAAAATTTTAAAGTACAGAGATGCAAAGATAAATTCTTCCATTGCCTCCTCAAGTAAATAAATACTCTGTTAACATCTTCACTGTTGAACTTTAATGAATTAGTGATTATGGTAAAGGTGATACACTCTTTCTACATGATAAGAATTGCACCAAGTGGAGCTAAAGGACTGTTTAAGTTAAAACAGAGATAATACTGAGAGTAAGAAGTAATCACTTCTGTTGTGCACAGGTTTATTCCAAGTAGAAATTGTCTTGCTTCTTTACTCTTATACTAAGACTATAAGCATAATGCTTAAAAATTATTTCTTCTATGTGGGTTGATCAAAATGTCACTATCTGTCTCAGTACATTACAGACACTTAAAAATATATGCACTTGTTATACAAGCTTAATGAAAGGCATTGTCATATTTTTAAAGACCCCATGTCTGATATTTCTAAAGGGTTTACCTTCTGAATATATCAAGTGAAAGCTGTATGCTAATTATTCCAAAATCTTTATCACCAGACTACATTTCTGTATTAAGTGAGATCCAACCATTGTCCATCCATTCAACAAATATTTAGTGAGCACCTACTATGTACTTGGTACCAAATTAAGTGCTACCAGTAGTGAACAAGAAAGACAAGGCCCCTTCCTCTCATGGATGGCTAGTAAAGAAAACAACGAACCAATAATTATACAATTAATGATAATCTTGACACTTGCTATGAAGAAACACTGGAAGCCATGAGTACAAATGTAAATCTAATCTGACTGAGGAGCTGGGTGGTCGGGAAGTCTTCCTTAAGAAAATGATATTAAAGCCAAGGCCTAAAGACTGAGTAGACTTGAAATGGACAAAGGGGTTGAGGCTGGGGTAAAGAGAAGCCCACGGTGCCTGGCATGTAGCAGAAACATGGGCTCTTGCTGACCAGAAGGCCAGAACCCACTGGATTTTGTGACGGAGTCAGTTTGGCGAAAGTGCATAGAAGCACTGGGAGAAGGGCACACGAGGCCACTGCAGAGACAGATGAGGGTCAGATGTACCTCTGAGACCACTGACTGGACACTGGCTCTCAGATGTCCCCTCTGGTCACCAAAAACTCTAAGTAAATCACAAGGCTGTCTTGATCCCTCCAAATCTTCTCTTTCTCCTTGTACTCATGTTTTGTTAAAGGGCAATACAACCACACCAGCCAGCTCAAGCAGACCCCTGGGAGTAACCTCCTCCACAGCCAGTCAGTCCCTAAGTCCTGTAGGCCCCGCAACTGCAGTATTTCTAGATTCTGAGCCCTGCACCCACCACACACACGTGGCCTTATTCATATTCTCATCAATTAGCCTGTACCTGGATTACTGTCACAGTCTTTATTGGTCTCCTGCTTTCATTTTTAGCTTCCTCTAATTTACTTTCTATAAGGGCACCAGTTACCACTTCATGCTTAAAATCCCATAGCACCTCTCCATTGTATTCATAATTATAGGTTAAAATTCCTTAGCATGGCAGACCAAGTCCTTCAAGTCTGACTTCCAACTTTGTAAATAAATATAAAATAGAAATACAAATCACAAAACACATGGACAAAAGAATCTAGGAAATGTTAACAAAATATTAACAGAGCTATATCCCTCAGGGTGGTGAGATTTTGGATGATTTCTTAAAATTTTCAGTTTTCTATACTACATGTAACTTTTTGACAACCATACAAATGCATATTATTGTTTAAATGACAAAAAAAATTCTCCTCTATCCTCCCTCCTCTCCGCCTCAAATGCAAATGTTTCACTTTGGCTGCACTGTAAAGTAGATTTCACAAATGTGTCAGTGTAAATAAGTTTTTAAAAATTAAAGTTGAGGGTCATACACCTAAACTGTAAATTTTATGTTATGTATATTTTACCACAATTTAAAAAATAATTCAAAATGGAATCTGAATAATTCCTGATTCAAAGAATTTAGCTGCCTACAATAAAAAAAGTTAATGAAATAACTACCAATAGCTCTACTATCCTTTGAGCCTTATGGGCGATCTTGGTCTTCACTGTCTTACGTCTGTCAAGTGGCCCTCTGGGTGGTTAGCACAGGAAGTGTGAACATAACACAGCGTCTGAAGTCACGGGCTCTGGAGCCAGAGACTCAAGCCTGGGCTCCACCATGTACTACCACCTGGGAGACCCTGGAGATGTTATTGAATCCCTCTCAGTCTCCATTTCCTCATTTGTAAAATGAGGAGAGCACATCTTCCACACTGGGTACTTTTCAGGATCTACTGAGATATTATTTGTAAACTACTTAACCTAGAACCCAGGACATAGCTTGGACTAAAAAAATGGCAGCTATCAATGAATATCTTTGGTTTCAATAGTGGAAACCCTTCATCTATTTCCTATGTTTATAAACTAACTGATTTCGTGAAATTGGAAATACAAACTCAAGTATTCCAGTTAAAACTTCATATATATCTGGTATATCCCTATAATAACAGCTTCCTTAGCATTCGTAAGATAGCCTTGGTCTATGAGAAATGTTGATAATGCAATGATATAGTCCTTTTTTCCCCCAAAGCCCAATGTCCATCTGGCTTACTTCTGCGCCTATGTATATTGCTGAAGAGCTTGAAATAGACCAAAGGACTCTGGAGTGGCAGACTGCAGTACAGTGCTTCTCAGCATGTCGCGCACCTGAACCTACACACTACACCTGCCAGAACCACCACGTGCTGAAATGAGAACACGACGGCTCCGTGTCCCACTGGAACACATGACCTGCAAGATCCAAGACTCAAGCAGAGCAGGGCTTTCTGAAATTTATCTAAGGTTGTATCTAGGTCTGAAATTTTCCACTGCTTCACCCCTTCAGCAAGTATTTATGAAATACCTACTATGTGTCAAGCATGGCATTACAGCAGAACAAGGGAGACAAAAATCCCTCCATCAAAAAGGAAAAGACAATACTACCTTAGAATACCAACAATTTCTAATTATTTGAAGTAATGTGAAGAGAGACTTGCCAAGTAGATGAATGAAAAAGACAGACAATCCTCAAATCTAAATTAAATAACACATTTCAATAACCTCTTTCCTCATACCATGAACTAGAGCCAGACATCCAAGGGAAACACTTGCTCTACATCTTAGGTGTTCCTGTCCTCTCTAGTGAAAACAAGCATGCAAGTGGAATCAATCCATCATTCCTAGAAAATAAAAAAGCAGTCAATAGAAAGACTTGTGTTTGTAAGATGCCCTACTCAAAATTACCTGTAAACTATTCAAAATCATTCCTGTTAAGATATTCTTATTTATCCCCAAAATCCTTCCTGGGAGAAACAAACAACAAAGGAACTTCTTTCTGGCACACAAAGTAAGTCCCTCCCTCTGATTCTAATCTAAGCAAAACAGAATAGCTGACAACCACTTTTCTTAAAATAATGACCTGTCATAATTTTTCAAGTATTACAGGGTAGAATATGGAGAACCATAAGCATACAAAACACATGGTGGTATATAGCACCAAGGTGATCTAGCTTTAGAAAGGAACCCCTAATCTTTTGGTGGGGATGTTACCAGTACTCAAATAAGGGAGGGTGAGTGGCCGTGGAGGAGGGAGGGAGGGCAGCATGGTAATAAAGGGATCTAGGGATCATGATCACATCTTCCGGGAGACAAGGGGACAGCTATCACCTACGGTTCTGGCACCCTGGCACCACTCCCAGAAGCACAACAATCTTTTAAGCAATGAGTCTGGTATGATGGAAGCTGATACCCCACAGTCTACTACGTTGGGCTTCATGATCTCAACAGCTCAACCTTCTAAGACTCAGTGAGCACACTGGGTTTCATCATCATTCAAAGCTCCAACTTGTGTTTGGCTTAGGCCTAAAAGCCAGGGATTAAGCCCTGGTCTGGGCCGAACATTCTAGGCATGTCTCAGTACAGCTCTGCTTCTAGGCTGTCTTCTTGACCACTGTACTCCCAGCACACACACAGGATTTGCCCTGAGCCAACAAGCAATAAAATGGCTTGTATAGATGAAGCATCTTAGGATGGAAAACAGCCAAGTGATGAGCTTGTGATGAGCTTACGATAAAGAGGGTAAGGCTAGGAGGTAGCAAAGATGGACTTGGTAGCCAAGACTGACCAGATTCTAAGCCTCAAAGAGTCACAGATGATTCAGCTACTTCCTGGCCAGCTGGCAGAATGCTGGTAGAGGAGGCCGTGGAGAGATCAGCCATTAGGAACGGATGTTGTGGGCCTGGTGAGAGAAGGGATGATGATGGCAGGGCTGAATGATGAGAGGGTGCAAGAAATGAACACTTAGTCCCAGAGCTTGTGGTTTGCTGAGATTTGGCAAAGGTATTAATACAAAGGAAAGGTCACAAAAATATGCACAATCACTCAAGATGGGTGGAGGAGTTCTAGAACATCTACAAGCTAATTATCTGATTGATATTATGAAGACAAGACCAGTGGCAGAGTATATATATGGTTACTACACAAAGAACATAAAAAAACCTTTAAATGTTTTGTTTTCACATCAAAAAATCTGTTTTCCGCATTCTAGTAGATGCTACCTTGAGTCCTATAAACTTGATAAATGAATATTCATGTTTTACTTTCACCTGAACAGTTACAAAACTCTAAAACACACTCACCATGGCTCCTCTGTAGTATGCTGTTGTGATGGTTCGAAATCTTTCCTGACCTGCTGTGTCCCTAAAATTTGAAACAAAAGAGAGAGTGGTTTTTAAAGTCATCACCAGCATCACTGAGGAGAGGCTCTAAGCTGTAGGAGATATAATTTCGGTCTGCTCACAAATGCAGTGGTTTCAGAGGAAAGGAGAACAAGACACAAAGGGAGCCTGTTGTGTGTCTTTGAGCTGGAGGCGGTGGTGGCCATGGGAGCCTGTCAAGAGCTCACAATGACTTGGGTGGAAAACCTGGACCTTGATGATAAAAGCAGCAACAGGACAATGCATGGCCCTGCTAGGAACCGGCACATTATGTTAGTCAAAATATGTGGGAGAGAATAGAGAATAGTTCTAAATTCTTGGACTCCTAGAGGGTTATAAACCTTCTTTCTAAACGCCTAATGATTAATGCATTTTGCTTTCTTGACTGAAAGTCTGATTACTGTTCAAAGCAAGAAACTGGGCTGGACTTACTACTGTGTAAATTCTGCTCAGCAGAGCATACTAAAACGGATCTCCTCAAGAACTCTTTCAGCCACGGAGCCTGTGATTAAATGGGAACCTGGAGCCAACACATAATTATTGGCAATGTTTCCAAAGACTTTAAAATACATCAACTTTCATATATTCTTGCTTTTTAGCCGGTAGCACACCATTAAAATACATTCTGGAAAATATAAAAGTTTCTACAATTAGAAACTTCTATTTTACTTATTTTAGTAAGGCAACCCCTACAAACAAAGTTAAATTTCCTTGACACTGGAAAAATATCAATATTCCTAAATTTGCCACTTACCACCAGAATTAACTCACTCCCTATGGTACTAAGAAAGACAAACTAAACTGTACAATTTAATTGCAGGGGAGAAAGAGGCGCTTATGGAAATATGTTAGAAATCTAATGCATTCCAGGCCCAAGCAGATATACACACACATATGTATATATACACTTATATCTGTAAAATAAATGTAAATATAGTATGTATTACATACAGTACATATATACTACATAATTTGTATAATATAAATTTATGTATTATATATATATATAAATAAAAATCAATAAATACCTTAACTTTTATGGATACCACATAAAATATTTTCACATGGTGCTCACATGATACCCACACCAAAGCCGATGGTAGTATTACCATCATCCTGACTCTGCAGAAGAGGAAACAGGCTTGGGTGGGCTGTGGTCCCAGCTCTGCCACTAAAAAGCTCATCCTCTTGAATGAGACTCAAGCATCCCAGTTCTCAGCTGTTTAGTTCAGGGCCAGGCCTCATAGCATAGTCATCTTATCCTGCCATTCTCTCTCTAATCAGGATTAGATACACAGGGCACCTCATTTGCTACATGGCAAAAAATCCACTGGGAAATCGAAGCCAAGAAAGCACCTCTGAACAGACTAACCATATTTTGATTCTAACAGACTACTTTATTTAGAACCAGTTCTGTGGTGAGGATGGAAGAAAAAATGCACCATACTGAATGTAGGTCATAAAGACTGAATGGAGAGACTTGTGTTACTCAGAGTATTGATAAATAGTACCAAGTTCCAGGTAACTGATCACCTACAGCCTCCTAGAAACACTCATTATTGCTATAACAAAGACTATACAGCACAGAGTCAGAAATTCTCTTTGCTTTTCCCTTAAACAAATTTCTTACATCTTTAAACAATTTGGCTTCTTACAAACACCAAAAGATAAAAAGGGCAGCCTGCGGTAACCTTCACAAAGTTCCCAATGCATTATACTGGGAACCACTATACTAGGCTAATAGATGAAGCTGACATGATGTTCCAGGAGATCTGGGTAGTAGTCCCAGCTTTATCACTAACCCAGACATATGCCGTCAGGTGCACTTAACCCACTTTACGTCCTAGTTTCCTCCTCTGTAAAAGAAGGGCTGGTGGATTTCATAGTGTTCCAGCTCTATCCTGGCTCTGAGATTTAAAGCAGAAACACAGCCTAGGAAAAACGTGATATACATATTACTTTACTGTTCTGCCCTGCTTTCATCTTAGTCAATGCTGCACTAAATTTCTAAGCTTTGTCTACTACTGTCATCACACATCATCAGTAAACTCCAGTAAACATCATCAAAAATCTTCCTCAAGTATTCAAATCTACATGGCTCCATGTAAAGCTCTGGAATGAAAGAAATTAAACCAGCTTATAGGAGGTTAAAAAAAAAAACGAAGAGTTTCTGAGTTCAAGCCAAAAGTTTTCAACCTGGCAATCTGGCAGAAGCATATTTATTCATTGTAGTCTGACAAATTCTTTAGGAATTCACCAGCCAGAGTTGGGTGATCTTAAGGGGATCTTTGCTTTGCATATTGCAACCAGAGACCTAAGGGACATGACTTTTTCTCCCTTATTTGCCAGTCAAGTGTTCCTCATGTTTTCATTTAACGAGAAGAAATATGCAAATAAATTATAAAACATGAGATCTGAGGGGGAACTCAGAAGTAATCAGTCTAACCAAACAATTTACAAATGAGGAAAAATAGGCCCTAGAAGGGAAGCAACTGGCTTCAAGTCCTCAGTGCAGAGGCAGTCATGGCCAGAACCTAGGTCTGCACTTCCTGTTTGGGTTTCCTGTCACTTGACTACTTGGCCTTATCTGATTTCATAGCTGCAACAACTACACTAACAGAGTAATAGACAGTTGACCCTTGAACAACATGGGTTTAAACTACACCGGTCCACTTATACATGGATTTTTTTAACTGGAACATTTTTTGGAGATTTGTGACTATCTGAAAAAAAACATTTTCTTTTCTGTAGCTTGCTTTATTGTTAAAGAATACAGTACATAACATACAAAATATGTGTTTACTGACTGTTTATGTTCTCAGTCAGGCTTCTAGTCAACAGCAGACTATTAGTTAAGTTTTGGGGGAATCAAAGTTATACACGGATTTTCAACTGCATGAGGGTAGGTGCCAGTAAGCCCCCCACTGTTCAAGGTCAACTGTACATTCTAGAATTTGGTTTCCTCCTATAAGACTAGCATTTTGGAAGAATGAGTTCTCAGATGCTTCTGGCTTTAAGAGATAGTGACATCATTCCTTACCTTTCCACTCTTGGTTGGAGGTACCTTTGAATACTTACTCTTTCCCCACTTGGTTCTGATAAGGAAAAGATGTTTTAGCTATCACAGAATACCTCTAACTTATCACAATTTACATTTACATCCCCACTTTTAACTCCTAATTAAGGAAGAAACTGTGCATATACATATCTTTTTACTTACCATATCTGAAGCTTAATTTTCTTTCCATCTAGTTCTATCGTTCTGATTTTAAAATCAATTCCTGCCAGAAAAAGAAACAAACACATGCTAAATTTCTTCAATAGGATCCAAGTCTTATTAGGAAAGGGACAAAGATTTCTATTGAAAAAGAGCTCTCCAACGCACTGGAAAATGTGAACACAGAGAGGGTGTGAATGGTATGTTTCCTCTGAATACAGGCTGAAGAAAGGAATGCTAATTACTTTGCAAAGAATTCCCACACATGTTAAATGCAACGTATTATGTGCCTCATTATTTTGACACAAATAAATTACATCCCTCAAAGGTACATAACTGAGATGGACTGAGAACATGCCATATTTTCTTCCTGAAATACATATTAACAATGCTTCCCACTCCTCATGACCCATCCTTCCCTAAAGAAGGCCATGAGACCCCTTTACAATGTCCTCTTCCAGCAGCTCCCATTCTTTCTTTAGGATCTGCAACTGGCTAAGAAGAAAACACACACATACTTGAGGGCAGGGACAGGAAAGCCTGCATATTTATTTTATATAGTTAACAAGTATTCTATATACATGTTAATAAGTGTCCCCTGCATCTTACTGGCAGGAGCTGAAATAGCTAGAATGGTTTTTAGCCCTGCTGCACTTTAGAATTATCTGGGGAACCATAAAAAAATACTCATGACAAGGCTTGCTTCCCTTCCCAAATTCTGAGATTCTGCCTCAGTTGGTCAAGGCTGGGATTCGTGCAATAGTAATTTTAAAAGCTCTGCAGGTGATTCTAACCTGTAAGAAGCACTCAACTAGGCATGACAGGTAGTATGTGAGTCATTTGGCACCCTGCCCTCACCGATTTCCCCCCACTACGGTAGCTCAAAACTTCCTCAGCAATTTCAACTACAAAGAACCACACAGCCCTTGACAAATACCAGCATGCTTTATCATTTGTCAGGAATGAGCTGCTACTCCTTCTGAAGGCGCTACACCAGTGAATACAACTCAGCTGCAATTTGCTAAATCCTCATCTGTCGACTCAGTTTTGTTTTAGTGTTCTCTATTCTTTTGCTTTCTATATAGAACCCCTTAAAAGTGGTTTCCAAAACAAGAAAATACGTCAATTATGTATCCTTTACATTGACTTTAACTGCAGTTGTTTTGGGGGAGAAAAGCCTTCAGCAACCATGTTACTACCACGTTTGTAAATATAAACAGAGAGAGCACCCAGAACGGCTGCTTGGCAGCTCCAGCTTTATATAAACCCACATGCATAAACCACGTGCGTTTCCCCTTCCCCGTCTTCTTTGCATGGCACCTTTCCCCCAGGGAACCTTATTGGGTACTCTTACGAATCTTAAAACAATCCCACCCAAGCTCATCTTTCCCCTCATTAATAACCATGTATTGTTCACAAATACAATCTGGCTGCCCGTATCCCAGCGTATCTGGATCACACCCCTTAAGTACCTCGGGATTGCAGGGTCTGTAGTGGGGCAGCAGAATTTGCCAGCACAGCATGAATATTATTGTTACCATCACAGAGAATTTACTGTTGCCATCAGTCATTTAAGCCTTAAAATACATTGATTTTCATTGTGATTTATCTTTTTATAGACCTCCAAGTCCAGCATAACAAAGATCCCCTGGGGACCCTCTTCTCCCCTTTATCTCTTTTTGGTCTCAGCACTCAACACCTACTTGGCACTCACTCAGTGTTTCTTGACACTAACATTTTTGAAGCATCTGTAACTTTTCAAATTCATAGAAATAGCAAGTAGAATGGTGGTTACCAGCGGGTAGAGGGAAGGGGAGAGCTAAGTTTTGCCAGATGAAAAGTTCTGGAGGCCTGTTTTATAAGAATGTGCATGTACTTACCGCTACTGAACTATACGATTAAAAATGGCTGAGATGGTAAATTTCATGCCACGTGTTTCCTACCACAATAAAAAAGAAAAAAAATCCTGACTTTCAAAATGCCTACAGTATGTCTGGAAAATAACTTTCTCAATTGGAAGGCGAATGTCCAACATTCCATCATTCACTAGTTTGCTCACATTTAAGTAAGAGGTGATGTATATCAAAATGCCTGCTCAAATGATACTTTCCTTACTCTGGCTTATTGAGATGGTAACTCCTGTTCTTTGGAGGTTGTTTTTGCCTGCAGCTGGGAGTCATGGCAACTTTTCCACCTTCATTCAACAAAACCATTCTGAGGCTCCCTTAAAGTCTCACTTACACTCTGTTCATTTAAAACATTTTAGGAAACTTTCTACTGACCTAGCCTTTTGTTTTTTGTGTTTGTTAGAAGGATTGCCTTTCTGTTATTTGAGGAGGTTCTACCATTATCTGTGATACTTAACCATCTTTTCACTATTCAGAGGTTTTCAATGTTTATAGGAGTTGTGAACTGTGGTCTTTAGCTTTCGTTTATGCTGCTGTCAGGAGCCGACCGATAGTCAATTGCTGTATACAGAACACGGTCAAATTAGCCCAACTTGAATTTCACTAAAAATATTGGTTATACTATTTTTGAAAAGCACTGGACCTGGAAGTACAAAGACCTAGATTGCAGACTGGGTTTTGTCATTAACAACTTTTTAGAGTTTGCTTAACTGCTCTAAACCTCTAGACCTCATCCATAAAAAAGGTTGAGAGGACCTAATTAGATAAATGAGTTAATGTGTTTTCATGTGCTTTGGGAACACTGACATTCCATACACATGTAAGCTTTTCACACTCAGATTCTATTATCCAACAGCTCCTGTCACTTCATGCATGGATTGTGCTAATAGCTTCCCAGGATGCTATACCATTGTCTCTCTAGACTACATTCTCCTGCATTCCACTGCAAGAATAACTTTCAACAATCCCTATGGTAATGCCACTTTGCTATTTAAGAAGCCAATGGATCCAACTTCTTGTGCCTGGCAGTACTGCTCTTCACACCGGATGTACCCTTCTCCTGGCACTGCAACTCTCAAGGCCTCTTTAACTTTGACCTTCTGTTTCTCCCAAGGGGCCCCACACCTCCTCCTCCCCTCTGCATGTACACAGCCACCTCAAGGCAGCCTTTGAGGGCGCCACTGCACACATGCTGTCCTCTCCCTCCTTCCCGCCTCGGCTCTGCATTCCTCCCAAATCAAGCAAGGGTTCCATTCTCTTTGCCAGTTAGGTTGTACACAGAAACATGTAGATAGTAGACAGTAAGTAAATGGTTAAATACTCTTATGTAATTAAATAAAGGTTAAATGCTACCAAGTGTGAGAGATAAGAAAACCTCGGAGGTTCAAAGGTTTCCAGTATACTGCAGTAACAATAGTCAGGATGCTGAGAAATCTTATTCAAGAAAGAAAATGAAGATATTTACATTACAGTTAGTTTGACAACAGTATCAGTAGAACAGATAGTAGATTAAGATCACTTTAATATTTAAAGAAAAGATAACTTCCTGAGACTACTCCAGGGTTAAAAGAATAACAAGTCATAAAATACTAATATATCAATTAGGATGCTTTCTGCTGCAAATAACAAATTCCAAATGAAAATAGCTTAAGGTAATTTGTTGACTCATAAAACAAGTCCAGCGGTGAGCTGGGGTTCAGAGATGTTTCAGTCCGGTAGTTCCGGCTCATTTCTCTGCACCTCCGCTGGCTGTGTCCTGGGACTATCAATTTCATCCCTGACTGATAACAGTCTCTGACCGCAACAGCAATACCGAGCAGAAAAGACATCATCTTCCTGTGTGCCTCTATCTTAAAGAGAGGAAATGTTTCCCCAAAGCCTCCAGTGACCCAGAGACCTTTCCTTCATGTCTCATTTCTGGATTTATAACCATGGGAAGAAATGTCATGTTCTAGGGGCTAACGCTGAGTTTCTGAACCAATCACGGCCAAGGCAGTTACCAAGATTGGATTAATCAAGGCCTATCTCTGGAGCTGGGTTACTCCCTGGACCCAAAAGACTGTGAAACATAGAGGATGGAAAGGCAACTGAATCAATCATAACATTCATTAGGATAACAATCAGATCTACCAATTAGTAAAATTTTATATTCATAGCTATATGAATGAACAAATTGTGATTTGTCAACAGCTCTCCCTATTATTCTGACATGACTGTTGTTATATTTAGTGATAACTACAGCATTTCTCTTAAGATAATTTTATCTAGTGCTCAGCCACAAACAGAAAACATGAAGGAAAAAAATGTGTAACCCACGCAGCTGCCATGGCATCTCTGTGCTAAACTGTGATCTTCACTGCTTGGAGAGTCCCTGAGACCTGGCTGTGCTCCAGGTCTAGATGATTAGAAACTGCAAAAAAGGAGGGGGTCATTATATCAACAGCAACAAAAACCACAGCTCAACCTGGCAGCAAGGGAACTTTTTGGTTTAAAAGGTTAACACAATCTTAAAAACATAGCTTCTACAGGGCATTATGTTAAGGATAAAAAAGCCTTCCACATTGCAACAGCTTTTCAGAAAACATCATTTTCTGGCAGAACATAATACAGTAACTCAAGTTCAAAATGACGACCCTGAGTCATCCCAACTCATGAGCAATCCATGAGCCCTGACAGGCTGTATCCAGCCCACCCAGCTGGCAACACAGCCCAGCATCTACATTCAGAAGACAAAAGTGCAGTGTTGCGTCCATGTTTGCTTGAATGGATATGCCCCAACATTAATTTTTTAATGGCTTTAAAGCAGTGCCAGTTTTCTCATTAATATTTGTATCTAGTCAATAAAATAGGAAATCTAAATTGTAAGAAAACATTCCCAAGACTCAAAGACATTTTCATTTTGAAGTACACACACACACACACACACACACACACACACACATTTTTTCCTGAATTGATTCTCATGCTAAACAGCTGCTTATAACTGACACATACTATACACTATAAGGCCGCAAGGTAGGAAAAACAAAAGGAATCAGAGTTCTAGACTTGGAAATACCTTAGAGACGGTTTAATCCAGTCCTCTTTTCAGGCCAAAGAAAACTGAGGCCTGGGGACATGCAACAAACTTACCCAGATTCACAAAGACCAATGCAAAAAGGGTTAAAGTCAAGTTTTGGCATTTAGAGATTGGGCCTTCTCCTAGAGATGTGCACAAGAATGTCCTCGTCTCCCGGTGTGGGGGCGGGGGGTGGGGGGACTGCTCTTTAAGGGTCACTGCAAAACACTAGCAACAACGGATATGTCCACCGGTAGGAGCAGAACACGGTATCAATGGGGCTACTTGGGGGCAGTGAATAAGAGCCATGTGTATCAACATGAGTGAACCTAAACACATCATGTGAAGTGCAAAAACAGCAACTGCAGGAATTTACACAAACCATTTCTGCAAAATTTCAAAAATACCAAAAGCCATAGTATGTATCATTTCTATATACATCCATGTGTGATGAAAGTATAAAAGCACGCCTGAGAATGATTATCAGCAAAGCTGGGATAGCTGTTAACTTCTGGAGAAAAATCAGGGGGAGGAGGAGGGGTAGAAGGCATTAGGGAGGGGCTCATAGGAACTTCAACTCCATTTATAATTTATTATTGTTAAAACTGAGTGGTGGCAGCCATAAGAAGAAAACAAATCCTATCATTTGCAACAACATGGATGGAGCTAGAAGGTATTATGCTCAGTGAAATAAGCCAGGCAGAGAAAGACAAGTACCAAATGATTTCACTCATCTGTGGAGTATAAGAACAAAGAAAAACTGAAGGAACAAAACAGCAGAAGACTCACAGAACCCAAGAATGGACTAACAGTTACCAAAGGGAAAGGGACTGGAGAGGATGGGTGGGAAGGGAGAGAGAAGGGGGTAAATGGGGTATTATGATTAGTACACATAATGTAGCAGGGGGTGGGGGTGACACAGGAAAGGCAGTATATACAGAGAAGACAAGTAATGCCTCTATAGCATCTTACTACACTGATGGACAGTGACTATAATGGGGTATGTGGGGGAGACTTGATAATAGGGGGAGTCTAGTAACCATAATGTAGTTCTAGTAATTGTACATTAACGATATAAAAAAAAGACTGAGTGGTGGTACATGGATGCAGAAGTGTTTTGTATTAAGTACACTGTTGTATGCCTGAAATTGTTCATAATTTTAAAAAAACAGTAGTAATCTGGCAAATGACAGATGGAGGCACTCATTAATGATAGCAGAAAAATCAAAGCAAATTGAGAGATGAAAGGTACCTTAGAAGATTTATTCCAGGGGGGAAAAGCAGGCACTATCTGTTCCTCTCCTTGTTTAATATACAGAGGGCCTGTGAGCCCTTGGTGACCAGGTAGGGAGTGACAGCAGCAAAAGTGGATCAAGTTCAGAAAGTAAGGGGTTTGGGGTAGCAAAGAGTGCTGGCCATTCAGATTTCACACAGGGGGTTCAGGGACATTGCTTTCCCTGCCTGGAGGACAAGGAGCTTCCATCTGGGCCAAGGAGAATCAAAGGTGTTCTGATTTTCCATTCCAGGGGGAGAAGGAAGAGGACAGTCCCCTCCCGCTCAGGCTGGGGGAGGAGGGCTCTGCCCTGCACCTCTCTGAGAAGGTAAAGGCATATCGAGGACTCTGCACTGTCCAGGGTGACGCACAGGAACAAGAGCTGGCAGAGACCCGGCATCAAGGCTCCATGGAGAGATGCGGGGCAAGCACTGCGTCTCAGATATTTCTCAGGTGTGGCTGGAGATGGCTGGAGTGAGGCCTTGGCCAGCAGCAGAAAGGGAAGGAAACTGTGAACTTGGCCTAAGCACAGTTAACAGGCCTGTAACAGGGAAAAAGAGCTTGGAATGAGCAGTACCAGGTCACCTGTCATTCTATAAATTCAATATAATTTAACATGAAGAGGGAACAGATTGACAAAATTATTTTAGCTTAAAGTCAAATCAGTCAGCCAACAGATATTAATAACATAACCTTTTTTGTTTCAAGAAAATAGGAAGGTTGCCCTAGGTTTATGCACAGGTGAACAGATACCATTGCTGGAGTGTAGGAAAGAACAGCAAGATCTTTTCCTGGCCTTCAGAACTAACTCAGGACCACCAGTTGACCTGATCTTCAGCATAGCGGAGACTTGATGCATTTTTGCCCTGTGGGAGCTGTAGCTTAAAACACACAGAGCTTTCTCTTCTATCTCAGAACTCTCTTGTGTTACTTGGGGAAGTTGGCTGCCTGACCCAGGAAAATCAGGAGTAGAGAAACAGCAGGGGCTTTCAGCTGTTTGAGGTTTTCCACACCTGGTTCTCACTGGAGTTCTTTTGAAGTCCAGTTTGGCTGCAGTCAAGAGTGCTATGAAAGTAAAAATTCTGATTTCTGGGACATTTAGCCTTTCAAGGAATGATAGCAATGTCAGAATCTAATGCTGGTTTACTTATTAATGGTGCTGTACAATCAACAGAGAAAAAACATGGGCTATTTATCCCCTTTGACCCACTTTAAGAAGCAGAAGTTTAACACTGCACTTATACAATTAAAAAGAAAAAAAAAGTACCCTTGTTTCAGAAGTACATTTGGAAACATCTGTGATCCCAGGCTATCTGAACAGGGGTTATGTGGTTTGTCTATTTACATTTCAGAGATATTACAGGAACAGAAAAAAAAGTTTCCCAAGTATTGAAATCCACTTTAAAGAAACGTTACATTCACTTCCTTATTCAAGATTGTTATTAATGATGAAGATAGAGTGTAGATGGATACTGCCATTTTGAACCTTTGACACCATATTTTGCTTATGCTCTTTTGGTGGACTTTTAAACATGGAGATTAATGAAATTTTATGGTCACTGACTTTAGGATAATTAGCTAAAATCTCTAATTAGAAGAACATTACTGAAGTGGGGAAAAAATATGAGTCATGGATTGAAGCTTTAAAAAATTTTTTTCCAAAAGAAAGAAAGGACTTGGAGAAAACATGTAAAATAGGAATAAAGTTAAGAACAATACTTGGGTTGAAAGCTAGGAATTCAAGGTATTGTTCAAGGTAATTCAAGGTAAATACACATTTTACAGGCTCATAAAAGCATATTTTCACCAACTACCAATTTTGCTGCATATATTTAGAAACATTTAATTTCTTGTTTTATTTGATTCAAATTTATAATCTGTTCTCTTGTTTGAAAATTAGAAAATCTAAAGTTGAGGAGGAAAAATATTAAAATTAAATTTAGCAGACATTTTAACAACAGTTTGAAATGATCACTAGCAGCCAAATGTTAATTTTGTTAAATCCAACACAGGAAAAGGAAGATTTTTTTTAACATGGACTAACAAGTGGTCTGCGAATAAAAAGGACATATGATACTCTAAAAAGAAGCTAGACTAGAACTTTTCAGGTTTTTTTGGTTCTTCTCTGTGAATGGCAAGTGGTGAATTAAACTTGTTTATGGTGTAATTCAACAGTGACACATATTACCACTTCCTGCTGAAAGAGTTGCACATCTTATACACTATTTTAGAATTTTCTACTTGTTGAATTCAATTCAATTCTTGGCATTCTAGTTAAGAGACTGTACTATATCTATAAAATCTAATCACACCAACAAAAGATAAACTCATAACTAGTTTTACACATTAGTAAGGATTTACTAATTTCTTTTTGAGTCATAAACATGTGTGATGGATACAAAAACAGCGCAGTTAAGAAGACCTTTCAGTAATGTCTATATTTGAGTCTCAGGGCTTTATAGATTAAAATATAGAGATCTACCTAACTCTCAAAATATCTTTGGAAACTAAAAGGGCAAATAACAAATCACTATACGCCAAGTTATGTTGAATCACAAATAAAGGTATTTAACGTTAGAACTACCAAAATATCAAGGGAAAAGCAGAAATAGTGAAGTGTGCTAACATATTTTCTCCTGTCTCCCTTGTCCCCCAGCTAATTGCCACTTTAAACTTCAAATACACAAAGAATGAGTAATATTCAAAGCATAAAAAAAGTATGCAGAGACACCTTGGAAGGACTGAGAATTTTAAATCTGATCGAGGAGCCAGCAGAGATTATTCAGCATTTAGCTTACTGTTTGAGAACGCCCATATGAACAAGTCTCTCTTGCAAATCTTGCACTTTCAAAAGGAAATGTGTTTTAAGTGTTACTCAATTAGGAATAGCAATGTGCTTGAAGTTGTCAAAATGTGGATTTTTAGAGGTTTTCCATCATGAACAGATGTTTTACTGTCAATAAAATCTCTTTTTATAAAGAGCCTTATTTATGAACTAAACTTCCTTGAACAATAAAAATTCAGAAAGTCTCTGAGATTTCCATCCCTTCATTAGTGATTCATTACCATCTGAAGAAAGGAACTGCTCTCAAACAAAACCACTTAAATCTCCTCTCTCCATCCACTGTTTCTGAGAAAGTGTACCTTTGTAACAGGCAACCCCTCCACTATGAGTCACTATCCCTTTTGTAAACCTGGAATTTCCTTCTTTGTTATTTTGACAACTCAGGGGTCAGGTCTATTTCATTTTAAGGGTGAAGAAATACTGTGATTATTCCAAAGACGAAGATAAAAAAGCAAATCTCAGATTTTACACACTATTGCTATGGGAAAACTATACTGCCAAATCACTGGAAAAAATTACAACTACATTCCAATGATGTTGCACCAAAAATGCAGTGAAACTGGTCCTTTAGATCTTCCCAAGTATTCACCATGTATCATATTTTCCATTCATTGGGAGGCAAATGAAATTTAAAGAAAAAAAAATGAAGTAATATAACTAAGTAACATTACATGGTGCAACTAAAAACCAATTATTTTTCCTCTTTGAGAATGAATGAGTTCTTAAAAGCAGAAAAACAAAAAAGACTGTTACTGATGAAACTAGTCTGCAAGTAAGGGCTGAAATAAATTTCAACTACAGTTTTATTATTTTCCCGGAGAAGTTCCAAATCATTTAAGAAGTGTAACATTTAATAGTTTTCCTCACCCAGTTAATACAAATCAACTTTTTTTATGGGAGGCATGGGGTAGGCTCTGTACCAAATTACTGGCATCTTAAAAGCAGAATCATCTAAAGTAATACTATCCTTCCTGCAATACTCACCTCACCACTTCTCATCTTTTTCTCCCACTGACTTTTTTCCAGATAAAAGGAAAGTGATCAGTTTACAAAAATAAGCAAACATAACTGCAAATTCACAGAGCTTTGCTTTGAGTCTTTTCTTGATCAAAACCAACACCAATGGCACAAAAGTATAGTAAAATTAAGCAGCACTTACAGCTCACTGCAGCCAGGGTGACAGATGGATAATTATAATAAGCTACTGCTAATGAGTAGGGTTAAAACAAACAGATGGAGTATATACACGTAAAAGGGTGGAATAAAAATGGTGCAAACAGAATATAGCTTTTCCTAATCAAAAAATGGAAAACTTCTACCAATGATTTTATCAAACTGATGTATAAAAACACTCCCCTATAATACAAAAGTTTACAGTTGCCAACGCTCTATAACCTTCATGCACGTAGTAAGTACTTCTACAACCACATTATATGTAACTCATAGAGAAATCCACCTCTCAATACTTAAGACATTTTTCTAACTTTATAGGGTGACAAAGGATTCTGCCACCTACTACTTCCTTGGCTTGGCTTTTAAAACAGAATATAATGTTACAACTGCGTCGGTAAATCCATGATGTATGTCTCAGCTACCATCAGCATCACTGAAGGCCTAGAACACATCATATTTTCTCCTGTCTCCCTTGTCCCCCAGCTAATTGCCACTTTAAACTTCAAATACACAAAGAATGAGTAATATTCAAAGCATAAAATAAGTGGGTTGTCAAAATATGCTGCAGCAGACTTCCCATTCAGTCATTATTCTCCCCATTCCCAGTGTTTGCGAGGGAGTAGGGGGTGGGGAAGAAACCTAACAATATTGACAAGAGCCCATTTTTTAAAAGCCATCCTGTTATTTAATGGCTTGGAGAATCATCCAGTACCATATAAAATAACTTATAAAAAACTGACAAAAATTTACTCCAAATTATATTTTATCAGCTTGTTTTTATAAAACCAGCTTCAAAGTAAAACATGCCATTCAAGGCCTCCCAACCCCCATCTCAGGTATTAGAGCAGGAAACTAACTGCCCAGTTTCTATTAACTGGCCCTCAGTCTTACAGGAGAATTATTCACTTGATTTTCCCTCTTACCTGTTTTTGTCAAAATCCTGGAGTAGCATGTTATAGATCACTAAATGTCTATTAGTGCCTGTCTTTCTCAGGGAAGTTTTTCAAAGTTACAAATAAAAAATAGGTTTTTTAAACAGGTCATAATTAGGCAGTTGCCCCAACTGATAGGCTCGTAAGAAACAAAAAACTCATTTGGAAGTTTCTAGCCTGAACTCCAGTCCTGGGGGACAATTACCCTTATTCTAGAACAGAACCTGTAGGAGTGAGTGACCAAGAGCTGTGGCTTCTCTTAGGCAGCTACAGACACACTTACTTGAAAACAGCATCTCCCCCCCATCCTCACCCATTACTTCCCAATGCTAAGCAGCCTCTCAAGGGCTTGGCACCTTTTTCACCATGAAGGAATATTCTGAAGCTATTAAAAGTAATCCCTGAGCATTAATTATGAAGACTATACAGAAACTTGGAAAGTATTGGTGTTACATGTGATAAAAGTAGCAAAATTAAAAATTCACTGTCAATACCATTAAGCAGTTTTGAAGAAAACATTATATATACTATAGATCAAACAGTACTTACTACAACTATACCTCAAATTCTGAATTAAAGAAGCTTTTGGGGACTGCTCTTGCAAATGTTACTTTTGATTATAATGCTGTTTTTATGGGAACTAAGCATTAGAAATTGCACGAAATAACCAATTCTCGTGTTCCATCGGAGTCTTAACTGAAGACTGCAACCATTAACTACCAAATAGACCAGACAAATTTGTCCCTCTTTCCCTAATTCCTTCAACTGAAGTTTATTTGCTGTCACCTGTGAGGGACAGTGTGGGAAGACAAAGAAAGGGATAAAGAAATGTGAGCTTGGTTTCACATGACGTGGCATTTGCAGAAACAAACCCAGGAGGAATGGCATTATCTGCAGATTTCATTTCCCATGCTCTCTCTGTCCCTAATTAACGCAGCTAATTCTGAGTTTGCTGTACCATCATTTATTAATCATATTCAATTAATCTAATCAGCTGTAAAACAGGAGAGGGCAACAGTGCAGGCTTTAATAAAGTAAGCTCAATGGACTTGAAAAGCTGCTTAGCTGAGGTTCATGGTGAATTCCCACACACACAAAGGGCAAAAGTGGCCTTGGTGAATAATTTGCTTTGCATATTGTTAACTCAGTGTTCTACTCACGAGGCCTCATATTATAATATAGTTTAGAAAAAAAGAAACAGCAGGTATACAGATTATTTTTAAAGAACACTCAGAGGTAAGAGGGTAGAGAATTCTGGGCTCTTGGGTGTGGAGGGGATGGACTGGGCCAGAGTATTGTCATATAGAAACAGCTCAGAAAAAAACTAAATAAAACAGACATGACCATCTAACTGAAAGTGTTACATCTGCAATTGAAAAGGTGATATTTTACAATGTTAAATTCATTTACCCAGTTTTTTACTGATCCAAAAGTACACTGGTAACGCCCTAACTGTAACCCTCAGTTACTAACACAAAAAACAAAAACAGAACTGTCCGCTCACATGATCATTTTACAGACACACTGTCATTTCAAGGATGTCCTCAGGCAGGCCTGGGGCACGATTTCCACATCTGGTGGTCACAATGTTAGTGCTCCCAGTGTGGACAGGGTAGTCATTAGGTCAGGAAATGCACATGTCAATGATGCAAAGAAGAAACCCAGTACTCACTGACGGTGTATTTTTAACCCCAATGTCTGTCAGCAGAATGAAGAGTGTGAAGAAAAATGCCACTGGGTGTTTTGGGAACAGAAGAAATCACAACCATTGGACTGCAGTTCTTTGCATGGTTTCTAAAAGTGACAGAAGAAAGCCGGAAAAAAAAACTGTGCATTCAGAAAAACTGGTATTTAATCTACTTTGCATAACCCTTTACAAGGCCTCAAGGCTGAAGTCCCTGTTTGGAGATTATGACATGGAAGGCACAGAAGTGGCAGACGTGGCTCCTTTCAGACTTTGCAACCAATTCCTGAGCCGGTATGTGAGTATGATCTACTACTCAAATGACAAGATAGAGAACTGACTGAGATGGCTTCAAGAAATGACCACATGACAAACAATGAGGTTTAGTTAAAGGTAAGTCACACTTAACAAAAATCAAGTTGACCGATAAAAGGGCAAATTTTAATATTAATTTGTCAAGAAGTACTGAGTCTGACGTGAGCCTGACACTATGCTATGCTAGGCACTGAGGAATACAAAATGAAAAGTTATGGGCCTCACAGAGTGCCTAGGCTACTACCAGTGACTTACTAGTCACTAAAATCTCGTAATGTGAAAATCCTACACCATACTTGTGACTTGGGTTAAAGAGATTATTCTAAGGTTGCTCTTCAGGAGCAGCAACTAACAACAGATGATAGACCAATGGAAAACATGACTTCCTGAAATGTGAAACTGCCTGCTTTGATTCTGTCGTTTCCACAAGGAAGCATGTAATTATCTCCCCAAAGGCTTAGGGTAAATAAGTGGCATTTGTCTACCACAAATGGTAAAGACGGTAATGACAATTTTTCACTGCTGCTTAGAAACCAATTTGGCGTAAAGTTTAAGACAGTTAAAAAAAAATTGTTTAAGTACTCACTATACCATCAGCTCTTCACATTCCCTCCCAGCATTCTAGTATATAAACTATAATCTTGGGCAAGTTTGAAATTTTCTCTAAGCTCTAAGAACTTTGATGGCTAGCTGAAAATAAACATGAGCAAACATCATATTTAGAGAGAATGGTAATATTAAAAACTCTTACCAGTTTTAAGTTATATTAGTAAAGGCTAGGGGGCTCAGTAAACCTGTGTAGCTCAGCTATAGAGCCTTGAGTCCCTGACTCCAAAGTCCTTTATCTGATAGCATGATGAAATTACAGTTGACCCTTGAACAACACGTTTGAACTGAGCAGGTCCGCTTAGACGTGGATTTTTTCAATAAATATATTAGGAAAATTTTCGGAGATTTGCGACAAACTGAAAACAACATTCTCTTTTCTCTAGCCTACTTTATTGTGAAAATACAGTATATACATACAAAATATGTGTTAATAGACTATGTTGCTGGTAAGGCTTCTGTTCAACAGTAGGCTATTAGTTCAGTTTTTGGGGAAACAAAGTCTATGAGGATTTTTGACTGTGCAGAGGGTCGGCGCCCCTAACCCCACCATGTTCAAGGGTCAGTTGTATATTAAAGAGCTATTTTTTTTGTGTACCTACTGTGTGCCAAGTATAACCCTAGGAAATAGCCACCATTATCCCTCATTTCACCAATAAAGAACCTGAGGCTCAAAAAAATTAAGTAAATTGTGGAAGAGGACAAGCTAGGGAGTGTCAGATCTGGGATATTTACCATGTCTGCCTAGCTTCCTTCATTGGGCCACCCACTATGCTAACGATGAGAATTCTGTGACTCAAGTGGCACTAACAGGGGAATCACCTTTCAGAGTCCCCCCTAGACATATTAAGTAAGATTACAAAGGATTTGGCAGGAACCAGTTTTCAAAAGAGCACCTAAAGCTGAACCTAGCTCTAGGTCATCTCTATATCACAAAAGTAGAATGGATCCATACTGGGTGGACCTGAATATTAGGTATTAGCTCTTTGAATCCTCTGAGTAAGCTTAGTACAGCCATTCCAAAAAGAATTCTTATTCTAGACTAATCTGAAATAGATCTGATCATCCTGGCATCTTTTGAACTGGGAAAGACTCCATCATTCCAAGTCTTTTTTGAATTATAGTGACTCTTCACCAGGACAAGGACCAAAATAAGGGATATTCAGAAGGGACAAGAGGCAACCTGCGGCTCTTATGACTGAAATCCATCCATGTTACCCTGCAAGACAGAAACGTGATGCTCATGCTGCCCTAGGGAACATGCCCTTGGTTCTACAGGAAAGCTAGGAAGAACCAAAAATGTTTGGGATGACTGGGCTATTATCAGTGGACAAATACACTTCTTCACCATTTGGAGGATACCTTTTAAATACACAACAATTTCTTCCACAAAAGATTAGTGTTTTAAATAACTTTTCTCTATCTAATTGTAGGTGCATCTTCCAAATCTGATTTTACAATAAGAAACTATGATGGAAATAACTACAAATGCTCATAATAAATTAAAATATGACCACCTGCTAGACTATTCTGTGATATCATGGAGGCTCTAAACACAAAGGTCTTTTCACTAAATCACTCTGCTTCATTAGGACAAGTTTTGTGGGGTGATAGGTTGTTTTACATATACTTCTGAGGATACACCATAGGGGGAAAAAGCATAAAAGTCAAAAGAAAAACTTGCTTTTTAGAACAATGTATCAGTCGGAATCTAATCAGGAAAAAGAAACCAGTTCAAGTACTTACAACAGAAGGAATTTAACACAGGGAATTGGTTACACAAGCCTTGAAGAGGCTGAGAGCCAAGTAGGAGATGGTAAAAGGTTCAGCAACAGCAGAAGGCCATTGCCACCCTTAAGGTAGAGAGACAACAGGAGGAGATAGTGTTACTGGAGCTGAAGGCCTAGAGTCATCCAACAAGAGCGTGGAGCCATGATGGCCCTGCCCAGTGGGAGCTGCAGCCCTGGAGAAACAGGCTCTGCAGAGGAAGCCACCGAGGCAGAAAGGGAGAAGGAGCAAAACCCTGCTAACTCCCTTTCTCCTTCCTCCTCATCTCCTGCCAGTGTCTCTGGCCGGCTGACCCCAGCCTGAAGCCAGCTGACTGAGGGGCCTAGGCAGGGGAAGACAAAGGGATATCTGACGGAGAACTGACCAAGGATACGGTCACCCTGTAGCTCTAAGAATGAAATGTGTGTTTCTCTTCTAAGCCACTGAGATTCTAGGGCTGTGTGGCAGCAAAAGCTGACTGACAGATACCTCCATAAACATTATCAAGTAGGTAAATTAAAAAGCAGACAGAATAATCATATAAATGGAGAATCAAATGTGAAATAATGTTAATAATTATTTTCAATAATTGCTTTGAGGAAAACATTTCCACCATTAATTTGTGAGCCTGGGGCAGAGGGCAAGCACCTGTACAGATCTCCAACCATGACCCAGTCCTAGAAAAGCAGCATATTTGGGTACCTGTCTAGGAATGCAGCAGAATCCCCAGCTGGAGGTGGAAAGTAGCCCTGGCCATTACTATCTTACAACTTCACAGTCAACCGGAAACTTCAGGACAGGATGACCTGGGAAACCAGAAGTATCATATGCTGGCAAGTCAGGAGCCGGGCCTTCAAAAAAGGAAGTATGTTGCTGAGTCAGCGGTGTTGCCAAACCCTAAGCCAGAGGTGTACCAATATAGCTCAATGGTAGCCACTGACATGGTGATTCCAAGCTTTCTGCTTATAATACTTCAATCACAGACCTCACAGTGCAACCTCATTAGTTATTTATAATCTCTCCTTTCTCCAAAGTAGACAGTAAGCATCTGCAGGATGGGGGGGTACTTTTTAGCTTACGAAACACTGTAATTACCCACTTGAAAATACATGGTCTCACCCAGCATATGTAAGGCTACGTTTTGCAGTTCATCAGAATACACCTTCAGAAATGCCTCCTTCATGCTCCACTCTGCTATTCCCCACTCCTAAGCATTTTTCAGGATTCCTCCACTACCTGGAATATTCCCCATACTTCCCACTGGAATCCTGACGGTGGTTTAAGACTCAATAACTCTACTTCCACTTGCCTCCAGATATCCCAGCTGACTCTGATCACTCTCCACCCTAAATTCCTAGAGAATTAAGGATAAATATCATTACAGATGAAATGTAATTGCTCTTGTTGTTTCATACAGTAAGTTTTGCCCTTCCAATTAGATTTAGGCAGAGAATCTAGCACAGTACAGCTGATGGAATTCCACACACAATGAAATAAATACCAATTCTGTCGCTGAATTAGGAAGACCAAAGTAAGTGCTACCACCAAAGGGGAAAAAAAGACTGGATATTTCATGTTGGTTGGAGAGTTAGTACTTTCTTCAGAACCTGTAGTTTTCTTAAAACTTTGGCAACAATCAGAAAACCATATGTTGCAGGTGTCTCTGCTGTGTGGGAACTTCTGCCATTGCTCCAACAATCAGAATGGCTTCCAGGGTCCACTGAGAAAAGAGAACGCAGAAAACCAAAAAAGGAGAGAGACAACAGGCTCACTGCCCAAAAGACCCCAACAGAAAACACAGCAGGTCACAGCTACAGCTGTAGCCCTCCTTCACAGGTAAAGGCCCAGGTTTTTTTTTATGGAAGGAAAAGGGGTTTATCTGATAAAAAAAAAAAAATTCTATGGAGGCTGTATTTAAAGTCTTCAGTGGCAAACACAGCCACAGCAGTGGCTTTCTAGCTTTTCTGACCCACAATTAAGAAATACTTTTGGTATCATACCACATTATACATACATACGTATGTATATATATATTACATAACTGAAAGGAAAGGTTCATAAAATAGTACTTGACCCTTACCCCCTGTTATTATTGTACATGCAATGAATGGACTCTACGTTCTTTTCTACTTTGTTATGTTCTGGTCTGTTCTCTTCCCCTCCATTAAGGAAAAAAAAAAAAGAGTTGTTCTGGACACACTCTGACTTCATGGCCCAATAATAGGTTGCAACCCATACTGTATAACATTGGCCTAAAGAACATTCTGGAAGTGAAGCAAAGGTCATACTCTATTATTTTCTTCCTTTTTAAAAAATCCATTGCTAAGAAAGAAAAGCCACACTAACTTCATCTTTTAATGAGGGAGCCTCTTGAGAAAAAAAAAAAAAGACAACTTCAGGGCCTTGCAAACAGTAAGCATTAAAATATCTGTTAAATTTAAGAAGCCATAAAAAGAGTGCGTGTGTGTGTGCTTTTCTGTTTTGTGGGTAACGTAACATAGAAAGGAATGGGGTTAGGGGTGGGGGAGGTCCTGAGACTTAAAGGAGAAAAATAATTCCAATAATGGAAATACTGCTTGGGCAACATGCCCAGTTTTTTGCATGTTGCCCTTTAGCATGATATTGCCAGAGGTTCTGCTTCCTTCATCACCTGAGATGCTTTCTGATCTATCTGCCTAAGGCCAAGAAGCAAAAGAGAGAAAGGCCCACCACAAAAAGCACAAGAGTTCAGCACCATTTGGTAAATGACCTTATTCTAAATGAATGAAATGGGACTATACCTTTTAAATGAGGGAATAATTAACTGCAAATCCAAGGACTCCAGTTTAAATCTGCCCAGAATGGCTACAGCATAAATTGTACTGAAGAATGACAAATTATAGCCAAACAAAATGAGCATCAGATTAGATAACCCTGTCTTATGGAATTAAATCATATCCCTCAAGATATAATCCCCTAAAATCCCTCTCCACCAACAGATAATGATGTTGACAGCTATAATGGGATAGGTTATCATTAATAAAAATAGCTGTCACTTCTCAAGAGCCCACTTAGTGCCAGGCACTGTGCTAGGTACTTACTATACGTTATCACTATTCTCATGACAAGCCTGCACGGCAGCTACTATCCTCATTTTACACAAGAGGAAACTGAGGTCCAGATGGAGGAAGACAAAAGTCTAAGCTGGGTATGAGAGGAGAAAGGCCCTGGGACTCAGTTATACAGACCTCAGTCTTCAACTTCCAGATTCCCTGGGCCCCGGGTAGTGCTTAGGACAAACATGGTATCTGGTAACAAACAAGAGTAGGTATCTTCCTTGTTTGGACTGGGCAAGGAGCTGGGAATCCTGTAGAGACTACAGACACTTGATTCTGTATGAGAAGATACGAGGACATAAGAGCCCTAGATAGCCTATCTGCTTTTAAAGACCTTAACAAACAAGAAAAATAAATGTAAATAACATATGTATTCCACAGAAAATTTTTTTTCTTCTCTCCTTACGAGAAAAAACAGACAAAACACCCTACTATATGCAGGTTTTAAGTTTGGAGAAAAAACCCAGAAACATGAACTCTCAAAAGCACAAACTCGCATCTTAAGGGTTACGTCAGAAGAGAGAAACTGCCACTGAAATTGGACGCAGGAAGTACCGCCTTAGTCACGTCCACTGTCAGCAGCACAAGCTTCGGAAAGCAACAGAAGCTGAGCACAGCCATTTCCAGACAATTCAACACCGTCGCAGAATTCTTTTTCAAACTGAGCTCAAGCTCTTGAGATAACCGCGGTAGACAGACCCCTTACCTCCCACACTAGAACACCTTGAAAGGAACAACCAGTTTGAATTTTCAAGCACCGGAAATTTCTACGTTTTACAGAGTTGGTAGGGAGACGGAAGCCACTTTTGTTCCTGAGAGTGAATAACAGAGGAATAAATAGAAAACACAGAAGTTATTGGGAAGACAGAACTTGCTCATTTTAAGTTTCAATACTCATAAACAAAAGCAGTTGCAAAGAACTCATGTAAGAATTCTTAACCAGAAGAACACTGTTCTTTCGAGTTTTCTTCATGTTCATATTACAACTTAAATTTACAACTTAAGCTGTTAGCATTATTTTTCAAATGAAAGCTGCATCATCTGTAAGTCATAAGCGCACGGACTACTAAATTTAAAAGGCATCCATTATAGTTTTAAGCATAAGTTGAGTGATTAAATGAACAAGAAATTCTTTAGGCAGTACAATAGTTTTTCTGGGCATTTGATTTGGCACTATTTGGAGGACCATATTTTACTAATAAGCACCACTAACCTAAGTCATATTATGACTGCTCCCTCATCTAACCTCTGCCTCCCTTGTAGCATCTCACCTTCATACTTATCCACCTGTTTGGGGCAGTAAAATAATGCCTAGACGACATTTATCCTCATGGGATTTTATTTGAAGAAAGAAATCAGTCAGCAATTATCTAGTATAATTTAGTTACAATTTCAGGTACTGTCTAGGAAGGAAAAAATGAAAATTAACTTAATCTGTGTACAGGTTGAAATTGTCCCTAGTCCTAAAAAAGATTAGTTAGAACTTAGAGAACTTTCTTTTGATTCCAAGGGGAGTAAGAGGAGAAAAAGAAGGGAGGGACGAAGGGAGGAGAGGGAAGACTCAGGCACTAAAACATGCTTTAGGTTTCTGCCAAAGCCTTACAAAACCTAACACAAACTTGACAGTTAACTACTGATAGTGGCATGTGCTTTTAATTATATTCCGAAAATGTGCAAGCCAGCAAGGCAAAATTTGTATCATGATTCTCGTTTACATTTACCATTCCCTCACTATGGGAAGATAGAATCACATACAGACATCTGTGAATGATTATACATGAGGATGAGCCTTTCAAGATCAAGTTTAGGAGTTCTAGAGTCTTTCTATTCATACACCAATCCTGAGGCAATTCACTAGAGCTGTTTTAGTGAATAGGGAAACGTGGGGAAGTCCAGAGGCTATCTGCCCACCATGGATGAACATTGTATAATAATATCCCTGATCCCCACACCCCTTTCTTCTCACAGTAAAGCTCAAAGGTGACATTTCCTTTACCCTACCTACTTACAAGAATCACTCTGTACTTTACCACACCTTTCTTTGTAAGGATTCTTTTTTCCTTGAGTCAAAAGTCATGCCAAATTATCACTGCAATATCTTGACTCTTCTGATATGTAACCAGAATTTCCCCTCTCCTAGTTGAAAGTGACATTTTCTAATACAAAAAGTTTCCAAGTAAAATGGGGTTAGATTAGAATAACTATGAGTCACAGCTGAACATGAACTGAAACAGAAATACACTGGTGAAATCCCTGCCTTAAAAACTTTATCTCACAACCTCAAATGTTTAAAAATGATAAACACAGTGACTTATCCAACAACCTGGGTATCAAGCTTTTGTGACTGTTTGCTTTTTGCTGTGAACTGTTTCTGCATGCTCTGTTTGTCAGGCACCAAGGATGTTTCTATACTAACTCAGAAGGCAGGCCCACCGTGCAGGGCTCCAGATGATGTTAAGCAATCAGGTAGGGCATCCACCTTCAGATCAGATACATATGAGATGTACACATCAGTCAATATATGACACTACTAGTGAAAATATGCTGGGCAAAAAAATCTACTGGAGGTTAATTTTGAACTCTATCACACTCACTTTTACTTTTAATAAGATGTATTTAAAGGAATTATTTGCTAAGTATAGTACCAAGAAGCTTTATAAAAGAAACTTTCTAACTATTCAAAAGACATTTTAAAAAGTTCTTAAAGTGTTTGTTACATTTTGTTCTCTGTTCAAATGGTCCTCATTATTAAGATACAATAGTTAAATTAGCCTGTCCATGAGAAAGATAGTTGAGTATATATAGCCTGGAGTAGAGCACAAGTTTAATATCCCAGTAAGGGGGCCAATGATCTCCCAACCTCCCACCACATAAATTCATTCAAGTTGGCTGTAATGTCAGGAACATCTGTGAAACATTTCCCCATAATCTCAGTAATTTCTATACTTCTGATCTACAAAGGATATTCTATTATTTGTTCCCTTGTCAAAAAGGAAAAGTTAGTCCAGAAAAGCCAAAAGAGATTTTAAGGCAGAACACTTAAGTCAATGATAGCAGCATTGATCATTCACTTTCATTCCGGCTTTTGCAGATGATAAGACACCCATCTTAACCAGAATCCTCCCCCAAACTCTATTCCTGCTTTTACCTTTTGGTATTGCAAGGGCTCCAGTTGGTCATAGTGTAGTGGTATCTTTTGGCAAAAGAACTCTCCTGAGGCTGAGATAAGGCCTGGCCCTGCAAGGCTAATTAGAACCACCCCACATAGTGTCAATATGCTGCTAGAAAATGCCTGCCGTCTGATGTTAAGCTTTCATTTGCTTCAAGAGACAATTCAATTTCTCATCTTTTATTTACATACCAGTCACTCATAACACAAAACCAGCCTGCAGTTTAAAAAAAGGCCATGAACTGGCCCCTTGGTCACCACCCACAACTGCTGCGGCAACCCCTGCCAACATTGCCCTCCCACCACTTTTTCAGTAGAAAAGACAAGAGTGGAGAGGCAGTGGCACAGTCTTCCTTCTCCTTCTGTGCCAGAAAGCCTTCCATTTCCCCAGGTCCAAAAGATCTCAGTGTTTCAGTGGAAAAAGAGTTGAAAAATGGCTCCATTACAGAAGATCAGAACCCAAAGGCAGGAGGCACTTGGCGTTGAATGTTGCCTCAGGCGCATACTGGGAGGCCTACTGACATACTACCTATCTCCCATCCAGGTTTGCTTTTGCGAAGTCCAACTCAGTAACAAAAGATTTTGGTGAAAGTAGAATTAGATAAAGCAGAAAGAAAACAACAAAGTCATTAAAGAAATTTTTTTTAAAGAAGAATGAAAGTGACAGGCCTGTAAAAAGTTCAAAGATGGCTTTCTCATTGACACAGAGAAAGCCTCATTATCTAGATCTGGTCACAGTGTGCTGACAACTCTAGAGAAGAACAGAGGCAGAGAAATTGTAGCTTATGACCTGGGAGAAAGATTTTCAGGCCCTCCTCTGTCAAAACAAAATCAGACATCAAAATCAATGTTCCAAAAAAGGTTTCATAGAATAATGTCAATGAAATGTGTAATTTCTCAATTTAACCACCTCAGCCACAGCAGACCTAACCTCACATTGAGACACCACAGTTGTGGTTTAAAATTATCTAATCTTTAAAAGATAAATGGGCAAACATTCTTAATATGTTTTAGTAAGCAACAGTAATTCTGACTTCAGAATCATCAGAAACATAATTCCAAACTAATACCTTTACAAGATTCCATCCCCCAAAGATGAGAGCCTTACTTTAGTCACTTCATCGATATCCTGCTAAAATTTCAGTCAATGACCCTTTTCTTGAGCACCAAATATGTGCCAAGTATGCAGTGTGGCAATGCAGAGAACACAAAGGTTCAGACCAGTCTCTGTCCTAAAGACGGTTATCATGGGAGTGGGGAGCTGGGGAAGTGGAGAAGGAAGTCGCTTCTGCTTTTCACACTGGAATAAAGTGGGAAATGCCATGCAACAGTCCAAAGAACTACAGGGTACATAGTACCACGGAGGAAAGAGAAGCACCCTCCGCAGGGGTGGGGCAGGGAGAAGGCTCTGGCACGGCATCAGAAAACAGGTACCATGTGTGGAGCATCGGGAAGGGTGGGATGTCGACAGGCAGACGCGAGGGACGTTCATGGAACCACCCATTCTGGGTAGAGCAGTCATTCCTAGGCTTTTTAATTTCACAAATTAGTAAAATTTCCAGAAAAAAATCCCAAAGGTGATGGTGGTGGAGAGTATGAAAGAAGTTGAAAGAGAGAATGTACTCAGCTAGGAACTGTGTATTCCATAAAATTTGTGTGGGGAGAATACAGGCTAGAAATAGCCTCTTCTTCCCCTGAGAAACAAAACAACAAGAATTCTGTTACAATGTTCTTTTTTGTAAATGATAGTGAGATAAATAGTGACCATCTATTATCACCATCATTTTATAAGCAAAAGAACATTTTAATTCCCAAAATATAGGAAGCATACCATCTCAGAAACTTAAAAACAGAGCATTCCATCTCATGAAAGGGCAGTTAGTAACCATACACTCACTGGTCAGGTGGAAACCTGGCCATGGTCCACCACGCACACCTGTTCAGGAGAACCTGGGTTAGAGTCTCAGACTCCTGCAGGAACAAAAGGAAATACAGCTGGAGCCATACTGGAAGGAGTTTGGAATGATACACTGAAGAAGTTACATTCAATTAGGCAAAATGAAATAAACTTTTAAGGGGAGGGGGAGGGATTAATGTGGTACACAAGCAGACCTATACTCTACAACTAATTTGATCAAACTGTGTAGGACGAAACTGGGAGTAGGGGGTGCTGCCCAAGTGAGCTTGGAAATGCTCAGGCCCCCCAGGGGATACTGCAAAATCCTGGGGAGGTACTGAGGGCCTCTATTAGGCGGGTAGAAGAAAGAATGGAAAGGACTTGGCAACAAATTATCTGTAGGATTTGAGAAAAAGGAAAGAATCAAAGATGACTTCTAGATTTTGAAAAAAAAAAAACTGATGGTAGTGTTAAGATACATGAATATTCATAAAAGAGTACTAGATAAGAGGAAATGAATTCCGTGTGGGCTGGGATATGCAGTGCAGGAATCTGGGAAAGACTGGGGGTATGAGATGGAAAGTTGGGGAGTCATCTATGGAAGGCTTGGAAGGGGGGGCAAGTTTACCTCCATCATCTGGGGATTTCTGAACCCTTTTTCGTGCCAGGCACTGTATTAGGTGCTAGGGAGATGATGAAGAATCTGCTACCTGCACTCATGGAGTCTGGCAGGGAAGACGGATAGTAAAGTAGTAATCACACAGATGGGTGTGATTACAAATTGTATTAAAGAGCCTAATTTCCAAAAAGAAAAAATAGAGAGCAGACACTTGGAAAATGACTTCAATTAAAAGGCAAAATGAGACTACCAATGGCAACAGAAGGCCCAGTTAGAAGAGTAGGGAGCAAATTAAAGCAGACAATTTCTGGAAGCTGGTGGAGGAATGGGTTTCAAAGAGCAAGTAATAAACTGCGCCAAATGCTAACTGAGAGACCAAGTAGGACAAGGGCTGAGAAAAGGCCACTGGCCTGTTCAATGCAGACAGGATGAGCTGGGCACAGTGCTGAAGCAGGCTGAGCAGGATTTTAAGGGGTTAATGAGTGAGGAGACATTGGAAAGTGCTGGTGACAAGATTTTCAAGGAGTTAAACAACAAAGGAAAGGAGATGGGAAATGGGTGACTTAAAAGAATCAGTGAATTTAAGGGGTTTTACAGTGAGAATGATTTCAACAGGACTGAAAGCAGAGAAGAAAGGGCCAGCAGAGAAAGAGAAGACAGATGATGTAAGAGAGGAGAACTATGACTGCCAGAGCCCTTCCCAGGAGAGTGGGTGGGTATTACATCAACCAATAGGTCAGCACTTGCTCTAGGAGAGAAGGCAAAAGGGAGGAGGGAAGGTGAAAATACGCAGACATGGTGCAAAAAGGATTGCTAAGGACGCTCTTGTTAGGGGGTCATGCGGTCTTTTCTGGAAAACAGTGGAAGAGGGGAGTCATTTGCTGACATTTGAGTGACATCAACAGTTGGACTTGAGATTGCTATCAGCTATCAAGTGTACATTCACTCAACAAACATTTACTGAGGGCCTTCCATGCACCAGAGACTGTGTATTTATGCATGGGCATAAATGAAGTTAGCAGGCATTTACTACAGATGAAAACTGGGTAAAAGAGAAACAGGTTGATTTTATGGTTCTCACATCTAGAAAAAGACCATAAACAATACCAGGTGATAATTACATATCCTTTGAAGCTTATGTATGTGCTAACGAATGAGTTACCACTATTGCAAGAGCCCAAGAGCCATTCCTCAGAAGAAAATGTATGGTGTTTGTTAATTTATCCCACAAATACTGTGTGCCTGAGCACCAGACAAATGAGCTCTGAAACGTATGGTTCCTGTCCTCAAGAAGGCCACAGTCAAGATGTGATGTCCTGAAAACTTCTGCTCTTTCCACCATTTTGACACATTTCATTGTTTGAAGCATTAACTGAACCCACCATCACAATCTTTATACTTCATTCGAATTTAAGACTCTGGCCATCCGAACACAGGAAGATACTTTTCTGGATGCAGCATAACTTAGGGAATGGACAGGACCAGAGAGTTCCATAGCATGGTTTTTCAGTGCCAGAATATCCCAAAATAAACTCTTAAAACCACTGGACCTTTTAAAAATTGTAAATGAAATGTGTTACTTCCCCACATATGTCTCTTCAATTACAGTCAGAGCAAAATCTACACTGGCTCTTGAGGCTCTTGATGACCTGGTCCATACCACCTGTTGTACCATCCTTGTGTATATAGTTCTAATGTTTAAAAACACTTTAAGCTAGGGAACAGCGTCTCATCTCACCTTCCTGCCCAAAACAAGTACTGTGCAAAACGAAACCCAATTTTGGCTCTACGCCCTCCAGGTTCATGTAATCATTCATTACACCACAAGGCAAAAGTGCTAAAAGGGGGAAATATCAAGTTTTATGCTCATACTGACACATTTATTTCCCTAATTCTCTTGATGACAGTTTAATGATTAAAAAGAAATTAATAGCATGTATCGATATTGTAAAAATGTTATTAATTACTTTTCTGGGATTAAAGTATCATCGTCTTGAGTATTAGGTAAAGAAGAACCTATTAACTAATTTTCAAGTTGGGTAACTTACTCATTAAAATCAGCTATGGTGTTTCAAGATTTAATGTATTGTTCAAATTCATGTATGCAAACAAACTCATTAAAATTCAGGAGACTTCACTCAGAAACTCGCCGCACTTAAAATTCAGGGCCCTAACAGAAGACATTGAGCTGGAATATTTAAAGTGAAACATTTGTCCCTCCTAGACGGGGCACTCCACACTGTTTTTTGTTTTGTTTTCACCCAAAGGAAGAATTAAAGTTACCCTGAGAATGTGCAGCAGCCAGAAGGCTGCAAAGAACTTGCTGCTGCCATTACACTGCTATGCTGGACCCAAGGTCAACGGCTGCTCTTGGACACCCCCTGAATGCCAACTGAGGCCAGTGATAATCACCTTCACTCTGGGAATAAGTTTAAAGGAAAACATTTCTAATTCTAGCTTTGTAAAATGCGTGTGGTCCATGACTTTAAAGAGCTAATTTTCTAGAAAACGGAAGCACACCCCATTAAGTAACCAAAATGTTCCCACTCATAATTTTTATGGAATTTATTCTAATATAAGTGCTTCTTAAATTACGTGGAAAAAAACAAAACCCCCCACCATTTTCTGAGCTCGACTGCATGCTTGACCCTGTGCTAAATGTTTTACTGCAGTACTACCATTAAACCACCTTGCAACAATCCTCTACAGAAGAAACTTAGACCCAGGAAGTTAAAGGACTTGGTGACATTACCCGGCTGGTAAAGGGGTGATGCCACATTCACCTGGTACCATATCACCTCCTTGAAGATAACTGATCTTTTTTTAGAAAATATATTTCTGAATCACTCTTGGCATAGTAAGGCATAGTAGTTCAAAAAAGACTCTGGAAGCAGACTTGCCTGATTCAGAACTGGACTGGTTTTACCCCTTAACTAGTTGTGTGACCTTGAGAAGTTATTCATCCATTCTGTGCCTCAATCACCCCACTTGGAAAATGGGAATAACCTAAGATGTTGTTCTGAGATTTAAATGAGTCAATCCATGAAAAATGTTAACTAATGTAAAAAGCATTCAATAAATGTTAGTTTTTATCATTAAAAGCAGGTGTAATAACAGTGAAACCTGCAAGGATTACCTAGGCTATGATAGCTGTCTGGACCTACCCTCAGTGAATTCAGACTGCGTGCACTCACACACATTCACAAACACACACTTTTCTGTGTGTGTCCCCCATGTGCCAGAGATATACATACAATAATGTATTTCATTCTCAAAATGAAATGAAAATCGTGCAAGGGAGTTGCCATCCTTCCTTTATCAATAAAGAAAATGGTTAAATAATCAAAGGTTCTCAAAGAGAAATTAACAGAATCATGATTCAAACTTGAGCAGCAGCCCAAGTTCTTTTATTCATACCATGTTATTTTGAGTTCATATGTCTACTTTTTCCATGTTGACAGCAAATCCTTTGGTTATCATTTAGGATCAGAGTTTTGGAAGGGACTAGAGTGTATCTAGACTAAATTTCCCTTTCTGCTTATGAAGAAATGGAAGTCCAGGGAGTTTACTATTGATTTGCCCAAAGTCATATAATGAATGCCACTGTCACAGAACCACACTGCCACTTGCCCTCTTGAATACTGATGGCCCTGCCTCTAGGAGGCCCTCAGCCCTGCTCCAGATCTTTTATGGGCTCACAGAAACCAATGACCACTATACAAATCAAGAATGCAAAGGCTAAGTGAGGACTCCAGGCAGGGGCTTCCCTAGGAGGCATATGGGCTTTGTTTCATCAAGCTTAGTTGCTTGGGCCTGTCTGCTTCCTGGTTTACAGCAGCATTCTGGACTCAGGGCTGGCAAAAAAACGAGGTGTTAGTCTAGTCTGTAATATCACTGTGATTCTGAGGAAAACTGCCAGATAGGGATTGACAAAAAATACCCAGGGTAGAAAACTTCACTCGGAAATAAAAAGAACGGACGGGCTAGCATGAAGTTTAAACTTAATGTGTCAAAGGAAGGAAGCTCACAATGTAGCTGTTCCTAGCATGTCACAGTCTCTCCAAGGCCAAGGACATCTGAGCCTAACCCATGGCCCCATACAGAGGCAGCGCTGAGATTTCCCATATAATTTGTTTCCTTTCCACAAAAGAGGTGGACTCGTAATTAAACTCTGTCCCCTCCTGCCCCCATTCTGCTATATGCATATTTGACCGCTTCTTACAGCACTGAGTTAGAGGCCAGGAGACAACCCAAAACCGTAAGGTCATGGCCAGCAGGCAGTGTGATGCATGTCTGCACAAACTGTTACTGGGGCTTGTCCAGGGAGAGGTGGATTTCATCATTCTACTCAACACACTTACAAGAGTTTGCTGGTCATTTTACACAGTTTTTAGAGACCACTGGAAGGGCCCGCTACTGCAGGCCCAAAACACTGAGTCCGCGGAAAACACTAGGACCCATTCTGAAAGGAGCGGGTTGTTGCGGACTGAGTGTGGTCTTGATCAATCAAGTCAATTACCCCCACAGAACCTTAGCTTCCCTGTCTAGAACAAGAAGATAGTCATCTCTACCCATGGATATGATTCTTGAGGAGCTTAAACTGTGATGTAGGTAAAAGTATTTTATAAACTAAGAGGTCCAAGTGAAGGTGAGGGGGAACTGATACCGTCTGCTCATCTAATTGGTCTCTGCATAAAATCCTCAGTGACTTCCCACTGCTCTCAGGTTAAGTTCAGACTCTCGAACAGGTTTAAAAGCCCTTCACAACCTGCTCTCTAATCGCCCTTCATCTTTACCTGTCATACGCCTGACTTCATTTCAGTCTTCAGCTAAACAGGATACCGTGAGTTTCTCTAGAGGGCTGTGCTGTCTGTCTGTCACACCTGCAGCGGGGAGCCTGCCTCCTCATACTACCGTTCTTCCCAGCTAACTTCTCTGATTTTAGCTCAGGTGTCATTTTCCTCCCAGAAGCTTCCCTCTACTTCTCTATGCTTTCCTAACATCTTATATCTATCCCTTTGTAGCCCTGTCCATCTACTGTGTTAAATTGCCTGGATACTTGTTACTCTTTCCCCTCTCAAAATGTTGTGGACTGAACAATGTTGTTGACTGAATGGGTGAATTCAGTGAAAATGAAAATGCCTTAGTGTCTGACTAACAGATCTCTGCAGTTTCCCCCACCCTGAACTTCATAAGCAAACTCACCCTACCCCAGCCTCTCCTTTCTACTGATAAGAAAACAAAGGCCATGAGATGCTAAAAGACTTGGCTAAAATCAAATGGCTAATCAATGGCAGAGATGTGCTGGGACCCTACATCTCCTAACTCAATCCCTGAATTTTCTCCAGACTACGTCCAGACTGTATGCTATAACATCAGTGTCTTTTCATAGCAAGAGAACTGAAAAGGCAGATGAGATTTAAGAGCAAGGAGGCTTGAAATCAGAAAACTAATGCTCACAGCCTGGCTCTGTGTGACGCAGGGCAATCTCCAGGCCTCTAGGCCTCAAGTCCCTCATCTGTCAAATGGAAATTTAGCACCAGCATACCAAAGCAGCAAAAGGCTCCTATTATCTAGATTATTTTTCACCTACCTCACCACATTTTATGTGAAGAAAATGAACTGATCCGAAAATACTTCATACACCTCTTCTCAAAGAAATATTTTACAACTTTCACGTACCTATTTCTCTCGTGACATTAGGTTTATTATTCAAACTAAGGCATTTTTAAGGGCAGGATTTAAATTCATGAAGCAATTTCTTTGTACTAATGAAAGAAGATTTACAAGATCGACACAGCCTTTGCTTGAATTAACTAATGTCACTACTTCTTCCTCCTGTCTCCAAGCCATCAAAACACTATCACCCACAATCATTAACTAAAGAACGAAAAGGACAAACCCTTTTTTCTTTACAGACACTTCTTGATTTCACAGACTCACAGAACACTGCAGCCAGAAGACTGTGAAGACCAGGGAAGCCTGCACTTGCCTTTCACGATAAGACAACAGGCCTAATCTAAACGTTCCGTGGAAGGACTGATTGGAAACCCACACCAATTGTTTTTCAGAGTACTGTATGTTTTGCAATGATTAGATGATTTGAACAACAAAGAAGAGGTAAATCATATAATGAAATCACAACATAAATTTAACATGTAATGGTATTTATCAAAGTTGAAGGCTGGAGGGCCAAGATAGAGGCACACCTCTGATACTATGTATGCGTGTTTTAAAATTTAATTATAATGGAAGTGAAAGAAATTACTTTGCTTGTCCCATCAATTTTTCATGCTATATAAGACTGGGTATTTTCAAAACAATAATACTTAGGAAAAACAGGAAATGCACTGACATTGTGAACCATACCCTCCTCAGTCTGTGTCGCTGTTCATTACTGGCTGGGACAGAGACAAGCACCTATTTTTTATTATCCAGTTCTAAACAGTGTAAGAGAGCAATGTAGTCGAAAGTCAGCATTACTTCTCACACTATCTCAGGCAGAACTTTCTAACTCCTTACTCAATAATTTACTCCAACTGCTAACAAAAGCAGAAGAGATTGAAGAAGCGGCCAAAGAAACTAAGAGAGGAGGAGCATAGAATGTTGTTTTCATTCTTGTCCTCTTCCCAATCCAACTCCCTCTCCCCAAACCCTGGTAGGGGTGAGGTGTCAGTGGAGAGTGGAATGACAAAGTGGCCCAAATCATTCCAAAAATGGAATAGTTCTCATAATAATTCTCAATACATTAGTCCAGATTTTATTCAGAGAACTTCAGAAGAGAAAAAGTAAAAAATTACTTGTTGAAAACCATAAACAGCTGCTCCATCCAAATTCACAAGCAACAAACAAATTACAGTGGGGTTAGTCACTGACATCTCATAATGCAAACTTTTTCTTTGTAGTGGGCTTTGTGTATTTGTATGAGATTAGAACATTTTGCAATGCCTATTCCAGATAAATATCGCATAGAGTCATAAGGATCAAATTCTTATAATTCAACTTCTAATAGATCACCCTGTATTCCATGTCAAAACTTGACCATGTATTTTAGAGATTGTCCTTCTACTTCATACATTAGGAAAAAATCTGTAAGTTATTAAAATAAAGACTGCCAAGTTCTTTGCCAAAATATGCAAAATTATAATGTGTTGTGGGGAAGTCACGTCAGCCTCAGCTCTGCCTGCAGAAAGCTGAGCAACACTACACATTGCTTAACAGTTTTGTGGTTGGTTGTTAACATAATGGGCTGGGATTCCATACATAACCCACTTTTGCAAAGTGCTTTGAAATCCTACAAGGCTATCACAGGACTGCAAGTAGCACTGTCATCAGCCTCTCCTATGCTAACAAACCTAAATCTGATGAACGTGGGGACATGCAGAGAGCTTTAGCACTTTCTCCTGGAAGCCAAAAATTAGAAGTCTGGGCTGAGAAGATGAGAGCTCCTTGGAAAATGTTCAAAGGTTCAGCAACAGGTAAATACCGAAATGCCTAATTAAACTGATACTGAAGGCTTCAGGTAAGACAGAAAGAGCACAGCCCAATAACAGGGCTGCTGCTGAGAACTGTTTCAAACTGTTTCCACTGCTTGATGTGGCTTCCCAAGGAAGTCATGAATAACTCAGTAACTAAAAAAAAAAAGCAGAGGTATTTCTTCCTCTAAAGACCATCATGCACTACTTCCTTTAAGATTCCTTAGTTCAACTCAAAATAAGAAAAATCCACAGACACAAAACTGAACATAGGAAAAGGACACATCTCCAGATACAATAATACCCAATAATCATTCACAGATAATATTTTTAATACTGAAATTTAGCTATAACATGTTGGATAGCAAATAGCTATCTATTCATTTTAGGAAATAGCAAATGTGAAGGATAATGCCACCCACTCTCTCCCTCCATTGCCATGGCAGACAGCAGAAATACATACAGCCCTCAGTCTTACAGAGCTCAGACACCACAGAACTCTGCACAACAGAGCATTCCAGGTGGCCACTACCAATCCCTCAGTATTGGCATTCATGCTGAAGCCTATTTCATCCCGACTTTGTATATTCTTCAAATATGCCAAAATATTGAAATGATCTTCGGAGGAAACCACTTCATGATTGTTTCAAGACTATATAGTAGGACCTCCGTTTAAGCCATAAAATGGTCATTTCCCCAGTTTGTAATTTTTAAGTGGTGTTAATAGCAGAAAACATGATTGTAAAGCATTAGTTTTACTCTAGACACTATGCAGTTCCAGTGAGATATACAAGCATTTCGATGTAATAAATGTTTATATTCATCTTTTTAAAAATAGAATATGGCTTTATTCAACTCAAATGTCAGTTCCAAACCACTCACTACCCTTCCCTCAAACAAGTGCTGGGCAGAACACCGACACAAACACAGCTCCATCTGCTAATTAAAACTGGGCATGAAACTGTTAACAGGCATCTGTTGCATTGTTTGAAGCTAATGGGCAGAGACAAAGCTGAAATGGCTCTTCTAAAGCAAACCCACTGATTTCATTCATTTTCTCTTTGGTATTTGGGGGGGTGTTGGAAGCGGGTGTTAAACAGCTTATTATGGAGGCTGAAAGATAAGTGAAATATCTTTCACAGTCTAAACATCCCTTTAAGATTGATTATAGAAAGATCTACAGCATTTTATATTGGGGGATATACACTCTTGCGTTAAGAAGTCAAATGCAGCACTTTTAATCTCAGACATCATCCATCTATAATATTATGAAAGTTAACAAAAACTACAATTCACGCAATGCTTTACAGCTCCATGGTGTGCTTTCACAATTCATCCATCCAGCCACTCATTCATCCAGTTGGTTAGTTATTTAATACAGGCTTTGGAGATTTAAAAGGTGAGTAAGACTTGATTCCTGCCCTGGGGACTGCAATAGCAACCCTGTAAAGTTAGTACAGTATTATTATACTCTATCATAGATGAAAGAACTATAGAAAGACAATTGACTCACTAAAGGCCAGAAAACTAGGAACGGCAGATGCCAGAACATGACCCCAGATCTGACCCCAGACCCACTGCTCTTCTTAATTCACCATGCTACCTCCGTAACTCCAAACATGAAACAGTCTGCTTCACCTGCTCATTTCAGAAGCTCTGTAGTATGTTATATTCCACATTACTCACCAACTAACACCCACTTCCTCATCCCTGCTCCAACCCTCTTCTCAGTCCCGCTATGAGAACTCTTCCCCACAAGACTTCCCCAAGTAGCAAATCTAACACACACACGAGAGCTGATCCCCAGAACGGCTGCGTGTGCAGGGCAAGCAGACCTAATCCAGAGCCAGCTTCACACCATGCCAGCAGCTTCTTGGTCTTCCACTTCTGGTTCTGCGGTTCTTTTCAGATTTGGTTATTGGATTCATTTCAAAAACCAACTGCTAAATTTTTCCTTGTCCTCAAAGACTACACTTATTTCCCTCTAACACAGCATCCAAACCTACTTCCCTCTAGCTTTTCTCAGTGGATCCAATCGTGGTGCTGTTGCCGAGAGAACCTCCTTGCTGACTTGCTGCCACGAAGAACAGCTGGTGAAGTTCTTTGTTAAAGTGCACTTATTCTTAAGACTTGTCTATATCTGTATCCAAGACTCAGTCTCCCCGCACCCATCTTTAATTTGAATGGCTTTTCTCATTCACTAGAACACTGAGGACAACAGCTGAACTCTTTACCATCAAGTTTTAAATTTTACTTTTTCTAAAAGCTATCACTTAGATGGGAAGCCTACTGACAGCTGTGGAAGAACACAATGACATTAAAATAAGGGTTGATGTACAAAATGTTCAATACAAAGTTGCATGTTCCTTGCACATTTTTGTTTGAGAAGCTGCAACCAAGGAAAACAACTATGAAAATTAAAAGCAACTTGCTCTATGTATCTGGATCACACTCAGCCAAATGTTGCTAACAACTTGGATAAAAATGTAAATATGACAAAGTTTGTTTTGCAGTCAGTAAGTCTTGATAAAAGCTTTGAATTTCTACCAACCAAGAACAGTTTTAATGTTAAACTGGGGTCAGCAAACTTTATCTATAAAAGAACAGTTAGTAAATATTTTTAAGTTTTGTGGGACACATAGGGTCTCTGTTGTATATTGTTCTTTGTATTGTTTTATTTTTTTTAAACCCTTTAAAAATGTTAGAAACCGTTCTTCGCTGTGGACCGCACAAAAAACAGACTGCAGGCCACATCTGGCCTGTGGGCCTTAGCTTGCCAACCCTGATTTTAAGGAAAGTGAATCCAAGAAAAAAAAATGCAATGTTATAGAATAAAACATCTAAAAGTGCTCTCATCAGACTAGGCTGCAACAATTACCAGCATACCGATATTAATATAATTTCCTTAATTGTTTTGCACATGGAAGGAATTTTAATGACAGGCTGCATGCACTTTGATCTCCTACCCTGAAACTACAGACATTGAAAGAAAGGGCAAAGGAGAGCTAGAATATGCTGCGCTATCCAAGTATGAATTCCTATAGGACTCAGAGGCATTGTATTAGCATTTACTATTTCCCTGAACAGATCTGGCTAATCAAAGCGGGAACATCTTAACTTTCCCTTACATAAAAGCATACGTGCAAAAACGAATTTTTCCCTGGAAGAGGTGGTGACTTGAATTTAGGGAGCTGATCAGAGTGATCAGAAAGAGCAGCAGCTCAGGTTTGAGAAGTGATACAGACTTGGATTTGGGGTTTCACTAGACTCTGCTACAACCAGCTGTGTGATCTTGACACTATCAACCTTAGTTTTCTCATTTACAAAACGGACAGAAGGATAAAGTTTTCTGCTGTCAAACTATGACTACACAAAATAATAAAACCACTCAGGAAATACCCTAACAGGAAGGAGGGGGTGGGGCAGAAGGGCAGACAGTAAAGGGAAGAAGCTAGATGGTCCTGTTCGAGGACATGGCCAGGCTCAGTCCAGGTCCTCCTAAGAAGTCAGCGTGCCTTCGTATCAAAATTAAAATGAACCCATATCCCACTGGATTCACAATACATATCTAGCTGTATTATATTTCCTATAATTGCCTTTTGCTTGTTGTCTTGATGTTCCATTTTGCAGACATTTAATTAAATGTTAATTATGATCATGTAAGGGGTTTGGGAGAGCCGATCAAAAACCTCTTCTTAGTTCTCAAACACTTGAACTGGAAGGCTAGTTGGTCCTAGGCACTGGGCTGTAATTTCAAATGAATAAAATATCCCTATTCAATTGTTAATAAATATTATCTGACTGATTTTCTGGAAGATTCCAAATAAGCCAACTGAAAAAGCAGAAAGGAAATGAGGGAAACTGAGGTATCTGAGAAAATGGCAGAACCTTAGAGAAGTAAAAAAAAAAAAATATCTGTGAGACAACTGTATCTGTAATCCAAGTGACTAATTGTCTCCTTCCTTCCATGATGGCAGAGCAGCTACGGAAACAGCATCTAGACAGCAAAGGCCCTTTTTTTTAAAACTACTTAAACTTTGACAAAGCAAAATTAAGACTTAAAATGTGTCTTCGTGGGAAGAAACAGCTACACATACTTATCTACCAAAACATACACACAAACCCCAGACATTAAGAAATGGACCTTTCCTGTGAAGTAGACCTTATCAAGTTTTGTCAGCTATGCTGAGACAGACCATGTCAAAACTCAGTCAGAAAAGCCCAGGAACTTAAACCACCTAGGGACCTCAAGAAATAGCTACGATTAGGAGGAGATGAACCATGCTCTTACCTCAACAATTTCAGATCACAGGGGACAGGGATGAAGGTTTCAGAGGGTGAACACTGATGCTAGAGACGCAGACACTCCGATTCTACGGTTGTAGTCAGTGAAGAGTGTGTGGAACTTTTCACTAAAATGGTGGTCGACATTCACCTTATTTTCCTAGCTTAATTTCAACTACAAAGCTTTAGGTTTCAGGTATATAAATTCTGGTGTTTGAAGGTCGTGTGATATCACTTCCTGTCAGGGCACTGAGGCTAAATAAGAGATATGGATTTCCCCTCCTCCATGCCAACTGAAGACACAGTTGAGAGCCTCTTTTTACCACATCCACCCCACAGAATATATAAAGACCAAGATCACACATGAGATTCACCCCATTTAACATCTACCTCCTATTCAAGACAGTTTTAGGACACTGCAACTCTCCACAGAACCAAATTTCAATTATTAAAAAAAAATCTAAGCAAGAAAGATTTAATCCTTTAGGATGAAAGTAATTGTTAGAAGCTACTATTGTAAAAGGAAACAGATACCCATGTAAGGGGAAAAAATTAAGGCAAAAAAAGAGAAAACTAATAAAACTATTATAAATGAATTACAGTCATCCAAGGAACTTAGCAGAAAGAGCATCAAAGAGATTCACTTACTTTCAACACAGAATGTTTCTGGGAGGGTCACAAACAGACTGAACAAAAGGCTACCCACTCAACTTGTTAGAAATTGTCCTTTACCATCTGGATTGCAGGATGCATTTAACAATGAAAACGAGTTATTTGGGATTTTGAAAGTAGTACCAGCATCAAAAATTAACTCCCTTTAGTTACATCAAAAATTAACGCCCTTTAGTTGCTGTAACAGCTCCCACCAAATCTCTTAGGAATATACTTGAGATGTGACATTTAAAATCTGCTTCCTCAGAAAAGAAAAAGTCCCACTCAAGAATGACTGCCAAGAACTTGCAACTCAAACTTCCCTAAACCCAGATATTTTGACACCAAGGAAGTTTCGGACCACTCGATTCATATGAAAGAGGCCAACAAGCCACAGCCTTTCCTAGTACTTGATTTGAAGAACATTGTATCACCAAACATTCTCTTTTTAAATGCATTATTCTTGAAACATACAAATATTCAAATGCACTTATTACCATAGCACTGGCCCCTGGTATCCCAGAAGTTCATGGTGGAATATGCTGTTAAGAACCATTTGGAGGATGCTTAAGTGAGCTACTATAACAATCCACGAACATCACCCAGACAACCAAAAGCTAAGATTCTTGAAGGCGTTAATTAAGTGCAGCTATTAAACAAGGGAAATGATGTTAAGGTCACTTGTACAGGCATCTTAAAACCAGCTTTGATTTGCTCTTCAGTTTATGGTAAAAGATCTTGTTATCTGAACACAAAGTCTCCCACTACAAAAGGAAAGACAGCTCCCAGCCAAGATCAGGAAAAAACTGAATCAAATAAAGGTAATTAGGGAGGTATTTTGCATGTTGTGATTCATTTATCAAGTAATAATTAGAACCGAAGCAAAATATACAGAGAGGCATGCAGAATGTAAGATCAGTTTCCGGCTGAGAAGCTGTTACACATACAAGTCCAAGAAGTTAAAAAGTTGACAAGTGTTGCGTCTCAGGAGATGGTAGTGAAAGAGTGAACAATTTTTTTTCCTGACCACACCATCCCCGAAGTCACCGGTTCTCTAACACCTCTTAAAACTCACAGAACAATTTAATGCTCCACAGACACTCCATCATTAGTCACTTTTTGCTCTTGATCCTGAACTTGATCCAAAGGAATTAGAGGGAAAATGGTAACCGGACTCCCAGTTCCTGGAGAAAGTCCTGTGCTCCTAGTGCTTTCCATTTCCCCTCCGTTTCCCATCTTTTCTGCTCAACCACTCTACGGTATAGTCTGCTTCCCCTTTTCCTATCTTATCCAGAAATCCTTTACTTTCTCCACTAAGTACCCTCATTCCTTCCTTTCGGTCCCTGAACTCTTCTCCCCATCTAGTCATTTTCTTCTGCCCCCTCCTGTGAAGAGATGTCCAGACCTCATGCGGCCGGTGCCCCTCATCCTTCACCTCCTGACCACTCATTCCCCTGAATTCCCTCCCTGCTGCCGGGTTCTCGCCCCTCTGTCCCTTGTGTCCTCTGACCCTTCACGTCCCTCCCATTCCCCCAACCCTTCATTTCGCCCTTAACATTTCCTTCCTCCTTCCTGCCTTTTGATCCATTTCACACCCACTGTTCCCTTCTCTCACCATGAGATTTCCTGTGCCCCCCACTTTGTCTCTCTAAGACCTTTCCTGTCACGCCCCCAACCCTCTCATTTCCCCCCACTACCCCTGGCCTAGGTTCCTCCGGTTCCCCTTCTGCCCCCAAGTCCCCCCTTCACCCCCCAACCTCACGTCCCCCCCCGCCCCCCTACCTCACGCCTTCACCCTCTCCCACTGCCCTCGCCTCCGTGCAGTCCCCGGCGTCCCCTCCCCGGGGGGTCCGCCCCCCGCCCTCTCCCAGGCCCCCTCACAGCCGCCCCCCATCTCTCACTCCCAGTCCCTGGCCGCGGTCCCTTTCTCACCGATGGTGGAGATGAAGGTGGTGTTGAAGGCGTCCTCGGAGAAGCGGAATAGGAGGCAGGTCTTGCCCACTCCCGAGTCGCCGATCAGTAGCAGCTTGAACAGATAATCGTACGTCTTCGCCATCTTCTCGCTCCGGCCCTCTGACCAGGGAGCTAGAGCAGCAGCAAAGAGAGAAGAGGAGGGGGCCTCGGGCGAGGGGGCGTACCCGCCGAGCCGCCGCCGCTCGCCCCGCCCCAATCCCCGCCCCCTTCCCTGCGCGCCCCGCCCCGCGAGGCCAATCCTCACGAGCCTCGTCATCACCACTCGCGGCCCAGGGCTTCATGGGACTTGTAGTTTCGTCGATGAGGCTCGGGCGTGCCTGGCGCGGGCTGTCCGAGCGACCCCAGCGGATAAAAGAAGACACACTCTGGGCGGGGTGACGGGGTGGACTAGGCGTTTCCACCCGAGTTGGGAAGGGAGGCGTGGTTCCAAATCTACGCGTCGAGCCGAGGCAACTTAATTTCGTCTTTTCTTTGTGTGCAGGCTCCTTTCAAATCCAGGACCTCGGAATCTGAGTCCCGCGGTTCCCACATCTCTTCCGCCAGGACCTGGAGCGGAGATACTTTCTTTTCTTCACGCTGCGATGGCGCAGCTTGTGGATTATCTGCCAGAGTAATACCTGGCTTCTCCTTCAATTCCTGTCCAGCACTACCTCCAAACCCTCTTACAGAGCTCGAAAAGAATGACTGCTTTTCTAACTTGAACCCCAATCATGTTCCCTTCTTCACTCAACACAAGAGCCAAATACGACGAGTTTTCAGAGGATCTGCGATGCAGACCTCCTCCCCCACCTCGCAGGAGGATGGATAAAAAAATCTTGGGACAAAATATGAAGGCTTGTGCTAGAGGTCTGTGCCCTATAAAACTGCAAGCATCGTATGTGGCAGGAACTGACCGTGGGAATCTAGAGAGTAAGATTTGGGTTTTGTCTGGGTTCAACCACTCAACCACACACACACAGGCTCTCTACACCTCAGTTTTCTCATCTGCAAAATGGAGTATAAAACCAGCTGTTTCATACGGTTGTAGGGAAAACTGAGATACTGAATGTGAACACACTGAAATTCATAAGGCATTTTAGAAATGTTAATGGTGATGGTTACCTTCTTCAACCCTTAGTAGACTCAATGGATGACAAGTGAAGGGGGAAAACAGCATTCCGTTAGACTCAATTTGAACCTTTGTTTACTGTTTCAGACTATTCTTTAATTGTTTTGTGCATGTATTGTTCAGGCCTCTTTCATTTGCTAGTGGCAGAAACCCAACCAGATCAAGCTCTCCTGAAAGGGGAATTTACTGGCTCAGGTTAAGCCAAAGGGCAAGCAAATAGCTCAAGGAGGTGTAGGACTAAAAACGCTATCCAGTCAAGCCTCTCCATCTTTTATCTCTTCTCCTTTCTCAGTTTTAATTTCTAATATGTCAAATACCTAAGAAAAGACCCACACAAACAAAAGTTCTTCAGAGTCCTCAATAATTTTTAAGAGGATAAAGGGGTCCCGAGGCCAAAATATTTGAGAACTACTGGCTTAGGTATTAACCTTATATCTGAGGAAACACCTTCTGGAACGTTAGAGATTATTAAGGGAACCAGTGGACTCAACCATTAGTGGAATAAGGAAAAATCTTGGACAGTTAGTAGAGCAAAACAGCAGGCTTTTCTAAAACACATCAAGTACCATGTGACTTCATGTACAATGCCAGTGATATTCCATTCTTAGTCTTTCGTGGCAGAAGATTTATTTGGCCTGAGTATTGGCTTTTCCCTTCTATGTGGAAAGAAGATGAAATAAGTCATTAACTCACATTTACTGATCATACTGTACCCAGATGGTTGCTGCTAATCTAATGTCTAATTCTTAGAGCCTACCTGATGGGAACAAAGCTCTAAGAAGGCCTATGTCACAGTTTCTGCCCCTAATGAGGAGGGAGTCTGCCGTCTGGCACGGCTGAGCCTCCTCGCTCCAGACAGTTCTTGGACAATTTTGTACACTTGGCCTCAGCCAGGACTGAACAAGTATGGGGAGCTCAATTCTATACCTTCATCTTCATTCTGGAGAAGAGAAAAAGAAATCTTCAAAGACCAGTAGAATCTTTTTTTTTTAAATGTATACTGATTAAAATAAATTTTAGTCCTACCATCTGCATGCAACTGTTGGCATTCTCTTTCTGTATGAATAAGAACATACTGATGTAGTAAAGAACTTAAGTTCAGAAGAGAAGCTAGAGTTAGGAATTTTAAAGTCCCTAGATTTCCTTAGGGGAATTTTGTTAATTAATGGGAATTTTAAAAAATAATCTTTCCTATTTTCACTTCCCTGGTTTTTCTCTACTACCAAGTATATATAAGATTGGGACTTTCTAGCTGGTACATCTGTGCACCACTGTTGAAGCACCATTTGAGCATTGTGACAGGTCAGCACTACTTCAAAAAGAATCTGATATTTTCTTGTTATGCATTATTAATTTTCATATTTTATACAACAATATGTTACTTGGAGATCAGATTTTGGTGGTAGGAACAGTACTATTGAATCAAGGCACTTTGCTCAAAGGACTGGACAATAAGTAGTATATTTGTAGAACTGGAGTATCACAGGTAACAGGTTGCCTTTCTTTATCCAAGATGGGTGAACCCCTTTCTAAAAACCCATGTTACTGTGCTCTGAAGAGACCACATCAATATTTTTGCTGGTTGCCCAAACCCACCCTTGAATGTTATATCACTTAAGTGCACTATGCAAAGCTGCACATTCAATTTGGTCCTGTAAATACATACTGAAGTTTTTGATAAGGTTATGTTTGTAGCAGCCTGACTTACAGAAATCTAGGTGTCCAGGGCGTTTCCCCTCTGTGGTCCTTGTCAGGTCAGGACTTGTGCTTCCTGCTTTTGGGAAGCTGCTTCTCCCCACATTGTGGCAATGAATCACGGTACTTTACTCCTCCAACCACAGAGTTGGTCATATGATCAAGCTGGATCAATCTGAGTTCTTTGTGAATTTTCTGAGCTGGGGAGTTGATGGTGAAATAAGGTCTGTCTGGTGTGAGGTTTGTGAGTTGAGCTGGTTTCATCAGAGCTCTAGCTCATTTTCCTGTGTTCTCTTGCTGCTGCCCTTCATATGCTTACCGTGTCCTCAGGCTGGCCTTCCTCATGGTAGCAAACAGGACCGCCACGTTGCACAATTCCAAGGGCATATTCACTTCTTACAGTTTTTTCAGCTTGGAGGTCAAAGACCCCCAAGAGTCTACAAACATATTCTTGAGGATCTATATGTTCTCTAGGCAAATTTTCAAATTAATTCAAGCATTCTTTAACTGGTTTAAATTGCTCCATGACACTTGAGTGCACCTTTCTTAACTGCTTAAATGACATTAAATTTGGTTGAGACCCCAACTTATCAAGGGCTGGCAAAACTGGTATCAATCATTCTGGGGACTCTTCTTCCCCTTAATTATATCCTATAAGAATCCAGACACCTTACATGGTCCTAAAAAATTAGGAGAAAAGCAGCCTCTGGCTATCAGTCTGCACCTGTCAGTATTGCTGCTTCTGTCCAAACACCCTTGGGTTCTGGTCCTCTGCCATCTATTGAGTACAGCTGTCCTGGTGGGCTACAAAGATGTCCTTCATGGTGATTATTTTCACTGACTGATGACTCAGCCATCGAATAAGTTCTCTCTCTGTTATCTAGTAGTTTGTGTACCTCTTTGTCTTCTCTCTTAAAACTTGAGCTCTTTGAGGAAAGGGACATTACTAATTTCTCACTGTGACCCCAGCATGCCTAGCAAGATGCCTTACATTAGTAGGTACTCAGTGAAGTTGTCAAATGAGTGAATGAACATCTGACTATCATGCCAGCTGTCTAGGTAGTTTAAAAACATCTGGGACATCTTCCATTTATTATTTGCTATAAGACCTGGGTATTTTTAGTCTCACCAAATATCTTTCTTGTGGCATTTTACCTTGTATTTATGTTATTCATTCTGTAAGTATACTATTCATTATTGTGTTTAAGAAACCAGTGTGATTACATATTATTTCTCTAGCTTATCAAGATCATATTGAATGATAATCCCTTAAAAATACCAATTTTTCTTATCACCTGTGTGTCATCCAAACACATGCTTTTTGTTTAGTGATATTCTAGTGGGATAATTCTATAATTATCCTCATCAAAGCGGGACAGACTGTACTCTTCCCCCCTACTGTTGTTTCCTGAGCAATCCCTGGGTGAATAAGGTCCACTCCAACAAATATCCATTAAGCTCACACTCTGAAACCAACTCAGCAAGGCCACCTGGAAGATACAAAGAGATCTGTCATGTGATCCCTGCCCTCCTTATGCTTGGCAGCTAACTGATGGGGAGAACCCACAAGTGAAACGTCCCATGATGAATGGGAAGAGATATTTGGCTGATAGACACTTCGTTTTTCTGATGGGTCAGGTGTCCATTCCGACTGGCTAGGTGTCCATTTTGACTGGGCACACAGTCTAATTGGTCAGGTTTCCAATGTGATTGATCAAATGCTTGTGCCAAATTGATTATTTAATATTTTGCATATTACCACTGGATGCAAAAGTTAAGTAAATATGACATGATAACACAAAAAAATTGTTACATCAAAGTACTATGTCTGCTTGATTAACAAATCTCTATAAAGGTGAGTAATCCAGTATCTCAAATGACATACCTAGGATCTGGTTTCTAGTGTTTTCCTAGCAATGCTTCCTCAAAGTAACACTTATTTCAACAGGCCAACCTAAGTGGTTACAAAATGTCTTCCTGAAACTCCTGGGACTCTGCTTCCAGATTCAAACAGAAGAACAAATAGAGAATCATCTTCCTCAAAAGTTCAAATAAATGTATTACAATTGAGTTCCATAGGCCCTGACTGCCCTTACATGAACCAATCATAGGGTCCAAGGGAATGGCCTAGGCCAACCAGGTTAAGCCATTGGAGGGCTCAAACTCACCCTAAATCACAGGGTTCTATTAGAAAAAGAGAAGACAGGAACAGATAAGGCTATGGAAACAACAAATGAATACTACCACCTGTTTCAGGGTCAAATGTATATTGATATTTGAGTACTGCTAAATGATTGGTTATGTTGGGACTTCTGGAGCAGTCCTGGAGCTGAATCCAGGAAAATTCTGACTTGTCGTTCTCTTAAACAAATGGACTGATGTTGAACTAGGAAGAAGACGCAAAGGAAATACTGTTTCCTTTAGGAGGGGACAGGTGGTCCAAAGTTAGAATTAACAAAGGCTCTTAGACACCTGGTCCCTTTTCTACCCTACTTCAGCAACCAGCTAAGGTTAGACACTTCTGGTAGCCTTGAGCTTTCTAAGTTCCCTATCAGTTTCTGACAAGTCTGTCCTGTTTTTTTTGTAACCGAAAGAGAACAGGACTAAGTATCAGGTGACCTGAGTTCTGTTCCTAGTTCTCCCACTAACTTGCTCTGTAACCTTAAATAAGGACAACAAACTTTCTCAAAAGTTTGAGACAAACTTAGACAAATTCAAACTCCCTTAACAGATTGCCTGGGATCTGCTCTGGGGATTCTGGTTTTATAGAAACTGGTCTACCAGGCCAACCAAACAGCCTGAGGAATCAAGGGCATTTATAAACAGCCGCAAGGCCTAGTGGGTCCCATGGAGGCTGCCAGGCAGGGCGTGGTGCTGGGAAAGGAGCCCAAGACACCTAGTTCCTTGTTCTAAAGAGTGTTCAATTCACCCTATGACTCAGTTATCAGCACTTCTCTCTTTCCAAGAAGTGCAAAGTTTCGGTCAATCCTCTCTGTGATGGCAACAGCAATTTTATTGGGTTGACAGCAATTTAATGATCTGCTAATCTATAGTTTAGAGAAAAATGAACTTTTGCTTTGTATTTTGAGCCATATCCAATCATATTTCTGCCTCCAATTCCTACTTAGTATGGATAATCATTCCTGAATAAGCTTAAACATAGACTTTTTTATCCCTAATTGAACAGCAGCAAGGGCTTATAAACAGAATCAATCAGGGAGCATGTCAAATGCACCAGAACTTCTGATCAAACACCCTCTCTCTTGAAATTCCTTGTTCTCATTGTTCAGACAGAACTGAAGAATTGATATGAAATCAAGCAGAACTCTTTGATTACTTATTTTTAAGATTTACAATGATAAATGATGGTGACAAACTAATGGACTGCTGAAGAAATAAGACTGAATAGGTGATTCTTTGGGCCTGAATGAATATTCAGATTAAGAAAAAAACTGCTAAGGAAATCCCAATCACAGAGTAATTTCCCACATATCACTTTCTAAACCTCAAGTACTATATGGACTAATTAGGCCTGTTTGGGGGATTATCAAACATCTTATTTCTGCAATGAATGGCATCATTTGGCATTTAATATTCATTGAGGCTTTTATGAAATAGAGAGGTGTCCATATGTCTCTAGAGCAAAACATTTGTGTTAGCCATCTGCTACTCAAAAGCAGTTTTGTAGGAAAAGAATGCAAATTGCTTGGTTCTTTAATTACTTTGGGGTTAGACTGTGGGACTGCCAATTCACTGCTCGGAGAATATTGTTTACTTAACCACCAACTTAAGGACTTCTTTACAAATAGCGTGACAAGAAACTGAAACCTAAAATCATCTCTGTCCTTTGAACTCACAGCAAAGACCATTGTAAAGTGATGTGTGAGACTTTTTCAAGTTGGCATTAAGGAGACACTGTCCAGAATACTGGACCTTAAGGTCAGTGTAGCAACATCAGTTCTCTTTTCTTCATCCTGACACCAAAGGAATATGTGACTCAGTACTTAAAAAAAAGAAAAAGTAAAGATCTCCTTGAGCTTGGTATCAAAAAAGGGTAATTTATTCTTAGTCACCCAGGAGCTAATTACCTGGGCTTTGGATCAATGCCATTTGTTTCTCCTTCCTCCCCATCCCGCCCACCCGCCTCTTTAGCTTCTTGAATTGTGGCCCAATTCTCTGCTCAGTACTATCTCCACTAGCCTATGGGTATGCATCATTAGTTGTGATTAATCAGGAGTAACTCCAACCAAGAACTTAACCAAAGTGGAAAACCTGGAGCTTAGAGATTTATCTGGAGATTTCAATTACTGAGGCTTTTTCTAGCTCTCCTCACAGTAAAATTTTCATTCACTGGGGTTATGGTATATAATATAGAATGTAAGAAATTGACAGGCGAAAGAGACCTGGGTTGGCCACAGACTAGCTGTGAGATCCTAACCTCATGGACCTCTGATTTCTAAGATTCTGTTTTAAGATGCTGTAAAACCACTGAGTACAGAGGTCATTTATTTTGTTATCAAAGTTCATACCTGAAAACACTAAGTGAATCAGCAAATATTAGTAGATGAAACTAGAAGAAAGGGTTTCATGGTCAAAACCTTTTGGGAAATACTGCTCCTATAGTATTTGGTGCTATACCTTCTCAGAACCCTCACTACGGCTGAAGTGCCTGGTGGCTCCACAACTGGGTGCAGTGTGCCGCTTCCCCAGACTCCTGCCTAGATGCCCCTTTCTGATGCAGCATTTTATGGGACCTACGTTCTGCAGAATATATTTTGGGAAATTTTGATTTAATCTAAAACCTTAGTTTTAGATATGAAAATCTAAATTATGAATACTGTCATGATGAAAATCAGCACGTTTACAGGAAACTGTCTGGACAGGAGGAAGCATCCATTACCAGAATTCCTGACAAACCGGACAGAGAACACCTGACCCTGCCCCCAGGTTTATCTGGGTTCCAGGGGAGGCCTCCCTCAGGCCGCCTCTGTCACCATCACAACCACAGAAAGATCTGCCAAGGGGTGGGGGTGCTGCTTTGCCTCCAAGTCCTGGGGAACTGGCAGAAATTGTACTACACTGCAATAAAATCATCACCTTATGTGCAGAAGCAAATATATCCAAGAATTCTCATAGTGAAAAAAGCTAGTTTCTTAAATGAATATTCTGGATGCTGCATTTTTCAGAAAAAAAAAAACTAGTGTCAAATAACTAACCCAACATTCATGTTTTTGCTTTTGTATTATTCTGTATTTTGAGGGAGTTCTAGGGTACGTGTTAGAAGATCACATCACATGCAGGCTAATTTACTACAGTGACATCTAAAGTTTTGTATAATGATCTGCACAATAAAATGTTTTTAAAGATTATTTAAATTTCTTGAAGGCATGAATTATATTCACATTGTATCTCTAATGACTAACACAGGGCTTGACATATATTAGGCACAGAGTGACAAATGTTTGCATTAATTAGTAAATTATTACCTGATGATTGGATATTAATAAAATTATGTATAATGTATTAATGATACTAATAGTATCATTCCTTTTGAAAAATCAAAGATAAATTCCTTGACCTGGGTTAGGGTTTATAAACAAAAGCTAAGTTAACACTTCTTATTTGTAATCTTCTTTTGTCATAAACAATTGCACTGTGATATGGTGTTTCTTTTAGGTAATAATAAATGGGATCACTTCTATATTTTACTTTTGAACACGTGCACATAGACTTAGGATTGTAATGAGTCAGGAGACAGTCCTATCTTCAGTAGACAGCAAGTCCTATCTTCCAGTTAGTGTAAAATTCCCCTTTCAGCCCATTGGCCTGTATTAAACATCCCCAGAGATAACACACATAATAATGAGCCTGAAAAAATGTGTGATCCTGGAGGGCCTTTTGAGTCGTCAAAGAAGAATTAAGTGATGTTGGTAAATTATAGTTTGTGTTCTATATTTTCATTCATTTAATAACAAAACACTTTTTTTAGCACCTGCAATATATAAAGCAACTTGCCAGGTACTATAAGGGGAATACAAACAAACTGATACAGAACATCCCTTAAGAAGCCTATGGTCTTGCAGGAGAGGTGGAACATACACATAAATAATTATAATGCTAGATAAATTGGATATGCCAATGATATGTCAGTAATGTGCAACTATGTTGGTTTATAGTTATTTCAAAATCAGTTTACTTTTCTTTCAAAACTGGTAGCCTATAGTTAAGCAGATTACCCCGTGTATTAGAACACCCTGTTCCCTAACCATTGTGGATAAATGGTATGTGTATGTTTCATCACTCAGTATCAGTCACATCAGGTTTTACTGGCAGTCATCAGCATCGTCTGAGAGCCATGCTTCTCATTAGGTGGTAGGACAGGCCCACCCCAGCAAAGTGTCACTGACCAGCACTAAGTCACTTTGACATACAATTCACTTGGAGTGGACAGGCGAGGAGGCTGAATCATGATGCAGGAACCTGAACTGCGGTGGGGAGGCTGAGGGCAATTCAGGAAGTTGGATACTTGTGTGGGAGGCAACGCAGCAGTAAACAGACGAAGTTGTCAAGTGACAACCAGAAATGGGGTCAGTAAAGATAGGCACGCAAACTGTCCCCTGGCTCTGCAGAGGGGCTCTGTCTGAATGAATAGTGGACCTGATGAGAAGGTTTGGGGGCAGAAGGAGGTCACTGTCTGCCACATCCCAGAAGTGATCACTACCTGATGGTGTGAATTGACTCTTTTATTCTGATCCAGGCTATATTTTTAATCTCTATTTTAAAAGCAAAAAAGTTTTAAGGAATTAATTTATATAATCAATATCCAAAGATCATGAAGGAAATATGTCCTTCATTTATTAGGAACAATACTGTCAGAGAAGGTTGTACTAAAGCTTTTGTCTGAGCCCACAATCCAGAATTCAGTGCTGTTAGCACTGAAACACACAACAAATTAACATCAAAGTATGTATCTTATACATGTCCTTATTTACACCTTTGCCTTGAGAACTGGTGATAAAATACTTCTTAGTCTGTGGACATAGCTCCTATAAAATTAAATGTTGTAAATTATGAATTTGACTTTTAAAAATTGAGTATGAATTAATAAGGAACCTTGTAATTTTAACTTCTCTGCATGTCAAGCCAGGACTGGATTATGACCCTGACCTGGAGGGAAACGATGATGTGGACCAGAGGGACCTGTTTTATCCTGCAGCTCCTCCCGACCGTGGCTGACCCAAGGAGCCCTCCGCAACAGGCGAGGCAGTGCACACCTGGTGGCCCTGGGAGTCATGCTTCTCTTCTCCCTCCTACCTGGTCCACTTCAGGGAGGCAACACCAAGGTCACCCATGCTAGGATCACTATGTAGGGCTTTGGAATCTGGCTTTTTATGGGAGGTCAAACTTTCCAGTAAAATATTTAATTACAGAAATTATTTGTTTGGTTTCTGGCCCATAGGCCTACTGGAGACCATGTCTACTGCCCACAGTAAGTTATTTGTGGCAGGCAGCAGACAAAACACTTGCAATAGCTCATGACTGTGTGCATGTTTTATAGTTGAGGTAGCAATTATTTATGTACCCAGTTTTGTGCACTCTAGTATTAACTCGCTTCTGGCTTATTGTTTAGCCAGATATCCTTTGCTCTGAAGTCTTGACAAGAGGGGTCCCTCCCCTGGGGCCCACTCTTTAGGGGGCCCTACTCTTGCCCTCTTCTTTTCCCTCCTCCCCACTGGACAAGAAATGTACAGGCTAGGTAGATTTATTTATTCAGAACCATGCCCCTCTTTTAGTCTATAGTCAGATAGCCAGGCCCCAGAATTTCCTGCCAGAGGCCCTGCTTCCAAGACCAGTATGGGCCTCTTCTCCTGATCTGTTCTTCCAAGGGTACACTGTGACACTGTTGTGACACTACAGGTCCAAGCAATGGCCAAAGTGGGTGGTGACATGTTCAGAGCTCAGACGTATGGGCTGGAATCCTTATCATGTGTGTGTGTGTGAGGCCCATCATGATGCAGGCCAGGCCTGGGAGTGGGAAAGAAGGGATTGGTTCAGGCCAGGACTGCTCTACCCAAACCACCACATTCTGGAGTGGAGCTCTGTGGAGCCAGAATAGTCTAAATCCAAATCATTTTCTAGGTCATTATAAACATGTCTGTCAAGGCAGGAAGCTTGTTGTCTGCAGCAATAATTCAAAATATTTAGACACAAGATATGTGGGCCTCAATTTTTACTCTTGCCTCAGGCCCCACCCATTATGGGATGAGGCATGCTTTTGGAATAGGCTTGATTTTGAGTTTATTTAAAATTTTAATGTAAAGGACCTGGTAACAGAGGGTTGAAGTGTGAGTAGTGGGGGGGCCACTTTGACACCAGATCAACTGTAGCAGTGCTCCCAAGCAATGTTACAACTATGTCCCAATGTCCTGCTCCCTAGCTTGACAGAAATCCTGTGTGTGTGTGTGTGTGTGTGTGTGTGTGTGTGTGTGTGTGTGTGTGTGTGTGTGTGTGTGTGTGTGTGTGTGTGTTTAACATCCACCAAGAAACAGAAGAATATGACTTAGCTGTTTTCAAATAATTCAAGCCCCGCACTACTGCTGTGGTCTAGATTGCTGCTGTTTCACTGCCAAGCACCACTTTCCAGCTGATTTCCTTAAGCTGCTTGGAGTTAAGAGCCAGGCACTACGAAGGCCTCTTCCAGGCAAGAAAGATGATCTAGAAAGGGACTTGGGCCAAGCTTACTCGATGGAACACCACTTCACTTCAGAAAATCCCTAAGCCTTTCTATCTGTTTTGTCAGCTGTAAAATAAGCAGACTAATTCAGTCCTACCTCAGAGGGCAACAAGTGGCAGATTTAATTAAAGATGACTGTGATGGGCTTTGTAATGTAAAGTCATATATAAATGAAAAGGAGCAATAGACTTATTTCATCCAAAGTTTGGAGTGCATCCTGCTTTCCGCTGCTTGAGCCTCTAAACACTGATCACAGACTGCCACAGACTTCAGGGGCGCAGAAAGGCACAGCTGGGCTCGTGTTACCTGAACTGAAAGCAGGGTTTAGTAATGGGAGTGAAGCACAGAGCAATAATCAGGGCACATACCCAATTTCGGGATGGCAGGCAGCACCAAGATCCACTGGGTCCAGCTACTGGCAGATGATGGGCTGGTTTCTGCAACCGAAATACAACGAACAGATGTATCCATTTATTCCTGGGACTGTTCTGAAAAGATCCTTGAGATCTGAAGTGTCACACTGAGGGGAGACCCCTTTCCAAATAGCTACCATGCTCTTCTTCCTACTGTCCCTGTCTCGGTTTTCTGGCTGACAGCTCAGGTTAGAGGTGTTTTCTTCAAGGGGTAGGCTTCATTCGTTAAGGACATACAGCAAGGATCAAGCCTGTCTAGGAACCAGTCCTTCCTTGAAAGCTGTGCTCTTATTCACAGGGTGCACATTCCATGGTTCCCTTAAAGACTCCTCTGCGTGACTCACCAGAAGTCACACTGGTCCAGCTAAGACACACCTGGAATTATTGAACACTTTGGCTAAAGGATTTCTGTCTCTCCCATGATTCGCCTGACATGCATTGTTAGAAAATGTGAATCCTTGCAAAAATGGGCTCAATTCCATTGTACAAGTATGTCTTTAATTTAAAACGGTTTCTCTCCTCAACATGTGGTCCCTATATTTGATTATCCTACATGAAAAAAAATGCTTTTGTTGTAACCATTCATCAACGATTTGCTGAAGTTCATGGAGAAGGTGTTTTCAGTTAACAAATGACGTCCAGTTATTGTTTCAGTGAGGCAGGCTGAAGGGGAGGACTCCGACCACCCGCTGCCTTGCCAAAGGCAGCAGTGACAACATTTGGAGGAAGTAGGCACCTTACACATCTTTTCCTAAGCACTGCCCCCAACCCCTTCCCCAGGGGTGGGCCCCAGGAGTCTCTATCACCCCAAGTGCCCACAGTGACGAGCACGCACTTGTGACCCAAGCTGAGACCACCAGATTCTCTCTCCAGGGCATGTGGAGTTGGGACACAGGCCTCTGGTCAGTCACTACTGGAGCTGGAATGAGGACAGCATATAACAGGGGCTGGCATGGCCATTTCCACTCTGTGCTCTGGGAGGCAGAAAAAACTGGGATGTAGGGAGAGAAGACTGAAACAGTGTCAGGGAATAGAGATGAGAAACCAGGTCACTCCTGAGGGAAAAACAGGCAGCAGGAGAAGAGCTGTCACCGTTCCAGTGGCCTCTCAGGGTTCTGCTCCAACCCCTTGAGGCCCAGCTGCCCTTCCTGTCCTGGCCCATTTCCAGTACACTCTCCATGTTAGCCCAGGCAAGCCTGAGACGTATCTGTTCCGTGAAACCCAAGGAGCCTGGGCTAAGTGAGTGGGCTGGCAGAGAGCGAGGCTGTCAGGGATTCTGGCTGCACAAGCAGGGCCCGCCTGGTGATGCCTACCAGGTGGTCCCATGACACTGGCCTGCCCAAATCAGATGTGCATACAAGTCATTTTTGCTGATCATAAAATTGAATGAAATAGCTTCATAATTATTCCTGAACAATGTTCTCTCTTAGCCACTTCCTGACACACTTCCTTGTGCCATAGGGAAGAAAGACTCCATTGCAGTCACTGTCTATCAGGGTAGTAAGATGCTGTAGATTCATTACTTGTATTCTCCATGCTGTACTGCCTTCCCCATGACCTACCCATATTGTGACCCTGCACTGATATTTTTCAACAGCTTTATTGAGATACAATTCACATATCATACAGCCCACTGACTTCAAGAGTCCAATTTAACGGTTTTTAGTAAAGTCTCTGGACTTGGATTTCTTAAAATGCAATTATAGCATAAGAGATATGAGGTTTAATAACAATTAAAAAGATATAGGATTTTAGTCAGTTATATATTTATGTACATCAAAAGTGGGATGGCACTACACTGCCAAAAAAGCTTGTGTGATATTGGGCGATACTGCCACACATATGACGGTCAGAACAAGACAAGTTACGGTTTCCTGTTATTCTGAGCTGGCAATGTGTTCACTCATCGGGCCTATTTCAAGAGGGATATGGGCAAACGGGAGCATGTCCAGAGGAACATGAAGAAGAGTGATGAGAAACTGCAAGTATAGTTTGTAGGTGCCCGTGATATTCATACCGGAGAAATAAACCAAAGAGGAGATGAAACCTCTCACGATTAGCTCTAGGGCTGTCATTAGGGAAGTGAATGGCATATATTTTCTGTGTTCCTTTCCTAGGCCAGAACCTCAATTGTTGAATTTAAGTTAAAGGCAACCAGATTTTGACATGACATAAGGAACAATCAGAACTGTCTAAAGTTGGAGTGGATTGTCCTTTCCCAACCTGAAATTCTACTTTTAATATATTACCACATTATTAGCAAGTCAGACAGCAACGTCTATACAGCTCTTACTCTGTGTAATGTGTCGTGCTCAGGTGGGTAAAATGAGCCAGTAGGCTAATTCCTCTTTATAAGGCCAATCATCCAGTATGTGGGTTAGCCTAGCAGTCCATTCTTTCTCTCATTTTGCATTTCTGCCTTTTAATCAGAGGAAAGAGAAATGGAAGTCCCAAAATGTCAGTATGGATATTTTGCTAGCAGTTCTGATGATAATGGAACTATTTTTAAAATAACACTTTGGCATTACCTGATTAGGAGTTAGTGCTCATCTCTTCTCCACTGGGCATAAAGTGACTTCATTTTAGTACTTGAAATTGGCTGCGGTGGAAACAATGGAAATCAGCCATGGCTACAGATCGGGAACCCAGCTCTCCCCCAGCTCATTGACCTGTGCCCTGCTGCTCCAGAGTACACGCGTTACACGATGACGACAGAGCTGCCACGATCAATCATGAGGGCAGACCTGCTGCTAGATTTTTGGACTATGTATCTCTATAAAAATGTGTTTAGAGCCAATGGTATTGAACTTTAATGTAAGGCCAATTTGGAATCTAAGTAGTTTAATACTAGCTAGTTTCAGATGAGTGAGATATTTAGGGGAAAATATTTAGGGAAGACTAGACTCACTTTCAACTGCCTTCAAGGCTGTATCTCTTCTTCCTTTAGGAAAACTCAAAATAACCATGGAACCATGATCTATATTTAGAGAGTCTACTATGCCCAGCTGCTTATGCAGTGACCAAGTGACAGAGTAGGAAGACATCTCCAGGACAAAGGCCCTCTGGAAGTGGGAAGATAAAAAGCTCTCTGCTGGACATTGTCCTGCATGACAAGTGGCTCCTTGTGCCACCTATTGGACTTTGAAAGAACAATCTCTTGGCTTTTCATTCACAGGTAAGACTCCAGCGTTTTCTGCACATAGAACAAATTCATAATCCTCCTTAAGTCCGAACTATTGTAAAGCCTTGCATTTTACAAGTCATTATGAGGGAAATCACATCACTTCAAGATTCCCAGAGCAAACTTATTTCTTTATCGTCAACAAGCTCTAGGAATAACAGTTGGCATTACTGAGCACTTGCAGTATACTATGTACTTTTCGAGCACGATCTCATTTTATCTTCATATAACCTTACGTAAAAGGTATAAATACTTTCATTTCACAGATGGGGAAACAACTTAAAGAGGTTAAGTTTTTATATTAGAGTAAAAATTTTCGGTGCTCCTAGGAAACAGGGTTTATCGTCTATTGCTTTGTATGTAGCAGAAATTCCACAAAGTCTAATAACTTTTTAAATATGAATAAATAGAGCCCCATTCTTCTTAATACCATAAGCCCAGTGACCTATTAGCCTTTTAATCACCTTAATCTAATGGGAAAATGGAATGATTTTCATTGATTTTGCCTGTACACACTTTCCAAGGGAAGAGCTCGCTATAATATCTCATTAACCCTAAGGTGACTTAGAATTATTTCCCCATTTTAGAAATGAGTTTAACTGAGGCTTGGCCAGAATTTAGTGGTCTTTCAGTCTTTTCATCACACCCAGATGGGGCAGAGGAAAGACCAAAGGCATTCATCAAGAAGGAACTAACAAAGGTTTGACTGGAAAAGGATTCTGGGTAGGACAGAGGCAGAAAAGTTAGTCCTCAAAGAATGACCATCTCATCAATTATGGTGAGTATGGTACTCAATGGACAAATTCCTGTGCTTATTATACACTGTACATGTGGGGAAATGAGACCAAATTCTGACCTTAAGAAGCCTGTGGACTTTTAGGGAAGAGGAGACATAGACACATAGACACAAGGAAAGTAAAATTGCAGCTTTACAAGAGTATAAAAAGAAAAACCACGTAAGACAGCAGTGATTATTGAGAAATGACTGATGTAGGCAATACATGTTGCAAGAATTCAGAAAATGGAGATATCATATTTGCATAGAGTTTTGTTAACCTCAGAACATCTTCACTATGAGTTGTGGGAAGACCATGAAGTTTTGAGAGAGCATCTGGCCTCTAAGTAGCTTTCTCCCTGAGACCTAAGCAAATAGTGACAGGCTTTGCAGGAAGCAATAGCCAGATTGATGAGGAGCCCAGAGACCTGATCAAAGCAGGCAAGACAGCACTGGGAGAACTCACCTGGCTACTGACTCTGATATTGTGAATATTAATTAATTACTTTTTTTTCTCATTGTATTTTTCCCTCTTTCTACCTTTAAGTGGGAATAGCCTGTAGTTCTTTCTGGGCTTTGTTTTCTTTTTTTTTTTTTTGAGAGGGCATCTCTCATATTTATTGATCAAATGGTTGTTAACAACAATAAAATTCTCTATACGGGAGTCAATGCTCAATGCACAATCATTAATCCATCTCAAGCCTAATTCTCATCAGTCTCCAATCTTCTGAAGCATAACGAACAAGTTCTTACATGGTGAACAAATTCTTACATAGTGAATAAGTTCTTACATGGTGAACAGTGCAAGGGCAGTCATCACAGAAACTTTCGGTTTTGATCACGCATTATGAACTATAAACAATCAGGTCAAATATGAATATTCATTTGATTTTTATACTTGATTTATATGTGGATACCACATTTCTCCCTTTATTATTATTATTATTTTTATTTTTAATAAAATGCTGAAATGGTAGGTAGATGCAAGATAAAGGTAGAAAACATAGTTTAGTGTTGAAAGAGAGCAATTGTAGATGATCAGGTGTGTGCCTGTAGACTATGTGTTAATCCAAGCTAGACAAGGGCATTAAAACATCCATGGATGCAGAAGATTTCTCTCAAAACAGGGGGGGTGAGGTTCTAAGCTTCACCACTGTTGATCCCCAATTTCTTACCTGATGGCCCCCCTGCGACTGTGCCTGTCTTAGGTTGTTCCTCCCTTGAGGAATCTTACCCGTCTCTGGCTAACCAGTCATCTTCCGGGGCCATACAGGGAGATGTAAAGTTGGTAAGTGAGAGAGAAGCCATATTGTTTGAAAAGGTTAGCTTTTTACTTCTTTGCAGATTTATGCCCTGTGGCTTCTATGCCCAGCATTTGTCTTGAGGTATCTTTACCACTTGGAGGAATTATGATACTCAGTAAATTCGATATGAGGCACGAATTCTACTTAAGGGTTGTAATTAGGAAGGAAGAAGAAAAGCTATAGAGGTAGCAGATGGAAGAAAACATGGGAGGATTGATTATTTCTTTGACATATCTTCTTGTAGAGTAACTTAAGCATGTATAGGTTTTAAACTACTAATTAAATTGTGTATACACATTACCATAATAGGAATACAGTTACATAACCAATGCAGATTTATAATTACCAGCCATCTCCAGTGAAACCAAGAAAACCAGTTAGGCACCCTAGGCATTTGTGAAAATTTGTCTATGATATAATGGATATTGTCCAACTGTACTTGAACAGTCTGAGAGAAATCAGACAAATTAAAACAACCCATTCCTGGGAACTGTTCACATCCGATATGTTCTTTTAACCGTAGATAGTCTGTAGTCGTAAGATTTTGGAGCGCTACAACTTGCACTTCTCCTAATTCTTGGTTGAGTTCCAACAGTAGAGACCCAGTCAAATTTGTTGTTTTATTGTATGCCCAGGCCAGATTAGATATATCCTTCTTCATTCCAATGGCAAGTCCAGGGAAACGGTGGGATGGATGCAGCTACAACTGCAGCATTGCCTGGATCTTTGTTGAGGTTTTTTGATGATCATCTTCTGGTATGAGTCTTCCAGAGAGTGCTGATGTTGGAAGTTCTTCTTCATATCGTATCTTAGTTCATTTTCTGGGTAGCCAAATTAGGCTTTGATCCTCTGTATAAACACAAACAGACCCTTTGCCCACACTTTGATATGCCCTTTATACCATTGTGTAGAACTCATTGGAGGTCACCACACAGGAACTGCTTTTTCTTTTTGTAAGAGAAAGGAATATTATCAGAAAAGTGTACCTCCATAGCCGATCATCTGACACCCTTTAAGTGATCAAAATTAAGGATATTTAAAGCATGCGTTAATCGTTGATTTACCATTAGTTTTATCCTATCAAGGAGTAATCCCCCTTTTCTTTCTTTTTTTTCTTTTTTTAATCTTTAATCTACACTTACATGAAGAATATTATGTTTACTAGGGTCTCCCCTATACCAGGTCCCCCCTATAAACCACTTTACAGTCACTGTCCATCAGCATAGCAAAATGTTGTAGAATCACTACTTGTTTTCTCTGTGTTGTACAGCCCTCCCCTTTCTCCCTCCACCGACTATGGATGCTAATCTTAATACCCCCTTTCTTCTTCCCCCCCCTTATCCCTCCCTACCCACGCATCCTCCCCAGTCCCTTTCCCTTAGGTACCTGTTAGTCCATGTTTGGGTTCTGTAATTCTGCTACTGTTTTGTTCCTTCAGTTTTTCCTTTGTTCTTATATTCCACAGATGAGTGAAATCATTTGGTATTTCTCTTTCTCTGCTTGGCTTATTTCACTGAGCATAATACCCTCCAGCTCCATCCATGTTGCTGCAAATGGTAGGATTTTCCCTCTTCTTATGGCTGAGTAGTATTCCATTGTATATATGTACCACATCTTTATCCATTCATCTACTGATGGACATTTAGGTTGTTTCCAATTCTTGGCTATTGTAAATAGTGCTGCGATAAACATAGGGGTGCATCTGTCTTTCTCAAACTTGATTGCTGCATTCTTAGGGTAAATTCCTAGGAGTGGAATTCCTGGGTCAAATGGTAGGTCTGTTTTGAGCATTTTGATGAACCTCCATACTGCTTTCCACAATGGTTGAACTAATTTACATTCCCACCAGCAGTGCAGGAGGGTTACTCTTTCTCCACAGCCTCGCCAACATTTGTTGTTGTTTGTCTTTTGGATGGCAGCCATCCTTACTGGTGTGAGGTGATATCTCATTGTAGTTTTAATTTGCATTTCTCTGATAATTAGTGATGTGGAGCATCTTTTCATGTGTCTGTTGGCCATCTGTATTTCTTTTTTGGAGAACTGTCTGTCCAGTTTCTCTGCCCATTTTTAAATTGGATTATTTGTTTTTTGTTTGTTGAGGTGTGTGAGCTCATTATATATTTTGGACGTCAAGCCTTTATCAGATCTGTCATTTACAAATATATTCTCCCATACTGTAGGGTTCCTTTTTGTTCTATTGATGGTGTCTTTTGCTGTACAGAAGCTTTTCAGCTTAATATAGTCCCACTTGTTCATTTTTGCTATTGTTTTCCTTGCCCAGGGAGATATGTTCAAGAAGAGGTCACTCATGTTTATGTCTAAAAGGTTTTTGCCTATGTTTTTTTCCACAAGTTTTATGGTTTCATGACTTACATTCAGGTCTTTGATCCATTTTGAATTTACTTTTGTGTATGGGGTTAGACAATGGTCCAATTTCATTCTACTACATGTAGCTGTCCAGTTCTGCCAGCACCATCTGTTGAAGAGACTGTCATTTCACCATTGTATGTCCATGGCTCCTTTATCAAATATTAATTGACCATATATGTTTGGGTTAATTTCTGAAGTCTCTAATCTGTTCCACTGGTCTGTGGCTCTGTTCTTGTGACAGTACCAAATTGTCTTGATTACTATGGCTTTGTAGTAGAGCTTGAAGTTGGGGAGTGAGATCCCCTCTACTTTATTCTTCTTTTTCAGGATTGCTTTGGCTATTCGGGGTCTTTGGTGTTTCCATATGAATTTTTGAATTATTTGCTCCAGTTTCATTGAAGAATGTTGCTGGTAATTTGAGAGGGATTGCATCAAATCTGTATATTGCTTTGGGCAGGATGGCCATTTTGACGATATTAATTCTTCCTAGCCAGGAGCATGGGATGAGTTTCCATTTGTTAGTGCCCCCTTTAATTTCTCTTAAGAGTGACATGTAGTTTTCAGGGTATAGGTCTTTCACTTCTTTGGTTAGGTTTATTCCTAGGTATTTTATTCTTTTTGATGCAATGGTGAATGGAATTGTTTTCCTGATTTCTCTTTCTATTGGTTCATTGTTAGTGTATAGGAAAGCTACAGATTTCTGTGTGTTAATTTTGTATCCTGCTACTTTGCTATATTCCGATATCAGTTCTAGTAGTTTTGGGGTGGAGTCTTTAGGGTTTTTTATGTACAATATCATATCATCTGCAAATAGTGACAGTTTAACTTCTTGTTTACCAATCTGGATTCCTTGTATTTCTTTGTTTTGTCTGATTGCCGTGGCTAGGACCTCCAGTACTATGTTAAATAACAGTGGGGAGAGTGGGCATCCCTGTCTGGTTCCCGATCTCAGAGGAAATGCTTTGAGCTTCTCGCTGTTCAGTATAATGTTGGCTGTGGGTTTATCATATATGGCCATTATTATGTTGAGGTACTTGCCCTCTATTCCCATTTTGCTGAGAGTTTTTATCATGAATGGATGTTGAATTTTGTCAAATGCTTTTTCAGCATCTATGGAGATGATCATGTGGTTTTTGTCTTTCTTTTTGTTGATGTGGTGGATGATGTTGATGGATTTTCGAATGTTGTACCATCCTTGCATCCCTGGGATGAATCCCACTTGGTCATGGTGTATGATCCTTTTGATATACTGTTGAATTCTGTTTGCTAATATTTTATTGAGTATTTTTGCATCTACATTCATCAGGGATATTGGTCTGTAATTTTCTTTTTTGGTGGGGTCTTTGCTTGGTTTTGGTATTAGGGTGATGTTGGCTTCATAGAATGAGTTTGGGAGTATCCCTTCCTCTTCTATTTTTTGGAACACTTTAAGGAGAATGGGTATTATGTCTTCTCTGTGTGTCTGATAAAATTCCGAGGTAAATCCGTCCGGCCCCGGGGTTTTGTTCTTGGGTAGTTTTTTGATTACTGTTTCAATTTCTTTGCTCGTAATTGGTTTGTTTAACTTTTGTGTTTCTTCCTTGGTCAGTCTTGGGAGGTTGTATTTTTCTAGGAAGTTGTCCATTTCTTCTAGGTTTTCCAGCTTGTTGGCATATAGGTTTTCATAGTAGTCTTTAATAATTCTTTGTATTTCTGTGGAGTCTGTCATGATTTTTCCATTCTCATTTCTCATTCTGTTGATTTGTGTTGATTCTCTTTTTCTCTTAATAAGTTTGGCTAGAGGCTTATCTATTTTTCTTTTTCCAGTTTCGAGAATTGTGATGTTAGACTATTCATTTGGGATTGTTCTTCCTTCTTCAAGTGTGCCTGGATCGCTATATATTTTCCTCTTAAGACTGCTTTCGCTGCGTCCCACAGAAGTTGGGGCTTTGTGTTGTTGTTGTCATTTGTTTCTATATATTCCTTGATCTCTATTTTGATTTGTTCATTGATCCATTGATTATTTAGAAGCATGTTGTTAAGCCTCCATGTGTTTGTGAGCCTTTTTGTTTTCTTTGTAGAATTTATTTCTAGTTTTATACCTTTGTGGTCTGAAAAATTGGTTGGTAGAATTTCAATATTTTGGAATTTACTGAGGCTCTTTTTGTGAGCTAGTATGTGGTCTATTCTGGAGAATGTTTCATGTGCACTTGAGAAGAATGTATATCCTGTTGCTTTTGGATGTAGAGTTCTATAGATGTCTATTAGGTCCATTTGTTCTAGTGTGTTGTTCAGTGCCTGTGTGTCCTTACTTATTTTCTGCCCAGTGGATCTATCCTTTGGGGTGAGCGGTGTGTTGAAGTCTCCTAAAATGAATGCATTGCAGTCTATTTCCCTCTTTAGTTCTGTTAGTATTTTTTTCACATATGCTGGTGCTCCTGTGTTGGGTGCATATATATTTAGAATGGTTATATCCTCTTGTTGGACTGAGCCCTTTATCATTATGTAGTGTCCTTCTTTATCTCTTGTTACTTTCTTTGTTTTGAAGTCTATTTTGTCTGATATTAGTACTGCAACCCCTGCTTTCTTCTCGCTGTTGTTTGCCTGAAATATGTTTTTCCATACCTTGACTTTGAGTCTGTACATATCTTTGGGTTTGAGGTGAATTTCTTGTAAGCAGCATATAGATGGGCCTTGCTTTTTTATCCATTCTATTACTCTGTGTCTTTTGATTGGTGCATTCAGTCCATTTACATTTAGGGTGACTATTGAAAGATATGTACTTATTGCCATTGCAGGCTTTAGATTCGTGGTTACCAAAGGTTCAAGGTTAGCCTCTTTAGTATCTTACTGCCTAACTTAGGTCGCTTATTAAGCTGTTATATACACTGTCTGGAGATTCTTTTCTTCTCTCCCTTCTTATTCCTCCTCCTCCATTCTTCATATGTTGTGTGTTTTGTTCTGTGCTCTTTTTAGGAGAGCTCCCATCTAGAGCAGTCCCTGTAAGATGCCCTGTAGAGGTGGTTTCTGGGAAGCAAATTCCTTCAGCTTTTGCTTGTCTGGGAATTGTTTAATTCCACCATCATATTTAAATGATAGTCGTGCTGGGTACAGTATCCTTGGTTCAAGGCCCTTCTGTTTCATTGCATTAAATATATCATGCCATTCTCTTCTGGCCTTATAGGTTTCTGTCGAGAAGTCTGATGTTAGCCAATGGGTTTTCCTTTATAGGTGACCTTTTTCTCTCTAGCTGCCTTTAAAACTCTTTCCTTGTCCTTGATTCTTGCCATTTTAATTATTATGTGTCTTGGTGTTGTCCTCCTTGGATCCTTTCTGCTGGGGGTTGTGTGTATTTCCATGGTTTGTTCGAGTATTTCCTCCCCCAGTTTGGGGAAGTTTTCAGCAATTATTTCTTCAAAGAGACTTTCTATCCCTTTTCCTCTTTCTTCTTCTTCTGGTACCCCTATAATACGGATATTGTTCCTTTTGGATTGGTCACATAGTTCTCTTAGTATTGTTTTGTTCCTGGAGATCTTTTTATCTCTCTCTCTGTCAGCTTCTATACGTTCCTGTTCTCTGGTTTCTATTTCTTCAATGGCCTCTTGCATCTTATCCATTCTGCTTATAAATCCTTCCAGGGTTTGTTTCACTTCTGTGATCTCCTTCCTGACATCTGTGATCTCCTTCCGGACTTCATCCCATTGCTCTTGCATTTTTCTCTGCATCTCATCCCATTGCTCTTGCATTTTTCTCTGCATCTCTGTCAGCATGTTCATGATTTTTATTTTGAATTCTTTTTCAGGAAGACTGGTTAGGTCTGTCTCCTTCTCAGGTGTTGTCTCTGTCATTTTTGTCTGCCTGTAGTTTTGCCTTTTCATGGTGATAGAGACAGTTTGCAGAGCTGGTACGAGTGACAGCTGGAAGAGCTTTCCTTCTTGTTGGTTTGTGGCCTTCCTCTCCTGGGATAATAGCGACCTCTAGTGGCTTGTGCTGGGCAGCTGTGCACAGACAGGGCTTCTGCTTCCTGCCCGGTTGCTATGGAGTTTATCTCCGCTGTTGCTCTGAGCGTGGCCTGGCTCGGGCTGCTGCTCCAAAATGGTGGAGCCCCGTTGGAGGGTGAGCGGCCGGGAGGCTATTTATCTCCGTAAGGGGCCTCTGTGCTCCCTGCTGCCCACAGGGTTAGAGTACCCAGAGATTCCCAGATTCCCTGCCTCTGGACTCTGGACTAAGTGTCCTGCCCTGCCCTTTTAAGACTTCCAAAAAGCATTCTGCAAACCAAAACAACAACAGCAATAACAACAACAACAACAAAAATTTAATAAATAATTTAAAAAAAAAGAAAAACGCACGATTTTCTTTGTCCTCAGGCGCTGGTCTCAGGCACCCTGTTTGCTTCCCTGTTTCCCTAGTATTAGGGTCCCTGTCCCATTAAGACTTCCAAAAAGCGCACTCGCCAAAAAAAAGAAAAAAGGAAAAAAAGGCCATTCCCATTTCTTTGTTCTCCAGCCTTGGCCTCAGGCACCCGCTCACCAGTCCTGCCGCCCTGTTTCTCTAGTATCCAGGGCCCCGTGCATGCACTGTGTCTGTGCTCTGGTCCGGCTGGCTGGGGCTGGGTGTTCAGCAGTCCTGGGCTCCCTCTCCCTCCCTGCTGATTCCTCTCCACCCGCTGGGAGCCAGGGGGAGGGGCGCTCGGTCCCGCCGGGCCGGGGCTTGTATCTTATCCCCTTCGCGAGGTGCTGGGTTCTCGCAGGTGTGGATGTGGTCTGGATGTTGTCCTGTGTCCTCTGGTCTCTATTTTAGGAAGAGTTGTCTTTGTTATATTTTCATAGATAAATGTGGTTTTGCGAGGAGATTTCTGCTGCTCTACTCACGCAGCCATCTTGGCTCCGCCTCCTGTTTTCTTTTTTTTTAAGTATAATTTCCTTTTTTTTTTTTCCCAGAGAATAATTTTTCTTCAGTCCATATGGACTTAGCTCCTTACATGTTTTTTTTTTTTAAGTGTGATTTCCATTTTATTTGTTTTCCAGAGAACAGTGTTTGGGCTGTGCTTTTGAAAATTTTGAGCCCTCCAGAGAACTTGTTCTTAATCTTGGCTCCTCATGGAGTTGCCTGGGTCCTTCCCCCAAATAGTTTAATTGACCGGGGATGCTCCTCTGTTCAATCTAATGTGCAACCATGTGTATCATTACTGAAAGGGTTCCTAGACCTGGTAAGAGGGAATAAAATTTGCTAGAATGAGCAAAGCGTCTTGGAGGAACAGGGGAAGAGGGGCGCTTCCTTGCTCCAGTCTAGAGAAATATATTTGATTTGTTGCCCTGGGTAGTAGGAATCTCGGTTCTGGCTTCCTTACAACCCCATGGGGAAGGTAGGGAGATTCCAAGAGAAGGGTGGTGTGGAGTTATCTGGGCCAGTGCTTCTCATGCTGGGATGTGCACACGAATCACTGGGGGGCCTTGTTAACGGCAGATTCTGACTCAGTAGGTCTGGGATGGGGCCTGAGAGCTTGTATTACCAAAAACTTCCTGGATGACCCCAGTGCTGCTGGTCCGCAACATAGCAAAGATCTGCATGGCTGAGACTCTAAGCTGCCCCCACCTCCATCTCAAGCCACAACCTGTTAAACCTGAGGGGTTCCACAGCAGGGACAATGGACATCTGTGCAGTGACCTGGCTGGACTGATGACTGAGGAGCAGCTGGGCCCCAGCTGCAAAGCCTTAGAATTTTAGCCTTAGGCTAAAAGGGGGCACATCCTCGCAGAGGATGCCACGTCTGAGTCCTGGCAGATCACAGATGGCCCACTGAAAAGCAGTAACTGACGAAGGCATCACACAGGTTGTGGGCAGGGCTAACACAAACCAACAAAAGGTTATGAGGCACCACCCCTTAGGCACAAGGGCCAAAAGTGGAGGATGTGGTGACTGGAATCCTGTGACAGGAAAGGGACACCTGAAGCAACTGTCACTTTAGAGAAACATGGCCACTCAGGAGAAAATGGTGTATTAAAGATAGATCCAAGGTAGTAATACCCCAATACTGCTCTTCTCTCACCCCGTGATTACCTACAGATGCCTCCCTTTGGCCCAATCCAACTAGAAGCCAGAAGGCAAGACCCGAGCTGTTGCAGCCCAAGAAAGTCAGCCTCTTGCACACAGAGCAGGGTGAAGGACAGACAGCAGATCAAGTTGGGGACACATGTAGAACACCTAGCACAATCCCCAAGAAGGAGGTGAAATGTTCTTCCAGGCAGGCTGGCTCAGTCTGTTCAGTTTGCTATAACAAAATACTATAGGTTGGATCGGGAACCAGACAGGGATGCCCACTCTCCCCACTGTAATTCAACATGGTACTGGAGGCCCCAGCCACGGCAACCAGACAACACACAGAATGCAAGGCATCCAGATTGGTAAAGAAGAAGTCAAACTGTCATTATTTGCAGATGACATGATATTGTACATAAAAAACCCTAAAGACTCCACTCCAAAACTACTAGAACAAATATCTGAATTCAGCAAAGTTGCAGGATACAAAACTAACACACAGAAATCTGTTGCTTTCCTATACACTAACAATGAACTAGCAGAGAGAGAAATCAGGAAAACAATTCCATTCACAATTGAATAAAAAAAAAAAATACCGAGGAATAAACCTAACCAAGGAGTGAAAGACCTATACCCTGAAAACTACAAGACATTCTTAAGAGAAATTAAAGGGGACACTAACAAATGGAAACTCATCCCATGCTCTTGGCTAGGAAGAATTAATATTGTCAAAATGGCCATCCTGCCCAAAGCAATCTACAGATTCAATGCAATCCCTTTCAAAATACCAACAGCGTTCTTCAAAGAACTGGAACAAATAGTGTTAAAATTCATATGGAACCACAAAAGACCCTGAATAACCACAGCAATCCTGAGAAGGAAGAATAAAGCAGGGGGGAATCATGCTCCCCAACTTCAAGCTCTACTACAAAGCCACAGTAATCAAGACAATTTGGTACTGGCACAAGAACAGAGCCACAGACCAGTGGAACAGAATAGAGACTCCAGACATTAACCCAAACATATATGGTCAATTAATGTATGATAAAGGAGCCATGGACATACAATGGGGAAATGACAGTCTCTTCAACAGTTGGTGCTGGCAAAACTGGACAGCTACATGTAAGAGAATGAAACTGGATCACTGTCTGACCCCATACACAAAAGTAAATTCAAAATGGATCAAAGATCTGAATGTAAGTCATGAAACCATAAAACTCTTAGAAAAAAACATAGGCAAAAATCTCTTGGACATAAACATGAGTGGCTTCTTCATGAACATATCTCCCCGGGCAAGGGAAACAAAAGCAAAAATGACCAACTGGGACTGTATCAAGCTGAAAAGCTTCTGAACAGCAAAGGACACCGCCAATAGAACAAAAAGGCATCCTACAGTATGGGAGAATATATTCATAAATGATAGATCTGATAAAGGGTTGACATCCAAAATATATAAAGAGCTCACACACCACACAAACAAAAAGCAAATAATCCAATTAAGAAATGGTCAGAGGAGCTGAACAGATAGTTCTCCAAAGAAGAAATTAAGATGGACAACAGACACATGAAAAGATGCTCCACATTGCTAGTCATCAGAGAAATGCAAATTAAAACCACAATGAGATATCACCTTACACCAGGTAGGATGGCCACCATCCAAAAGACAAACAACAAGAAATGTTGGCAAGGTTGTGGAGAAAGGGGAACCCTCCCATGCTGGCGGGAATGTAAATTAGTTCAACCATTGTTGGAAAGCAATATGGAGGTTCCTCAAAAAACTCAAAATAGAAATACCATTTGACCCAGGAATTCCACTCCTAGGAATTTACCCTAAGAATGTAGCAGCCCAGTTTGAAAAAGACATATGCACCCCTATGTTCATCGCAGCACTATTTACAATAGCCAAGAAATGGAAGCAACCTAAGTGTCCAACAATAGATGAATGGATAAAGAAGGTGTGGTACATATATACAATGGAATATTATTCAGCCATAAGAAGAAAACAAATCTTACCATTTGCAACAACATGGACGGAGCTAGAGGGTATTATGCTCAGTGAAATAAGCCAGGTGACGAAAGACAAGTATCAAATGATTTCATTCATATGTGGAGTATAAGAACAAAAAAAAAAAACTGAAGGAGCAAAACAGCAGCAGACTCACAGAACCCAAGAATGGACTAACAGTTACCAAAGGGAAAGGGACTGGGGAGGATGGGTGGGAAGGGAGGGATAAGGTAGGTGGGGGGAAGAAAGGGGGCATTACGATTAGCATGTATAATGTGGGGCAGGGTCACCCAGAGGGCTGTACAACACAGAGAAGACTAGTGATTCTACAGCATCTTACTACACTGATGGAGAGTGACTGTAATGGGGTATGTGGGGGGGACTTCATGATGGGGGGAGTCTAGTAAACATAATATTCCTCATGTAACTGTAGATTAATGATACCAAAAAAAAAAAAACACTATAGGTTGGGTGGCTTAAACAAGGTGTACATTTTCCCAGTTCTGGAGGCTGGTAAGACCCAGATCAAGAGTAGCAGCAGATTTGGTGTCTAGTGAGAGCCCACATCCTGGTTCAAAGACAGGATCCTCTCACTGTGTCCTCACATGGTAGAATAAGGGAGGCAGCTCTCTGGGGCTCTTTTGTAAGAGCACCAATCCCACTTATGAGGGCTCCACCTCGTGACCTAACCACCTCCCTAAGGGCCCACCTCCCAATACCACCACATTGTGGGTGATTAGGATTCACCATATGAATTTGGAGGGCAATAAACAGTCAGTAGCACCAGTCCACTGGGGCTCAGCCTCAGTGAACAATTAATTTAGTATGAAAAACAAAGAAAGTAACAGTTAGTGTCATCTGACACTCTCACCTCTTATAGGATGGAAGCTTACCTGAGAAGTTTGACCAAACATCCTCATGAATGACAGATGGATTTTGATCCTAATAATGGAGCTCTGGGGACAATGGTTGTGACCCCGTTGGAGAACTGGTGTGCAGAGAAGGGGTGGACTTTCAGAAGTTGCTGTTGATTTTGGGAATGTGTTGAGAATAAAACACCTGTGCTTTGAAACCTGCCAACAGGTGGACAACAGGAGGAAGAAAAAAAGAATGCAGCTTTGTTATAGTTCGCAGGTGACACAGATTTCTCTGAGCTTCTCATAAAATACTTAGAAAAGGCTGGAGTGTGAAAAGCTATCTTTAAGGCTGCACCTCACACTGTGAATTTCCTAAAAACAAAAGTAAACCTCTGACCATCTTTGTGGGAAAAGAAGAGGACAAGCCTGAGACACTCCAAACCCAGGGAGAAGTCGGGGTCTGACCTGTTTAGACCCGTCTTGGCCCATTTGAAATTTAGCACCAGTTGGGTTCCTGGCTTAACTCAAACGCCTGAGTTTTCCCAGTGTCTGAAGTTGGTAAAGGGGAAAGGGATGGCTGCACACTTCCGAGGCAAAGGACTCAGGTGCTGACTAGATTTCAGAAGAACCTTCTCAGACCTGGCCAGACAGAACAGCCAGAGTTCTCAGGCAGTGAACACAGCGCTGACTGGCTCTTCACAGTTCTTTGGAAGCCAGGCAGGAGCTCCTTCTGCAGGATGCCTGAGAGCAGGGTTCCTTTATCTGCCATCAGTGTAAGGGCCCAGGGACATTTAGGGGAAACTGAGCTCTGGAGGAAGAGACAGAGTTATAAACAGAGCCCAGGTCAGCTTGATCTGGACTTTTTATTTCTCGTGCTATTACATTATCTCCAAAGTTGGAGGGTTTGACACACTGTACTGGGCACTGGTTAAGGAACAGAGGTAACTAGGTGTGAGCGTTAGAAATTGTTCTGAGACCTACAACACATCAAGTGCCAGAATAGATTCCAGATTAATTAAAAAGTTAAAGAATAAATATCACAACAAAATTAGACTAAAGCATGGGAAAATAAATATTTAGCTGATCCTAAGGTAGCCAAGGCCTGCATATATACAACAGCAAAAGAGAACAACAAATTGGCTTGAAATATATATATATATACATATACACACATACGTATATGTATATATAATTAAAATTTTCTGTATGCTTTTAAAATCACCAAAACATAAAATGAATAGGCTAACATGAACAGGAAACTAGAACTTGGGAAGAAGAATATTTGTGATCCTTAATAGAGAAGGATACATAAGAACTAGATGATCATTATGCTAATGACTTATAAGCATATGAAAAATATTAACTAAAACAACAGTGAAATATGACAAAATACCATATAGTTCTGGATAGAATGAGACCAGGAAAAATATAGCTAGTACTGTCAAAGGTGGTAAGAAGGGTGCATTTTCAAGCATTTACAACTGGAATGTAAATTGGTTTGACTTTTCTGGAGGGTAATTTGGCAGTTTATATTATTAATCTTAAAAATGTGTATAATTCTTAACTCAGCAATTTCTCCTCTAAGAATTTATCCTAAGGAAATAGTCAAGGATGTGCACAAAAGACTTACCTACAAGAATGTTTCCTACAGTGTTAATTTTAATAGTGAAAAATTAGGGTGGGGGAGTAGCGAATGCTAAGATTTGACAGAGTTGGTTGGTGGGTACATGGGTCTTCATTCTGGTATTAATTTCCTACTATATGAATTACCATAAAGTTAGTGGGTTAACAGCAATACAAATTTATCTTACAGTTTTGTAGTTCAGAGTTTGACCAGAGTTTGGGTTGAAATTGAGGTGCTGGCAGGGCTATCTTCCTTCTGAAGGCTTTAGGGGAGTCCATTTCCTTGTCTTCCAGCTTCTAGAGGTTTCCCATATTCCTTGACTCACAGCCCCATTCTTTCATCTTCAAAGCCAGCAACATATCTCAGACGCTTCTTTCATCATAACCTCTTTCTCTGACTCTCTTTTTCTGTCTTCCTCTTTCACTTTTAAGAGCCCTTGTGATTACGTTGGGCCTACCCAGGTCATCCAGGATAATTTTCCTAAAGTCAGCTAATTAGCAACTTTAATTCCACTTGCCATGTAACTACAGGTCTTGGGGATTAGGCCACTTAAGTCTTTGGGGGCCCCTTTACACCACCTACACAATTACACTATGCACAGATTTGTTTGAAAATATTTAATATTCTTTAAAAACCCAATCCTAATGTCCCATTTATTGTACGGATGAAAGGAGGATATATATTCATACAATGAATGCTATGTGCCCATCAAAAGCTATAATGTAGTTAGATATGTAGTAACATGGAGCAATGTTCATTATGCAGTAAGTGGGGGAGAAGGAAATCAACGCTACGAAAGAATATGCACAAGATAACCAATTATGTAAAATCAAAACCCCAAATTAATCTAAATTCAAGTGAATAAAAAATGTTTGGCAGGACTTAAGTCAAAACGTTAACTATATTTATCTCTGGATGGTAAATTTCTCTTCTATTTTTTTCCCTTTTCCAAAACGTGATTTATACACATACATATTCTTTGCGAAGAGAAATAGGTGATTAAGAACGCCCGTCTAGGTCAATTTTCTGGTCAAGCATCTGCCTGGCTTCCTGACTTTTCATCACACTCGCCCCTCAAGTTTGTCCTCATCAAAAAACATTTCACGCCTGGCTACCGCGGACGCCGCTTTTCGGGCCGAGCTGTCCGCCCAGCACAGGAAGGAGCCGCACGGTTAACTAAGCATGGCAGCCAAACGGCGCGTCTTAGAAACTTTTTCAGGGCAAAGAAAAGCCCAGGCAGAGCCTCGTGTCTTGGTACCTTGGAACCCGGACGCACAAGTACACGAACCGCTTTCGTAATCTTGCTGGCACATGTTAACATTTTTAATTACTAATACTGTTTTTAATAAACAAAAGAACAGAGACTATGTGGCCTCGCCGCGTGCGCGCGGCCGCAGAGCCGACCGAGAGCGGACGGGCTTGGCTGCCGGGCCCGTGGCCGAGGGGCCCAGCGTGCTCGCGCCGTCCCGCTATCGGCCAGCACCGGCGCTCCCTCTCCGCGGCCGGAGGCCGAGGCGGCTTCCAGTCGGGCGCACACCGCCTCAGCTTGGCCCCGGCGGCCCCGGCACACGGCTGCCCGCGGTTTGGGCCCGTGGCTGGGCGAAGCCGTTGGAACCCGGCCGGAGTCGTCCCCCCACCAGCGAGAGGAGCGCCTAGAGAGGACGGGCCCGCCGCCCCCGCCGCTCCGCTCCTCCCCGCCTCCCTTCTCCCGGAAGTTGACGCCGCGAGCCCGATCGCGTGCTGCTGGTTAGGGGTGTCGTCTTAGCGATCCGGACGGGTTGGGCTTGCTAAAGGATCAACATGCCTGTGAGTTGTTTACTTTCGGGCTTCGCGTTTATTTCGGGCTCTTCTGCCCAGGGGTCCAGGGAGCGGGTTAGCCCGACGGCTGCGCACACCCTTGTGCTTCCCTGCCGAACGCAGCTCCTTCGCGCGTGGCGGACTTGTTGGAAGTTGTCCGGGCACCGCGGCCGGTCGGGCCCGGCAGGGCGTTGGGGCGAGGAGGAACCGGGGCCGCCCTGGCTGCGATCTGGAGTCGGTGGCTGAGAGGGAGCAGCTTACTTACTAATCAGCCCTCTTGGTGTTTGGTGGACGCCCGCGAGCCTGTTATCTTTGGAGTCGTCTTGCTTTTTTGCGATTCTCGCCCCTTCTGCCCGCTTTGGAAGCGGTTTCCTACTGGTTTCCTTTTTAAAAACTGCCTTCGCAGTTGCTTTACATAGTTAACTCTATCAAGAACGGTCCTGCCTCAGCCACTCAGAGTTCCTGTCAGATCAGATGTTGGAGCCTGGGGACAGAAAACACCCCGGCGTTGGCATTGTCTGGTCCGCCTCTGCAATTTCTGCACTCAGCGGGTGCAGGGTCGGGGTCGGTTTTGTTTTTATTGGAGACTATTGTTGAATCGAGTAAAGAAGAGCGGGGTTAACTTTACCATATGTTTACTGATCATCATAGCGCTCCATTACCGAGACTTGGAAAAACGCAACCATTATAAAAAGAGTATTGACGAAAATTAACAGGCTTTTAAAAAACACCAAAAATGTTGCCTCTGCTGAATATGACTTTTATTCTTTTTGTTTTTGCATGTACATTTCACGACTGGTAAATCTACCAGCATTGTGGTTTCCTTCTAGTAGTAATATTAAGCTTTTTTATTCAGTTGGCCAGAGATTTACTACATCCGTCCTTGGAAGAGGAAAAGAAAAAACATAAAAAGAAACGGCTAGTTCAGAGTCCAAATTCTTATTTTATGGATGTAAAGTGCCCAGGTAAGATTTCAAATCTTAATTCCTTCCCAAACGAAAATTTAAAGAGGGATGGCTTGTGTGTAGTGTGTAGAGACTTTAGGCCCCCGTTGAGTGGGAGCAAGTGGAACTACAGAATTGGAAATGTCATAAGGGACATTTTCATAATAAATGTATTTAAACCGTTGTAGAAACATTTGGGGGTGAAGATGGGACTCCAAAGGGGATGTGACATTTGACTTAGGTCTTGAAGTTGTTCAGGGGAGTTTTCTTTTTCATGATGCAATAAAGTCTGTTGATTCTTTTTTTTTTTTATTAAGGTATGATTGATATACACTCTTATGAAGGTTTCACATGAAAAAACAATGTGGTTACTACATTTACCCATATTATCAAGTCCCCACTCATACCCCAATGCAGTCACTGTCCATCAGTGCAGAAAGATGCCACAGATCCACTGTGTTCCTTCTCTGTGCTACACTGTTCTCCCCGTGATCCCCCGCACCATGTGTACTAAACATAATACCCCTCAATTCCCTTTTCCTCCCTCCCCATCCCTCCTCCCACACCCCTCCCATTTGGTAACCACTAGTTCCTTCTTGGAGTCTCTGAGTCTGCTGCTATTTTGTTCCTTCAGTTTTGCTTCATTGTTATACTCCACAAATGAGGGAAATCATTTGGCACTTGTCTTTCTCCGCCTGGCTTATTTCACTGAGCATAATGTCCTCCAGCTCCATCCATGTTGTTGCAAATGGTAGGATTTGTTTCTTTCTTATGGCTGAATAATATTCCATTGTGTATGTGTACCAAATCTTCTTTATCCATTCATCTACTGATGGACACTTAGGTTGCTTCCATATCTTGGCTATTGTAAAAAGTGCTGTGATAAACATAGGGTGCATATGTCTTTTTGAATCTGAGAAGTTGTATTCTTTGGGTAAATTCCTAGGAGTGAGATTCCGGGGTCAAATGATATTTCTATTTTTAGTTTTTTGAGGAACCTCCATATTGTTTTCCGCAATGGTTGAACTAGCTTACATTCCCACCAGCAGTGTAGTAAGGTTCCCCATTCTCTGCATCCTCACGAGCATTTGTTGTTCTTCGTCTTTTCGATGCTGGCCATTCTTACTGGTGAGAGGCGATATCTCGTTGTGGTTTTAATTTGCATTTCCCTGATGATTAGTGATGTGGGGCATCTTTTCATGTGCCTGTTGGCCATCTGAATTTCTTCTTTGGATAACTGTCTGTTCAGATCCTCTGCCCATTTTTTAATCGGGTTATTTGCTTTTTGGGTGTTGAAGGGTGTAAGTCCTTTATATATTTTGGATGTTAACCCCTTGTCGGATATGTCATTTACAAATATATTCTCCCATACTGTAGGATGCCTTTTTGTTCTGTTGATGGTGTGCTTTGCCGTACAGAAACTTTTTAGTTTGATGTAGTCCCACTTGCTCATTTTTGCTGTTGCTTTCCTTGCTCAAGGAGATGCGTTCAGGAAGAAGTTGCCCCTGCTTATATTTGGGAAATGTTTGCTTATGTTGTCTTCTAATAGTTTTATGGTTTCATGACTTACATTCAAGTCTTTGATCCATTTTGAGTTTACTTTTATGTATGGGGTTAAACAATCCAGTTTTATTCTCTTCCGTGTAGCTGTCCAGTTTTGCCAACAACAGCTGTTGAAGAGGCTATCATTTCCCCATTGTATATCCGTGGCTTCTTTATCATATATTAATTGACCATCTATGGTTGGGTTTATATCAGGGCTCTCTAGTCTGTTCCATTGGTCTATGGGTCTGTTCTTGTGCCAGTACCAAATTGTGTTGATTACTGTGGCTTTGTAGTAGAGCTTGAAGTTGGGGAGCATAATGCCCCAGCTTTATTCTTCCTTCTCAGAATTGCTTTGGCTATTCAGGGTCTCTTGTGGTTCCATATGAATTTTAGAATGATTTTCTCTAGTTCATTGAAGAATGCTGTTGGTATTTTGATAAGAATTGCATTGACTATATAGACTGCTTTAGGCAGGATGGACATTTTGACAATATTAATTTTTCCTAGCCAAGAGCACAGGATGTGTTTCCATTTATTGGTATCTTCTTTAATTTCTCTTAAGAGTGTCTTATAGTTTTCAGAGTATAGGTCTTTCACTTCCTTGGTTAGGATTATTCCTAGATATTTTATTCTTTTTGATGCAGTTGTGAATGGAATTGTTTTCCTGATTTCTCTCTCTGCTAGTTCATCGTTAGTGTATAGGAATGCAACAGATTTCTAAGTATTAATTTTGTATCCTGCAACTTTGCTGCATTCAGATATTAGTTCTAGTAGTTTTGGAGTGGATTATTTAGGGTTTTTATGTACAATATCATGTCATCTGCAAACAGGGACAGTTTAACTTCTTCCTTGCCTGTCTGGATGCCTTCTATTTCTTTGTGTTGTCTGATTGCCAAGGCTAGGATCTCCAGAACTATGTTGAATAAAAGTGGGGAGAGTGGGCATCCTTGTCTTCCTGATCTTAAAGGAAAAGCTTTCAGCTTCTTGCTGTTAAGTATGATGTTGGCTGTGGGTTTGTTATATATGGTCTTTATTAATGTTGAGGTACTTGCCCTCTATACCCATTTTGTTGAGAGTTTTTATCATGAATGGATGTTGAATTTTGTCAAATGCTTTTTCAGCATCTATGGAGATGATTATGTGGTTCTTTTTTTTTATGTGGTAGATAATGTTGATGGATTTTTTAATGTACCATCCTTGCATCCCTGGCATAAATCCTACTTGATCATGATGGATGATCTTTTTGATGTATTTTTGAATTTGGTTTGCTAATATTTTGTTGAGTATTTTTGCATCTATGTTCATCAGGAATATTGGTCTGTAATTTTCTTTTTTTGTGGTGTCTTTGCCTGGTTTTGTTATTAGAGTGATGCTGGCCTCATAGAATGAGTTTGGAAGTATTCCCTCTTCTTCTACTCTTTGGAAAACTTTAGGGAGGATGGGGATTAGGTCTTCACTAAATGTTTGATAAAATTCAGCGGTGAAGCCATCTGGTCCACGAGTTTTGTTCTTAGGTAGTTTTTTGATTACCAGTTCAATTTCGTTGGTGGTAATTGGTCTGTTCAGATTTTCTGTTTCTTTCTTGGTCAGCCTTGGAAGGTTGTATTTTTCTAGAAAATTGTCCATTTCTTCTAGGTTATCCAGTTTGTTAGCATATAATTTCTCATAGTATTCTCTAATAATTCTTTTATTTCTGTGGTGTCCGTAGTGATGTTTCCTTTCTCATTTCTGATTCTGTTTATGTGTGTAGACTCTCTTTTTTTCTTGGTAAGTCTGGCTAGGGGTTTATCTATTTTGTTTATTTTCTCGAAGAACCAGATCTTGCTTTCATTGATTCTTTCTATTATTTTATTCTTCTCAATTTTATTTATTTCTGCTCTAATCTTTATTATGTCCCTCCTTCTACTGACTTTGGGCCTCATTTTTTGTTCTTTTTCTAGTTTCATTAATTGCGAGTTTAGACTGCTTATATGGGATTGTTCTTCTTTCCTGAGGTAGGCCTGTATTGCAATATACTTTCCTCTTAGCACGGCCTTGGTTGCGTCCCACAGATTTTGTGGTGTTGAATTATTGTTGTCATTTGTCTCCATATATTGCTTGATCTCTGTTTTTATTTGGTCATTGATCCATTGGTTAAGTCTGTTGATTCTTTAGTGTGAAGTTGTGCTTCCCACTATACTGAACACTTGAAATGTGGCTAATCAAACTGGAAATATTCTTTAAGTGTAAAATATACATTAGAGTTTGAAGATGTAGCACATGCACACAAAAAACTATTGATTACATGTTGAAATGATAATAATTTGGAAATACTGAGCTCAGTAAAACATTATTCATTTTACCTGTTGAGTCTTTGAAAAAACATTTTTGTGTGACTCAGATAAGTTTTACTTACATACGTGGCTTGCTACTTTACCTCACTAAATTTCTTAATCTTTTACAAGGTCTTCAGTAGAAATGTGTTGAACCAGTGTTGTGTTTTCTTCTGCTTTTCACTTTTAACACTGCCCACTTTTTAGGTTGCTACAAGATTACCACGGTTTTCAGCCATGCTCAGACAGTGGTTCTCTGTGTGGGTTGTTCAACAGTGTTGTGCCAGCCAACAGGAGGAAAGGCCCGACTCACAGAAGGTATATCCTTTGGCATTTTCTAACCCAGTGATGAGAGTTTATGGTTATAAATGTATCTTTACTAAGCACCAGTTTAACAGAAATTTTAAATTCATGATTACAAAAATGATTTTCTTTCATTGTGTGCTCTTTGAGTAAAGGGTGCCCTGTTCAATTGGAAAAATTTATACTCTTGACCTTGCATAGAACTCATTTAACTATTATTTTTCTCACTTTGGAACACCTGATTCTGTTGTGGTTAGTTACTTATTTTGCTTAACTTAGAATCATAAACATAAATCAGAATGGAGCAAAACAATAGAACATATGGAGTTTTTTAAACCATAGGATTTTTAAAAAGTCTCATGCAAATATTTTGTTTCAAATATATTTGGCACTTAGGACTTAAGACAGTTTTTATCATTGCTAACTAAGTAACAGATAACTAATGTATAAATTAAAGTGCCAGGTGTGATTTCTATAAGCATCTATTTAAGAGTTAATATAAAAATCACTTTTAATTCCTCTTTGACTTCTGTGCAGTAAGAAAAATTAATAATGTATATTGTTTTCCATAGCAGTATACTTGTAGATTTATAATTCCATAATGATACTTGAAATTTGCTTGTGATATTTTGAGGAACTGTGAATTCCATGTTGTTCTCACTGGAAGAGTTGTAAGTACACTGGCAACATATCCAAGATCTATTTTTTGTGACCTGGTGACAGCTGAATGTGTGAAGTCAGCTTACCATATTTAAGTGCTGTATTGCTCTTGAAAGTGTACTTGCAAGATTACTGAAACCTTTATATCATGCCATGATCTTGGAGTTTGTGCCTGTGTGCTGACTGATGATTAGTAGGGTGTACCTGTACCAGAGTTTTCCTGGTAGATCTGAAAGGAATTCTAATAAAAACTCCTTCTTGGGAAAGTAATTCAGAATAGTTCCTAAAAGTTAATAATAAAATGCAGCTTGTGTTAAAGTTTTAACTGTTGAATTCATACTCATGGTCTTATATAGACTCATACCATTTGAGAAACAGGAGTTAACAGTTTTAGTCATATCAGTAAATTCAAATATAAGAGATTTATTATAGCAAATTTCTGGTATAAAAGGAAAAATATATGGATAATAATCTAATATTCCTAAAATGTAAGTTAAAAAACTTAAGTTTTTTATTTTTTGTGACTAAAACTATATTATATAGATAGAATAGACTTGCGTTTAACATGTTCTTGTGATTCCTTTGCAGGGTGTTCATTTAGAAGAAAGCAACACTAATGATCTGCACAACTTCTTGATTTTGTGTTATATCGCAGAAAGCCTTATCAGTTCAGTAATTCTGGTTAATCTATCAAGATAATATAATTACATTTAATTTTGTAAGGTATACAACAATGATCTCCTGTTTTGGTGTCAGTTTTTCAATAAAATTTTGATTATGGCAAACTCCCCCCATCTTTTTTTTTTAAGTATGTGAATGTGCTATACATTTATATACCATATGTGAATTTAGTTTAATCGCTGTTTAAAAGCCTATTCTGATTAGTTTGTGTCTCATCTCAGGAGTAGAAAGCCTAAAGATTTGATTTTTAGTCCTTTTCCAAATTGCTATGAATGGGCTAAATAATTACAAATGGAAAGAAATCCATTGCTTGTTAATTCATAATATAATTTTGCTATTGTGACTATGGAAACACATTTATAGAAGTACATATTTAATGCAGTAATAATCAGTGTTATACAGTAATAACAGTATATCAGTAATACACAGTGATAATATAGTTCTTTAGGTCTGTGTGGCCCTAACATGCTGCATAATTTAGATCAATAACTACAGCTGGGGTCTGAGTTATGGGAAGCTCCTTTGGGGTAGAAAATTGGAGAGGAGGACTCAGGAATAGCATGATTTACCCTAGGCCGTGCTGGCTGGGGATGGTAGATAAAGCTGAATTCCGTCATCCAAGTGAACACTCCTGACTACAGATGTGTGTTGAGTGGCTGTGGTGTCTCACTGTCATTTTTATAGTTTATGAAGTGGCCCTTGAGAGCTAGGAAGTGGAGTGTTTCCTCTCTAGCCACTGTATGACTGCCTGTTGGACTGGGAAGGTAGCTGCTTCTATACTGTTACCTTTAAGGCAGGCACTTTAGTCAGGCATTTCCTATCAAAAGGAGCTCGTACATGTATACCCCTAGTCTGAGAGGCTGGTCTTGTAACATACTGATTCATAGAGTAATACTGAATGAGAACTGAAGACCGATGGGAAGTTGGTATATTTAATACATGAAGAAGTGGATAACACAGAGGTTCCCAAACTTTCTTCATTATGGCATCTTTAGAGTGTCGATAATTCTTTCATGGAGTTCCTTGGCCAAAAGAAATACCTGATAGTTACATTTATGAAGTAGTTAGTTTCTCACAACTTTAATAGCCATGTGAAAATAGTAACATATAAGTTAAAAGTGATCATTTTAATCTCATTCTTAAATGACCACAATTACTAATGGATGGAATGGTTGTGCCTTTTGGGCACTGCATAGTTTTTCAAAATGGGAATCATATTGGTTCCACATTGATTTTTGCATAGTACAGGTCCAGAACCCAGCTTTACAAAGATGGGACATCAACAAAGGGAATGTAGTACATAAAATGTAACCGAACTACCTGGGTCTAGAAGTTTCCATCATATCCAGAGATGTCAGGTATCAAGTTAGTTTTTCCTGTGGTGCCCAAAGACACCTCAGCTTGCAGTTTAGAATGTTACCTCCAAAGACAACCAGTGGGGATGACAGGCTGCTGATAAAGAAAGGGGCAAAACCTATGGTAACTAATCTAGAGGACAAATCCCTGAAAATTTCCTTGGAAAGAGTACTGAAAGAAAATATACTTTAAAGAATGTATATAAGGATTAAGTTGTAGAGGTACTTGGCACTGAGAACTAAATGGTGTATTACATTTTGCTTCATTATTAATCTAAACAGTATTACTGGGTTGAAAAATCTTCAATAAAATACTAGGATTTTTACAAACTTCAAGGTTTGTCATATGCATTATTATGTATTGAATGTTCTTTAATACTATTATTTATATTGACTTTTTAATGTAAATATGTTTTTAAAGGAAACCTTATACCTCTTCCATAAAAAGAAAAGCCAGTTACATAAAGGTAACTAAAAATAAAATGAAATTCTTGGCTTCTGACTTGATCAGATGTCAAATGGTTTCTTAGGTCGTACTTGTAAGTCATCTGATAAAGAGTTTCCTTTTTTTGAGATATAATGTAGATACCATAAAATTCAACTTTTAAAAATATAAGTCCAGTGGTTTTTAGTATATTCACAAGGATGTACATCCATCATCACTATAATCCCAGATCATTTTCATTACCCAAAAAGAAATCCCATATTCAGATTTCATAACCCATTCCTTCCTCCTTCCAACTCCTACCAACTAAGGCACTTTCTCCATGGATTTACTTATTGTGGACATTTTATATAAACAGGATTATACAATATAGGGCCTTGTGTGTCTGGCTTCTTTAATTAGCATAATGTTTATGATGGTCAAGCATGCCATAGCATGTATCAATGCTTCATGCTTTTATATGAATAATATTGTTGTAAGAATATACAACATTTTGTCCATCAGTTGATGGACATGCAGATTTTTTTATACATTTTGGCTACTATGAATAATCTGCTATAAATGTAAGTAGACAAGTACAAGTTTTAATGTAGACATGTCTTAAGTTCTCTTGGGTATACCTAGGGGTGGAATGGGTCATGTAGTAATTTTTTGTTTAGCTTTTTGAGGAACTACCTGCTTTCTAAGGAGATTGCACTATTTTGTATTCCTACCAGCAATGCACAAGCATTTTAACATCCTCACCAATATTTGTTACTGTCTTTTTTGGTTATAACCATTTTAGTGTGTGTAAGAGTTATACTTTTGATTTGCAATTCCCTGAAGACAAACATTCACTGTCTTTTCATGTGCTTACTGGCCATTTGCATATCTTGCTGGAGAAACATCTATTCATAATCTTTGTCCCTTTTCAATTGGGACAAATTTTCAATTGGGACTTGTCCCCTTTCAACTTCAACAATTTTATTGTTGAGTTATAAGAGTTCTTACATATTCTAGGTACAAGCCCATTATATATATGATTTGAAAATATTTTCCAATTGTCTTTTCACCTTCTGTCCTTAGAAAAAAATATTTTTAATTTTTATGAAATTTGTCTACTTTTTTGTCGTTTCTTGCGTTTTCGTGACATATCTAAGAAATTGCCTAATCCAAGGTCACAGAGATTCATGCATGTTTTTTCTAAGAGTTTTATAGTTTTAGTTCTTATATTTAGGTTTGCTCCATTTTGAATTAGTTTTTGCATATGGTGTGAGGCAGGGATTCAACTATAATCTCTAATTCTTTTTAGTGGCTGCATAATAGTCTGTGGTATGGAAATGCTATAATTTATTTAGCATTATCCTGTTGATGGGCACTTTGTTTCTAATTTTTTCCACTATTATCAACTGCCATAAATATATTGAAATGTATCTTTAAATAATGGTGCTTTTATTTCTGTGGGTTAGATTTCCAGAAATGGTATTGGTTAGAAAGATAAATGTATTTTTAACTGGGAATGCTAGATTGCCTTTCATCAATATATGAAAATATTCTCCATCTACATCTCTACCATTAACAAATGGAATCTCAATTTTTTGCCATTGTGATGATTATAAGGTTATATGCCATTGTTACTCTGATTTGTATATCTGCTTACTGAGGAGCTTGAGAATAGAAAGAAGCCAGAATAAACTATCTTCCTAGAATTCCTTCTCATTTACTTTTTCTTAATGACAAAATTCTCCATATTAGAAATATGGCTAACAACAGTTGTAGTTTCCTGTTGCTGCTGTAACAAATTACCACAAATTAAGTGGCTTAAAATAACATGAATGTATAATCTTACAGTTCTCTGGGTCAAGAGTACAAAAAGTACCTCTTGACCTAAAATCAATATGTTAGTGGTGCTGTATTCCTTTGGGAGACTCAAGGGTGGTATCTTTCCTCATCTTTTCCAGCTTCCAGAGGCTGCCTGCACTCCTTGGTTCATGGTTCCATATCACTCCCTCCTCCGCCTCAGTCACTACAGCCCTGACATCCCACCCTCCACTGATAAGGATCCTTGTGATTACACTGGGCTCACCCAGATAATTGAGGATAATTTCCCTATCTCAGGATCTTTGATGTAATTAACATTTGCAAAGTGCCTTTTGTTATGTAAGGTAACATAGGTTCCAGGGACTGGGAAGTGGACATTTTTGGGGGGCCATTATTCTATCACAGAATACAAAGTTTTAAAATTCTATCCAAGATTTGAAAACTTATGACTCTATATATCTTTGTAATTTTCAATGAAAAACTTTGGAAGGGTTAGAGTTCATTACATTTTACAAAGAAAAGAGATTACTTTTAAAAAATAATGACATCACCTTGTAACCTTTGAGAATTTTACAGTGATATTTTCATAACTATAAGCGTAATTATATCAAGTTTAGATATTTGCTATTATTCACAAATCAGTCATACACCACATTAACTAAAAGATAAAAACCACATGATCATCTCAACAGATGCAGAAAAAGCATTTGGCAAAATTCAACATCCATTCATTATACAAACTCTCAAAAATGAGTATAGAAGGTATGTACCTCAGCATGACAAAGACCATATATTATAAACTGATGGCTAACAGCATACTCAATGGTGAAAACCTGAAAGCTTTTCCTCTAAGGTCAGGAACAAGACAAGGATGTCCACTCTTACCACATTTTTTCAACATATACTGGGGGCCCTCGCCATGGCAATCAGAAAAATTAAGTGATAAAAGACATCCAAATCTGTAAGAAAGAAGTTAAACTGTCACTATTTGTAGATGACATGATATATATAGAAAACCCTAAGTACTCCACCAAAAACTTAGAATTAATAACTGGATTAGCAAAGTTGCAGGATACATAATACACAAATCTGCTGCAGTCCTATATACTAACAATGAACTAACAGAGAAATCAGGAAACAATTCTGTTTATAATTGCATCAAAAAGAATGAAATACCTAGGAATAAACCTAACCAAGGAGGTAAAAGACCTTACTCTGAAAAACTGTAAGACACTCATGAGAGAAATTAAAGAAGACACAAAGAAATGGAAATCTGTCCTGTACTTATGGATAGGAAGAATTAATATTGTCAAAATGGCCATTCTGTCCAAAGTAATTTACAGATTCATTGTAATCCCTATCAAAATACCAACAGCATTTTTCAATGAACTACAGCAAATAATCCTAAAATTCATATGGAACCACAAGAGACTCCAAATAGCCAAAGCCATCCTGAGAAAGAATGAAAGTTGGAGGTATTACACTCCCTGACTTGAAGCTATACTACAAAGCTACAGTAATCAAAACAATATGGTATTGGTACATGAACAGACCCATAGATCGATGGAACAGAATAAAGAGCCCAGATAAACCCATGCATATATGGTAAATTAATATGTGACAAAGGAGCAATGAATTGCAACAGGGAAAAGATAGCTTCTTCAATAACTGGTGTTGGGAAAACTGGACAGCTACATGCAAAAGAATGAAACTGGATTGCTGTCTAACTCCATACACAAAAGTAAACGAAATGGACTAAAGACCTCAATGTAAGACATGAAACCATAAAACCCTTAGAAGAAAACATAGGCAAAAAGCTCTTGAACATAAGCATGAGCAATTTTTTCCTGGACACATCTCCTTGGGCAAAGGAAACAAAATAAAAACTGAACAAGTGTTACTACATCAAACTAAAAAGCTTCTGTAAAGCAAAGGACACCATCAACAGAACAAAAAGGCAACCTATAGTATAGAAGAATATATTCATAAATGATTTATCTGATAAGGGGTTAACATCCAAAATATATAAAGAACTCATACACCTCAGCACCAAAAAAACAAATAATCCAATTTAAAATTGGCAGAGGACTTGAACAGACTCTCCAAAGAAAAAATGTAGATGGTCAATAGGCATATGAAAAGATGCTCCATATCACTAGTCATCAGGGAAATACAAATCAAAACCACAATGAGATATCACCTTACACCAGTTAGATGGCTACCATTTCAAAAGACAATAAATAACAGGTGTTGGTGAGTATGTGGAGAAAAGGGAGCCCTCTTACATCATTAATGGGAATGTAAATTGATGCAGCCACTGTGGAAAGCAGTATGGAGGTTGGTTCCACAAAAAACTAAATATAGAAATACCATAGGACCCAATAATTCTACTTCTAAGAATTTATCTGAAGAAAACAAAATCCCTGATTCAACAAGATACATACACCCCATGTTTATCGCCACATCATTTACAATAGCCAAGAAATGAGAGCAACCTAAGTGTCCATCAACAGATGAATGGATAAAGATGTGGTACATATACACAATGGAATATTATTCAGCCATTAAAAGAAATTCTGCCATTTGGAACAACCTAGATGTACCTATAGGGTATTATGCTAAATGAAATAAGCCAGGCAGAGAAAGACAAATACCACATGACTTTGCTTATTTGTGGGATATAAAAACAAAATGAACCAAACTTCAGTAGACTCATAGACACTGAGAAGTGACTGGTGGTTACCATGGGGAAGGGGTTGGGGTGGGTCTGCGGGTTGGGTGAGGGGGATAAAGGGGCACAAAAATTCTCAGTTATAATACAAGTTGGTCACAGGTATAGTAGTACAGCATGGAGAATGTAGCTAATGATTCTGTAAAATCTTTCTGTGTTGACAGATAGCAACTGTACTAGTGGGGGTGAGGATTTAATAATATGGGTAACTGTTGAACCACTATATACTTGAAACCACTATAAGATTGTATATCAACTGTACTTCAATAAAAAAAAAGATTTGCCATGATCCAGGGTCAAATAGCCTCTGGATCTTGTTTCTAAGGGAATGCTAGAATCACTAATTTTCTCACTTTATCTCTGTTCTACCTATTCTGACTCAGTTTCCCTTATGAGGTACTAGATCTACTTTTTCTTTCCTCACAAAACCTCAAAGTAGAAAAAAATTGGGGAGAATAGTCCTGTTAGATTTAAAAGGTAGTTAAAAGGCTACATTTTAAATTTTTCTTAGGGAAGCAGTTTTAGTTTCAGTTATTCTACAGGAAAGAAATTAGAGCTGCCGCTGCCTTCTGGACCCAGAGTTAAGCAACCCTGCTCAGTATTTTGTGTTTGTGTTCTTAAGTCCATGAATGTCATTTCCGTTTTCTCATTTCATAGTTTATATATCATGCTACCTATTTAAAAGAGGGGAGTGTGTGAACATGTAACTCTACTGTCCCATCTTTATTTTGTCTTTATATGAACTTGTGTATTAAGAAGTCATACATTCTTCCAGATTGCAGCCAGATTTACTAATTAAAATCCAAATATATATTTATTTTTATTCATTTTATGTGACTTAGAATTTTTTCTAAACACTGCATCTGTAAAATTACATGCCACTAAGTGTGCCTTTTTTTGGATAAATTTTCATAGATGCTTTTTTGTGGGAAGACAAAATACACAATTAGAACAGGATTTAGCGTCAGATATACCTAGCCTTGAAGCAAGTTCTAATGGTTAATAGTTCTAACAGGGAAAAATGATCATTTCTACTTAATAGGGTTGTTTTGAAGATAAAATTAGATAATATACAAAGTGTTTAGCACAATGATTGACACACAGTAAGTGCTGTGCTAATAGTATTTTTAAAATAAAAAAGGATACTATTTATTCAAAATCAGATACTTTCAAGCTCTTTTTTTCCCCCAAATTATTTACCCATTGCATTACCACACTGGCTCGTAGTTGTGTTAACTATCACTGCAAAGCAAGCCACTCCAGAATTCAGTGGCTTAAAACAATTATGTATTTTCTATGAGTCTGTGGGGTGGTCTCACCTGGGCTCACCGATGCAGTTGGATTCAGGTGGAGGCTCAGCCATACTGGAAGCTCTATGATGATCACGTGTCCAGCAGCTGGTGCTGGCTGTCAGCTGCGGCACCTCAGTTCTCCTGTGTGTGGTCTCCCATGATCTAGTAAGCCAGCCTGGCTTCCTTATGTGGCAATCTCAGGCCGGTATTCTCAGAGGGGAAAACATAAGCTTGAAGGGCTCTCTAGAGCCTGAGGTCCGGAACTTGTGCAACACTCATTTCCACCATATTCTATGGGTCACAGCAAGTCACACAGCAGCCCAGATTCAAAGGAATGGAGAAACACACTCCACTTTTGGCCGGGAAGAGAGGCAAAATCACATTACAAAAGAGCATGCACAATGGAATGGAAGGAATTTGTGGCCTTTAAAAGATTTACCACACTTTAGGACACCACCAACATTTATCAAGGTTATTCATTCCCGAAACCATGAACATGGCCATGACCAATTCTTAAAGATATGGTTTGTTCACTGCCCCTCTTCTGGATGCGCATCAAATACAAGTGGGAAATTTACATCAGATGAAATCCAAATGGCCAAAGAACAAGTGAAAATATGTGTAATTTTACTACCAATAGATAAGAGCAAGTGAAAACAACTGAGGTACCATTTCCCATCCATCGTATAGTCAACAATTAATAGCTAGCGTTGACATACAAACAATAGAATTAGCTCAACAATATAAAATTGTTCATATTCAAATATTTTTGACCTATGAAAATAGGGATTTCATATGACCAACCCAGTTTTTATAACATTGTCTATAATAGTAAAAAACCAACAATAAATAAGAAAATAGATAGTATATGATATAATCATAGCAATGTAATATTTTACAGCAGTAAAACTGGATTTATATTTATCAACTTGGACCAGTTCACAAAAACTATGTTAAATTTAAAAAGGGAATGTAGAAAACATGTATACTATGCTATTTGTATAAATGTAAATAATACAAAATACTATATATTAGATATGGCTACATATGCATGGCTATGAACGTTTTAAATAAGGAATTGGGAGGATATTCACCAACTCCTGAGAACAGTTGCCTGTAGGGCAGCAGGAATGGGACTTTGGGTGGTGATTAAAGGGGTCTTTAGCGTTATCCATCTTATTTATTATATTTTTTAAATGAAGAACATTTGACTAAATATTAACATTTTAAATTATGGGTTTGGGGATTATATGGGTATTTTTCATGCGAATCTTTTGTGCAGAAAGAAAAAAACTAGAAAATAAAAAAAAAAAAGGATCAATTTAATACAAGGAAGGTAAAGCAAGTCATCTGTAGCCAGTGACCACCTTGACAAGAATACAACATGGCAAAAACACTTAAACAGGAATTCCTCATTTGGGACTGTGAACCCCTGGCGTTTTTATATCACATGGCTCATTTTCTGAGAAGGTTCACAGCTCTTCTCTGAGCTTCAACAAGAATCCTAAAAAAGATGAAAAACAACTCATCTAAAGCAAATGCCTTGTTTATAGTAGACATTCGCTAAACTATAGGGCTCTTCACATTGGGTGGATCCTCAGTCACACTGCACGTCCCCGACACCCGGATAATGTTCCATCCTCCTTCTTCTCTATGTAAATGCCATCTCCTTTGGCAGTGCACTCTGTGGCCTGTGCAAGCTTACACTGATATCACATGATTAAATTGAAAACATGTATCTTTCAGTATCAAACATTTCTTAAAATTACCACTGATTTTATTTGCTTTCAGTCACAATATTTAATGTTTAAAAATTAACGACATTAAAGGAAGGTGTGACATTTTTGTTTATCAAAAATAACACTGATTGAAAAACTGATCAATATGAATACAAGACGTAGAGATCAGGAGAAGCCAGAAAGGAAGATGAAATGGATCTGTTTAAGAGAGGTGTTTTCTCTGTGAACCAACTCAGAGCCATCCAGCTATTTCCCTTTATACATCAAAGTAGAAAGTGAAGAAACAGCCTTTGGGCTCAAAACTATAGAAAACCCCTCTTTTATTAGAGTGTATAACAACTCTGATTTCTTTTTGAATTTTCCTTCAGTATAATCACCAATATATACCATCTTTGGCTGTTACAACAAAATTCCCTAATACGTCAGCACTACAATAAGCCATCCACGGTGGCAGTCTTCAAGAGGGCTCCCAGTGGTCCCTCCCTTCTGGTATTTAGGCTCTGTGTAGCCCTCCCCTCAGAGCCCTCAGCTAAGTCAGGGATGGCTGTGTAAACAACAGGATTTGGTGTAAATTATGGTATGTGACTTCCGAACCTAGATCATAAAAGACATTGTGGCTCTTGCCTTGCTCTCAAATCACTTGATCTGAGGGAAGCAACATTATAGTCAAGCAGATGAATGGAGACGTCCACGTGGCAAGAAGCTGAGACCTCTTGCCAAAAGCCAGCAAGTAGCAGAGGCCTCGTGCTTATAGCCATGTGGGTGAGCCATCTTGGAATGCAATCCTCCAGCATCGGTCAAGCCTTCAGATGACCGAAGCTTCTACTGACATCTTATCTGCAACCACAGGAGAGATCCTGAGATAGAACCACTCAGCTAAACTGCTCCTAAACTTCCAAAACATAGAAATTGTGAGATGGGATAATGCGTTATGCAGCAATAGATAACTAATGCGTATTATACTAAGTGAAAGAAGTCAGACACAAAAGGCCACATATTATATTGATTCTATTTATATGAAGTGTCCACAACAGGTAAATCCAAGGAGAGAGAAAGTAGATTGGTGGTTGTCAGGGTCTGGGAGGAGAGAGGAATGGGGAGCAAATACTAAAGGGTATAAGATTTCTTTTTTTGGATGAAGATGTTCTAGAACTGTATGGGCGTACAACCTGGTGAATATACTAAAAACCACTAAACTGTACACTTCAAAAGGGTAAATTGTAGGGTATGTGAATTGTGAATTATATCTGAAATGCTTATTTTTTTACATTACAGATTTTGAAATCTGGAAGCAGAGTGCAGTTATAACACAAATCTAAAATATGGGAGAGAAGAGTAGATGGAAGTTGGAAGAACTTTGAAGAGAATGTTAGAAAGCTGGAGGAGCCCTGAAGCAACTGTCCAGAGTATGGCGGCCTTGGAGGGGGCTGCAGGCATGGACTTAAAGGAGAGTAAGGAAAATCTTACTGGAAATTGGAGGAAAGGGGATTCTTGTTATGTAGCAGTAGAATGTTCAGCAACACTGTTGCCTGCAGAAATACAGAAAGTAGAAAATGTGCTTAATGACCTGGGTGATGGAGCTGAGATTTCCAGAAGGTGGTGAACATGCCTCCTGGCTTCTTCTTGCTGGTTGTATTAAAATGCATGGGAGAGACAAGCTAAAGGAAGAACTATAAAAAAAAAAAGCAATCAGTAATTGATGGTTTGGAAAATCCCCAGATTCTCCAGATGGCAAATTATGCTAAAATTAAGAATGGTTTTAGGCAAAGATAAAATTTAGGGCACTTCCAGGAAAATATGGTCTAAAGATAATGTTGAGGGTGTGACTGTAAAAGCCTTTAAGACTGCAGAAAAAATCCAAGATGGTGCCTCAGAGAGTTATTTAAACACAGGGCATATTAGAAATTTAGTGTTTTCTCTAGTTGTCTCAGCATAACAGCAAGTTAGAGAGGGGCTTATTTAGAATAGATTTTGGAGTATGTTTTTTGTTTCCTAGCATGAACTCCAGTGAGATTTGTAGGACGTTCACAAAGTTTTAAAAAATTTTACTGGTAGGACCTTACCTAAATTCAACAGAAAGGAGAATATTAAAGAGGACTTTGGACTCCAAAACTTATAAGCAGAAAGCAGGCTGAGAAAAACACTCAGCTGCAAATACATGCTACATTTCATGAAAAATGAGTTACTGAGAGGGCACTACCACGGGCTCATAGAACATAGCCAAAAATCAAGAATTATTACCAAGCCTTGAGTACTAATCAAGGAGCTGCCAGCCCGTGTCTGGACTTCAAAGTTGCTATGACTCATACATGTCTTCATTTCCCCACTTTTTGAAGAGGAGGGTCTATAGCGATAATCCTATATATATTATGCCATTGTATTTTGCACATGTGGAGAGCAAATAAGTTGTCTTTAGTTCACAGATCTTCAGATCAAGAGGAACTGTACTTGAGCTGCTATACTTAAGGAACCTACCCCAAGGTGGCTCATCCACATCTAGACCAGATATAGATGATAGATACTGGGCTTTGAGTTGATGCTATGATGCAAAGAATTTTCTGGAGGATTTGGGAGGAGGTAAGTGTATTTTGCAGGTGGGAAGGACATGAATAATGGGGGGCCAGAGATCAGACTGGTAGCCAACTTCCAATAAGCCTCCCCCCACTTTCTGATATTCATACCCTGTATAATGCCTCCAAGATTATATCAGGGTTGGTCTGTCTGACCTAGGGAATATGGCAGACGTGATGGTATGTGACTTCTGAGGTCAGGTTATAAAAGGCATTGACTTTTTCTTGGCTCCTTCACAGTCTCTCTCTCAATCCAATCGCTTTTGAGTCACTTGCGCTGGGTGAAGCCAGTCACCATGACACTAAGATACTCAACCAGCCCTATAGGAAGGCCCACATGAGAAACTGAGGCTTCCTGGCATCCACAAGCCCAGAGAACTGATTTCTTGCCACCAGTCATGCAAGGGAGCGAGCCATTCTGGAAGCATTTCGATGACTACACGTCTGCAACCTCACTAGAGACTTGGTGCCAGACCCTCCCAGCCACGCTGCTCCTGAATTCCTGAGCCTCAGAGACCAGGAGGTGGTACGTTTGTTCTTTTAAGCCACTGATATACTATTTCTCATAAGCTTGTTTCTGCTGTCATATTAAGCCAACAATATTGGGAGATTCCTGTTGAATGAGATTTACTCTGTATCATACATTCAAAAATACATATTTTATCAGAATACTTTTATTTCAAGAGTTAACACTTTTTTCAAAAAAGTAAAAACAATATAGTTACTTCCCTGAGTATAAAGAACTAATCCTATAGTAAAGGACAATTATAAAATTAAGCAGTTAGAGGTATATAATTCTCTGCTTTCAATTACACTCTATTACAAATTTATTCTTAAAAATCTTGTGTATTTTGGGGACTTTAGTTAGTATTTGAAAACAAAAATAAAAACAGCTCATTTTGTACCTGTGATGTTAAGGTATGTCCAATCTGTCTTTATCAAATTCCAGAGCAATCTTTAAAGCAGTGCTATTGAGGCCAACCGATTGCATGTTACACATGATAGAAACAACTATTCCTCTTGGGGGAATCTTGTACTTTATAGCTTCTGCGTCCAGTTCTTCAGGAAGGACCAGCAGGACGCTGCTGGCACCCACTGCGCCTCCAGTATGTGAGGCATAATGCCGTTGTTTCCTACAGGAACCATGTATTTGCTTCTTTTCCACAACACCCCATGCCATCGCATATTTACCCTCTTTATCCCAAGACATCTCTGTGTTTGGGATCGGTGTCCACATCATAGCCATTGTTTCTGGTTTGAGATATCCAGGTAGAAGATTTTCACTTGAGTTCTTACACAGCCCGACCTGGTAACCATACAGCATTGCATTCCCAAATTTCAGAAGGTCACCCACTGTAGACAGAAATCCACCACCAGCCCATTTATAGGAATTATCCACGTAAGGCGTGTTGACAAGACGTCTCTTTTTATTGTAAACATAAAATCTAAAATGAAATAAGAATGGTCATTAAAATTTTAAGTCTATTATTGATTTTACATATGAAAATGAATAGGAAAATGTGTACATAGACAGATTGTATTTCAATGCAGTGATCATACATTCTCAGAAGCTAAAATTCTCAGTAGGACTCAGATTCTAATCAAACATATAACTGAGTAGTTAAGCATAGAAAGTGGATTGTTTTTTCTATGGCAGTGCTTGCCCATGTTGAGTATCAAAGTTTTGCCTGCAAAATGTACTAATACTACACATGAGTTTATTTTCCCTCTGCATATGCAAAACACTCATCATTTGGTAGATAGTCCTAGTCCTTGGGCTTAAGGAATCATGTGCCACACGTGAATTTATGACTAAAAGTGTACATATTGGGATTTTAGGAATAAGGTTAATATTTGTAAGGAGACTCCATCTCCTGTCTAGAAACACCATGGAAATACACATACAATAACTGATATTGTAATTCCTTGGTGTTGTGGGAGAAGCTGGAGTTACAAACCTCAGTTTGAATCCCAACACTCACCCTTATTACCTATACTTACTTTGATTTACAAACACTTACACTTAAGTTCTTCCTATGTGCCAGGCATTGTTCTAAGAACTATATAAATATGAACTAATTTCTTCTTGTGATAATGTTTGGAGGTAAGTACTAGTATAATTCCTATATTACAGATGAGAAAACTGAGGCACAAAGCATATAAATAACTTGTCCAAGAGCACAGAGCTTGTGCATTGGCAGAGGTGGACTGCGACCCAGGCAGCCTGTTGCCTTTCTGCTTCAGCATCCTGATTCACAAAGTGATGAGAAAACATCTACTTCTCAGAGTTAGGAATATATATATAAATCACTTTGCATATTTCTGGTAGGTACTTAATAAATGAGAACTGTTATTTACTCATACATTCAACAATTATTGAATGGAGCACTTAACATGTGCCAGGCACCATTTGGATGCTGGAATTAAGTGTTAAAAGAGATAAAGAGCCTGACCTCATGAGGTTTCTATTCCAGTAGGAGGAGACCATACCATAAGTGTTAGGTAAATGAAGTAAAATCACAAAAGAATTAAACAAAAAATGAAACTTGGCTCATGAGGATCCTTTCTCTTTCAAGAGTCACATGGTGCTCTTAGATTTTCAGTTGCTGTCTCACCACTTACCCCCTTCATTCTGCCTTGGTTATTCACAAGTACTGTCAGATCTGAATTTCACCATCACTTTAAACTGTTTTATACAGAAGGTGTCTCAAACTCAAGAACTTCTTCCTGTGACTATTAGACTATGACTAATCCTTCCAACTGTCCAACTGAACCTGCTCTCCACCCTCACTGTGACCTCCACCTATTCCCCTTAACTCTTCCCACATTTCCCAGGTCTTTAAGTTCCTTCTGATTTCACATGCTTTTCTGTTCTAGCCTGAAGTAGACCATTAGCCATTTCAACTATTTCAGCCGCGGTCCCACTGGCAATTTGGGTTCCACACTCTTCTGCCTTAAACCACACTGAACCACTAACCTGAGTAACTCTTGCTACCCCTTCCCTTACTTCCTCATCTATCAAGCAAGGCTGCAGAAATTCATAGAACGAAGCTGACTGAGACAGACTCATACTCTTTGCTAAAGGTCTTTACTGCTTTGTCAGATCTTTTCATTCTTTTCCTGGTTATTCTCTGGTATACCCTTCATAATAGCTATTCCCAATCTTTTCCCCCCTCAGTCCTCTCCCCTTCTTCAGGCCCAGTCAGAGAGTAACTTACATCCTTTGTTTTACTGCAAAAATTGAGACAATTCAAAGTAAGCCAGGAACTCTCATCTTTATCCTAAAATGTATTTGATATCACCATTCATTCTTTTCTTCCTTCTTTCCAGTCATTTAAGGAAACTTCCCATTGTTTTTAAGACTATTTCTACTACCTGCATATTTGACTGCATCATTTTGCCTCTACAACCTCGTTCCACATTCCTATATTATTCTTCTCCTTTCAGCCCATTCTCTAAGCGGAAGTCAAAGTTATGTCTCCCTATAATCTACCCATTTGAAACCCTCCAATGGTACCCACTGTAATGAGAATAAAACCCTAATCTCTTACTGTAGCCTACAACACAGTCAAAGGTCTTCAACAAAGGCAGTACCAATTCCCTAAGGAAAACTTTTGGAAGCATTTTTTTAGTTGTCACAATTATTAGAGGGCTCTTACTGACATTTAGTGTATAGGGTCCCAAGCCTTCTAAATGTCCCTGGCAAAGTCCCACACAATGGTGCAATCTCCCATGTTCTGTAAGATCTTCAACTACCCTATGAGATACTCACATAAAAAATCTGTTTATAACTAGCTGAGCCTAGAACCCAATCCATTTCATATCTAAACACCAAGTACTTTTTGCACATTTTTATTCTACAATGAATTTTTCTTAAATGTAACCATTGTAAAAAGCTGAAGAAAGACCACACTTTATTGTTCAAAACTTTAGCCAGTGTTGGCCACCAAGGGCATGAGCTAAAGCACCAATACAATACACCTGTATTGGTCTGCATTTATAGTTGTCACATTTACAATGCTTTTATGTATTAAGTTGCATTTGATTTTATGTTTTCTAATGTTGCCATGAATTAATATATTGAAATATCTGTTATTACAAATTATATCCTTATTGTTTCTTCTTTATATTTTAGTTAGCATATTAAGTGTAGGATAAATGATGTATGATTTCTATTTCCGGATATTAAAGGTGTTAGAAATATTTGTTAAATGAAGGGGCAGTGGGTCTAATGGCACTGAAGCCACCATCTAGGATGATTTAGCCTTTGCTTAACCTCTTTCACCCTTGTCGCTTACATCTTCCCTTGCTTATTTAATGCTAGACTTATTTCTGTATTTGTAACAAGGCAAGCTAACTCTCCTTATTATTCATGTTTCATCTCAACTGACATGGCCTAAAAACAATGTACTTTAAATACCCCACATCCTCTCCGGGTTACTCTATATCCCATTGCCCTGTTTTATTTTGTTCATGTCAATGTATGAGATTCTTAATTTACATGTTTGTCTCTTCCCAAAGAATATAAATTTCATAAGAGTAGGAACCTTACCTACACTGTTTATTGATGATTGTTACCTAGAATAGTACTTGCCTTCTATTAAGTTCTCATTAAATATGTGAATACATGAAAGTATCATTTATTGCCAGATATTTAATGGAGACACCTTGCAAGGCACTGGAGAGAGAAGTTAAACCGTAACTGTTGGCTTTCCAGGGACTAACAGTCTTGTTGGACAATTCTTAAACTTCAAAGCATCAGATGAAATCACCTGGCAATTTTAAAATGCAGACTCTGCTTCAGTAGGGCTGGGGAGGGACCCAAAATTCTGACAAACTCCAAGGTGATATCAATACTGCTGGTCCCCGGATCACAGTTTGAGTAACAATAGGTTGTGGGATGATTAGCAAGATGGCTATGAGGAATTCTGACCACTACTGAAAACAAGCCTTGTTGAAATGGCCAGGCTGGGGAGGAAAGTAGTTCAGTTTGGTTGAAGAGAGAGCTTGAGGGGGTAAGTGGAAAGGTAATGTTGGAAGAGTACAGATGGGACAGGGGACAGGTCACAAAGGACTTCTGTGCATGCTAGGAGCTTTGAATCCCTCATTTTAGTTTACAGATGCTTTAGTTTCCTATATACTGAGGGGGGAAAAATCTCTCTTCATCTTTGTTACAGCTTCCAGTTACCTGTCCTTTTTCTCTCATTTTCCATGAAACTAAGAAAACAGTTGACACCTGCTGTTTCCATGCACTTACCCTCTCTATTCATTCAAACTTAAAATCTGGCTTTTGTTCCCTTACCACTACTAAACAGTTCTCTGGTGGGTCTCAAGGATCTTCCAATTCTCTTTTTACAGTCCTGTTTGCCCACTGTAGTGCTGTTAACCAGCACACTGATGACACCCCCCTTCAGGCCATTCTGCTCTGAGCTCTCCCCTAGCTCCCAATCCTATGATGCCCCACGACTCTCCAACCACCAGTGGTTCGTTTGCCAGGTGTTCTCGTCTACAGAGATAACTACAAATCTGCACCTGTGCCACAACCCCTGTTCCAAATTTACCATCAAGACTCTCTAGCACTAGTTATTCGTAAATTTGGTTTTGGAGAAGGGCACGAAAGTTGTTTATTAGAATCACCTGTAGGCCTCCTCCTTCCCTAAATTGTAACCCCTTTCAAGATTCCCAACTTTGGAGGGACTGTGGGTATATGCAGTTTGAAAAAGGACCCTTCTTTCTTTCTTCAAGATTCTTATATGTTCCTTGAAAGTCCAAGTCATAATACTGGGTGAAGCAGGGGTGGCCACAAGTATGTGCTTTTAAGATGAAAAAGTTCTACAGATAATCTTAATATGCTTTCTTGAGAACCAATAACTTGATACATGGTTTTAATCAATTCTCAAAATAAACATGTCTAAAACTAAATTAACCTCTTCCAAACCTCCTTCTCATATTTCTTTCCATTAAAACCTGGGTTGATTCTCTTGCCCTCAACTCTCACATCCAAGAAGATGTTAAATCTTATTCAACCTCTGCTTTGTGTCTTACCCTTCCTCCCATTCCTATGTCCACTCCCATATTTTAGGTCTTCATTACTTTCTGCCTGAACTCTGATTACACTTTAGTTCCAGCCAATCAAATGTAAAGAAACCACATAATAGAAATATATCTTCTCATTGAGAAATATATTTATTAGAGTAAACTCTAAGTTTGCAAACTAGGAGAGAACTACTAATACATTTTGGCTAATAATAAGCATTGTGTAACTTCTTTTTAATAGTAAAGCATTTCAAACCACCTATATCAAGGCTGGAAATTAGGAATCCTGAACCATTCCTCCTTAAAAATATAAAAATACAGAGATTTCTAGTTACAGATCAATATCTCTGATAAACATAGATATGAAAATCCTTAACAGAATATTAGCAAGATAAATTATTTATTGAAAAGGATCATTCACCATGACCAAGTGAGATTTATCCCAGGGATGCAAGGATGGTTAAATACCCACAAATCAATCAATGTGATACACCACATTAACAAAGGAAGGATAAAAACTGTATGATCATCTCCATAGATGCAAAAAAAAATTGACAAAATCCAACCCATTCATGATAAAAACTATCAACAAAGTGGGTATAGAAGGAACATACTCAACATAATAAAGGCCATAGTTGACAAACCCTCAGCTAACATAATACCCAATGGTAAAAAGCTAAAAGCTTTACCTCTAAGATCAGTAATAAGACAAGGATGCTCACTCTCACTACTTTTACTCAATATTGTACTGGAAGTCCTAGCCATGGCGATCAAACAAGAAATAAAAGGCATCCAAAGGAAGAAGCAAAAATTTGTTGCTATTTGTATGATATGCTATATATAAAAAGTCCAAAGAAACCCTATTAGAATAAATGAATTCAGTAAAATTGCAGGTTACAAAACCCAAAGTCCATTGTGTTTCTACATAATAATAATGAACTAGTAGAAAGAGAAATTAAGAAAATCCTATTTACAATTGCATCAAAAAGGATGAACTATCTAGGAATAAATTTAACTAAGGAAGTGAAAACCATTAAGACATTGATGAAATTGAAAATGACAAATAAATGGGAAGACATTCCATGTTCACGGATTGGAAGAATACTTTAAAATGTCTATACTACCTAAAGCAATATACAGATTCAATGCAATCTCTATAAAAAAACCAATGGCATTTTTCACAGAACTAGAACAAGTAATCCTAAAATTTGTATAGAACCACAAAAGACCCAGAATAGACAAAGCAATCTTGAGAAATAAGAATAGAGGTAACATGCTCCCTGATTTCAAACTATACTACAAAGCTATAGTAATCAAAACAGTATGGTACTGGACAAAAAGAGACACAGGCCAATGGGCCAGAAAAGAGAGCCCCAGAATAAACCTATGCTTATACGTTTACTTAATATATGAAAAAGGAGTAAAGAATATATACAATGGGGGAAAAGACAGTGTCTTTAATAAATGGTGATGGGAAAACTGGACAGCTACATGCTAAAGGATGAAACTGGGCCACCACAAAAATAAACTTTAAATGTAAGACCTGCAACTACAAAACTCCTAAAAAAAACCCAGACAGTTTACCCTTGAACATTGGAATTTTTTTCTGGATGTCTTCCCAGGCAAGGCAAACAAAAGCAAAAACAAACAAGTAGGACTACATCAAACTAAATAGCTTCAGCACAGCAAGGAGGCAACCTACTGAGTGGCAGAAGCTATTTGCAAATAATGTATCTATTAAGAGGTTAATGCCCAAAATATATAAAGAACTCATGTAACTCAACACCAAAAAAAAAAAGCCAAATAATCCAATTAAAAAATGGGCAGAAGACCTGAATATTTTTCCAAAGAGGACACACAGGTGTCCAAGAGATACATGAAAAGATACTCAACATCACTAATCATCGGGAAAATGCAAATCAAAACCACATTGAGATATCACCTCACACTAGTCAGAATAGCTGGTACCAAAAGACAAGTATTGGCAAGAACGTGGAGAAAAGGGATCCGCTGTGCATTGTTGGTGGAAATGTGAATTGGTGCAGATACTATGAAAAATACTATGGAGGCTCCTTGAACAATTAAAAATAGAAATACCATATGACCCAGTAATTCCACTTCTGGGTTATTTATCTGAAAAAAAGAAAAACACTAACTGGAAAAGATACAGGTACCCCTATATTTGTTGCACATTATTTACAATAGCCAAAATATGAAAGTAGCCTAAGCGTATATATATGCAATGGAATATTACTCAGCCATGGAAAAGATTGACATCTTTCCATTTGCAATAACATGAATGGACCTAGAGGGCATTATGCTAAGTGAAATAAGTCAAACAAAAACAAACACCATATGATATATATGTGGAATCAAAAAAATTAAACAAATTAATGAACCAACCAACCAACCAACCAACCAACCAGAAATAGACTCATAAATATACAGAATAAATTGTTGGTTGCCAGGGGAAGAAGGAACGGGTAAAATAGGTGAATGAGGTAAGGAGGTACAAACTTCCAGTTATAAAAGTCTTGTGGATGGAATATACAGCATAGGGAATATAGTAAATGTCTTTGGTGACAAATAACTAAACTTATCATAGTTAGCATTTTGTAGTATATGTAATTGTTGAATCACTATGTTGCACACCTGAAACTGATATAATATTGTATATCAACTATACTTCAATAAAAAATATGGAGAATTCTAGATTTAGAATTCTATACTTTTTTACTCATGTTAATCACTTTATTCTGAAACTTTAGGGTTTCAAGTTTTTGTATTTTTGCAATGTAAACAACTATACTATATCAAGTAAAAAGTAACTTAGTACCTTAATCTTTTGACTTATAAGAGAAATTCAGATTCAGTTCAAAGAATATTTTTCACTGAGACACCACATCCTTCTAGAATTCTAAATCTTAAAAAAGAGGCAAATTCTAAACTTTAATCCCTTCATTCCTTTACTCAGAGGATAAACTAATGGCTTTTTATGAAAACAATTTTGTTCAGCTGGATGATCACTATCCCAAATTCTTAAGGAATTTCTGTTCTAAAGAGAATGGAATATAGACACAAGTTCTTAAATTACCGGGACATCTTTGTAACTAAATATACAATGGAACAGTCCATCTGATGTGAATGATGTCAATGACAAACAGCCTCTTCCTACTTAAGAATCTCTAGATACTGCACAAGAACATTATGTAACTACGGAAACCCGCATCTACAGACTTACAAATTCAGAGTAATTTTTAAAATGCTTCTTAAATGCCTTTAGAAACAAGAATACACCACTTCGTATTTATTGTTATAAGTTAAAAAGCCCACAGAATTTAAAATGCATATTATAAAAACCAATCCCATTTTAACATTTAACATGAACATTTAGATTGAACCTACTATTAGTCTCTCAGCTAAAGGCATAAAAAAGAGCTTCTTAAGAAACAGTGCTTAATTTTAGAAGATACTCTAGAAAATAAAGCTAATAATAGAGATAATAATAGAAGATAAAAGCCTTATGTATATTGTCAAGATACAGCAAACACTTCAGAAATTTTTTTTCATTTTGGTCTCATCTAATTACATAAGATATTTTTGCTGCCAAGTACTGTACCAAGGACAGAAAATATAAGCAGAGTCTAATAATAAGCTAATGCACGAAGGATTCCCCTGTCAACAAACTGAGTATCTTTCAGTGGCAAGAACATGCACTCCACTCCCTTATGGGTTTTGTGTAATATATGAAAAAGGAGTAAAAAATACATATGATGGGGAAAATTGTATTTAGTTTACTTGCCTATATAGAATATACTTGCATTACAAAATCAGTATATTTGCATATAGAAAATATTGTTATTCTTCCATTTAAGAAAATTTCAGTTTTATTCAGGACAATGCACCTAGCTAAAAACTAATTTTTTTGCATCCTTTACAGCCTAAGTCGCTAAAATTGCAGCCAAAGAAATGTAAGTACTATTTTGGGTTAGGTTCTCAGGAAATACCTTAAAAAGATGACAGACACGAGGAAGCACTATTTTAAACACACATATACACACAGAAAAGTGATAAAGATGATAAATATTTACTCTTGTGACATAATAACTCTAAAAGGCCTAGGACAGGATAATACATATTTAATGTATGATTATGACCAAGTAGTCAGCAGACTAAATAACAAAGCTGCAAACTTTTTTTGGAAATTTTATTTCCTACAAAATGGTCCAATGAAACAAATGAATAGAAACATGCGTTTACTAAAGTTTTACTATAAGGTTTTTAAAAATACGTATCTTTGAAGATTCCTTTTGCTCCCAGAACTTCCCCTCAAAACTGGTGTCTTTAAGCTCTCTTAAAATAATTATTATACAGAAGAAAAAGAAAGAACCAGAGTTGCATTTTAGCAGCCCAGATAGATACTGTATCAAGTAAAATAAAAACAAAGTAATGGACAGAACATTTTCCTAAGTAATAATATCTCTTACTTTTAGTGCCCTTTTTTATTTCAACAGCCCATTTAATCTAACTAAATCAACTATCCCTTTAGCACCACTGGGCACTACCAAACTCTAAAGATATCCAGAGCTGACAGGAACCTTTAAGAGTAGAAATGGAAACCGACTGCCTTTTTTCAAAGAATGAAAAATAAAATGAAATTAACCATCATATGCCATATTCTGATTTTTGCGCAAGTCAAAAATGATTTACTCATCAAGAAAACAGTGAATGATAGCTGCCCTACACTCTGTATCATACAGCCTTAACTTTCAGTTTAGAAAAGAGGCTCAATCACTATACGTAATGTTTTTCTCTCCCTTCTATATTAGTTGAGTCAATTATCAAATGCCTTAATCAAAATAAGGTGTGCACTATGCCATCTTTATTAGACAATTTTTTTTTAGATTCAATTGACAACGTTTGGTATTTGTTCATTTTTCTTATACTTCCCAGTAGGGTATATAGTTGGATCTAAAAATAATGAACAGTAATTGTCTGAAATGGTAGAGAACTACAAGACATTTAAAAATTAAAATTCATTGCTTGCTGCTAACCTAATTCCTTTTAGGTCCAAGAAACTCAGGATGATTTGCAGTGCACATTTAATTTTTTTAAGTAAGATGATAATTTAAAAATAATTTAAATACAACATATGATTGAACAAAACTAGTATGGGAATAGGAATAATAAAGCTAAAAATATTCCACTCTTTTGTCAGCTTCAAGTTCCATTAAGCCATTTTGTAAAGCATGTACTAATGGAAATACACAAGGTGAAAGTAATGGTTGATTTGGTAAGTGTGTTACATTTCTAACAAACTGAATAATAATAGAGTAAAATGGGAAAGGAAAACACCATATCCATGAAACTCCTTTTAGTCATTAGCCTCAAAAATCTCTCCCAATGCCTTTTACAAACTACCAGTAAAAATTATGATAAAACTTAGTTTGATATATCTCAGTGAAATGACTTCCAAACTTTTACAGTGGAAAAACCTGGCAGCTCCCACCTCAAGAAACAATTAAAACTACCATCACTAGTAATGGCACAAATTGAGCTCACATGACCTCTGAGAGAAATGACAACTAAATGTAGTATGTGATCCTGAACTGGATCCTGGATCAGAAGGAATTTTTTCTTCCCTTTCCTGTTGCTATAAAGGAATTATTGGATCAATTGGCAAAATTTGAGTAAGGGCTGTAGATTTGGTATAAGCATTGTGTCAATGTTAATTTCCTGAATGCCCTTGTTTTCAGAAGAAAAAAAAACAAAAACATTTAAGTGTTTATGGGTATGGGTAAAGGGGTACCATGTCTGCAACTTAATTTCAAATGGTTGAGAAAAAACATATATATATAGACAGATAAAGCAAATATGCTAAAATGATAACATTGGGGAATCTGGATGAAGGGTACATAGGAATTCTTTGTACTACTCATGTAACTTTTCTCTATGAAATCATTTCAAAATTGAAAAGCAATTAAAAATAATAAACAGTAAACAAACAAACCATTAGCTAAAACATAAGAAAGGGATGGTGGAAGAGCAAATTATAGAATCCCGGTTGTGGGGGCAATTTTGGGCTTAAATTATTATTGCTGTCTTTCATCTAAGGATTTTAGGATACTTTACAAATACATTTTATTTCCCTCACTTTATAGATGGAAAAACAAACATGTAGAAAAGCTCCCAAAATGTGGCAAGTAGATTTTGGAATGGAGACAAGGAAAATTTGACTTTTAATTGATAGCATAGTGTTAGGATGTGATATATAGCTAGACACACCAGAGGGTATTCATTTACCTTGCTCTATTGTAAATCACTGGCTCATTTTCCTCCTGCACAGTTGTCAGCATATCCAAGTCATGGAAAATTTTCTGCATATAGTCCAAATATTTATATCCTGAAGCTCTTTCTACTATGGCTGCCAGTAGGGTATAGCCAAAAGTTGAATACAAAAACTGACTACCTTGAGACATCATTGCAAGGGGGAAAGAAAAGAAAATACTTCATTATTATTTAAAAATATGTAAAATATTTTCCCACTGAAAACTGGCATACCTTTAAAACTGGAATATTTTACTTCAGCATTTAGGAAAAGATCATGGATGATACATTAACAAATAGAGTCAACTTTGCAATGGCCCTGTTTATTCCATGTCTCCAACAAAAGAATAAAATGATGATTAGTACACTTAAAATTCTGCATAAATCAATACTTTCTGCGATAATGAAATAAGCAAATTAAGTCCTATCTCAGAACTAAATAAAAATCTTTCAAACTAGCAACAAAACAGGACGGGAAAGAAAAGCAAATTTGGTTTCTTGAGTTAATTGTTTTGTTCTTAATATATCTCCTACCCAATGCTTAAGGCATAGTTGTGCAAGTTATTTTAATATGTGTAGGTATAAACACCTTGCTTTAAATATATATTAAAATATATATACAGATTCAAATATATATATTGTTTTAAATACATACCTTTATATTATTTTGGATTCTGGAAACACAGATTGCATTATCTGTACTAAAAATGGGTGGGAATGTTACTTTTTAAAACAAGATTCATAATTATATTTCTTTGCCCTTATTAATTATGCCTACATAATATCTATTCATGGTAAAGAAAAAACCTTTTAAAATGAAAATGGAATACATGTCCATAAACCTATGGTAAACTTGAAGCTATTGTGGCTTCAGTAGGCATCATACCATAAAAAATACAAAAAAAAATAATTTTTAAAGACGAGCTTTGGGGAAATAAAATTAAATTGATGAATACTAATTTCTTAAAGGAATAAAGACAAAAGAAGTTGAGCAATTTAAATACTAAAATACAAAATACTGAAATAATAGCGATACGCTATCATTCCCACTTTGGTCCAGATTTTATTTGGAGAACTACTGTTTTCCCATCATATATCCACAAATATCTTGATATTGAGAATCCACTAAATGACTGGGTAGCCTCCAATGAGACTAAATCTAAACAACTAATTGTCTAGATGCTAGGCTTTGTCAGGAACTATAGACAAAAATGCAAGCCTTGGACTGACAACAAAACTCATGCCACAGTCATCAACATCCAGTGCACTCAGGATGGTACAATTCTGAATTTTCTGAAAATACTTCAATAATGACTTTGTTAAGATAAAAATTAACACTCACCAGGTTTAAAGAACAAAGGGTCATTTTTAAATAATCTTAGGGAATCAATTGAATTTTCAAACTTTTCTTTCAAATATAATTCGCCTTGTTCAAAATCATTCTTTTTCTTGCCAGGTTTTGAATTCCTGCTTTTGGCATCATTATCTTGCTCTGTCTTAGCTTTAGCAAAGTCACTCTTTTCAATACTTCTGCCTCCTTTTTCTTTTAACTCTTTTTCTTGGTCAGATTCCAATGTCCCTTTCAACATCTTCAAGGCTTTGTAAGCTTTCTCTTCTTTCACCTTTTTCATGTCCTTTTCGTAATGACGAATTCCGCTTAAATGGGAAATCAGTAATCTTGTTGTGACAGAAACCTAATCATAAAAACATGAAAACTCAATTACACTATTAAACTGCATAATAAAAAGTTAGTGGCGTTAGAATAATGTCTCACTAATATTTTCCATTTTAGATGCTGCTGGGAAAAATATGTCATGTATATCTGTTTTGCCTCAAACTTCAGAAAAATACCCACTCTATTATCATCTGGATAAAAAAAAAACCTTTGATTCATTAACAATAATTAAAACCAAACCAAAGAATCGTATAAAGCCTTTTAAGCCATTTAACATGCCATTAATACAATCAACTGTGAGTTTCATTACCTTTTCACCTTCATATTCTTTTTCTGGGAATTCAGGAACATAATGTTGTACTGGAATATCAAGATCCAGTTTCCCTGCTTCCCATAATTTGGCCAGAGCAACCATTGTGAGGCTTTTGCTGATACTGGCAATTCTCATAACTGTCTCTGGCTTGCACGGCACACGGTTCTCAACATCAGCATAACCTAAACCTTTGGGGGAAAAAATGCAAAAAGCTATTAATAGGCTTCATGATCAAAGGAGTCTTTAATAATACTATCTTAAAACATCCTCCGTATTTATCTAAAGGAAAAGATATTTCACTTTAAGCTAATTAAAACGGAACATGAGTCTTGGTAACACTGACACCAGTTAAGCCTAACAATTTAACCTTATAACTAAACTGAGATTGTACCCTGTTACACAATAGTAATTTTCTGATTCAGATGTTAATTTTTCATAGCTTATCTAAAAAATTTGCTTATTTCACGTTTTAAATAAATTACTCTACATTCTGGAGAATGATTGTTCTTCAGATTATATTTTTTCTTGATTTTTGAGTGGCTTTCCACTAAATTCCTTAAAATAGCGACCCCCAAAAAAATGGGTGAGAAAAGATGTCCTTGCAAACCCCATGTAGCTAACCATCAATTTAATTCAGCTGCAAACCAGAAGAAAAACACGACTCTTTATTCTATTAAACATGTTTTCTCTACAATATGTATGGTTTTATGAAACCTGAACAGCATTTCAAGGGATTTACCAACTGGCACAAAATAACACACTAAATGACACTTTTTCTGAGCCCACCTTCTGACCAGACTTCTTTTCCATCTACGGAGACTCCAACCACTATGCCCGGTGCACCCACTTCGTCCTAAAGGGGAAGGGGGAGAGGAGCCAGTCGTAGAGACAGGTCCGGGTAGCTCGCACCGCCTCCGGCGCTTCCAAGGGGCGCTCCCGAGGCCCCGCCCCGCCCCCTGGGCTCCGGCCCCGCCCCCTGGGCTCCGGCCCTGCGGGGCGCGAAAGTCGAGGGGTGTGCCGGGTCAGCACCCTGACGGGGAAGGGACGGTCCCCGAGGAGAGCGATGACCTCCACCCGCATCCAGACAACCCCCCAACAACGTCTGGCTGTTGCCGGGAGGTCGGGGAAGGGGGAGTCTTCCTCAAGCCGGCCGCTGGCATCCCCCGCCGCGGGTGGGGCCCGTTCGGCGCGGGAGATGACCACCCAGGGGCCCCATGCCGGGGTGAAGCCGGGGGTGGGGCGCCCGGTTCCCGGCCGCCCTCGTCCTCCGTCGCCGCACCTTGATCCTGTGCAGCAGGTCGCGGCTGCTGTCGATGGCTCTGGAGAAGCGCCTGGAGCGGGGCGGCGTCGGAGTCTGTGGAGACCAAGGAGCGAGGGGCTGCTCCTGCGGCGGCAGAGGCTCGGCCGGAGGCGGCGCCTCGGGGTCGGGGGCCGCTGGGGACGGCGCGGGGGCCGCGCCCCTCAGCCCGCCCGCCAGCTTCGCCCCGAGCGCCAGCCCCAGCCCCAGCCCGAGGCCCCCGACCCAGCCGGCGCCGAGCGGCGGCCGCCCGGCGCGCCGGTGGGCCCTGCGCCTCCCGCAGCCCCAGGCCCAACCGCCGGAGGTCGCGGCCCGGGCCGTCAGGGCTGACAGTAGCCGGTACATGGCGTCTCCCGCTGGCCGGCAGCCTCCGAGCTCCCGCAGGCCGAGCGGGCGGCGGAGACGCGGGGAGGGGAGGGGAGGGGAGGCGGGTGCGGAGGGAGGAGCCGTGACCGCGCTCAGACTTTAGCAGTCGGCGCCGGACGCCGGAGCGCCGGAGCGCCGATCGCATCGAGCCCTTCCCCATTTTTACCCCCTTTTCGCCCGCTCTTCTTGCCTTGTCTCTTGACATTTCCTCATCCTCCGCCCCGTTTTTCCCCGGGCTTCCGCTCAGATCAAGTGTCGCCTCTTGAGAGAAGCCTCCCTAGCTCCTGTCCCCAGGGGAGTTCTCCCCGTACATTCTTGACCCCCGGTGGGCACACCTGAATGGCACCACTTGGTTTCATTGACTGTGACTTCTTCGGAGGGCCGTGACTTTGCTTTTGGACCCTCAGTTCCCGGACCATGCCTGGCACACAGCGGCCGCTCAGCGGGCATCTCCGTTCTCTCAACGCTCTTTTATCTCTCACTGTCTCCATTCTTTTTGTCTCATTTCAGCTCCTTCCATTTCCCTAAGGCCCTTTTAAAAACTCTTTTCTTCTGGAAGACTAGTGCCACACCACATCAAACATACAGGCATACATTAAAAAGTTTTTTCGCTGCAAAAAAGAAAGTTTGAAAGAAGTTGCACTTCAAAATTTTTAATCTGAAAGTGATATAATTTATAATTAGCTATGATTTCTGATATCTGTAGATGATCGGATTCTTGTGAAATAAGAAATCCAACCGCAAATTGCTACAAAATGTAAAAGGTTTTTACTCCTAACTGAACAATTAATGACATAATGTTAATTTGAAAGTAATTAAACATCCATTCCAATTTTACAAATTCCTTTTTATATTTTTATGTATATATATATGTACTTTTTTATATGTACATTTTTAAAACCTTAAAGGCCTTAGGTGCAGGGAGCAATATACTCAATGTATAAAATGACCTTGTCTTTCCTTGCGGGTGGAATATATAGAGTTCACAGACTTGAATTGACAAACTTGTCAGGATAAAAAGCTCTTGAGCTAATATTTGTTTAACTGGAGGAAAAGGCAGTAATGGTAACCACACCTAGTAAGAAAATACTGGTGCTAAACAATTTATAAGGCTCTGGGGTTGCCCATAAAACCAATGATCCCCAAGAGACCAGAGTATCTATCCTATGACCCAGAGGGTTTGACACTGAAGCTCACTGAAGTCTCTGAGCGCCACCTGCCGTTAGAGTGGACAGGTGCACGCCATCAAAATGATGTTGGAGGTTCCCATCCCCCACTACTACAAGCACATGACAGTGAGATGTAAAAGATATAGCCGGGGGTGGTTATAATGAAAGGTAACTATCCTTCCTTAAAACCGTGTACACGTATATCTTATGTACTCTTCTGTACCTCTCCTTGAGTCCGAAATGGAACAGAAACACAGAGCCGAAGAGAGCAAACGCCAAGATCCTGGTGGACTTCCACCAGTTGAGAAGCAGGTAGAGGCTACCCAAAGTACAGCCTCTATGAAGGGAACAGAGAGTAAATGTTCTCTATGCAAAACAAATGCCTAAGAGGCAAACTAACCAAGCAGCTGGCGGATGTGCTAGCTGCATCTTTCCTAGCACCATGGGGCAGGAGCCCAGAGTGTTAGTACTTAGCTGGCTCTGGACTGGGAGCCACAGGAACCAAACAGAAGCAAAGTAAACCACACAGGCAGAGGAAGGGGAGTACAAGAAGAGAAGAAAAGGAGAGGAAGGAAAAGGAAGGAAAGAACTTTTCCAGTAAAAATAAACCCGCAAACCAAATTACCAAAACACATGCAGGAATATATTTCAAGAAAGACTGACAACAAAATAATCAAAAAATCAAATCACCTCAGACAAATAAAAGCAGTAGCACAATCTACAGGACAATTAAAAAAAGGCCACAACCTAGCTAAAAAAAGATGAGCTGATAGAAAACAAAATATGTTTTTTTCAAAGAATTCTCAAAGAAAATGCATAATATTCATAAAACAAACAAGGAATTAGGAAACAAAAATAGGAATAAATGAAACAACATAACAAAAAAGAATCAGAAATTACAGAAATAAAAAATCATGAGATATTTTTAAAGAGCATCATTTCTGAAGCTGGAAGTACAAAACTTAGTTGGCTGCCTCTATCCAAGGTCAGTTTTTGTTTTCTCTTAGTGTTTACTTTTGCAGGCTAAACTTTTCCAGCTGCTCTAACCATTCTTCATATCTCAAGGTTTCCAGGGCCAAAACTGGTTCTAAGAAATAGATACAGTGTTTGAGAGTCTTCCAGTAAAATGAGACCATGACCTCCCACTCTCTGTACCGTTAGCATCTTTACCGTTGAATCAAAACATTGGTTCCTAATGAATTTGTGGTCAGCAATTAAATATTTTTTTTGCATAAACAAAATAGTCAAGCCCAAACTTCCCTTCCATATCATGTACTTGCAAAATTAATTTAACATATGTCTGTTAACCTTTGTCAGTTTTGGCTTAGTATTTCCATTGGCATTATTCATAATCTAAGTCCTGTCATTGGCTCTATCATAAACCTTTTGACTTACATGTCATCTGCAAACAAGATAGGCAAGACTTTTGTATTATTCAAAATAGGGCTGGATCTCAGATGGAACCCACTAATACACCAGCAGAAACTTCTCTCCAGGATATCAGAGGTCCAGTAGCCAGTACTGTTTTGATATGGTTAGTCAAACAGCTGGGAACTTATCTTTGCTAATCTGTAACCTGCTAGTGTGTAGTGTTCTAAAGATAATATTTCTGTTTCCTCTCTTATTTTCCTCTTCTGAATGTTTCCCACTGTACTTTTGACCTTAGGTTCATTGAAGGCTTTTGCAGAACCCTACTATTAATCATCCAACACATATTTATGGTTATCTGCTCTTTTTGCCAGAGAAAGTTGTTGCTGAGGTTACAAGGATTACTTAAAACAGACACATACCCAGTTGTCCTGAAAATTATAGGCTGATGGGCAAGATGTTCATGAATTACAAAAACACACAAATAATATGTAAAACTCCAACTGTAATAAGTAAGTGCTGTGAAGGAGAGATGAATAGTATGTTGAGAGGTTATAATGGTGAGATTTGATCTAGTCTGGGAGATCAGGGGTTTCCTAATGAAGATCTAAGACCTTAAGGATAAATAGGGATTAACTTGGTCTAGTATGGGCAGAAAGAGGAAGTGTTCCACGCAGTGGAATCAGCAAGTGCGAAGGCCCTGTGGTGGAAAGGAGGGAAAGTTTCATTTAAGGAATTAAAAGATGGTCATGGCAGCAGCTGTGGAGAGCTAAGGGGAATGAGGTGAGAGATGAAGCTGTGGACTGACCAACCATTCAATACCTTGTCTCCCTCTCTTGTTATTTCTTTGGAAGAAAGAATACTCTTCTAGAGCTGCTTCTAGCCGCATGTCCTGTCCAAATGTATCTCAGTATAGTATAAACTATACTATATTATCTAGTATTGTGAAATACTATTTGCTTTCTTGGGGTAATTTTGAAATTACCTCATCACTCAAACTCTGTGCTTTGGTGTGTAGATATCAGGGGACATCAATATTACTGTGAATCAGCTTCCTGCCCCACCTTCTAACCCCAAGAATTACTGAGCATGTCCTCTTTCATGTTGCTACTTTCCTTTCTTTTTTTTCTTTTTCTAGTGGGCTCATGGAGTTGCATTCTAACTGCCCATAACACCCCTTCCCAACCGCACTGTCCACTCTGAGGCTGTCAGGCAACACTGGGTCAAACTGGGGCTACATAGATGGCAGGGGCTGCTATCGCCAGTCACGAGATCCCAGATCTCTACAGAGCCAGAGACAGGGCTTTGACCAAGGATGGGAGTCAGACCAAAAAAAGTGAGTCAGGGATTACATGGGAATTTAGATTATATTTGCTCACATAGGCTGTGCAATCTAGCCTCCGTATTTGTAACAACGAAGACTTCTACATTTACTATGGTATTTCTGACTAACAAATGTATTACCTGATAGACACGCTGCTACTTCCTTTGTCATATTTGTTCCTCCACACTATTTGGTTTTAAAGTTTTGTTTGGGTGGTAAATTCTTTATCACTTAAAATTTAAATGGAGGTACATTCACTTTGGATAGCAGCTTAGAAGTATCAAGTATTAAAAAAATACTTATTACTCATGGCCCAACACCACCATTTTTAGGTTGTATACTTTAGAGTTGTGATTTTCAGAGTATGGCACTGGGATGCCATTATAAGCCTCACCTGAGTACCCTGTTAGAAATGCAAATACCAGGTCTCACCCAGATCTACTATATCAGAGACTCTAAGGGTGGCACTCAGCGATCTGATTTTAAAAAGCCCTCTAGCTGATTCTGATACATGCTAAAATTTGAAAACTACTACTCTAAATAATAACTGCAAATATTGTATCAGATAACCTTTGTTGTTAAAACGACTATTTACTTAGCTTATAGTTCTCAAGGGTGGAACCCAGGCTGGACTCAGCTAGGCAGTTCTGATTTCCTCTGGGCTCAAGTCATTGTCAGCAGTCCCACAGCCAGGTTAACTGTGGCGAAGGATGCCCTCAGATGACACAGTTCAACTCTTTTCTGTGGGACCTCTCTTTCTATAACAGGTTGGCCTGGGGCTTTTGACCTGGTGGCTAGACAGAGATCCAAGAGACAGAAAGCAGAAGCATTCAAGGCCTGTTGAGGCCTAGGCTTGTAACTGGCACACTGTCTTGTCTGCTGCATTCTCTTAGCCAAATTAAGTCTAAAATCACCCTAGATTCAAGAGGAGAGAAATGGGATTTACTTATTGATCGTGATAGAGGCAAAATCACATGCAACAGATGTAGGGAGGTTGAGGAATTGCAGTGGATACAGGGAACATGGCCCTTTATTGCAATCTTTCACACATGTGCATACAGAAACAATGCAAGAGTGTTCACTGTAGCATTTTTTATAATACCAACCATTGGAAACTAAATATCCTTCAGTGAGGGAATGGGCAAGTTGTGACACATTCATACCATGTGGATACTATGTATCCAGTAGGTCTCTAGGTCAACTAGAAGAAATCTAAAACAAAAACCTTTTCTTAAATGAAAAAAAAAAACAAACCCAAAGAGGTATTTATATATAATTATATCATTTATATGTATTTAAAACATACACAAACAATATTACATACTTTTGATGGGTATACACATATGCTTATAAAAAAAGTATTTTAGGTCTGAAGTATATACACCTAATTTACAGCAGTGATTACTACTGAGTAATGGAGAGAAGGCAAGAATCAAAATGGTGATCAGAGATTTAGTTTTATCTGTTAGGGTCTCTCTCTCTTTTTTTTTTTTTTTTTTAGTTCGGTATCATTAATCTACAATTACATGAGGAACATTATGTTTACTAGACTCTGCCTATCACAAAGTTCCCCCCACCTACCCCATTACAGTCACTGTCCATCAGCATAGTAAGATGTTGTAGAATCACTACTTGTCTTCACTGTATTGTACAGCCGTCCCTGTACCCCCCCATTATACATGCTAATCATAATGCCCCCTTTCTTTTTTCCCCACCTTTATCCCTCCCTTCCCACCCATCCTGCCCAGTCCCTTTCCCTTTGGTAACTGTTAGTCCATTCTTCGGTTCTGTGAGTCTTCTGCTGTTTTGCTCCTTCAGTTTTTTCTTTGTTTTTATACTCCACAGATGAGTGAAATCATTTGGTATTTGTCTTTCTCTGCCGGGCTTATTTCACTGAGCATAATACCCTCTAGCTCCATCCAGGTTGTTGCAAATGGTAGGATTTGTTTTCTTCTTATGGCTGAATACTATTCCATTGTGTATATGTACCACATCTTCTTTATCCATTCATCTACTGATAGACACTTAGGTTGCTTCCATTTCTTGGCTATTGTGAATAGTGTTGCGATAAACATAGGGGTGCATATGTCTTTTTCAAACTGGGCTGCTGCATTCTTAGGGTAAATTCCTAGGAGTGGAATTCCTGGGTCAAATGGTATTTCTATTTTGAGTTTTTTGAGGAACCTCCATACTGCTTTCCACAATGGTTGAACTAATTTACATTCCCACCAGCAGTGTAGGAGGGTTCCCTTTTCTCCACAACCTTGCCAACATTTGTTGTTGTTTGTTTTTTGGATGGTGGCCATCCTTACTGGTGTGAGGTGATATCTCATTGTGGCTTTAATTTGCATTTCTCTGATGACTAGCGATGTGTAGCACCTTTTCATGTGTCTGTTGGCCATCTCAATTTCTTCTTTGGAGAACTGTCTGTTCAGCTCCTCTGACCATTTCTTAATTGGATTATTTGCTTTTTGTTTGTTGTGGTGCGTGAGCTCTTTATATATTTTGGATGTCAACCCTTTATCGGATCTGTCATTTATGAATATATTCTCCCATACTGTAGGATGCCTTTTTGTTCTATTGGTGGTGTCCTTTGCTGTTCAGAAGCTTTTCAGCTTGATATAGTCCCACTTGCTCATTTTTGCTTTTGTTTCCCTTGCCTGGGGAGATACGTTCATGAAGAAGTTGCTCATGTTTATGTCCAAGAGATTTTTGCCTATGTTTTTTTCTAAGAGTTTTATGGTTTCACAAGTTATATTCAGGTCTTTGATCCATTTCTAATTTATTTTTATGTATGGGATTAGACAATGATCCAGTTTCATTCTCTTACATGTAGCTGTCCAGTTTTGCCAACACCAGCTGTTGAAGAGGCTGTCATTTCCCCACTGTATGTCCATGGCTCCTTTATCATATATTAATTGATCATATATGTTTGGGTTAATATATGGAGTCTCTATTCTGTTCCACTGGTCTGTGGCTCTGTTCTTGTGCCAGTACCAAATTGTCTTAATTACTGTGGCTTTGTAGTAGAGCTTGAAGTTGTGAAGTGAGATCCCCCCTATTTTATTCTTCCTTCTCAGGATTGCTTTGGCTGTTCGGGATCTTTTGTGGTTCCATATGAATTTTAACACTATTTGTTCCAGTTCGTTGAAGAATGCTGTTGGTATTTTGAAAGGGATTGCATTGAATCTGTAGATTGCTTTAGACAGGATGGCCATTTTGACAATATTAATTCTTCCTAGCCAAGAGTATGGGATGAGTTTCCATTTGTTAAGTGTCCTCTTTCATTTCTCTTAAGAGTGTCTTGTAGTTTTCAGGGTATAGGTCTTTCACTTCCTTGGTTAGTGGTCAGTCTTTTTTGAATTCTTGGGCTGGTGGATCCTGGAGGACCAGATGGTTACCTTTTTCTTTAGACATTCAGTAACATAAAAAGCTGGTCTGCAGAGAGGAAAATGAGACAGATATGCAGAAATGAGAGGCCATTTTGCAAGACATACAATTAGTTGGCTAGTTAATTAGGTAAACAGTTAGGATAGGAGCTGTTTGAGTTTGATAGCTTGGGCTCCAGCTTTCAGCTTACTATGACTCTCAGCATACCTCCTATGTGGGGAAGTTTGCAAGAATCACTTTAAACATTCCCATAACTCCTGCACTCTTTTATTTGCTTTTTTTCTTTCAAAATTAAGCTGAATGGGTTCCTGTTACATCTAATAAAATAATCCTTTACTATAGCACCATCACAAAGCATATTTCTACATGAAGTAGTAACCTGTTTCTTAATGCCAGAGCTTTGTGATTATGACATGTGACATTCTTCTGAATGATGTTCTATATGGGAAAAATCTCTTATAAGGGGATAGCTTTGATAGTTTAAAATTTATTACTCATTTTCTCTATTTTCACACTTCTAAATAATTTAGGGTCAAAAAAGAAGCCTCAAGGAAAACAAAAAGAATGTTGAACTGAATTAAAGTGAATATACAACATACCAAAATATGTGGAACACAGATAAAATACCTTTAAGAGGGTACTCACTAAATATAAGTGCTATAAATTCAGAGATGCTATATACATAAATATCTCAATCAGTAATCTAAGATTCCACCTAGAAAAAGAGCAGCAAAATAAACCCAAAGCAGCAGAAAAAAAAGGAAATAAGAGCCTCTATAGATGAAATTGAGAACAAAAAAAAAATCAGAGAAAATAAATGACACAAAGACCCAGTTCTTTGAGAAGATCAATAAAGTTGACACATCTTACCCAATATATAATTTGAATTACCCTGTAACTATTAATAAAATTGAATTTTTAATTTAAAAACTCTGCAAAATAAAATATCCAGGGCCAGGTGGTTTTACTGGAGAAGTCTACTGAACATTTAAACAAGAATTAGCATCAATTCTACACAATCTCTTCCAGAAACCAGACATGGAGGACCACCTTCCAATTCATTTTAATAGGTAATATAATCCTAGTACCAAAACCAGACAAAAACACTACAGAAAAAAAAAATTACAGCCCAATATCCCTCATGAATATAGATGCAAAAATTCTTAACAAAATATTACCAAATAAAATTCAGCAATACATAAAAAAATTATACTTCATGACCAAGTGAGGTTTATTCCAAGGATTCATGACTGATTTAATATTAAAAAATCAATCAATATAATCTACCATATTAAGAAGCTAAAGAAGAAAAATCACATGATGAAAGCAATTGATGTAGAAAATTCATTTGACAAAATTGAACTTTTTCATAATAAAAACTCATAAAAATAGTAATATAGAAGAACTTGCTTAAATTGACAAAAAGGGTCTAAAAAATTACAGTTAACATTACATTTAATGGGGAGAGACTGAATTCTCTCTCCCTAAGATCAAGAATAAGGCAAGTATGTTCACTTTCACCACCTATCCCACATAGTGTTGGAAATTGTAGCCACTACAATAAAGCAAGAAAGGAAATAAAAGGCATACAGATTAGAAAGAGATAAAACTATCCCTAAACTGTCCTTATTTGCAGATGACATGATTGTCTAGGTAGAAAACCCCAAAGGAATCTTAAAAACCAAGCAAGCAAATAGAAAAGGCTTCCTAGAAATAATAAATAAATTCAGCAAGGTCACAGGTTGAGAGATAAGCACACAAATACCAATTGTATTTCTATATACTAACAATGAGCACTTGAACATCACAATTTTAAATACAATACCATATTCTATTTAAAAAATCCCCAAATACTTAGGTGTAAATCTAATAAAATATGTGCAGGACGTACATGCTGAAAACTACACTACAGTGATGAAAGAAATCACAGAAGATGTAAAATCACTGGGAGGCATATTATGTTCATGGATTAGAAGATTCAACATAGTAAAGATGTCAGTTCTTCCCAAATTGATGCATAGGTTTAATACAATTCCTATCAAAATCCCAGCAAGATTATTTTGCAAATACAGACAACTATACACTAAAATTTATATGGAAAGACTAAAACAATTTTGGAAAAGAAGAATAAAGTAAGTGATATCAATCTATCTGATTTGAAGACATATAGTAATGAAGACTGTGTGGTACTGGCAGAGGAACAGACGTATAGATTAATGGAATAGAAAAAAGAATATAGAAATAGACCCACACAACTGCTTTTTCATAATATTTCAAAAGTAACTTAATGGAAGAAACATAGACTTTTAAACAAGCTATGCTGGAACAATTGGACATTTATAGCCAAAAAAAAAAAAAAGAGCCTTGATCTAAGCCTCACACCTTATACAAAAGTTAACTCAAAATGGATCATACACTTAAATGTAGAGGTAAAACTATAAAACTTACAGAAAAAATTTCAGGAAAAGTTTTTGGGGACTGGGGTTATTGAAAGAGTTTTTAGACTTGACAACAAAGACATGATACATACATAATACAGGGGCTTAATAAATATTAGACTTCTGCTCTGAGAAAGACTGTTAAGAGGATGAAAAGACAAGCTACAGAGTGGGAGAAAATATTTGCAAACCACACATCCAACAAAGGACCAGCGTCTAGAATAATTAAAGAACTCTCAAAACCCAACCATAAAAAATAAACTATTTAGTTAGAACATGGGCAGAAGACATGAAGAGACATTTCACTGAAGAGGATACATAGAGGGCAAATAAGCACATGAAAAGATGTTCAAAATCATTTCACTAGGAAAATGAACTAAAACTACAATGGGATATTATTACACATCCATCAAAATAGCAAAAATAAAAAAAGTGACAATTATTTTTGTCATATTATGGCAAGGATGCAGAGAACCTGGATCACTCATATATTGCTAGAAGGAATGTAAAATGGTATAGTCAGTTGTGAAAATAGTTTGGCAGTTTCTTAAAAAAAAAAAAAATGGGCAGCTACCATCTGATGTTTGCAATTCTGATCATTTAGCCCAGAGAAGTGGGGATTTGTGCTCATACAAAAGCCTGTACACAAATACTTATATCAGATTTATTCATAATAGTCCAAACTGCAAACAGTCTATATGCCCTTCAATGGGTGTATGGTTAAACAAACGGTGGTATATCCATACATGTAATACTGCTTGGTAAAAAAATGAATGGCCTATTGATACACACAATAACCTGGGTGAATCCTCAGAGAATTACTATGAATGATAAAAGCAATTCCCAAAGGCATGTATCTGTATGATTTCATATATAAAATATTTTTAAAAAGTTATGGAAATGGAGGATGGATTGGTGTTTGCCAGTGGTTAAGGCTGGGGGTAGGGGTGAGAGGCAAGGGATGTCGGTTTACAAAGATAATCTGAGGCATCCTTGTGGTGATGGAATGTTCCTGTATCTTGACTGTATCAGTTGTCAGTCTCCTGGTTGTGATATTGTCCTATAATTTTGCAAGATGTTACCATGGAGAAACTGGGAAAAACACAGGATCTCTCCGTCTTACTTCTTAGAATCGCATGTGACTCTATAATTATCCTAAAATAAAGTAATCTTGTTTAAAAATAAGAGATGTAGTACAGACCAGGATGAATATGCTGAAACTCAAATGAAATCATATCTCTCCTCTACTCAAAATGCTTTAAGGCTCCATTTACCAATAGGAGAAAGTCCAGACTCCCGTGATTAGGCATGTGGTAGGATAGGTGGGATAACCTATTGAGAAAAAATGTGTGGTTTTTTTTCCTTTTCAATATTGGATTCATCACAAAGGAATGAACCACATTTCCTCCCCTGCCAACAGGGTAGCTGGGCCTCTGAGACCTGAAGGTCTGGGCTATCTTTACCCTCCAGGGGGTAGTTAATAACTGTAACTGGTCATTGGAGAAGTCTCAACCCACTGAAGTATAATTGGATTTTGTTTTTCCCAGCTATCTACTTTGCTCAGCCAAATCCTTTCCTACCTGTGTAGGAAGGAATTTAGTGACATCTCTGGTTCAAAACCTTTTCAGCCACATCTAGCTATTAAAATAGTGTAATTTCAAGGGAATATTCAGTTGCTTCAGGTATCATTTTCTCTGCCAAGTCCAGTTCAAAGTCCTTTCTTCAGGAACTGGGCAAGGTGCCTCTTGGGTTGAGGTCCTGGCAGGGGTTGAATGGGGGTGGAGGGGCTTCGGCTTGCTTGCTTTTATCTCTCTTTGATTTCCCTCCAGTCCCACACACCCATGCCCACTGTCAGGAACAGGTGCCGGGAAAGGGGGCAGACAGAAGATCGGTGGTTGGTGCAGGTTCTTAGTGTGGCTCTGGGGCTGGGCCATGCAGCTGGCAAAGGCTTGGAGAGCCTGCCCCTGGAAGGTGCGGCTGCCTGTGCACATTGAGCAGGAACCTCCCCAAACCATGGATTTGCAAAGCCCAGTGCAGGTCTCCTAATACTAAGCTTGATACTGATGGAGATAAGCTTCCAGACAGGATTCCCCTTGCAAGTGGCCTGCACAGGCCTGTGGACCCCACAGAGCCCCACAGCAGCAGCCACCCCGAAGAGAGGACCAGCAACCCAACCCCACAGTTTTCTGGGGCTCTTGTTAAAACAAAGGAGGGGGAAGGACTCTCCTCCCCAAAGAAAATTGATATTGAGCTTTTTATCAACTTTGATGGGTGGGGCTCTAGCTGTATTGATTTATGCAAATAAAAAGATAAAGCATTATTTGTGTCTTGAGCCCCAGGGACCCTGCCAATTTATTGAATGAATACATCAGTGAAGTAATTCATTTTTGTTATACTCTTCAGCACTGAATTGAAGTGTAGTGGATATTTGTCATTCTTTTAGGCCCCTTCAAAACACTTTTATTTGAGAGAATGTATCTTCTCAATTCCACCTCTCTAAGGAATAACAGTAGTGATAGCAAATGCTTGCATAGTTCTTTTCCATGCCAGGCACTGCTCTAAGCAATTTACATGTATCATCTCACGTAAGCATCACACCAACTCTAAAGGTGGAGAGTGTTGTTACCATTGCCCTGTTATACACGAGGAGATGGCAGTTCAGGAAGTTAAGTAATTTGCCCAAAGCCACACAGCAAGTAGGTGGTGGCGTCAGGCATTTACTTTCCTAGACTTCCTTCACTTGGCAGCAGGAGTGTGCCATAGGACCCACCAGTCAGAGGCGCCCGGTTTCAGAAGCTGGTAATGCCATCAAGGGTGGTGGCTGAGACATCTAGCTTCTGGGCAGCAGGGGCACAGGTTCTGGTGGAGAGTCTGGTCCCCATCTAGGCTGCAGGGCTGCACCACTGCCTGCCTGGGTGCCTTTCCAGGCAACACAGCTGCTCTCAATTCCCCAGCTTCTGGGGGTGCCCTAGTATTAAAGACTCCATGTATTTTTCCTTCACATCTGTTGTCCAGGCTTAATTCAGAATAGCACCCCAAAATATACAATGATCCCAATTTAATAAATTCCTTTTCTACTTGAATTGGCTATAGTGGTCTTCGTAATTTGCAGCTAAGAATGTGTCTGAGACAAAAGACTCTTCAGAATCAGACTCCTTCCTTCCTACTTTCCTCATCTGCCTCCTCTCACCAAGGCTCTTACCTCAGTTCTCTGAAAACAGAAGGCTGTTAGATGCCTCCAGGTCTTTGCACAGGTTTTTCTTTCTTTCCAAACTCGAGCCAGCCTCCTCCAAGCCCACTTCTCAGCTTGGCCTCAGCCTTGGCGGTAAAGCCTTGAACTGACACTAACAGTTCCTTCAGGCTCAAGGCTGCATCCTCAGGCTGACCCTGCCTGCCTACAGTGCCGGCCTGAGAGAACGCTAGGCTGCCCGAAGCATTTACTGTGAGTTTCAGTAAAAACCTGAAGACAGGGCATCTGTCTTCCGGTCTCTGCGGGAGGGTAGGAGGCAATCTTCAGTATGCACCACTTAACAAGCGCAGATGGTGCTCACACGGACTAACACGCTTTTCCAGGTCTGGGTGATTTCTTATTTCCCTGACTCTGCTCATCCTGCCCCCTCCCTCACCCCTCATTCTCCCTTTAACACACCCTGCCGCCTCAGCCCAAATCGGAACGGTGCTCAGCTCTTTCCCCTACTGTCAGCAGTTCCTGAATAAAATCTGTTTTCACCACTTACCTAATGCCTGGCAGAGTTTATCTTTGATGGTGCTCAGTGAAGTGTCCTACCCAAAACACCACTCTTGAGAAACACAGATCTTTGTTTTCAAAACAAGGTCTTATGGGGTGTGTTCACTGGGCCAATTCATCAAGACATACAGTATTTCCACCTGTATCTAACACTTTAGTGTAAATGTTCATATAGAACCAAAGAAAAAATGATAATGAATGATAATTTAAGAATTAATCATTGAAATGGTGTGAAGCGGAGAAAGCAAAGACATTCTGATTTGCAGTGGCCAAAGCAAAACATGTACAAAGACCATGAGAACATGGAGGAAGAGGAATTTGGTATGACTACAGGTGTGTTTAGAAAATACTTTATTGAGATATAATTGAAACATGATAAACCACATGTATTTAAGGTATACCATTTGGTAAGTTTGGGCATACGTATACACCTGTGAAATCATCACCACAATCAAGGTGATGAACGCATCTATCATCCTCTTCATCCCCTCCTCCCTCCCACTCACTCCCTTACCCATTCCCCAAGCAACCATTGACCTATTTTCTGTCACTGTAGATTAGTTTGCATTTTTTAGTTTTATATATACATATATATATATGAAATCATATAGTATGCATGTGCCCTTTCTTTGAACTGCCTTCTTTTACTCAGCATAATTATTTTGAAATTAACACATGCCAATTTACATATTAATAGTTCATTCCTTTTTTACTGAGGGTAGCATTGCATTGTATGGATATACCATAATTTATTTATATATTTATCTGTTAATAGACATTTGGGTTATTTCCAGTTTTTGATTATTGCCAATAAAGCTGCTGTGAACACTCGTACAAATTTTGGTGTAAGCGTAGGTTTTCATATCTCTTGTGTATATACCTAGGAGTGGCATTGTTGGGTCATATGATAACTCTGTGTTTAATCTTTTGAAAATCTGCCAGTTTGTTTTTCAAAGCAGCTGCTTCATTGTACTTTCCCATCAGCAGTGTGAGAGCTCCAGTTTCTTAACATCCTTGCCAACGCTGCCTTTTTGATGATAGCCATCCTTGCAGGTGTGAAGTGGTATCTCATGTGGTTTTGCTTTGCATTTCCCTGATGGCTAATGATGTTGAGCTTATTGCACGTTTTCTTTGGAGAAATGTCGATTCAGATCCTTTACCCATTTATATAACTTTCTTGAAATGATAAAATTGTGGACTTCAAGACTTACTATAAAGCTACAGTAATCAAGTACTGGCAAAAGAACAGACAGAAAGATCAATTAAACAAAATAGAGAGCCCAGAATTAGACTCACATAAATACAGTCAACTGCTCTTTGACAAAGGAGCAAAGGCAATTCAATGGGGCAAAGACAGTCTTTCAACAGATGGTGCTGGAACAACTGCCTGTCCACATGCAAAAAAATGAATCTAGACACAGACCTTCTCCCTTCACAAAAATTAACTCAAATGTTCACAGACCTATCTGTAAAATGCAAAAATATAAAACTGCTAGAGGATAACCCAGGAGGAAATCTAGATGACTCTGGGTTTGGCCATGACTTTCTAAATATACACCAAAGGCATGATCCATGAAAGAAAGAATTGCTAAACTGTACTTTTTTAAAATAAAAAATTTCTGCTCTGTGAAAGACATGTCAAGAGAATGAGAAGACAAACCACAGACTGGGAGAAAACATTTGCAAAAGACATATCTGATAAAGGACAGTTGCCCAAAATACACAAAGAACTCTTGTTTTTCACTACAGTGAAAACGCATTCATGTGTGACTTGATTACTTTCTTTAAAAAAGTCATTATGACATTTCAAGACAGGGCAGTCCCAGTCCAGGAGAGGCATAGGCCGGCTCTTCAGATGATGGGAATCGAATTCCTATTTTTCTTTTAATCACGGAGGCAATGACCAAACAATTAAGCTGACAAGTTGAGGGAAAGAGATGTGGGAGGAAAACAAACCATACAACTATAAACTGGAAGATTAGTTCACAAGTAGCAGGAAAAAGAACTCAACAATAAGAAAACAAACAACCTAATTGAAAATGGGCAAAAGACCTTACCAGACACCTCCCAAAGAAGATATACATATGGCAAACAAGCATATGAAAAGGTGCTCCACATATGTCATCAGGAAAAGACAGGTTAAAACAATGAGATACCACTACACACCTATTAGAATGGTCAAAATCCAGAATTACTGACACCACCAAATGCAGACAAGAATACAGAGCAACAAGAACTCTGGTGTGAATGCATCGCTGGTATGAATGCAAAGTGGAATAGCCACTTTGGAAGACAGCTCAGTGATTTCTTAATTAAAGAAACTAAACATGCTTTTACCATATACTCTAGCAATTTCTCTACTTGGTATTTAATACCAAAGGAGTTGAAAACTTATGTCCACACAAAAGCTGCATATGGATCTTTATAGAAGCTTTATTCATTATGGCCAAAACTTGGAAGCAACCAAGATGTCCTTCAGTAGATGAGTGGATAAAAGAACTGTGGTACATCCAGTCAATAGAGTATTATTCTGCAGTAAAAGGGAGAAATGAGCTATTAAGCCATGAAAAGATATGGAGGAAATAAATGCATATTATTAAGTGCATACTATTTAGTGAAAGAAGCCAGTTTAAAAAAGCTACATGATGTCTGACTCCAACTATATGGCATTTTGGAAAAGGCAAAAGTACAGAGATAGTAAAAAAAGGTCAGTGGTTGTTAGGGAACAGGGGAGAGGAAGGAATAGGCGGAGAGCAGAGGATTTTTAGGGCAGTGAAACTATTCTGTGGTGGGCAGCAGAACTACTACAATGGTGGATACATGTTATTTAAAATTTGTCCAAACCCAGAGGGTGTATAGCATGAAGAGTGAACCTAATGAAAACCATGGACTTTGGGTGATAATGATGTGTCAGTGCAGGTTCATCAGTTGTAACAAATACACTGCTCTGGTGGGGGATGTTGATAATGGGGGAAGCTATGCATCTGTCAGGAAGGAGGTATATGGAAAATCTCTGTATTTTCTGCTCAATATTGCTGTTACCCTAAGACTGCTCTAAAAAAAGTCTATTTTTAAAAAAACACAGAGTGCAAATTAAGTTGTGATGAGTAATGGCAGAGTTCAAATCCCCATTCTGGTACTAACTGTTTAAAAAGAAACAAACCAGATCGCTCTCAAAATGTTCTTGTGTCTTTTCCTGAAAGTGATTATCGCACAACTTCCAAAGCCCACCTCAAGTCCTGTCTCCTGTGCGTAGATTTCTTTGATCAAGATCAGCCCTAAATGTTGTTTATTCTGATTCAGATTGCAAACCATCGAAGGCATAACTTTGTGTTACACATGTTTATGTCCCTCACATACAAAGTTCAGGGCTTGTTTTGTTGTCTGATGGGTCTGAATTTAGATGAGCTCTGAACCTTGGTTTCTTCATCTGTAAATTAGGCCTAATAATAATGACACTGAAGGTTTGTTGTGAGGACTAATTAAATGTGCTTCAACCTGTAAACAAAGAAAAGATAAACATTAATGAGTAGACTGGCTGATTAGATTAAAGATTAGAGCTGTTTATTCCCCTCGAATATTATTTCTAGTGATACTAAAAATCTAGGTGTCAATCCCTAAAGTCACTAGTTTTTTTCCTGCTCCTTGTGAACTAATCTTCCAGTTTATAGTTGTATGGTTTGTTTTCCTCCCATATCTCTTTGCCTCAACTTGTCAGCTTAATTGTTTGATCATTGCCTCCATGATTAAAAGAAAAATAGGAATTCGATTCCCATCATCTGAAGAGCCGGCCTATGCCTCTCCTGGACTGGGAGCCGCCCTGTCTTGAAATGTCATAATGACTTTTTTAAAGAAAGTAATCAAGTCACACATGAATGCGTTTTCACTGTAGTAAGGGCATTTTAAACTCTTGGGCTGGGATCCAACCCTGCAGATCCTTCCATGCCCATCTCTACAGACCCACTGGGGGTAAGATGCACGGCTCCATAGCTCTGTCACTACCGCTGTGTCTTCTGAATTAACCCTGAGGGCCTGATGGGTGTCCCCATTTCACTGAAGAGCCAGTTGTGCGGCAGAAGGAACCCAGCAGAGGATATTCCAGTCAGGGAATTTTTCTCGTGGCCTTAATAACAAGTAGCCTCTGACATTTACCTCCTGGGTAAGTGGGAAAGGATCTTAGGTCCAAATAGCGAAGAAAGAGATAACAGACCACTGTAGGCTATTTTCATCTCACAGCTCTAAACAATTTCCAGCGGCAGATGTTAAAATATCCAGACTCCATGGGGAACAGAACAGATGACATTATTCATCCTGCCTGTGCTGGTCTGAGGCCCTCTGCATTCATAGTATTTGATGACTCATGTGGAGCAACCTTGCCTATGCTCACAGGCTGCATTCAATTCACTTCGGCATATAAAACCTTTTACAGAGTCACTGTGGGCCAGACCTCTATGCTTGGGATATACAAACATGAACAAGTTCCAGCAGACCCTCTGGAGTTCCCAGTTAGCAAACAAGCCAGGTGGACAGCCCCTGCCCAAGGGAGCCTGCGGAGGGGTGAGTGGGCTGAGATCCAGTCTGTGCTCCTATTTCCAAGCCATGTGTCTGGCTAGGGAGGAAGGGGTGACTTTTTCTAACATGCACGGAGCAACGTGTGATCCCAGCAGCTCTGGACCGAGGTACAGGTTTAGAATTCATTAATACACGAAGGTAAGTGCTCTAATAGAGGCAGATATCAACAGCCATGAGAAGGAAGGAGAGAACAGGCGAGCCTCCCTAGGGAAGGAGTTAAGGAGAGTGACAGGGAGGGAGGGCCATTTCAGGAGGGCCATGGAGGAGAAACAGGAGTTCACCCCATAGAACTGGTGAAGGAAAGGCAAACAGGGCTGGAAAAACAGTAACAAAGATGCAGAGGCTTGGCAACACAAGGCCTGTTTCTAGAACAGGGAGTTGTACAACCCTGCTGTTGGAGATGAGGCCAGAAGGTAGGCAGGGCCAGATGGTACAGGCCTTAGAAGCCACACTGAGGATACTGGGCTTCAGCCTATAGACCGGTGATTCTCAAGCTTTGGTGTAATCTAAAACAAGTGGAAGGCTTGTTACAAGTGTGGTTTCCTTGGCCCAAGCCACAGAGATGAGTTCTGATTCAGCAGGTCTGTGGTGGGGGGGGGGGTCCAAGAGTGACTTTTTTCAATGATTTCCCACTGGATTTTGATACAGTGGTCAGGGGAGAAGCGGTGCTGAGCTTGGAGGGTTTTCAGAGCAGTTTAGGCAGCAGAACGTCTGCTGTGCCTGCTGATGCAAAGACCACACTGCAAAGTGGAGAGTGGGGGCTGCTGGTGAATCCCCTTTTCCAGTGCATGCTCTTAGAAAGCTATTTCAGGGCCCAGCCCTTACTTAACTCACCCCCAAGTGTGCGGGTCAGGTGATAGTTAAAAATGTGAAGAAAGCAGACAAGAGGGTTAAAGGAAAGGATTTCAGGTCAGCTTTACCACCTGTGAGTTGGGTCACTTCAGGCGAATCCATTTCCCCTCTGGGTCTCTATTTGTACACCAGCAGGAGTTCTCTCACCATACGGGTCAAGACTTTGAATGCTCCTAGCGAGAGGTTCATTGCATACGAGGATGACATATGACAACAAAATAAACTCTAATAGTGGAAATTGGAATAGGTTCAGAGTTGTTTTAGGGAAGGGAAATTCTTTCTGAAACGTTCTCAGGCTTGTCTGAGTGCCTCATAGCTCCCAGCATGGTGCACTCTACCTAGTAGGCACTCAATACATTTTGCTTAATAATAAACAGCATCTAGTGTGTCAGAGTTGGCTTTTCAGGCTCAGCACAATTGAAACTCCTCCTCTGTGCTTTATCCGACCTATGATCAGCAGGCATTTAATATGGTGACCCTCCTATTATCCAGACTTTATTGACTATCTGGATGTTTATCAGTTTGCATATTGGAAGAGCCTGCCAGAAGTTAGGATGTGGTTAGTGCAGAACAATGCAGTAGACATGTTGGCTCACTGGTGGTCAAGGAAAGGCCAGAGTGGAAGCAGTGACTAGGAAGGCCATGCATTTGAAGATGCTTCTCAGGTGAGGCAGAAGCTATTGAGGTCCTGTCTGCATTTCCAGGCTGCTCTTTCCAGCGGCTCGCACCTGCATCCTTGTGGCTGAGGACTCTGGTACCAGAGCCTGTCCTACTTGTGAGTGCAGCAGGCAGAAGGTGTCAGGGAATTATTGCCATAGCCACTGCAAAAAAAAAAAATATTGATGGGACTAGGTGTTTGCCTCAGCTCCCTTGCTCCTGGGATGGGTTAACTGTCTCCCAGAGATCCCCCGGGGTAGGGGTTAAGCTCCAGATGGGTGCAGTGGTGGCTTGCATGAGCACGCGTACTTCCTCCCCAGCTCAGCCCTCCACTGGTGTTTCCTGGGACCATCTCCAGACAAACCACCTGTCCTGGGATCCTTGCTGCAGGTGCTACTTTTGGGGGAAGCCCAAATAAGACATCAATCAGGCCACTGGGAGTGTGATCACTGAGGTCATTGATTTGTAGTTGGGGACTAACAAAAGACAGGGCCACCATGGGGCTTACAAAGCTACAGAGGACAAAGCTGAAGAGTCCCACATAAAGAGAGGTGAGCACAGGGGAGACTCATGGGGGTGAGGTCAAGGAGGAGGGGGAAGCCTAGGTGGATATTTACCCTGGCCTTGACCCGGTGATTTGTATTAGACAAACATTATCAAGCCACGACACTAAACCTAGGAAGATGTCATCTCAATTTTGCAGGTTAGGAAACCATGACTGAAGGAAGTTAAATAATTTGCTTTCGATCATGTGACTATGGAGTGGCATAGAGAAGGATTCAAACTCAGGCCTCTCTGGTGCCAAAGTCTACACTCTATTCCTCAGAGCTCACCTAACAGTGCACACATAATGAGTAACTAAGAGTGACTAGTATGGTCTTTATGAAGAAGAGCCAGTGGTTCCTCAGGCCAGGCCAGGTTTCCCAGGGAGGGGCGACCTTGGGGAAGTTGAGGTCAGCCACACTGATTCGCAGCAGATCAGGAAATTGGATTGGTCTATGGCCCTAGCAGTTATCTGGCCCAGGGGAACTGAATGAAAACAGGTAAACTCAGACCCATGTACAGTCTAGGTACAAACCTGTTGACCAGATATTCATGTTAGTTGGTATATTAGTTTCCTATTGTTGATGTAACAACTTACCACAAACTTAGTGGCTTCAAACAACACATATTTATTTTCTTATAGTTCTGGAAGTCAGAAGTCTGAAATCTGTTTCACTGGTCTAAAAAGCAAGGGGAGAGCTACTTCTGGAGGCTCTAGAGGGAAATCTATTTCCTTGGCTTTTCCAGCTTCTAGACACCTACCTCATTCTTCGCCTCCTCGTCTGTCTGTCTTCAAAGCCAGCAGCCTCACCTCTTCCAGTCTCTCTCTCTGAATCTTGCTACTGACTCTTCCTTGGGAGAACATTTGGCTTGTCCAGGTAGCTCAGGATCATATCCTCATCTCAAGATTCTCATTAATCACATGCAGAGCCTCTTTTGCCGTGTGAGGTAACATACGTACAAGTTCCAGGGATTCAGAGGTGAACGTCTTTGGGGAGCTATTATCCTGCCTCCCACAGTTGGCCAGTTTTTTTCTCTCCTCTCCAGCAGGGGAGGATGTGTGTAAGGCCAGTCTGTGATCAGAGGTTGCTTGGGGGACATGAGGCCAGAGCACCGGGGTGTGGATGGCCTCCAGGGACGGGGTCAGCTGCCAACTATGAGCGAGCTGGATGCCAGTCCTCCACCCAACAAACAGGGAGTGGGAACTGCTGACCCTCAGCCCTCCCTTTCTTGTAGCTGCCTTGCATTTTCAGCAGGCAGACCACAGACTGACTGCCGTTCCTGCTCTCCACTTACAGATTTGGGTGGCTCCTAACTCCCCACCGCTGGCACGTTTACACATCATCTTTTGTGGTTGCTTGATGGGACCGTCCCATCTTGGGTCCCCTTTAAATGTGCCCGTTCACGTGGTCTGACAGCCCCACGTTACATACCAGTCTCTCGGGACAGCGCTGGACCCAGCTAGTTGCCCAGGACCCTGCTGCTCCTTGACTGTCTCTCCCTATCTCTCTGACTTCTGAGCATATACGCCAGGTTCCAGAACCCACTCTGCCCTTCCTCTGTGATTTTGACAAGCTGTTAGGACTTCTTTTTTGAACTGTGCCCAAATAATCCCATCCATTATGTGTTGATTTTTATGAATAACCTTGTCTCAAGTTTCCAGAATAACTTCAGTCTCAAACGTATTGACCTTTAAAAAAAAAAAACCGATTCACAGTTATTTGTGTTTCCCATTCAGTGTCTATGTCTCCGAAATTCATTCAAAGAATGTTCTGTGAGAACCTGTTCATGTGCCAGGCACTGGGTATGGGCCTGGGAATACAAGGGTAAGCAGACTTGCCCCTGATCTCATGGTGCCCAGAGACCGGTACGGAAGGTGGATCTTTATCAGATAATCACACTTATAAATGTGTAATTAAAAATGGAGGTAATTGCTCTTAAGGAAAGAAACATGGTTAATGAAAATCCAGAGACCTGACCTAGATTGGAGATCCTCAAGGGAAATTTTCCTGGGAAGTGCTATTTGAACTGTGATCATCGGGTGGGTGGAGGGGACAGCTGGGGGAATCTGGGAGGTTAGTGAGGCTGTAGGCAGAGAGGGATAGACAGAGAGCAGGGGTCAAGATGATGCAGCAGAGGCAGGCAAGGACCGAGGGAAGGGTTCTGAGTTTCATTGCAGAGCATGAGGTTTTTACATAAGGGGAAGGTGGTGATGCAGTCAGACTTAGATGCTGAAACCATCATCTGGTTAGAGCCTGAAGAACAGACTTTGGGGAAGGAGAGGGCAGAATTGGTGCAGAGAGAGCAGTTAGGAGACTCGCAGTAACAGAATTGAGACATGAAGGTGACTTGGCCAGCAGCGTGGTAGCAGTGGAGGAAAGAAGTGTTTGGTTCCCTATAATTTGGAGGCAAAACCCAGAAGTTTGTATATGGGGGAAAAAGAGTGGAAGATTTCAAAGATATAAACTCCTATTAACTGAATTGATGTTTATGTTCAATCGCAAGGAAACATTTTTAGAAGGATGGAATGCCCACTCTTGTGTATTTTACGACAGGCTTAAGAAGAACAGCTGCTTTCAGCATGAGAGTGTTGCACATCCTCATGAACCTTGGACATGACTGTGGTGGTGGCTGCCGGAAGAAGTTCACATATTCAAGTTCAAGTCCTTGGGTGGCCTCTACGGTTGCCACTTCTACGGCCAGAACCCTTCTAACATTCTTTGTGGTAGGGGAAGAGCTGTCTTTAAAACCAAACCACCAGCCAAAGCCGGCTGTCCTTAGAGTGAGAGGTTTATAATAAATCAGAGAATTCTGGGAATCCAGCCCCAAGAATGCTGGTCCCTTTTCCCACTTGTGACTGTCTTCTGAACTTTAGGATTTGGCAGTCATTCAAACCAAATAACTCTGGGGTGCAAAAGCCAATGGAGTCCAGAACAGTCTCTGCTTCACTGTTTGAGATTAGTGTCTACTGGGCATCTCAGAATCCTTGCTCTTTTCCCTTTTTAGTTAGAACAGATTCTCTGGCATAATGAGATTCTGCATGAACATTTATTTCTCAATCTGCTTTTCTGTAACAAGGCATTTGGTTGCTTCATTGGGAGAGGATTTACAAGCTCTCACGCTTGAGTCCCTGATCCTGAGTATCCTAGTGGCACCACTTGCATGTGCTAATTAGAGTCCCTTGCTAATGAGAGTGGGTCCTTCTAGGAACATGGTGTCAGATTCTGCTACCCAAGGGTCAGAGACCTGGCCTCCCGAACAGCAGAGGGGTAGTGGGGGAGAGGAGTGTGCACCCTGGGATGAATGCAGAAGGATCCCAAATGGAGCATGGCCAGTGAGTCCACACTGGGCCACTACATTTGCTCAATTACACATTATGAAAAAGGGGGAGGAATGAGGAAAGCAAATGAAGACTAACAACTACTGCATCCAATGCACATCTAAGGCTCCAAAATCTCATAGTTGAGATCCATGCACACCTAAGTCCTGGTCTCCTGTTTCATTATCACCATCTGCAATTCTCAAGCTGTGCTTTGAATCATGGTGGGTAGGGGCTTAGTGGGTGGGGGTGTTAACAAACTAATGTCTTCAGTAATGCTTTCATTCATTGCCTCATGATATGTGAGGTCCCCCAACTCACTCTATTTGTATTTAACCTGGTGGTTCGTAAGGCAAGCTATGGCCACTTTAGTTCTGTCCCTTGTTGTGTCTGTCCAACACACCCTTCCTCCCAAGAAGGCGCTCACCATGTTTGGTTTTTGAGCTTGGTCTCTACACCCTGTCTTAGCACTGGAACCTCATGCCTTTTAAGAATGTGGACACTCACCCCTTTAACTCTCTCCCTTCTGGCCTCCCCCAATTTCAGCTTCTAGGAGCTTGGTCAGTGCCTCCCCGCCCCCCTCGGGGGTTGTGGGCAGATACATCTTCATAAGCGATCTGTGAGGTAGGAACGAATATGTTCCCCACTTTACAGGTGAGGAAATTAATGCCCCAAAAGGTTAAATGGTCCATGTAAGACCACCCAGTGCTGGACTTTACCTTTTTTGGTTCTGTAATCCAAAGAATTCATTATTCTAATTTATAGCAATTATGATTACCCACTTACTCAGATGGAAAGGATTAATGAGATAAAGATGCAAAGTTAGTGAGGCTAGCACAGATAAGGCCCAGGTCACTGGGAGCCAACGGAATAAATGTGGGCATTAAACATTACCCCAAGTATTTTATATTAGTTAGCTCTGGCTGCTGTAACAAAGAGTCCTAGATTTAGTGGCTTAAACAATAGAGATTTATTTTCTCACAGTTCTGGAGTTGGAAGTCTGAGATGAGGGTGCCAGCAAGGTCAGGTTCTGGGGACACCCTCTTCTTGGCTTGATCACATGGCAGACCTCTTCTGTGTCTCTTCTTATAAGGAATCTAATCCCACAGTATCAGGGCCCCACGCTTGAGATCTCAGCTAATCTTAATTACTTCCGTATGGGTCCCACCCCCAAATATAGTCGCATTGGGAATTAGAGCTGCAATTTATGAATTTGGGGGGACATGATTCAGTCCATAGAGTATTTCTAGAGAAATCAATAAATCTTGAAACATCTGTTTTTTTTGGGTTTTTTTTGGCACATTCCTTCGCAGTAACTCGTTTCTCTGCTCAACTTCCCTTCCTGAGACAGGGCGGAGCGAGGGGCACCTTTCCTTCCGGACCCTACCCTCAGGCTTCAGAAAGGTTATCCAAATAGACTGTAATTGTGTCTTTCAAAGGTTTGTCCTGCTCTTGGGTTGGTTAGTCATAAAAATGCTTCAGGAATTCCCAGAGAAACCCCTCTCCCCGCCAGGCCACAAATTCTAAGAAGCTGGCTTCTACCTTGGATTCAACGCTCTGTTCCATAGTTCTTCTGCCAATCTTTCCATCCTAAGAAAAGGGAGAAATAAACTGCAGGTGGATTTTCTTATCCCCGGAGTCATTTCACATGTTAGGTAAAGAGGGTGTTGGGAAACACCCCAAGTGCAGGCCTGAAGGACTCATTCCAGTGATAACAATGGCCTCCAAAGGCATTCTTCATGGTGTGAGGTCAAAGGTTTAGCTTCTCTTTGAAAGATCGATCATAACTTCCCATTTTTGTCCTAAGAGGCTTTTTTTCTTTTATTAAGTAGTTAGAAGTCTGGGCTTACTGAGAAAATCCTAAGAGGCCCTTATTGTAATGCTTTCAAGAAGTTTTAAGTGTAGCTATAGCAGCAGAGCTATAGCTTTCTTTTGGAGAGAAAAACTTAGAACATTTTAGGGACTTGAACCAGGAAAATTCCAGTTGGGAACTTTCTAGAACAGGCTGGGCAGTATAAGGATGAGAACCCATAGGAAGGAAGCCCCATGGTCTTTCTATTTTGGCTTCGGCCGCAGCCCGGAGGGTAAATCCCATCTCTGTCGCTTACCGCTTTGTCACCAAGTCACCCTTGCCGAGCCTCACTGTCCTCAGCACAGCCCTGGGAGGCAGTGCCTCCTTGATTCCGGACCCGGAATGCCTCTCCTCCCTCACTCTAGACCCACCCCGGATAACACCTCTGCACAGGGCTTGGCGCAGATTCAATTACATATTGTATGAAAAGCGCCTGGCACAAGTGTACATTCACTAAATGTAAGTTTTTCTTCCTTGTCCTCCTTCTAAAAATAACCTTAGTCATTCCCTAAAATCTGAATAATGATAACCAACATTTATTTAGCTCTTAGGTGCCAAGTATTATGCTAATAGTAACGATCATTTATGGAGTTCTATGTGTCATATGCTTTATATGCATTATTCTAAATAATTTGCTCAATAAGTTTTATGAGGCAGAGATCATCATTGCCTCCAGTTTACAGATGAGGATCCGCAATGAGAGACTAAATGATTTTTTAAGGCTGTATCACGAGTGAAAACTAGGAGTTTGGCTCCAGGGCCAGTCCTGAGAACTACCTTAGGGAATAAGAAGGGAAGGGCAGAGTGAATGAAAGAGCAAAATGTTTTTAAAAATTTTTTTTTTGCCAAAAATGGCTAAACACTTTTACCTCCAAGCAAATCCCTGTAATAATCCTGTGACATAAGTAGACATACTCTTATTTTACAGAGGAGGTCTGAGAAGTGAAATTTTTTGTCTAGGGGATCTAAATTTCTCAGCAGGTGGTTACATGTCCATGTGGCTTTTCCACTGATAACAATGACATTGTCTGGGGGTTCATGAATATTGCACCAGTCCCAGCCACAAGTGCTAATTTTCTGCTCATATTGTATTTCCTGGGTCAAGGATTCTTCGTGGTGCCGCAGATTCAGGTCCTCACTTATTCTTCCTCCCAAAGTCTCCATCGGGTGCTTCTTAAGCTTTGTCCCCTTCTCATCAATGTCCCCTGTTCTGGGTACAGAGGCCCTGAGCCATCCTCCTCCACCTGCCCTGCACGCTAGCTTCACCGCCTCACCAGTAGGCTCTCCAAAGAGACATTGTGCGCTTCTTCTCCCAGGTACGCCAAACAGTCACGTCTCGCAAAACCATCCTTTCTTCCCTTAAAACGTCAATCAGTATTTTCTCCATAATCCCTGCACCTCAGAGCTGACGCGTGGACATTCCTCGAGACTCTGGTTGTGTCCTCTGATGTCAGACAGTTCCAGCTCTTCCACTTCTTGGCTGTTGGGAACTGGGGCACGTCACTTAGCTCTTTGACCCTCAATGTCCCCCTCTATCAAATGTCATCATACTACATGCACTACCTGCTGTGTGGAGTTGCTGTGAAGCTTAAATTTGATAAAGGATGAAAAGTATTTCGGAATTTACAAAGTGCTAGTTAAAGGCAAGTTGTAGTAAAGACAGACATTGACAGACTGAGTAGCCACTTCATGATTCTTCCCATTGAGCCTTGGCAAGAGGGTTACCTCTGCGCGCATCAACATTTAGGAACACGAGATTCTTAAGTAGAGGGGTTTTTTTTCCTTCTACATAGTATCTGCTTCTTCTAATTACAACAGAACATATTTTAACATTGTGGTGCTTGATGGAATTTTTTTGCAACCTATTACTGATGGAAATGAGAAATCATTTGCCTTCTCCAAATAGATTATAACTGCCTCCCTGTTCCAAATAGAGGAGCTCTGCAGAGTAGCTAGAAATAGAATATCTGTGCCCTGAAAGGCCAGTTCTCTTTTTATAATGTAACCATATTAAAGACAATTTGGAATAAACATAATCCAGAATCCTACTATCTGCATACAACTCTGCGTACTTGCCCGTTAGAGCCAGTTGGCATCCATAAGCAGAGACAGCTTAAGATGGCTGTAATTATAATGTGCATACCATTTGGTATTCTGCCTTTTTTCACTTAAGTTAGAGCAAACATGGCTCCACATTTCTACGTAGCCTCCATATTTATCATTTTAATGGCAAAATTATATTCCAAGGAACTTAATCATAATGGCCTTTGGGTCAGGACTTAGGTTGTCTCCAGGTCTTTCTTTTACTACTATTGAAAGTGTTGCAATGGACAGCTTCTTAAATGCAGCCTTTTGCCTTTGTTGAAAGATAAATTCTCAAGGATAGAATTATTAGCTCAAAGGGTATGAAAAATCTTTCATATTGCAACATATTTGTCTGAAATCATATTTCTATTGTTTTCTGAAGGGATTTCACAAATTATGATGCTATTAGAGATATTGATTTCATTGCAAACATTATAGCATTGATAAATATATTATAAAATTTTACTAATTTCATCGGTGTCAAAGACTATCTTAGGGTTGTTTTCATTTTTTAATTCCATAAAGGAAAGACAATTTTCAAGGGCTACATTTTAGAGGAGAAAGTTTTGGCCCCAGAAGGAGAAATTCAGGCAGCAGATAGTATCTTCATTTAGCACTTTGTCCCTAACAAAATTGAGAGAATGAGTGGTACTCAACCTCCCTTTTAGAGGATGGGAACAGCCAGACCTGCCCCTTGAATCCAGATCACACCCAACCTAGAGTTTGTAGTAGAGTGGATATTCCAAAAATAGTTTACATCTACTTGCTGGAACTCACCAGTAGAGAGTTTCAGTTCGCTGAACTGAATCCATAATAAAAGTTGCCAATATTACAGGAAGGAATGTTAGATTGGCAACATGAAAGTTGATGCTCATCCAACTACTGGCATCTAGACCCAGCCAGAAGGAATTTGCAGGCAAACAGAATCTGGTGTGATATTTATAGCTGGATGGGGGAGCCAGGCCTCTAGCTTTGCTATTTGCATCAGTTCCCAAGGGAACTTGAATGGAAAAAGCCCTTCCCGGTTTTCTCAGTTTTCCATTGTCCATTTGCTAGACACTTTGCGTGAAAGAAGTGATGTAAAACTTGTGAACCAGAATCTTGGACGTAACTCTGACAGTCTCAAATGGAAGGAGTGATTTTAATTCTGAAAGAAGCTTTATCCATTAAAAAAAATCAAATACTCTTTTCACTATTACGTATTCTGGTTCAGGTACTCCTCATAAAGTGCGCAGAAAATGACTTGAGACTTCATTTTGATAAATTAAAAACCAGAAGCAAAATATAAAGGGAAGTGCTTTACTAAGAGAAACATTTAAAAAATTGTTTAAAATGTTCGTGTAAGCAGAGGTGGTTTTAGGCATTTAGGGACATTTAATTGTTCCCCATCCTGGCTTGTCCTTTAATAGCTAACTGTTTTTCTGGTGAGAAGGGAGACTGTGCAGGGAAAAAGTCTTATTTCATCTTAAAAACAATTGTATGAAGCTGATATTGTTGTTCTCGTTTTACAGATGAAGGTACAGGCGCAACGAAGCAAAGGGCCTTGCCCAAGGGTGCAGGACCCAGAAGCCAATCTCCACTCTCTTATTTGAGCCCTTCTATTTTGGCCAAGGGTTTACCTTCTTTCATTTGAAACTGAGCAAATGTTGAAATTCTTTTACCCAGGCCAAAGCAGGGGTCTGGAAAAGGCAGTGAGGATCTCGAGGGTGGAGCAGAAAGGCGCTGCGGAGAACCCCTGGGTGAAGAATGTGTGAACAGCAGGTGGCAGCAGTGGCCTAGGAGTTCGAGGTTATCCCCTCTAGTCCTTTGAAAGCAAGGTTAATACACAACGTGGAAGGCGTGGCTCAGTGCCCACCTGTCTCCCACACCTTCTCCTCCTCCTCCCGCTGAGCCAAGCGGATTATCTGACATCTAGGAGGATGCGCTCCCTTCCCTGCAGCGCATCCCTGGAGAGAGTGGGGGAGGTTGGGAAAGACGACCCAGAAGTCACCATGGAAAGACTGCCATCTAAGATAATGTCACGTATACACAGCTGTGTGATCTTGGCCTGTTGCCCACTCTGTTCCTTGATACCCTTTTCTGTAAAATGGGGATAATAATGGCCACCTGCTTCACAGGTTCATAGAGATGATTGAAGGAATATGATATACACAAAGCGTTAGAACAGCACAGTGAATATAATGCACGCTACTCACGTAGGGAGCTTCATCTTTGCAGTGGACTTTCATACCAATCATCTCATTCCTTCCTCCCTCAGATGTTACACCCAATTACCAGAGAGGCTCCTAGGCTGAGTCAGAGGAAGCAAAAATTAGCATGAGCTTTGGAGTCAGAGGAGGAAGTCAGATTCCTCTGAGGTGTGGGACCACATGCAAGGCACTTAATTAATGACTTGGAGCCTAGGTTTATCTTTAAAATAGTGATAATATAATCTATCTTGTATATTTGTTATGAGGATTAAATAAAATAACATATATGAAGCCCTCTAGTATAGCACCTCTTATGTGAACACTTAAAATCACTGAAAGGATATCTTAAAACATAGAAAAGTTTAAGGAAGGCAAGTAAAGTTACGATCCCACTACCCAGAAAAAACCCTGTTATTATTGTGTTTTTTTCCCCTTTAGTATTGATACCTAATATGGCTGAGGTCACTCCACATTTGTATGAATAACATGCTCAGAGTGCTGCCTCTAAGAAAAGTAGCCAAGCTGGGCCTGCACGTCAGGCAGGGGCTCCAGCCTCCTGTTGAACTGTGTCCCCCGGTCACCGGCCAATGGTGAACAGTCAAACATCAGCGGCCTTACAACCTGCGCCTCCTCACTGGTCCCTCAGGGCTTAGGTCCTCTGCCCAGAGCCCCGGGGTGCAGTGAAGGGAGGAGCCTGGATTCTCCCACAGCCCCTCCAGGCTCGTGACACCCTCATCGTATGACCTCTATGTACCCTCTCCACACTCACAGCTCTGGGCCCAGCCCGCCAGGGTTCTGAGGGGGTGTCTGCCAGGCCCCTTTGCTGCTTCACAGAGAAACCTGCAGTCAAAGAAACAACGAGGCTGGGAGGGGCTGGGGAAGTGGGAAAACCTAGCTGGCTGTGACAGGCAGGGCACGGCACCATATAAGCCTGGGAACATGACCAAAGACCAAAAATGAGGGGGACAGAAGTCAGGAGAGCATTGTTTACTTCACCCTCTTCCCTTTTCTTAAGTATAAGTGAAATCATTATGGGAAAAAAAGAAGGCATCCTTCAAACGCAAAATAGCAATCTGTGTCAGCGGTTAGTGCTTGAGTGGGTGACAGTACCTCCCAGCTGCTATCAGGGGACCTACGACTGCTAAGCGATGCTGCAGGGCCCCAGCAGAGGCCCGACAGCCCGAGCAGCTCCCTGCCTCACACTCAGGCCTCCTGACTCGTGCCAGTCACCTGCCACCAGCCAAGAAGTAACTGATCACCTGCTCATTCTGGCTCTCTTTCTCTTCATGACTTACACGGGCTTCTGTGGAGACTGAACCAACAGTTCACTACACTTGCACGGGGTGCTCTTCCTTCCAGAGAGCTTTACGCCCACCATCTATAAGCACATACATCTGACCAGCCATTCGGGGCTGAAAGCACTGTGCACAGATGGGCTCTGACCTGGAGGGGTCTGAGTTCAACCAATGCAGTTATTATCGGGTATCAGCCGGTCCCCATCCCACCCCTCAGATTACTTGTTCGACTTGTCTAATCCCCAAATCCAGGATCTGTGACCAGGGCTGGTTTCAGACCATAACTGGAGAGAGTGGGGGAGGTTGGGAAAGACGACCTAGAAGTCACCATGGAAAGACTGCTATGTAAGATAATGTCACATATACACAGCTGTGTGATCTTGGCCTGTTGCCCACTCTGTTCCTTGATATCCCTTTCTGTAACAGACCATAACAGACCATAACAGACCTTTAAATTGTGGAGTATACACTTCACATCACATTAGAATGTACCCATACTTCACATTAAATGTAACATTTTTCTTTTTTTGCTGTGGAAAAAAATCAAAAGGGTTTTATTCATTTTTGCTTCTGAAATTATTTAGCTACCACCCATTCATTTCCTATATGATTGGCTATGACTTCTGGGCTGTCATCATACATGCACAGGAAATTAGAATCAGAAAATCAAACTATAGCACGATCTTCAAATATGAAGAATTTATAAATACTGAATTTAAAAATGAATGAAGCTGACATAATATATGTTTCATAGACATTTCACTAAAATACACTAGTTTCAATTTTAGACTTTTCTCTTTGTCTTTGAGAGCCATGAACACTTTTTCTCATCTCATGTGTTTTCAGGGGCCTTTGAAAAAATCTTATCTGCCAGAGGCCCTGTTCCAGTGGAGCCTGCCGACCAGACGGCCCTGCTTGCGGCTGCTAGAAGCCCTTCCCCAGGTTCCGGTCTGCTCCTCACCTCCCTTCTGGTATGTCTCTCACTGCTCGCTCCTGCATGTCTACTCTTGTCTGGCTTTCAGCTGGTCTCCAAGCTGGTCACAAAGCTCGGCTCCTTCTCTGTTTGCTATGAAAAACCCAACCATACTGGACATTTCATGAAGCTGGTTCGCATTCAAATTCTGGCCCCGGAGAGAGGTCACTCGTGTTTCTCCAAACCTTTTGCCATCTGGTTGGCTCCACCCTTTCCACCTGGTGCCCTCTGTCCCTCAGTCCACAGCGTCCAATGTGCCTGTGTGCCTGCGGTGTGGCCACCCCACCCAGGGCAGCTCTCCAGAGAACCTATGTCACATTGTCCCCTCCCCTGTTCTGGCTGCTTCTCTCTCTCTCTCGAAGAGCGGACTGCCAGGAATGGCTGAGCTCCCTCGCCCTTCTGAATTTCCTCTATCTTCTTACACAAGCGTAATCTGACGCAGCCATCCTCTGGAGTGCCCTGGGCAGGAGCCCCTTCCGGCTGCTTCCCTGGGTGACCTCCCCATCCCTCAGGTCAAGGCTTTGGCTTGCCTTTGGCTGTTTTCACTGTTAGAAAGTAATGAACTTTCACTCCTGCTCCTCATCCTACCTCTGTTCCCTTTGACCTTCTACATAGCCCTGAGAGAATCGTCTCTCCAGGGGGCAAATGAGGGGTCACGTGGTAAAGTCCCAGTGGAGACTCAGTCCTCAGCTTTCTCAGGGTCTCTTCCCCTGACAGTTTTTTTATTACTTGGTTTTCTTCAGGGAGGAAAGGCACTGTGCTGTGACTGTCCTTCAGCAAATACACTCTGCTTGGGTGAGTAAACGAGGTCATGGGGGGTGGGACAGAGCAGAGCCACAGTGCTGGGCCACAGGGCCAAGTTCTCCATTAGGCACAGGCGGCCCCCGGCCTAGGGCCCGCAAGGCTTTCTGAGGCCAGTGAAAATGTTTTAATTTCTTTAAAATTAAGAAGACAAAGAACCTTTAGGTCAGGAAAATGTTTTAATAAATAACATTAATATATTTGTCTTCACATCAGTGTAGACATAAAGTATAATTTTACTATTTTCTATTGCAGAAAGGGCCTACTACAGTGAAAATGTGGCCCTGATGGGCAGGGGTCTCCTCCCTGAACTCCATGTCAAAGTCTGTCGAAAGGGATGGTTTTACTACTGGGGAGACAGAGAATTGGCATGTCCTGAATTATGAGTGTCCATCATTCCTGCAACGTGAACCAGATGAACTTATTAAGTGGCTGGTTCTGTCATCAGAGTCAGCAAGGCTCAGGTCCAAATGCAAATTTTAGGGAATTTTCCCTAAGGAGACATACCATGCAGAGTATGTAGCTATTGATTTTCTTCCTGACAAAGGAATAGGGCATAATATTTAATCCCATTTATCATCAAATCAGTCCTTTCTCTCCTATCAAGTCAGTGGGCGTGGGTGCGCTACTCTACCCTACCCATCAGAGAGAAGTCAATACAGCCAGAGACCACACTCCGGGGGAAGGAGGATCAGCTTTCTCTGGCTGGGGTTAGCTTGTTTTCTCCCTTGGACTTTCACCCCAGCTACAGCCCAACCCACAGCTCCTGAAGGGCAGCTGGGCAGTCCTTCAGGCCTTGCAGACTTGCCTGGCTGATCCTCAAACCAGCCGCTTCCACTTGCCCCCTCCCCACTCTCTGAAGCTCATTAGCATTCTCAGCAGGGAAGCAGCATAAAATGGTAAAAGAACTTGAGCTTTGCACAGAGCTGGCCCTGTATTCCAATCCCAGCTCTACCACTTGACGGCTCTGCATCTTTTCTGAGCCTCAGTTTTGTTATCAATGAAAATGAGATTACCTAATTCATATAGTTGTTGTGAGTATCGAAAAAGACAACTTACGCAACGTCCATAGAAGCAGTGGAGATTAGGGTTAGCAGTCTGAAAGCAGGGCCTAGCTAGGGCATGTGTCTAGAAGCTGTGTTTTCACACTTGCGTAATATAAAAAAGCATCGACAGTCTACATCAGCGATCGAGGTGTGCAGCTCTTGGTGCTTTCTCTGTTTGGCATAGAGTTGTTCCCTGCTCTTTTTGTTAGTGACTTGGTCCCATGCATTAATCATCTGCCTTCATGGTTCTACCCATCGGCCCTCTCCACCAGCCATGGGAAGGAAGACAGTGTGGAGAAGTGGGAAATGCTCTGCATAGGAGGTCAGGGACCCTAGATTCTAATGTGGACCTTGCTGTCCTTTAGCTGCAGGATCTTGGGCAACTTGCTTCAACAATCTGGTCTTCAGTTCCATACTCATAAAATTAGGTCTCTGTTTGTGCAATAAGAAATATACCTTGGTCCTTGCCCCTGGCTCCTGACATAGGGGTCTTAAGACCTTTTAAATTTCCTGAGTTATAGCAATGTCTTTTCTCCTAATGAGGGGATCCTTGGTGGGAGCCTGGATGGTGGCTGGTCACCAGAAAGACCGAGCCATGATTGGAGCTGGGGGCTTTCAGCCCCACCTCGCTGTTCTCTGGGAAGTGCAGGGGCCTGGAAATGGGATTAATAACCAACTACGCCTACATGATGTGGCCTCCATGAAAGTCCCAATAGTACCAGGTTTGGGCAGCTTCTGGGTTGGTGAACACATTTATCTGCTGAGATGGTGGTGGCCCTGCATATTTCTGCATATGGCTGTTCATTCATAACTTTTATTATATCCTTTATAACAAACCAGCAAATATAAGCAAGTGTTGCCCTGAGTTTTCTGAGCCATTCTAGCTAATTACTGAGCCCAAGGAGTGGGTCATGGGAACCCCAGTTTACATCTGGTAAGTTAGAAGTAAAGGTGACAACCTGGGACTTGTGACCAGCACCTGAAGTGGGGACAGCTGTGTGCGACTGAGCCCTTCATCTGTAGGATGTGGTGCTAACTCCAGGTAGATAGTGTCAGAACTGAACTGGATTGTAGGAGACCTGGCTGGAGTCAGAGAATCGCTTGATGTGTGGAAAAGCCACACATTTGGTGTCAGAAGTGCTGTGAGTGTGGTAGTACTTTGATTTTATGATTGGGCAAATTCAAAGTTTTTTCACATCAGGAAAAGACCGGAGATCTTTGTTTAAAGGCATTTCGTGACATAGGCCACATTATACGACAAAAACAGGGAGATGGAAAAACTCACTAGTACAGGCAGAGAGTCTGCTACCTTCCTTGAGATCCCCTCAGTTCACACCCTAGAAGCTGCTCACAGCAACCCGGAGTGTGGCCGGAAGGCTCCCGTGCTGCCACGGGCCTGTGTCTTCTCATGCATGCCCTGCTGTGACACTCTAAGGTAAAAACGGGAAAACGGAGCTTCATGGCTCCTGCTGGTGAGACCACCAAAATCCCTCTGGCAAATCCCGGAAAAATCTAGAATTCCTGAGAGCCAGGGGAAATCACAGATTTAAGGCCGGGATCAGACTTCATCACCTCACCCAACGGCAGGTGACATCTAGCTTGAAAATCCCTGTGCTGCCAACTCAGGCCAAGTTCGTGTTCTTTGAAGGTGACCAGCTGAAAAAACAGAATCTTGGGGAGAGAGTTCCTGTGGGGATGTGGGGGCCCAAATGACAACCCCACATTTACTGATAAGCTTGAGGGTGGGGCGGGGGACCATGGGAGAAATACAATTCTGGAACTCCTGTCCTCGCTGTTCCCGCCTGCGCCCTGCTCCTTGCAGTAGTGGAACTCATTTAGCTCAGACAGATGACCTCCCAGGCACATTGCTGAGAATACCCGGAGTAAATCGCTTCCTTCTCCACTCCTGAGAGAGGTCTCCTCTCTCTTGCCTGAATCATAATTCAAGCAGTCTGCTTCCAGTGAGCTGGGATAGATAGAGATCAAGTATGGGGTGTACCAGCGCCCATGGCCTGAGCAAGAAAACATAAGAAACAGAGGAGGGGCTTCTAGGGCAACACAGGGCCTGCTTCAGATACACCTGACCCCCAAAACTTGGACAGAGAACATTTTCATTTCTCTAAACTTAAATAATTATTTGAAGTAGAAACAAGAAAAATATTTTAAATATGATTTTTTTATTCCTAAGATTTCTATTTACACACTGAAGGGTCCCCACCAGTAAGATGGCAAACTTCCGGCTTCTCTTCGGGGTCCTCAGTTCCCGCCGGCGCCACCTGAAGCCCAATCACCTCTCGCCCCCCTCCCAATCCCAGCACCTAGCCAACAGCCACCAGCCCCGTAGAAGTGACACCTCAATCAATTCATGCCCCCCCCTATATAACCCAGCGCCTTTCCCTAATAAAGCGGAACTCTCCGGTGAATTGCTGCTGTGTGTCGCTCCTTTCCTTTCATTGGTGCTGAAACCCGGGAGACGGGACACCCCAACTGGGCCCCGTCTTCCCCCGACACCAGCAGCAGCTTGCCCTCGTCCTCTTTTTCCGGCGCTGGCTCATCACACTCACCACTCCTCTCTGGCCTTTAGGTAAGTTTTCCCCCCGGAGTGGGCCACTCTTCCCCGAGCTATCGCAGTGCCATTGACCGTGATCATCCGGCAAGGCCCTGACGCTCGGGGATGAGGAGGGAACTCTCCCCGCCTCAGGCCTTCACGGCTGCGGCGGACCCTCAGGCCCCTCCCCAAACAGCCATAAATCCCCGCCTCAGGCCTTCACGGCTGCGGCGGACGCTCAGGCACCCCCCTCCAACAGCCATAAACGAGGTGACTCCTTTGTAGATGAGAACGCTCCCTTTCCCCCCTCTCCTCCTTCTGCTCCGTCCGCCGAAAACGCCTAGCGCTAGGTACCTCGAGACTCCGGCACTCTGCCTTCTTAGGGAAGTCTGGGTGACGACCCACACTTCCCAAGAAATTCCGACTCGTATACGAGTTTCCGCAGACCACCAAGGATCATCGGGGACGCCCTTTGTCTCCTTGTGGTCTGCTCCCAGTCCGAGGATCTCCGTTCGTCTTCCCCTGTTTGTCTCCTTCTCTGTCCTTTAGCCATGGGAGCCTCCTCATCCCTCCCTGAAAGTTCACCTCTTGAATGCCTGCTTAAGCATCTGGCTACCCTCTCCCTGACGCCTGATATAAAACCAAAACTTCTCCGTAAATATTGCTCCCAAGATTGGCCGACATACCCCCTAGACAATAACAACCAATGGCCCGCAGGGGGAACTCTTGATCCTAACATCACTCGCGATCTTTTTAACTACTGCCAGCGCCTGAAAAAATGGAAGGAGATTCCCTATATCGAAGCTTTCCGCCTCCTCCTCCCACAGCCCCTCCGCCGCCGCCCCCACAGAAGCCTCCTGTTCACTCCCTTCCCCTTCTTCTCCTACAACAGCCCTTCTCCCTTCCTCCCCAACCATCTCCTCCCCCATCTCACCTCCTCTGCCTTCGTCCCCCGCAGATTAAGCCTGAGCCTTTCAGCTCCCCCTTTAACTAGGTCCCAAGAGCCTCCTCCGTCTTTGCCCTCATCACCTGTTTCTCCCCTGTTAAGGACCGCCTTTATCTTCTCACATGTTTGTAGGGAGAATGGGAAAGCACCTTCCCCCATGTCTGAACGCAGCATGGGAAAGCACAAGCTAGAGAACAACCGGTGCAGTCCTTAGAAGTTATCTGTCCACAAAAACATATCTTGCCAAGACTCCTCACTCTGAAAATAGGGAGACCTTGAAGATGTGTAGAAACACCGCCCCTGCTTCTAGCTATGCCCTTCCCCCACTTGCCGATGTGGCAGGAATAGAAAACAACGCATTCCATAAGCAATTAACTGGAGCCCTGCTGTAGCTCAATTAGTAGAGCATGGGACTCTTAACCTCAGAGTCATGAGTTCAAGCCCAACTAAAGCAGCAGAGGCAAGCAGCTGGGCTGCTAGCTGGCGACATGTGGGTCCGATTCTATCTTTCTTTATTTTCTTTGCCCCCCTTCTGCACTTCAGGACCTGCTCGACTAGGCACGGCTAGACCGTGTCACTCCCCCACAGACTGAGCCAGAACCCTTCAGTCCCCCTCAGACTCAGTCCCGAGAGCCTCCCAAAATTATCGCCCCCCTCCGGGAGGTAGCAGGATCCAAAGGCATCGTGCGCGTTCACGTCCCTTTCTCCTTAAGAGATTTAGCCTAACTAGAGAAATGCCTAAGTTCCTTTTCCACTGATCCCATGACATACATCAGGGAGTTTCAATAGACCCTCCAGTCTTACAGCCTCACGCATCATGACATTTTCATGCTCCTGGCCAATACTCTCCTCCCTGAAGAGCGTAGACGAGTTTAGGACTTCGCCCAAATGCAGGCTACTGAAACCCACAGGACTGACCCCACCTATCCCCCTGGCCCCACTGCTGTCCCCGAACAAGACCCACACTGAGATTATAACACCGCCATGAGTCTCCGCTCTAGAGATATTTTTGCCTCCTGCTTAATAGCAGGTCTGAAAAAGGCAGCTTGTAAAGTAGTCAATTTTCAAAAGCTCCAAGACATAATTCAAAAGAGAGATGAAATCCCCTCTGAGGTCTTAGACAGACTCACTCAAGCCCTATTACAGTATACCAGCCTGGACCCAGAAACACCTGAAGGAAGACAGGTCCTTATGACATACTTCCTAGCTCAAAGCTACCCCGACATTAAAGCTAAACTCAAAAAGTTAGAACAGGGCCCCGCTACCCCACAGACTGAGATTCTAACAGTGGCCTTTAAAGTCTTCCATAAGTGGGAGGAGGAGAAAGAACGCTGTAAACAAAAGGCTGATCAGGCCAATTTCCAAATGTTGGCCCAGCTGATAAAACCACAACCTGGGTGCCCCTCTACAAACAAGACCCCCCAGGAGCTTGTTTCAAGTGTAGAAAAGAGGGACATTGGTCAAGGGCGTGCCCCTCCCCCAGATCTCCTACCACCCCATGCCCCAGATGCCACAAAAAGGGCCACTGGGGGTCTGATTGCCCAACCACCCGAAGGGGAGGCTGGACGAACAATCCCCATCCTAAGCCCGCTGTAGTGGGGCTGGCAGAAGAAGATTGATGGGGCCCGGGGGCTTCTCGCCCGACCATTTCCATCACCAAACAGGAGCCCAGGGTTACTTTAACAGTAGACGGTCACCCCATCTCCTTCCTCCTAGATACAGGAGCCACCTTCTCAGTCTTGTGAGAATACCGGGGCCCTACCACGCCAGCCATTACTCCTATAGTCAGAGTAGGAAGTAAACAGATTTTCCCATTAAACCCCCCACCCACCCTTTTATGCACAATCCAAGACAATCCCATATCTTTCTCCCACTCCTTCCTGGTTATGCCCCAGTGTCCCATCCCTTTATTAGGACGAGACATCCTTTCCCTCCTCCACGTTTCCATAACTATATCCACTCCCACAGCCCCTAGTACTCCCTTTCTGATGGCCCTCATAGCCGACGACCCCCCTCTACCCAATGAAAGCTCCAGTTCTGCCCTCATACACCCTGTAAATCCCAAAGTTTGGGACATTACAAGCCCCTCCGTGGCCCTATGTCCCCCTGCCTCTATCAAATTATGTGACCCCTCTCAGTATATCTGTCAGGCCCAATACCCCCTAACCACTTCAGCCCTCATAGGCCTCCAACCCATCATTCAAGCAGACCCACTCACTCCCCATTTAATACCCCCATATTAGCTGTTAAAAAAACCAACGGATCTTTCCGCCTTGTCCAAGACCTTCGCCTCATCAACATAGCCATTGTCCCTATCCATCCCTTAGTTCCAAATCCATACAGCCTCAGCATCCCACTTCTCAGTCCTAGATCTCAAAGACCCATTTTTCTATCCCTCTAGACCCCTGCTCCCAAGATTTTTTCATCTTCACCTGGACGGACCCATACACAAGACATTCTAAACAACTCACTTGGTCAGTTTTGCCACAAAGCTTCCGAGATAGTCCCCATATTTTTAGACAGGTCCTAGCTCAGGACCTCAAACAGTTTCATCATGATCACTCCAAGTCCACCTTATAATACATAGACAATCTTCTACTCTGCAGTCTCTCGTGGGAACAGTCTCAACTTGACACTGCCTCCCTACTTAACCTTCTAGCTTCCAGAAGTTACCGAGTATCCCCCGTCAAAGCTCAAATCTCTTCCCCTCCCATCACTTACCTCAGATTCCTTCTATCTCAACAAAGAAAGTCCATTACCTTAGACAGAAAATGGCTCCTCTCTGACCTGCCCATTCCCAAAACCAAGACAAAAATCCTTTCCTTTCTAGGCCCTTTCTAAGCCTAGCTAGATATTTTAGAACGTAGATCACTAACTTCTCCCTGCACCCTGTTGGCAAGACCCCTATACAACCTCAGCAAGAGCCCTCCTAAAAAACCATTATCCTCCTCACCCCGACACTCCTTCATTAAGCTCCGTCAAGCCCTTGTAGAAGCCCCAGCTCTCCATCTTCCTGATTTGTCGAAGCCCTTCTCATTATACATTCATGAGAGGTCCAGTCAAGCTCTAGGAGTCCTAAGCCAATATTATGGCCTATCCTTTGCCCCAGTAGCTTATCTCTCCAAGCAATTAGACCCCACAGTTCAGGGATGAGCCCCCTGCCTACAGGCATTAGCCGCTAGACAGCTCTTGCAGAAAGAAGCTCATAAACTGACATTCAGGGCGCCCCTTACCATTCTGTCCCCACATCACCTAAAAGATCTCTTAACCTACAAAAGTTTACAGACTCTCCCTCCCTCCAGACTCCTGACCTTACTGTCCTCTTTCCTCCAAAATCCTGTTCACCCCCTTTGCCATCCATACCCGAATCATGACTTTTTCCTCCTTTACTGCTCTCTCGCTTTTTTTCCTCATTCCTATTGTCTTCCCCACCACCCCAGCCTCCTTTGTATGGCGATTCAAAGTCAGAGAGACTTACACACAGCATCAAACAAAAGTTACTGCCCTCATTGCCACACCAGACTGCCCTCTGGAAAGCTGCTCCGAGCCTTTATACCTCCACTTTCCTCCCTCCACCGAAGTGTTCACTAGCAGCTACCCTTATTCTCCCTACCTCTGCTTCCTCTATGACCAAAGACAAGCCTATTGCAGGCGATGGCCAGACACCTACAGGGGATGTCCCTACTGGTCTTGCACCATTCACTACATAGGTAACTCCCAGTACCCACAGTATTACTCCTCCAACCGTTTCATGAAATATCCCAACGGCTCATTCTCCTTATCAATCCCAGATCCCTGGGACTCTCGATGGGCTGCCAGAGTCACAGCCTCAGTTTACTACAGGGGGTCCTTGACCCCCACAGTACCCTTCATATCTCTCGAAAGTATGTTCCCTCTCATTCCCAGATCTCTCAAGTTGCATCAGATAGCAGACATTCCGAAAAAGTCATTATCCAAACTCTTGACGGCGCCTCTTCATCTTCTTATCCCCGCCCCTCTTCTCATTTCTCCTACTCTTCATTACAGCTCATTCAGGACACCACCATCTTTCTCAACCACACCCTTAACACCGCCAATTGTTTCTTGTGCGCATCACTACAGCGCCCACTGCTGGCCGCCATGCCCCTTAATATTTCCAACTACTCCTTCCATGCAGAAAGACAACCCCTCTGCCCCCTGGCAGACATACCCCTATGGGAACCAGAATACTCAGATAATCTCACCATCCACCACTGTGTAGGCCCAACTCCACCCCCTTCCAGCGCACTTCACTGCCTCTCTATCTACACCCCTACCTCCAGCTCTAAGACTTTTATGCAACCGGGACACTTCTTTTAGTGTAATAGCAGTCTTTTCAACTCACTGCCTCTCAACTCCGATACACCCTGCATTCTCGTCACCCTAATCCCACAGCTTACACTTTACAGCATGGCAGAATTCCTTGAGCTCCAACCTCCCTTGCCCTCGCGCACAAAAAGAGCTGCTTTCCTTCCCATCATGGTCAGTAGCTCTTTGATCACCTCAGCCATTGGGGCAGGGTTTTCGGGAGAAGCCTTGGGTCACTCTCTATAGGCAGTTAGAGATCTCAACGCCAAACTTGAGGGAGCCCTGACATCCACTGCCGATTCTCTAGCCTCTCTCCAAAGACAGGTCACTTCGCTAGCTAAAGTCACCCTTCAAAACCGGCGGGCCCTAGATCTGCTTACAGCCGAGAAGGGCGGCACCTGCGTCTTCCTTCAAGAAGAGTGCTGCTATTACATCAACGAATCTGGCATTGTAGAAACTGACATTACCAAACTCACCGACCTTGCCTCCAGTCTCCACTCTGCTTCCAATTCCAACCCATTCTCGGTCAATACTAACAAACCCCCTCCTCACCTGGCTCTGGCCCATTGCAGGCCCCATAATAATCATTCTTCTCGCCTGTCTCTTCTTACCCTGTATAATAAAGTTCATCAAATCCCAAGTCAGAAAAATCTCTAATCAAGCTTTCAACCAGCTTTTACTCAGGAACTACCAGCTTCTGGCCACAGAAGATCCCTCACCCTCACGTGACCTCCTCACCACACGCTGAGATGGACCCCTCTCTCCACTGGAAACTGTTCCTGGAAATAATAGCCGCAGACGCCTGGCTCCTGACACCCATATCCTCTTGGCCAACCTATGGTTACAGGGAACCTTCATTGATTTCCAAACCTGAAGAAGTCCACATCTACTCGTCCTTACTGCGGGGAGTCCTATCAACCCTTTCCTCCCAATCCTCAAGCCCTCACTCCCTTCTCCGCCCCCGTTCAGCAGGAAGCAGCCAGAGAGAAAGCAACGTCCACAAACCCATAGAGGAGAATGAAGGGCCCCCACCAGTAAGATGGCAAACTTCCGGCTTCTCTTCGGGGTCCTCAGTTCCCGCCGGCGCCACCTGAAGCCCAATCACCTCTCGCCCCCCTCCCAATCCCAGCACCTAGCCACCAGCCACCAGCCCCGTAGAAGTGACACCTCAATCAATTCATGCCCCTTCCTATATAACCCAGCACCTTTCCCTAATAAAGCGGAACTCTCCGGTGAATTGCTGCTGTGCGTCGCTCCTTTCCTCTCACACACAACTTTCTGGGAATCTATGTATCTCCTAAAATGAGTGCTGCTTCCTCACCAGAATTAGATCATGTCTAGCGATTTTATAAAAAATACTGGAACAAAATGATAAATATGAGTAAAACCAGTCTCCCTTTAGAGTAGGGTGTCAATAAACATTTTGGTAAAGAACCAGATAGTGACTATTTTAGACTTCGTGGGCCATAAGTCTCTGTCACAACTACTCAACTCCACAGTGGTAGCATGGAAGCAGCCATGGAAGGCATAAATGATGTGGCTGTGTTCCAATAAAACTTTATAAACACTGAAATGTGAGTTTCATATAATTTTTACATCTCATGAACCATTATTCTTCTTTTCCATTTTTTTTTCTAACCATTAACAATTTTAAAAACCATTCTTTGCTTTCAGATTGTACATAACTTGGTGGTAGGTTGAGTCTGGCCCACAGGTGACAGCTTGCCTCGCCTGTAAAATCCCAGAGTGAAAACAAAAGAAAGGGGAAGTTTTATTTTTAGTTAATATAATCTTTTCTCTATGGTTCTGGTTATTTTTAAATAAGTGGGTAAGGAAACAGAGTCAAAGGAATACATTATTAATTCAGGAATTTCAAGAAGAGTAAGAAAAATCTTTTTAAGAGGGTCCCTCATTTGCCGTCTTGTAAACAACTACTGACTTGACCTTCCGGAGGAATGGGTTTCACCTCTATCAAATTCAATAGACTTTTAAGGACCTCTGTTATATTCCAGGAACACACTAGGTGCAAAGATGATGAAAGAGCAGCCCGTGCCCTATGACAGGGGGCAACAGCTATTAAATAATGAGAGGTCCTATCCATTTGGTAATAGTTTTCAATCATTCACTGAACAAAAATTTTATTGAGCACCTACTATATGCCAACCTGGGTTATGTGTCAGACATGTCAAGATAAATTCTGATGTTTATGGCAAGTGACTTTCTTCCTTGTTTTCATTTAGTTATTTTCTTGAGGGTAAAACGGGCACAGGGGGTCAAGGTGGCTGTCGCAGATGGAATGCCAAAGAGGGAGACCAAAGTGTGACAGCGTCTGCCTTCTCTGGGCTGGGACTAGGGGAGTTTGGGCCACCTCGTGCTTACATCCCCTTTGCAAAATGCCCTATTTTCTGGTGAGGAATTACTTCTTTCTCACTGCACAGTCCTGTGGAGCTGTCCCCAGGCCTCACCCCCCGGAGCTGAGGCTGGTGTGAGGGTCCCGAGCTTGGTGCGCGCATTGCATGCTCCCTTCCTCGGCTGGGACTCTTGAGCTGGCGAGTTGGTTTGTGTGCCTTCCCAGCACCTTCGTGACATCTACAGCCTCTCTGAGTAATGCCAGCATGACGTCCTGAATCATACCTCAGAGCCCTGTTGCTCCAAGCATGGTCCACAGACCAGCAGGACTGGCATTGCCTGGAGCGGGTGAGAAGTGCGGAACCTCCAGCCTGCCTGGCCCTGGTCAGAACCTGCCTTCTGACAAGACCCTCGGGGACTCCTGGGCTCGTGTGAGCGGGGGAGTGCCCGTGTGCACCTTCCCCCACCCTCCCACCACTGCATCTTTAATGCTGCTGCCCTTGACCTTGACCACCACGGGGGACCTGGAAAATGCCTTTCGGACACTCCAGGAGGCTCAGGGGTGGCCCTGCTTTCCCAGGCTGGCCTCTCTCCCCGAGGCATCCTCAGCCCAGGGCATTTCAGACACACTTAACTAGGCTGCTAGTTGATGGCTGACACTAAACTACAAGAAAAAACTGGTCACTATCTTTAGAAAACGGTGACAGCCACCACCCTTTGAACAAGCCTCTCCTCTTTAAAAGTCTGGGGCAGTGGAGGCTGGAGACTAAGGAGCCTCCTTCAAAGGGTGAAGTTTCCCACAAAGTTCCTCTAATACAGGGTGGTGAGGAGTGGTTTTCTCTCAGCAAAGGGACCTGCTCTAGCTTCCTTTTCCAACAGGCCCGGCGTGAAGGGGGGCATTGATAGCCCCAGTATTACCAATAGGCTGCCACATACCAGGCCCTGGGCATATTTTATCTTTTATTCTTGACCACCACTGTAAAGGTCAGGGAACTTCAGAGAGGCCGAGTAACTTGCCTGAAAGCCCCCAGGTGTTAGCTGGGAGAGCAGGGATTGAACCTGGGTGTTGTCAGCACTGTAGACTCACAAAAACACATGAAGCGTTTAATACATAAGATGTCACTGTAGTCGGCGTTTGCAGGCTCTTAGTGGTGGTGGTGGCAGCGACAGCTCTGGGTGTGTGCGTGTGTGTTAGGGGAAGGGGGTCCACAGAATAGTCAAGGAGAGAAGCTTGTAGAGGGGCCCAGCATTTCGTGGGTGGCATATGGCATTGATGAGATACACAGTCAGCTTAAGACACCCTTCACATATTTGTAATTCAAAATAAAATATCACTATAAAATAAATGAAAATAAGACCAAGGATATTCAGATTTTTCCAATGATGACTTCATCAATGTTTTGAGGAAATGTAAAATATTAAATTCTACCATTTTTTCCTCATTCTTTTGGGTACCCTGCTTTTGTGGATTCCCTTAGTACACATGCCTATAGGGCCCACCTTACACCAGTTCTGAGGCCAGGGGATGCCCACCCACCTCTCTGGAGGTGTGCCTTGTTGTTAGGGTGTGGGGAGGCTGAACACTCAAGTGAGTCACTGGCTCTGGGAATTTCTGGAGTGCTGCTATCCCCATTCCTGGGCTCTGAGTCAAGAATGTAATTGAAGCCCCAGGACAATGGAGTGTGAAAGGAAAGATGGGCGGCGGTGTCAGACAGGCTGGCCCCCGGGCCCCAGCCACAGAACAGGTGCTTGGCTTTTGTTCCTGCTGCTGGCTGGGTCCCTGTGCCCCACCCCACACACCTCTGACCTCTCTGAACAGAAGCCACAGTTCAGAAACTTAGGCTCCTTTCTCCTCCGGCACGTCCAGCCCCTGCTCTGACTGCGAGCAGCCTGCCTGCTGCTGTGGATCCCTGGTTTCAAGACTAAAGATACAGGAGGCAGGCGCTGCATCCCAACAGAGGAAACGGTGAAGCGGGGCCTCCAACGTGAAGGATTTCACCAGAGGAGGACGAGGATATTGTTATTAGCTGAAGAAAACGTTCAGGTGTCCCAGGTAACTTCCAGTGTCTGGGAATAAGATCAACAACCAGGTGAGCTGCGTTTTCATAGTGTCACTGGGAAGGCCCCCCGGAAACCAAAGCCTGGAAGCAAACCTCCAACGTGCCCTGGTGGAGACCCAGGACCTGGGCGCTCTCCTCTGGATGCCGCAGGGGGAGGCGACTCCCTGAAGAGCTGGTGATGGCTGGTCATCTCCATCACAGAGGGTCTACTCAGCGCCCTCCCCACCACTGGGGAGGGGTGGTTCTTACAGCTCACCAAGGCTGCATTTTAGCCCTCCAGGGCCTCTGTGATTTCAGGGGGAAGATCCCGCTGAGCTATCCAGCCTGGAACTGTATCATGCAGAACATCAGAGGCAGCCTTGAAGGGCAAAGACAGCATCACAGGGCACGGCCCAGGTGAGTACCCACGAGGCAAGGGCAGCCTCTTCTTGGAAGCCTGGGGACGGTGGCTATGGGGCTGACCGCAAGGACACCAGACTCGGTGTGTTTACATAATAAGGAAAGCAGTTGTCCATCACCGAGAGCTTGCAGGGTCAGGCACTGCAGTAAGAACTTCCCGTGCACGATCTTATTTACTCATGCTGAGTGCGGGTACTGGGATCATCACCCCCACTCCGCAGACGGGGCAGCAGCTGACTCAAAGGCACACAACCAGGCAGTGGCAGAGGTGGCTGTCCAATGCTGCGTGGGATTTAAGCCACTACCCTGGACGGCGAGCTGCGCACCGCGGTTTCAGTGTCCCGTACGGCTGCTGCTTCCCTCTGCCACTGCTCCTTACCAGTAATTACGGATCTTTCCAGGCTGAGGCAAGAATGGCCTTGAGCCCACACACCTATTTTTTACTTTTATCAGCTCTGGGGTACAGGGAAGAGCAGGTAGCTGCTGTGAAGGCCTCTCTTCAAGTCCAAGTTTGCGTGTTTTTGTTCAAGGGGGGAGGAAAGGGGGAGGAAGCAGGGCCAACACGTGGAACTGGATTTCTGAGAGGCTTCCGTTTCGACTGGTTTGGGAAAAGTGTGTGCTCTGCTTTGTTTTTTAAGAACACAAAGCCTCGAAATGAAATGGGTTGTCCAGCCCTGGAATTCCTGTCCACCAGGAATAACTACATAGTCAAAAAACAGTTTAACGCTATATTTAGGATATGTCTATATTTAAAAGAGATACCCTTAAAAAAAAAGTATGTTTTCATTTCCTATGATTCAGAAAATGTCCAAATTACAATGAACCTCGTTTCAGTTCTAGTTACCAGAGCAAAGTATCAGAAATGGTCCAAATGATTGAAAATAAGAGGAACAAATTATGACACATTAGTAGCTGGAATAGCCTATGATGATATCACGAAGACCAGGCTAGCAACCCAGGAAGATACTTGTGCAAACTTTTAAAATAAAAAACAAAGCTTTGAATAAAAAGCCCTATCCACACAGACAAAACATATGGGAAACAGATATTTTTTAAAGGGTAGTGAGATGATGACCTTTTTCTTTACATATTTTCTCTATTGTTTTTATAAGATTTTGTGACAAATAGAAAACTTGAAATGTGTCTCATTATATGGTAGCTTGTACTTTCTGTGTACATTTGGCTTATTGACCTTGCAGCCCCGTATCCAAACGTGGCAAAGAGCCTGTAAATTGCTGCATGAAATCTACATATTCTTTTAAATTCATAACATACATTTACTGCTGTTAGACAAATTGGGAGGAAGAGTCTTTTTCATCCGAATTTCATCATGCTGTTTATCAGCAGTATGTCTTCCTTCTCCAGTAGAAACCAAAACTAGAAAAGCAAAAGGAACCTGGGCTCTGAATTGCCGGCAGCTCCTATCGATACAATGGTGAAGCCCTATTCTCTCTCGCACACCACCTCATTTTTCATCTTTCATGGAAGGCTGGAAAGTGCATTACCTGGAGAGCCCCAGGGCTCCTAACCCATTAGTTAGCCTGCCAGCCCCAGCAGTTCAGGTCACTGTCTTCTCTAAGGCTATTAAGAAAGGGCACATGGGAGGCTTCCCCTGGAGGAAGTGAGTGTTGGGGGTGACTCTGACCCGTTTGCTTTCCCAGAAATCGAAGTGTTCCTCTGGATTTTTCTACTGGTACAGAAATCGGACTTTATAGTCTCTAAGACTCTAAACTCAAATGCCAATATTTTTTCTAGGGGATTAAGTCTCTAAACTCAAAATGGATTAAAGACCTAAATGTAAGGCCTATTATTTACTTATACGCTATGCTTTGCTCCAAAGATTGAGAATGCTCTAGGATAGAAGCAAAAATATGGTAAGACCAGAAAAAAAAAAAAAGAAAAAAGTTAAATGGCATAAAACAAGGACTGGGAAGGTGGGTAAGAGGGGAGAATTTTTAATTTAAAGTCTGGCAGAAGAAAGTTAGAATGAAGAATAAAAATCCTGGTGGCCAGAGTAAATATCAAAACCAAAGCACTTATAAACTAGCAGAGGTCTTGTTCCTAAGGTTTCAGAGGTTAAGGGTGAGCCGAAAATGTCTGTGGCTAGAGCGCTCCTGAGCCAAGTAAACAGCATGCCCGAGAGGGCCTTTCCCACTGGCTTTAGGTGGTGAAAAATCTTCCATGTAATCATATCCTCTTATTATTATTATTCTTAAATGTGTGTGCACTGCTTCCTCTAAATTATAGATTCCTAGAGAGCAAAAAGTCTATTTTGTGTTTTTTCTTTATTGTCCTACAATCCCCAACCTATAGTCCCTAAAATAATGTGCATGCTTAAATGGAAATAGAATTTAATTTTCGGTCCTTTAGACCAAATTATTTATAATCTTAACTTCCATATATTCTCTAGTTACTAGTAGACAGTATGGAAGCCCTTTCTGTGCTAATGAGAAAGTCAGCAGAACAGGAGATGAGAATAATAGAAAATTACATCCAGGGGTGCAAGAGAGAACAACACAAGGTAGAAAAAGAAGACATTCCAGATTTGAGCTTCCAAGGAGAGGATTACCAACTGAAGAGATGTTAGCAGTTTTGCCAGGATTTGAGTCTAGAAACACTTCATTGAGGCATACTTCCTTTACATTTACTGAATTATTCTTCCTTAATTGCTTGGGACGGTGCGAAGGCAGACAATCCTGGAGTTCTCAAAAGGAGAGGAAATGTAACAGGAAGACAAATCGTAGGAATGGCAGTCTTCAAGCTGAGTAAGCTAGTAAGGAAGGAAGCATTTTCCATCTGGGTTCTGGGAGGCAGACAGACTAGTTATCCCTATGAAGCTATCACTCATCTTAACATCAAAATGAAAAAATTCTACTGCCTGGGTGCTGGTTCACAGTTCTACTATGCTGATCACTGAGTTTTTAGCAATAATTCTTAACTTTTTTTGATAGTGACAGGGTTCATTTCAGATAATGGTGTCCTTGGCCAACAGTATGATTCATGGTTATTTGGCAAACTATTTTACTATAAAATAAGTAATGGAAAGATATAATATGCTCATGGATTGGAAAAACTAATATTGTTAAAATGTCCATACTACGCAAAGCAGACTACAGATTCAGTGCAATCCCTATGGAAATATCAATGGCATTTTTCACAGAACTAGAGCAAATAATCCTAAATATTTGTATGGAACCACAAAGGACCCAGAATATCCAAAGTAATTTTGAGAAAAAACAAAGCTGGAGACATTACACTCCCTGATTTCAAACTTTTCTACAAAGCTATAGCAATCTAATCAGTATGGCACGGGCACAAAGACAGACACATAGACCAATAGAACAGAGAGCCCAGAAATAAACCCATGTTTATATGGTCAATTAATCTAAGACAAAAGAGGCAAGAATATACAATAAGTAAAAGACAGTCTCTGCAGTAAATGGTGATGGGAAAACTAGACAGCTATATGCAAAAGAGTGAAACTGGACCACTTTCTTACACCATACACAAAAATAAACTCAAAATGGATTAAAGACCTAAATGTAATACCTGATATCATAAAACTCTTAAGAGAAAACCAAGGCAGTTAATTTTTTTTTGCTATTATTAATGTACAATTAAATGAGCAATATTATGTTTACTAGACTCCCCTATTATCAAGTCCCCACCACATACCCCATTACAGTCACTGTCCATCAGCGTAGCAAGAAGGCAGTAAACTCTTGAAGATCAGCATTAGCAATTTTTTTCTGGATCCATCTTCCCAGGCAAGGCAAACAAAAGCAAAAAGGTGGGACTACATTAAATGAAAAAGCTTCTGCACAGCAAAGGAAATCATCAAGACAAAAAGGCAACCTATGGAATGGGAGAGTATAGTTGCAAATGCTATATCCAATAGGGGTTAATGCCCAAAATATATAAAGAACTCATATAACTTGACACCAAAATACAAATAACCCAATTGAAAAACGAGCAGAGAACCTGAATAGACATTTTTCCAGAGGACATACAGATGAAAGATACTCATATCACTAATCATCAGGGAAATGCAAATCAAAACTACAATGAGGTATCATCTGACCAGTCATAATAGCTAGTATCAAAAAGATAAGAAATAAGTGTTGGCAAGGATGAGGAGAAAAGGGAACACTCCTGCACTGTTGGTGGGAATGTAAATTGGTGCTGCTACTATGAAAAAGTGTGGAGTTTCCTCAAAAAATTAAAAATAGAAATACAGTATGACCCAGTAATTACACTTCTGGGTATTTATTTGAAGTAAACAAAAACAATAATTTGAAAGGATGTATGTACCTCTATGTTTACTGCAGCATTAGCTACAATAGCCAAGATATGGAAGCAACCCAAGTATACACACACAGAGGAATATTATTCAGCTGTAAAAAGGGTGAAGGAAATAAAGAGGTGTGTACTTCCAGTTATAAAATAAGTCACAGGGATAAGTACAGCATAAGGAATACGGTCAATAACATTGTAATATCTTTGTATGATGACAGATGATAACTACACATCATGGTAAGGATTTTGCTATGTACATAACTGTCATTATGTATATCTGAAATTAATATTGTACACCAAATATTTCAATAAAAAGAGTTAATGTAAAAAAAAACTCCCAAACCCATGGTTTTCACAGAGGCAGCTTGGGACATGGTGTGGGTATGGGTACCAATGCAGGATGAAGCCAGATCACCAAAACCTGGCTCATTGGAAGGCCACAGGGTTATATTATTCCATTGCATGTAGCTGGGAGTTTAATATTTGATTTATAAGCCTAAGCAACAGGAATTCCACTGGATAGGCAACATTCCGAATCCTGAGCATCTTCTGAGCTGAAGACACATCAGGACTCACCATCATAAAGTGTGCTTCCCTCTTACTCCCTACCTCCAAACAGCACCCATCTGGAGGAGCCGACACTCCAGGCCTCTGGGCCAGCCAGGCCATTGGCCCCTTGGGAGACTTGTTCCTCAGCCACACGCACAAAGGGCTTTTACCTTTCCTGTCATCAGCTTTCATCTGGAGACAGCAGATGGCACAGTGGTTTTGTCCAGCGGCTCCTCAAGCATGGACGAGGGCTGAACTGCCCTCACTCACATCTGCTGCAAGGCCTCCAAGCAGTACTCCTTCTGTCCACTTCTACTTGGCTACACATCCAAAAGCAGTTCAAATGGAGCAACAGAAACTTATTTTCACGTGTCAGGGTTTGGCTTAAAAATGAAATCTGAATCAGTTACTTTGAAACATTCTTCTCCTCCAGTGCACAGGTGATTAACGATTCCAGAATTGTCCCTCAAGCATTTGTCTTGGTCATTTGTCCAAATATATTTTCAATGTGTATTATGTGTGGGGTCCCCTTGCAATGCAGTGAATGGCCTCCAGGGGAATGGTACTGGGATTTTCATTTCAAAAGGAAAAGTTACTTTCAGTTTCCCAGGACCCAAAGGCTCAGGGCTGAGGAGCAAAGGAGCTCTAGGAGTGGGCATGGTTGGAGGGTATCCTACACATTATATTTGCTTCTCAGCCTTGTGAGGAAGTGCACAAGCACGTGAAGAGGAAAACTACCTCCTCTGAAGATGAAGAAATTGCTGCTCAAATGGTAAAATTAACCCAGCAGGATTCAAAGCTTTCCCATCTAGTTTCCAAGCCCTGCACAGTACTGTCTGCCCATGAAAGCTCAACTCGATGGGGTTGAACTCTACTAGCTGAATGACCTTGGGCAAGTCACTGAACCTCTCTAGGCCTTGATGATCATAACCTCCTCCTGGCTCTGAACCAGCATTTCAGTTAGGGCATCAGCCTTGGCAGACCCTGATAAGGCCTTGACTTGACTCTTGGTTCCCCATGGCCTTGGTAACATATGGAAATAAAATTCTCACAGGCAGCAAGAACGAGTTTTATCCTCCCAAGTCGATGCCCAGTTGTCAAAAAGTTGACAAAAGCTGCATTTGTATTAGTGAACCCTCAACATAGCTTCATTCATTGTTTGACACACAAAATTTATGACCCACCTGGGGAATGCAGCTCTGAAAACTCTCCATGTCAAAAAGTATATATAATGGAAGGAACACTTCTTGCACTGCCTGACATTTATAATTTCTTTCCAAGCCTCTGTCACCAATTCTGGAAATGATGGTTCTGAGCACCCCAGTGCTGTTTTGATTGGAGAATTCATATTTCTTATCTGCATGTACATCTGACTGTAGATTTAAAAAAAAATCACATCTACAAATAGCGTTGACAAGTTAAAAAAAATGGTTAACACACACTCAAATATTTGTTCAAGTATAAAAGATATTTTTTTTCCTGGAGAAAAGGAAAAGGCTCAAAGTATTAAACTCTGGAGGATACATACCCACATACACAGAACATCAGATTTAGTTTCTGCTAAGAGTATCTCCAGGAGCAGTAAGTAGGGGACTGGTTCTCTTCAATGGCAGTCTCAAGAAGTTCACAATGTATTAACAAAGTGCTTTTCTTTTTGCCTTAGTAACAGATTGCAGAACTCTCATCACAGATTTAAACATTCTTGGAAGATGCTTACGTGCTTACCTGGTATCCTTTCTCCTTGGAGTTCCACAATGTTTTCCTCTGAGCAAGGCAACATCTCCAGCTGCTCATTCTGAAATCTGGGCCTGCTAGGTTTCAACAATGCAATTTATAGAGTATGAATCTCAAATTCTCTGTACTTCCTGGCTTTCTAAATGGTGACCGTATCAGCTTCCAGCCTCAGTGTGCACAGTCAAGAACCCTCGACTCTCCTCCCTGACCTCACTGTGCCACGTGCTCGGAGACTATCACACTGGGTCAGACCCAAGGTGTGTGCCACGTGGAGACAGGGTGTTCTCTCTTTTCTATTTATAAAGAAAGATCAGGTAATAACAATTCTTCGAATTGGCATATTTCGTTAACTTACTGATTTCATCTGACCCCTGGAACCCAGGGAGGGAGTAGGCATTAAGCCATTCATTCATTTGTGGTCAACATAAGCCACAAGCTGACTCAACCTACATCTGTCGTCTCCAACTCTCCCAACTGCACCTGCTGCTTCATCTGCTATGCCTAGTAGGTGCTTTTCTTCTGCTGTAAAATGTCCAAAACAAATGGAAGAATCCAAACAGGGCTTTGGAGTCACATGGGGCTGAGATGGAGGTCACACGGGAAGCTGGACTTTTAAGCTGTGGAACTGTGAGTAGGTTCACTCAGCTTCCCTGAACCTGTTTGTAAAATGAGGCAGAGAAGCTGAGATAACACTTGTAAGGCACTTATTACAGGTTGTGGCATACAGTATCTGAGAACAGCATTAGTAACCATCAACAACATTTAGGGCAGAGGGTTGTCTTAGCCTCACCGAGTTGGATATAAATCCCCGTGTGGTGGTCTCTGAAGCAGGTGTGGCAAGCTGAGGACAGGAGCAGTTTGATACACTTGAGTCCTGTAGTAACCTATGAGCTAGGTGCTAATCTCTTCCCCATTTCACAGGTGAAGAATCTCAGATTTAGGGACTTGACAGGCTAGGTGGCTAGAGAAGGTGAAGCCAGATCTGGCTCCCAAAGGGAAAGAGTGCTGGGTTTAGGAAGAGCCTCTATGACTAGAGGGAGGCAGAGAGGCATTTTTCTATCTAGCAGGGGTAAGCCTAGGGGTGGTGAGCATGTGGGAAGGTTGGGGACCCAGAGTGCTATTTGCCTTGAGCAAAAAGGGGCAGCCTTTTAGAAATGGAAACTAGAAGCCTGGCCCAGGCTTCTTCCTATGTGGTTCTTGGACTTAACACCCTTTCTTTCAGTGGACAGAAAATACCTGACAAAGGGCTCAGAAGAACATCTATAGAAACATTTAATACTTTTCAATGAAAATAGAATCTGTGCACCCAAATGAGTTCTCACTTACTTCTATTTTATGTTTTTCATGAAAATGTCCTTCCACCTCTGTAGTACAAGTTTGGCCAACTAATATTGTTATCTATTTTTGTTTGCTTAAAGGCGTCAAGAGTGACCCATGGTATTTTCAGTTTCCATATCCAAGAAAATTAAGATGTATTAGAATTTATAACTCAGCACAGATTAGAAAGCCATAAATCAAATCACAAAGACTCTTTAGAGCAATACTTTCAAGTGGAGTCACACTGTTGGGAGAAGCAGGTCGGCTGCACTAGCCCCTCTGCTGGCATGGGTGTACGCTGCTGCCAAGGACTTAGCTAACAGCTGACCCCAAATTCCCAAACCCAGAAAAGCACTGCCAGAGGCCTGTGTGTATGTGCAGACATACAATAACACACCTCGGAGAAAGGCTTCTGGAAGGGTCTTTTCTGCGTGGTTGTGATTTAACAGACCAAGGGGATGCTACCTTGGGTGCTTCTGAGGGGTGACGCGGTGACGCATGAAACCCAGCCTTCCCCTGGACTCTGGGATATTGTTTTGCTTTATTCGTGAGGGAATGCAAGTTGATCACATGATCAAAAGTTCACAAAGGAGAAACATACAAATGACAGGACCACCAAATTTAGAAAATGTCCTACAATGTGCATTTTATTCCATATCATTATACAATGTTTACATGTAGTTATAACTCTTAAGAAAATGTTTTTTTTTCTTTACCAATTGTACGTAGTGCCCAAATCTTTCACTTTAACATGGAGAAACAAAAAGAGTGGAAATCCACACCGAATGCTATCCTATGAGCTGTAATGAGCTGCAAGTGTGCCAATTAGAAAGAAATAGTCTTAAAAGAGCAGCGTGGCTAACCAAGCCTTGGCTTTAGTGAATTCAGGTATAAAGGATTCATAGTCTCATCTCATAGTAAAACTCAGGACAAAATAAATTAGTGTTGGACAGAATTCTAAATTGTACAAAATTGAATGAAAGACCACAGTGGGACCTTTTGTTTAAAGTAGCACCAATCCACACCTGACTGTGTTTCCAACATTAACCTTCCTATTGAATATACTGTTGGCACTTTGAAGGGAAACCTTTGTTTTAGTGACGATTTGTAGACTGATTAAGCATACTGTGTTGCTAAACCCTCTACAAAGTGTGGCAACATCAACCTGGGAAATGGCACATTAAATCATGATCACTCTGACAAAGGCTTTTTTTGTGTATGTGTGTTTTCCCCATTCCCTGATCTAGCTGGTTATTTGTGGATGTTTCTGTGACAGTGGTGAAAGTAAATAAAAATGCATTTTAAGGGTTTCATGGTAAGCATGGTGTTTAAAAACAAAACAAAACAAAACAAAAACCAACAAAAACAACATGAAAGAATGTGGTCGCAGCTAAGGAGGTTTTCACATGTTGTTTAACTCCAGTAAAGTCTGATCCAGCATCTGATGCATACTAAGGTTTTCTTCTTTGGCATGAGCCACTTTCTCTGTGGTGGGATTAGAAAATTAAGTCATAAATAGCTGCCCTTTGGACACAATGATGGATCGTACATTTAGGCAGGCAAACAATCACAAACACAAGATGAGATGACTAGCTCTAGGCATGCTTGTAAGATATTACTCATTTCCAGACAAGGACCTACAAAGGGGGAGGATGTCTTTGACCCAAGGGAACTACAGGCACAGCAGGTTTTCACACAGCGGCCAGGTGAACCTTCCACAACAGTCCACTCTGGGAATAAAATGCAGGTGGGGTTTGGTAAAGGTTCCCTGGTCGTGTGCCACGGGAACAGACAGAGATGCTTGCAGCACTGAAGTTAATAACAGCAGACACTTCTGAGTTACACACAGTTAAAGGTCTGGGAGTTGTGCTGTAACACAATCTCACACAAAACAAAGATGATGTAAATACTTTTTCTGACGTTTTAAATGATTTATTTTTGTTGCTCATTAAAAAAATTATCAACATGTTTCATGCACACTTCAGTAGGACATTCTCTTACTATTTTTACAGTGTTCTATTTATTATTAGCATGGCATTCTCACCAGATTCCAACACCACCATTAGACTGAATAAAGGCATACCTTTCAGATAATCAGGGACTTCTGACATGAGCTCCTGTTTTCAAAAGCTATTTTGCCCAAGCATAGGTACATTTAATCATATTTCAGACACTATACCAGATATTAATAAGTTAAGAATATGAATATGCAATATATATATTATATACTATGTCTCATATATAATATATATAGTTATACACACCCCTCTGCTTTGGTTTCCTAACTTAAAGTAGGACCGGTCCTCTGTAGATAGAAAACATTTTTTGGTCCTCATTTGGTATCAGTTCAAACAAGAGGACCTACTATTGCAAAGAGAAGTGCTGAACTGACTTATTAATGTTTTACCCAAACACATAAATGCAACTTTACCATAAAAGCAGTTTTGGGTTAAAGAGAACTTAATTATTCCAGACAGAAGAGGAAAAGGCAGGGAAGGCCAGCCTTTCAGCTGATTCCTTACACGGACAATTCTGCAGACAGCAACTGTTTTCAACCCTATTAGTTCAAGGTGTGACAGTCTTAGATTTCCTGCCCATGGGCTCCATTCCTAGAATTCAGCCCAAGTTCTTTCCCACTTAAGTTTAGTCCTCATTCAGGGCCAGCTTTAGTTGGTTAGTTAGGCGGCGGTTTTGCTCAAGTTGCTGGTAGAGTTGATCTGTACAGGTCAGCAAGCAGGTCAGCAGAAGAGAAGAGGCAGAAGGAAGGCAGGTTAGCCAGACTTGGTGAGAGGGAGTGGACAGAGCACAGAGACCTGAGGCACTGGTCACTTGCTGAACAGTTTGCTCTTACCCAGTAGCCCCCTGTCCTGTGCCCAGGAAGGGGAGATGGTAAAGGCCTGGCAGGCTTGCAAAGAGCCAGGATTTCCCTCTTGTTGAGGAAGGGAGCAACGGGTACAAGCTGGAGAGGGAACACGATCCTTCCGCACCTCACTAACACCACTAATACCACGGTGTGAACTGAGCCCAACACAGTTTCTGGCGACAGCCTGAGGCAGGGCTGGAGGTAAGCCCAGATCACGGCCACTCCTTGCGAGGCCTCAGTGGAAATCCTGCCGTGAAACTTCAGCCTGCCCCTTTCTGCCCACCTGCTCTGGGAACCCCTTTCACCTGCACTCCTGGGCCTGTCTTTCCTTTTGGGCAATACCGAGAGGCGGCTAGTGCTACTGCCTTAACATTTTTTTTGAAATGCAGAACTAAGCTACACCTGTCTCTCCCCAATTGAGTTAGAGTGCAAATTCTGAGCTCTGAGCCAGCTCTGACACAGGGTGCGCGTTACCCTACTCAAACAGCAAAAGAACAAACACTATCTCCACTCAAGACAGAGTTAAAATTTATCTTATTTCTTGAAGAGGATGGCATTCATGTTTGGTGCTAAATAGGTACATCTAAAATGAACAAAATCTCAAACATCTGCACAGAGACCGGTGTGATACAAATCTCACACACTGGCATGTGATCTGCTCACGTGGCAAGGAGGCCAACCACAGGGGTCAGTCTGTATCTGACGGTCCAGGGGACACCCAATGACAAGAACACGGCACTTACCACGAGAAGCTGGAAGGTACAGGATTGTTTCAAATAATGGCACAACCTGGATCCAGAAACTTTACTAAATCATCTTAAGCTGACAATCCTACCCCCAGAGAAAATGAAAATATCCAGTCTCCAGTCCCCAGGTCTGTTGGAAAATTGATCGATTCTTACTTAACTTTCTCTTATAAGTGATAGATGGGTGGAGATGCTACATTCATCCTGCTTCCTAGCTTAGAATATCTGCCACCTTGTCTTCTTTGCTCATCCATTATTTCCTTAATATTCAAAATTCTGGTCGAACGTCACCCCCTTCAGGTACCTCCCAGTCACAATTATTCTCTCTTCCTTGTTTACTCTAAAATGCATATACCATCTGCGACTTCAGACTTGCTTCATTCATCTACCTTCCCACAAGATGGCCAGCTCACTGGGGACATCTCCAGTTCACCTCTTTACCACATCTACCACCACCTTCCACAGTGCCCTGCAGATGGCATATGCTCGAGGGTTACAAAATCTAAACCCACCAGTTCATTCACACTATCACACCAACAGGCAGGATGTCTCAATTTGCTGAGTCAATGTTTGGCTAAGCTGAAAATGGAAGAACTTTGGAGAAATCCTAGAGAATCTAGAGATCAATGTGAATTCCGCTTACATGACAGCTGTCCCTACCACATACTTCTTTAAACCTGTTTCACCTCAGCTGCCACACAACTTCTAAGCCAGGGTGGCCCGAGGGCAGGGATCAGAAATGGTTACACATTTGGAAGTATTTTCCCCTCATATTCTGAAGATGCACCTTCAGAATTAACTGATTATCTGCTCAGCAAAACTTTTAGACTTGCTATTTTGTCTATGCACGAAGTAGGATTACTCAGAAAAAGGCCTACTGCTACTCTGAATTTGGAAGAGGACTCACAGTCAAAAGTCAAAAGCAGGCCCAAGGAGCCTTAGGAAAAGAAAAACATTACATTACAGAAGTCTTTGTACTCTCAAGGAACAGACTGTTCAAATTCTAAATTAAATGTCAACTCTCTGAGGCTAACAAAAATGACACATAAACAGGTAAGATCACCCATACTTAAAACACAGGAGAAATATAGCCAGATTGTTGAGCCCAGAGAAATGTTGGGAATTAAGATACAAAAGTCCACATCATTTTAAAGTTCTGATTTTGCAATGTGTTTTTTTAAATTCATTTAATTGTTGTTTTTGAAGTGAGACAGTCAAGCCCAAATAAAATTTAACTATATTCTGAACAATTTCCACCAACTACTTTTTTAGGAATAAAAAAAAATAAACTCTGATGGCTATACTAAAAAATGTCTGCATATTAAAAGAAAATTCGTATTATCACAGAGATTATGCACAACCCTTCCTAAAGAATACATGATATGCTTAAGAGCACAAAAATAAACCTCAGCTTGAATATAATCATATTTAGAAAACCTAAGATGACATTTCATGATCAAAATGGTGGCTGAGTAATGAATATACTTTACAAAAAACCTGTAACTGTTTTTCATGTTGTAAAAGGATGATCATCAATAACCTCAACTTACATCGTTTAAGTCCCAATTCCTTTTCTTCTTCCCCAGTATGTAAACTCCTTTCAGTGTGGGATGACTATGGAGAATTCACGGTGGGCCTTCATCAGCTAGCCATGCCCCCTCCCAAGCAGGGCCATCTAATATCAACACAGAGGGCCCACCACATGCCACACTAAACCTCAGGCAGAGGAAGACATGGCTCAAGGTGCATCTCCTCACTCCACCAAGCAATGTCCCTGTGCAGAGGTTCCCAGCCGAGACTACATACCAGAATCATCACAATCCCTAAAAAATACAAATGCCCAGACCTTTCGAAACCAAAACCCTGAGATGGACCCAGACATAAGTATTTTTTAAAGGTCCCACAAGGAACCAGTGCTTTAGAAACCCTTGGTGTTTCTATATAATGTCGAGGATGGACAAAAAGAAGAAAAAAAAAAAAGCAGCAGCCAAAAATTGACCCTCATATGCACGAAGTAGATTTGTAGTTTTATTCAGTGTTGAAACTAAAATGTCAATAAATAAGAAGTAAAAAGAATAGCAAACAGAAATAGCTTACACAGTGTTTATTTCACACTGAAACGAAGAGCTTCTGTACAATGGGAAGCACTGTGTGTGCCCGGCCCTAAGGCAGGACGCTACAAGACAGAGCGAGGGCCAGCTGGAGAACAGACCGACTGCAGGGCTCAGAGAGGCGGACATCCAGATTGATGAAGGGGTCTTGGGAGAAGGGATGCAAAGAAATTTATCTGCACGAAGAGAAAAGGTGGGAGAAAAAGAAAAAAAGTGGCACAATGGAAAAACGGAAAAGCAATTAGCAGATGAGAGCAGCACTTGAAACACAGGGAAGCAGCAGACATGCAAAGCCCGCCTTCAGCCGCACCTGTGGGAGGATGGCCGCTCTGGCCCAGCAGGGCCCGGCCACAGGCCCGCACAGAGCCCCCTCTGGGTGAGGGTCTGTTAGACCCACGAACAGAATTTAAAGATAAATTTGAAGCTAACCCACCTTTCATAGTATTTAATCATACTTGATGCTGAAAGTTTTCCCTGTAGAATCCCCACATTTTATCACTGAAAAGACTTTAACAGTTGAGCTGGTTCACCCCCTTATTTACAAATGAGGGAGGAGGTGATGCTGCTCTCTAGTTTCCATGGTGACAGCCATGCCTCTAGGGGTAACGTGGAGATTCTATAATCTGTACGGCAGCAGGCATAGGCCACACTGTTTAGGCTACCATTTTCCTGCATGGGTAAAGGAATGATAGGCCGACCTGGAAAATGAAATTTCCAGTTTATATGGAATCTAATACCGTATTATTGGAATGAAGAGAACCACCTGTGAAACACTCCAGGTTAGTATTTAAAAAGAGGTAGGGCAAGTTGAATGTTTAGGTTTGGTTAGTATATGCTCAAAGTTCTCATGAGAATAAGACTATCTACTCCAATTCTTACTGCCTCACAGTGGTTCAAGGGGGACCAGTAACTCCCAAACATCGGACCATCTGTGTTTCGTTTCCCATCTGACACAGGTTGTGTTGTTCACTGTGAATATTTTAATTCCTCTCGTATAAATGCAGAAAATTAAAGGCTTGGTTACTCAGCAGAGGGTTTCTCTCTCTAGAATTCTTAAATGTGAGGAAGAGAGGGTTTTCTATAGCACCACGCTTTAGGCTATACTGGATCAATTTCCTTTCCCTCAGATCCTCAGTAACCTGACAATTTCAGGGTTCCTTAAATTTATATTTCTTTTATGACTATGATCATATTGTACTTAATTGAATCTCAGGAAACCTGTTTTTGATATTTTTTGGAAGTTCCTGCATAATCACATGGCCTTTTAGTTCTACTTGAGCCTCGTTTAATTTCCTAAAAGGATAGCACTCAAGTCATTCATATTTCAGTTCATTACTTGGTGGGAGCAATCTAGCCCAGAGATCTTGAAATAAATGAATTCTGAAAGGAAAGTTATGTCTATAGATAGTCTTAATCTGCTTGGCTTTATATTAGTAGAACGTGAAAAAACAATGTCCTAGATTATGCGAAGAGAGGGAACAGAAAAGTGTAAAAATGGAGATTCTGGAGGTGCGGAGAAAGTAGTGGTGAGTTTGTCATATTAGCATGAGGGCGCGGATGCGAGCAGGCAGGGTGGATGCACATTTACATGGAAGTCATGTCGTTGAGAGCGTGGTCCAGCTCCTCGCTGATGGCTTTGTACTTCAGTTTCTGAGCGTACAGCTCGTCTATGACCAGGAAGTGGGAGGCAGAGATGCAAGGACATGGAGAGTGATCGAGAGATGGAGGGTGAGTGAGGGTGGCATGGACACCATCCCGACACAGCAGCAAGAAAAGGGCAATGCGTGAAGGAATTGGTGCCGCAGCAGGTGGCCAATGCAGGAGGCGTGCGTTTTGTTTTTAAATGAATTGAAAGAAAGACAAAAAGAACAAAACCCATTAGAAAATAAAACAGGAAGACTCAAAATGAAAAGCATAACAAATATGGTAGGTGTATCAGTAAACCCTATTAAACCCTAAACAAAACCACAGAGGGCTGTCTGCTGGGTGGGTAATAGAACATGTTTCTTCTGTAGAGTTGTATTTTAATTACACTGGAGTAGTCAGCCACCTGCAACTATAAGCAATGGAAAAAATATCCAAGGGCAGTGTTTTGGAGGAACAATTTGTGACCACAGTCCATAAACCTTATCTGGCTCTGCATTCAAACCACTGACTTCCTGACCAAACTGGACCACTGGGTTATCGACTTCTTAGTGCCATGTACACCACTCCTTGTGGTCTTTCTACTCAGGCTGCCCTGTTCCTGGTCCAGGAGGCTTAAAAAGTGAGGAGAGTTGTACTTCTCATGGTGTTGTGCCAAGCCCGCAATTTGCTTTTTGCAAGGATGAAGGTTTCATACCTTGCCGCACTCTGGCAGATTGTTCTGCAACCATTTGTCTTTCTCTCTCCTCCACTAGCTTGGTTATCCTGTGCACCAACCCCAGTCCCTTCTCTAGCCCTTTCTGCCTTTGATGAGCATATTTTATGAATTTCTTTCTTTCTTTTTCACAGCTGCTCCTTCACAAGCCTCAGGGCTCAACATTAAGGATTTTCTGTGAGACAGAGTGGGTATTACCAAAACAAAACCTAAATATCTTAGAGGAGAAATGCTTAAGTATAATCTCAAAATGCAGTGCTGTGTTATCCCTCATCCCCATTCAGGATACGGAGCATTTGCCAAGATACTTCATGACCAAAAAAACACCACCCAAACCCTTACACTGGGTTCACACTTGCAAGATGGGCTGTGTCTAAAAACGAATCCCTATCATCCTGACAATTAGGAGGTATCACTAAACAGAAAATACACTAGAGTCATTTTCACCTACAACCACTTCTGCAATGAAAACTAAACCTGCCACACTTCTTGAAAGTGTGAAGTAAGCCGGATGGCATTTGCAGTACAAAAAGAGACGCATCCCGTCTGGTGGCTAACAGTCACCTGGTGAGCAGAGGACTCAGATCCAAGAGTTAAGAGCTAGAGAATGAAAACACCAAAGGACAGACAGGAAGAATGTGCAAGAGCAAAGTAGTGTATCAAGGACGATGCGCTTGGATTGGAAAATCATTTTGCCAGGTGAGTATTCAACCTTAAGAACTAAATTAAAAACCGAACTCAAGATCTTACCTTCTAAGTCATCAATGCTTTTCTCCAATTTCGTTACAGACCTCTCTGCAAACTCTGCCCGAGTCTCAGCCTGTAATAATTTGATTTGTTTCAGTCAAAACTGTTAAGTTCTACATTTCTGGAAGCTACACATTAGGGAAACTAGAGAATGAAAATTAAGTACAGCACCCGTAAAATGGATCCAAAACTATGTTTCAGTCACCACAGTGAAAGGTGGCAGCCAGCACAGCGTATTAACTCCAAGACCACCTCTGAATATTCCTGACTTGGATCATCATAACTCGAAAAACGAAAACACCCTGACCAGCTCTGTAAAGACGGATTCATTTAAAATCCAGTTGGCTTTGTCCAAGACACTCATGATATTACCTCCTTCAGCTTGTCCGAAAGGACCTTGATTTCTTCCTCGTATTTGTCTTCCTTCTGCGAGTACTGTAATTAGAAAGAGTGTTCCAGATGTCAGGCCTCAGTTCACTCTATACTCGGGTTTTCTGACACAAGGAAAGCGCCAGCCCAGCCAACGGATGTTGAGGATTTCTTAGGAGGTAATGGAGCCTCGGATATCACATGGCATACTACAATACACTCTCTGTTTTCTTGCCTATTGTTTTACATGGGATACGAATAAGATAACTCAGCCACTTGGCACTTGGTTTGAATTAAATTGTTATAGATGACCCACCTACTCAACATAAAATATATTCTCTTATTAAAAATGGAATGTTGTCCAGGAACCATCAGAAAATCGTCTCAAAATGATGCCATCTGCTAAAATGCCTAGTGGACTACTGCTTCCCTTTAGCAGGGCCTCAGAAGCGAAGAACTGGGTCTCTTCTGAGCAACTCCTAAAAGATGCCTTTGCCCCCACACCGTGCTCCTGGCCTACCTTCTCAGCCTGAGCCTCCAGTGACTTCAAGTTGTTCGTCACAGTTTTCAATTCTTCTTCAAGCTCGGCACATTTGCTAATTTTTTCGATCAGAGGCAGAAAGGTTGGGAGACAAGCCAAAGGAAGGAGGAGAGAAAAAGGAGAGGGATGGGAAAAAATGAAAACCAAGTCCTAGAGAACAACGGGCTGCCTTAAAGTAGCCAAATTATCAGGTACTAAAATGCTCAGTTTCACCAAGGACACTGCCTTTCAACCTTGCAACAGCAGAAAGGCAGGGTGACAATTCAACAACTCTGAAGTGATAATTTGGCTTCTTTTTTGGCTGCACCAAAGAGCATTTATGAAGGAAAAACAAAGGAGTGTAAAGGGCCCAAAGGAAGCACTTAAAGCAAGATATAAGACAGCAGAGGGTGTAGTGAAGGTGCAGTGGTTATACCAAATGAACCAGTAGACGTTGGAAGCTTAAAGATGTCTGAGTTGCAGTTAAACCTAAAAACCATACATGAGCCATCAGTACCTTATCCTCTGCAGCCATTAATGCTTTCAAGGTCTGATCCATTATTCTTAATTGTTCTTCCAGCTGTCGAACTTGGCTGTTAGTGGACACAGGAAATGCACAAGGCCATTCTCAAAATCAGTGTGCAGGTAAGGCATGCAGTGATACACGCATTCATACACAGACACCCCAAATGAGTCCTCGGTGTTCCATACTCGTGGCTCATCCATGTCAAATGAGCATATAAGGAGCCCAGAGCTGAAACGGGTCAATGTGCAGCTGCCAGAAGGTCATGCTGTTTAGTCACTGCTCTGCAGCTCCCCACACCCAGCCTCCTGGTGCTGGGCCTGCTTACCTTTCTGAGAGCTCGGCCCGCTCCTCTGCACGTTCCAGGTCGCTCTCAATGATGACCAGCTTACGGGCTACCTGCAGCAGGACAAACATAGTACACATACACACCATGGGGCTTGCAGCTTTGAGCAAGGGGGGTGGAGGTGGGGAGTGGATCCATCAGCCCTTACAAGTTCTTATCTACAAATAAGATGATCCTCTTTTCTGTGGACTAGAGAGAAGCAATTCTCCATCAGGAGGGTCAATGGAGAGGAGACCAGAGGCTTTTACTGTCAAAGACCCAGAATGGTTAACTTATGAGTGGGTAGCCTCATTTTAAGACTGACCCACGTGAAGTCTGTATAATTACATAGCAGCCAGACCAAAGTGTGGAAGGAGGGAGGCATATGAAATACACAATCTCAAAAATAGCAGTAGGAAGATACATGATGCATTTATGCTGAAAAGGTAGGGGCTGTCAAGAAAACACTGAAGATAATCCTAAGAACTCTGTCAATTTAGAGCTCTAAACCTCCTTTTTGTGAAGGAGACTAAAAATGCCCAAACCACAACCAGGGAAGTGAGCAAGAGATGAGCTAGTGAGAGGATTAGTGAGGTCCACTCTACATTCAGTGAAGAAACCCTGAGAGGAGGGATCCTCCGAAGCATTTCAAAATTAGTAGGCAGAATCTGGGAATCATAATGATAATGATAGTAATAATATAATAAAAATAAAGGAGAGTCAATGCTGTTTCAAGATAGTCAGGATACATTAAGGAAAAAATGAAAACCTTTACAGTCACGTTGGCTATTACCATAGGAGGTTGTTTCCATGGGCAACATGCCCAGAAATGGATCCAGCTGTGAACCTGTCCTGATACTGGGGGTTCTACTCCCTGGACGATGGCATGGTGAAAATGGCCTCTCAGTCTACTAAGTACACAGTCTGTGTCTCTCTGCTGCCTGCCCCGGACCATGCTAGGTGAATCTCACCAGGAAGAACTGTTTGCACAGTGGGCACGAGAGCCTCTTCCACAAGGCACAAGAGGCCCAACTGCCCCTTCTCCTGGCCAAAGAGCTTCGGTCCTGGTCTCTGGGCGGAGCTTCCATGTCTCCCAGCGCTACTGATTGGCTGCATGAGAAAGCCTGGGGTCCCCTAGCAAGGTCAACCAAGTAAGAACGAAACACCCATTTCTGCTAAGGAAGCAGATCATTTCCCTGGAGAATGTGAGGCTGTTCACACTGCTCCCTGCACCCCTGCCCCAGGCCACGAGCAGGGAGTCCATGAGGCTCTGGGCCCCAGGATCTGACCTCTTCATACTTGCGGTCGGCATCTTCAGCAATGTGCTTGGCCTCTTTCAGCTGGATCTCCTGAATTTCCATTTTCTCCTCATCCTTTTGGGCTCGGCTTTCAATGACTTTCATGCCTCTGAAAAGGAAGACAGGCCGGAAGACCTGAGATGCAGAGCTGACCTCCACAAACCCACACTGCCCTGCAGAGGCTTGTGAGGCTTCCTGTCACTGGCTGACCAAAAGAGAGCAGACAGAGACTTTCATTTTCCAACCTTTGAAACAAGAGTTTCCAGAGCTCAAGGCAGAAAGACAAGCACTTCTGTTTACTGTGAATAAAACCTCACATTTGCAGTACCGCTGAAGCTGTCCAGGCATCTAATATTAAATGAAAGATACACATCAGGACCCCGTTTGAAACTGAGAGGCAACAGGAAACAGGAAAAGTCGACATGCTTTACTTGCCATATAAATAATGGGATATTTTCCCTTTCTGGTGGGAAGCTTCTAGCTTGAAAACGGACAAAAGTTAGAACCAAAAGCAAATTTATCTTATTTCTTCCTACAAAGAAGACAGCTGTTCTCACTCCATCAACCACAAATGTTAATATTAGATTGAGCCGTATGAAATTGCTGATATTTGACCACATCAGGACTCAAAAAATGGCAATTTATGTGAGTCAATGTACTACTTTAGATAACAAACCGCATTTTGCCTGTAATGGAATTCTTTTATAATACAGGTGATTAGAGACTGGACTGACACCATCTTCTACACTGATATGTGTTTTTGGATCCTATGCCATGATGGTAAGTTTTGGTAAATGTCAATTGGTCTGAGGTATATTATGATTTACAGAATAACAAGTCCTGTTATGGATTTGTTTACCAAAATCTAAGTAGACAGTAGGATAAATAAACCACTATCTTTTGATGAAGCACTACAACATAGTTTAGGAGACCCGAGTTCTAGTCTTAGCTCTGCCATAAATGTGCTGAGACTCCAGGTAGGCCACGTCAGTCACTGGACCTTAGCTTTCTCATTTGTAAAGCTGGGGACTGGAGTAAATAATCTCCAAATTCCTTCTTTCTCCAAAGTCTAACATGGCCAGATTGCCCTTTAGGTTCACTAACAAGGGTATTTCAGGAAGGAGTTAGCCACAAAACCACTGGTATGTGTACACTGTAGAGATGATGAATCATCTTAAAGAATTCCAGACTCTTGGTTAGAGCAGTACATACTGAGCTGAAAATGGCTAAAACACTTCTCTAACCCTAAGTCTGATATCACTCTTTATCCATGGTACCAGGGAGCAGAAACTCACTTTCAGGATGGAGATACAGACAACATGATGGACGGCTTCACCTATCCTGGTTATGGCACAGACATACACTCCCAGTGGTTTGAGATCTGACTGCACAACTCTGTCACCCCTTAAGGAACAGCACTCTCCAGTCTCATGGAGTCTTTCTTGGATGGTTTCTATGTAATACGAACACATTGACCTGAACAGTTGAATGTAAGAGAAAATGCCTTCTAGAATACACAAAACTGCATTAGTAGATCTGGCCATGGTTTTCCTCTACTACCACAAAGTTGAATCTTCGAGTAAGTTAGGCAGAGCCAGATTAGTGGGAGTGGGCTCAGAAGACACAAGTATCTAATTATACTCATGTGTGAGCATGTGTCTTATCAGCATGACTAAGTCCAAAGCAATTTACTTTACTTTTGCAGATCATATTTCTGTTTTGTCTGTGCTGTCTCTTCCACCTGTTTGTTGGGCTATCTGACAAGGGATGGCCCATACTTTATTTATCTAGGCCTAAGCCTCCTTGGTGTATTTTAAATTACAGTTGTCTTTAAAAAATGCCAAACTGCTTTGTGGTCAGCAGGAATGAAAGAACTAATATACATCCCTAGAATTTCTAGTTTATAGTCCATCCCCCTCGTTGGATGGTAAGCTATACGAGGGCAGGAATAGGATCTTTTTCTTATTTACAATCTTGGAGTTTAAAGTAGCGCTTTGCACAAAGGTGTCCACTGTCGTTAAATGAACAAAACCGATAAAATTATACACGGGATCAACTGAGGAAATGATGCCACCAAGGGACTGTAAAATTCTTAGCACCCACAGATCAAAGCAGCCCTCTGCTGAAGAGACCTTGCTGAAGGTGTCCTCACCTCTCACTCTCATCTGCTGCCTTCTCGGCCTCCTCCAGCTTCTGCAAAGCTGTTGCCAGACGCTCTTGGGCACGATCCAACTCTTCCTCAACCAGCTGGATGCGTCTGTTCAGAGACGCTACATCGGCTTCAGCCTAGGCAGAGAAAGTGAAAGGCATTTCACAAAGTGAGGGTAGTGCCTTCAGGAAGTGGCTGAGACTGAAACACTCATTTCAGACAGGAAGACCAGGCTTTGTGCAGAGCCTCCTTTAAGTGCATTACAAGCCCTGGTCAACTCTGCAGTTCTTGGCTACGTTCATGCATTGACTGTACAGTAAACGTTGGCATATACAAATTTGTGTATATACAAATCCATACATACAATTCTCAGTGGGCAGACAGACCATTAGCAAGCGCTCTCTTGCTTGGTTCCTTTCCTCCTTAGATTCCAATACACCAGCTTTATCTGACTGGTTAAAGGAGAGCATCATTACAGCCACCTCACTGACTGGGGGCCTGAGGACTGGACAGAGATGACAAGACTTACCAGGTTCAGCCACATAAGAGCAGTACAGCCAGAAATCAGACTCAGGAGTCTCAACTCTCCTTTTCTCCTGGCCCCTTTCTCAAAGGGGCCTTATAAAGGAACTAAAATATTTTAAAATGCAGTGGTTCTAAAATATACACCACAAAGACACTTGAACAAAATACAGTAATTGCTCCCACACCCACCCTGGTAACCCCTTTAGACTAACTGTTCACCCAGGAACAGGGCCAAGACAAATTTCCCAAAAGTTTTTGATATAAGCCTAGGGGTATTTCTTATAAGTCAAGGTTGCTACAAGAAAAGTTTCAAACTCCTTAGGAGAAAAGCAGTATAGACATTGTTTATATTTGGCATCTATCTCTGCAATAAGATGCTTCTCTCTTGGGGATGCAATGGTTACCTACTATTATAAGCATTTGTTACTGTGAGCCTCAGAACACTTTCAGGACTGTGGAGGTCCACTATATACACTGGCATTGGTGGCTGTTTACATATAAGCATGGAAGGGAAAGATGGAACTACCAGTTAGGTACCATTTCCTTATCCTCATCCACTTTGAATGTATGCTTATCACAGGGTAGTGGGCTTTTCAGGACACTTGGGAGTTTTCTTAAAATTGCAATACACACTTAGGTGACTATGCTAGTTCTCTAGCCACCTTCCTGTCTTACTCAACTATAAGCCTCTTAAGTGCAGGGAATCACAGTTCTCTGTGCAGTATATGGGCTCAGTAAATGTCTACTGAATAAAGTGAGTAAAGCCAACCTAATTTAAACAACTTTTTTTTTGCTCACAGACCCATGACACATACAGTTTGAAACACACATGCACTTAGACAGAGGCTGTTATGGTCTTGAATGAAAGGAATATGAGAACATTCAGCTCTTTGCTCATCTAGATTTTTAAGACTTTAAATGTCAAGTTTTATCTGGGAAGGAGAGGTGATTAGGGCCTCTCCAACTATGGTAAAAGGCTTTATAAAAACATTCAAATACACTTTTATCTCATCAAATATTAATTATGTAGTAATAACTGGCTGATGGAGACAGGGAGCAGGGGGACATGTGGAAAGCACCTGGGGAGGGCAGTTTACAATGGTACCAGCCAGTGAAGGGAACCACTATCAGTGCTGTTAGTAATGGGCCCTGCTCGGCCTGACAGGCTCAGAACTGCTATTTTTGGAGGAGGGGTGAGGGAAATTGGGTAAGACATTTCTTAAGTACAAGGCACAGTCTTTTATAAGTCCTCAGTCCAATTTTTAAAAAATTGGAAGGAGGTATACATTAAATGCATACATCTGGTGCAGCTCAGCTTCACTTTTCTGTATTTTTCATTTCTAGTAAAATTCTATTTCTTTTATGAATGGGGAAAACAAGCATCTCAGAGTTTAAGGCAAAAAAAAAAAAACACCCAAAAAACCTCAGTGTTTAGATCATGTACTTGAAAGTATTTTTCTTTTTTCCCCTTTCCTTATTTTATTTTATTGGTATCATTAATCTACAATTACATGAGCAACATTATGGTTCCTAGACTCCCCCCCATCATCAAGTTCCTTATTATTTTTACTAGGAAGGCAAATATCCTTGTTACAGGTGGTACGGCCAGAGAGATGTCAAGTTTTTCAAAACATTTTTTGTAGCCGCCACACTCTAGTAAGTTTCCTGCTCTGTTTTCGATCTGGGCCTCAGCCTTGAGGTCTCTGGATTCACAGAGAGGAGACTGTTTATGCTCCAGGGAGAGAACCTTCCGGGTGACAGGCCAATCTAGGTCTCCAGCTTCCCACACAGCTGGGGCATCGGAGTAAGGGGATAGCACCTCATGTTTGTTCCTGCCTCTACACACACTCTCCCTGAGGTCCCCCCATTAATCTGTATCTACCCTCTTACTGCCCCCCTACCCCCTCCACCACTGTAACCATTCTTTCTTTCAGCTCTTGACACTGTTTTATAAATGGCACTCACTCTTTCCCCTGCAAGAGTATTTTAGACTGCTTGATATTATGGGTTGTGTCCTATCAGAATCCCAGCCAAGAGAGCCTCACACCAGGTGCCCAAGCAATGACTGGGCATGGAGATCTGTTGCAGGAGGCAGGACTGTGCACACACAGAGGGCAGACCTGCAGGTGGTTCACAAAGCAGGGTCTCAGCTGTTTAGCTAGAAGGGGCCCTAGGCATTGGCCAGCAGTTCTCACAACTGGCTGAGTGTCAGAATCCTTAAGGAGATGTATTTTTAAAGATACAAACGTCCAGGCCCCATCCCTAGAGATTCTGCCTCAGGAGGTCAGGGGAGGGCAGGAATCTGCACTATAAGTAAGCAGTCTGTTCCACTACTGCCCTCCCGGGCCCATCTCCCAAAGAAGCTGGCAGACCCTGTGGGAACCACTCTCCTAGCTCTTCATTCAGAGGACAGGAGGAGGAAGGGAGGGACCTTTGACCAGAGTGCTGACTACGCTCCGGCCTTCCAGCCATCGGGGGAGATAGGACTAAAACCCAACCTGCCGGCATCCTCGGTGCTGGCTCTGCCACTTCTCATGGCCTCATGGAAGCCCTGGATTTGGTGGGTCTCACCGCTGGAGTCTTCTCTCTTCGTCCATCAGAGTGGAAGCTTCTCTACAACCACCCCCACCCCAACTTCCCCAACCAAAAGAAAGGCCTTCAGCGACAGCCTAACCAGGACTAGAGCAGTTACTGTATTGAAATCACCCACTAGGCAAGTCCTCTCGTTCTGAAATAGGTGTGTATGAAATTGAACACTTCACCAAGTCACACTAATGTGGAAAGCTCACATAAGGGCACAGAACATCTGCCTGTGAGTTCCAGAAGCAATGGCTGCTGCCCCAGAGGTTTCAAAGTAGGACAGGCGAAGGTGCCCTGGACTGAGGGCAGTGTCTGGGGCATCCACCACTCTGTAAGCTTCCCCTGGGAGAAACCTGGACCCCCACTGGCTGCTTAGGTCCTGCTGTACTGGTGTGATTGCAATTTTGTTTGATCTGCAGAATTCAAGATATGCTTAATTCCATAAACCAAGTAAGGGCACGTCTTTTTCTTTCTTCTTTCTTACTTTTACTGTTTTTTAAAATTATGCTCTTTGTTCAAAAGGTCCCTATCTCTCTTACCTTCACTAGCTATTATTTCTGGGATGAGTTCTCTAAGTTCTGAGGCTTACTCAGATGCTTCCTGAAGTCCTCTCATCACAGACCTCAGACTTAACCTGCTGCTTCTGCCAGCACAAGCCCACAGGCACATGACCATCTGTTATTTAAAAAGCAGATGTAAACAACAAGGTGTTTGAGAAGGGCCAAGACCCCAGACGCAAATTATTTCCAAGCGTGGAAATCACCCTTAGCGCTCTGGGTTAGCTGCTTCTAACAAGGGCCCACGTGTTGACAGTGTCAGCAAAGTCTCTTAGATTGAGATAGCTTCTTTTATTTCAAAAGTCCTATTGTTTCCCAACATGTAATGAACTACTGAGAAAAAAGCGACTGCTTGCTATGTTAGTAAAGACTACCCATTGTCTCGCGGCAGATCTGTGGTGGAACCACCACCAGGCACTCAGCACTTGCGAAGTGCCACAGAGCTGCCCCTCCTCCCCTCCTGAACTAGCTACCTATATAAAAAGCAAGGGCAGGTACACCACTTCCCCCATCCCAACAAAGGACTACACAGAAATCAAGAGCATTCCTGCTCCAATATAGCAAAATACTACTTCAAATCAGATTTGAAAGAAAACTTTCACAAGGCTTAGATGTTCATGAAATCCAGATGTTTAGCCAACACAACTAAAATAAACAAATAGTAATTACTGTTACTTAAAAAAAAGTATCCCACTGAAGACTGTTAAGAAGAAATAATCATAGGAGAATAATATTATCTCCTAAAAATTGATCCTCTGGGGTATATTTCCAAAGTCCTGCCGAAACCAGAGGAGAGCATGGAGTGATCAAAGGTCAGGCCTTTTTATTTCACGCAAATTGTAGTTGTACAGAAGTTTCACCCAACTTGCTGTGTAAGACTAAGTGACTACAGCCAAGTTAAACTTCTGCCCTTATATGGTAAGGAAAGGGGGGAAAAACAGTGATGACATTAAGGGGCACTCCCCTGGATAGCAGATAAACACAACCTCCTATCTGTGCCAAAGCCTATAATTTAAGAGGCATGTTTGTATAATGAGAGAACTGACATAAACAGGACGTTGCAGTGCCTCTGCCTTGCCTACATATGAAAGCAGAAATCCGGAGTGTAGATTCCACTTACTGCCACCCTGGGGGGTGCCAGTGTGAGCACAAAATGCACTCTCAGTTTCCTGGTCTCAGAAACATTTACCCACTCTAAAGAGGGAGAGGGCTGAGAATTTTTGTAAACTGGTTATTTCCCATGATTTAATAAAGTTAGCAATTATGAACCTTCGGGCTGCAACTTTAAGTCTCCTTAAAGTCTCCTTAAAGAGTTGGGTACTATCCAGAAAGGAGGAAGGATTGGCTCCTTCTCCTACTTTTTCCTTTGATAATGACAAAAAACAAACAAAACCCCAGTGGGTCACAAGACATAGAGTCAACCATTCCATCAAGGAAAGCAGCCTCATTCCAACATTTTGAAGGGCCCACACACCTTGGATAAACAAACCAGTAGGAAGTAGGGATGGCTGGTGTTTCCAAGAAGTGCTGGTGTAAAAGAGTCAATTAACTATAGCCTGTCTGAATGTCTGAGAATCTGAAGTTGGGAACAGTCTGGTGAAATATTTTTTTGCAGTGGCTCGCTAAAACTTTATCTCTGCTGCCAGGAGAAACTGTGACTACTAGCTTAACTCACGTCTGACAACTACGAAGAAACCACCTTAAATATTAGCTGCTGGTAATTTCCAGTTTCAGAAGTTAGGAGTAACTCAACCTGAGATTCTCACTTCCATGGTCTGACCCAGTCCTCAAGTTGCTGTTTTAAAAGGTTCTGTGTCCTATCACCTGGATAGACTTTTTTCAAAAATTATTTTTAAAAATTTGAAGTTATTTAAACCACGTTTAATATTAAGCTTTGAAAAGAATAAAAGCATCCTCTTTAGCCCACTGGTGCATGAAGATTACTGTTATAAAAATGATGTGAAACAGAGAAGCTGAATATAAAAATAACAACGTGCCCTTCATTTACCTTCTGGGGCTGACATCAATTATTAGGCCAGCAGTCAATACAAAGCTCTCCAATATAGGAGCACATATTCCCTTGCTTAACAGGGTGAGGGGAGGTCTACTGACTTCTACCATTAATACTACTTCAACCCATCAAGCAAGCATTCCTTTCAGACTGCCCAGGTCCTATCTCCATTCAAGTTCCAAAAAGAAAAAAAAAATGAATCAAAAGCATTTAAATGGAGTGTTTCAAGATATAGTGAAACGAGCACGCCATTTTCAAGACCCTTTCATCAGTGAACTGAAAGGGGATGAGCAATGTGTGGTGCCGAGAGCGGCGCAGTTTTAATGCCAGCAGACCCTCAGAGCGCTTACTCCGGTGTGCTAAGCTGCACTGTAAGTCCCTACTAACGCCTTTCCTCCGCACAGCAGGTAGGTACTGTTAATACCCACATTTCACAGTTCCAGAACAGAGAATTGAGAAGTTAATTTGCTCAAGGTCTCACAGGTAGTTAAATAGGGGGAGCCAGGATTCCAATCCTGACAATCTGGGTCCAGAGTTCTGGTTCTTATCCATTACGTTCTATTAGTTTTTATGGTTCAAGGACAGTGGCTAGCCAGTCAGACAGGGAGTCAGAATCCATTTATCACCCCAATTCAGATCTTTGGGATCTTTGCTGACTTGTCCTGTAAAGAAAATTATCTTTTGCTTATTGATTTCCTGATTCTTGTCTGTATTTTACCCTGGAATTTCCTCTAGGTAGGGCTTCCTCTTAAGAAGACTGTTTACTGCTTTGTATTTTATGCAAAACAGGTCTTGTACTTCTGTAGCCAGACATACGCCTTAACATTACAAACACTTAACCAATACGATTTACTGAAATTGGAATAGGGCCTTATTAAGCACAGCTGGACATCGTATTATTGCTTGTCATAAAATACCTAAGGTGTTTGAGTATCCTGATTTAAAACACACATACACACACACTCTCTCTCAAATCAACAAACAGCAAATGCCTAAACTACCTCTGAAATCCTGTTCCTGTTTGCTGGACACATTTTCCTCAGGGGAAAGGAAGCCAGGTATTACATTCAATGTGGGGGAGGGGGAGGCCAGCAAGGGAATACACCCGGTAGTCGTTGACATTTAGCCAACTTTTTTCAAGACTCGTTAACAAAGGGGTATCCATCTGTTATACAGATATATCTATCTCTTCTACAGAACTTGGGCGGGGGCTAGTTAAGAAAGGGAAAGGTAAACCGGCCGCATACTATCCTAAGTCAGATCCCGGCACTGTCAGTGTCTCAACCACACAGAGAAACAGGCTTCCAGAAAACCAAGGGTCAGCGGGGATGGTGGAGTTCAGCATCCTCGGGCCCCATGGAGTCACAGTGCCTCAGACTTGACCCGACAGCGCCCCTTCCCAAAGGAAGCATTTTCAGAAGGGTTTCCCTCTTGCTTCTCCACCCTCTGAGTAAATAATGCCAGCAGCGCAAAGTGCACATTCCGGGAGCACCCAAGACACCAGGGCAGCACGTAGGCTGCACACCAGATATAGAACCCCTTATAGGAAAGTGCTCCTTCCAGAACCTTCTCAACAGCACTCCAGCTTCCCCTCAGAGCTTTTACTTTACCAGCGAGATGGAGAGGACGGGCTGAGAACAGGCAGGGCCCCTCCCCGGAGCCCGACGCCAGCCGCCCCAGGTGCGCCAGGTGCTCCCGGGAGGGGGTGGGGCAGGGTAGGTGGCTCCGGGGGCCTAGCGGGGCGCGTGGGGAGGGGCGCCTCGGGTGCGGGTAGTGATGGGTGGGTCCCTTACGGTCTCCCTCAGCTTCTTCTCATAGTCCAGCTCGCGCTGCAGGCTGCCCGCGCGCTCCTCCGCGGTGTCCGCCTGCTCCTGCAGGCTCCGAATCTTCCTCCGCACCGCCTCCAGCGAGCTGCTGCCGGCCATGGCGCGGGGCAGCGGCGGTCAGGCTGCGGTGGGAGAGGCCGGCTGCTGCACTCCGGCCGCCGCTGCCGCACTCCCGAGCGCCGGCCACCCCGCCCAGGCCTCGCCGCACGACGGCGGCGCCCCCTACGGTCCACCACCAGCCCGGAAGTCGCGGTCTCCTGGGCGGCGCAGGCGAACCACAGGCGGGTGCGGCGAGCGCCGGGGGCGGGCACGGCGGGCGGGGCGGGGCGCGCGCCGCGGGCCCCGGCAATTTGCAAACCGCGCGAGGCACTGCGCATGCTCGCGAAGGCTGGCTGGCGGGCTTGGTGGGCTCGCTGCGGCGGCACCTGGCCGGCTAGGCCTGGCGGGGAGGGAGGCCACTGCGCCAGGGGTTCTACTGCGACTCCCAACGTCCTTCCCTGGCTCTTTGGTGGCCTGGGGTAACGGACCTGACTGCTGAGAGCAATGGTGCCGCCTAGTGGTCCCTAGAGTCCCGGATTCCCATGCCCGGAGGATGAAAAACTGAGCGAATGGTTTGGGGGCCTTTGAATGTGCCCCCAAAAGGACTGTTCTTCGTTGAAAAGAACCCAAAACACAAGATCCTAAGCACAACACCCCTCGTCCCCCTCCAAAATTCACAAAGTGAAAACCACCAACATAGTTAAACCTACTCTAAATGCAGTCTTCCTAGGTTGGAATCTGGCTCCCAGGTCTCTCCTGGCTGTTAACTTCTCTGCGCTTCATCTGTAAAAGTGGGGTTAATACTTCCCTCATAGGGCTGCTATGAGGATGAAGCAGATGTAGAACGCTTAGCACAATACCTTGTGAAGAACTCGAATGATAGCTGCTTTATAGTTAATATATATGCAGGCAATGTCTTAAGAGTCAGGCTGGGGCCTATCAGCAGTGTTACGGGGCTCAGGCCGGCCAGCCTCTCTGAGGCTCACCTTCCTTTCCATAAAAACAATCATCTCAAGGGTTCTACTTCTAGTTACAACCTTCTCTAGTATCTTCTGGAATCTGACCAGTTCTGGGCCGGAGTGGGATGCCTTTAAAAGGCATGCTAATAAGGAAGGCTACAGAACCCTCTGAGAGTCTCTGGTCTCTGGCTACAGCTGGATAAAAACCAACTGGGAACCATCTTCTGCCAATTCTCCCTTGGGCTGCGTTTTAAATGCCTTCTAATCTCATAGCTTTCCTTCCTTGTTCTTCTCACAGGAGGCCCTTCAAGTCAGGTCCTGGTGTGCTTAAGTGTGGGAATAACGAGGAAAAAGAAAACATACTGGACAACCCCTTCCTTCTCCAAAGGCCTAACAAGCCTTCTTTGCTTTCCTCACTCATTTTCTATGGAGTGTCACAGCCTCTGGTGAGACTCACAAACCCCAGCGTGGCCCCTCACATCCTGTAGGTGGTGCCTCTTGCTTTGTTCCTACATAGTTCATCAGGTCAGGAAGGAGGTTATAACTCCTCGAAGAGTACAGCCCTTGGACCTCCAACTTTGAGGTGGGGGAAAAAGTGTCTGGGTGCCTCCAAGAGGAGCCAGGGAAACTGCTGGACACTTTAAAGTGCCCTAAGAATTCAACCAGTGACTTAATGTCCTTTTTTTAAACACCTGGGAAAGTCAGTTTCAGGTGAATTCCATTTCATGCTGATGTCATGATAGAAGCGTTTAGGACAGTTGTTCTCAGCCTTGGCTGCACATGGGAATCACTTGGGTGTTTAAAAAAATACTAACACCTGGGTTCCACACCCAGCAGTTCTGATTTAATTGGCCTGTGTACAGCCTGGATTATAGATTTAAAAACCTCCCTAGGTGATTCTGTTTAGTTAAGGTTGAGAATCACTGATTTCAGAAACACAATATACAGAGAGTAAAGACTCATACAGGGCAAATGTAAGATATATCACAGTTGTTGGGGAAGTGTTGGGGGCCCGAGAGAAAACAGAGCCATTGGTCCCTGTCAGCCTTACTCAGGTGGAACAAAAATAGTTTAAGAACAAAACCATCAGCGATGCTACCTCATGAATGACAACCTTTCAAGCTAGGAAGAACCCATTTCTGGAACAGGATTTCTAAAGTATGTCGGTAAACTTTAGAAAAATGTAAAATGTTTTACACTGATGAGTAATGACAGTAAAATGTCCTAATCTCAAATGTAATATTCCTCTACCCCAGGAAGCTGACCTCTCTCCACTTCCCTCTTTCTTTAGTGACTTCTGTTTCTCCCTAGGTCTTGACTAGTTTTACTAGTTAGGAATCACTCACTCTATGTATAGCATGTGTTCACAAACTAATTCAACATCCTTAGTTCCAACAACCTAAGATGTCCTAAAGGGGAAGACAATCAAGATACTACTAAAAAGAAAAAGAAAAAGAAAAAAAAAGAGTGTATCATATTAGGGCCAGTTTTCCAGTGGAAAAAAAAGTTTCAAAAATCTCCCTCCCTTGCTGGCCCCACCCCCTTCCCCAAGCTTTAAATATCCCCAGTTCTCCGTCTGCCCCACCTCGTTCCACTGCTCCCTAAACAAGACTTTTCAATGAAGACATGATAGCACTACATAGTTACAATACAATAATTCTAACTTTTTTCCAAGAAAAATTGTAGTTTTTTTTCCTCCTTCTTTTGCCTTCAGTCTTAACTGTGCTCTTTATAAATTCTCTGCATTCTTTTCCTTATAAGGAATATCTCTCCTTGATCTATCAGCGGCTCTTTTGAAAAAGCGAAATAAACGTCCTGCTGGAGAATTTGGGAGAAACAGACCTCCTCCATTTAGCCATGTACGGAGCAGACATCTGATCTATATTATACAAAGCAGGCACAGAGTTATATGCGCTTTTTGTCTCTTTTTCTAAAGCCAGATAGTTTGTAATTTTTAATGTTTTCGCTAAATCGCTGCTTCCCTGAATCCCCTTTCCAGGAACCTTGATTTTCATGGAAAATTTTTTGGTCAGATTCTACATGTCCTAGGTCTGGATTTCTTATTTACAATGCATACTTGGAGATTTCAATTCAGGCTTTTCATGCCACAAAAAGCCTTTACTGGTTTCAAGACCCAAGACCCCTCTAGCAATTTGCATTATACTCCCATACAAAAAAATTCTGCAGTCCCGCTTGGTAGTTCAACTTCTGGACATAGCTTTCCCCGCATGCTCATACATTCTTGGAATTGTTACCAATTTTCCAAGGGATTCTTTCCTAATTGTGCCTCTAGGCTTAATTAGCTTCTAGAATGGAATCCACCGGTGTGTAAAGAAGTCGGTCCTTTGGAAATCTAATGCTTGGCTCCAACTTAGGCAGCAGAAGAGGCAAGCTCTTCAGCTAAAAAGATTACAAAGGGCAGCAGACAAGTGCTGGTGGAGCTTTTGCAGTGTGTGCATCAGCCCTAAAACTATGTGGTGGTTGTCAGAAGACTGACAGGTGGGGGTGGGGTGTGCAGGAGGGGAAGGGGGCAGCTAGCTCACTATACCATATAAAGCACTGAGCTATATATAACTTCCAGTGTACTTTCTGGATCTAGGGCCCTCAGACTGCAGACCCAAGCAAGTATCATCTTCCCAGGCATATCTTAAGGGCTGGATTTAGGCTTCTCTAGTGAGCAAGGAGGCCTCAGAGGTCTCTGCACCTCACCATCAACCTCAGCCTTCCAAGTAAGAGCACATGGCCTTCCTTCAATTTAGAGGCTGAGTCCTCTGTACCCTGACTAGACCCACCATGGAAAACCAGGCCTTCCCACTCACCAGAGATGGCAAGAGGAAAGAAAGTGAAGAAAGTGAGGCATTCTATTTGCACAAACCTTGATGATGACACCTCAGAGGTTTTCCGCCACCAGGGAGGCAAGGTTCACCTCCAGCGAGCAATTTCAGCCGCTCTATTCTCCCAGTTTCTCACCCGCCCACCTCCACCCCCAGATTTGGGGGAAAGAAGGAGAAAAGGAGAGACAGGAGTGGATGAAATAAAAATGAATGTGTGCAATAGCAGTCAGAGGCAACATCCAGTGCTCTGGGCCATGGCGGGGCTGTGTGCAGGTGTTCAGCTGGAGGAGGTGACCCTCCTCCATTGCTCTCTGGCCCCTGTGGTGACCCCAAAGTGGCCACGCGGGCAGGAGGTGAGGGAGCCAGTGTGTACGTGCACTTACGTCGGTGGCCTTTTTCTCTGCCAGCTCCAGCTTCTCCTGGGCATCTTTGAGAGCCTCAGAGTATTTGTCCAGTTCATCTTCGGTGCCCTTGAGTTTCTTTTGCAGCGACACCAGCTCATCTTCCAGCTGGGAGTTGGCCGTGGGGGACGGGGTGGGGGTGGGGTGCAGCAGGCAGCGTGATCCCGCAGCGGGAGGGGTGTGGGTGCACAGAACCAGAAGGACAGGGACAGCGGGAGAGAGAGAGGGGAAGACAGGAAGGGAGGGAGAGAGAGAGAGACAGAGTTAGCCATTCGTGCGCCGCGCTGCGCCGCGCGCCCCGGGTACCTTGGCGGCGGCCTCATCGGCGGCCAGGAGGCTGTCCTCCGCCTTGTGCAGCTCCTCCAGCACCCGGTCCCGCTCGTCCTCCGACACCCGCAGCAGCTTCTCCTTCGCTGCGATGTCTTCCTCGAACTGGAGGGCAGCGGCGGGCGGGCGCGGGCGGCCGGCATGGACCGGGTGTTAGACACACACACAACACACGGGCGCCGGGTTGGCTGCGGGCTCTGGCCCGGGGCGCCGCGGAGTTGAGGTTCAAGAGCCCCTAGGTAACCTTCTCTATCCCGGAGTTGGAACCGTGACCCTACACCCGCACCTCTCCCGGGACAAGACTCCTGCGGAGGTCTAGGAGTCTCAGGGGGCCTAAGTCCACAACTTAGGGGTGCAGAAAAGCGGCCCTGTCTCCTTGGCCTCCGGACCGCGCTCTCTATTCTGTCCCATCTTTGTTCTCAAGGAAAAACTGCACGACCCCGCCCACCCCCCAGGTCTCTTTTCCAGTTGAAATTTTTATTCCCCAGTCGAAAGTCCAGAAGATTTTCTAACACTGTCTGGACTTCAACCCCCCACTCCACCCCTTATCTCCAAAGCTGATTCCTGATCCTGAGAATCAAGTGCCTCCAGGACTTGAACCGACTTCTCGAGCTCTGGGAACCGACACCGGGGAAATAAGCGTCCTCAGACTTGACCAAAAAGTTAGAATGAGCCTGAGTCTTGCTCTTCCCCTCCCCTTTCTCAGACGCGCGTCCCTGGGCGACCAGGAGTTGGGGGCGGGTGGGTCCCCGAGAGCTCGGGGTGAGGGGCCGGGATCCCAGGGCTCGGAGGCACCCGGGCGGCGGGAGCGCGGGCAACCCGCCTGCGCAGGGCGGGGGCGGCGCAGACCTGTTTGCTTCTGTCCTCCGCTGCCTTCTTATCGGCTTCCGCCTGCTCGGCTCGATCCAAGGCGTTCTCCTTGTCGAGCTTCAGCATCTGCATCTTCTTCTTGATGGCGTCCATGGTGGCGGCGGCGAGGGGCCCGCGGGCTGGGGCGAGAGCGACGAGGTGAGCGCGCGGCGGGGCGGCCGAGGCGTTGTGCGAGCGCACAGCCGCCTGCTGCTCCCAGATATGTACTTTCCCAAGGGGGCGACCGCATTCCTCAAGACAGCCAATACTTTTTTGGAAAAGCCTTTTCCTCCTGCCCCCTTTCCCCTTCTCCTGCCTCCGCCCCCGGCCCCCTCCCCGCCCCTCCCGCGGGGCCCGCTCGCCCATTCGCTGCCGCCAGCCGGCCTCCCAGTTGACGGTGGATATGACTATATATGGGGACCCGAGCCGCCGCACCGGACGCCGGGCGAGGCCGCCCTGCCTCCAAACCTGCACACTAGGGAGAGGGCGCCGGGCCTCGCAGGGGCCGAGGCGCTGCCCGCTGCCCTCCACGCCCCCTCCTTGCAGGGCCGACGCCCCGCCGTTGGGTCCCCGGCCGAGTCCGACTTGAGTCACAGGAGGCGGGGAAGCCGGGAAGGTAGTCGGTGCGTGCTGCCCTGCTGCGCCTCCAGACCCGCGCGCTCAGCATCAGGCCCGGGGGGCCCCCAGCAGCCGTCGCACCCTGAGCTTGTCTAGCATTTGCCCGGCAGCTCTTAGCCTGCCAGGTTTCATACTGGGCGCTCAGTTTCTGGAAACTTAGCTGGAGCAGGGAAAGGAGAGTTGGGAGGAAGTCCTGAGGGCTGCTCCTGAGACTTTCTCTGATGGTTCCGGTCATCACGTCTGGGAATCTGTGTTCTGGGTGCCCTCCCCCACTACGGGAGGGTCAGTCAAGTACTTGAGGAGCGCAGGACCGGTCAAGTACTTGAGGCTTAGTTCTTGGAGTGCCTGTGTGTGGTGCTTCCGTGGGGATAGGGTGTGCACGTCAGTGTGCAGGTGGCTGTGTGGGAGTTTAAGGGGAAAGGACATTGAGTTTAGACTCAGGCACCTTGGTCTTTCGTCTCTGTCACTAGCAGCTTGTGACCTTGACAAGTAACTTAGCCTCTGTGCTGCAATTCCTCACCTTTAAATCCAGGGGTTTGATGATCCTTGAGGTTCCCCCAGATCTAACTTTTTATCATTTTTCTTGCACTTATTTTAGGGAGTTGGCCTCTCTCCATGGTAGGTGCTCAGGGGCCAGGTTGCTAAAACTTGGCATAAATGTTCTTCCAGCTAAGTCATTATATCCACAGCCATATGTCTGAGGAGGGAACAGGCGCAGCTCTGTCAAAGTGAGGTCTGTTTGGAGGCAGGAGGACTCCCTTCATTTCTTATTATTCCCAGCCTCCAATGAGAAAAGCCTACTCTTTTCAAAGCTTTGGTGGGAGGGGAAGAAAGGGGACTGCCTCAAGGCCCTGCCTGAGACAGAGACAGTTGGTGAGGGGCTTGTTAACAGTCCCAAGGAATAATACACAACCTGTAATACATAGACACTGAATATTCCCCAGATGGTAGCTGAGCATAGGCAGGCCAAACAATTTCTTAGTCCTTCAGAGAATGATCAAGTTCCTCCCCAGGATTTTATCAGGTTTCTTCCATTAACCCAACTGTCCAGGAGGGGAAAAAACACCCTGACTTAATGGTCAGAACATAAAATCTGTGTGCACTGGGGCTGCATGGCACAGAAATTCACCAGAAGCCTTTAATCACCCTATGTCCACCCAGCCCTCAGATCACTGAAAAAGTTCAAGGCTCCTGGGCAATATATGGATGCCTGTGCCACAGGGAGCTGAGTTCCTACTTGGAGCCCAGCACAGGGGGCAAGAGCAGGGACTCAGGAGTTAGACCCCTGAGGTTCAAAGCTGGCCTAGCCACCTCCTTGCAATGTGGCCCTAGCCAGGTTACAACCTCTTTAAGCCTCAGTTTTCACTTCTGTAAAGTAGGTGTAAAAACTCTTCCCTTTTAGGATTGTTACAAGGATGAAAATGAGATAAAGAATGAAAAGCATTTTGCCTCGCATATAACAAAGTGGAAATTGTGGCTGCTTGGCTGGCAGAAGATAAGTCATTTCACCTCCCTGGGTCTCAGTTTTCTCATCTATAAAATGAGGCCACTGAACTAGAGAAACTCCCGGAGGGACCATGTATTACTGACTTTTCTCCACTGTGCCCAACATAGCAGAGGAATTCATTAAAGTTTTTCTTAACTGAACCAGTGCTACAGACAATTTACCAAGCACACCACCAGTGAGCTCCTACTGGATACCAGGCAGGCACTAGACTCTCGGATTCCCAAATGAGTAAGACACATCCATGCCCTCCAAGTGTTTAGCAGAAGTAGGAGTATAAAAATTCATAGGAGGAGGAAACAGAAATAACCAGGTCAGATAAGACAGAAAAATAACTTTTCTGAAAAGTGGTGGTTTTAAACTGATTTCAGAGGAAGGGTAGCCATTAGATAGGGAGGAAGGTATTGTACGAAACAAGGGAAGAAAATGAAATGTTGATGGTGGCTGGACAGTAGGTTTACTTGGGTGTGAACTGGGACATGAGACTGGAAAGGTAGATTGCGAGCATATGGTGCAGGGGCTTGAATTTGGGTTCAGATATTCAAGTCTTGTTGTGTGGGTTGAAGCCATCCAGTTCTCTTCTCCCTGCTCCTCTCAGCTGGGTCTATGGTCAGAGGACAAAAGACTGTGATGTCCAAGTGTGGAAACTGAGCTGCACAGAGCCAGTTTTTAAAATCCCTAGTACCACATCATTGGTCATTAGACTGGTGGGTTAACAAAGCAGGTCCATGGACTCAATCGTTTCTATTTCACCACTGTTGAGATTCTTCCCCATGAACAGCCTGGCAGTCAGACCCAACCCAGCTTCATGGACCACACCATCCATGACCTTTCTGTCGTCAAAGGCTAGGACAAACAAAACATCATGCCTTAACTCAAACAACAATTTCTTCTGTACTGTACAGGTCTCTTGAGCCCTGCATAGGGGCAGGTTGGGCAGCCATGTACTTTAGAGTATATCCCTGGTCCCCAGCTGATTTGCTCCGACTCAAGGATAGCTTCATAGTTGCTAACCAGGGGCCTAGTGATGTGGCCTGTCAGGCAAAGATGGACTGAGCCGCTCAGCTTCTTTCTCACTGCAGTTTAAACTAAGGAATGTGGAAAATATGAATCATCAGCTGGGGATGCTAAAACAGGGTTTGCAGTCTTGGACTGGAGATGTCTTGTATGAAGGCAATTAAGGCTATTCACAAATATTTGGGCTTTTCTCCCCAGTCAGGATAGTGGTAGGATTGCACATCCCCATCCAATTAAGTTACCAAATGTGGTCACTGACTTGCTTTGGCCAAGCAAACATGAGCAGAAGTGACTTTTGGTGGATGGACACTTTAAATTAGTGCATGCCTCACCATGCTCATTCTTTAGGATTGTAGCTGCTCTGTTATTCTAGGTTTCCAAGTGGCTATTATAAGGAAAACTCCCCTTTTCCACCCAACCAGCCCTCGGCAGATATGTAGCAAGAGCAAGACATAAACCTTTGCCAATTTAGGTCACTGAGATCTGGGAGTTGTTTGTTACTGAAGCATACATAGCTACCTTTCCCTGACCAATACACCGCAACGGGCCATGCATCATCTAAGTTATGAGGAAGCAAGGAAGTCTGGGTATAGAGAAAGAAGTCGTGGAGGAGACAGATCAAAATAAATGGAAGCACCATCGAGACAAAGAGACTGGGAAAATATGATAAAAGTTCAGTTCCTAGCATCCTTATAATAACCCCCTTTTGTCCTGTAGTTAGGTGACAGAGTCTGTGTCCCTTGAAAGTAAAAAAGCTGACCACATCGTGGTGGGGTGGGAGCCTACATGCCATCTGTGGCCCAGAAGTTCTGTGTGGACACCAAGCACATTGCTGGAATTTCTAGATTTCTCCAGTGCTTGGTATTTGGCTGTATCTCAATAAATGTTTGTTGAATGATGTTTTATTGGCTAGTAGTCATAGAAATAAGTGGGAGAAATGGTATCTGGGAAGGAAAGATAAAATTAGGCTCAAAAGACTTATTTCCATTCGAAATATGGACTCTCTTATTTTCTGAAGAATGAGTATAAATATTGTCGTAAGGGCAAATGCCCCACAAATATTTATTGAACACCTTTTGTGGGCAGGGTATTTAACTTGAGTTTATGGGACCAAGAAAGGTGGGTGGGTAAAACACACGGATCTTTTTTTTAAAATTTTGTTATCATTAATCTACAATTACATAAGCACCATTATGGTTACTAGACTCCCCCCATCATCAAGTCCCCAGCACATACCCCATTACAGTCACTGTCCATCAGCATAGTAAGATGCTATAGAGTCATTACTTATCTTCTCTGTGTTGTACAGCCCTCCCCATGCCCACCCTTCACATTATGTCTGCTAATAGTAATGCCCCCTTTTCCCCCTTCTCCTTCCCTTCCCACCCATCCTCCCCAGTCCCTTTCCCTTTGGTAACTATTAGTCCATTCTTGGGTTCTGTGAGTCTGCTGCTGTTTTGTTCCTTCAGTTTTTTCTTTGTTCTTATACTCCACAGATGAGTGAAATCATTTGATACTTGTCTTTTTCTGCCTGGCTTATTTCACTGAGCATAATACCCTCTAGCTCCATCCATGTTGTTGCAAATGGTAGGATTTGTTTTCTTCTTATGGCTGAATAATATTCCATTGTGTATACTTACCACATCTTCTTTATCCATTCATCTACTGATGGACACTTAGGTTGCTTCCATTTCTTGGCTATTGTAAATAGTGCTGCAATAAACATAGGGGTGCATATGTCTTTTTCAAACTGGGCTGCAGCATTCTTAGGGTAAATTCCTAGGAGTGGAATTCCTGGGTCAAATGGTATTTCTATTCTGAGTTTTTTGAGGAACCTCCATACTGCTTTCCACAATGGTTGAACTAATTTACATTCCTACCAGTAGTGTAGGAGGGTTCCCCTTTCTCCACACCCTCACCAACATTTGTTGTTGTTTGTCTTTTGGATGGTGGTGATCCTTACTGGTGTGAGGTGATATCTCATTGTGGTTTTAATTTGCATTTCTCTGACAACTAGCAATGTGGGGCATCTTTTCATGTGTCTGTTGGCCATCTGAATTTCTTTTTTGGAGAAGTGTCTGTTCAGATCTTCTGCCCATTTTTTAATTGGATTATTTGCTTTTTGTTTGTTGAGGTGCATGAGCTCTTTATATATTTTGGATGTCAACCCTTTATCGGATCTGTCATTTATGAATATATTCTCCCATAATGTAGGATGCCTTTTTGTTCTATTGGTGGTGTCATTTGCTGTACAGAAGCTTTTCAGCTTGATATAGTCCCATTTGTTCATTTTTGCTTTTGTTTCCCTTGTCTGGGGAGATATGTTCATGAAGAAGTTGCTCGTGTTTATGTCCAAGAGATTTTTGCCTATGTTTTTTTCTAAGAGTTTTATGGTTTCATGATGACTTTGATCCATTTCGAATTTCCTTTTGTGTATGGGGTTAGACAGTGATCCAGTAACACATGGATCTTTTTTTTCCAGGAAAATTATCTGTGTATATTGTGGGGTAAAAACCCTCTCCCAGAGACATTTAATGTGTATTTCCAACTGAGTTATTGCCTTTGTGCCAAATGCTGCCTGGGTCCCCCATAACTGTAAGGGTCACATTTCTGAGGTATCCTAGGAGAGCTTTAACATGAAATATGCTGTCTCTTTCCTCCTGTAAGAGCACTCATACTTGCCATGCTACTTTCCCAATATTTGGCTAGAAAAGAGAGTCAACATGAGCATAACTTACTAATGTGACACTTCTAACAGGAACACTCACTTGAACATGTACATGAGGATTTGTTTGTTTAAAACACAACACAAACAAAAACCTCATTACCTGATAGTCACACCTTGTTTAACAGCAATAGCTCTACCTGTACTGTGACTCCCCGAGAGTCAACAGTGCTGACACAAGCAATTAAGGGAAAGTGAAGAATCTATAATTAAATGGAGAAACAATTGCTTCTTCCACTGGGTTTTGGAATGCAGTGTGTTATTATGCCCATGGCTCATTGTCCCATGGAACAAGATACAGCATGTTCTCATACTTAAGGGAGTTTTTTTTCTTAAAGGTTTGTGATGCTACCACCAGGGACCCAAGGAAAACAATACTCTGCTTCTAGGGAGGGTTTGGAGCTCTGAGAGCGGTCTTCAGGCCATTATGGATGCCTGCCTTCATTGTTTGGTGACACGTAGCTGGTCTGACTCTGCTGAGGGGCCCCAGTACGCTTGCTACCTGGAGGGTTTGCATAGGTAGCAGAATGGTTCTCCCAGGACCAAACGAGGCATATGAGTTTTCCTGCCTTCTTCTTTCAGCAGCAGCAACTATGTATAGGTTTAATCAAGCCTGACTTGATGGAATTGAGCTGTCTCAAGACCAGCAATATTTCCTATGTATGTAAAGTTGAAACAGCATTTTCAAGTTTATTATCTCGTCCTCACACCCTCTTATGACAGCACCAGAACAAATGCTATTACTCCTACTCTATAGATTAGAAAACCAGGGGCAGTGACTGCCTCAGGATCACCCAGCTTGGAGGTGACAGTGCAGGGACAAGAATGTGGATGTCCTAGCTCCTGTCATGGTGCTCTTTTAATTAACCGCAGTCTGTTTTTATATGAGTACTTGTTTTCATATTTATAGGCAACATATTATAAGGTAAAGAGGAGAAGAGAGGGGGTCATCAGAAGTCTTTACTACATATGAACTTGGTTAAAAGATGATAGTAATGAGGCTGGGACCAAAGGGGTGTCTTACCCTACACAGACCAGCTCCACACAGCAGCCTGGGCTCCCAAACCCTGGCCTGCTTCCCTCTACTCACCTGATGGAAAAGTGTGGTTTGGCCAAGGACAGCTTGTAGTGCTTCCCCAAGCCTCCGCCTGTGCAGAAATGAAAGGCATCCGCAGGCTTGGCTATCCAGAGACTTGAGCTGGCCTCGGGGGGCCACATTTGAGCTTTGGGATGGTTTTAATCATTACTTCCTGGCAAACCCCACATTCTTTTTGTATTGGATGCCACCTGTTCATTCATTGCTCTGTTTTTATATTTGGTTCTCAAGTTTCCACCGGTGTCCTTAACAGGAACTTTACAGCCTCCTGTGTGGCAAGCAGAGCTCTGCTCTTAACTTTGCAGACTGTGAGACCTAATGCAAAACCACCCGTGGGTATGGACCACCCTGGTGCCCCCTGTCCCGACTGATGCCTAACTACTACTCATCCAGGCTCTAGGAGGGCCTCCTTGTTAGTCGATTCAAAACAGGGATCTCTCAAATTTGTTCCTGTGCCTCTTCTCTACCCACTGCCAACAGCTTAATTTTCAGTTGAGATTATTTGGTTTGGAGGCCTAGGGGTGGGCCTAGGTTACTGAAAATAAGTGGACTTCCTGATTTTGTGAAGACTCTTTCTTGGTGGACTAGCAAAACCCTTCTCCCCAAGTACTTTCTATTAGGACCTTGGCTTTTCCTTAAAAGAGACTGTTTTCTTGATTAAATAGAAATAGCTATTTTTCAGTAGAAATGCTTCTTTGAGTGTGTTTTCGCTAGAGGACCATTTCCACCCCAGTAACTTCAATGGAGGATGGAGCTAGACCTTTCCTATTGCTTGAGACAGAGGAAACTCTCTTTTCCTAAGGTCTGGCTGCTCAAGGAGGCACTCCTGGCTGGCGGCAGAGTTCCAGAAGAGGCTGGTTATTTTTAGCATGGCCTTCTTTCCTTCCCAGCACCTGCCATGGTCTGTAACTCAAGGGGCTACTTACATGCTCGCAGACGACTGAGGACAAGGCAGCCTGAGCCAGTGTCCTAAAATACCACCCAAGGGAGGCTTTTCTTGTGGGAGCCATTTCATTTCAAGCTCTGCTCCTTGTTTGCTCCTCCCCAAACTGTGGGGCTGTTCCAGATCCCGGCTGAGATGTGTGACATTTGCCTTGGGAAGAAGCTGGAGAAATCACTGGATCTTTCTCCCTCAGTGCCAGCCAGTTTAGTTTGAATGACTCCACTCTTGGCTCCCAACGTCAGTCTTACTATTATTGTTCATGCCAGAGGGAGCAACAAGAAAAGGTCCGCACACATACCCCTGAAGCAAAATCCTCTTTTGATATCCATGAAAATACATGCGGATGAGAGACAAATCCAGCTAGTGTTCTAGATCAGATGATGATAATGGGGATGGAAATGTCTTTCTCTTAGCAGATAGCTCACTGAACTCATTATCCCCGAAAGATGGTATGAACTGGAAACAGAAATATGTCCTCAAGGAGCCTGATACAATTGTGGAGGACGGATGCATCACGGGTCATGAAGAATGTCTTAGGAGGTCTCTAATTCTGGAGTTTGACGTCAGCCCATACTATCCACTGCATTCCTAGGTGCCACTGTCTGAAATACAATACTGGGCTGATAAATTCTAGGGCTGGCCCAGAAAGTTCTTATGTGCCTCTGATAATTTTTCTGGCTGCTCTAAATTCTTCCAACTGCCACAGGAAGCCTGGTTATGAACTCAAAAGCTTATTTCAAAAGGAAGTAAACCAGAACTTAAATATTTAAGTGGGTTTTGTCCTCTTTAAAGTGGTTAGTTTTCATTTAGTTGAGTGAAAAATGAAGCAGTGAATCAGGCATATACAGTGATACAATTTAGTAAAAAATGACATGTCTGCTTCACATAATAAATATATCCTTATGTATGTATAATATATATGGATACATACACACAAACATAAAAAAATGGGAAGTTGTACATCAATCTGATAACTGAATTCATTTCTTCTGGGCCTGTTGGGAGGGGCACTAGGACTGTATCTGGAGTATAGCTGTATCGCTAAGGTTTACTTTTGATAAACAGAATATTTTTGTGAATTATATAATTAAAGTGTTGAAAATATTTTTTTTCCTTTGCTGTTATTTAAAAATACATTCTTGAGTGTGTTATGGAAAATTCCAGCGGGTTTATTATTGCGTGAATCTCTTAGAGGAAGTAAAATCCACTTTGGCATTACTCTACTATGCTAACCAAAGCCACATAGCAATTAAAAATCAATTAAAAAATACAGTGGTCACTTTCCTTCAGGGCACCCAACTGTTTTTAAGTGCCTCTTGCCTGTCAGGCCTAACAGCGGGTGCCAGAAATTAAAAAACGAACAACTTAACATCTGGTCTTCCATGAGATCCTTTATTTCTAAGTTGCTGCTTGTGGCAAACTCAGATTTCAAGCAACCCACTGGAACTACCATTTTACAAGCCATCCAGTAAATTAGTTTCATTACTTTACGTCTTGTGTTTGGACCAAAAGCAACATGCCCCCAGCTTGATCACATCAAATTTGCTGCACCTGGTTCCTGACAACTTAGGGATGTTTTCAAAACGTTAACCTACCTTCAGAGGATAAAGGTCTGCCTCACTCAGGCTAAGTCAAAAGAATATGCCACAGAGGCTAAGGGGATAGAGGCTCTAATTGTGAAGTTCAAAAATTCTCTTGGAAAAAAAATACACACACAAAAAATACATTAAGCTATTGACTACAGTTTTTTGGATGATGGACTTAGAAATTTCTGAAATCCTTTCAATACTTTCAGAAGTTTCAAAAATGAACATGTTTTACTTTCACACTAATAATAAATTAATAAATGTTTAAAAGCTCTTTTATCCATCAGCAATAATGCTTTATATTGTAAACATGAGACCTCCCAAAGGGACAATTATGACAGGGACAGTGCTTAGAACTCTGAATTACCTATTAGGTTGTCATATTCTGCAGGTTTCCTGTTTCACAATCATGGGCTATTTGCTTACTTGTCTTAAAGCCTTCCCTAGCAGGAGCACTCCTTGAGTACGACCCTCTCCCCACCAGCACCCAGCTTAGGACTTCCACTGAGCAACAACACAAGTAATGATAGCAACAGACTCACCAGACTAGGCCTGCCTGAACAAAGCTAGGCCTTGAACCTGATTCAGTTCACCTTGACCACTAGACTCTATCACCCCTCCCAATGCCTGATGGGAATAGACCCACAACATGTTTATTGAATGAACAAATGTTCCACATGTGCATTAAAAAAGTGCAGCCATGATCTCCTGTAGTTCCACATCATTAACCACAATGGAAAAGCTAGCAGCTAGCATCTTCTCAGCTAAGCAAGAAAGCGAAGGTCTGTAGCCTCTCACTTTCTGTCAACCTTGAAGTCTGAGCGAAGACGTTGAGCTCCTGGCGGGAATGATGTGCTTCCCCCAGGTGTGTGGGCAGCGGGGAAGCTGTTACGTCCTTCTCTCTGCTGGGGAAGCTGGCATGGCCTGTGACTTCTCAGTCACCAGCCAAATTCCTCTGAGGCACGAATGCTGACAGTCGCTCTCAGGGCTCCTGGGTCCCTCCACTGCAGGGAGCCTGCTGTGTGCTCGCTCCTCGGTGATCATTTCTTCTTGGTGCTTACGAGCTGCTGGGCCCAGTTGCCCTGGTATTTCCAGAGACAAATAGGAGCCCTGAGAAGTACCAGCCCAGTCACTGAGCACCCCTGATCCAGTGCATGGCCAGGCCGCACACGAGCCCCCTGTCCAACCAACAGCCAAGTGGGTCCACTTCTGAGGTAATGTCAGGATGTATATCACCGTGTTTGGGGGTAAAAGTGCTTTCTTGGACTTTAGAGTCGCCCAGGCAAGAGTTTGAATAGGGATAAAGGCCCTAATCTCTCCCAGCCTCAGTTTCTCCTTCTGCAAAATGGAGACAAGAATACCCGCCTCCTACAATTGTTAGGTGGGTAAGTGTGGTAACAGGACCACTGTGTCTGTTGCTTTCCCTCCAATGTTCACATTAGCTCTGATTTACTCCTTGAGACAAACAAACTTACTTGCTACCAGGTGGGCCTTCAGTATAAACCACTGATGAATGAAACTGAACATTTCTTACATTTTACACAGAGGTGTCAAGGATCAAACCTCCATTTGTACCTTTCTGGGGAGCTGGAAAATGTTACTTTAAAAACATGGGCTTTGGAGTTAGACCAACCTGATTTTGCCATTTTTTTTCTTTTTTTTCTTTGCTGTAAAGTTTTTTATTTACATTCTTCCACATTCTTTCACAGGTATGTTTATTTTCTTTTACAAATGGAACCATACTGCCATTTAGACTATTTTTTTCCACTTAATAATAAATTACAAATGTCTTGCTATGTTTGATTTTGCCATTTTTTACCTTTGTGATGTTAGGTTACTAAAACCTCTTTGTACCTCGGTCTTCTCTTCTGAACAATGAAGATAAGTAATAGTACCCACTTTACCAGGTTGTTATGAGAATTGAGCTATGTAATGAATATAAACCACAGTGCCTGCCATGTAGAAAGGTTCAACAAATACTACTTTTATAACAGGTCCAAGGCAGGTGAACATGTGCATACACACATGTGTGTGGTAGTGGGTCTGTGTATGAAACATTAGCCTAACCACATCATCACATCGTTTGGGGTTGTCTTGGCGCTGAGCTCTTCTCCACCCCAAATTCTCCTCAGAACAAGGTTGCTCTCCTGTGACTGGGCCCTCTGATTCCTATTCTCTCCCAGGCCACTTTGGTTATTTATTTTAACCAGGTGTCACTTTATGAAAATGCTAGGGAGTTGGGACCTTGAAGTCCTGCCAGAACTGTATCAGGTGGGCCCTGGGGAAAGTCAAGACCTGACCCCTGTTAACTTATATAAACTCTTTATTAACATGTACCATACATGCAGAGATGTGTATACATCACCCACGTTCAACTCACTGAATTCTCACACACTCAACAGACTTGTTAACCAGCACCCAAAATGGGAATCAGAACATTCCAGAAGCCCCGGGTGCCCCCATCCACATACTACCTCTCTAAGAGTAACCACAATTCTGATTAGGTGTTTCCTGTTTTTGAACCTTATATAAATCTAGCCCCTGACTTTGAACAGCTTAGTGCCTATTTGTTTCTCCCCCAAATCTACATTGTGCTTAGGTTTCTCCCTGTTTTTTATTATAATTCAGGTGTCAACAAACTTTTATTCAGTGGCAGCTATGTGCAAGGCAACAAAGCAAAAGTTCAGTGTCTTTGGTGAGTGTTTGCTGCGAACTTCCTCACGGGGGCTGCCTCCTTGAGCTGTTTCTCTCTGGAATGAGCCCCAAGTTGCCCATCCTTTTCTCCCTTGTCTGGCTTCCACGCTGTATCCTATTCATGTAAGTGAATCTTCCTGGGTAAAGATCTCTACAGAAATTGACCAGTGTATCCAATTTCCAACTCCATAATTCCAGGGCCTGGCTTGGGCCTCTCTTGGCCATGTCAACTGTGGCTGGAGGGTTCGGGACGCATGATGCTAAAAGGCTGTGGACCCTGTAAAGCGGGAGTGCTGCTGAGATGGGGAAGGGGGATGACTTGGAGGTTTTCACCAAGAATCATGGTCCAAACTGGCCCTTTCCAGCTCCGATAGTCTATGACTTCTTTTTCTTCTTAGGTGCAGACCCTTGACCCAAAGTCTAAACTGACTTACTCAACATCCGTACCACATCTGAAGTGAGGCAGTTAGATAACATTGCTCATGGAGGACTAGGGCCAATCCTCCCCAGACTGCCATTTGCAGGGTAGTTCTGGCTCTGACGCGGTGGCCAGCTGTTCAGGACGGCGGCTCTTTCATATAGCTCTGAGGCTCAGTTGTGGCTTTACAGACACACGTGCTCTGCAGGCTCTCCCTCTGAGCCAGCGATGTGTTCCATCCCAGCACAGACCTGGCACCTGGAAACTAATTTCCTAGACATGGGGCCACCAAGTGTTTCTGATGATTATTTATTGTAGAGTGGTGAAATTCCTGCCCAGATTCCAAAAGTCCCCTCTGTGGATGAATGTTTGCGTCCTGAATCCTGGATGACCCCCGGTCAGAGTGAAGAGCGTGACACAGGTCTGCAGTCCCAGCTCTGCTTGTATCTCGTGTGGAACAGAGGTGGAGGCAGGGAACTGTGCTCGGTTTGCTGTACATACATGAGTCCACTTAATCCTCACTGCAAATCCTGGATGGAGATGCTGTTACTCCTTGTTTTTATGGGTGTGCAAACTGAAGCAGAGAGTGGTTAAGTATAACACAAGTAAACCTCATTTCAGCCTCAAGAAACCCTATTTTACAGATGAATTCCTTATGGCTCAGTTTCCCAGTTCTGCACAGGTTATAAGTGGCACGGGTTGGATATAGACTCAGAACTCTGACCCCAATCCCTTAAGGCAAATCCCAAAAGGACTGTAATAAGCAGCAGATGGTGAAGAATGCCTTTCGGTGATCCCAGAGAAATTCTATGGTGCTTCGGAGACAGGCAAGCGGATGGCGGAAATTGGGGAAGGATTGAAGGAAGTGGTAGTTCTTGTAGGTGGGCAATATCGGACAAGCATCATTTGAAAGAAGGGTACTCCCGGAGGGGTGGATGCAGGTCAAAGACTGGGGAGGACGAGTGTGGGGGGAATAATGGGAAGTCATTGACTCTGGGGAGACTGACAGGCAGAGAGGGAGATGAGACTGAAAAACTGGGGTGGTTCTCACCTGGGCCTTGGGGCTCATCCCCCTGACTGGGTGGGGCAGCTGGAACAGTGGGCTGACAACCCACAGGTGGAGGTCTGTGACCTCAGGATCCCCTGACTGAGAGTTTTCTTAGCTTCTTGGGTGCCTATGGTTGGGGACAGGGTTGGGGCAGGGGCTGGAGAGCCATGTTATTTATAAATGGTGGGGAGACTTTCTATAAGGAGGAACAATAAAACTTTTATAGACTGTTACAGAGTTAGTTACCCCATAAGGTAGAGACAGGTGTGTGTGCCTGTGCCAGGAAGTTTGCATGTCAGGGAGGCTAGGGAGCGAGCCAGTCAGGGAGGAAGAACATTTCTTCTCTGAGCCCCCGTTTCCTTATCTACAAAATGGGAGGTCATTATACCTCCCACTCAGGATTGCTGCAGAATCCACCATATCTTGCAACATTGTTTCATTGTTATTTTATGTATTATTAAGCTTAAACCTTCTCATGGGTGTACAACTTCCCAACTAAAGAATGAAAGTCTTTAAGAGTAGAGGCCATGTCATCTTTTGCTTTTAATCTTTGACAGTGCCTAACTAACATACAACAAATTATTTCAAAAAGTAAAGTACACAAATTCTTAATAAGATATATTTTACCCATCGCGTGAGCCAGTCCCTGGGTATTGTTTTTTTTTTTTGAGACTTACCTTGGTTTCCGAAATTTTAATGAGCCAGATATCAGTGAGCTCAAAGGTGCAAGGTAGGTTTCCCACAATCTTTCAATACTTGCAAAGGAATCTGCATCAGGCCCTTGCTGTGGTATGCCTGGCTGTGAGGGAGTTCTAGTACATTAGAACTTTTGTGCTAAAAAATAGATTATTTTAGAATCAAGAACATGATGTGTGTAGGTGATGGTAAATTAAGGTCAAGTTATTGGACAATGAAGGTCTTGTCCCTCTGTTACGGGCCCATTAGCAATAGAGTGAATTCCCCATTGAGCCTCACTGGGTAGGGTAGCCAGCCTTCCTTGGAAAAGGCCCTGGGCTTTTTGGCAGGTCCAGGCCTGCTAAGAGGCAGGCTTGATTTTCTTAGAAGAGAAGGGGTCAGAGTTTTGGGGCTTGGGTCAGGAAGAGGATGGGAGACCTTCATTCCTGAGGGTGGCAGGACCCGGATGGGATGGCTGCCTGGAAGCTTAAGGGTGGTGGCCCCAACGCCATCCCTATGGAGCTTTGGCTTCTGTCTTGTGGCTGCTTGGCATGGTGATCATGGATATGTTTGCAAAGCAGCCTTTGAATGGACCCCTCAAGCTGGCACCAGGGATCCCAACGGTGGCCATGAAGGCCCATAACTACAAGACTTGCCCCTATTTTCTCATGGCTCATGAAAGCCCCTGGGAGAGCACCAGGGAGCCGCAGAAATACCAACGTGGGTCTTCACATGGAGCTTGATTTGGGAGGAACTGGAGCCTGATTTGATTTAATTCAGAAATATTTCTGATAGTAACGATTCTTAAAGCTTAAGAGAGGAGCAAAGTTTCATGCCAGTTTAGTTCACAATGGTGAATGTTATGTAGAGAAATGGCTACAGAAAAACCCTCCAAGCATCTGAACATTGCGTGTTGAGGGTGAGAGGGAGAGGGCAGAAGCTGGCTGAAAGAGTTCAGTGCCAATCTGCATGATCTTTGGGTGATAAAGTTTTTTTTTTTATTTGGAAAATTTTTTTTGGATGAATGCCTGGAAAATGTGTGTCCTTGATATATTTGAAAAAGTAGGTGATGCTACAAAGCCACAGGTAGTCTCTACAGTACTGGGAGGGAATTTGGATTTGACCAGGTCATTTCACATTGTGCTAGTGGTTAGCGTATCCAGCTTTAGGATAAAGCAAGGATAATTTTGGAAGTGAGGGCTTATTTTGGTTAACTCTGTGTTTCCATTTGCTTATTGCCAGAGCTCCTGTGCTAAGTCCTTTTGTCAGTGACGTAGTCTGCTTTGATTCCCCACTGAGGTCTCACAATCTGGTATCACTAGATCTTCACTGTTACCTGTTTTGGGGACATTGTCTATTGCCCCAAAGCTCAGAGATCACAAAAGGGCAAACTGTGAAGGTATGGTTAAGGGGAGACAGCTTCCCCTATGATTTTGACAAGGAAGGTGTGTTACAGTGCACTTATCCCAAATCAAGGCGAATTCAAAGCAGAATACATCACTGACAGAAGGACTTAGCACAGGACCTCTGGGACTAAGCAAATGGAAACAAAACACAGTATTAACCAAAGTAAACCCTCACTTCACTTCTCAAATTATCCTTGCTTTATCCTAACGCTGGATACTCTAACCATGAAGAATAGTGCAATGTGAAATGATGACTTCACCACAGCATCACCTACTTTCACAAATATATCAAGGTGAATTAAGGCAAGTATGGCTGGGGCCCCACCAGTGGGAGGGGCGCCCAGCTAAGAGGGGCCAAGTGCCTGGTGAGGGGAAAGGGTGTTCCCTGGGGCAGCAGCTGAAGGATGTTTTGAGGATGATGGATCATAGTGGGGAGGAGGTTAAAGCCAAATGAAAGGAACAATGATAGATGTCAAATCCAAAAGGTGGATGAGATGGAAGAGGAGAAGGAACAAAAAAGTCGGGGGGAGTGAGTGGGGGAGTTGGGGGAGTTGTTGGGGCTGGAGTCAGGCCCAGACCTATGAAGGGAGAGCCTGGCTGGGTCTCCTTGACGCCAAGTGGCTGGTTCACTCCCGAGAGGAAAGTGCTGATCCTCAGGCACCAGCTGGCCTGAACCCTTGCCCCGGATTCCCTTGAGAATCTGCCGAACTCACGTTCCTGCCTATGTGCTTTCCTAAGCCATCTTGCTGCCTAGATTCTGCTCTCTGACTGAGTCCATCTCTCTGCCTGACCCTCCATCCCGAAGTGGCCAGGGAGAAGGAAGCACAGAGAAAGCACAAGAGTCCTCTTGACCACCACCAGTAACAGCAGCAAAGGATGGGAGACTGAAATAAGCAAGCATTTCAACTCATGGTTTGGTTTATGCCTCCTTTCTTGCCTCTTTCTACTCTGAGGAAAGAGATATAACAGTGCACACCAGCGAACGCCGGCTGCCAAATCACAGATGGATCTGATTCCTGCCCTCTTTCCACTTCACTGGGCAGGGCCTGACTGCCTCCTCTGCACACTGTACTGTGTTCTGGGCTCCTGGATCAAGCTGGATCTTGGACAGGGAGAATGGCAGGGACCTGGGGCTGCAGTTCTGCAGATACCCACTGAGTCAGCTTGGCAGCTGGTCCCCCTGTGGCCTTGCTGCCCCCCTCAGCTCCCCCTGGTCCTGAGTTCCAGGTGTGGGCTTCTGACTTGCTCACCATCTCTACCTTGATTCCCTAAGCCTCTGAGACGACTGGGTCCTTCCATCTTGCTCCCCACGCCCCACCTTGCAGTCATCTCTTGTTGAAGTCTTGCCCTGGAGTCTCAGTACCTGTCCTTTGCCCTTCCCTCAAATTATCCTGGTCCAATACTTCCCTCCCTCCAATCCAGACCCTCTAGCCTGGATCTTCCTGAATGTCGTGGTCTGATGACCCACCAGGATGTCCACTGGTTATCCCTAAAGTTCCTGTAGGCCAGCCTGCCTCTCTGGACTCCCCTGATCACCTTTTGCTAAACCATTCTCAACTGCTTGCCCTGACTTGGTGCATTTACTATGACTTGGCCAACCTCACATGACCTATCCCAGGCCCTCTCAGCCATACTTGATCTCAGCAGTTCTAAAGTCATTAGTTCAACAGCAAACAAATATTCTTTATGGAGCACAGACTACATGGTTGGTACTATGGGAGCAAGGTTCCTCAACCAAATGATGGCTGAGGGGCAATGAACATTAGTTTGTGGTAATATGAGAGCAAATGGGAATTATCCTTATTTACCCTTTTGGAAGGATTATTTGACAAATGTATTAATTATCTATTGTTGCATAACAAATTTTTTCAAAATACAGTAGCTTAAAACAAGAATAAATACTTCATTATCTCTTTACAGTCTCTATGGGTCTGGTATTAATAAATGGTTTAGCTGGGCAACTGTGGCATTGGGCTTCCCATGAGGTCATGGTCAAGATGTCAGCAGGGCTGCAGTTATCTGAAAGCTAGTCTGGTACAGAAGAATTTATTTCCAAAGTAAGGCAGGCCTGGCAATTTGGTGCTGGATGCTGAGAAACACCACATATCTTCCCACAAGCCTCTCCATGGCTTTGTAAGTATCCGCATGCATGATGGCTGGAGAATAAGTAAACTAAGAGGCCAAGGATGAAGCAGTAATATATTTTTTAATTGTTATTTTGGTATCATTAACCTATAGTTACATGAGGCACATTATATTTACTAGACTCCCCCCATCACCAAGTTCCCCCAACATACCCCATTGCAGTCACTGTCCATCAGCGTAATAAGATGTTGTAGAATCACTACTTGCCTTCTCTGTGTTGTACAGCTCTCGCCGTCCCCCCCCATTATACATGCTAATCATAATGCCCCCTTTCTTTCTACACCCCCCTTATCCCTCCCTTCCCACCCATCCTCCCTTTGGTAGGTCCCTTTCCCTTTGGTAACTGTCAGTCCATTCTTGGGTACTGTGAGTCTGCTGCTGTTTTGTTCCGTCAATTTTTTCTTTGTTCTTATACTCCACAGATGAGTGAAATCATTGTCTTTCTCCACCTGGCTTATTTCACTGAGCATAATACTCTCTAGCTCCATCCATCTTGTTGCAAATGGTAGGATCTGTTTTCTTCTTATGGCTGAATAATATTCCATTGTGTATACTTACCACATCTTCTTTATCCATTCATCTACTGATAGACACTTAGATTGCTTCCATTTCTTGGCTAATGTGAATAGTGCTGCAATAAACATAGGGGTATTTTTCAAACTGGGCTTCTGCATTCTTAGGGTAAATTCCTAGGAGTGGAATTCCTGGGTCAAATGGTATTTCTATTTTGAGTTTTTTCAGGAACCTCCATACTGCTTTCCACAATGGTTGAACTAGTTTACATTCCCACCAGCAGTGTAGGAGGGTTCTCCTTTCTCCACATCCTCACCAACATTTGTTGTTGTTTGTCTTTTGGATGGTGGCAATCCTTACTGGTGTGAGATGATATCTCATTGTGGTTTTAATTTGCATTTCTCTGATGACTAGCAATGTGGAGCATCTTTTCATGTGTCTGTTGGCCATCTGAATTTCTTCTTGGAGAAGTGTCTGTTCAGATCCTCTGTCCATTTTTTAATTGGATTATTTGCTTTTTGTTTGTTGAGGTGCATGAGCTCTTTATATATTTTGGATGTCAACCCTTTATCGGATCTATCATTTATGAATATATTCTCCCATACTGTAGGGTACCTTTCTGTTCTATTGATGGTGTCCTTTGCTGTACAGAAACTTTTCAGCTTGATATAGTCCTACTTGTTCATTTTTGCTTTTGTTTCACTTGCCCGGGGAGATATGTTCATGAAGAAGTTGCTCATGTTTATGTCCAAGAGATTTTTGCCTATGTTTTTTTCTAAGAGCTTTATGGTTTCATGACTTACATTCAGGTCTTTGATCCATTTCGAATTTACTTTTGTGTATGGGGTTAGACAGTGATCCAGTTTCATTCTCTTGCATGTAGCTGTCCAGTTTTGCCAATACCAGCTGTTGAAGAGGCTGTCATTTCCCCGTTGTATGTCCATGGCTCCTTTATTGTATATTAATTGACCATATATGTTTGGGTTAATATCTGGACTCTCTATTCTGTTCCACTGGTCTGTGGGTCTGTTCTTGTGCCAGTACCAAATTGTCTTGATTACTGTGGCTTTGTAGTAGAGCTTGAAGTTGGGAAGCGAGATCCCTTCTGCTTTATTCTTCCTTCTCCGGATTGCTTTGGCTATTCGGGGTCTTTTGTGGTTCCATATGAATTTTTGAACTATTTGTTCCAGTTCATTGAAGAATGTTGTTGGTAATTTGATAGGGGTTGCATCAAATCTGTATATTGCTTTGGGCAGGATGGCCATTTTGATAATATTAATTCTTCCTAGCCAGGAGCATGGGATGAGTTTCCATTTGTTAGTGTCCTCTTTCATTTCTCTTAAGAGTGTCCTGTAGTTTTGAGGGCATAGGTCTTTCACTTCCTTGGTTAGGTTTATTCCTAGGTCTTTTTTCTTTTTGATGCAATTGTGAATGGAATTCTTTTCCTGATTTCTCTTTCTGCTAGTTCATCATTAGTGTATAGGAAAGCAACAGATTTCTGTGTATTAATTCAGATATTAGATCTAGTAGTTTTGGAGTGGAATCTTCAGAGTTTTTTATGTACAATATCATGTCATCTGCAAATAGTGACAATTTGACTTCTTCTTTACCAATCTGATCCCTTGTATTTCTTTGTTTTGTCTGATTGCCGTGGCTAGGACATCCAGTACTTTGTTGAATAACAGTGGGGAGAGTGGGCATCCCTGTCTTGTTCCCAATCTTAGAGGAAAAGCTTTCAGCTTCTTGCTGTTAAGTATTATGTTGGCTGTGGGTTTGTCATATATGGCCTTTTTATGTTGAGGTACTTCCCTCTATACCCATTTTGTTGAGAGTTTTTATCATGAATGGATGTTGAATTTTGTTGAATGCTTTTTCAGCGTCTATGGAGATGATCATGTGGTTTTTGTCCTTCTTTTTGTTGATGTGGTGGATGATGTTGATGGATTTTCAAATGTTGTACCATCCTTGCATCCCTGAGATGAATGAATCCCATTTGATCATTGTATATGATCCTCTTGATGTATTTTTGAATTTGGTTTGCTGATATTTTGTTGTTGAGTATTTTTGCTTCTATGTTCATCAGGGATATTGGTCTGTAATTTCTTTTTTGGTGGGGTCTTTGCCTGGTTTTGGTATTAGATTGATGCTGGCTTCATTGAATGAGTTTGGAAGTATTCCCTCCTCTTCTATTTTTTGGAAAACTTTAAGGAGAATGGGTATTATGTCTTCTCTGTGTGTCTGATAAAATTCAGTGGTGAAGCCATCTGGCTTGGGGGTTTTGTTCTTGGGTAGTTTTTTGATTACCGCTTCAATTTCGTTGCTGGTAATTGGTCTGTTTAGATTTTCTGTTTCTTTCTTGGTCAGTCTTGGAAGGTTGTATTTTTCTAGGAAGTTGTCCATTTCTTCTAGGTTTTCCAGCTTGTGAGCATATAGATTCTTATAGTATTCTCTAATGATTCTTTGTATTTCTGTGGGTCTGTTGTGATTTTTCCTTTCTCATTTCTGATTCTGTTTATGTGTGTAGATTTTCTTTTTCTCTTAATAAGTCTGGCTAGGGGCTTATCTATTTTGTTTATTTTCTCAAAGAACCAGCTCTTGGTTTCATTGATTTTTTCTATTGTTTTATTCTTCTCAATTGTATTTATTTCTTCTCTAATCTTTATTATGTCCCTCCTTCTGCTGACTTTGGGCCTCATTTGTTCTTCTTTTTCCAGTTTCAATAATTGTGACTTTAGACTATTCATTTGGGATTGTTCTTCCTTCTTTAAATAAGCCTGGATTGCTATATACTTTACTCTTTGAACTGCCTCCGCTGTGTCCAACAGAAGTTGGGGGTTTGTGCTGTTGTTGTCATAGCAGTAATGTATTTTTATGTCCTAACCTTGGAAGTCCCAGACTGTCACTTCTACTATATTCTATTGGTCACATAGGTCAGATTCAGGGCAGTAGGGACAGCATATCACAATAAATGCAAAGATGACTGGGGGTAGACTGACTGCCACACCAAGACCCATCAGCTTAAAGGCCAGGAAGAGAACCGATTTTATCCATTAAAAAGATAACAATATTTGTTTAATGCTCTATCTCCAATGCTGGCATCATGCTTAGCAATGTAGTAGGTGCACTAAATTCCAAAAATGTTTAGTAAATCCACGATTGAGTGCACAATATGCATTACTTTCAGGAAATGCTTTGTAGTTTATAAAGGACTTTTCCAGACTTTATACAATTTGGTCCCTACTTCTGTGAGGTAGGTAGGGCTAGCATTGTTAATACTCTTTTATAGTAGTATTGATAGTATTAATACTGTTTAATTTCAGATATGTAAAGCATTGCCAAAAGGCACACAGTCCCAAATCTGATGCTCTTTCCTCCATGCTCCAATCATTTTGCACAATCACCTTGTGACTCCAGTTCCCTGGGCATTGTCCATGCCCACTGGCAGTGAGGTGGGTATCTTGGAGTAAAGGTGAAATGACCCTTGGGAAGGCGGGCCACCCCCCTTTTCTGGTTTATAGGGCAGATTTACTGTGAAGCTGGTGGCATTTTGGCCTCTCACTCGAATGGGCCTTCCAGGGCAATCCCAAATATTTTGGTGAATGAAAAGCATCTGCCCATGACTTCGTTCAGCAAGCCCCCCATGAATTCTGGAAGACAGTAACTTCTCCTTTAATTACTCTCACAGTCCCCTGTGCCAGTGCAGCTGCAAGCATTCTGTAGAAACAGCAAGGGGCCCTCGATTAGGTGTCAGGTCCGGCTGATCTCCTTAGTTGTACAGGAGAAATCTCTCTTCCGTGATACCTGAAGCTGTTGACATTTTCAGCGTTTTCCAACAGTTATATTCTTTCTTTTCAGGATTGTCTCATAGATGGAATATTTTAAATATAGATACTAACTGGGATTTTTCATTAAAGAAGCTCATTTTTTAAATTAAAGTACCATTGATATACAATCTTATGAAGATTTTGCATGAACAACATTGTGGTTTCAACATTCACCCATATTACAAGTCCTCACCCTCCACATTGCAGTCACTAGTCTATCAGCATAGTAAGATGCTAAGGAGTCTTTACTTGTCTTCTCTGTGCTGTACTGCCTTCCCCATGACCTGCCTATATTGTGATTGAGAATCATAGTGCCCTTTAATCCCCTTCTCTCTCCCTCCCCATCCACCCTCACCAGCCCCTCCCCTTTGGTAACCACTAGTCGCTTCTCGGAGTCTGTGAGTCTGCTGAAGCTCATTTTTATGCAGCTAAATAATTGAGAGAAAATTCAGATAAAATGTTAATAGATTATGAAACCAATGAAATGGGCATAAATTATTCTGATATCAAGAATTAAGTTGTAATGAGACATTTCAGTGCCACATGCAGTGATTCATTAGGAAGGAGCACATTTTGAAACTAAGTAATAAGTAGGACCTCAGACCCTTGATGATCCTTATCTCTAAGGAGGGGCTCCTCTGGGTGGGTGGAGGTTTCCCCCAAAAGATACATCTTTTTGTCAGCCTAGAGTATGCGGGGTGCAGCTATTATAGCCTTGGCCAGGCAGGGGACCCCAGTTAGCCTGGGCTTCTCTTGTTGGCTCTTCATCCCCCAGCTCCTCCCATGATCCATGCAACCCAGCCCCTCTCTAATGAGCCAGTTAGGAGTTCTTCAGTTCTTTGGCATGAGCAAACAAGAAGAAACCCAGAGAAACATTCTGTGTTTAGTTAGAGTCAATATTTGCTCCCCCTGACTCCTCTGTCCTCCTCCAGTTTCAGAAGAACCTTTGTCTCCGGATTAGTCTGGCTGAAGTTATTTTTCTTACCAGCTGTAAGGGGGATTTTCCAATTTTGCCAACAATAAAGTAACCCTTGGGCCAAAAGAGCTGAAAATGTTTAGTCTTCAGCAAGGCATGCAGACTCGCAGGGCAGCAGAGTCCCAGCAACTTAACTTTGAGAGCGCCGTTGTCTCTTTTATGCAATAACCTCTCTCGTCTCTCCTTTGCGCGCCCAGCGTCAAATTTCTGGCTCTCGCAATTCATAGTAACTGCCCTTTGGGATGTCGCGGAGAGATTTATTGCAGCTGGAATGCCACACAGTTATCCAAATAGGTGGTTTGGAGCAAGAGAACGGATGCCGAGTTTGGAGCCTGGAGGGCGGGCTCTGCTCTCAGGTTTTTCTTGCTGGGTGATTATGGGCAAGTCATTTCCTTGCCTCGTGCCTCAGTTCCCCCAATTGTAAAAAGACTGTGATGAATTGGCTGATCTCTTTTCTAGTTTTTTCTAACTCTCTATATGAGTTACTCTGAAAGGAGGCAGCTGAGACAAGGATCAGGAGAGTTTGTACAATGGCTTACATTCAATGAGTGACGAAGGAGGCCCCTCTCTGCATATTCTTGGGGGGAGGGGTAAAAGAGGCCTTATCTTTAAAGCAAACGTTTGTATCAGTAAACTGTATCGTGCCAGGCCTATGGGCGTCAGGGGGTAAGTTGTTTTGGAGGAACCAGGGATTCTGATCATCAAGGCAAAATTGACGAGGACCTCGCTCAGTAGAGGTAGACCAGGAAGCCTGGTGAATAGGTAGGTACGAGGAGATAGAAGGCCCAGGTCAAAGCAAGAGAGAGCCAGGAACTGAGCAGTATACATAGAAGCTGCCAAAATAGCTTGTAGTGGAGGAAGCCCCTCCTGCCCCAGCTAGGGGGCCTTTCCTAGGGGTCCTGCTGAGCCAGGTGCTGATGATGAGACTCTGCCCCGGCCAAGCCACTGTTTGCCAGCTCAGGAAGGGTGCTAGGGAAGAAGTGAGTGTGGTTGGACTCAGACTAAACCCATCTCATGTTTTTATATGCAAATCTCATGAATATTTATGCAAATAAACATGCAAAGCCATTTATTGAAATTAAAAGACAAATATGTAAGTTACACTAAATGAGTATCAACTTTAAAAATCAACATTACTTTGATAAAAATTGTTAATTCATCTTTTGAAAATGTTAATTAGGTCTTTAAAATATCTTATAAAAATAAAACTGTTTTCAGTTTTAGCTTTGAATGTCTGCATGGGGTCAACATATAGAATTAGTATCATGCCTCATGTAAGCTATGGATCGGCATGAAAATACACAAATTAAAAAATAGTATGATTTATTTACTTTCACGAAGTATTCCCTAGCCATCATTTTGTAACCTCTGTGAATACGGCACTGATTTCTGAGGGCCTCCAGAACTGTACACTGGGACATAGAGGCAAGGGACAGACACTCGACGATGCTTAACTCTGCACGAATCTGTTGTGTTCACATCTAAGAGGGTGAATGTAAGTTAATTAATTTGCCTTTTATCTAAGTGCATGCGCTGCTCAAATCTTGCCACCTTCTGAAGGGAGATGTCCATCTCCAGGGTTGGCAGCCACACAACCCACCAAACCTCATGGCTCTTGGACCCAGTTTCCTTTTGATTCACAGACCCAGGGCAGGAGATGTGGGGAAGCATTCCTCTGGGGCCTGAATTCTATTACACCTGAGGGTGGATGTGTAGGGTTATCGGCAGTGCTGTGCCAAAGCTGAGCTCTGGATCTCTGGTGGCAGAAGCACTCTCGTGTTCTTTAGTACATGAACTTGTCTTAGTGATATGTGAGAGCTGGTAAAGGAAGGGCTCAGAGAAGGGACCCCTTTTGCCTGGATCTGAGTGGCTCAGTCAATAGATGCCAGTGTGGATGGATGCTGGTGAAAGGTTACACATTCAAAGGAGAAATGAAGCTGACCCATAGATAAGAAAGTTTCATTTTTGGAGCATTCCTTTCCCTAACCTCTCTTCTTTCCTTATAGATCAAACTGATCGTTATCCTTTGATCCACTTCTACATTTTTTTATTATTACAAATATCACATTGTAAAATGTAATTTAAAATATATGTTAATATTTGTTTCCCTGGCTAGGTTGAAACCTTGAGAGTCAGGTTGGTATCTAAACTGTCTTTCTGTTTCCTGCATGCAGCGTGGTGACTGGTTTATGACAGGCATGTGGGCCAAAGCTGACTGTGAGTGTTAAGAGCTTGTTCTTTGAAGCCAGACATCCTGAATTTCAATCCTGGTCTCTCTACTTCCCAGTTGGGAAATTTCTTAATACCCTTAAGTCTCAGTTTACTCATCTGAACAGTGGGATGGTGACATTCCCGCCTCATATGGCTGTTCTGAGGCTTACATAAGATAACATTTGTAAAATGCTCAGCATGGTGTTAGCTGTTGTAGTTCTTCCATTATTATTCCAAATTGAACTATCTCCTTGTACCTGTCTCAGTGTCAACATGCAAATATACGAGGCAGTCCCCACTGGGGCACTTGCAGGGATATTGCAAGGAGGCATTACAGTCAGGTCAATTATTAAACTTGAAAGTGACACTGCGTATGTGCAAGGTCTGCAGGTCTTTGAGCCGAGTGAGAGGGAGGAAGGATTAAGGAATCCATCTAAGCTGTAAGAGGCCTGGAACCCATGAAACACAGACCTTCAGCTGTCATTCTCCTCCTGGAAGGTGATGCTCTCTGGCAAATATTTCCTGCACTAATGGGGTGGTGGTGATGGCCCTGTCCTGAGGCAGCTTCCATCTAAAGCTGAGGAGCTAGAGAGGGTTGTAACTTGAGACCTCACTCCAGCAGGCCTCAAATCTCAGCCAAGAGTACCAGCTTTCCAAGCTCTGCTTCCGGGATGACCGTCCCCCTGCTTCTCAGGTACAGGGCATGTCCTGTCTCTGCAACTGGGAAAACGCACAGGCCGTTGTGAGCCGGTGTGTTCCTATCTGTCATCTGACTTCCTTAGTCATCTGCACTGGCCCTGAGAAGCGTCTTGGCTTTCCATTGCTCTGACTGACCACAGTACTTGCTATTTTGGTCCCTGGGAGGAGGCAGGGTCTGCAGCCTCTGTTCTATGCCATCAGTGTAGCTAGTTACATTTCCAAGCTCTGATTCATCTCCAGGCACTGGGCCAGGTGTGCAGGGGACAGGAAGAGTGTAAGAAGGCTCTCTACTCCTGACAGCTTGCCCTCTAGTTGGGGAAAGAGATGAGATGCTAGTCAGCTGTTAATATATAAATATATGTCCTAAGTGTCAACTTAATGTTTTGCAGGGCAAAGGTGGTGCCCTGTATAGGTGACTGGGATGTATGTTTGAGGAGGGAATTTCAGAACAAGTGACGTTTCTTGCCAGGTTAGGATGATTTCCTGACCTTAAAGTTTCCCATTTAGCTGTAGTGCCCACATAACCAGGATGGGTGCCACCACCCAATTGCCCAGATTTGAGTTTGGGGGGAGTGGTGAGGTGTCAGACTCTTGCCCAGACTGGTATGATAGTGTAATTCTTAGAGCAACCTGGGATAGGATTTGCAGATCACTTCTCATGAACACCCCAGGCTCAGGGGTAATCCTTAGAAACGGTTAAATATTGTGTTACAGCTTCCCTTGGCTCAAAGAACAGAGCTGCTGCTGAAGCAGAGTGTGGCTTTCCACCTAGTATGTATCTCTGGCAGCCACGTGGGTATATGAGGCAGGGGCCCAGGCCAAATGTGTGACTGACATGGGGCCAGATTGCAAGGGCCACCATGGGGCTTGGAGCAGCATGCCCATCTTGGATGCTCCAGGGTCTCAGGACAGGCCACCAAGAGTTCCATCTGCAAAGCATTGCAGATAGGAGTAGGGGTGTTTCTTGATCGTGCTCCGGATTAGTCTCTGGGGTCCTTGTAGTAAGTTCCTATTGGACGTGTCTACTCAACTCCACAGGTAGGGCAGCCTTGACAGTTCTAAAGAGCAACAGGGCCACTCAAGGTGGGTGGTTTGTAAGACCTGTCACCAGATGGGAGTAACTTTGCTTCTTCAAGAAACCTTGAAAGGGGTTCTCATAAGGAGGAACCACAGCACATGTCCATCATTGTCATCATCACCACCATTATCGTTTATTACATAAGAGCAGTCCTTAAGGGCCCACTATGTGTCAGGTGCAGTGCTGTGACTAATTGTCCTAACAATCTTGTGAGCTAAATGTTACTTTCCTCATTTTACAGGTGAAGCAACTCAAGCTCAGAGATGTTAAGTAACTTGTTGAAAGTTGACTTACTGCATTAAAGTGGCTGGGATTAGAACATCGGTCTGTCTGACTCTGAAGTCCATGTTCCGCTCTGGCAATTGTTTCCACAACAGCAGTAGAGATGTAGTGGTGTTGGTATGAGGTGAGCTTCCTCTGAGTGTAACTGCTGGAGATGCAGCACCAGCCGGGATTCCTGGTTGCAAGCAACAGAAACTAAAGAGTGAATTAAACAGCAAAGGCATTTATTGGAGAGTCATAGGGTAAATCAAATACTGATATAAAGACTGAGGAACCAGGCAGGAACCTGCCTCCACTGAGACACCATGGGAAATTCCTCTAGGAAGGTGTTTGGATTCTGGGAAGCCAAAACAGAATGACAAACATTTACTGCAGACTCCTAGAAGAGTGTCAAGGATTGGAATCCCAATAATGAACATTTGTACTCAAGTGTAGCTAAACCACTGGTGGCTGAATTTTTGATGCCCTCAAGACTGAGGGCCTGGAAAAACAAGTCATCTACACACATCTGAGCAAAGAGGTGATCGAGCCCCTTCCATTTGCCCCTCATATAACAACCAAACTTATGTCAGCAAGCTTTTGTAGTGACTGCTCCCCATGTGCACACACATCAGAACTGACTCATACTACCCAGCCCCCAAGATGGCCCCCAGAGATCTTTGCCTGCTGGTATTCTTCCCCTTTTATAGCCACTCCCATACTGTATCAGGGCTGACCTCCGTGAACAATAGAATATAGTGAATATGACTTCGGGTGACTTCCAGAGCTAGTCATGGAGGCATTGCAGCTTCTTCCTTGGTCTTTAGCATAGGAGGCTGTGGGGGAAGCCAGTTGCCCTGCTGTGAGGACACTCGAGCAGTCTCATGCCAGCCATGTGAGTGAGCCATTGAGTTTCGGAGTAATTTGCTACTCAACAATAGTTGGAGGTAAGAAAGATAGGAGTGTGAAATATGTGTGAAAATACTGTGTGTGGGAGCAGTAACTACTGAAGACACATAGTCCTTCCTGGGGCTAAAAGGGACCTCCCAACAGGTATGGACATTTCCTCAATCAACAGCGATGACAGGTGCCCAGACTCGCAGCAGACCTGGAGCTCTCTTATCTGTTCTTCATGTGTGGTTGTGTTTCCAAATAGGCTAAATATCTTGGCCTCCTGGGGCAAGGGTAGGGCAGTGGTGGGGCCTAGGGTAAGGCAGTTCAGGAACAACAGCCTTCCTTCTATGGCAGGTGTCTGGCTCTCTAAGCCCATCAGCCACAGACCTTCATGTACTGTGTTTTCCCTTTGTGTAAGCCAGGGACAGCACACTATGGCCCATGAATCACTCATCTGTTTTTGTAAATAAAGCTTTATTAGGACTCAGCCATGCCAGCTCATTTGTATACTGTCTAATGCTGTTTTTGTGCTACAGTGGCAGAGCTGAGCAGTTGTAGCAGATATCAAAGGTGGTCTGCAAATACCTACTGAATACTAAGTAATAGTAAAAGACATACTCTCTGGCCTTCTAAGGTAAAGCTTGCTGACTCCTGGTAGAAATGGTCAAAGTTGGCTAGCACAGCTGAGAGCCAGAGAGGCATCCTCTGCAGAGGATGGAGAGGCATTGTGGCTTTCCCCCTCTCCCTTTGTCAAGATGCAGGACTTTCTATAGGACGCAGAGTAGAGATGTCAAGGGGAATCTCACCAAATCTCGACCCATGAGCCAACAGACGTCTACCCTCCTGCATTAGTTATCTATTGCTGTGTAGCAAATTGCCCCAAAACTTGGTGCCTTAAAACAACAAATTATGATTACCTTTCACAGTGTCTGTGGGTTAGGAATCTCAGAATGGCTTAGCTGGGTGGTTCTGGCAGTTCTAGGTAGTTGAATTGAAAGCATCTTTGCGGCAAGCATTTTCACAGCATTAAATAATTGGCCAAAGGGCAATTTTGCTGTAGATAAATAGCTAGCCGACAGATTGGCTTGACAGTTTGTTGCTTTCATCAACTGGCTGACATTTTGGTTTCATTTTCCTCTTGATGCAGTACTCCCATTTTTATATTATATAAATCTTAGCCCTTGCAACCGTCTACTGTGGCGCAAAGCTTTGAACCCACATTTTCCAAAGAACTTTGGAACATCTATCAATGGACATGCAACAATATGGCAAGAGCAAACAACAGTGTCGAGGACTTTCACAACGCACTACAAAGCTTGGTTACAATACACATCCCGGTATTTGGGAACTGATACCTCTCTTAATGAAGGAAGACGTTTTAGCAAAAAAAGAAAAAGTGTGATGCTAAACAAGGAGATGAATCAACAAGCAAAAAAAAAAAAAATGTGTGAATAAAAGACTTTGAAGACAAGGGCTTACGTACAACTCACCAAAACAAAACAGCTATTTGCATAGTATTGTTCTGAATCTACACACATTTTAAATGTATTCAGACATTTAATATTTTGCAATAAAGTCTTTCAATTTTGTTACTCATTTTTCAAATTTCATTGTGGCCTTTTTAAAGAATGCCCCTCTTTTATTTTTTATGATTTTGTCTCTTATGGCAAAATTGTCTTACAGCTAATTAGTTATGCTTGTGGGGGAAAATGCTTTCATTGAAAAAGTTTGTAACAAAGATGCTTACAGAGAAAGCCTGGACACAGGCTCTGGCTTGGGGTCTTTCATGAGGTCAAGATGCTGCTGGGGCTACAGTCTCCTGAAGCCTTGACTGGGGTTGGGAGATGTGATTTCAAGGTGGCTCACTCACAGGTTGCCAAGTCCGTGCTGGTTACTGACAGGTTGCTTCAGTTCTACCCCATGCGGGCCTCTCCATAAGCTTCTTGAGTATCCCCACAACAGGGAAGCTGGCTGCCCCCAGAGAAAGCACACCACCATTTCTGTAACATCCTGTTAGCTGTTAGCGATTAGGGAAGGACTACACATAGGCGAATACCTAGAGGCAAGAATCATTGCGGGCTCTCTTAGAGGCCGGATACCACATATCTCACCCCAAGTAAGGGCGCTCATGAATGACAGAAAATGTGCTTTGGACAGAGAAAGAGATGGAGACTCTTAGTGGTCCTGCACGGTGGGTTGGAAAGAACTGAGCGCTGGTAGTCGGGATACTGGGGTGTCAGTCCTGGCTGTGCCTCTGACCGCCAGAGGGCCCTTGAAGGAGCCATGCCCCTGTGGGAGCTGCTGTTTTCTTATCTCTGATGAGAAAGGCTTTGAACTCAGGTCAGTGTGGCATGTGAGCCCAGTCCCTACCACAGCCAGTTCCTTCGTCTCTGTGGACTTCAGTTTCCTCATATGTAAAAGTGAGGAGGAGAACCAGCCTCCCTCTTTAGGTTGGTGTGGGGAATAAACCAGCCAGGCCATTTAGCACAGATGAGGTGCTTAATAAATATTAGCAGCCATCATTAGCAGCAGAAATAGATGTAACACCCCTAGCTGTAAGATCTGTTATCCCACAGTCTGTCGAGCCCTGAGAGTAAGGGGCTTCCGGACCTTCCTTCTTCCTCCATCAGTCGCCTTGCTCTGATTGCTTCCAAGGCTGGCTTTGGGCAGCTGTGCTCAGGCCTTTGGGGTAGGCTGGGGTGTCTGTTTCCTTTCTTAGCAGTTTGTGGTCAAGGCATTTGGAAGCTTGTTATAGCTAGCTGAGATTAGAAACCAAGCAACCAGAACAGCCTGACGCTTAGAGGTGGGGCCAGTCCTTGGGACAACTGGGAAGTGTGAGATCACAGAATGGCAGAGATGGAATAGACCTCAGACATCATCTAGTCCCTGAACTGATCACCCCTCCAGCCTGTGGGGCCACCATCCTTTCTCAGGAGCCCAATTTGAGCAGTTATGTGAAGGCCCACCATCTACCATCCGAGGTCCATAGAAGCAGCCCTTAGATGACTGCTGGCTTGAGGCCTACCTGCCCAACCCACCCTGTGGCCAAGCCACTGTGTGAAGTCCTCACCTCACTACAGAGGATGCAATCTGTCATATCTGTCCCAACTGTCCTCAGTCTCAGCCAGGAGCCCGGGTCTCTCCATGCACCCACTGGCTCCCAGACCCCTTCCCCACACCGCTCTGTGCATCTTCTTATGGGTCTGGCCTCCCACTGCCATCTCCCCTCCTCCCGTCCCTGCTCTATGACAGCAAACTTCTCTGTACCCGCAGCCCTTCCCTGGAACGTTCCCTCCTCGCAGGCTGCTCTCCTCTCAGGCGGAGCTGCTATCCTCACACCCGCCCCTCAGGGTCAGGGGGGCACTCTGCCACCTTCCTGGTGCCCCAGGCCGCTCCTGTACTCTCCTCCATCTTGTGAAAGCCCCTGCTCCTTGAGCCCCCCACCATTCAGCCCCTCCCCTCCCCTGATGCTCTCCCCAGCCGCCTGGTCGACCCACTCCCTCACTGACCGCCTTGGCCCCTGGACGTCCTTTCCACCCCAACTCCTTCACCTTTCCTGGGTCTTCACCATCCACAGGCATGACTTTTCCAGGATCCTAATCTTGTTGCAAAAAACACTTTCATATTTTAGCTACCCACTCCCTTCCCATCACCAAAAAGACATACCTTCCAGATCCCAAACCCACACATTTCACTCTCTGGCCATCATTTCTCATCCTTCCAACTTCTTTTCTTGAGCCTTCCTACACAGGACTTTGACCTTTTCATGCACCCAGGCTTCCTGGACCTGTTCTTTCTCACTACGCATCAGAGTCCTCCTGGCTTCACTTCCCTTTCTGCCCTAGAATCAATGGTCCTTCAGGGGAATCATTCCCTTGCACACACTGCCCATTCCCTTGTCTCTCTGGCTCCCCTACCTGCCATGGTGCTTGGCCTTTATGGCTTGTAGAACTTTTGGAGACACATGCTTTGGTTCGGACAGTTTGGTGGTCACATATGATGTATTCCGATTTCTGTCTGGACAAGGTACTGAGGTTCAAAGAGGTTATGGGGCTTTTCCACGTTTGCCAAAACTGAGACTCAAACCCTTGCCTCCTGATCCTGAGTCCATCTAGCCTCTTGAAGGCAGCCCTTCTAGAATAGGTTGGGGTTTGGGCACCTAGTGATGGGGTTGTGAGTCGGGGCAGGGCACCCCAGTAGAGGGGAGTGTGTTCCCTGGCAATGACAGGGGCAGGCAAGGCAGGCGTCCAGAGTGGGACTGTGCTTTTCCTCATAGGCCCCTTAGATGCTGAGAAATCCTCTCCCAGAGGCCCTCTTGCAGAGGTGTGCTGGCCATGAAATGCAACACCAGATGCAATTGGTAAAGCACTCTGTCTAAAACAGAATTCCTCCAGCTTCCCAGCCTTCTGCAAATCCCATTTCTTTCCTTGCTGGGGCTCAGGAGGCTGAGGGCCCTAAGTCACTCTGCACATCAAAGACGCCACCAGGGTTCTCTGTGCAGCCCACGGAGGCTTTTAACCAGCCTTCTGACAATAAAATTGCTTTTAAATAAAAACCAAGACTCTATATTCGGCAGGAAAGCGATTAACAGGATCAGTCAGGGGATGACATCATGCTATTTTTGTTGGCACTTCTCCAGCTCAAGTGTGAGGAGTCTGGGTGTGGAGGGAAGATATACATACAAATTTTTTCTTTTCAACTGACTTGGCTGCTCTGAGTCTAGGTCTGGAAAATCTGGGATGCGGGCGGGGACTGGCACCACTGGGAGTGAACTTCAAGCAAGGAGCTCAGGGCATCTCCCAGCCCGAGGGGGTGGGCACACTAGGCCTGCAGGGGCAGAGCAGTGCCTGTGAGTCATTCTCATAGGGCCTCAGACAACAGGAAAGGAAAGGCCCCGATTGGGGATCAGGCCCTGGACTTAGAGAAATGTGCCCTCTGAAGTGGGCAAGCGTCCTGGTACTGCAGGGCGATGAGGACTAGGGCCCGCTCACACATGGGCCCCCGGGCAACAGCCACTAGAAACACCCAGAATGACGGAGCAGCAAGGGCCTCAGAGGACACCTGCTCTGGTGGTTTCCAAACTTACTCTTTTTTGAAGTTAAGGAACTCTTGCTTCACCTGAGATAGTAAAGGTGCCCCACTGCATACAGAAGACTGGAGGAAGAAGAGCTGTGAGGCTTGGAGGCTCCTGGCTGGACCTCCCTGCCTCCTGAGGCTCTTGGACTCTAAACACCAAAGAAGCATAGAATGAAACTCTCTGATCATTCATTCAGGGAACACTTACTAAGTGCTTACTCCAGACCTGCCATTTTCCAGGTGCAGGGGGCTTGGTACACAAGGTGCACTGGTGAGCAAATCCAAGCACAGTGCCCCCATCAGGGGGCTTACATTTTGGTGTGGGAGATGGGTATTAATTAAATAATGACACAAATCAATGTTAACTGCCTCCTCCCTTGACATATGTGAAAAAAACTGAATGGTGATGTGTCAGATTCTTAGCAGGGCCTCGAAGTTATGGACAACTACGCCTCGAGCTGCCTTTCCAGCTTTGCCCTGCATTACTCTCCCACCAAAAGCACAGCACACCCACACCCTCGCTGCATTTTTCCGAGGGATTATCTGTCTTTCCCCAGCTCGTTTCCCTTGGGCCGCCTCATTGCTGCCACAGGGCTGGTTCCAGTCCAGCTGCTTCTGGGATCTCATTCAGACCCTCAGACATTTGTTGAGCATCTACTACCTACCAGGTACTGTACTAGAGACATCTTCCCTTCTCTTCAGAGTACAGGGTGTAGGAGAGGAAGGAAGCATTCAAATGAAGCAACAGTGACAGCACAGATGCTGGGTGGAGTCAGGAATGCTACCCAGACCGGGGCCCGTGTCCCTGTCAGAGGCAGTGTCCCTTCCGATCTGCTGGGCTGAGCGGAAGGTTGGGTTGTCTGCCTGTCCTCTCGGGGCCTCCCCTGCTACTGGCAGGTCTGTGTCCTGGAACCCTGAGTCACTGGACACTTGAGAAGCTAATGGTCCCTCTTCTCTGAGGTCAGTGACTGGCCGATCTGTCTTGTTGGGCTTCCTAAAATAGCCACATCAGGCTAAGTAGGTATTAAGTTAAGTTCTCTACTGAAGGGTTGCAGCTACTTTAGAATTATACATCTGGGGAGAAAAACCAAATTTCTTGTTAATATGGACTTTCCCCTGAATCTAAAGGGAAGGCACTTTAAATCTATTCCAAGTGGGGGTCCCCGATGCCATTCCCTTACCCTTGGCCTGGTCCACTGAACCCTGAGCTTCTCTCACTGTTTATCCATTCCAGGTCTTCAGATCTCCCCTCAGCTCCTTTGGGAAGCCTCTCCCCATACCCACTGGAAGTGTCTAACTTCTGTCCTTTCCACTCTTTCCTTCTGACACCCCTGCCCTGGGACACTCATTCTGGAGCACTGTGCTTCCAGCCCGCCGCTCCTCTCTGATCCCTTCCATGGCCACTCAGATCCTCAGGACCAGGAGGGACCAAGGAGGAGAGGTTCCGAGTCCAGCAGCCCATGGTCCGCGGTGGCTATAGATCCTTCTTTGGATTTCTTTTCAACATTCTCATCAATGTGAGCTGTGTGCATGTGGGTCCTGAGATCTAATGGTGCTATTAAATTATGAGTCTACATTTCTCTCTCAAACAGTAATTAATTTGGGGAGATGGTGACATTGCAGCCACACAAGAGAAGTTTGGCTGTCCAGTGGTTGCTGGTGGTAGTCCATACTGGATTGCCAGAGCTGACTCATAAATTTACAGGCATTTTGCAAGCCAGTTGCTAAACATTGCCATTGTAAAATAGTAAATTACATGAACATAGCTAATATGTTACATTGAAAACAAATCTAATAAATCCTAAAACTTCATTATTTCCTAATTGTTTTACTATGCTTTCTGCTTATTTCCTTGGGGTTATTTATGTCTATTGTACCTATGGGTGGAATAGTATATATGACCTACTGGACGTCACGATCCAACTCCAAGCTTGGTGGTATCACATTGGTAGCTTGCAGTCAGTCATGTGGGAGCATTTACACTGTGGGAATTGGCAAACAGTATAAGTCAAGGCTCCTTCTCCCCACCCAGAGTTTTATTTTATATTTTCTTTCTCCAAACACCACACCACCCAGAACACTCATATACCTACTATTTAGTGATTAGATACATTTATTGCTCATCAGTTACCTTATGAACTACTCTTTCTATCCCCAAAGAAAATTATATATTTGATTGAAAAGTCTAAGGTGAAGGCATAATCCAGTTTTGTAAAGTTATCTTTCAAAAAAAATTTTTTGGCCGATTTCATGTCAAATTATAGCACAACACATGAGAGTGGAAGAACTCTGTGGTCAGGAGGTTTGGGTTCCAAACCTAACCCACCAATTACTGGAGATTGTTTCTTCCTTGAACTTTAGTTTCCTCACGAAAAGTAGCTGCTGCCAGAGCTCCCACGTCACAGGGGCTACGTGAAAATGAAGTGACATAAGCCAGGTCACATTCTCAGAGAACAGGCTGTTTCCCTTTGCCCCTCCAGATCTGCGCAGAAATGAGGAGGCCAAAGCTGCTGCGCCCCTGCCGGGCACCGTCAACAGGCTGCGGCCCTCGGCCCCAGGTCGCAGCTCCTGTCCTGCTGCTCCTCACAGGGCTGACTCCCCATCTCATCCCTGTAGCCCAGGTAGAAAGACTGTGCCATCCATCTGGGGTGCTGTGTCTCCTGCCTGGTTCCCCACACCCGGCAGTGTGGGGAACAAATAGCCCCTTTCTTTAATTCTCCTCAAACTGCCTGCTTTGAGTGTTCAGGTTGCTTTCTGTGGGGTCTGGCCAATAAACTTAGCCTGGTGTCTAAATGAAGCATAGTAGCTGCTCAGCAAATGGAAGCAATTATTTACATGCAAATGGAAAATTCTGTGTCCTGTTAGAGGGATACCTATGTGTTTTATCCAACAACATCCAGTGATTTGACAGGTACTATTTACAGATGACTTACCAAGTTTATTTTTCATTTCTTAAGAAGCACCTACCATGTGGCAGTCAGCAAGGTCTGTGAGGACTACCTTCTTACCTGTTGGTTTCAGCAGGAGGTGGTAGCTTGCTGACACTTCCTCTCATGCCAGCTGACACGCAGACCCATAAGCCTCAAGATGATGAACCAGTTAGAACTCTTACCTAGAACTGAGCAGCAAGTCATTATCAGGACAAGTGGGTTTCACTCAGTCAGTGTTCTCTGGGGCGGACAAACAAACAAGGGTAAGCGGCCCTGTCAAAATGGGCCTTTCTCTGGCCCTAACTTAGATGTGAAGTTATATGTCAGAGACTTGGAGGATTCCTTAAGGATAGGGGAGAGCCTTGGATGGGGCTCTGGGGCCTGGTCCAGCCCCTGCGGAGCTGCTACCATTCTGTGAGAGGACAGAGACTGCCCTCTTTAGGACTTGGTTTCTTCCTCTGGAAACTGAAATGGTTGGTGTATTCATTTCCTGAGGCTGTCACAAATTGCAGCAAACTGGCGGCTTGAAACAACAGGAATTAATTTTCTCACTGTTCTGGAGGCTGGAAGCCCCAAATCGAGGTGTCAGCAGGCTCATGCTCCCTCTGAAATTTCTAGGGGGGAACCCCTCCCCAGCTTCCAGCTCCTGGTGTCTCCCAATATTCCATTCCTTGGCTTGCAGTAGCGTAACTACAACCTCTGCTGCATCTGCTGATGGCCTTCTTCCCTCTGTACATCTCTGTGTATCCTCTGCTTGTAAGGACACCAGTCATTGGATTTAGGGCCACTCAAATCCAATATGACCTCATCTTGGTCCTTAACTATGGCTGCAAAGACCTTTCCAAATAAGGTGACATTCTGGAGTTTGCAGTGGCCATGCATTTTTGGGGGACACTATTCACCCCACTACAGTTGGATGATACGTTCTCCATAGTTCCAGCCCTTGGAAGTTGGCGGGTATGTACGATCCCTAGTCAGGCACCTGTCCTTTCTGGGACTCCTTTGAAAGAGACTGGGTGAGGCAGCCGGTCCTCTGAGCTCCACGAAGGACAATAAAGAATGATCTGGGGGTGTCACCACCCACAGTGCAGCTGCTGCTCCATACTGCATCCCAGCCCTTCCCCTCTTCCCCCGCATGGCACCTCCGGACACAGCTCCACTCCTTCTCCACCTGTGCACCTGCCAGCTCTTACTGCTGACCTCTACTGGAGCCTGTGTAGGAGGCACTGAGCGAGGAGGCATATACCGTTTCTCTTTCTCCCAGCAGCCCTTTGAGATTACTAATATCACCACTCTCACTGAAAGTCACAAAACTGAGCATTCCACAGCTACAAAGAGGCGGCCCCAGGATCCGAATGCAGATCCGGCTGGTCCAAAGCTCATCTGACCACTCATCTGGATGTTTTAGCAGCAGTGAAATGGGCCCCAACTCATTCAGTCTGAAACCGGTCTCCTAAAAGATGTGTAAAGATGTGTGTATTTGTGTGTGTGTGTGTGCATGTGCACACGTGAGTGTGTGCATGTAGACGCCTGTCAGGTAAGTGCCTGCTGAGGAACACTACAGATTGACAGGGAGTCCCAAGGAGAGGGAGACCCAGACACAGTCCCTGAGCTTCTGTCACAGCCTGCAGGCCACTGCCCTGGCAGTGCTTGCAAACATGCTGCCCTCTGAGGGAAATGCCCCACCTGACATCTCAGATTACTGCCCAGGGCCAGTGGGAGAGAGTGGAGAGATTCCCCAGGTGGTGGGTGCCTCCTCCTAGATGTCTTCAGGAGAGTCTCTTTGGCCATTGAGGTCCCGTAAGGTCCTAATCGTCAAGTACCATGGGGAGCCCTGAGGCTGGCACTGTGGGAGCTAGAAAACAGGCGTCGAGATGACATGAATGCATGAGAACAGAGTAACCATAGCAACAAAATAGCTACTCTTTATTGAGTGCCTAAGTGCATATGCATACAGTGACATGTTATATGAATGTTGTGCTATTTAACACTTATAATTGTCCTAGGGGAGAGGGTTATAGCCCCATTTTGGGAATGAGGAAACTGACTCAGAGAGGTTAAGTAACCCCTGCAAGTTCACACTGCTAGGATTCACACTCAGGTCTGCCTGATTCCAACACTCCACCTCTTTCAGTGATGCTGCCCTGACTCCCATGGAAGGGATCTAATGCTATTCCCCGCCTCCTATGCTTTCCCAGGTCTGTTAAAGCGCTGGGTAATTAGGGATGTAGTAATAAACCAAGCAGTGGCTCCAAGGGGGTACAGACTAAAAACACTGCCTCCACTTGCTTAAGTCAAATTCATCTCAGCCTTCTTGGGCTGCCACTAACGCTCAGCCATGGAAGAGCTGGGATTCACGGGAGGTGCTGAGATGCTGATGTGTACATGGGTGATCTATTGTGGCCTCTTGGCCAGGTTATGTAATAAAGGTTGTACTTTATTATGCAGTCATGTTGATGACCTTCTTTTTAGTAAGAAAAACTATAGTTAGGAGACTCCCTCTCTCCCTGGATTCCTGGCTCCCTCTCACTTATCAGGTTTCAGCCTGGGGCACATCTGTTTAAATTATTAATCTCTAAAACAGGATAGAAATAATGACAGCTGTAATCACACACACACACACACATACACACACACACACACATGCACACACTTCTTCATGCCATGACAATTTGCTGGAAATGCTGACTAAATCATATTAACCTAATTGCTAGGTTGAAGTAATGATAATGATGATGATGGTAATAATAAAAGAATCGTTCTCAAATTATTCTGAGCGATGTTGTAACATCAGCTGCTGTACTCCTTCCTCAAGAAAGAATTTGCATTTTAAGAATCAGTTCTTATCAGGCAAATGGCTCTCCAGGAAGATAAATGACAGTGTTTAATGAGGTTTTTCACTTGCCCAGAGTGTAATCTCTTTTTCCTAAAGCAGATGAACACTAATTTCTAGGCAGGATTCAGGCCAAATGTCCACATTTGCAGACTTTCAGGGGGCAAACTGGAAAATGAAATATTCTAAAAATCCTAGCTATGACTTAGAGTGGATTCCTTCAGGGTAGCATTGCATTTTAGCTGTGGTTTCAGTGAGGCCCATTCCCGGTTGGGAATGTGGCTCTCTGGCTCTCTGGCACAGAAATGTTGGGAGCTGTTTTGGAATGCTTTTGGAAACCAGAGCAGGGTCTTCCCTCTAACCATAGCAGGCAGGCAGGCCACAGCCTGAAATGCTCCGGCTAATTAAAGACATAGGATGGAAAGATCCCAAAGGTCTCTCAACAAAGACTTCCTGTGCACCCACTGTGTGCGGCTCTATGTAGGTGAAAATGACTAGGATATAGCCCCTACTCTCTAGACTTTATAGCTAGTAAAGGAGAAATATGTACATAAACAATTACTTGTGATCAAAAAGTATTCTAAAAAAGAGATACTTTGGGAGCGAAGGGTAAGCTGAGTCAATGACCGTTGAACTGGGTCTTAAAGTATGAAGAGCTCTTCACCAGAGGGTTGGGGGAGGCAGGTTGAGGGATAAGCAGCAGGGGAAGGGCACTCCAGACAGAGATAACAGCACAGGCAAAAGAAGGGAGAGAAAAAGGTATTTGGGAAATAATCTTATCTGGCATTACTATAGCTCCTCTGTGCATCTGCCCTAGTGTCCAGGCCTTCCATCTGCTGTCTTAGCTCCCCTCTCTTAGTATACCCCTTGCTATGTCTGTTGGACAGTAACCATATTTATGTTGCTCTTTGCCATTTAATATTTTTTGTCATTCAGTTGTAAAATATTTTACAATTTCCTCCATTATTCTTTCTTTGACCATTATTATTTAGTAGTCAGAAATTTTCTTAACACATGGGTTTTGTGTGGAAATTGTTCTGCTTACTGACTTGTAAATTCATTGCACTGACATCAAAGAATGTGACCTGTATATAATTGATTCTTTAGTGCCTTTTGATATTTTCTTTGTGGCTTAGAGTACATGATTAATTCCTGTAAGCATATACTTTATTCTTTATTTGTGAGATACAAGCATCCATAAATAACCGGTTCAAATCTTCTATATCCTTCACAAATTTTCAGTCTATTTGAAAACTTTCTGAGAAGTGATTAAAATCTACCACCATGATTGTGCATTGTCGATATCTCCTTATAATGTCAGTTTTTGCTTTATATATTTTGAGGTTATGTTATAATATGCATACAAGTTCAGGATAGTTGCTTTTTTTTCTTTTTGGTGAACTGTTCCCTTTATCAAGACCTTTATTGCTAAGATTTTCTCTTAAGGCCTATTTTACTTCAAATTAATGTTGCTATATCAGCTTTCTTTTAGTTAGTACTTGCCTGGCAAAGTTTTTCCTAATCTTTGCTTTCAGCCTTTTTCTGTCTTTGATTTTAGGGGTGTCTTTTGTGAATGACTTTTAGCTGGATTCCAGTGTGTAGAACATAGTAGTTGCTCAATAATTATTTCTTGTAAGAATGACGGTTTGGTATCAAGGTGAAAAGACAGCTACACATATTTTCCTGAAATCTTTCCTGAGGGGGTAAGGGCGCTGAAAAAATTAAATCTCATCTGAAGACTTGTCCTTTAGCAGATGAGCTAAGTTTATATTTGTTGTGATTACTGATATATTTGACTAACTTCTAACATTTTTCATTTTCTAATTGCATGTGGTGTCTTTTTTTTCTCTCTCTCTCTCTTTTTTTTCTGTTTAATGCCTTCTATGGGATTGGCCAAATATGCTTTATTTCATTTCCCTTTCTTCTAGCTTGAAAGGGATGCCTTTTCTGTTCTTTAGTTGAACACCAGCACAATCACTTCTCACCTCTGTGTTACCAAGATGAAAACAGAGGAAAAACCCACAACTGTTCATTGAACATCTTGTGATGAGCATCATTCTAGACATTCACTATGTCCTTCGATTCAGCACAAAAGCCCTAGAAATTCAATATGAGTATCCCCATTTTACAGAAAGGAAAATCAAGCCTCAGAGAGTTAAGTAACCTGTCTAAGGCCCCACAGCCCGTGACCAGTAGATCTGGGTCTGGAGCCGGTTCTGTGCAACCTCAAAAGGTATGCCCATCCTGCTGCAGGCCACACTGTTGGCAGGGGCCAACCTCAGCTTGCTTAGGGACAGTTATCACAGTGCTTCTTTGTCCCCACCACCACGTTCTGATCAGCAAACCTTATCATCTCTATGACCCGGTGACAATTCAGAAATGGAAATGAATACTCATGGGCCTGGGTAAAGAGCGTTTAAATTTTGAGCAAGAGAAAGTCAAAAGCTGAGAAGTAAACAGAGCTTTTAAAGCCCTCCAAAATGAAATCCTCCACAAACTAGATGATTCTGTCAACTTTTTTTTTTTTTAGTATGACAGAGGTTCATTTATTTATTTATTTATTTATTTATTTTTTGAGAGGGCATCTCTCATATTTATTGATCAAATGGTTGTTAACAACAATAAAATTCAGTATAGGGGGGTGTCAACTTTTTTTTTAAATGACATCTTAGATTGGACCACTTACTGTTCTGGAGGAATGTTTTCTTTTTTCCCAGTGGATAAGTGTCCGCAGCCAGAGCTCCTTGGTAAGCAGACATGAAGAACTGTCGTTCTTGCCTGTACACTCTGCTCTTTTAATATTTGTTCTTTCTTCAAATAGTTTGCTTCCTTTGATTTCCTCTGGACGGGGTCTGAGGACCCAGATTAGTGAGAGGCAGAGAGGCAAAGCCACCCAGTCACTGCGGTAGGGAAGACAAGACAGAAGATTCGGAGGCAGTGTTAACATGCAGTGAGCCTTTGATGAGGTCACCCTCGGAGGGGGCAGGGGCTCTGAATAAGATTACCCACAATCCCTGTGGCTCCCAGAGCTCCTGTGCCGGAAACAATGCCCAGTGGAATGATAACCCTGCTGTTGAATGCCTCGCTGATTTTGCAGGGGTACAGGTACATCTTTGTCTGAAAGAGTGACATTCTTGTTCAGGATGAGCATGTGAAAGAATGTGAGCAAATTCCTGAAATACTGCCCAAGGACTGCAGCCATGCCCAGTAGCTACACCGGCACGGGTGTTTCCCAACAGTGCTGCCCTGGGCTGGCCAGAGGGCCTCCCGCAGCCCTGCTCAGGATTTCATCTCTTTGTGGAGGCACGTGAGGGAGACCTGCTCTTGAGCAGCATTTTTCAAACTGGACTACCCGGTCAGAATCACCTGGCTCGGGGGAGGGCAGTCGGTGAGCTTGTTAAAATGCTAGTTCAGGGCCCCACCCTAGACTTAATGAATCAGAATCCAATAGAGGCCCCAGTAATCGCATTTTCAATAAATGGCCTAGGAGATACTGGCACCTAGTCTGAAATGTTCTTCCATGGCTCTCTGCAGCTGCGCTAGGCTTCCTGGGGGTGGCCAGGCTGGAACGAGGAGGCACGTGGAAAGTGTCCAGGAGTCTTGAGCGCCAGCTCCCCCCTTGCTATATGACCCTGGGTAAGTCACTACATCACCCTGGGCTTCATTTCCTTGTCTCTTAAATAGGAGCCGCCAAAGCTTCTTGATGGAGGAACCAGGCAGAAACTAAGGACTCCAGCCTCCATTTTGACATATGCCTTTGCAGTGAAAGTGGGACTTCTGAGAGGAGATAGTAATTAAAGCTAATTGGTATGGTGTGTGAGGCACTGTATATGCATATGAGCTCATTTTCTTTCACCATAGCCCTGTGAGGGAGGTACTCCCTATTCCTATTTTACAGACAAAGGACTTAAGGAGAGGAAAAGTTACGGTCACATAGGTAGCAAGAGGTGGGACTGGGTCGCTCACTCAGACGTCACAGCCCTCGTTCTTAAAAACAAAGATATACTTTTTCTCAGCTGTAAATGTCCTACTAGCAATTGGAAATACCAGACACAGCTAAGAGGCTTGATCATCAGGCAAATGGGGCAGTTGTCTAAATAGAGGTGACACGTGGAAAGCTAGGGAAGTGGGTAAGAAGCAGAAAGCTGGAGCACCAATAAATACCTGCTGATTTATCAATCCGAGGTAACACAGCCCTACCTACTTCCATGGGATTGTAAATACAACTCAGATGGGGGGAATTTAAAGCCTCATGACAGGTGGGTGGAGGAAATCTTGGCGGGGAGCAAAGTCCATTTCAGAGTGCTCCCCGCTGCCCCGCCCCGCCCTGCCCCCGCCCCCTGCCCGGCAAGCTCTAGGTATAATGGCTCTAACTGTACTCTTACCTTCATAGGGATCTGAAGTTCCAAAGCTTTGAAGACACATTTGAAAAGTTACAAAACAACCACGAAGCCACACTGCTTTCACCAGAGGAGACTTGTCCAGCAGATCACACCCCGGCCTAATTTGGCATCAGGCAGAGACTGCACCAGAATTTGCTAGTGGGCAAAGCAGGTCCCCACAGAAGGCTCAGCCCAGCCAGTGCTGCCTTCTGCCTGGATGGGCGAGAGGCTGGAATTTCCAGGGAACTGGAGGACCTCTCTTGCCTCTATGTGCCCTCCTGGGGAGGGGAGAAGTTCCTTTTTTGCCCCAGTGTCAGCTCTTACCTTCATGCCAAGGCCTGGACCTCCGTGCTCCAGTCTCTCCGCCAGCCTGGACCTGTGGCGCCCCACACTGCTACAGCCCACAGCCTCCTGGGCAGCTCATGTGGAGGCCCTCCTGATGACTCAAACTCACTTGTCTCAAACCAAATTCCAGCAATTTACCCTGACCCCTGCCCTGTTTTGCTTTTTTGGTTAATGGAACCAGTTCACCAAGTCTTTCAGTGCTTTCTATCACCTACAGGGTTGAGCCCAGACTCCTGGCACAGAACCCAGGGATCTTTGGGAACCAAAGACACCTACCTGCCTGGCTCCATGCCCAGCTCTTTGCATCACAGCCACACCTGTGCCCCTTAACACCTTGGGTGTCTTTTCTCCACCTAGGTTTTTTTTTTTTAGGATGACTTTTGTTGCTCTGGCAGCCTGACTGCACTTTCTTGTCCTTCAAGACCTGGTTCACCTCCCTTGAGAAGCCTTCCAAGATTGTAACACTCTCCTCCCCAGATAGCTCCTCTCTACTTGGAGCTCCTTGCTGTGTACCCAATATACTTGTCACTCTGTATTGCTAACAGCTGTCCACGTGTCCTTCCTGTTGGACACCAAGCTTCTGGGCTTCTCCGTGGAGAGAGGTCCTCTGTCACAGGCTCTCCCCCTCAGTTGTGTTCCCCATGCCCGGTGAATGCTCAGGGGATATGGTTGAATAAATGAACCCAGGATCCAATAGCTAGGCCTGAATTTCTGAGAAAATAAGACTGTAGGTTTTGGAAGCCTCAAGATTTTATCCAAAGCATAAAATCTTTGCTTTTTGCAGAGATTGGGACCAGGAGAGGGGAGTTTTAGGGATAGAGGAGAAGAGGCAGGGGGAGAAGAGGTAAAGAAACAGAATGAGAACTTCCCAACTTTGTCTCTATATTGCCCCAGTCTTTCTGTCTGAATATTGTTTTACACCTTAGGCTGCAGGTTAGAACCAAAGGGCAACACCTAAATGTACCCATAACTGCTCCCTCCCACTGACACCCAGATTCTGACTTCAGTGGTCTGGAGCAGTCCTGGCACTAGCATTTTTTATGGTCCCGAGGTGGTTCAGATGTGAGCCAGGGTTGGGCTCCACAGCCTTGGGGGTGGCTTCTGGTCTCCCACTCTGGCTATGCTAAATGTGGGCCCAGCTTCAGTTTGTGGAGAAGCAATTTCTTTAGCTCTCTCACGAGCTGCTGAGCTGAAGACCTCTGCATGGGGAGAATTTGCAGCCCTAAAGTTCTGTGACTCCAGCCGGTAGGCTTCCTGAGGGCAGGGACCATACTGCCTTGTTTCCCTGGGACCTCAGCACCTTGTAAGAATGACGGTTTGGTATCAGGGTGAAAAGACAGCTACATGTTTTCCTGAAATCTTCTGAATCGGGAGAGCTCATTGCCACAAGGGATCCTTAGCTTCTTCAATAATACAATAAGTTTAGCAGCAATGAAGTTTATCTCATGGTGTTGCAAAGATCGAGTGGGGTTGGTATGTGAAACATCTGATTCTGCTGAGAATTGCCCCGTTGCTCTGCTGCATGAGCTCCTATTCAGCCTTTAAAACCCAGTTCAGATGTCACTCCTCTGTGCATTCCTCAAATGAATTACACACCATACACGTACCTCCAACATGGCGCTTATCACCCTATCTTCAACATGATGCTAGTCAATGGCTCCTGAGTTCTTCCTCTGATAGGCACTGGGCCAAAAGGTTTTCTGCAATGATTTGATGCTTACTCATCTACTGCATGAGAGTTGGAGGTCCTCAAGAGGGGAGGCTATAAGGTACATCAGTATATCCCCCACAGTCCCTGGACAGGTTTTTCTTCTGGAAACTTTTTCAGCAACTAAGAGAATGTCAGTACTTTTGTTTCTGAGTCTTAAGTGACTGTTGGGGATTCATAGAAAAAATGGGATTTTGGAGTTGGGAATTAGAGTTGAGTGGAAGGGATGGTGAGTGGGAGCAGATGGTTTTAGAATACACGGCAGGGGATGAGGAAAAGTTGCTTGGGCCCACAAGGGCACTTTGGGTTGAATGAAGGCATCGTGGATAGAGGGCCAATGCCACACAGCCCCATGAACTGGGGAGAAGATTGAGGAAGATCCACTCAAGCATGGTGGGAAGGTTATATAAAGACAAACCCAAATGGGATCCATCGGAAGTGTCAGAGTTTTTCTGTATCCCAAAAGAATGATCCCAAAGGGACCCAGTGGAGTGAGACAATATCTCAGGATCATAAAACTGAAAGAGATAAACTTTGATTGGAAGATGGCTCTGGAAAACAGGAAGTATCGTATTGTGTAGGGTAGCAACAGAGTTTAATTGCTCATAAACCTTTCATTAGAACTTCAGAGGAGAGAGAGGCTTTCCAGTGAAACCAGTGTAATTCTGATCCCAAGACGCAGTGTTTCCAAAGTGCATGCCTCAGACACCAGCTCTGCAAGATGTTAATAGGACTTATATCAAATAGGGACTCTATGGTCAATCATTTTGGGAAATGCTGGATGATACAAATAGTATAAGTTTCTCTCATGTTTCTTTTTTTTTAACTCTTGCTTGTCTCAGAATCTTTAAAATGGGAATGCACTTTGTGAACCTCCAAGAGGGATCTATAGTATTTTCCAAACTAGTTTCAACAGCTCCCCTCCCCTCCCTTCCCTTCCTTTTTCTCTCCTTCTCTGGTGGCACAGCTCCTAGCCATACGGTACCGCAGAACACAATCTGGGACACGCTGCTGTAAACTAATCTCACTTGTGGACATGATGGTTGTAAAACTCCTAAATATAACACTAACGAATCAAATTCAATACTACATTGAAAAGTTTCACCAGGAAAAAGTAGTTTTGATTCTAGAAATGTAAATATATTTTAGTATTAGGATCTTATGAAGGTAATTTCTAACATCCACAGGGAAAGTAAGGAAAAGATATGATAATCTCAACAGATAATGAAAATGTACCTGGTAAGTTTCAATATCCATTAGATTTAAAAGTCTAAAAGCTAGAATTGGAAAAATAGCTCTTTGTTAGGATATAAATAATCCATAGTGAATTATGACAAGATCCCTGATTTTACTGCTATTATTTAATATGGTTCTTGAAGTTGTATAGTGATTCATGAAACAAAATTATATATATGAAGGAGAAGATAAGGTCATCACTACTTGCAGATGGTATAATTATCTTCCCAGGAAAAGGAGGGAATCCACTGAAAAAGTATTAGAGTTATTCAAAGAGTAAGATAAAAACTAGATGCAGGGTATATTTTCCAAGTCAAGAAATCACATTAGAAGTATTTAGAGAACGAAGATCCAATCCATCCCCACAAAACAAAGCAAAACAACCTCACAAAGGAAGTATAGGGCCTGTTTGAAGGATATCTTTTTACTTTATTGAAAGGCATTAAAGAAGGTCTGACTAAATAGGTAGGCATGCAATATTTCTGGATGGAAAATTTCAATATTGTAAAGATGCCGATTTTACCCAAATAATTTGTAAATGTAATGAGCTTTCCATCCACAAAGCAGTGGGCTTACTTAGTTGTTTTTCACAATGAATCTAAAATTCACCAGGAAAAAAGAAATAAGAATCATTTTTTAAAATGTTGAAAAATAAAGGTGATGGTAGAGGATTCGACCCATTAGGGATTAAAGCTTATAAAACAATACTAATGTAAGCATTGTGGTATTAGGGCAGTGATGAAACAATACAGCCCTGGAAGAGACCCTAGGATATATAGACATCTACATATATGCACACGCAAGTACACATTAAGACAAAGACCTGAAAGGAAATATATTAAAGAGTTCATGCAGGTTTTTTTGGGTGGTGGGGTTATGGATTTTAACTTTCCTCTCTATATTTTCTGTGCTTTTCAAAATTTCTGTTGATGGACATGGGTTATGTGATCGTAAAAACAATAAACATTGTGTGTACGTAAGTGCACATGGGAGTGCACTGAAAGACTGAGCCCTCTTCGATATGGAGATGCCCTGGGAAAGAGGGCTCTGCTGCCGTAAGAGGAACTCTTCCTTCTGCTGTGGAGCTGCTATGAGTGAGGACGGGGTGGTAGTGAGGTCAGGGGGCGGGGTAAGGGTGGAGGTAAGGGTGACAGGACCTCTGAGGCAGAAAAGGGTGCAGAGCGGAAAGACATCAGGAGTGGTGGAGGTTGCAGGCTGCACAGTGTTGCCTAGAGGTGGGAATTATGGAGCCAACAAAATAACAGAAAGTCGAGGGCTATTTTCCTTGGCAAAGGAGCTTTGCTCTGAGGTTATAACATTGCTCTGAGGTTAAGTGACGGTGAGTGGAGAAAGAAGAGATGATTTCAGATTCAGTCTGTAAAATGTGGACCCTGTGATTTCAATAAAACCCCTAACTGGTGAGATTTAGGTGGATAATTATATTATATATATAAAATATAAGCTGGCGGTCCTGGTAAGTCCTCTGGGGGCTGCTGCAGCTGCCTGGGGAATGGCTCCTGAGCCAGCAGATGGGATGGAGGGACCCTATTACTTGTTGTTGGGCCAACTGCTCAGAGGCCTCACCGCTCCATCTGTCCAGGAGGTGGTGTGTCATGCTGAGGGGGCCTGGCTGGAGAAGCAGAGGGACCTGCATTCAAGTGCTGCCTTCGCCACTTGCCGAGTGACCTTTAGCAAGTTACTTGAGCTCTGCTGGCCGCCATGTCTTCCTCTGTGGAATGGAGAGGTAACCCCTGTTTCCCTTTAGTGACAATCCTTGGCCCCCATTTGGGACTTTCTGAAATACCAGAGTAGGAATTCAAGTTTGGATCAGAAGAAAAGGGAAAAAAAAAAGTGAAGTGAAACCCAAACAGACTTTGTTAAGTTCTCTAATTTCTGGAATGGCAGCCCTGGAGGTAGTGGCCAGGCCAGTTATTTTTGAGCAGGAGGTGGTAGGAAGGAAACACTAGGGAGACTGCTTCAGGACCCCAGGACGCTGGCCTACACTGCCCTTTGGTGAGAGAACCACAGACTCTCAGAGCTTAGAAGAGGCCTTAATTTAAAAGGGAGGGATCAGGAGGAAAATAATTGGCACCCACAATCACGCAGTGAATTAACAGTAGATTCTCGAAGGAGGGCCCAGCAGAGGGGTCTTTCCCTGCCCCGCCCTGTCGGACCTTGAACTGGCCTGGAGAAGTCAGCTGAAGGTGCTGTCATCACAGTGTGTCTCCCTGTTTCTTCCTCTTGTTTGCTCAAGACTATTATTTAAAGCGTCAAAGGAAATACTCGTGGAAACTTTGAATCCTCCATGGTTTTAATTTTCTTTTAAAACATAATTTCAGGGAAATACCTAAGTCACAATGGCTGTAGGATGATCCTTTCAGGAACCTCTGTTCTCTAAACGCTGAGTAAAGAAAGACTAGAAGTAAGAGAAAAGCAGAAAGACACAGGGACACTTAATGCAAGATAAGCATCCAGGGGCTGCCTGGGCTGCCCCTCCCTGAAGCTGTGCTCTAAGAGAAGGAGCAGGAAGGAGGCCCGGCCGTGGAGCCAAATCTGGGCAACGCTGGCCCCAGCTCTGCTCAGATCTGTCACCCCACCAGAGTCGGCCCCGAGAGAATCTGGAGCCGCCAGTGTTAGACTTGGTTCTGAACTGAGGCTGCTGGGGTCTGAGTGGAGGCGACAGGAAGGCTGGAGAGGGAGGGCAAGATGGCCCCAGAGGGAGGAAAATGCACAGCGAAACACAGCGCGCTTCAGCTCTGGAGGCACCTGCCACCCTCAAGTGTAACCCTGGAGGCGAAGGATGTCAGGAATGCTGTCAACAAAACTGACCGCTTGGAGCGGTATTTCAAAGAGATACCGGAGAAATAACCTTGAAAATCCAAGGCATTTATAAATAACACAAAGCAGGTAGATGTGAGGCCAGACCAGATGGGTATGAAGAAAAACAAGCTATAAATCCTTCTGATGAAAATATAGTTACTAACACACTCACTCACCAAGACCAAGGTTAACTGGGTGCAGCTGAAGAGAGAATGAATGAGAGGGAGGGAGTCCCGAGGACCTCACCCAGAGTACACACGAAACGCTTTACAAACGTGAAAGAGAACTTTTGAGGAATTTAGGCTTGGTCAAGAGACACTAATATATATTTAATTGGATACGAGTTCCAGAAGACGACCATGGAGGAAATGGAAGAGAATAGTTACTTGAAGAGATAATGGCTGAGAGTTTTCCAGGTATGAACAAGTTGGGCAATGCAAAGTGGTGCTTCACAGGGGGCCCTATGGGGGGGTCACCTTTCCAGCAGTGCCAGAAACACAGCTGGACGTTGTTGTCCACACTCTCTCATGTGATGCTCATAGCCGCCTTCTAGGGTAGATGTGAAAATTCCTGATCTCAGATGAGGAACCTCGGAGACCCACAGGTGGGCAGTTGCCTGAGGTTATACGGTCCTAAGTGGTGGAGCTGGGCTTTGCTCTCAGGTGGAATCTCCAAGACAAGACAGGGTAATTAGCTTGCCCCAGTGTACCCAGGACATTCAGGTTTTAGGTCAGAAAGTCTTATGGGTTATGGAGCCCTTCAGTCCCAGGCAAACTGGAATAGCTGGTCATGCGGGTCAAGTGCATGGACTTTGGAATTTTACAGACTTCAGTCTGAATTCCTTTCTATACTTCCTGCCCATTGTGTTCCTGGACAAAATATTTAATCATTCTAAATGTCAATTTTCTTATCTGCAAATGTTAATAACAGAGCCCATGTGTAAATTAAATGGTGATTCATTTATAGGTTAGTCTGACACCTGATACCTGGCATGCACATAATAAATAAATGTTACCTGTTGTTATTTACATCAGTACTACACAGTTTGTGTGTTTCCCACTAGATGCTCCACCTGTACAGAGTGGGCGCAGCTCCAAGAAGCCTTGAAAGCCAGGATGTTATCTTTCAGGCAAGTAGTTCCAAAACCTGACTGCCTCTCAGGATCAGCTGGGAGCTTTGTTTAAAACCTAGATTCCCAGAATATGTCCTTAAAATTCTGATTCAGTGTGTCAGAGGAGGAGAAGGACCTCCTGGTCTTCCAGAAGAAGTCTCTGAAAATGCTTATAAACCACCAAAACCTCAGAAAACATTATAACCAGTGTATTGGGCAGTTTTGCTATGTATGAATGTTTTGAGCAGTGGCAGGCCTTAGCTGTAGTTATATCATCAAAATTAACTCAAGGTTAAGCTCTCTCTTAGCAAGGAGAGGAAAAAAGCCCATTATTTGTTTTTCTCCTGGTGCTTGAGCCTGCAGGAGGGTGAAACTCTGAGGCAACTTGTTGAGACCCCCCAGAGATTTCTGATGCTCAGGGCAAGCGCAGGATTCCTTTCTGCCTGTCCCAGGGCCCGAGCATCCCAGACCGCACTCCTGGCAGCTATCCCAGGCTCCCAACCTCTGATGAGGAAGGCATTCTCTCCCTATGACCTCATCAGAAGCCATCCCCTCCTCATGGCAGAACTTTCCACCATGAATTCTTTATCAACAGAGGCCCCTCTGGCAAACTGAGAGAGGGCACATTACAGTCAGTGTTCACTGACTCTGAGTCAAAATGGAGACCCTGGTTTGGGGCAGGAATCATCCCCAGAAGCAGTTTGGTGCAGAGCAGCTTCTTAAATAACTGTAGATTGCAAAACAGCTAACAATATATTGTTATCCAGAAATACAATGCCTGGAATGTCTTCTTCGAACAATTTTTTTTCTTAAAAAAAAAAAGCAAAACAATTCCTACTTCCAGCCCTTCCCCTTCATAGAGACATATCCACAAAAACTGAAAGGAAATCATTCAATCAGATGCTGCAATGACAAGATACAGTGTCTTACCTTGTTTTACTGAGGACATATGCAACTTTGAATGATTTCTTCTCTCATGGCATACCTGTGCGTTGCTCAGGGAACCAGCACTCTGCTAAAGGATAATTTGGGAATGCTGCCCCAATGAGAAAATGCTGGACTGGGAGGCACAGAGATCTGGGATGTTGGTTTGGGTGTGTCTCAAATGGTTCCAATGACCTTTGGCAAAGGTCATCTCTCTCTGGGTCTGGGTCCATCCTCTGTGGTGGTAGGTGATCAGGGTGAGTGTGGTAGGATTAGTTTAGAGCTATGTTGTCCAGTGTGGTAGCTATTTAATGTCAATGTCCATGTGTGGCTATTTAATGTAAGTTAATTAAAATAAAATAGAATTGAAAATTCAAGCTTTCAATTGCACCCGGCTAGTGGCCACAGTGTAGGTCATTTCCATCATTGCAGGAAGTTGTATTTGTAGTTGTATTTGTAGCTCTTCCCTGCTTTTTGAAAGTTTGTATTAGGCCACCTCACTTTTACTAAAGACCTACATTAATAGCTGTTTTCCTTGACAGACAGAAATCTAAAGAGGATCTTTGCTTTTACCAAAAAAGGAGAAAAGTGAAAATAATATTCAGTGCCCCTTTGCAGTGAGCCATCGCAGAGGCAGTGCACACCCACGCAGCCAGAGTGACTCCAGCAGGCTCTTTCCCAGGAACCACACTCAGCATCTCAGCATCAAGGTGCCATCGTTTTGAACTGTGTCTCTGAGCATCTGTGCTTTATCTTGATTTATTTGGGCATCTATTAGTAAGAAGTGTCCTAAGGCATCAGAAAAACCTAAGAGAAGTTATTTTTTGTGCCTGGAAATGCTAAAAAGACTTCCATGTAAATGAACAGTAATTGTTTTTTTGCTTTATGCCATTTCAGCTTACGAAGAATTTCTTATGAATGCTTTGTTTTCGGGTAGTGAGGAAAACCTGCGTGCACTTCCATTCTACTACTCTTCTCCATATTGTGACCATGACAGACTTTGCTAATCAATCACAGCATTCCTTCCTGGCCCTAGTGTGTGTTCACTGTCTTTTTCACAGATCTTGGAATATGTGTGTGAGAGGAACTATGTACTTCCATGGACTAGATCTGAGTTAACCTTTCCAGTGTGCTGGCCACTTAGGTAGTCTGGTGAGACCTATGGATTCCTCTCTCAGAAAGATGTTTTTAAATGCATGAAACAAAATACCAAGGATTGCAAAATAAACCAATTATGTTGATATAGCTTCCAATATAACTGTAAAAGAATAAATCCTTGACATAATAATAGATACAGTTCTTTATTAATACATCAAATAACAAGATCTGGTGACAGCTAATTTTTCACTTACAATGTAATTTTACTATAATTTTGAAGTAATGTTGAAAGTAAAAGATATTTTGAGATTTTTGCTATCACTATAATGAGATATAAAAATAACTATTTCTTTGGTGAAAAAGTCACAGAAACTGCCACTGTAAGTGTAGTGTGTTGCCTGCATTCAAAATTGAAGGAAACACTTAATTTCCGTTAGTAGTGGATAAAGATAAGGATACAGTCTTTTCTCACCCGAATTCATGGACTCATTTAATTCTGTGGACAGAGCCCATGAAGTTGCATAGACCCTGGTGAGCCATTCCTGAACTAGGAGATCTGTGAAGTCCCAGACTTGCCATTTTGTGACCATATAAAATATTTCTCCAATTTGTTCATGCACTTATGGAGTATCAGTGAGCCAAGACTGAAGTCCCTAACCACAATCCCCTGTTTTTTACTTCACCCCATGCAGTTGAGGAGACACGGTGGGGGGATGGCGAAGTCTGGTAGGAATGGGGGGGCAGAGGGAGCAGAGCAGGAAGAAGGAGATCAGAGGAAGACCAGAAATGCTTGTCACCTCTGTGGTGACAAATGTAAAATGCATGTCACTTCCTGCCATGAAGAAGGGAGAAGAGGGCTTCATTGTCATTACTGACCACAGCTGACCACAAAGTCATTCCCTCCACAAAGAACTCAAAGTTAATGCCGTGAACTCAAATATATGAAGTTAGGACACCAAATGGCCAACATCTGGCAGTGACACCCACTCCTCTCAGTCTCCCACTTCCCCCAAGGTCTTTTATGTCACGACCTTCAGTGTTTTTTTGGACAGTTTTATGGCTTTTTCAAAAGAAACAGAATGCCCATTAGTGAAAAAGGAGTTTCTACAAACACCAGTGACAGTGTGGGAATAAATATTTATAGCCTGGGCTCTGAGACCCACATATTCTCATTTACTGCAGAGCCTGGAGCCAGTCTTATGCCAGTGCGAATTAATTTACACAGGAATTTCTTTCAGTTTATAAGAAACATTTGCCTGCCACTTTCTTCTGGGAATCTTGACAGATCACAAGCTCAGTCAAACTTACAAAAGTTAACGGGCTGCAGCAGAAATACTCAAGTCAAAGTCAACTGATCATTAGTCAACATTTCATGATCTTGGAACCAAGTAGGAAATAGACCTTCCATGGTTTTCCCTCTGGTAGAACGTGCTCCCCTGCCAGCCAGGGAGAGGCATCTGCTTCTCTGACGGCCACTCTGCTGTGTTTAGAATGCATTCTTTCATTCTTTCAGTTCTTTGTCATTCATTTACCCATTCATTCATTCATTCATTCATTTTGCATAATTACTTTTTAGTTACTATGTTTTCAGGGGCAGGATTAGATGCTGGGGGATGAAAACTATCATGGACTGGGTACCTTCAACGTGCCAGGCATGGTCTGATGCCGCTTCTCATCTGTTAGCACATTAATTCTCACAACTACTCTGTAATGTCAGAATTATTACCTCCAGTCCTCGATGTGAAGAGCTCAAAGCTTACAGAAGTAAATCATTAGCTGAGAACCAGATATTAACAAGTAATTCACTACTTAAGAAATTCCCAAGAAAGGGAAACATGTATAATATGAATCTGGGGAGTTTTAAGTCAGATGGGGAGGCAGTATTGATACAGCTGAGGACAGCTATAGCTACACCTACAGATATGAGAAATGATTCAACAGCAGTGCAAGATGGGGGATTACATTTTGAAATGAGAGATCAGAAAGGTGTAGGGATCATTGTAGACTGGGATGGTCAGCGAAGGTGGGCTTACGTCAAAGGACAGGGGAGACTTGGCTCTGGGGGAAGGGATGGAAGAGGACATTGCAGGTGGCGGGGTAGTGGTGAGCAAAGGCCCAGAACCAGAAATCAAATGCAGCCTGGGTGGTGGCCTGGAGCATGCCATGAGGGTGCAGCCGGAAATGAAAGAATGGAAGAGTGAGCAGATAAATACCGGTGTGTGGGGAGGGTGAGGCTGGCTGGGGCTGGACCGCGCTGTGGGGGCCTTTGGCCTTCGAGCTGAGGAAATCACGTCCACCCATGGGAACACACTGGAACCCCCACCCCCTGGAATCTTGATCACACAGGACTTTGGAGATACATTTATTCTGTATAGAAAGGGGTCACATGGTGGTTCGTGATTCTTTATTTGTAAAGCACAACTTAGAGTCAAATACATTAACCCCATGAAATAAAAATACAATCTAACAAACAACTCAGGTAATCAAAATACTAAAAAAATTTTTTTAAAAGTATAATCATGTACGAAATCCCTAAAAATCCATGATAGAATCGTGGTTAAGTAAATGATGGGGCAAGACTGGAGTCAAGGAGATCAATTAAGAGCTGCTGAGCTAACGACAGTGAATAGTATTAGAGAGCTGACAGGGACAGAGAAAAGTGGATGATTCTAGAGATACATTGGAGGTAGAAACCACAGGCCATAGTGACTGATGGATGTGGAAGATGAAGAAGAGGGTGGTGTCAAGGATAATTAGTGCCTGGGTTTCTGGCTTGGGCAACTGAGTGGATAAAGGTGTCATTTCCTGAGATGGGGATCATTGCAGAGCAGTGTGTGGGAAATGATAAATCTGGTTTTCAATTTTTTGAGTTTGAGATATGACCAAAGATATTCATCACACAGTTGGTAATGTGGGTCTGAGGCTCAGGAGAGACATGTGAGCTGGAGACATAGATTTAAAAAGCACTAGCTTTGGATCAACGACCTGAATGTAAGTCATGAAACCATAAAACTCTTAGAAGAAAACATAGGCAAAAATCTCTTGAATATAAACATGAGCAACTTTTTCCTGAATGCATCTCCTCAGGCAAGGCAAACAAAAGCAAAAATGAACACATGGGACTACATCAAGCTAAAAAGCTTCTGTACAGCAAAGGACACCATCAGCAGAACAAAAAGGCATCCTACAGTGTGGGAGAATATATTCATAAATGACATATCTGACAAGGGGTTAACATCCAAAATATATAAAGAACTCATACACCTCAACACCCAAAAAGCAAATAACCTGATTAAAATGGGCAGAGGATCTGGACAGACAGTTCGACAAAGAAGAAATTCAGATGGCCAACAGACACATGAAAAGATGCTTCACATCACTAATCATTAGGGAAATGCAAATTAAAACCACAATGAGATATTATCTCACACCGGTTAGGATGGCCAACATCAAAAAGACTATGAACAACAAATCCTGGTGAGGATGCGGAGAAAGGGGAACCCTCCTACACTGCTGGTGGGAATGTAAGCTAGTTCAACCATTGTGGAAAGCAATATGGAGATTCCTCAAAAAACTAAAAATAGAAATACCATTTGACCCAGGAATTCACTCCTAGGAATTCACCCAAAGAAAATAACTTCTCAGATTCAAAAAGACATATGCACCCCTATGTTTATTGCAGCACTATTTACAATAGCCAAGATATGGAAGCAACCTAAGTGTCCATCAGTAGATGAATGGATAAAGAAGATGTGGTAAGTATACACAATGGAATATTATTCAGCCATAAGAAGAAAACAAATCCTACCATTTGCAACAACATGGATGGAGCTAGAGGTTATTATGCTTAGTGAAATAAGTCAGGCAGAGAAAGACAAATGCCAAATGATTTCCCTCATTTGTGGAGTACAACAATGAAGCAAAACTGAACGAACAAAACAGCAGCACACTCACAGACTCTAAGAAGGGACAAGTGATTACCAAAGGGAATGGGTGGGAAAGGGTGGGTGGGGAGGGAGGGAGAAGGGGATTGAGTTATTATGATTAGTACACATGGTGTGGGGGTCCATGGGGAAGACAGTGTAGCACAGAGAAGACCAGTAGTAACTCTGTGGCATCTTGCTACACTGATGGACAGTGACTGCAGTGGGATATGACGGGGACTCGATGATAATGGGCGAATGTAGTAGCCACATTGTTTTTCTTGTGAAACCTTCATAAAAATGTATATCAATGATACCTTAATGAAATAAATAAATAAATAAATAAATAAAAATCAAAAGCACTAACTTCTAGCTGGTAAATGAAGGCCTGCGAATGGCCCTGTAACATGTGTAGTGAGAAGTGGGTCTAGGACAGAGGAACCCCAACATTTAAGGGTGGACAGAAGAACAGGAGCCCAGAATGGAGACAGAGAAGGCGTGGTCAGAGAAATTAGAGAAAAACCAGGGAAGGGAAAAACCGTGGTCAGTTGTATCAGATGGTGCTAAGAGGTCAAGTAAGAAAAGGACTTCATAGTGCCCATTGGATTTAGCAACAAAAAGGTCACTGATGTCCTTGGTAAGGGCAGTTTCCCTGGGACAGCAGGGCCTGAAGGCAGAGTGGTCTGAGCAGCTGGGAAGGTGAGTTTAGCCAAGTTGTTTATGAAGTCAGGCTGTGAAGGGAATAAGAGAGAGAATACATGACCTACAGGGTAATGGAGGCTAAGGAAAGGTTTTGTTAAGATGGGACAGACACAAACATCTTTCAATGCTGTCAGGAGGAGAGCCACGGGAAAGGACACAGAAAAGACCTGGAAGGACACACACCAGAATGTTAACTGTGGGTATCTGGGTAGTGGACTCCAGAGACCTCTGAATGTTCAAAAACAGCCCAAATTTGATGGAGTTTTGGTACTGTCTATTTTATCACTACAAAATCATCTGAAATGTGTCCATTTGCACACAGCTTCACCGGCATATGCAAAGATTTGGTGAATGGCACTTTCCTACTGCCTGCCTGTGTCAGGGGCAGAGGGCTCGGCCTGAAGCATTTGCCGTGATGAATACTGGTTGGTGATAGCCAGAGGGCAGCTGTGCCCCAGCGATCTGCACTGCCTGGTATTCAGACCTTTATACAAGCCCTTCCCACCGTAAATCAGGCCTGCCTGTGTGGCCAATAGAATACTGTAAAAATCACAATTAGGACCAAAGCTGGGTCCTACAAGGCACTGCCACTTCAACCTCGGTCTCTTGTATTGCTCACTCTCGGGGAAGTCAGCTGCTATATCTTAAGGACACTCCAGAGGCCCCATGGAAAGGCCTGCATGCAGAAACAGGCCCCTGGCCAGTAGCATCAACTGGAACCCCCAGCCCCAGCCGTACCTTCAGGTTCAGCCCCAGCTAACACTGGATTGCCGCTTACGGAGATGCTGAGCCAGAACCTACAGCTGAGCTGTGCCCAAATTCCTCATGCTCAGAACTTTTGAGAAATATTAAATGGCTATTGTTGTTTTAAACTGCTGCATTTTGGGGTGATCTGTCATGCAGCAACAGACAAACCAGTGTGGGCACCTTGCACAGGGGCCCATAGGGGGCTTCATTCACTAGACAACAGCCTGGATGCAACCGCACTTCAAAGCGGATGTGCCCACTGTGTGTTAGATTTGAATGGGCCACATGCTCAGACATCCTTCTGTGTGTGGGGCACAACCTCTCCTACCCCATCACACACACACACACACGCACACACACAAATTCATAACACCAGCTGTTTTATAGATAATATTTAGCATCTAAGTGTTGTATGTAACTCAAGTATGAGTCAAGTACATGTGGAGGCTTTCTGATGCCATAGTTTCAGGATGTAATTTTGTTGGAAGTGGACTTGAACGGCTTGAAATTGTGTAATTAATGACATTCCATTTCCATGACAACTACTCATTAGTGTGCCTCTTCGTGTGAACTTTTAGCGCGTGGGAGTTCCGATCATTCTAGCCCACACAGGAGAGCGAATTACATTAGGCTTCCGTTTTTTAATAAAATGACTGGTGGGGGAAGGAAGGGATGGAGGGGGGTTGCTGATGCCTGGGAACCAGGGGGTCACCTGGGAATTCAGCACCAGGGTTATCAAACCCCCTAAAGTCAGGGGTTAGTGCTTTGACATCTGTTTTCCCATTGCTGGTACAGTCTCTGGGCATTAAAACATTGGCTCATTACATTTCTGTTGAGCAAACAGTTAAATTAATAGTGGCTTCCTTCCTCCCCCGTCTCCCTCATTGTGCTCTGAGAGTTTAAGAGAAACCCTTTAGGTCTCAACCTGTCTCACCTTTGCAGAGGGGGACTTGTTGGAAAGTATCGCCCACAAGAGTTGAAGCATTTCCCTGGGGCCCATATGACAGTGGCGATCTCCCTCCCATCCTCTCCCCTCCTCTCACCTCAGGGAACGGGAGGATATGGGGTTGGCTCCTCCCCTCTGCGTGAACACAGGGCCTGGTGCACAGTGGGCTGGTACGAATCAATGCTGAGTGAAGGCATGGAGCCCCAGTGGGAAAGTAGGTCTACAGCCACGGAGGCAGAGACTTGGGTGGGGGGTGCGGGTGTCTGGAACATCTGAGGACGGGTCTAGGGAAGAGACTCAAGGGAGACCCATTCTCATCTAAAACAGGTCCTCCTGGTTTCATTTTGTGGCCCACGAGTAGTAGGTGGCAGCTGGGAGACACTCTGGCTTCCCAAACAAGCATGGCCCAGTTCCCTCTTTCCTCTAAAGGGAGGTGAATCTTCTCTGGGCAGTTAAAGGATTTGCGCCTGTCCCGGGCCACTGTGGTCATTTCAAGAAGGAAAGAAAAATAGCTTTGCACCCCCCCATCCTGCCCTCTGCAGGGCAAAGAGACACACGCCAAGCTAGACAAAGACATTCCTGGCTCCCTCGGGGGCACATTCTTGGAGCTCATCACCTGGACCTCATGACAAGAGCCAACAATTGTTGTGGGACTCATGTGCCAGGGAGCTTTGACAGGTCGGAGGGAGGACCCTGATCATGTGGCCTGGCATGCCGCTGTGGTCACCAGCAGCTCTTTAACTTCTGTGATGATTTATAGATCATCCGGGAGAGGCGGGTGGCTGGGCGTTGGCAGGAATGTCTGTCCTGTATTTGGGTAGACTAGGGGCCCCAGGGTGTCTGTTAGAATATTTGCGGCTAGAACACTTGTTTCTGAAACTAGGTAACTCACAATAACCAGCTCTTGCCTCTCCATTTACAAATGATGGAGGCAGCTGGTCCTGAGATAGGACAGCAGAGCACAGGAATTAGCATGACTGCGTGTCTAGCCCAAAGGTGTGGGTGAGTGCGGCAAAGTATATTTCTGGTGTTTTCAGGTGCCCTCTGTGGAGCCCATTTTGAGCTCACAGTTGCCCCTGGGCTCACTCCTCTGCTCTATCAAAATCTTTCAATAAAGGATCTGATATCAGTAATGTACACTGTAGTGAGAATTAAAGCCGTGTAAGCCTTTCCTCTGAATGTGGTGCTAATGAGCTAGAGTCTTGTCTCTTTGGTGAATCAAAAGCCACAATGCAAATCTTGATTAATTCAAAGAAATTGTGGTCTTGGTACTTCAGGAAAAACAAGTTAAACAGCTTGTCAAAGAACTTTTAAAGTTCATTAATTAAATTTTTAGCCTTCTTGTTAATTTGGGAAGTAGGCTGGGTAATTATTTTTATCCTCATGTTGCAAAAAAGAAACTGAAGCGGAGAGCTTAAATGACGTGAAAAAACTCTGGGATGGATTTACAGGCTGGCATCAGCGTGAAAGGACTCCTGACTCAAGACAAAGATCCCCCCAGGGAGCACACACTTTGGTGTAGGCCAAAGACTGCTCCGTGTATTGGTCCTCTCTACCAGCTGTCAAGTGCTTCACGCCTATTACTCATCCCACACCTCAGTCCTAGGAGGTAGGGGTGTTGCCTATATTTCACATATGTAGGCATGAGGGTGCAGAGAATTTAAGTAACTTGCCCAATTTCTCACAACCAGAAATTGGCAGCACTGAGATTCAATGCAGGTCTTCCTAACTACTAACTGGGGCTTTCTGCTCTTAGCGGGTCATTTAGAGGTTTCCGATCCCCTCTCAGCATCTGAGCAGAGGGGCATGAGGCTAAAAGCTCCCAGGCCTCCAGCTCTGATGGGGATGGCAGGTGGGGGACTCGGTGGAACTGTGAGTTCCTGTGGACGTGAAGATAGGAGTTGGCTGGGAAAAAAAAGTACTTTTAGCTTTTTGAAGCCACACCACGTTTTAGTGATTGATCATCCTGTAAAGGCCGAAGAGAGCAAGAGTAAGAGACGAGACCAAATGGTTTCCTCTGGAGAGAAGGGACTAGTCCCCCTGTGTTTATGTGTACAGGATGGCAGATGCAATTCCTCTCCTGAATGCCTCAGATGAGGGTCCCTCTGAATTCCACCTCTGTGCTGTCACAAGCCAGGGAGCCTTGTAAAATAAGGAAAGGGTTTCAGTGTCCACTGCCCCACAGTGCTGTACCTCAGGAGCCCGTTAATTAGAAAGGAAATTTCACAGCCTCTCTAGCAAACCTATCCAGCAATTCATTAAAATAGTTTTTCCTAGTCCATCTACTGTCATTCATTCATTCATAAATACCTACCCAGTGTCCATTGGCATGAGGTGCCAGGCTACATATGTATTTATATACACCCATATACAATAAATATATGTGTCATATGCAAATAATAACTAGCTAATATTTGATGATACTTTCTATGTCTATAGGCACTACTAGAAGAAGTGTACCTGTGATGACTCACCTCATCCTCCTACTCTCCCTATGAGGCAGGTATTTTGTTGTCCCTGTTTATAGGCTAGGAAAACGAGACACGGTAAGGCAAAAACATCTTGGCCAGGGCTACATGTGGGTTGAGAGGTCTGCCTGAATGCAGTGGAATGCTCCCACCATCACAGAAAGCCAGCTCCACAGACAAGAAAGCCTGACTCGCAGGTGTGCCTGAGGCGTGGTGCGCGGGGGCGGGACCACCTGCCTGGGGGAGGCCTGGTGAAAGAAGCTTCCATGGAGGAGGTGGCCTGTGGACAGAGAGCTCACCTCAGCCTTGAAAGGCGAGGCTTTCCTTCCTGGAGATTCATGGCTGCTCCTGAGTCTCCCCATGGGGGTGAAATAACAACATGGCAGTAGTGCCAGCAGCAGCGGTACTTACGGTAGTAGAAATGGTAACAGCAGTTATAGTAATAGCAGTAGTAGTTACAGGAGCAGCAGCAGCAGCAGCAGCAGCAGCAGCAGCAGCAGCAGTTAGACTAGCAGAAGCAGCAGCAGCAGCAGCAGCAGCAGTAGTAGAGTAGAAGCAGCAGCAGTCAGAGTACTGGTAGTAGCAGCAGCAGCAGTTACAGTAGCAGCAGCAGCAGTAGCTGCAGTTACAGTAACAGCAGCTGGAGCACTGGTAGTAGCAGCAGCAGCAGCAGTTACAGTAGCAGCAGCAGCAGCAGCAGCAGTTACAGTAACAGCAGCTGGAGCACTGGTAGTAGCAGCAGCAGCAGCAGTTACAGTAGTAGCAGCAGCAGCAGCAGTTACAGTAACAGCAGCTGGAGCACTGGTAGTAGCAGCAGCAGCAGCAGCAGCAGTTACAGTAGCAGCAGCAGCAGTAGCTGCAGTTACAGTAGTAGTAGTCGGAGTACTGGTAAGTAGCAGCAGCAATGGTAGTAATAATAATGATCCCATGCTTAATCTGCCCAGCCCCATGGCAAGGATCCAGGCTGTTGATCCACAAGTTCCCTTGATAAGTGAAACCTAATCTTCAAGGACAATATCCGTGCTGGCCGCGGTTCATGTTATGCCATTCATGCCACTCAACGGTTCTGTGAGGCAGCTCTTACGATTCACATTGCGCACATAAGGAAGTGAAGGCTCAGAGGTGTTACCTTGCACACCTCAGCAGCCTGGCTAGGATGGACCTGGATTTGAAGCCAGCTCTGAATGACCTTCCCACTTCACCTTGCTACCATTTTTAATTAAAATCTGTCTAAAATATGCCTCACCTATTCCTTCCTTAGTAAAGTGCACAACACAATGAAGCCTTTTCTTGTTGACTCAGAGCTATCACTGTGAGCACAAGCCACAGTCCACGGCGCGTGTCAAAGAGGAGTAATTGGCTTGAGCCACCACTGACTTGGCCAGAGCTGCTCTGCTGCTCTCTACCTCCCCAGAGATACTTGTAGGGACTATTAAGTTTTATAGGTTGATGAAGCTTTCTAGCCCTGTAATTAGCTCAGCCTCTTCTGTTATCAGAGTTGCTGTTTTTTCAGATTCCCACCTTGTGACCTTTGTTCTCTTGTCATCACTTCTTGAAGTCATTTGCCTGTGCATCTGTTTCTATAGCCTCCACACATCCAAACGAGCATTTCCCCATTCTCTGAAAGTCAGGGTGGAACTGAATAAAGGTTGCCCCAGAAGATGAAGGACTGTGTTTAAAAGGAAGTGTATATGATCTGTATCCAAGAGAGAACGAAGCACATAAGCTTTGAGACAACTCTTTGATTGAGCTTCCCAGGTAGCTTGCTGGTTCATACCTCCCAACAACACTGTGTTGTAGGTGTTTGCAGGGTTTGATAGATCTGAAAACAAACTCGGCATGTTAAGTGGCTTGTTTAGGCTCACAGAAACTCGTGAACTGGGGTTTGATTATCAGGTCATTTTTATGCCTATCTTCTTACCATTCTCACTGGGTCAGTTTGCAGCATATAATGACAACAGGCAGAAACTTGTAGACATTCATCTTTGGCTTCACTGAGACAGTGACCTGTCTAGTAAGATAGGATTGAAAAGGGCCTTGGAATCAGGGCACATTCATTTGAAGAGCTCCCAGCTAACTGCCTTGGCTCACAGGCAACTCTCTGATGGACCCTGAGGGCACTCTGTGAGGCATTGATGGCTATTGAAAATGTTTTTTCAGGGGGACACTAAGACACTACAGTGTGCTAACGTTTTAGCAATAATTAATTTATTATTTATTTGTTCATAAGCCAGGTTCCAAGAATCCTGGCCTTTGAGATTAAAATGAAATAGCCTCAACCCGATTCCATGTGTGGTGGGAATCCCCTTCTCCCTTTCCCCTCACCCCCAATTTTCCCCTCAGAGTTTGGGTTTTTCTTTATCACCTTGGGCGCTGAGGGTCAGCATCTGCTGAATTTGGTCTGTGATGGACCAATTCCCTATACCTATTTTCTCTAGATTCACTCCAGATGTGAAACAGCTCCATTTCTTTGCCCACAGAAAATATGTCCCATACAAGCTCTGTGCAGCATATTTTCACTGAAGATGGAGGATATAATGAGAGACGGTTTCCATCACACCCTACAGACCACAAATTCAAATACCAAGCTCTCTTGCTTGTAAAGAGCCCCTTAGCCATTTCTATTTACTTGGGCCCCTGCCATGTTTATTGGCTCTCTCCCTTCCTCTTTTCTCTCCTCTGCTTCCAAAACATTCTCATTCATTTCTTACGTTGAGCAAATAATTCTCTCTAACCCCTATCTTGCAGATAACATTTTTTCCTTCCATTATACATTCATTCATATATTCAACAAGGATTAAGTAATATCTACTATGAGGTGTTATGTCAGGGGCTGCAGAGGACACAAAGATGAACTCACATGGATCCTGAGCCCATGGAGCTGACCGTCTAGTAGAGGAAATCAGGAATGAACTGGATGACTGGAACGTAAGGTAGGATGTGTTAAGAGACGGAAACCTGTAGGAGAGGCCATACCTCAGGTGACCAGATGAACAGGGCATTGGAGGGCTCAGGTCCTTCCTGAAAGAGGGAGGAACAGGCCTGAATTCCTAGGCAGGGCAAACCGGGTGACGTTCCACAGCTGGGAGCCAAGGGGAGCTGAGCAGGTGGCAGGAAGGACCTGAGAACCTGGGGTGTGGCACCCAAAGAAGGGAGCAGAGCACAGGAGGTCCTTGGATTGGTATTTCTCCCTCCCATCCTCCACCTCCAGATGTTGACTCTCATCTCACGCTGGGCTAGAGCAGGGTGGAGAAGGAAGTGGACCCCGTCCCCGGGCAGCATGACTTAGACTGCTTGGTCTCTCTGGTAATAGCAATGCCAAGGTCATCACCCATGCCTCTGTGTATGAAACTGTTAGAGAAATCACCTGGCATGGCTCACAGTAGGTGCTCAATGTCTCTTTGCTAAATGAATGAATGGGTCATGAACAGGACTCACAATCGCTTTTTGAGTTTGGTACCAGACACCATTTTTCCTAGAAAAGGGATAAAAAGATATGAGAACTGGGCTGGGGTCATGGGATCCAGGCTTTAGTTCTGGGTTTAGCTCTCTTTTACCTTCTACCTTGGGCAGGAGGTCACTTATTCGTTCCTTCATTCATTCAGTTGTTCAACCAGCACAGAAAATATCCACTCCATGTCTAACTTTAGTCAATGAAAGCTGAATAGGGAGCTCAAATCTTGTGGGACAGACAGAAACATACCCAAATGATGAAATCATTGTATAAATTTTAGATAATATAGTTTATGAATATTAGAGTGTGAGATCCCTTACAGACTGTTGCAGAATCAGACAGGATGGAATGACTATCTCAGCCTCCTTTTGTCCAGGCTGTCTGGGAAGTCCAATTTAAAACAGTATCTTTGGAGTGCATTTAAATTATTTCTACCCTGTGACATTGGAAATGGTGAATCCTGCTTCATTCCATCAATATCACTGCACCAAGGAGTAAGATGTAGAATATATGGGTCACACAGAATGGCATAAACGTAACCTAGGTTATCTTTGGTCCTGTCCACTTAATAGCCCCCAGATGAGCTTAAGAGGCACTCACACCTTGAAGTGGCAGGACGGCCCAACTCCTACTGCTAAGGAGAGGCATGTAGTGCTGTGTGCGGGACTGAGGGTGCTGACGTCAAGCTGAGCTCTGCTTCCATACACTGGGTTGAAATAATGGCATCCACTCTGTATTCTAGGAGTGCACTGGGACTCAGCTTCCACTTTCATTTTCACTGCATTGTGTATGTGTCTGAATAATGTATATTTGCACAGAGGAAAAGACCTAGAGGATGCATACCAAAATGTTATCAATAACAGCTGTCCACTGAGTTTGTGCTATGTAGTAAGTGCTTTATAAACATTATTTCAGTTAATCCTCATAATAAACCTATGTAGTTAAATATTCTCCCTGTTTTACAGATGAGGAAAATGGGGCAGCAGGGGTGGAGTTCCGTGCTTGACATCGCAGCACAGTAGGTAATGGAACTTGGCTGTTGACTAGAAGCCCCGGCTGCTGGAGACCCGCCTCTGCAGTAGTGGTGGAGTATGGAGCAACTTCTAATCTCTGGGTGGTTTTTAATTTTTTCTTCTTGCTTATCCATATTTCCTAAATTTTGTTAAATGAATAAATACCGCCTTTGTAATAAGGAGAGAGAGAGCCAGAGAGAGCCAGAGCAATTGAAACATCTCTTTCCTTTTCTCATTCTTTCCGAACTATTCCCGGGGACTGGCTCGACTTTTCCTGCATCCTTCCTCTCAGTGTTCCCAGAGTGCCAGTAGTGCCCAGCCCTCTGCCAGGAATCGGGATCAGAGTCCTCATCTGGAGGGAGCTCACAGTCTCATGGGGTTTTTTCTGTCACAGTAGTGGTGTCACCTCTTCAGTGAAAGAGTCAGGACCCCTAAGAAATTGTGTCAATCAAGGCAGGTCAAGATGGGGGAGGGAGCACATCACTTTGGCTATTAAAAATGTATGTAAGAGGAACGAAACAATACTAAGAGAACTATGTGACCAATCCAAAAAAAAAAAATGTATGTAAGATTTAAAATAGCCTGATTTCAGTGTTAAACATCCCTCCTATTTTGAAAAGCCCAGTGAAGGTAGAAAAAATGTTGATCAAGGGGAAAAGAAAATGAGTGCAAAAGTATAGAAGATCAGACCTGAGGAAAGGAGGTGCAATCATGGGTGTAGCAGGAATGAGGATAATAACAGGCAAATGCAGATGTGATTCTGTAGCAACAAATTTGAAAAACCAGAGAAATGGTGATGCATAAACAGGCACAACAAGAGATGAAAAACATGAGTAGGTCAATGCCATATATTTATATAAAACCTAATAATCATTTAGTACAAAAACAAAAATGAAATAATCTAACTTGTGAATAGAAATACCAACACATCCTTACATATTTGAGATAAATCCTTTGGGTCAAAGTGTATTATTCTTTGGATATAATGCTAATATTTTATTTAGGTCTCTACTTCTCTACTCATCAATAGATTAAAAAAGGAAAACGTGATCAGATCAATAGAGGTTGACAAGGCATTCAGTAAAATTCAGCAGTCTTTCCTGGGAAAAGTTCCTCAGAGGAATAGAAGAAAATAGCTAAATATGATAACTACTATTTATCAAAACCAACAGCAAAAATTACAAATGGTGATGCATTAAAATCATTTCCATTTAAACTAGGAACAAGGCAGGAGTGTCCACTATCTCCACTATTACCCAATATTGTTTTAGAGGTTCTGATGGGTGCAGTAAGACAAGAACATGAAATAATTTGTATAAAATTTTGGAAATGAAGAGATAAAATTGTCCCTTTTGCTGATGAATTATAGAATTGTATCTAGAAAACCCAAGTATTCTAGGGTTAGTGAAAATGACAACAACAGGATTAATAAGGAAATAGAGCACTTGATACTAAGCTAAACATTTTAAAGCACAGCTTTTTAAAAATACTAATAGACTAGCCATTGGTAGAAATGGAAAATAACATTCATAACAGCAGCATCAAAACTATAATAGGCTTAGGAATAGATTTAAAAAGACAAGACCAAGAATTATATGAAGAAAACAAAATCTTATTAAAAGTCTTAAACAAGAACTGAACAAATGGAATGACATCCTATATTCTTCTATGGAAAACTTAATATAATAAGAATGTGATACAACTTTAATTAGAATCTCAACAGCTCATATATCTTCTGGAAAACAGGCATAGAGGGCTTTACAAGATATTAAAAACCACAGAGCCTCTGCAATCAAAGCCTGCATAGTACTGGCATAGGAATTGATGGCTAGAACCTGGAACAAAAGCCCCAGAATCATCACAGGGTTTATGTGACTGTACTCTATGGCAAGGGTGGTATTTTATTTCAGTGGAAAATTTCTTTAATAAATGTGATGGCATCACTGACCTTCCATGTGAAAGAAAGTCAAGTTGAATTTTTACCTTACACTGTATTGGTAAATAAATTCTAGATCAATTAAAGTCTTAAGTAAAAAATAAAAATATACTGAAATCTAGGAAAACATATGTATGACCTAAGGAATAGGACTACCTTTTAAACTAAGATAATATACCTGAAAACTGTAAATGAAAAGATAGACATGAAATACTGCATTAAATAGCTACATTAAATTTGAAATTAATGTATGATACCATAACTAAAATAAAAAATCAAGTGTTGAAGCTGGTGGTGGTGGTGGGGGGTGTAGTTGCATGACATATGGCAGATAAAGAATTGAGTCTATAATAGACAGAAAAGTTTTATTAATTAAATAAAAAAAGATGAACAGCTCATCTTTTTGAACAAATCCAAATAGAAAAAAGAATAGCAAATACAAATTGATTGATAAATGTATGGAAAGACGTTCAGCCTCATCACCAGTCTAGAGAATGCAAAATAAAGTAACAATGAATAGCAGTGGTGATGAGAATTGGGAGATGGCAGGCATTTTTGCTCATTTACTGTCAATGGAAATGTAACTTTTTTACTTTGGAGGAGAGGGAAGCAATCTGGCAACATTTATTACAAGTAAAAACATGTGTCTTCTGGCCCAGCCCCCTCACTGCTGGGTGTGCATTTCATAGCAATAAAAGGATCAGAATGTAAGACAAGCCACAGGATAATAGGAACTGCAGCCTGGGTGGCAGGGTAGCACATATGTGAATGCTGTCCTTAAAGGTGTGTGTAACATCGTGGCACTGACTGAAACACGTGTGCAGTGGCCAAACACAGGAGACTGGGCCACAGCCTCTTAGTGAACAAGTGGCTGGGCACTTAGGGTACATGCATACCATAGGATACTGGGCAGTCATTAAAAAGAATGAGTTGGATTTTATACTAACTGATTCAGAGGATGTATCATGAAAAAGAAAGGCAAGGTGCAGAGAAATGTGCTTAGCAAAGTTCCAGTTTTTGCGAAATGAACTATGCTGCCATCTCCCTCACATCTGAATGAGCATGAAGAAAGATATTAGAGGAGACTCACCAAGGAGGGAGAATAGGGCACGGCAGAGGTGTGGTCAACCAAGCCAGACTGAACCAGACCAGGTCAGACCAGATCCAACCAGACCTGACAGGACAAGAGCAAATCAAACCAGACCAGACCAGATAAGACTAGACTAAACTAAACTAACCAGACCAGATCAGACCAGGCCAGACCAAATCAGGGCAGATCTGACCAAACCAAACCAAAGTAAATCCAGGTAAACCCAGTCAAACCAGTCTAGACCAGACCAGAATAAGCTCAACCAAATCAAACTAAACCAGAACAGATTCAACTAGTCCAGTCTAGACCAGGCCAAACCAGACTAAACCCAACCAAACCAGTCAAGTCCAGACCAGACCAGACTGGACTAAACCAGATCCAACCAGACCAAATTAAATCAAACCTAAACACAGACTGTTGAAGTGTCCGTGATTAAGCAGCATGTGTGACATCCCTTTTATGCTGTCGTGTGTGTGTGTGTGTATCTGCATGTAAATGTGTATAATGATGAATGAAATATGGTCACTAAATTATTAGTGGTGACAGTGTGGTGGGCCTCAGGTGTTTTTTATTTTCCTTATACTTTTTTGTGGCTTGATTTTTTAAAAATACTAGAGCACATATTATTTACATAATTAGGAAAAAATTACAAAGCTTCTCCATTGTGGAAGACTTGATTTTTGAAAAAAGGAAGAAAAGGGGGGAAAAGCAAAACCTCTTTATTCTGCAGGTTAGTGTGTGCTGTCCTCAGTGGCCCTTCCTGCTGCGGGAGGAGCAGCCATCCCAGAGCCCCTGTGGAATACAGATGCAGGACCACTGGCTGCTGAGACCCCAAGGAGCTGGTGCCCACCCTGTGTTTCTGGCTCTAACCACATCATGGCACATTTTCTCTATCCATTTGGCTGCTGCTTTGGGCCTCTTCCCTGGAATTTCAGGAGAGAGAGGAGACTGGAGAAGTCGAGCGAGCTGTCATTCTCAGGTCCCCTTCCAGGGCAGGGAACCCAGCCCTGCTGTGGCTCACACGGGAACAAAAGGGACAGTTCATCGTGGCACAGGCTGAGTCATGCCATTGGATAAGGAGGCTCTCGCGTCACGGTGTGATTACTCAGGCTTCTCTCTCTCCAGGCCCCAAACTGCTCTGGGGGCAGGTGAGAAAAGAGTAGGCTCATGCCCCTCTTCTCAGCTGCCTACTGTGGAAACCACAACGAAGGCTCTCGTCCGGCTCTCTGTGGGCAGGCCTCTGGTGGGGCTTTCTGTGATTCTGCCCCAGCTCTAGCGAGGGCTCAAGCACCGCCGTAACCCTCTTCCTCCCCATGGTGCTTGATGCTGGAAGGCAAAGAGTCCGAGGACCACAGCCCCACATCGCATCTCTTTTTTTATACCAAGTTTGGGTTTCTGTAGTCTCTCTCTGTCCTCGCCTCTGCCATCTGTTTTCCTGTATTCTCTTAACTCTGTTTCTGATGCCTGGAGCTAGGTCTAAAGGCTGAAACATGAAAACATGAAGAAACTGCAAACACAGGTAGACATGAGAACTAGGCCCAGGACGTGCCTTTTCCAATCTCTTTCTCAAGGACCCTCAACTTTGGGGAACATTGACAAAGTCCCCCCAGTGTGTTAAATAGTTGCTCAACAAGCACATATTACAGTAAGGCCTTGTGTGTGGAAGAGGCCAGGCGGGCACCCACCTGCCTCCCATGTCAGCCTGGCCTCCTTCAGTACGTTAACCCACAGAGCTACCCACCTGTTACAAAAGCCCCCTCAGGGTCTGGTGGAATGAGACGAGGAAAGGTGTATTTTGAGGCCTGGGGCAGTGGGCAGAGGGAATCCCAGGAGGGAGAGGGAGCTCCCAAGAGGCCCTGCTACAGAGAAAGGTGGGAGGGAATGGCATTGAGGAAACAACAGCCAGTGGATGATGGCAATTATATGGTGATTCCGTTGGTCAGTGCTTCCTGAGGACTCGGGAGGTGAATTACTTCCCTCCTGTTCTCTAGGGGATGTTTGTGGGCTTCCTTTTTATTTTGCTTGTCAGTCCCCAGGCCCAGCGGGGGGCCACTGGGCCAATGCCCCAGGCCCTGAGCCCCGGTTCTGGGCTGCCGCGCCTGGAGTGCTGTATCCTCCAGGGGTAGATCTGCATAGGGCAGGGGGAAGGGCCCTATATACCTCGCCAGGCAGGTGGTTTTTGTCCGGCCAGCTGGGCAGGGACAAGGCTTTCCGGAAGGCTTCCGGAAGGGCAGGGCAGCAGAAGAGCCAGCTATTGTAAAACCACAAAAGTGGGCTGAGCCTGAACTCAAGCCCTGGGCCAAGTCCTTTCTACACAGCTCGAAGCCAGCCTGGGGAAATGAGTTCACTGCTGGCTCCAGTTCAGGTCTGATCAGCCTAGGTCAGGGTGGGTTCAGGATACTCCCTGGTTTCCTGTTCTGGGCATTCCTGCCTGCTCCCTGCCCCCAGATCACCCCAGCAGGGCTGATTAGCCCCCAGGCCTGCAGAGAATCAGACCCCACTCTTCTAAGATGACTTCTGGGCTCCCCCTGATCTTCAGGTCTCTGTACATGTCTGTGACCCAGGGTAAGCTGTTTCTGGATAGGGCCTGACATCCATCCCTTTCTTGTCTCCACAGCACTTGGCAAGGTGTCTCTTTCACAGGTGGGTCTGCAGGGACGGTTTGAGAACTGGTTTTGAGGTCAGATAGGCTTGGCTGCAAATCCTGCCTCTGCCTCTAATCAGCTGTATGACGCTGGGCCAAAGCATTCCCGGGGCCTCAACTTCCTCACTGTAAATTGGCGGCAAATATTTTTTAGGACAGCTGTGAGGATTAAATTACATAATATATGATACATACGAAGTGTGTTTAGCTCAGGGCCAGACATGGACAGGCTGGCCAGCATGTCTAGACACAGGTTACATTAGCTTGTTGCATATTGTAATGCCGTATCAAGAAATCATTTATCATGTTTTTGCCGGTGTTTGCGGACTCAGTGCCCCCATCCCATTGCAGGCCCTTGATCCACGGCTGCCCATCCACAGTGGTAACCAGGTGGGTGCCCAATGCTTGCTGCCTCCTGGAGCCTGGATTTCCCTAGGCTGTTTCCCCTCCAGGCCGCCCAGGCTGCTCTCCACTTCCAGCGAGGTCTGTCTCCAAGATCTGGTTTTAGTGACCAATGAGAGTGCTCAGAGGCAGGCTGGGCTGCGGGGACACCCAGAGGGGGGCAAGTGCAGGGTGTTCGCCGTTCTGTAAGGTTGGGCACAGCATTCATCAGAGGACAAAGCACCCGTTCCTGCTATGCTGCCTCCAGACCCCAGGAATCAACATTTGTACCTAATTTCCAGCTGCCTGCCACACAGAGAGATTTGGCATGTTTAGGGGAATCAGGGAAGTGGGCAGACTATTAGTATCTGCTAAGTCTAACCTGCCTACAAACATTAATTGAGCACCTACTCTGATCAGGATACTATACTCCAAGGGGAAGCAAGACACAGAGGTCTAAGAGAGGGTCCCTGTGTTCAGGGAGCTGGGTGCCTGTGTGGGGGACAGGAGAAGGTGCTCAGAATAGTATAAGGCAGAAAGGCCTGCAGGAAGAAAGCACAGCGCAGACCTGGGGAATTTAGAGAGAGCCCCCCAGCGGAGGTGCCCAGGACTGACTCAGCTCTTCATTCTTGGAAACATTACATTTGGGATTATTTGAGATGACGGTGGTGGTGGTGGTGGTGGTGGTGGACCAATGATCTGAAAATGAGCTCCTTATTTGGGGTTTCTAGAACAGGGATCAGCAAACTTCTATAAAGAGCTAGATAATACATAAGTAAATTTCATCCTTTCTCTTCCTCCTTTTTATAACCCTTTTATAGCATGGAAAAACTGTTTTAGCTCACAGGCCATAAAAAACAGGCCAAGGGCCAGATTTGGCCTATAGCCATAGTTTGCCAACTGTTCTAGAGAATTACCAGAAGCTTGGTATCATTATGAGCAACAGCAGTAATAAGTGAGCCCCTGGCTTAGTGTGCAGGCACTATGCTATACACTTCAGCTCAAGTGTCGTTTATAATTCTCACAATGGCCTGATGAGCTAGGTACTGTGATTATGCCTTTTATAGGTAAAGAATTGAGGCCCAGAGAGGTTAAATAACTTTCTCAAGGGCATTCAGCCAGGAAGTACAGAGGCTGGAATTAAAGCTAGGTCTGTTTGATTCAAGAGCCCGCTCTTAGCCATGACATCATGCCAGCCTCAACACCAGGAGGCTGGGAGACTGTTTTTCCTTTTGATGACAACACGGAACATCCATGTGACTAGGGAATGGGAGAATGCAGAAGAAATATTCTGGAACTGAGGAGAAGAGAAAGTTGATCAGAAACCCAATCTGACTTTCTAGTGGCTTCCCTGTACTTCTAGGTCCTTTCATGTTTGGAAACTTCATTTAACCATCTTTGGATGTATAATGGTGATTCCTATTTCCCTGCATTCTCCCCTTAGCTATGAAGAGGGCTCTTTGCAGCTACTTTTAGCAGCCTCAGGAGCATTAGTTAAATAAGTCCGGATTTATTCATTCATTCAATATATATGAGGCTCTATTCCAAAGATCTGATAAGTATAAAAGGTAACATTTCCTCACAGCAAGTGGGAAAGTAGCTACCTCTCTGCGAACACAATTTACAAAATTTATTTTATTCTTTTCTTTGTTATTGAAAAAACTCAGAGAGGAAATTAAAATGCAGGGAGGAAAATAACTACATATGCTACTTCCTAGAAAGAATTACTTTGTAATTTAAGAAACCCAATAAGCTAACCCACACAAACTCACACCTCTCTGAGCTGCAGCATGAAAGAAAGGGGGGAATTTCTGGACTGTTTTCCCATGGACAGGCCTGCTTCATAGAGACCATGGGTTTAGCTGGTCAAGAGTAATACAGAGCATGTGAGGACAAGTCTGCAATTTCTTAGCACTGTATAAGGAGTCAAGAAGTATTGCCTGTTATACTAGCTCCCTAAATCCACTTGGGAGGACTGAGAACAGCTGAGAACAGTTGATGGGGTCTCTCTCCCCAAGATAGTGAAAGCAGCTGATGTGGGAGCTGGGACAGGAGAAATGCCATCAAGCTCACATTGTGGGGGGAAACTTATTTTTGAAAGTGAGAAGCAGACCGAGGAATCTATAATATACCCACAGCGAGGCTGTTTCTCTGGGGGTCTTAGGCTCGGCAAGCCAGCAGTTTGGGGTTACTTGGGGTACCCCAACCCAGTAGTTCTCACAAAATGTCCCACAGACCCTTAGGTGGTCCCCGAGAGTCCTTCAGGGTCTGGGAGGCTGTGGCCACGTTGATGTTTGTACTGCCGGTGCAAATGCAAAGGTCGGTAGGCGCACCTTAGCGTGAGGCGAGCCTGTGGTCTTGATCGTCATCCTGAGCTATCTTCACGGCTGCGCACTCTCAGAGAAAATAATGAAAAAGCCAGTCACAGACAGGAATGTCCTTGATGAAGTGGTACAATTATGAATTATATTAAATCTCAGCTGTCCTTTGAACATTGTATGATGAAATAGGATGGATGTCTAACGCACTTCAATGGTACATTGGAGTACAAGGCCCTCTCAAGGAAAAGCATGTGGGCAACTATTTGAGTCGCAAGTTGAACTGGCTGCTCTTTTACAGAACACCAGTTTTACGGCACAGAATGACTGACGTACACACTCTGGTCTTTTGCATGTGTATTTGACAGACAATTTCCAAAATGGATGAAGCAGATTTTTACTATTGACCGAAATGGAGCAACAGGAACTGAATTTATCCTTTCACTTTAAATAACTAAAAAGAATAACTAGACACAGTATAGGAAACAATGGTCTTTAGATACTGGATAATAGGGATGCCTGAGAGAAAAGTCACCAATGAGGTGTCCCAGCTCACCGTCTGCGGAGTTTCCAGGCCACGTTGTTGGGGAAGGCACCCAAACAGCCCAGTTCTCTCCCTGAGCAGAGAAAACAGTGCAGAAAATGCAGAGGCCGAGGTGGTTAGAATGCACAGAGCCCAGGAGAGGAGAGAGTTGCATGAGAAAGCTCCAGAAAGCTGCAGAGGGTCCTTCCCAAGTCTCAGCTAAGCACTGAGCTAGGCCCAGAAGGCCTGTGCAGAAAATGGCTGCCCCCGTTAAAAGGATTTAAGACAGAAGCAACTATCAGGACATGAGGTTTCAAGGGTACTTTGTTCCCCCTGAAGTGACTCTTTATGTTTTTGTCCTTCACCCCTGCACTTCTAATCTTTCAGGGCCCAAATTAACCAAGAGGGCCGAGGCTCAGGGAAGGAAGGGACAAGAGGATAAGGTCCACTGGGAAGGGGGGCCTGTCTGCCTGTGCCGCACATCCCAAAGCTGTGCATCAGCAGAAGTGTTCTGGCAGCCCCTCCGGGTCGTCCTCACGTAGAGCCAGAGGAGGACGGATTTGCTAGGAAGCTAATGAAGCTTAAGCTACAGGGTCCCTCACTAGCCGGTCCTAGGAATGGCCTAGCTACGTGCTGCCCTGTCATATTTTTGCAAACTTTATTGTACAGTTATTTTATATTATTTTTCTTCAAAGGGGCTCCCAAATTATATAAGCTTCAGGGTTCCTAAAATCTGGATCCTCCTGTGGTAGAGGTTTCCCACCTAGACCCCTGCCTGGGGATGGTGTGACCACACCCTTTAGTCAATACCAACCGTCCCATTTGGAACACCAGCTCATTTTCATTTATTCATCTATTCTACAAACCTGCTCTGGGTGCCTGCCACATGCTGGCCCTGGGCCAGCTCTAGAATCCCGGGGTGAGCATGACAGCCCTGGTCCCTGTCTTCATTTCAGCCTAACAGGAGAAGGGAGTGACATGATCACCCCAATAGAGAAGTAAGTAAATGGGTGGTAAGTACAGTGCAGGAGCGTGGTGGGTGCTGGGAGCAAGGACAGTCAGGCCCCCAAGCTCTTCTCAAAGGCCGTGGAGAGGGGCTTCCTTGGAGAAGTGGCATTGAAGGACAAGAGTGTGACCTGGACGAGAGCGTGAGCTATCCAGGCGAAGGGGGGATGCTGGCAGGGCTGACCTCCACCAAGATCCAGCACCAGGCAGCACGGGCTGGGTGGGCCGAGGAGCCTACAGAGCCTGAGAGGCTGGGGGACGCTAGTGTGGGCGCCGGGGCACCAGGCGCAGGGATGTACCGCTCAGCAGGGGTCAGGCCCGTAGGCCAGTGCCAGGTAGTGTTAAGGATCATGACTTCTCAAATATTTCTTTTTAGAAAGACCCAGGCCTGGGACCACACTGCTTTGGCCGGGCTTCAGCCCAAATCATAGGCTCTTTCTATGATTCTTTGTAATTCTGCTCACATGAAAGTCAAAATTGCTTGCATCAGGACATCCATTCTCCCCGTGCCAGATAACAGACACCGACGTTGGTGTGTCCAGTAGCAACTCTCTGCTTCCTTCCACACCAACCCTGAGGGCTTGGCCTGAGCCTGGTCTGAAAGGACAGTCAGAGCGAGCCAGGGACAGGGACAGGAACAGGGATGTGAGCTGGCCAACCGCAACTGCAGAGGTCCCCTGTGTGACCACACCCAGAAGCTGTCAGGGGTTGCCCAGGCCTCACACTATGTGCTGGTATGTGTGAGTGTACCCCCACCGCCAGGTCACAAATGCCCTTAAGCCATCTCCTGGGATCCCACAAAACCCCCAGCAGTTCCTGGGGCCTGAGTGGCCTGCTATCAGAGTTGCCCCTGAAAGAGACACATCCCGGGTGGTGCAGTTAGGCTAAAATGTCTTTCTCTGGGATCAGCTTAGGGAAGCATGGCTGTGGGAGGGGTAGTGAGATCCAGCACTTAGCAAACACATGCTCATTTTGTGCCAGGCACCGTGCTGCTGGGCATTTGCAGTAAGTCATCAGTTCTGTCCTCATCCGCACCTGGTAGATGTTTACGGTCCAGAGTAAACTGGGGATTCTCGGATTGAGCTTTAGCTTTCATTCAAAAGGTGTTTCATTCAGAACTAACACCAGTTCTACATCCAAGTGTAGCTGAAAAGCAATTTAAAGTGCTTCTGTTGTCTCTCGAAAAACATCCAAGGAGATCATACATCCATGGAGCATAATAAAAATTTGAGAACTGTATGCTCACACACATCTGTGCCCACCTCTCTTCTCACCCTCTCTCAAAACACCCCCAAACTCTCAGAAACCATCCCCTGCCCACCCCTATCCCACTGAGGGTAGTTCTGTGCTCCTCTAGCCCACAATCCATCCAGCTTTTCCTGGGCTACTCAGTTCTACAGATGCAGCCTCCTCCTACGGCTTCCCAAATGACCCCAGAGCCACACAACTAAGGGTTGTGAAGCCTTTGATGTTCGGGAGGAGGGAGGAGGAAGAAAAAGGCCAGGGTCTGTGACCCTAGAGTCCCCACCTGGCCTGCAGGCCCAGTAACCCTCCCACTCCCCACAGCCCGCCCCTGCCCCGTCTGGCTCTCGTACCCCTGTCATACCTGCGGGCTGAGTAACTGGGAAGGGAGGGGGTGGAGCCTTCCCACCCGAGGGGGTGGCAGCTGGTACAGCCCCCGAATCACCAGGGTGCAGGCTGGCCACAGTTTCCAGGAGACAAATGTCCCCACCTCTGTGAGGCCTCTGCTGAGAGGCAAGGGGATCTGTCAAGATAAAAAAGGACAGAAAAATCCAGGTCATTGATTATTTTTCCCCTGGGGATGAGATGAAATAGCTAAAACCTTTCCACAGCTGACAGACCAGAGTGGGGCAGCCACCTTTCGGTCTGTCGCCCATCCAGCTCCAATTGCCATTTCCTCAGTCTGACAGCCCCTTGGTGGGAGTGGTTTATTGTTGGCTATGGTTCAGTTTCCTTCTTTCACGCTGCCCAGCTTAAACACACCCCTTGATCTCACTATCAATGTCTGCACATTAGACTCATCCAGGGGGCCTTTTACAAAAATGGGGTCCCTCAGTTGCCAGACCAAGTAAATCAAAATCTCTGGGCTTGGGCTGGGGCATCAGCTATTGTTAAAAGCTCCTCCCAAGGGTTCTGAGAGAGAGCCAGGGCTGAGACCCTGAGACCCAGAAGCAGTTAGGACGCCGGGGCTCCTCAGCACTCCTTAGGAGTCCAGACCCCCGGGGCACACGGGCCTTGGGGGACTGTGCCTGCTGGGCAGAGGCGGCTGGCTGTGGCGTGGGCAGGAGCTTGGCGCCTCACAGCTCAGAGAGCCGTGCGCAAGGCCAGGCCAACACAGCAGCTCCCCTCGTCCCACTGCCTGCTCTCCGCATCTCGCTGTCTCCAGTGGGCCTGAGGAGTGAGAAGTCAGCAGAGGCGCCCGAGGGCCGGGGCTCAGCGCAGCCACTGCATCTCCAGCTTTTCCAAGGAGTATTCCTACTGCTCTGAGCTAGGCTCCCAAACCCAAGGGATTTTTGGCAAGTTATTAATCCCTATTAAATAGCCAGCCATTAATCTCAATTAGCTTAATCAGCAGTGCAAAAACAAGGAGGAAGCCCAGCAAGATGAAATTTGCTTATGGCAGGCAGACAGGCCGTGTGGTCTACGAGAACCACAGGAGTCAGGAGGTCTGAGTCGTGTTTGACCTTTTGCCAAGACCTGTGTCAAGCACAAGAGCTCATATTGCAAAACCAGGGGTTGATGAATGGGCTCTTCCAGTTACAGGGCATTTGCTATGTATGTGAGCAATTTTCAGAAAATTGGGAAAAAATAAATACATTGAAACTTGAAACCATACTGAATAGTCTATAATTTCCCTTTGCTACAAATTGCATTTCAGATTTGTGCCCTGTCATTTGCATTGCATTATGAACATTGATCAGAATCACACAGCAGTGTAAATGGTGATAATAGGCATTAATTAAATAGTCATGAAATAAATAAAAATATTTCTAAGATCCTGAGCTGGGGGTATCAGTGGCTTACTTTGATTATTGCTTTATATTAATGCATATTTATTATAGCAAGTTTGAAAGAGAAAGACAAGAAAGTCAATCTGAGATCACCATTACGAAGTTTTGTGTATATATTTGTAGTTCTCTTTTTCTATGTACATGTACACAGCTTTTAAGAATAAAATCCCTGCTATTAAAATAAGTGGGGATGGGGCAGTTGGCCTGGAAAGATTGTTAGGCCTCTGTGTAGACTGTTGATGGCCTGCTCAGATGCCCTGTGCCTGGGGTGACGGGGGCAGACGGGGGAGGTACCAACCCTCAGCAACCATGAGTGTCGGTTGCTGATGGCCCACAGTTGTATATGCAAGTGGAGACTGGCCTTTGACCAATGAGAGCCAGCAACTCTGAAAATGCCTGGGATGTTACCTAGGGAGGTTATGCCTTTCCCCCAAGGGGCAGCCCACAGTCAACGACTGCCTGGCTCCCTTGCCTCAGGGTAGAAAAACTTTATGGTGTCACTTAGGTCCCGGAGTTGCCCGTGGGAGCAGGCTGAGGTTAGATTCATCTGAACCAGCTCTGTGCTTAGCTTGTTCCCCTGCCTCATCCTACACTGTCTTCCAAATTTCTCTGGACAACTCTCCTGCAAGAATTGCTGGCTCAGGTTCTGCTTATACAGAACCTCCCCTCTGACAGTCCTTTCGCCTCTGTCCCACTAGGACCAAAGCATGAGTCTAGAGCCTTGCTACTCAAAGTGTGGTCCATGGACCAGTAGCCTTAGTATCACTTGGGAACTTGTTAGCAATGCAGAGTCTCAGGCCTCCTGCCAGAGCCACTGAGTCTACATCTTCAGTTTAACAAGATCCCAGGGCGATCTCTATGCACATTTCCATTTGAGAAGGCTGTTCTAAGTTATCGGAGCTGTGGAGAGAAGGGAAGCTCTGAATAGAGCCCAGTGAAGGAAGGTGGTTGTTCTGTGGCCTAACTTCCACTGGAGCCTGGGGGGTTGGAGAAAGAGGGAAGACTGTTACAAGTCCTAGGTTTGAGCTGCACCTCTGCAGACAGGGTGAGGAATACGTTTTTGAGGAGACTAGAGGCAGTGGAAACATGAGAGGTGCTGAGAGAAATTGGGATTCTTCTTAAGCAGGGAGGATGAATGGTTGCTGGGTGGGGAGGGTCTGGGGTGTCATGCATAGTTTCTAATCCCTCTCCTTCCACCATGTCACAGGAAGGCCTGGGGTGAGTGTCTCTGCTCACTGAGCTTCTGGCCTTCTGTATATAACACAAGGGATCTGGACACATTGCTTTGTGCAGATTGCACCCTGTTTGGGTCTAAAAAGAAAACAAAAAATGGCATTTATAATTGCGATACAGGCCTCAGGTGAAGGTGACAGATGCATTAATTATATAGCCCTCTAATGAGAGGCACTTGCTGGGAGGCAAGATTTAGGGCCTGTGAATCAATCCCATCTCATTGCATCAAAACATTGCATCAAAAAAGAAAGGAAGGAAGGAAGGAAGGAAGGAAGGAAGGAAGGAAGGAAGGAAGGAAGGAAGGAAGGAAGGAAGGAAGGAAGGGAGGAAGGGAGGAAGGGAGGAAGGGAGGAAGGAAGAAGGAAGGTTAAAAATCACAGAATGGGTGCTCTCTGGGAGACACATAAAGGGGTCAAGGGAAATAATGTAGTGGGCAGCGGTTTTCCCAGCTTGTGGCATCAGATGATGTGGCAGAATGGGCCTGATGTCAAAGAAGATTCGGTGTTAAGTGACACTGCCTCCTGCACAGCAGTGCACCTCCCAGAGCTTGGAGGTCAGTTGCACAGCCTGGAGCCACATCTACCTGGTCAAATTTCAGATGCTGAATGAATAGGGCTGTTTCTGGACATGCTTGAGCTGGCGAGGCTGCCTTTATACCCTCTTCAGGTACCCTCTTTCCTTTGGAATTTCCTCCTCCTCCTCAGCTGCCCAGAACTGCTTAGGAAGCCCCCAGGGTGGGGCCTGATCAAGGATGACTCCTTACAGACATGACATGTTCCAGAATTTTCCAAAATTTTAGGCTAGTTTCCTCTCTTGGGCCATCCAGTCTGAGAGCCACTAGTCACATGTGGCTATTTCAATTTTAAATTTCAATGAATTAAAAGTAGATTAAAATATAGTTCCTCACATTTCCAGTCTTCAATAGACATGTGTTTGGTGGCTACCACATCGGACAGTGCAGATAAAGAACATTTCCATCATCACAGAAAGTTCTATTGGACAATATTGCTCCAAACTACTCCTGAGTTTTATTCACTTGGCAGTACATGAGCATGCAGGAGTGGGAGCTGCTCAGATGCCTTCCCAGTTCTCCCTCCATATGTCTCATCCTTTAGCAAGTCTGTATTTCATGGTTTGTCTTGAGAGACCATCTGCCATTCTCGGAACAGTCTGACTCTGGGAATCTCCCTGCCTGGCCCCTCAGCACCAGAGAAAACCACATTCTCTACTTTCCACCATTGTGATGAAATCTCCAACGTGGCCCCAGAAATGCTTTCAGAGCAGCTGCACGGCAGTCTTTATCTGTTTGGGCTGCTGTAACAATGCACCATAGACTGGTAGCTTATGAACCACAGGAATTAATTTCCCATAGTTCTGGAGACTGGAGTCTGAGATCAGGGTTCCAGCATGGTCAAGTTCTGGTGAGGACTGTTCCAGGTTGCAGACTTCTCATTGTGTTCTCACAGGGTGGCCGGAGGAAAAGCGAACTCTCTGCAGCTCTTGTGAAAGGGCACTAATTCCATTCATGAGGGCTCCACCCTCATGAATCACCTCCCAAAAGCCCTACCTGGCAATATCATCATGCTGGGGTTAGGATTCAACATACAAATTTTGGGGGGACAGAAATATTCAGTCCATTGCAGTGGTTATTGCTAATATTAACCATAATAGTTTTAATTCTTTAAAGCAGTGCAAGTGTAATCCTTTAAAACAAAGCGGCCTGGGCACAAGGTCCCCTAAGCTGTTTTCTACTTGCTCCTCTTACAGCCAGACCCTGGGAAGGAGGCCTCAGAGCTGGATATGAAGGCCATGGGGCGTGGTTCCAATTCCCCTGCCGTTCCCCTGGTCAGCCGGTGCTACGTCTCATTTAGGCCCTGCCCAATTCCCCTCCAGCACAATGGTCATAGGAGTGTTTAATAACAGCTACTGTACTTGAGGGGAATTGGTTTATTCAACATAATATGTGTTCAGGTATAATTACTATTCCTTCCTGGATGAATGTCTCATGGGAACCATAATTAAATATCGATTATTCAAACTAATTTTATTCAGTGATACTTGCTCTCAAGGAACTCCTGCTCTGATTTTGTTTTAATGTGACTTAAGGTCCTTTCCAGTTTCCCACTTCCTTGAAAACTGCCGGGGAGAATATGTGGGACTTTAGAGTGGGGGTAGACTTCAGAACTAGACCACTGGGGTCGAATCCCCTATGCAGGCTGTGAGGCCATGGGCACACTGTGTCACCTTCCTGAACTCGCTGTGTCACCTGACAGAGCACAGGAATGCTGGCCTCACAAGTCTGGGGCAAAGCCTTGCTGCGGTATGGCACGTGAAATCACCCTCACGACCTCTGACACACGAGAGCAACTCAACAAATATTAGCCCCTCTCTTCTGACTTCCTCCAGCTAAACTGAAGGCATTTGTCCTGTGCACTCAAACCAAAAATCAAAAATTTAAATGGTTGTGTTCTTCCCCCAGAGGCTTTGAAGGCAGTGGTTTACCCACGGACATGCAGAAAGAGGTGGCATTTATCATCTGTGGTTCTCATCCCCTAGTTATGCCAATTTTGCTGCCAACTACCAACCCCTTATTCTGTGACTGAGTTCTGTAATCCACAAGCTGGTGTGGGTGTTTCCCATCCTTGGAAATGGCCCGGGATGATCTTTTCTGGAGGTTCATCAAAACTGCTGAATTCTGGCTCTCTTTGCCAAAGCCCCTCTATAGGATTAGGAGCAGAGAGGGTAGGCAGACACTGTCCTAGCAGCAGACAGACGCTGCTGAAATGAGGACTCTGACGAATATGTCAGCATGGTGTGTCCAAGTCTCACAAGAGGGGACACACAGCTGGCTACAGACCGACAGGCTGGCTACAACATAGCCGCACCCCGTCCCAAGGTCTGCACCAGTCCTGCTGCTTCATCCCAGGAGGAACTCCATCCTTCTAGCCTTTTAGGTACTCATGCCAAACTCTTTTAAGTCATCTCACTCCTCTCCTCTCGAGCCCCCATTTAACACCTCAGCAAGTCTTCTTTCTCCTCCAAGAACTCAGTCATCTAGGTCTAAACCACCACCCGCTGTCTTTCAGCTGCTCTCCCTGCTTCCTGTGTGCCCCTTTCCAATCCATCCTCCACACTGCACCCCAAGTGATCTTCCAGAGCATCACTCCCCTTTTGAATCTCCCTAATGGCTCTCTACAGGATGAAGGAAAACCTCCTTTCTATGGCTTATAATGCCTTTTGTGATATTACCCCTTCTTACTTTCCAGGCTCCTTGTTTACCACTGCCCCACCTCCAGCCCTCATACACACATACCACCCAGGCCATTCATTCATTCATCTTATCAGTAACTCATTCATCAAATATGTATTGAGCACTTACTACGTGCTAGACCCCATTGCAGGTATTGTTGATCCAGCAGTGAACAAAACAAATGATCTACCCTCAGAAAGCTTTCATGCTGCGGTGCAGGGGAAGCAGGACAAAAATACGTAAAGAGGCAAATACGAAGCATATCAGATGATGACAATGGCTGTGGAAAAGACAGAGCAGAGCGGGAAGAGGGTTGGGAGAGGTTTCTAGTGTTCACCCCTATCAGTTGCCCCCTCCTTCCAGGCTGTGACACAGCAGGGTCACCCTCCCCCACCTCCCTGCCATCAAAGTCCGATGGGCTCCGTGACGGGTTCTGACCAATGGGCTGTGAGCCTTAGTAACGGAGCGTCAGTCTGGGGCTAAAGCATCTGCTGGTGCACGCTTCCCCTAGCAACAACCGAGGGGACAGTGTCCCGTTCTAGCAGCTACAGGAGGAGCAGGAAAAAACAGTACAGGCAGTGTCTCAGACTTCCAGGCACACCCAAAGCACCTGATGGTTCTGTAAAACTGCAGACCTGGCTCAGCAGTTCTGAGGTGGGGCACAGGATGCAGCGGCGCATAAGGCTTCCAGGTGCTGCTGGTCTGCAGGCCATACTCTGAAAACAAGGGTGTAGGAGAAATCAAGGAAGAGCCTTTTCAGAAGGATAAAGTGGTTGGCTGAGAGATGTTTTTCTGCAATGCTTGTCTGTCTCAGGTAGGAACAGAGTGGGGAGGACTGAGCTATCCTGGACTGAGGAATTCTGGGGCAAAAAGACCCTGCTCAGGGTAACCAGATGATTAGTGCCTGGCCCAGATCTTGCTATGGGTTCTGGGCTCCATCCTATGGATTTTGAAAGGTCTGCTTTCTCCAGGCGGCCTTCTGGTGGAGGGCGCACATCCTTAGGGCCCTCGAGCGGAGCAGGAGTGTGCCCTGCACGGCTGGTGTAGCTGGGGCTGGAGGACCTCTAATAGATGCAGCTGGACGGACATTGTCCAGACCCTCCTGTCCCGCTGCTGAGTCTGCACAAATGTTTCACGTGACCCCTCCACCTGATGAGGTCACGCCCACACCCAACTCAGGGACCTCCTCCACTGCTGCACATGGCAGCCGGGTACCCTTAGGAAGGCCGTAGGATGAATTCCCCTGAAGACAAGCCCACTTCTGGAACAGACCCAGGACGGCCAGGGTGGAGGGGGATCCCCTGGTCCCCAACCTTCTCTGACTCCTCTCAAGTGCACATTCCTCAGTAAGTTACTCAAAGCTCTCCACAATTTTGACCTGTATTCTTTTATTTTTTATTTTGGTATCATTAATATGCAGTCAGATTGACCTGTATCCTTAACTCCCACAAAATCTTCCCTAGTGCCCTTTTCCATCTGCCTGCTCTCCTGTCCTCCAGCCATGACAATCTACTCCTCCTTCCTAGAAGGCACCTTGCAATCTTGTGCCTCCCTTTTCCACTCCCCTATCTGCCGATATTTCAAGGCCTGGATCCAATTCCATCTCTTTAGGAGGGCTTCTCAGATTTCCTTGTCGGAGTGAATCTCTCCAGTCTGTAGGACCCCCTACTGTCATTCGCACTCTGTTTTAGCATTTCCCAGAGGCTGCTCTTGTTAGTTGGCTTGTTATGTGTGTGTGTGTTTGCCAACAAGTTTATGAGCTTCTGGGTCTTCAGACTCTGCCATATTCATCTCTGTATCCAGGGCTGCTGCATATGGTTGTCCAGGTTGGACACTGCACAAGAGTATGCAGTTTTGGCAAGATGGGTGAGAAGAGTGGGGGATCTGATATAGCCTCAGTGTTGTTAACCAAGCTGTGCTCCGTGGCAAGGGCCTGCCTTGGCCCTGAAGAAGAGGTTTTTTTTCTGTTTTACCCAAAGATGCTGTAAAGGGGCCTCATCTGTACCCTTCTCAGCCCTGAGCCCTTCACTTTGCAGGTGGTAGGAGTTTGTGGGTGTTTGTGGGATTGCCACAGTCCTGCTCTTTAGCCTGAGTGCTCAGTAGTGATTCAAGGCAATTGCTGAACAGAAGCTGATCATGCCTTCAGGCCCTCTTCTAGCTCTGTCTCTGTGGGACCCTTGAGTGATTTACTTTGTTAGACTGAAGAGGCTGCATATTTGTCTGAAAGGATTTAAGAAATCATGTGTGGACTGGGTCTAGCTGAATAAATAATTATGCATATCTTTACCCTAGAGTAAAAGCTGTCCATTTTTCTATTTCTACCCAATCCAGCCCTCACTTTGCATTGTCACCAAAACCTAGTCTTTGTCCAGCCCAGAGGGAGGAGGAGCCGTGTCAGCAGGCAATCCCCTTCAGGGATGTCCAGCGGCCACGTGTGCCTCCAGGTAGAAAAGCCACTAAAGGGAGCAAGGGACAGCCTGGCTGTGCCTGGGGGCAGGAGAGAAGGAAGCGCAGTGGGTGAAGACAGTAAGGAACACATTGGCCTGCTGTGAACCAAGGCCCAGCTCATTCCAGGCTGTGAATCATTTGGGGGAAACTGTTCCTAGACACATCTGAGATGCACCAGGTGGGCCTTAACCTTCCAGCCTCCTGCCTTTCTGTTTTTGTCTTTGTTGTCTCCTCACAGTTTCCAGGACCCACATGTCATCACTCTCCTTCTAAAAGTCTCTGCCCTCTGGCTTCCACCCACGGCACGCTCCTGGGTTGTCTGAGTTCCTTCCTTCCTGGGCTCCTTCATGCCCACCCCGTGAATGCTGCCGGGCCACTAGGCTTGCACTGCAGGCTTCCCTGGCAGGCCAGCAGTGTGGCAGACAGCTCTGCAGCTCTTCCATGCATTGACAGCTGTCTGAGCCACACGCACATCAGGTTTTAAAAATAAAATGATATCCTACTATGTGTATTGGGTGTGCTCTTGATCTCAAATGCTGGCACTGTCCATATCTGTATCCCCAAGTACCTGGGGTAGAAATCTAGAATCACCCTTGGCCCTTGCTATCTCTCATGCTTTCCAATTTAACCTTCTGAATAGTTCCAGACTCCCCCCTTCTATTTGACTGTCTCCATCCACTCACCACTTCTTAGCTGGAGTATTATAATCATTTTCTAATCAGTCTTCCTATCTCTAGGTTAGTCTTTTTTAAATTAGCCATTTACACTGTTAAAAACATTTTCTTGTTGTTGAGATAAAATTCACATAGCAAAATCCACCATTTTATAACTATGCTTATCATGGTGAGTATATAGTACTGTATATAATTGTCAAGTCACTATGTTGTACATCTAAAACCAATATAATATATATCAACTGTATTTCCATAAAACATTTAAAACATCTATTTAAACCATTTTAAAGTGTACAATTCAGTTGCTTTTAGTATGTTTTAATGTAGTACAACCATTATTGCTATCTAATTCCAGAATGTCACAGCAGTGTTTTTTGAACTACAACCTTAATCTACTGTTGTGAAATCAATGTAGTAATTTGCAACCATTATTCATTAAAAACAAATGAAGTAGCTATAAAAAGATAGATCACAGAGCGTTGCAAAATGTGAAGAGGAAAATGACTACTTCATGAAACTTTTGTTGCAGTTAGATGTTTTATGTATATTTGTGTGTTCATAATGTGGGTACTGGGTCATGTAACAAGTGAATTTCTTACTGTGGGTCATGATTAAAAAAAAAGTGGAGTGGGAAAGCGACCACGAGTCTACACTGTGTAGCTACAATTATTTTAAATTACAAATCCAACTGTGTCATTCCCTTACTTCATGACTGTCAGTGGCTCTCTAGTCTAGCCACTCATTAATTAAGAAATATTTATTGAGAGCCTACTATGTGCTAGTCACTGTCCCAGGTGCTGGAGCTATAGCAGTAAAGAAGGCAGATAAACACACCTGCCCTGGTTCGGCTGATATGCCAACTGGGGGAGAAATAATAAAAAAGAAAAGTATATAGTAGGTCAGGTGCTCTTAGGTATTAAGTGCTCTGAAAGTAAAAACGGGACAGGGAAAGGGGGTTTAGGAGTGTGGATGAGGGAAGGAGAGTGTCACACTTTTGAAAAGGATGGTCAAGGCAGGCTTCACCAAAAAATAACATTTCAAGAAGTCTCACAGGAGGTGAGGGAGTGAGTCATGTCTGGGAAAAGAGCATTAGGGCAGCGGGAACAGGGAAAGGTCCTGGGGCAGGAGATTTCTGGCTTGAGTGAAGACAAAGAAGAGGTTGTGAGAATGTGCAGGGGGAACAATGGAAGGAGATGCGGTCAAAGAGGCAGTGGAGGCCAGACCACATTGGGCCTGTGGGCATTGTAAGGACTTCGGTTTTTACTGTGAGAGAAATAGGAGCCACTGTGGAATTTTACGTACAGGAGTGACATGCTCTGGGTTACATTTTAAAAAGACCAGCTCTGGCCTACATTTTGAAAAGGATTCAGACTCCTTAGGTTGGGCTTATATTTTGCTCCTGACTATAGATCAGAGCCATTTCATGCCACTTGCATCAGCAACACAAAAACGCTCTCTTCTCCACGTTCCATGATGTTTCCAATGTCTGGAGCTTGTCCCTGCTGTCCCTCTGCCTGGGGGCGGGGCACTCCTCTTGGGCCCGGCTCACCTGTGCTTATCTGTCAGATGCCACCTTCCATTATAACCACTGTCCCTTAGGCTGGGTGACATGGCCATCTCAACCCCCGGCGCCTCCCTCACATCTCTGTCAGTAGTGTCCCTCATTGCACTGTACCTCACGTGTTAGCTTTTTTTTGCATCTCTGGTTCCCAGCAGGCAGGGGGTCTCGCCTTTTCCGTCTTTTCATTCACTACCTAGAACAGCAGTGCACATAGGCCAGGATTCAACACATAAATGGTATTGAACCAGCTTGCTGCTGAGGACTCAGTGAACTCGAAATCAGTAGCCCAAGGCCCGCTCCTTGCCTGATGCGCCTTCCACTGCACCATGATACCCTCCTCCTGGGGTTCTCTGAGGCTTTCCTGGGAGCGGGGGTATGATTCCCCATTGTCCAGGGAGGAAGTTAGTAGAAAGGACAAACAGTGGTGGTGGGCGGAGCGGTGGGGTGGGAGGGCAGACAGTGAGGAGGCAGCCTGCCTAAGGTCACACTGTGCTCGTTGAACTTGGGGTCCCCTTGCAGCGTCGACTCTGCCCCGAGATAGGTGTACACTGACACTTGAGCGGGTCCAGCTGTCTCTTCTCAGTGGCAGATCCCCTTTCACCCAAAGTGCTTCCTCAACATTACAACCAGAGAAGGGGGGCTAGGTCGGCATCTCTGTGGCCCACTGTGCAGACAGGGCTTTAGGGGCATAATTTGGGACAAACGCAGGGACTCCCAGCAGACATCTGAGGGCATCTTGTCCTGGTTGCCCTGCCAAAACTTGGAGGTTAGGAAGGGAGAGAATTCCACTCTCCTCTAGTGGGAAAGACTCAGACATACACAAGAACAGCACACTTGAAAGTAAAACAAAATTCCACATGCCATTTCCCTCCTAATAGAATCAGCTGCTTTCCTGTCTTCTTGTAGGCAGTCAAGAATCAGACTTTCAGGACACACTCTAAAGTTCTTCTCCCAATAATCTTTGGAGCTTAGACTTAGAGTTCTTCCTTCCCAGGTCTGTTTCTTTATAAATATTCCAAGGTGAGGCTGCCAGTGGGTGATTTATTTACAAGGGGGTATCATTTCCTGCTGCTGTGTCTGGTGTCCAAGCAAAGGGCTGACTACAGATCTCACTAAATTCGGCCTCCTTATCTATTTTATATGAAGCCAGGTGATTCACTCCATCTCCAGTTTCCACTCCAGCCAAGCTAAAATGCTTTCTGCTTTTAAAATGTTCAGAAGGTAAACAAATGAAAAACAAGGCCTAACAAGTGGCTGTGCTGAGAGGCACCATTACATTTGAATGCTGTCACAGGAGAGGCCCCTACACCGATGCGCCAAGATCTTGGAGCCTCCTTAGAGGTTCCCCACCCAAAGCAGGGACCTTGCAAAAGAGACAGCAGACAACCTCCCTGTACACTGCCAGGCCAGTCTTGGTAAAGTTCAAAACCTTGCCAGGCTACCTCATGCTCTCCCAGGAGTTCTAAAACTTTTGGGAATCAAGGACTTTGAGATTTCCCAGAAGAGTATGTCTGTGCCCACATGGAGCCCATTTCTATCCATGATTTCAGGAGATGCAGGGGAGGAAAGAGCAGCAGATATAAGGCAGCAAGTGCTGGGAGAGGTCAGAGGGGCAGCAGTCTTAGGGGGCTGGGGAGTCAGTTTGAGTGGACTGGGGCCCAGACCTGGCTTCAGAGAGGAAATGAGAAGTCCTTTAGGGTAGGAGAGTTGCTTGAAGGTAAAGGAGCTGAGATTCAGATGGCTTCCTTGTGCAGGAACAATACAGGGAAGGAAGCTAATGTTTATTGAACACCTACTAGGTTCTAGTCACTGTGGTATGTTCCAGAGGGACCTGAACAGGTGTGGTCCCTCACCCGAGAGAGCACAGGGTGTAGTCAGACGGAGAGCCAAGTCTCAGGGTACTGTAAACCATATTACATGCCAGGGAGCAGCAGCCCCAGCACAGAGCCTGGAGACTGGAGAGGGGCATGATGGACGGGCACCCTGGCCCCTGGGAGTCCTCATCACCAGGGCAGCGGGTTGGCTGTCTTGCTCCAGTTAGGGGCTGGGTCACAAGGGCAGCGACTGGGCCTTGGGCTCAGATGCGTGATGTCTCAGTGAGGGCTTCTAGTGGTCCTGACCAGTTCCAGCCTCTCAGACACAAGGTGTAGCTTGTTTTCTGGCATGGTGACTCAGCTGACCAAAATAACTCAGGCCAGCAGCAGCTCTTTCTGCATCTTGGGGGCCGAACAAGTTTCCTGGGAAGGGCAAAAACTGCCAACCAGTGAAATGTGAGGACTCCTCCGTCTGACTGAGCCACTGGCAGAGAGACAGACAGAGAGAGAGACAGACAGACAGACGGACACAGAGAGACAAAATGACAGAGGCAGAGAGAGACACACACAGGGAAAGATGTTTTGAGGAACTGAGTGAGGCTCCCTCTAGCAATGAGGCCAGGGTTCTCCCTGCTCCCCGGTTCTTGGCTCAGTGGCTGGGGGAGTCACAGGGTGTCAGCTACCAGGGCAAACAGCTTCTAAGTCCCAGGATGCAGAAAGCCCTCCGAAATGCTGCAGGGCACACCTATAAGGCGGTGCGGTCCCCTGCAAACGGACTCTTGCCAACACCAGTCAGCGTGGCAGATCCCCACTCCCGCAGGTTCCCGGAGCTCCCCTTGCTTGGCTCCAGTACAGTTCTGTGCATTTGTTTCCAGGAACCTCTGCCTTGGGCCACAGGCACATGGTCTGAATATGCGCCTAACCAAGTCACTTACCCGGTGCCCCTCTCCAAAGACTCACTGGGTGAGTTGCCACCCATCTTTCCTGCTTAGCTACCCACTGAGGCTTGTATCATGCCACTTCTTTCATTCAGAGTCAGGAAAGGAAGCTCTCATTTAAGAGTGGGTCTGGTACCATGCCAGGTGCTTACAAACCTCATTTCCTTTCATCGAGACAATAACCCCAAGACACAGATATTGTTTAGCAGGTAAGAAAACAGCTCAAAGAGCATGGATGACTTTCTTATGGCCACACCACTGGCTAGGGGAGAGCTGGAATTTAGACTCAGTGCCTTCTGTGGCATTTTACCCAGGACCCATCCTCATGCCACCCTCTCCGACTCTGACCATCATGCTCAGAGCCTGGACAACTCATCTACAAAAGAGGATTATTTTATATGAACTGCAAATGAAAGCATTCTTATCCTGTGTGATGGGGATCGGTAGTTGGTTGATTAATCAAAAAATTTGGTTGAGGTGGAAAATCATAAAACAGGACACACAGAATCTTATTGTTTGGATATGGAGCTAAAGACGTCTGTTCCTTTAGAAAAGAGCTCGCCAATGACAATTCTATCTTGCATTAGCTGCGCTCATAATTTCCAGTTTCTGTTTTTTATAAAGAAGAGAGAACCTAAGTTATTTGTGAAACAGTCTGAGTGCAGGATCCTTCTAGATGTATACAAGCCCTTCTTGACATCATTTTACAGTTATCTTGCCCACACTTCATTGACAAGGTTTTTTAGTGATTTACGTTTGTCAGGTTTTTCTTTGGCAACATGTTTGTCATAAAACAACAAGTTCTTTTTGTTCCATCCTCTCCCCTTTTGGTTTATGTTCCCCTTGGTTGAATTATATAATTACAGTATCAAGTATAAGTGGTATCAATAGACTTGGGAACAAAAATAATTGATTCTTGGTAAAAATTTGGTGGGAGCAGAAGTCTGGAGGCATATTTTAGGTAAGCTTCTAGCTGGGAGTTATCAGTTGGTGTGTTTAAGACAGAGAAAGGGGGCTGGTTAGCCTGAGCAGTCAGTTTAGGGGAGCCTGCACAGGAATGCTTTGACAGAGGCATTGAGGTGAGGGTCAACTGTAGATACTAGGTGTGAAAGGATTTAATAAAGTGGCATTTATACAGAAGTCATCTTCATGGTTACTAAGTCCTCCCTTGTGCTGCACCCTACATGGACCTCTGCCTCTTCTGAACCTTTCTTTCCTGGGGAACATCAGAGAGCTCCTGACTGGCGCTTAAGAGGCCCAGATCTAGTCCCAGCTCTGCCACTAACTGCCTCTGTGGGTTTAAGCAAAAGACTTAACCTCCTCGCTTAGGTTTTCTTCTCTATAAACTGAAGGAATCAGGTGCAATTATCTTGAAGGCTGCTCTGAGTGTCTCAGGGCCAGGTTTCTTATTCACTCTTCTCCTTGGGGGTCTCAGTCACCTCCAGGGTCATAGCATGGCCCCCCCAATAACTGTACAACAGCCTCTCCCGTGTCCTGGATTGCAAACTGGACCCACGTTTTCTGCTGCTCCAGGTGCCCTACATGAAGCATGAGGTCTACTAAAAAGTGTAGACTTTTTAGACCTACTAAATGCAAAAGCACATTATCAACAGTAATTATTAAGACAGTATGATTCTGGAGCAAAACAGATCTTCTCGTAAGAATATAATACATGATAAAAGAAGTATCACAAAACAACGGGGGAAAATAGTAATGTTCTGTACTGGAAAAGTTGGGTAACGGTTTGGGGAAAAGTCATTTAGACTCAAACTATACACTACAATGTAGTGTGTACCTCAACATAACAAAGGCCATAAATGACAAATCCACAGCTAATATCATACTCAGTTATGAAAAGATGAAAGCTTTTTCTTCTAAGATCAGGAACAAGGCCAGGATGTCTACTCTCACAGCTCCTATTCAGCACAGTATTGGAAGTCCTAGTTAGAGCACTTAAAACCCTAGAAAATCCTAAGTACTACACCAAAAAACTTAGTCAATTCAGTAAAGTTGCAGGATAAGAAATCAGTATACAGAAAGGTATTGCAGTTCTGTACACTAATAATGAACTATCAGTCAGAGAAATAAAGAAAGCAATGCAATTTACAATTGCATCAAAAAGAATAAAATACTTAGGTATACATCTAACTACCTTTAAGGAGGTGAAAACCTGTACACTGAAAACTATAAGAAACTGAAGATGACACAAATAAATGGAAAGATATATCTTGCCCATGGATTGGAATAATTAATATTGTTAAAATGTCCATATTATCTGAAGCAGACAACAGATTCAATGCAATCCCTTTCAATACTCCAATGGCATTTTTTCACAGAAAACATTACCCTAAAAATCTGTATAGAACAAGACACCCTGAATAGCCGATGCAACCTTGGGAAAGAAGAACAAACCTGGAGGCATCACACTCCCTGATTTTAAATTCTTACAAAGCTGTAGTAATCAAAAGAGTATGACATTGGCATAAAAACAGACACATAGGTCCATGGAACAGAGTGGTGAGGCGCAGAAAACCTCACACATATATGGTCATTTAATTCATGACAAAGGACCCGAGAATATACAGCAGAGAAAAGAAAGTCTCTTCAATAAAATCAGGAAAACTGGACAGCCACATGTAAGAGAATGAAACTGGGCCACAACCTTATGTCATACACAAAGAATTAACTCAAAATAGGTTACAGACTTGAATGTAAGACTTGAAACCACAAAACTCTCAGAAGAAAACATAGGTGATAATTTGACATGATTTTTTTTTAGATTTGACACCAAAAACAAAGTTAACAAAAGCAAAAATAAACAAGTAGGAGTACATCAAACTAAAAAGCTTCTGTGCAGCAAAGGAAACCATCAACAAAATGAAAAGGCAACCTACTGAATAGGAGAAATGCTATGCAAATCATATATCTGAAAAGGGGGTAATATCTAAAATATACAAAGAACTCATATGACTCAATATCAAAAGATCAAACAATCCAATTAAAAAATGTGCAGAGAATCTGAATAGACATTTTTCCAAAGAGACATACAGATGGCCAACGGACACATGAAAAGATGCTTAACATCACTCATCATCAGAGAAACACAAATCAAAACCACAATATCACTTCACATCTGTTAGAATGGCTATTGTTAAAAGACAAAAAATAACCAGTGTTGGTGAGGATGTGGAGAAAAAGGTACCCTTGTATCATGCTGGTGGAATGTAAATTGGTGCAGCTATTATGGAAAACAGTATGAAGGTTCCTCAAAAAGTTAAAAATGGAACTACCATGTGATCCAGCAATTCCACTTCAAAAGAAAACAAACACTAACTCAGAACAATATGTGCACCCTCATGTTCACTGTAGCCTTATTTATAACAGCCAAGACATGGAAACGACCTAAGTGTTCAGAAGATGAAAAGACAAATAGATAAATACATACAATGGTACATATATATAATGGAATGCTTTGCAGCCATACACAGAATGAAATCTTGCCATTTACAACAACATGGATGGAACTTGAAGGCATCATGCTAAGTGACATAAGTCAGAGAAAAGCAAATACCACATGATTTCACTTACATATGAAATCTACAACAAACAAACAAAAAACAAGCTCATAGATACAGAGAACAGATTGGTGGTTGCCAGAAGTAGGGGGTGGGTGAAATGGGTGAAAGGAGTCAAAAGGTACTAACTGCCAGTTATAAAATAAGTAAGTCATGGGGATGAAATGTATAACATGGCAACTTTAGTTAATAATACCGTATTGCACATTTGAAAGTTGCTGAAGCAGAGTACATCTAAAATGTTCTCATCACAAGAAAAAAATTCCGCAGCTGAGTGGCAGTGGTGATAGATGTTAACTAGACATATTGTGATCCTTTCCCAATTCGTAGTCCTCTTTATCTGCAGTGTGGACCTTCCAAGACCCCCAGCAGATGCCTGAAACAGTGGATAGTACCAAACCCTATATATACTCTGTTTTCTCATACATATACACATAGGTTTGATAAAGTTTAATTTATAAATTAGGCATTAGGCACAGTAGGAGGTTAACTACAATAATGTAAAAATAAAATAGAACAATTATAATAACCTATACTGTAATCAAAGTTATGTGAATGTGGTCTCTCTCTCTCAAAATATCTTACTGTACTTACCGTTCTGTACAATGATATAAGATGAGACAATGTCTACACAATGAGATGCAGTGAGACAAGTGGCGTGTGCTCCGTGAAGCAGGGTTAGGCTGTTAATGACTTCCTGACAACGCATCAGTCAGGAGGTCATCTGCTTCCAGACCATAGTTGACTGTGGGCAACTGGAACCATCGAAAGCAAAGCCATGGATAAGGGAAACTACCGTAAATGTACACAAACATCCATTCATTATGTTCTGTATCTGAAAGTAGTATAATGTTATATACCAAAGACACCTCAATTAAAAAACATAAATGGTGGATAATTTTTAAATGTAAAACAAACTCCACTATCGAAAAATCAGGAGAAAATATAACTGAATGTTTCAAAGCCTTGGAGAAAAATATCTCTGAAAATCTAAAGGCAATGGATAAATTCACAAAGGAAAAGACCAGTCAGTTTTCCTATGTAAAAATAGGTAATATCAATTTGTAAAATAAGAAATAGGCAAACAGGGACTACATTTTCAGCTAAGATAAAACATGAACGGTTAATATATTTATACATAACTGATACACATCGGTAAGAAAACCAGTAAGATTCCACTAAACAAATGGGCAAAACCATAGGTAAGTTACAAAGAGGAAATTCAGCTGGTGTGGTATGAACTCCAGTCTTTCTAGCTGTTGAATGAAAATTTAAATAAGAACAAGGGAACCACTAAATTATGTAGGCCATGAAAAACTTGGCATATTTAGTGCTGGTAAGAACAGGACAAAATTGCCAGGTGAGAATCTGAATCCCAACCCTTTGGAAACTAATTTCACTTTACTCAATTTTAAAATTATTTTGCTTTCTTTGACTCAACTTCTAGAAAATCATCCCAAGAGAATAATGGTAAATGTAAATAAAGCTATGCGTAATGAAGATGTTTGTCACATTTTTTTATGGAAACACCATACATATTAAAGAGGGAAGAGTTAAGTGTGGTGTGGTGTGCTGACCCAGCACATTACTGTAGAGACATTAAAGGAATCAAGACTGCAGCAAGGTAGAAAATTAAATTTACATAGCAAATCAATGAATCTCTCTGAGTTTCAGTTTTCTTACAAATAAAATGTGATAATAATAACAATACCTTCCTTGTAAGGTGTTGTGAGGACTGAATGAGATAGTGTGTTATGTGTTTAAAACAGCGCCTGGACTGTGTATGGTAAGCATGCAAGAAATATTAGCTAATGTTATTATTTTCATAATTTTCAAATGCAGATAGTACATAACTAGAAAGTAATGTGGAAAAATGGTAATAGTTGTTTTAGGATAGTGGGATTATAGTTGATTTTTCAATTTTCCATACTTTGTATGTCATTGATACATTTTGTTTATAATCTTACCAGTTTTATTGTGGTATACTTTATATATCACACAACTTACCCACTTTAAGTGTATGATTCAATGATTTTTAACACATTTACAGAGCTGTACAACTATCACCACAACCTGTAACCCTAAAATATAAGTCCCTTGTACCCATTTATAGTCACTCCTCATCTGTTCCTCGGCCAACGCATCAACTAATCTGCTCCTCTGCTTCCCTCGACTGACCTTTGCTAGACGTTACAAATAAATGGAATTGATACTATATAGTCCTTTGAGTCTGCCTTAAATTTATAAGTCTTAACAGCTCAAAAAAAGTTTGCCACTGCCATTGTAAAGCAAAAACATATTCTCACTTCAAAACAGAAATGATAATTATGTGACACATGGAGGTGTTAGCTAAAGCTATAGGGGTAATCATGTGGTGATCATTTTGCAATATATAAGTGCATCAACTCAACAGACTGTACACCCTAAACTTACACAATGTTATATATGTAAATTATACCTCAGTGAAACATAGCAGAACAAAAAGCAACTGCTCAACATGATTTTCTTTGCATTTCACCCAGCCTACCAGTATCAGCCAGGGGCCCTGGCAGGAAACAGAGGCCCCCTCATAAAGGGTCACTGGAGGAGAGTTGAATGAAGGGACTGTTTACAGAAAGGCAGGAAAAGTTAAGTCCAAGGCTTCATCAGAGAGAAGCCGTTCCCACCTGGAGGCCTAATGGGACAAGCAGTCCCCCTGGAACCTGGAGAGAGCTATGGTGGCAAAGGAAGGGCCCCCTGGTGGGAGCTGTGGCTCGGTGGAGAATGCAGCCCTGGCCAGTGCCATGGCCTGCAGGGAGGGAGCTGGTGGGTTGCAGGAATCAACACCCAGACTCTGTCCTCCATCTGATCTTCTACTGGAGCCCCCCATGGGGTGAACCCAGCTGGGAGGCAGCCGCATGGGACCCCAGGGGGTACAGTCTGCTGAGGTCAGCCTCCAGGCCAAGCGCAGGTCAGAGAAAGGCCAAGGAGGGGTGGACAGGGGCCACAGAGACAAGCCAGGCACACCACTTGTAGATGATGCTTCAAAAAGCCTCCCCTGCCTCCCAGCCCTCCCAGCACTGTGCCCTTAATCAGGCGGAAGTACTTGGAGTCGTTTCCCCACGCCATGAATTTGGATGCTTCCTTGCCTGAGCCTGGGGTGCTCTTTCTTTCTGCCTCAACCCCTTGCTCAGACATCTTCAAGAGGAAGCCTCCCACAACAGCATTTTATTGTTCTGGCAGACCATTAGCATAGTATGCTGTAATTATGTGTTGGCACGACTATTTCTGATAGAAAATCACATTTTTTGCAGGGTTCGGGGAGAGTGGGCAGGGGAAGGGGTGGTGGTGGCTGTTTTATTCATGGTGCCTGGAGTAGTACCTGTCACTTGGTAGGTGCCCCATAAGCACCTGTTGAACTGAACAGTGTCCTCTACTTTTGTGTTTCTCTCTCCCCATCCCAACAGCAGCGACCTCAATGCTATCTACCGGCTCAGGGGATGGGTCTCAGCATGCTGGTGAGTGATGAATAATTTCAAATTGTAGAGTCTGAGATAAGTCAAGTTCATCACAGCTTCAGACTTCAGGAATATGCAAACAACCTAACGAAGGTGGGGAGAAAGGGAATGAATGTTTCTATCGCACAGAGGTAAAGTGCTTTCCTCACAGTTTTAAGCAGCTTCCGTGGTTTCATTTTCTCTAAAGCATCTACCCACTCACAGTCAACCTTTTGCTCAGGGCTAAATGGGGTCTGTCATCTCTGGGAAGACAGCGACCACCCATGAAACAAATACACATAAGGCAAAAGAGTGAAATGGAGGAAATCCAAAGAATGAGTATACAGCCAGTGACAACTCAGTCAAGAGGAGAAACCTGGTTTTGATACTATCAGACATTTGTCCTACTTAGCTGGTTCTCAAACTCCTACAGACATCTGCAAAGGACAGAAAAAGAAACAACAGTGCCCACACTCAGGCACCCTCTCAGCTGAATTAGATACTTCTGTGTGCAGCCTTGTGCCAGGGGTATTTCCTGCCAGGAGCCTGCCATGAGCATTCCATCAAGGTCATCATCCTCCAGATACTGTCCCGGGCAGGAAGGCTCTAGGCTGCCTCCCAGCCTCCCTGCCCAGTGGCCCAGAGGATGCTCTGGGAGGCCACAGAATTGCGATGAGTGCCACAAAGCAGGCTGGAAAAATTCCAGGTGCTGGGCCACAGGGTAAAGTTAGTTCTCTGGAAAGAGGAGGAAGGATGAAGTTTGGGAGGACAACCACTGGCTCTCTGGCAAAACACAGAATGAGTATAGTGCCGCACAGACTGCCACGGAAGTCCCTGTCCCGGAACAGGCCAGAGGGCAGAGTGGTGTAGAGAGTAGATGATCCTTTAAAAAGATCCGTGTTCAAGCCCTGGCTCTGCCACTTATTGGCTGGGGGATCTGGGGGTTCTTAGGAATCTATTAAAAATGATTTCCTGTTGGCTTCTTCCTAGGAAGGCAGCATAATGTAGTAGAGAAGGCATGGCTTTGGAATCACGCAGATCTGAGTTCAAACATGGGTCTGTTATTTACTAGAATTTATGATACTGTTTCTGCATAGGAGTTTTAGCCAAGGTAAATGCTACATTTGCCAGCTGACCTTATAGCTGCACGTGACCACACAATGAAGTTCTGGGATTGTGAGTGGGAGTGAGTGTGTAACTTCCTCATCTGCCCTGAAAGTGAAGAAGTGTGTCCTGCCCTTCTCCCTTTGGCCTTTTCCTAGTCTCTGGAAAGTCAGTGTTGTGGGGAAATCATTTTGGATCGTGCACATGCCCTGAGTAACTGGCCAAAGCAATCTCAAGTGATCTCCGGAGCAACACAGTTTCTATCCAGGCCTCAAAGAATTCCACACGTAAAGTTCCAATGCACAAATGCTCATAGTAAAAGACTAGACACAGACTGAGAGAAAAATAATTACAAATCACCTATCTGACAAAGGACTTTGTCTTAGTCCATTTGGGTTGCTATAACAAAGTACCATAGACTGAGTGGCTTATATAAAACTGGAATTTGTTTCTCACAGTTCTGGACGCTGGAAGTCCAAGATCGGGATGACTGTTTTCTTATGACCTCACATAGTGGAGGGAGGGCTAGAAAGCTCTCTGGGGTCTATTTCATAAGGGCACTAATCCCATTCATGAGGGCTCTACCTTTATGACTTCATTATCTCCCAAAGGCCCAACCTCCTAATATATTGGGGGTTAGGATTTCAACATGAATTTTAGGGGAACACAAATATTCAGTCCAAAGCAGACTTCTATCCAGAATACACAAAGAACCCTTAAAATTCAATAAAAAGATAAACAACAGAATTAAAAAGTGGGCAGAAGATTTGAGTAGATATTTCACCAAAAAAGATAACCAAATAGTTAATGAGTCCATGAAAAGATGCTCATAATCATGTGGGAATCACAAATTAAAACCACAATAAGATACCATTTCCCCCAGCCAATAATTCACACCCACGACACTGGCTACAATAAAAAACAGACAATAATAAACACTGGCAAAGATGTGGAGAAATCAAAATACTCAAATATCACTACCAGTGGAAGGCTATTTCGGAAAACAGTTTGGCAGTTTCTTAAAAACTTAAACATACCATATGACCCAGCATTTCCACTCTTAGGTATATACCCCAGAGAAATGAAAACATATGTCAGTACAATGACTATGTATAACGTTCACAGCATCATTGATGATAATAGCCCCAGGTGGAAACCACCAGCCAGTGAATGGATAAACCAAATGAGCTATATCCATACAATGGAGTACTGAGTGGAATGCTAAGTGAAAAAGACAGAATTGAACTGCATGCTTAAAATGGGTGAATTTTATGGTATATAAATTATACCTCAATTCAAAGGTTGGAAGACATAGACTTTTACATCACTGAACTTACTTTTAAGAAAAAGAGCAAAAATAAAAATAAAATATTTTCAGATAAACAAAAACCAAGAGAGATTTTCATCAGCAGGCTTTTTATTAAAGAAGTTCCTAAAGGACATACATTAGATAGAAGAAAAATAATGCGAGAAAGGAAGGTTGGGGTTGTTAGAAGAAATGATGAGCAAATAAATGAAGAAGGGAAAGAAGTTTGTTGACCTGAAGCAAACCATAAAGGCTTATGGCAAACAGTGTATCCGTGACAAAATGTCAGTTGTTTTCCCTTTATAAACAAGTTCAAGCAAGGCCATGTACCATCACTACTTCTTTTTCAATTTTGTCTAGGCTGGTAGTAAAACAAGAAGAAGAAATGAAAGTCAAAAGAATTGGAAAGGAGGTAATAAAACTGACATTATTTGAAGATGGCATGATTATCTTCTCGGAAAACCCAAAAGAATTTATAAATAAATTATTAAAGTAAGATATGTTTAGCAAAGTTAATTTATAAAAATCAATACACAAAGTTCAGTTTTTACACACCGCCAACAATCAGTGTGACAATATAATTGAAACAATATTTACAAGAGAGACAAAAAAATGAAAAGTAAAGATTTACTTAGGAATAAATCTAACCAAACATGCACAAGCTTTTTATGGGGAAAACTGCAATAACTTTCCTGAAAGACATTAAGGAAAGCTTAGATAAATTAAGAGCCAAATCATACTCTTGGATAGGAAGATTCTCTATTGGAAAGATGTCAATTCTCCACAAAGCAGTTCAATACAGTTCCAGTAAAAATCATAACAAGATCATATGTGAAACTTGAAAAACCTATTCCAAAATTTATACTGAAGAGAAAAAGGCTAAGAGTAGCTAAGATACTCTTGAAGAACAAAGTCTAGGGTATTATGCTGCCATACAGCAAATCTTATTTTTAATAAATATAGTAATTAAGATAGTGTGGTGCCGGAGCAGGTATAAATAGATCAAAGGAGTAGAACAGAGGGATCAGAAACAATCTAAACATATGTGAAAATTTGATTCATTACACAACAGACGTTGCTTAACAGTAGGAAAAAGGATAGACTATTCAGTAAATGATGCTAGAACAATTGCTTATCAATAGGGGGAGGGAAATGTACAAAAGCAATTCCATATGGATTAAGTACTAAACAATGAAAGACATATCTGCAGATGGGATCAAATTGCATAGAACACACACAACACACAAACATACACACACACACGTGAGTGAATATAAAACCTGGTTAAGACTGAATCAGGTCTAAAGTTTAGTTAACAGTATTTGCCAATGCCAGTTTCTAGGTTTTTATAATGTACTACTGTTATATAAGATATAACCACTGAGGAAGCTGAGAGAAGGGATTATGGAACTCTGTGTATGATTTTTGCAATGCGTCTATAATTATTCAAAATTAAAAGTAAAGGAAAAGCTATAAAATTACCTCAAGGGGGTAAAGACTTTTTTGTTAAGACAGAAGATTCAGAAGCCATAAAAACGGGTCAATAAATATTATTATACTATAGTTAGAAATTTCTCCATGAAATGACAGCATAAAGAGGATGAAAATATAAGAAAAGACATGTGCCACATATAAAAACACCAGTTAGTATGCACAATACAAAGTAACTACAAATCATCAAGTAAAGAAAGCAACCCAGTGGAAAAATGGGCAAAATGTATGACAGATATTTTCATAGAAGAAATACAAACAGCCCAAAAATATGTGAAGAAAAAAAACCCTCAATCTAATTAGTAATCAGGGATTTGTTAAATAACATCCCAATTAAATATTATTTTATACCCAACAGATTAGCAGACTGTAACAGACAGTATTAAGTGCAGACAAGGATGTAGATCAGGGACTAGGAACTTGCATATTCTGAGAATGGAAGCATAAAATTGGTACATCCACTGTGCAAAACTTTGGCAATAGCTACTAAAGCTGAACATACACATGTCACATGACCCAACAGTGCTCGTGACAGGCAAAAACTGGAAACAACACAAATGTCCATCAATAGTTGAAGAGATACACTACAGTATGTTTATATGATAGAATAGTACACAATAATTAAAATGAACAAACCGTAATGGCAAAAGGAGATTAATTAATCTTACAAACAATAGTTTGAATGAAAGAAGTCAGATTCAAAGGAATACGTAGGGAAGGACTCCACCCCTGGATTAAGCTATAGTTTTTACTGATGAGTACATAGGAGGAAAAACACCAAGAAACACAAGAAAATTACTACTTCAAAAGGCAGGGGAATGATTACCATGGGGGAAGGAGGATGGGATTCACTTTTGATCAAGAGTAGCAGCAAGAGGGCTTCTGGGGCATTAGCAAATATTCTCCATCTAGACCTGTGTCATGGTTTTATCAGTGTCCACTTAGTAAATATTTGTTTGTTTGTTTATATGGTAGGGGGACTTTTCTATATGAATATCCCCCAATGAAAGAGGAAAAACAAGTAGAGCATATAGCACTCTACATTTCTCCCAGTACAATGTTTATCACCAGATTATATTAAAATGCAAGTTATGGGAAAGCAGGAGCGATGTCTAATGTGTCCTTACAGCCTTGCTGAGCGTTCAGTAGGTGCTCAACAAGTGTTCAGTGAGTGAAGAGTACCTGCTACTATTTAAAGTTAAACCTGGGCTTATTGAATAGCATTTGACTTTATAGCCTAACTTAACCTCTTGCCTAGGACTGACAGAGCAGGGCTCAACCAGCAAGTCTTCCCTGCATGTGGGGACTGTGACAGGAAGAAAGCAGAGAACTGAGATGGAAGCAGAGATAGACACATCCAGTTGACTCTGCTAGGCCTCATCATAACAGGCTCCATTATATTAGAAAACTCATGGTCGGAAATCACAGCTCAGCTGGATGGCAGCTGCATGACTGAGGAACCCCACCATTTAGAACCTTCCACATGCTGATTCTCAGAGGGATGCTCTTTGGCAGAAACTGGCAGGGAAACGTGCCTACATGGAGCCAGCTCCTGTTCATAACTTTGTGTACAATTTTTGCCTCCCTGCTTATGACCCAACATCAAACAGCTGAACCCAGCTTCTTGGTAGATGAAAACAGCTTGTCTCTCCTCCATGGTCCCCCAGGAACCTAGGGATAAGGACAGAGGCCAGAGGGCGGGACAGCCTTCTGTTGCACAGATTAAGTTGTGGTCTAGTGGTTCAGGCATATAGGCTGCTTTTCTGCTCTCCTGCCTCCATAGGCTTAGAATCTGGTTGTTGACGAAGCCTGAGTCAAGTTAACCCAGCTGTGGTTGAGTCAGGAAGAAAAGTTCAAGGAAGTTGAAACTCCTACATGAAGGGTCTGCACTGAGTCGTAGGGATATGCACTTGGTGTTCGTCAGTCACTCAGCAAGCATGCACTGAGCACCTACAGTGGGCATACACTGTGCCGGGCACCAGGATAGTGTCCAGTAGGGGAAAGTCAGGCCACCTTTTCAGATAGACAGTATAAATACTGTTCAAGAAGGGGCAGATATGGTGAAATTGATCAGCTGTCTCAAGATATTGACTGGTTCTAGAGGAGTCTCCTTGAAGATGGAAAGAAGCACCTGACCACATCATCGTATTTCTCATGGCAATTACTGGAACAGGCTAGGGGATTAAATGCTAACAACAAAAATTTTTGGATGACTGGACTATAAAGGGAGACATAGATGTTTGGAGAAAGATCCCAAACTTTTAACGTGTCAGAAAGAGCAATTGTTCTTTTGAAAGATCTGTGCTTTTGTGCTGCTGTTAAAGACAGCATGCCTGGCTGTAAAAACTCCAGCACTGCCCTTCTCCATGGCCCCAGAGCATTAATGGAGCACCCCCTGAATGCCCAAACTGGACTTGGGCAATGGGATACAGCAGGCCCAGCCACATAGTACCGTAATACTGATGGCTCTGTGCTGTGATGTGGCTACATGAAACGATCTGTTCTTTTTCTCAGAGTGCATCTGGGCACACTGTTTACTAATCACCCCTGTCAAAGAATACAAAACAGCCAGTGATCATGTGAGGAGCATGTCTGTTAACTTACAAATGTTGATACTGAGAGATGATGGGCAAGTATGGAGCTGTTTGTAAAGATCGTGTGCATTTCTAATCATTTATGTCATTAACCTTCTTGAATTTAAACTTAGAATTCCCCCTCCAGCTAATGTTTTCTGAATAGTACATGAACATTTTTGTGTGAAATGCAGGTATTCTGACTATGTATTTATTTAATCAAAAAATTATGCATTTGAACTCTTATTTGATTATGAATTTGAAGGTTTTAAGAAGTATAAAAATAAACTACGGCAGGAGCTTTGACAAATTGTAGAAGGACTAACAGTTACACATTAAAGGGGAAAGTAGGTAGATGCAAGACAAATTTGAAATAAGATAGACAAAGAACTTTGAAGAAAGAGAATAACCATTGTAAGATTGAAATGCTATGTATGGGATTAATTTAAAAAAAGAAAAATATCAGGTGTAAAGATTGAATGAGCTGTAACCATGTGGAATATTCATGGTGTGATGGTGAGCCCTACACTGGGTCATCTGTCATGAATGCCTACTAACGATTTTGGACTTCAGTGGAAAATTGGAAGCCAGGGTGAGTATTGTTGGATCTGGGATTTTATAAGTCATCACAGCAGCACTGTGATGTCCAATTCAGGGAAGAGTGGGATGGGAATCAAGGAGGCCACGCTGGAGAAGGCAGCAATAGTCCAGGGAGACAGGATAAGTTTGCGCAAGGTAGGGGCAGAAAGATGAAGAGAAGAGCCGGTCTGGGAAGCATGTGGGGATACAGCCGAAAGATCTTGGTGTCATTTGGATGATGGAAAAGGAGAGCCAGACAGGACTGTGACTGTGGTAAGGGTGAGTCCAGGGGCTGTAGAGGTTGCAGGCTTAGGGGCAGGCCTGAGATGGACTCAATATTGGGCATGTTGAGGTCCTTGTGGAAATGTCAAAGGGATCACCTAGAAGAAAACTTAAAGCAAGAAAGGGCACTTCAGAGGGGTCAGAGGACCAGGAAGACAACAGAGAGATTAGTCAGCCTAGTAAGCTGGTTCTTACAGTCTCAGCAATGGCAACAATTCCCCTCATTGAAGGCTCTCAGTGTCCTGGGTCCTTAGCCTATACGACCTGTTTTCTGTACCTTCTTTCTGAGTTGCGGGTCTTTCTGTGTGTGTCCTTTCAACATTTCCCCGGTGTTGGCTGTAGATTCTTGTCTCTGGTTGGGGGATTAGCTCTGGGGCTCCTTCCCTTTGGGCCAGGCCAGCAGTAATTTTTGGCTCCAGGGGTGGACAGCATAGAATGACCCTTTGTGCCCTACTCAGCTTATTTCAACCATTCAGGTCTAATGAAATAGCCCGTCATGGGAGTCTGCAGTTTCCCGTGCCTCAAAGTAGTCAACCTGGGGGGTGGTTTCCCTTAAGAGACCTCCCCTGAAATAATGCTTTGTGATTCTTGTTCAAACAAAAATGTGCTTCGAAAGACATTTTCACACTGTGCTTGCAGTGTGGCCTCAGAACTTACCACCAAGCTCCTCATGGGAACAAAGCCAGGGTAACGCTCAGGAATGAGTTAATGGAGAACAGCTTTGCTGGAAGAGCACGTTCTTGAGGTCTAGCCTGTGGCTGGATGCACAGCGTTCACTGTAAGAACCTGGACAAATGTTGGCAGTGCCTGCTCTGTGTCAGGAGCTGTGCTAGGCCCTGAGGATGGGAAGTGGCCTGGCCTCCCTTGTCTTTCTGTCTCCTCCAAGCCAGAGAAGCTTGGGATCTGTAAAGGCAAGACGAGCCCAACTCAGAAGTCCTGAGGAGTCAGTTAGGGAGGCAAGTCCATTACAGCAAAAAGAACACCGTATAAAGAAGTTGGATTGTCAGCTTTCCCTAAATCCCTCAATTTTCATACCTTAAAAGTAGGAATTTCCCCAGGAAAAATTTTTTGCACTAATAAAAGGTAAATCAGAAGGTTCATTTCTGTTTGGATTTGAGAACAGCCTATATTAAATATTGCAGTAAAAGAGAAAAATCAGAGATTAACATGAAACTTGCCACATTGAACTAATGAGTTTATATTTCTTTTAACTTACCGTAAATTTATGTTTAAGCCTCATTTAAAATTGTGTATTTATTATATAATAAAATCAAATTTAAAAAAATTGCTTATTCTCTGCTATTTTGACATTTAATATGGTCTTTCTACAGAAACATAATTGAGTAGAATTGTTAGATTATTTATCTAGACCTAAGGGAAACCTATCTGTGAGATTTCAAGATTAGATGTAGGCACCATTATTTAGCTGGCAGAAGCTTATCTTATTCACAGAAATAAGAAAATATAAGACAACTTTGAAAACATGTATGTACAAAAATAATTATTACCATAATATTGTTCATAGTTGTGAGAAACTGAATAGAGAATTGAACAAATTATCATGGGTATAACTATACAAAGTAGTTCCACATTGCCATTAAAAATGATGAATAAAGTATATTGCTAGGGGCTTGGGTGTGAGGTTCAGTACACAAATCTTTTCATTTTCTCCTCTTTCCTTAGGATTCTGGTCAATAAAAAATCACTAGGCAAATGGTTATCAAAGTAATAGCTTTATTACTAACCTGGCAAATGCCAATTATGCCCAATGCTGGGCTCTCTTGTATCAGCTGGCCGGGTGCACAGGACTTCGAGTTGAAGCCAAGGGAGAGCCTCCTTCTTTCCCTGCAAAGAAACCTAAGGACTTGTCTGTGGGGAGAATTGGACCACAGAACTGACTGAGTGCAGTTGCCCAGCTGGCTCCGAGGATTTCTGGCCTGTCTCATTTGACTAATTACTGCGGAAGGGAGAGAATAAAAGCAGCAGGTGCTAGACCTTGCCCTGGGGGAGTTTAGCAGATAGAGACAGGAAGCTAAGGGGAGGTCACCTCACATCACCTGTAACACTTGAAACCCTGCCCACTAGCAAAATGTGGGCCTCACTAGAATAGCTATTTGTGTCTATTTGAGTGGGTGAGTGTAGAGAGACAAAACAAGCATGTGATTGCTGTAAAAGAGAAAAATCAGAGATTAACATGAAACTTAGCACATTGAACTAAAGAATTTGTATTTGTTTTAACGTGCCATAAATTCGTATGTTTAAACCTCGTTTAAAATTGTGTCTACACTGTCTAAGAGAGAGGATAATGGAAGTGCCCTCTTCTCTTTTCTGTGACAGGAATGTGGAAAGAAGGAAAACAATGTTCTCCCTTTCTCAATATATTTATATATAATATAAAACGTGGAAGGCATACTCATGATATGTGATTACTGTGTTACTTAGATCTGTACATATAAACTATAACATTTTAAATATATGTTTTTTATATTTTAATTTTTTTACCATAAGCATTCATTATTTGTGTACTAAAAAACAGTACAAGTAAAAAATACTATCATTAGGGGAAGCTGGGTGAAGGGTATACTGGAACTCTTTCTACTGTCTTTGCAACTCTTCTGTAACATTTAAATTATTTCAAAATAAAAAGTTTTAAATATGTTAGCCTTGAAAACACTATAAGATTATGGGGGGAAACTGATGTCATAAACATCTTCAGGTAAATTGGGTTTACATAGGCTTTCTGTCCTAGCCAAGATGGAATGGCAGGGACCAAATTTACCTGCAACTTGAAATAACTAAAAAACTGTGTAAGAAATATGAAGTAATGGTTTTCAGGACACTGGACAATAGACAAGGAAAGTCAGTGATCTCCAAGAGCTGGGAGGTGGGATCTATCATCACCCAGGCTCACTGCATAGAGAGAGTCCCCAGGCTGTGGCATAGGGACAGGGGACCCAGCTGAAGCCTTGGTGGTCTCCCTGAGTCGAGGAGATGGAGCTGGCAGTTTAGGGAGACCAAGGGGACTAGATTTCACATGGCAGTGTACAGAGGGGCAGCTGTACAGAGAGAGAATTCCAGAGAACTACAAAGCAGTCAACTAAGTAATGAACAGTACATTCACGTGAAGAACTGGAGAAATAACCACCTTAAATGACTAGAAGGAACAATCCTTGCAGGTCACACAGCACTGAAAATAGTGCCTATTTCCACAAGCCAGGCTGAAAAACTCCTAATTCACAGAGCACTGGGTAGAATACACAGGAAAGTTTTATCTCAGTAGTGGGGAATACTACTTCAAATCTCAACAATAAGTCATAAAAGCAAGAGCCAAAAGTATCAAGCTGTTTCCAAGTTACTTAGCCATGTCCCAGAATAAAGATCAAGAATATTTATAGAAATATAAAAATATCTAGGGCTCAACAATGTCTGGCATCAAATGAAAAACTGTCAGGCATGCAAAGAAGTAGGAAACAAAGACCCACACTGAGGAGATAAATTGATCGGTTGAAACTGACCCAGAGCAGACATAGATGTTAGGATTAGCAGAGAAGGACATCAAAACAGTTATTATAACTGTATTCCTATATAGTATATGTTCAGGAAGCTAAAGGAAAGGTTAAACATGTTAAGTGGGAACATAGAAAATATAAAAAAACTCAAATCAAATTTCTAGAGATGAAAATTACAATGTCTGAGATTGGACTAATGGAAGAATAGACACTGTAGATGAAGGACTAGAGAACTTGAAGACACAGCAATAGAAACTATCCAAAACTATCCAATAGAAACTAGACAGAAAAAGACTGGAAAAAAAATTAACAGAGCATCAGTGAGCCACGAGACAATTTTAAAGAGCCTGATTTATGTGTAATAGAAATCTCTGAAGGAGAATGGGAGAAAACTGAGAAACAAAAAATTATTTGAAGAAATAATGGCCAACACCTTCCAAATTTGGTGAAAATCATAAATCCACATATCCAAGAAATGCAGCAAACCTTGAGCACAAGAAACATGAAGAAAGCTACAGCAGAGTATGTCACAAATTGCTTAAAAGCAATGATAAAGAGAAACTCTTAAAAAAAGACAAGTTATGTACAGAAGAACAGAATGATAGCCATTATTTTTGTCTGGAAACAATGGAAGAAAGGAGTAGAGAACTTTTGAGGATTGAAATTTTAAAAATGTCCTGTCAACCCAGAATTCTATACCTAGAAAAAATATTCTTCAAAATTGAAGGTGAAATAAAATCTTGTTCAGATATATTAAAACCAAGAGTCCATCTCCAGTCCATTTCCTTCTTTGGACAGAAGGGACAATGACATAAAATGGAAATGTGGATCTAGATAAAGGAATAAACTGTACCAGAAATGTTCATTTCATGGCTAAATAGTAAGATTTTTAAATTATTTAAATCTTTTTGAAAGATTGGACTGTTTGAGTGAAAAAAGATAACAATGTAGCGAATAAGGAATTTATAAAATATGTAGAAGTAAAATGTATGACAATAGCACAAAGGAGTGGAGAAGTGGGGCCTTCTGTTGTGAGGTTCTCATACTATCTGTGAAGTGTAAGCAAGATAAGTTACAGCATGTGCCATGTGCTTTCTGTTGTTGGGATTGAGAGGAGAACAGACCAGAAAGGGATTACACAGGTCAGGAGCACCTGGAAACAGTGCTCCCAGGAAAGGACCTAGCAGGAGATGGACCCCACCCTGTGGTCAGACAACACTGTAGGACAAGGGGAAGAGGCCAAAGCCAGCCTTGAATAAGCCACACTTTCTAAGACTCAGAACTGAATTTAAGACTGGCAAAAGGGTCTTTTCCAGAATTCCTTCTCACAGGCTCCTCCTTCAGCATTCATGCGTATTATCCCAGAATATAACCAAATAAGCTTCCCAATTCCCAGCAGATGTCTATCACATTTGATATTTTTGAAGCCAAATATCAGAATGTCATAAGGTAAGACATTTAGATTGAGAAACTGTTCTGTGAGATTGAGGGGTAAGATAGAATAAACAGTGAAAGGAAGGCATGATTCAAAGACCAGATCAGCGTCGATGTGGAAAAGGCTAGATATCGTGAAATAAATTTTAATCAAGAGTAGGATCCTGAATATACAGAGAAATAACACAAAGAAGCCCACAACCACATCTTGGTATATTAGGTTTCTCTACATCTAATAAAACATCTAGGCTGGTAGATATCACCTCACACCAGTTAGGACGGCCAACATCCAAACGACTAGGAACAACAAATGCTGGTGAGGATGCAGAGAAAGGGGAACCCTCCTACCCTGCTGGTGGGAATGTAAGCTAGTTCAACCATTGTGGAAAGCAATATGGAGGTTCCTCAAAAAACTAAAAATAGAAATACCATTTGACCCAGGAATTTCACTCCTAGGAATTTACCCAAAGAAAACAAGTTCTCAGATTCAAAAAGACACATGCACCCCTATGTTTATTGCAGCACTATTTACAATAGCCAAGATAAGTGTCCATCAGTAGATGAATGGATAAAGAAGAGGTGGTACATATACACAATGCAATACCATTCAGCCATAAGAAAGAAACAAATCCTACCATTTACAATAACATGGATGGAGCTAGAGGGTATTATGCTCAGTGAGATAAGCCAGGCGGAGAAAGACAAGTGCCAAATGATTTCCCCCATTTGTGGAGTATAACAATGAAGCAAACCTGGAGGAACGAAACAGCAGCAGACTGACAGATTCTAAGAAGGGACTAGCAGTTACCAAAGGGGATGGGTGGGAGAAGGTGGGTAGGGAGGAAGGGAGAAGGGGATTGTGAGGTATCATGATTGGTGCACATGGTGTGTGTGGGGTCACAGAGAAGACAGTGTAGCCTAGAGAAGACAAGTAGTGACTCTGTGGCATCTTACTACACTGATGGACAGTGACTGCAATGGGGCATGAGGGGGGGACTCGATGATATGGGTGAATGTAGTAGCCACATTGTTTTACTTGTGAAACCTTCATGGAAGTGTATATCAATGATATCTTAAAAACAAACAAACAGAAAAACAACATCTAGGCTAGGAGCTTAGGAAGAAAGCCTTACCTCCATTTCACTGATGAAAATCCCAAGACACACAGAATTATTTGTTCAAAGATATGATCAATAATCAAAATCAGGTCTAAGACTCAGGCTTCCTGACTTGCAGTTCAGAGTTCCAGTGATTTTTGAGTCAGTGAGTCTTTCAATCTTTTTAATGAGGTATCTCAGCAGAAAAGTGAGCAAATAAAGGGTGAGGAACTGAACACACCAACATAACTAATGCCCAGATCAAGAAAAAGAGTATTTCCATGCCCAGGAGTCCCTTCCCACCCTTTCCAGTCACTTTTTCCCATAAGTAACCACTCTACTGACTTCAAAGAATGCATATTACTTTTCCTGCTTCTGTACTTTTTAGAACCAGAAAAACTAAAATATTATATATACTTTTGTGTCTGGTTGCTGTAGTTAAACATTATTTTTCTGAGGTTCATCTATATTATTGTATATTCAGACAGACTATTCATTCTCATTGCTGTATAATATCCCTTTATTTGAAATAAAACCCTTTTTTAATACTGCCATTTATTTATTCCTCCTACCAAATGCCAAGGGCATTTGAGTAGTTTCCAGTTTGGAGCTATTACAAAGAATGCTGTCATGAAAATTCTTTTGGGTGTCTTGTGATGAATATATGTACACACTCCTGTTCAATATATACTTAGGACTGAAATTGCTGAGTCTTAGGATATGTATATGTTAAGCTTTAATAGATATCATAATTGTCAAATTTAAATTGTGGCTATCAAAGTTTAAAAATCACCTGACTATACAATTTCGCATTGTTTATATCTGGATGTCAGTCTTATATTGCTGAATGATTGTCTTCTCTTGGTTAGATCATTGAGGAGCAGCTCATGACTTGAATTCCCTTTTATCTCTGTTGCTGGGCACTCAGGGCTAGTTAGGTACAGAGCACCTATTATGTGAATGCTTTCTTATTCAAACGCACAAAAAAACTGCATAGACATGGCTCCACTTACAGAAAATACACTGACTCAGACACATGGAAAAGACACAAAATGTCTCAATAGAAAGCATAACTAAGCCAAGATTGGTTAAAAAAAAAACTTGAGAGCAGAGCTTGTGGCTTATAAATCTTTGTATCCCTCAGAGTACCTACCACAATACCCTTCCCATAGTTGCTGTTCAATAAACATTTGCCAAATTAATGGAATCAAGGTAGGAATGATCATGAATTGCTTCTATTACGTATAGCTCAAAGAAAAATGCATTTTGGGATAGGAAAACATGATGAATACAGAATTGGGTAAAAGTTGGAGGAAAATACGCCTTATGCAACTCTCAGAAAACATTTCATGTAAGGAAATTTTCTGGCCACTCTTCCCAAGACAGAAAAATCCTACATCTTTTGCCCTGATGCTAAACAATGTAAAGCTGAAGAACAGACTGTGAGGGCTGGTGGAGTAACTTTACTCCTCGGTAACTAGAGGCACTAGTAGAAGCAAGATTTGGAAAGTTTTATTAACACCAAATACAAGTGTTTCTCTAGGAGACCCAGCCTCAAAGACTCAAGGTAAGAGCTGGGGTGGTAGTGGGTGCGCAGGCGAATGGAGGGTCTGACCTCTGGCACAGGGTCCAGTTTCTAGGAATTAGGGCTGAGCTTCTCTGTTCCTGCAGCAACAAAGTTCACAAAGACAGGCTAAGTCAGAGGAGACAAACATGAGACACGGAGGCTTTTCCCAAAAGGGGTGTTTGGAGAAAAGGAGAGCTTTGAAAAGAGAACTGAACTTGACAGTGTCTTGAATCCCTTGGCCGATCCTCCTTCCCAAGCAGACGTGGGCATTTCTGCTGAGGACTACACAAAGGAATGGACTTTCGTCCATTTCAAAACCAGATAGAGTGAAATATAAACCTCTGTGGGTTTTGCTCAGTGGCATGTTTTGATATTTCACAGGAAATCAAATTTCTGCCAAGGAAAAGTCAAGAGTTTTTGGTTGGGGCCCAAAGGACCATTTCAAACTTCTCATTCACATGCAAGAGGGTAATATAAGGTTTCTGACGCATTCTGTAAACCATGGTATCTCCCCTTGCTTAAAATCAGAAAAACCCAAGAATACTTTTTAAATAGACAATGAGCTCAAAGAGACACATTGCAGCCTTCTTGCAGGAAAGGAGGATAATAACCTCTTCTCAGGGCCACTGCAGAACCCAGCCCCACTGGGCTTTACAGAGAAAGGGAAGGAGGTGAGGGAGGGGGTGCAGCTGGGGGAGGGCTGGTGGAGAGAAGGGAAGGGAAGACGAGGGGAGAGCCAGGGAGGTCAGAGGCAAAAAAGGAAGGAATGTTTATGGAACACTCGCTCTGTGCCAGGTATTTTATGTAAGGTATTCATTTGATTCTCAAAGGAATTCTACAAGGTAGGTAATATTGTTATGGGCAAAAAAATGAATCCTTGCCTGAATTCGCATGGTCAGTGCCCCTTGCCCCTGGGAAAGTGGGGTGCCTGCTGTGGGCCCATGTTACAAGAGGGCTTTGCTATGGCCTTCCTGTGGCCACACCGTTCTCCAAGAAGTGAAGGGTCCTAGGGCCAAGGGCATGTGCCTATCCAGACCAATGTGCCCCCCGCCCCCCACTAGACGCTGCTGCAGGTACCTGGAACCCTGGAATTCCCTGCCCAGGTGGCCCTGAGCCTTCCTTCCAGCTCTGCACAGGCCTCGTCCCAGGGTCCTTACTCCTGAGGAGGTGTGGGATGTTGGTGTGTGAACTCCCAGGCTTTGGGGCAACTGAGGGGGTGCCATTGGCAGGGGTGTGTGGACTGGGTGTCTGCACATGTGTATGAGGCCTCTTGTGATGCTGGTGGGGGGAGGGCGGGAAGAGAAGGGAGGGTCAGGCACAGATGGGGAGGAGGCTGGCGACCGGGTCTTCCCATCCATCCTATCAGGGCAAAACTCCAAGGAGTCTGAGAATTCTAAACCACAGCTGGCCTTCCGTGTCATTCTGAAGGTATATTTGTCAAGGAAGGAGGCTAGAACTTATATTTAACAGTTTGTTATATATACAATTCTTCAATATTTATATTCAATAATTTTAACTCTTCAAGATTGATACATGGCATGGGGGTTTTCACTTGGGCTCTTGCCTGGGTCCTGCAAACGGTGGCGGTGGGCCTCCCTCCAGTCAATAAAGAGGTGGAGCTGGTGGGAAGCAAACTCAGTTCTGTTCACTGCCAAGCTGAGGGCTTCTGACCCCTGAGCCCTGACTCCACAGAGAAGTCGGGGGCAGGAGCAGAGCTGCTAAGTGGAAGTCATCTTATTTTCTAGGCGTCATCCCTGACAATCTCTCACTGCTGGTCCCGAGCTGCTGGGAGTGTACAGTGCCGCCCTTGGAAGGCCACCCTCCCTATGGGCTCAGTTTCCTCCTGTGGGACATGAGGGGCCTGGATGACCTCTCAGGGGTCATTCAACTTGTAGACACTAGGAGTCTAAGGCATAATAAAACCCATTTCCTAATTGTACTGGGGGTCTCAGCAATGGGTCTTTTAAGATTGAAAAGTGCTTTAAGGAATCACAGTAAATCATAAAGACCATTATGGTGAAGGGGATAGAATGCAGATCACCTTAGACTACTGAGGGGTCTCCTAGAGGACTTAAGCAATCAGTGTGCTGAAAGGCAGGGGCAGGGACAGCAGCAGGGGAAGAGGGGGAGCCTCGGCACCTCCAGGTGCGACAAGAGGCCCAGGTGAGCTTCCGTTGTGGCCGAGAGGGCCTGGCCCCAGGAAGCAGCCAGCCCTCCATCATGGCTCCCTCCTGTCTGGTGTCTTGAAAAAGAGGGACCAGGAGGCAAGGGGCCGACCCAGGTCAGGAAGGAAGTACCTATGGCCCCTGGCAGCCGGAAGCAGGGCTGAGGGAAGGAGGGTGGGCAGGTCCAGGGAAGGGCAGGACCCTGACTGGCTTCCAGGGGGATTCCCAGACATGAGTGCCCCCATCACACACGGGGAACAGCTCCTGCGTCTCGACCTCATTCCCCTGCTCCCTCTCTGTCCATGGCGAGTCCTGCCCCCCTCCCCCTGCAGTCTGTTCTGCTCTTTCCTACCCGTTAGTCCGAAGCATCAGCTTAGTGTGGAGGGTCTCAGTGGGCGGCACATCTCCCTAGCGAGGCACACTGTTCTCTTGTCCCCTACTCCAAGCCACTGATAATTAGGCCCGGATGAGGCATAACCCACCTGCCCAGGACTCCATGCTGGGGCGGTCTGTGGCCCCCACGGGCCTGGGTCCTGCTGCAAGGGCGTGCCGGTGGGAGGCGGGGGCAGGAGATAATTTTCTCTTTCCACATTGCTTAACATCATTTATACTCCTGGGTCTTCTACAGAGCAATCCAGATAAAAAGCAGGTGTGGTGGAACCTGGTAAGACCTCCTGGCCTCTAGATACATGCTCTTGGTTTCCCAGAGGATCACATCTCACCATCCGTCCTCCTCAGTGGAGCTTAAGCATCTAAGTATCACCGGTGGAGAAAGGTCAGGTGGTGGAGGAGGCCAGAAACAGGGTTTGTGTGTTGGGGAGAAGCACTTCTTGCTCAAGTGGGTAGGACCCAGCCTTCCCTCAGCGGCACCCTTGGCTAAGGCAGCTGGGCCAGACAGCATGGACACAGAGTAACCTGGGACACGCGAGCAGAACCTGGAAGACATGCAGGCTGGAGTCTTGGTTATGGTGGAGACAAAGGCAGGCCTGGGGAGCATATACTGCATGGAGGCATAACTCTTTGACAGGCTGAAGGCCTCCAGAAAGAGCGAGACATGTTGTTACAGGCCGTGTGCTCAGTGGCAGAGTCGTGGGTAAGGCAGGGGTATAGGGGTTGGATTCAGGGTGGGATAAGAGTTGATATATGAGGAGATAAGACCAAGGCCACCAGGTGTGGCTGTGTAGGCCGTGCCTTCCTCCTGCATCTGTGAATGATGTGAATTGGAGGGGGCCAGGCGGTAGCCATGGCTAAGTACTGTGACTGAAATACACACAAAGAGATCTAAAAGGAAAGTGAGAGGGTGATTCTTTCTGACTCTGTGTGTATGTGGCTGGGGGGAGATAAATAACTATATTTATTCTTTCAATACCTCCTCTAGACCTTTATTCTGCATGTTCCCCCTCTTTTGCATTGGCAAAAATCCTCCCTTTTTGACAGAGCATCATAACTGCTGGAAGGATCTTGGCCCCATAATTCTCTGACATGCTTAAGACTTGGCAGACTCACAGGAAAATGAGGTCATGTAACACAAACCTTGTAATGATGGAAACCTGGGCTTTCTAGGGTGGGTAGCAAGGCAGGAGTTGGGGAGCAGGGAGTAACCTGGGACATAATTCCAGCTGTCCCAAGTACCCAAGCTGGGAGCCTCTCCTGTCTTGGGGAGGTGTGATACACAGGGGCCTATTACTCCTGTGAATGGGTTTCACACCACAGAGAGAACGGGAGGATGGCCAGGTGGGCCTGCCTTTCCCAGCTGCTTTGCATGTAAGATCTGAGTGAGTTTATTTTAGAAAGGCATTATTGCAGGACAGCTCTGCTGTGGCTCACACGTACCTGGGAACAGCGCTGGGCTAGTCCATCACAGACAGTGGAGCAATCAGACTTGTCCCCAGGAAACTTAGCTGCCCACGAATAAGCTTGTGAGCCTTCTGCTCCCGCCCTCTGGAGCTGCCAATGCACATTCTTGCACGGCAGCAGAATAACAGCTGCAGGTCTCACCCCACCTCCACGCCTGAGATCTGGGAGCTGCCTTCTGCCAGGAAGACCTTTGAGAAGGTTTGTTTCCAGCACTACAGAATAGACGGCACTTATACAACAAGCTGCTTCTTGATGAACAAAAAGAAATGACATTTCTGTTCCAGTTCTAATCCTTCTCTGCGGGGAGCCTATCTTTCTGGTGCTGTTTTTAAAAGTAGCTCCCTGTGTCTCTATAGAGGTGTGGTGTTTGCTGTGAAGAAGCAAAAGGGAGACCTCCTTTCGTTCTGTTCAAAGCTTTCCTATTGCAGGGGGACAGGGGTCTGCCTGACCAAATGCAAACGCGGGCCTGAGTGTGGACTGGGAAGGACTGCCGAAGCTAGCATCTCGTTTCAGCTCTGTTTCCAATGTGTGTAATACCTCTGAGGTCCTGGGCTAGATCATATCACTTTTCTGCTTTTGTTTTTTGTCTGTTAACTTGGGGTTGATGTCTGCCTTCCCCTTGGGGTTAAGATAAAGTCCTGAGGGTGCTTTGAAAGCTGAAAGTGCAGTAGGCTTATTGTACAGTGCCCTAAAATCAATGCTAGATTAGTCTTCCAGACTGGGTTAGTATATTAAGAAGCTACTATGTACCAGGAATTTTATTAGCTGCTGAGAATATAAAGATGAATGTTATGTGGTTTCTATTTTCAAATGTACTGAATTTTAAATACTTTGTATATACTTGTAGTTGGTACATATACGTGTGTGTTCATGAGCTAAGGGACATTTCACTTCCATCTACCTTTGGAATCAAGACTTGACATATAAAACCACACATACACACACACTGGTCCTCACTCCTGTCCCCACTATGACTCTGTGGTCACTATTGCTCTTCTGTCTGCAGCTGAGCTAAGCTGGAGTGGGGCACAGAGGCCCCTCAGATGGTCCAGTCAGTGTGACATGCAGGTGGCTGCCTTGAAGACAAAAGGGATTTGGTACTCTCAACACTGGAAGCTTTAAGGGTCTTGGAGGGGTTTGGGTGTGGCTCAGTGGGGGGAGGGGAAAGCCTGGAGTCTGTCAGGTCTGGGTTATTGGTAACCAGCCCCACCAGTTGTTGATTTTATTACATTACTTTCAGCAAGACTGAGCCTCAACTCTCTGCCTATAAAGTCCACACCCCCACACCCCCCACAAAATGCTCTTCTGAGGATTAAATAAGATTCTGACAGCAGAGTGCCAGACAGAAGAGGCATTCCCCAATGCAGACCCCTTCTCTGTCTGCCTGGATCGCTTATTCGTCATGCTTAGAAACAGTGGAAGTCCATCACTGAGTCAGTGCATGCAGATTTTTTGAGCATGCGCTATGGAGAGGCACTGCCCCAGATGTGGGATGTGGCCAACCACAGGGTGCCTGCTCTCCGGGAGCTCATCTCCCAGCCTTGGTGCTTCTCAATCACAAGATTCTCCCCGAGGACACAAGGGACCCTTGAAATCCCAAACAAGCATATTGACTTGGCCCTGTTCTTCTGACATAGAACAGTTGATTGGGCTTTATTTTATGAATACTACCTTACTCTCATTGCTGTCTGACATCTGGGAGAGAATTAAGTCATGATTTGCCTCTCAGCTTATTCCTAGGGTTTGCTTTCCAAGTGAAACAGTTGCTCTCAAGTTGCCCCCAAAAGAGTGCCTGTGAGGGTGCCACAGGCAGAGGGGCGCGTGATAAGGCAAGGGCCTCCCCCGCATTTGCTGGCTTGGGGAACGGAGAAGGGCCTTGCCTGCAGGAGGGGCCTGGCTGTGCACTTGCCCTAGAGCCGAGTGGCAGCGCTGGGCCCTGGGCTGGGTTTCCATCTGATCGTGCTGCGGGTTGGCCCAGGACCTCAGGTAGTTCTGGCTCTCTGCCCCTAAGTGGCCTTATCTCGCACTGAGCCCGTCACTGGCTCCATTGGCTGGGGGATTTTTTTATGAGGACCACACAAAGTTAACAAGAGGTTTCCTTGAATAAACAGGCACATGCACACAGACAAATGCAACATTTCACAGTAACAAAAATATTACCAGTGTGGGACCATCTCACCATTCATTTGTTGATATCACATTTCTATCCTCTTTATGCTCATTCTTCCCTGAGCCGTTAGTTTTCCTTGGCAGAGAAAATGGAACCTACTGCCAGTTGCAAAACTGGGTCTCTGGACCAGAATTTAGCCAGTTGCTTTTGAGATTATGAAAACAAGGAGAGTTGTTTTACAAGGGAGACGAAGGGAACATGTGGGGAGGAGAGAGAAGGTGGACATGCAGGTTTTGCTCAGTGTCTTAGACAAACCATCAGACTTTGTGGTGCAGGAATGAGGTGAGGCCAGGCTAGAAGTCAGCCTGGCTGGGTGAATCCCCGTATTTGCATGTAGCCAGGTGACCTAGAGGACGGGTGACTGCACCTTCCATCATCCAGGGCAGGTGACGGAATGGCGGGAATGGCTCTCCTTTGGCACATAGGGCCTGACGTCCCACTGGAGCCTGGGGGGCTGCAAGGCCAGCCTCAGGTGGGAGAGGTGGGACTCAGTCTTCCCCCAGTGCCCTGGTGCCCTTGGACAGGCTGAGCCTGTAACATTTAACTTGGAGGCAGTCCAGCCAAGGCCTCCCTGTGTCCTCTTCCCATGGCGGGAGCAGGCCTGGAGCCTCCTGCCCTACTCCCTCCCTTTCTGCCTCTGCTGCTAGGGAACCCCAGCGTGAGGTTCTGTTAATGGAAAGGCACCAGAGAGCCTGTGGAGAGGCAACCAGCCCAGAACAGAAGCCTGTGGGCAGAAACACCCAGGAAGGGAGCTGACATTTACTGAGTGCAGTGAGTCAGGGACAGAAGAGGGTCGGGCTATGCATCCTGAGATGACTGGGCTCACGTGCTGGCTCTGCTACTCACTTGCTGTGGAACATTGAGCAAATCACCTCTCTGGGTCTGGTTTCCTCATCTGAAACTCGTGGAGGAGCAGTTGGGAGTTTGGGTTGTGGACATCAGAAACAGACTGGTTCGCTTAAACAAAGGGGGACTTCAGGACTGGATATAAGCAGCTCACAGAATGACAGAAATTGTTGCAGAAAGGGGAGATTGGAAACATGAGGCCCCAGCATCGCTCCGGGGATCCCAGAAGCCAGAACGGAACCCAGGTTGTATCCCAGGTGGGGATGAATCAGACCCAGTCAAGAACCCAACTCTGGGAAATAGAGCTGATTGGCCTTTTGGGGTCACATGACCACCCGTGGCTAGGGAGGCTATGAGACAGTCTCACCATATGGCGCACAGTAGGACAAAGATCGCTCCCCAGAATGGAGCTGGGGGCAGAACCTGAAGAAAGCATGTATGGCTGCTGGGGCCAAAATATCACAGAAATCCGAAGAGGCAGATAATGACCCCCAGGGATGGGGCCGTTATGAGGAAGGAATGAGATCCCACAGTAAAGCCCGTAGCACATGCCTTCTCTGTTCCAAGGGGTCAGCAATGTGCAGCTGTCCCAACTATTACTTACCTCAATCCTCAGCAACTCTGTGACATGTTATCCCCATTTTCCGGATGGAAAACTGGGACCCAAAACCGGTAAAAAGATTTGCCTAAGATTGTTAAGAGCTAAGCAAGATTTTGACCCCAGCATTGCCTCCGGAGCCAGCTACATAAACCGCGAAGCCTTGTGCGAAGTGAGAACAAGGGACTTCTTGTTCAAAAAGCAGGAAAAACACTGTTAAGGAAACTAAAATAGAAAGGTTTTTCCTTTCCTTCAGTGCCTGCCTTTCAACTGTCTTGGTGTTTTTTGTAATTTAATGTCACATTAAGTAAAGAAAAACTTAAAATTTAAATTATTAGCGTAATCATACAGGTCTTTAAATAGTGTGATGACAGTTTTAAATGTAAATAAAAGTATTTAATTTCAATGTGAAATCACCAAATCACCAAGCGATCCTAGAGATTTTACTGGCAACCAAGCCCCATGTTTTCCAGCATAAGTGGTTGGCTAATTCAGGGAAGTAATATGAGGAAGAAAGGATAGAGTTGCCTGAATGTTCCCGCTTCTAGAAGAACATCATTGCCTTCTTTCATTGCATTTCACGCAAGTTCTGATTGGATTGAAAAGCATGGCCTTTTGGGGTTTTCAGTGTCATAGATATAATGCACTTACCTTGCCCTCACATTGAGTCTCACTGAATTCCATGCATTATCCTCCAGATTTCTGTACGCATGGGGCATCTTGAACACTATATGCACTGGAGCAGTGAGGAACAGATGATGTGCATGTTGCTGGCGTCTCCTGAACTTGCATGTCTGCTCGTGAGCATTTTGCACAGTCCTTTGGACTTCACTTGAAAAACACAAAATGAAGGATAAAATTATAAGACTGTCAGGACAGTGACAGTAGAGGCTTAAACCAAGCCTCTGACCATGCTTGCCTCTGACCTCAAAGCCTTGGCTTTTAGAACACGTGTTCCCCCCACCCTCTCGGCACCAAGAGTTAACAAGCTTCTTTTCATTTGGGTTTGCTTTTTGCTCCATGAGAGAAGCCCTGAGTTCTGCTACTTCAGCTCCAAGAGCTGAGGGAACCCTGGGCTAAGGGAGATCCAAGCAGGTGAAGGGATGTGTGCACAGGAACCCCTTCGCACAGAGCATGGAGCCACAGGGACTGGGGTCCAAGACAGCATATTCTTTCCTGGGCAGTAGTGTCCATACTAAGCAGAGCATGGTGAAGGAAAGACACAGGACTGCAGCCAGAATCTTTACTCACTGAGTGAAAAGCTCAAATATATTTGCCCTGCTTCAGATGGAGAGGTTGCTGGTTGAAAGGACAGGTGTCCCACAGATGGCCATGTCACAGCCTCTGGGCTGCAGGTAGCACCCAACATAAGCTCTCAGGGACATTAAGCATCCACAGGTTGAGTCTTGGGCCCAGAGCATAGTGGGGTGACTTGCCAGCTGGCCCGTCCTCCCCGGGAACACACCTCCAGCTCTGTGAGCTGAGCTGCTGTGTCTCTCAGAGCATCAAACCTGTGGCTATGTCAGCACAGAGCAGCTCAGCCAGGATCCCTTCTAGTGGCCTATAGGTCAGTTCTGGACACTCCCTCCTCAGAACCCAACCTCCTTGGAATCTGAAGAAACGAAAATCTCCCCCACCGCCACAAATCTCCACCATCAGTGGGTGCTTCCTGGAGATTTTACTGGCAACCCAGCCCCATGTTTTCCTGGTGAGCCACTGAAGTGACCAGCAGGCCCTTTAATGGGGGTGGGAACATGTGACAGGCAGAGCAAAGAGCCATTTCTCCTTTGACCTTAAAGGAAAGAGAGTGAAGAGGACTTCGGTTTCTTTTCTGTTTCAAAAACACCAACAAGGACAGTGACTTGTGACTCAGTTTTTATCTGCACAGTTGAGGAAATGCTTTACATTCCAGAGGAGGGGAAGAAGGGACTAAAACGGGAAGCGAGATTACCAACGTGTAATGGCCATAATGGCCTTTAACATCCCTGGGCCTGCCACCCACCAGCTACACGGCCTAGCGGGAGGCCTCCCCCAGCCCCTCGGCTCCTGAGTCTGTGACGTGGGGGGCCGGGCCCCACGGACTCTCGGACTCTCGCGTGAATGGCAGTCATGCAGTATGTGAAGCGCTAAGCAGACCCCCCATAAATGGAGGCCGTGCACTTCGTTATCGTCATAAAGGGGTTTCACAAACTCCTGAGAAGCAGGTTTGCTCCTTTAAAGCAAATAGAATTGATAGGGACAATAACCTTTGCCTTCTCCAGCTACAGTATTTTTACTTGAGAGAAAAGAGCCATTGTGTCAGAGAACAGGAAGTAAGACTTGACACTAATAGTTCATCTACCAGCTCTGCCGCAGGGAAAAGTCTTGCTCAACACCCTCCTCCTTTAAAAGCCTGTGGAAGCTCCGAGTCCCTGGAGAGCCCGGGGGCAGAAACAGGCCCTTTCCAGACCCACAATAAACCGCTGGTGGGGAGCCCAGTGGCAGGTGGGTTGCCGCTGCTCTGGGTGGGGCGGCTGAGAAGGCCTGTGCGGCATCGCCTTCCAGCACGGGCCTCCCCCTGCCCACACAGGAACCCCATGCACCCCGCAGGAACGCCATGCTCACGAGTGCCTCTCCTTTTGTTCTGAAATGTGCGCTGCAAGCCTGCAACAGCCTGCATTGACCTGTCTGACAAATGCTCCAGGAGCAGGTCTGTGCAGCCCAATGGCTGTGTAGCGGAATAAATGTTTGAGAGCTCCAGTTTGGAACCGTCTGCAGTGAAATCGCCATGCACCCCGCCTCCTGGCTTGGGTCAGAAAGTAAGGGCTGAAAACCCACTCTCGAGAGTACATGTTTACAGTTTCTTGTGCAGGTCTTAGAAGTGTATTTGGTGCTGGTGGGCGGTTGGACTGGACCAGGTACAGGACACTGTCTAATAAAGTAAAGTATTTAAGCTCTGCATGCCCGCCCCTGCCCCATGAGGCTCGGGAGCACTCAGGGCATTCTCATGAAGCTGCTGAGGAGGAAGGAGCATTGGTAGCCACACTCTGAACACAGGTGCTGCCAGAAAAATTCTCTTTCCTTACAGCGGCTGGCTGCTTCGGGTCAGTGGGTCTGCTCATTTACACGGCCTAGAACAAATCTGGCCTCCCGGCTCTTCCTGACCCCACCACAACACACAGCCTTCTTTGCGTAGGCTCTGGGATTGGGGGGAGGGCACTAGCCCCACAGCAGAGACAAACGTATCTGGCACCTATGTGAATGGGTATCTGGCTCACATTCCAACTCTTCCAGGAAGCCTTCCTTGGCTTCTCTAGATGAGATGAAGTGGATTGCTCCTTCTTAGAAAAATAACGCACAATGGATAACCTGGACCATAAATGTACCCATGGTTAGGAACACAGTCTGCCTGGTTTCAAATCCCAGCTCTCCCTAATTCACTAGGTGTGTGACCATGGGCAAATCACTTAATTTCTCTCTACCTCCTTGCTTTAAAGGAATAATGAAAATGCTTAGTTTATAGAATTGTGGGGAAGTACACGATTTAACATATATAAAGTACTCAGATCAGTGTCTGGCCTAGAACAAGCTGTGGACAACAGGCTATTACAATCATATAACTTTTTTGTGTAAAGTACACATAAAGCAAACAGTTTTAACCATTTTCAAGTGTATAGTTCAGTGGCATCAAGTATATTCCCATTGTTGTGGGAACCGTGTGCCTATGCATTGCCAGAACATTGCCATCATCCCAAACTGAACCTGTCCCATCAAATAGCTTCCCATTTCTCTCTCCCTGAGCCCCTGGTAACCTCTGTTCTACTTTCTGTTTCCAATCATACCTTTTGATTATATAATATCTGATTTTCTTTATTCAACAAATACTTATTGAACACTTATTTTGCAGTTGGAACTGTAAAGAATCTGGGGACACAGTGGTCATCAAGATTGCCAGAACTTATCCTTTATGGAGTTTTTATTCTAGTAGTAGTTTGAGACTGGCAGTCAGCAAATTGATACACAGGACAGTCTCAGAGATGTCAGCTATTGTTGAGAAAAGTATCCAGAATTTAGAAATAGGCAAAGAAGAGTGCACTATGTTCTTTCAAAGTTATACATGGGCTTTGAGAGCCCCACACAAAGATTATTTCATGCTCCAGAGGATGTACCTGTTTGACTTGACTTACGTATTTACTATTTGATTAGAATCCAGGCCCTGGGAAGTTACATGGTAGCTTGTAGATTTCTAGCGGGTAGGAAGACTATCCCAAAGATTATGGTTTTATTATGCTGTAGAACATTAACCATGTTTGTATGTAACCTAGAAACTCATGGTATTGTTTTTTTTAACACCTTTAAACACCCCATTCCTCAAATGCTCTTGGAACCAGCGTTAAGTAATCTTACTGGTTCCTTTATTAATGAGTTATCAGATCTTTGACGTGTGTTTATTCTATTTCTGTATGAGAACCATGTCTGACTTTTAAAAATTATACTTGGACACTATGAAGAACATAAACCAGGACAAGGGGATAGAACAGTGGGAGCTGGCAGCATTTCAGACAGAGTGCCCAGAGACCTCTTTAAAAAGAAGGTGAGATCCGAGTGGGAGCTTGGATGCGGAGAGGGGAACATGCACACCACGATCTAGGAGAAAACTCTTCCTGGTAGGGGAGTGAGCAGGAAGGGCCAGGTGTGCTCCTGGGATTTCGAGACCAACGTGGCCGAGCAGCAGGCAAGGAGAGAGTGGGGGCAGAGAGATCTAGAAGGCTCCAGGTCAGACCCTGAAGGGCCCTGCAGCCATGCTGGGGGATCAGGCCCAGTTTGAAACTGATGTTGAGGAACATGCTGTCTTCATAATGAGAAAGCAAGCATCCTTAGGCCAGGGTCAAGCTTCCTACCCCACTGCCGATGGCACCTCGCCTGTGTTTAACTCAGAGAAGTTAACTGACGTGGGTTCATCTTGCCCTTTTACTCTAAGCCTGCAGCCAGTTGTTTCTTCCCCCAGACCCTTGTCTGAGTCCTGGCTGTGAGACTTTGGGGACAGGGAAGGGGGTGCCGTCAGGACAGGCACAGAGAGGGAGGGCCAGCGCTGGGTTGGCTAGTCAGGAACCCAAGCTGGGAGTCCAGGGCCTTCTAGGAAGTTCCCCCAGGGCCTGGCTTTTGGCTGCAGCCACCAACCAGTGTTTTGGACACAGGTGACCTGGCCGTGGTCCCTGATCTCTGGTGACACATGAGTGATTTTTTCCAGCTCTAAAACCCTCCAGGATTCCCTGAACCCCAATAACGCCCTTCAAATCTCCTTTCCTGCACAGGAGTCCCCAGGCAGTGCTTCTGAAGATGCCCTCTACTGGAACTTGTTTCTTCCATAACCCCCGTGAGGGAAGGGATCCCTGGGGCCAGCAAAGACTGGGGTTTTTTCTGTAGAAATGGAGTCCACTCTAGCACTCAGGGTGCCCTCCATGTGCCAGGCACTATCAGCTGCTGAAAGGTACTGGCACCAACGTGAGAGCGGGGATCATGCCTGTCTCGTTCGCCAAGAGCCCAGTGCACCATGTTGTCTGCACACACTAGATATCCCACAAATGTTTTTTAAATGAATGAATGAAGAAACAAAGATAAATAGGATGTCTGGACCTTAATAAAATCAGAGCAGGGACTGTTCTGTTTCTTCAGAGCACTTCCATGAGCAGGAGTTAATTTATGTCTCTTTAACTAAGCTTAACCTAAAGGGCAGCTGTAAATAGTGTTAAACACAAGAATTCTGGAGTCGGACTACCTGGATTCAATTTGTGGCTCTTCCACTTACCAACTCCGTGATCTGGAGCAAGTTATTTAACCTCTGTGCCTTAGTTTCCTCTTCTGTAAAACAGGGATACCTCATACAGTTTTCATGAGGTTAAAATACTTAAACTTTGTAAAGCACTTAATAGAGTGGCTTGCACATACTTTGCACTGTCATTATTTGTTCAAGAAATAAAGGAAAACTTGCTAAAAACTGCAGTGATGTTGAATTGACCACCTAATGAGGTACTGAGCTGACCATAACCAGAGATATGCATTAGCTCTTTAAGATGATTGATGATTATCTACTGAGCACTTAATGTTGTCCAACACTTTACACTTTTTTGTCTTTACAATAATAGTGTGAGTCAGGTATTGTTACGACTGGACTCAGGAAGCAGGGGCTTTGGGACAAGCTGAGGTCCCTTCGTGTGGAGCTGTCCATTCTGAGGTGAGTCCTGCTCAGAATTCAAGGAACACCTGGATGCCTGAGGTCATGTGAGGCATGGCAACCTTGGAGAAAAGGCAGGTGAGCGGTCTGTGGGCTGGAGAGGAGACTCCAGGGCTGGCCAGCACCCAGGGCTCAGTGTTAAGGAATGCTTTGTGCTGGGGCCCAAAGGCACAGGCAGGGCAGCGGGGGCAGGAAGGTGGGGGCAGCTTTTGCAGCAATTAATCAACCAGCAAACCCACCCACCAAGCCAGAGACACACTGTATTTGGCAATGAAGGAAGGGGAGGTGTTGGCAGGTGGCGCCGAAGGTCCCAGGTGCAGGCAATGATTCAGACAGTCAGGGTTGCTCTCTGAAGCAAGACAGTGTCTCTGCAGAAAAAGAGCTGAAAAATCCTGGAGGAAGGAACAGCAGGTAGATGGGATGGAAGATACAGGAGTAGAGGAGCTTTCCTTGGAAAAGAGGGGACAAGCCTTCCACAGTAGTAGCAGCAGAGAGAAGGTGAATGTAGGGACATAGTGGTAAAGAGGAAACCAAAGGGGTTCTGGCTTTGTCTTTACAATAAAAAAGCTGAGCTTACCAAGTTAAGGACATGAGGAAGTGCCGTTGGAGAACTTGACACTCCAGAAAGGCAAAATTTGGAATAAGAGGGGCTGTGCTAGGAGAGCCATGGAGGCAAAGAAATGTTACTGAGTCTCAGGAGCGCCTGCTGGGGAGGGAGGGCAGGAAGTCAGGCTGGGCTGGGGAGGCACGAGTATGCAGGCAAGGAGGCTGCTGAGCCATGCTCCCATGAGAGCTGTAAGTTCTGGGGGCCATAGGAGTGTTCTGTTCACTTAACAGTGATTCTTTCTCTTTGTCGAGCCTTCCTGAAACACTTAGCAGCCATCAGAGATACCTCCCAAGGACATGGGAAGTCTCCTACTGGCCCCAAATGGCTTCACTGGCATAAACCTTTGGAGCACTGTCTTGCCTGAGGATCTCAGCCCTGGACAAGTTCATTATGGATTCAGTGAGGACCAGAAATGACAATGGAATGTTCGTGGGGTAAAAGGGTTTATACCTGGCTTTAATCTCCTGGCGGTAGGTTGAGCCCTGGAATCACATCTGCACCCAGCCGTCCACAGGTCTGTAGTCCACTTCTACCTCTGCCCACAGGGTGGAGCTCTTTATATAGTGACTCAGTCAATAAGTTTATTGCCAACCGGTGTGGAAGCACTAGCATAGCAGCAGGCCAATCACATCATCAAGTAGTTAAGGGTCAGGTGAGGATCGTGGCCATAGGAACTTCCATTTTCCCCACAAGCACTCTCTACCCATCTTGTATCTCCTGTTCCTTTTCCACACTGTCTTTCTGGGAAACCTCAGTGACCAAAGAGGGACATGGCTGCAAAGTCCAGGCTACTTTCTTAGATTGACGTGACACCTCACTTCTAAAGCATTTCCCATAGTTAGCTCATAGGCTTCTAACCGGGCATCAGATAAGCACTGCGACTTCATTTTCCAGGTGGGAAAGTTGACAATCCATTCTGCATCATCTGCCAGCGGCATGAGGCTGTCTGAGCAGTTGTCTTGCTAACAAGGCAAGGGTGTTGGCTTTTGTGGTCTGTAGCGACCCTGGCCCCTAACCTGCAGGGTGGGTACCAGGCAGGGATGGCAAACACTTGAAACATGTCTCATCATGCCTATCTTGCCAGTGGGTTTCAGCCTCAGGGAAGTTTGCTATGGATTCAGTGTGACCAAAAAAAATGACAGCAAAACGTTCTTGGGGTGAAAGGGTTATACTCAACTTTATTTCCAGGTGGCAGGTCAGTCACTAAAATCCCATTCACTCAAAGGAAGTCTGTGTGCAGCAAGCCAGTCTCTGTCTCTGGGTCCCTCTGCCTCCACAGCCGTCCTCTGGGCCGCTCTGTCCTGCACAGTCATCCTGCACAGCGATCCTCTGGGCCTCTGTCCTTGGCACTGCCACCACTCCAGCCTCTGCTCTGCTCTCCTGCAGCCTTGCAGCCCTGCCACCATGTCGTACCCAGAGCACTGGGCGGAGCTCTTTTTATATAGTCAACAGCCATGTATTACCCACAGGTGTGCAGTGAGCTAGTCAACCAGGGCCAGGTGAGAATCCTGGCCACAGGACCTCTCATTTTATCCACAATGCCCAAATCTGACACCAGTGGTGGACACCAATAATCTATTATGCCATGTTTCTTAACACAGTGCTCCGGGCAACATTCTAAAACAACTGCAGTCGGAATTCCTGGTGAATCCTTTTTGCCATCCCAAATGCGGGACAGGTAGCTCCAGCACCATTTCCCTTGTTGTCTGTGAAACAAGATGGCTGCAGGTAGGAGGGTGAAGGGGTGACGTGTGGCTTTGACCTCCAAGCCCCTGTCTTCCCTGCCCCTACTACAGATCTCCAGCGGTGGCTTCTCGCCCACCAGCCGCCCTGCCCCCTCCCCCTCTCCTTGGGTCCCTGAGCTAAGCAGCTACTGGGATCATTGAGAGGAGACTCCAGCCCCACCCACACCTCCCAGCTGGCTCCTCCTGTCTGAGAGGGTTTCCTTAAGGAGGCTGATTATTCCCACCTGTGGATCCTTAGCTTCAGGACGAACATCAGAATGGAAGTGAGACCCTGTATCTGTAACCTTTTTAAATATGACCAAGATCCTACAGACCTAAGATAGTCTTACTTTCATCACCAGCACCAACCTTTCCTGTTGTTTCAACAAGGAACTTAGGGGGCGCAACTCTTTTAGTCTCAAAGAAATAATTCTAATGGTAGAATCTTTAACCTGTACACATATTTGAGAGCAATCCTGGCCTGTGGCTCCTCATGTTGAGCAGAACTAGCATTGTGTTGTGCTTAATAGTAGATAAAGGGCCTGTCGATTTCTTTTAAAATTGCTCTGTTGCTATTTTAGTGGCATCAGCCTTGCTATTCCAGTGAGGCTTTGTTATTTTTCTACCTGGTGACATTGCAAATCCCTTTCTTTCTCCCCCCTTTTTAATCAAAGGCTCATGACGGAGAGTGGCTAGTTGGGTAGGGGAATAGGGTGCAGTCCTGGCTGAAAACATCCAAGCTGGGAGCATCGCCCATCTCTAAGGTGGGGAGGACACAGCCAAGCCCAACTGACCGGTTATTTTTAATCCCATAGATGCAGCATTTGAGAACAAACAGCCTGCCCCTTGGAGGACCTGCCAAATGAGTGCAGGCCTGGACGTGCCAGAATGTGGCCACCCCGGGCCCCTCTAAAAATCAGAGCTGGGTGGCAGAGCATATTTTTATGCAACCTGACTTGCTGTGCCCTCTGCATGCCACCGGGTCCTGTGAGGATGGGGTGGGAGCCCCGTGCACAGAGACCTTTAAAGCCAGTCTGGGCCTAACCTGAGATGGAGCCACCCACCATCCCCTGGGGGTGCCCATCTCATATTGCCCAAAGCTCCCAACCTCTCTGCCTGCTGCCCTTGCCCCACCCCAGCCCCAGACCTCTGAGGCCACTTTGGAGTATTATTTTTTCCTTCCTTTTTTCGTCTTCTCTCTTCTTTCTTTCCTTTATCATCTGTAATAATTCATTGTAGAAGACCCAGAACATTTACGTAGGCAAAAAGGGAAGAAAAGTCCCTATAGCCCCAATGCATGTTCACACATTAGGTGTTTGTTTTTTCAGAACAGGGCATCCCACCCAAGGCCTGGGACTGAGGAAACCAGGGCAGCAGCCCACTCGGGAAGAACACTCATGTTATTGTGCCGTGGGGTCTGCAAGGCTCTGCTACAGAGAAACCCTGAGCGCAGGGCCTGGTCCCGCAGCACTCTTCAATACGAGTGACTTTCCTCTGTATCCTCATCTTTTCCAGCAGGAATCATTTTGCCTGAGGAAGGCTTTGTTTTGGGGCTCACCTGATTCAGAACCTCCCCTGGTTTCCCTTACTGGTTAAGAAGACAGGCCCTGGCATCAAGATGCTTGGGTCTAAATCCTTGCTTAGCCTCTAAAACACTGTGAAATTGGGAAAGTGGCTTAACTTCTTTTGTCCAGTTTCTTCATTTGTAAGACAGGGATGAAGATGGGATACATGTTACAGGTCTGGTGTGAGAATTCAGAGAGCTAGCACATGGTAAGTGCTCAATAAACGCTAGCTTGTATAATTTTTCAACTCTTACAGAACACCTCCTATGTCTCAGGCACTAGTTGAGCTTGATTTGGGACAGGTTAATAAACTTATCTCTTTCTTACTTGATTCAGGTAGGTGCCCAAGGCAGTGGGGAATGAGATGGGGAATAATTTCAGGGGCTTGGAAGTCAGGAGATTTAACACATTTGTGTTATGGAGTCACTGGAGCTCATTAACATATTAGAAAGAGATTATAAATCCTGCTGCTGTAATTCATGCACACACTACTCTAGTTGTTAAAGGCAGATCGTGAGTAATGGGGGTTCACTAAGCTATTCACGCTACTTTTGTGTATGTGAGAAATTCCATATTAAAAAGTGCATACATATACATATGTCTGTGTGCATATTTTATATATACATATATCCTGAAAAATCCACATCACTCTAATTTACTTTCATTCTTTTTCTGCATTATTTTAATATGTTTTTTTAATATGGATCTTTTAAAAAGTTCATCAAGACAATAAAACCATTAAAAATGCATCCCCCTTGAGAAACTGGTGTTGACAGAAGCCATGGCTAGTCTGTAACCAGGTCTTTACTCTGGGCTGGTCATTCTCTGCTGCACTGATGACATGCAGAATGCCCAGCAGAGAGGTGACGGGGACAAAGAGCAGATGCACTGTGGCACCTGGTGCCAGGTTGCCCTCCTTCCTCTGCTTTCCCTCCAAGTACTGGCCTGCAGCCTGTATTCTGGGTCACATTTGTCTCCTCCGTGTCAGTGTAGCCCTTGGTCTGCCCCATGAAGACTCGGAAAACAGAGAAGGTGAAGTTTGGAGACATCCACCCAGATCAGCCCCAGACCTCTCCACCTCAAGTCAGGGGTCCCACATCTGTCCTCTCTCTCTGCCAGGCCGGTCAGCAGGCCGCTCACCTCTTTCCCTCTGGCTTTGGCATCATTCCAGACTTTTGTGACAGATGTCACATCCTTGTCGCTGCACAGAACAGAGTTCACCTGGCTTTTTGTGATCTTCCAGAGCTCTGGTTGGTTTTGTTGTTTCCACCGTTATTATTATAAACAATCACCGCTTCCAACTATGGAGTGATTATTGGGTGCCAAATGCTGTGCATGCAGTCACTGCTTCATTTAATCCACACAATGGCCAGAGAGGTAAATACCATTTTCCCATTTTTCAGATGAAGAAACTGGAGCTTACAGAAGTTGAGTGACTCACCCAGTGTCACAGAGCTAATAAATGGAGATTTAAGTTCTGGGCTCTCTGATTCCAAAGTTCATACTGTTAACACTGTGTGAATTAGAGACTCTTTTTCTACCCAGAAAGAGGAGAGGAAGGTAAAAGAATGGCTAACAGCTCTGTTGTTGTTCTGTGTGTATATGTTAAACAGAGACTAGCATAATGTGGAAACCCCTGCTGTCTGGGCTCTGGTCTTCCATAAAGGGGCCCTGCTATGGGAGGCATGTGAGAGAGACAGAGAAAGAGAGAGGGAGGGAGATAGAGAGAGAGAGAGAGAGAGAGAGAGAGAGAGAGAGAGAGAGAGAGAGAGAGAGAGAGAGAGAGAGAGAGGACATCTAAACATAGCAACAGGACAATCCAGAGGTTGAGGGCTATCCAGTGAGATGCTGACTGTGGCCTTCAGCACACACGGGTTCTGCTTCTGCTCTGACACTCAACTCATCAGCCTTTTACCTTGAGTACCCACTTCCTTTCTCTGGGCCTCAGTTTCCTTATCTTTAAGACAGGGATAACAAAACCTAGGTCGCAGTTAGCAAGCACATTAATTGAGATTGCAAGTGGAAAGTGCCCAGTGGAGTGCTTAACCAAAGCTGGAAAATAAAGGGGCTCCTCCGTAGTCTCTGTGCCAGGCCTGGCTGGGAGAGGACAGCAAGGTGTAAGGAAGAGGCCGTGACTGGGGCGTGCACAAGCCGTGCTGGGGAGGCAATGCTGCAAAGACCCCAACTTCTCTGCTGGGGATTGACTGGTTGCATTTTGAGAGCTGTGGAGTCAAATTTGGCCTGCCTGCTGCTCCTCTGCTTCCCCACTCCTGTCCCACTCCTTTGCTGCGCAAGCTGGAGGGCTCACCCCTCACCCTCCTCCCTGTTTCTTCTTTCCCAGCCCCTCCTGGCCAAACAGACGTTCAGCCCTGACTGCCTTCCTTGCTGGAAACCCGGGTCACAGCCACATGGATTGGGCTGCAGGGGGTTGGCAAGCCCTAGAGGAGGCTTCAGGACTGAGAAGTTGGACTGTCTTGTGAACCACCTTCTCTTAGGAAACCAAGACTTGACCCACATCCACTCCTGACTCCTCTCCCTGCCATGGACAAACACACACACATATAGACTCCTAAAGATACAGACACAAGGAGAGACACACAGACTCACATGAACATACAGCCCCCACACACATAGACATACACAGACATGTAGAGACACAGATATATACGGACACAGGGACGTGCAGGCACACAGAAACACATACACAGCCTGTCTGGCATTCATCAGCCACGGAGTCACACAGGCACACAGAGCCACAGGCATGCAGATGCGGGCTCTGGCTCCTTCCCAACCTCAGGCCCAGCCCGCTGCCCAGTGGCCCCCACCCCGCTGCCTCTGCCTGTTTGTTCTAATGAGGGAAGGTGAGAAAGGGTCGTTAGATTCCAGGGATATTTCCCAGTGCTCTCCTCGGAAGGCACTTCAGTTGGATGGTCAGCTCTGGGCAAACGTCCAGGATGTGGGGGCCCCAGGCTGGGTCATGTAAATGGAGGGTTACATTTAAATGGAGCTTAGAGTCACATTTCCCACCGAGTCCAGATCCTGGGCTTTTGAAAATCTCGTGGGCCATCCTCCGAGTCAGCAAGGGTTCCCACAGGAACTCCATATGATGTGGATTTAATCACAGGGAGTTTTAAAAGCCTCATCTGGAGGTAATTTGGAATTTTAAATTACCAGGATAGAGGATATTTTTACCAGAAGAAGGGCTTGAAATAGTTATATCCTGTCAGTTATTTTTTTTCCATTTATCATCTGTATCTATCTATCTATCTATCTATCTATCTATCTATCTATCTATCTATCTATCTATCTATCTATCTATATCTATCTATCTATAATAAAATCTATGTATATTTATTTATATTTTTTATTAAGGTATGATTGATATATACTCTTATGAAGGTTTCACATGAAAAAACAATGCAGTTACTACATTTACCCATATTATCAAGTCCCCCCACACCCCAATACAGTCACTGCCCATCAGTGCAGCAAGATGCCACAGATCCACTATGTGCCTTCTCTATGCTACACTGTTCTCCCCGTGACCCCCCACACCATGTGTACTAAACATTATCCTGTCAGTTATTGATCAAAGGATTTAAAAAAGTAAAACCTGTTTTACCAAATATATTAGAAAAATTCCCTTCAGGATTTGGTCATTATCAGGTAACTGATATAAATTGTTCCACGACACTTGGGAATGTGTTGCATGATGCATTTCACAAGTTTTCTAAATCAGATTAAATCATTCTTAGACCCCCACCTACCAGGATCTCAGAAAATTCAATCCCAGCCACTCTTCAGGGGCTCTTACTCTCCTTGCATGCTGAATTCTGAGGCCTTCCAGGGTTCCAGATCCTTGGGGACAGGCAGCAGGTCCGTGACGGTCACTACTGAGTTGCCCGTAGCCCAAGCCCCCATGGACCGGTTAAAGGCTGCTGCTGCTGCTCTCAGCATTCTCTTCAAATCCAAGGCCACAAGGCAAGCGTCCAGTCCTCAGACATCTCCCTCCCCTCTTTTAGCCACTTTGCATAGGCCCTGCCACTGCCAGGGTGCCTGGTGGAGGCCCAGCACTCGTGGCTCACTAGCCCTTAGTGACCTCTGGGCCCTGGACACCTCCCCAGCGCACTCCATCTCTAATTATTAGTGTTAAGTCTCCAGAACCTTAGAAGATCTAAGAAAGGCCTAACTTGCCCCTGGGGCAAGCCAAGCCCAGCCGTCCAAGACACACAGGTCTCTGGAGAGGAAGAGGGGAAAATACCTCACATTCTTTTCCAATGAGCCTGCAGAAGTAAAACAGACATGGTTAATTTCTCAATCACAGTAGCCCCTGCCTCAGTCTATAATTACCTGGTTTACTTAGAAATCCACACTCTCTGGGGAGTAGATGGAGCACTGGGCCCAAAACAAAGAACAAAACCAAAACCAAAAATCCTTGTTTGAAGAAAGGTCATGAAATCTCTTGGCTTCTGTAATTTTCAGTCTCTCTAGAATATTCCTGTGAGGACAGGGAGGGCTTCAAACCCACCCGAGGCCGTTTAGGAGCTTGGCATTTAGTGGCTTGGTCTCACCATTGTCTCGCTCCATGGAAGAGGGGCACCTCGCCGGAGGACCGGACTGATGAGCTTGAGATAAAAAGTGACTCTGAAACTCACATAAATGTGGCTAGCTTCAACTCAGACCCAGCTCCACGTAAGGCAGTTGAGCTTGTGGTTAAGAGGAATGGCTGTGAAATCAAATATAGACCCACCAACATCCCATCAAGTTTGAGTTCTGCCTCCATCCTTAGCTGTGTGATTTCAGGCATGTGACTTTACTCCTCTGAGCCTCAACTTCTGCATTTCTAAAACGGAGATCATAAAGTGCCTCATAAGATTACATGGAAGTCAAATGACAGATGGCCAAGAGGGTGGTGTAAGTTCATACTGTAAGGAAATCCTCTACTCCAAACATGCAACACTGACCTATGATATAGAATGAGAAAATTAAAATGACATAGCTGCATTCAAAAGGCAATATTAACAACATTGCGGACAAGGCCAAGAGGCATTCCACAGACTGCCTCCCTATTTGCCCATGGTGGTGATCAGCTTTCTCTTCATTCCTGTTTCATTCTGCCCAGCCGCCTTCCCGACTCCCATTCCTTGACTCATTTCCTAAAATAAACAGGCTGCAGACAAGACCTTATTTCAGTTTCTGCTTTTGGGGGAAAACAAAAAACAAAACGAAAGGGTGGTAAATAGAAAAAAAAATATGGCAGAAATAAGTTAAAATATATTAGTCATTGTGACAAGTATAAATAGATTACTTATTAAAGGACTATCAGGTTAGATAAAACAAACGAACAAAATTTATGAGTTATACCTTAGCAAAACCGAAAAGAAAACTAAAAATAAAAAGTTAGGAAAAGATATCCATCCAATGCAAACCAACAATAAATATAATGAGGGTGAATGAGAAAGGGTTGTGAGATTCCAGAGATCTCCTCCTAAGGAACTTATGGTTGCATTTCTTCCACTTGGCTGTTTCTTAATTATGTCATTTAATGATAAACTGGTAATCTCCTAAGTAAAATGTTTCTCTGAGTTCTGTGAGTCACTCTAATAAATTAAACAAACCAAGGAGGGGGTTGTGGGAAGCCTGGAGGTCAGAAGCATAGGTGGTAACCTGGACTTGGAACTGGTATCTGAAGTGGGGGAAGGGAACAGTCTTGTGGGACTGAACCCTTAGCTTGTGGAATCTGTTGCTGTCTCTGGGTAGTGTCAGAACTGAGTTGATTTCTGGGCTCTCTAGTCTGTTCCATTGATCTATATATCTGTTCTTGTGCCAGTACCCTACTGTTTTGATACTGTAGTTTTGTAGGATAGCTTTAAATCAGGCAGCATGACACCCCCAGCTTTGTTGTTCTTTGTCAAGATTGCTTTGGCTGTTTGGGGTCTTTTGTGGCTCCATACAAATCTTAGGATTATTTGTTCTAGTTCTGTGAAAAGTGCTATTGGTAATTTGATAGGGGTTGCACTGAATCTGTAGATTATTCTGGGCAGTATGGCCATTTTAATGATAATAATTCTTCCTATTCATGAGCATGGGGTAGATTTCCATTTATTTGTATCTTCTTCAGTTTCTTTTTTCGGTGTTTTACAGTTTTCAGAGTGCAGGTTCTTTGGTTAAATTTATTCCTAGATATTTTATTCTTTTTTGATGCAATTGTAAATGGGATGGACTTCTTAATTTCTCTTGCTGTTAGTTCCTTATTTGTATATGGAAACACAGATTTCTGTATGTTGATTTTATATCCTGTGACTTTACTGAATTCAATATAAAAATAATTTTGAAACTATCATACAAAAAATTTAAAAGCAACATCATTGTATATAAAAATATGTATTGTAACATATATAGTAAAGTTCACTCCTTATGGTATAAAAGAAAAAGCAAGAATTGAGTTGAATTGTAGGACAACCAGATAGTATTGGAGAATTGCTTGGTGTTAAAGGGGAAAAAAATCCAATTGGAATTGGTGTTAGAATCTCACAACTATGTCACGCCAAGACGGAAGCAGTTCTATGATTGGAACTTCCAAAATTAATTTTTATACAGCTGTGCATAGTCCAATAATATTCTAGAAGATAAATTCTCTGGCACCGGTTGGTTTCCTCTGCCTCTTAAAACATCAGCACACTCTTTAAGCCATTGAATGGGCCTGAGACTGAACCCAGGAGCTCAGCAGCGACAACATGTGTATCTGTTGAGAAGCTAGGCCCCTAGATGGAAGCTTCCCTCTGAAAGGCCTTGAGAACATCCAGGGATTTCCATCATCAATCCTGCTTTCAGCAGGAAACATGGACCAGTAATTAGAGAGTATCATCTTTCCTGAAGGTATTGTTGATACACCATTTCCCTAAAATTATTATTCAGAAAAGAGGAAGTGGCCATAGACAAGCTCTTAATTACTGGGTGTTCTCTCAGTAATTGTTTTTGAATAATAAAATTGGAGAAAATAAAAAATTCTCAAAGGAACTCAATCAATTCTATTTTTAGACAGGTAAAGAGATCATCTGACAGAATTTGTTGAAAAGGAAGCAATTAATAGAAGTATACTAATTACTCCTGGAGGAAGGCTTTCACAAATCTGAGCCCTGGATACCACTGCAAGCCTGGCTTTTAAAGACCATTAATCAAAATGGTACTGTAAGTGGTGATGTTATAGGAATATATACACGCATAAAGGAAGCTTAGAGAGTTTGCCTTACGATGGGTTACACAGGTGGGTACTTGTGGCTTGGAATACATTTCCAGTGATAACAAGAAACATAAACTCAAAAAGTGCTTGATTTCAAACAATGTAAGAACTAAGATGATAGGCTGTGGAAACTGAGGGACAGAACTCAGAAAGTAGCTCTAAGGATAAAAACAGGGGTGTTGAAGGCAAGCATGAGGAGTTTGAACTGAACTGTTTCGTGAAATGCGAGAGGAAAAATATTTTTCTCTGTTATTGATATCATATGTGGTTTTAAAATTTGTTGTAAATAAATATCATTAGCAGAATTGGACTTAACCGTCTATATTCCTAAAAGTTGATGTATTCAAGTTGGCCCTACAAAGGTTTTCTTTTTTCTGTTTTGTTTAGCCTTTCATTTGGAAAAAGAAAAAAGTGAAGCCTAGTACTCATGGTTGACTTTTACTCAGGCACATGTATTAACCTGTGGAAGGAACAAAGGTGACCCGGCCAAGAAGCCGCCTGTGCCGCGCGTGGCAGACCACACTCAGACCCGCTCACCTCTGTGCCTGGTTGGATGGCCTGTTCTTAGTCCCAGGAGCCTGACCACACCGGGGTCCTGAGGTTGCGGCTGCTTAGGAACTATTGCCGTCGCTGACCGATGAGCAACTAATTACCTGGCTTGTCCCAAGAAGAGCCCTTAAGTGCTGTGGGCTGACTGTATCCCCAGCCCACATTCACGTGTTGAAGCCCAAGCCCCCAGTGCGATGGTACTTGGAGGTGGGGTGTCTGGGACGTCATTAGTGTAGACGAGGGCCCCCTGCGATGCGACTGGTGCCCTCATAAGAAGAGGAAGAGCCCAGAGCTCCCTCTCTTTCTGCCATGTGAGGGTACAGCCAGGGTAGCTGTCTACGAGCCAGGAAGGGGACCCTCATTAGAAAATGAATCTGCCAGCACCTAGATCTCGGACTTCTCAGCCTCCGAGCGCTGACGAATAAGTGTCTGTGGTTTAAGCCTCCCAGTCTGTGGTGTTTTGTCACAGCGGCCCCACCTGACTGACGCACCGAGGATGCCGGGCAGCCCCCAGGCACTGTTCCCGGGACCGCCTGGTTCTGTTGTCAGAGCAGCTCTGGTCTGTGTAGCACCTTGCCCTGCCACGCTCCCAACATTCTTCGGAGTAGGAAGGGAATGTTCTGCTGCCCCCTTTAGACAAGTGAGGAAGTGATACCGTCCCAGATTAATGACAGAAAAGGAGATTTTTGCTCACTGATGAGGGAGAAAGACTTGGGGGAAAGGATGCTTCCTGGGGCCCACACCTCCCCCTTCTCCTGTACCCCCTCTCTGAGTAAACCTGCTTCTCAGTGGGATAAATGAACATAACCCACCCCAACCTCCCTCCCTAGAAGGGAGGGAGCAAAACCAGCTGCACCTTCTCAGCAGTCGTGCAACCAACCTCCACAAGCACCAAACATCTGTCCACACCACACACGTTTAAGTGCCCCTACGGGCTCGGCACTGTGCGTGGTGCTGGCGGTGCCGTGAGGAGCAGGACAGGTACAGGTCACTGCTAAAGCCAAGATCGGGCCCACCCTTGTTGCAGGACTCACCCTTCCACGGAGAATGGGGCCGCTGTGATCAGTGAGAAATTCAGTGAACATCTCTGGCTGGCTTCCCCTGTGGAGCAGCAGCAGAATTGATTTCCTCTGTCAGTGGCTTCAAAACACAAAGCCCTGCACAGCAGCGAACCATCACTAAAACTACAGGTTGGCAAAATGCATGGTGCCATAGGGAGTGTGTCATTTCCCTCCTGGTTCAGGGGGTCCCCAGGCATCAGGGAGGGCAAGGAGGGGGATCTCAAAGGTCACTCTTCTTGGCAACCTGTAGCTGACAGTCCGCAAAGGGCCCCACTGGGGCTCCAGGATCCATCTCCCCATTCCCATCTCCATCTGAACTGTAGATAAAGCAACCAGTTGTAACTGAAATAACAGTATAAAAGATCAGAGGTTGTTTCCATTTAGTTTTTTAAGCAGTCCTACGGAGGAGGAGTCCAGATTTTTTCTTTAAGTGTCACTTTGCCCATTATGTAATCACTGCTTTTAGCCTCTCTGAGCAGACAGCCTAAAGCACATTCTCTTGGTTCCCTGGGCAGGAATTCGGAGGCCTGCATTTCAGGGTAACAGAGCCATTACCCTCCCCTGTTAATTTTGCTCTTAAAAGTTTTGGATCATGAGATCTTGGGGTAAGTGGATGTGACAGCAGACTTTTCTTTTATGATGTCTACTAAAAAAAGAAAACTCGCAGTGAATGTCAAAGCTCTTCTGGGGGAATGCCTTCCCCCTGGCAGCTCCATCTCCAACAGCTGGCCTAGGTGGAGGTTGTACGGAGGCTTGACAAGGTGGTAAATGGCCTGAGTTTGTTTGTTTTGGGGGAAGAAGTTCTTTTCTGATGAATTCATACATGATCATTGAGGAAATCAGTGAGGCCAATTGGAAAACTGCCCAGATGAGCAGGAGTGAACCATCATGGTTAAAAACATTTGTATTAATAAGGAAATCTATCACAAACTCCCCTTCCCTCAACAGTTCATGGAACTCAGATCCACATAAAGGGAAGACCTCAAGATTTCCACAAACTCAACATGCACCTCTGGAAGCTGTAGGTAAAGAAGCTCAGAAATCCCAAATAAGAGGAAGTTTTGGATACGGGAACCATGCCTTCTGGTACCCTGCCACCCCCAAGCCTCTGCTGTGCTGCTGCCATCTCCCAGGATGCCACTCTTCCCCTCTTACCGCTCGGCCAACCCCAGTCATTCTCAAGGGCCACGAAAGTCCTGAAATTTAATCTTGGGATCAGTGTTGGGAAAAACCCTAAATGGTCCCTACTTCTATGAGAACCTCTTTCTAAAACTGAGTTCTTTCTATAATTTCAAACCCGAGTTTAAACACTACTGGTGACTAGGGACTCGCTGCCTTTCCTGAGATAACCCACTTCTACCTCCATATACTTGAATTCATAATAATATATACAATTTATTATGTGTTTCCTATGCTTGACAACTCACATGGTGTAATTGTCATAACAACCTTAGGAGGCGAGTATCTCTAATATCTTCCTATTCTGTTTTACGGAAGAGGAGATCGAGTCCGAGATAGGCTCAGTGACCTGCCTGTGGTCACAGGGACAGGGAGTGGCAGAGCCTGGGTGTCTAACTCTAAAGACCTTGCCCTTTGCTGCTGCAAGTCCTGGAGGACTTCCCGATGTACCGACATTTCTCCCTGCGCCATCATTGTGCTCAGGGTAGAATTGTGGGGCTGTGTGCAGTTGTCACATTTCCTCTTAGAATTCTCAATGCTCAGAGTCTGTTCTCTACGCAATGTGGCATGCAATGGCCTGAACTTGTAAGCTTTCACTAGGCACCACTTTAAGACCTAGTCTCACTCTCTAATGAAACTCTAATTTTTTGGAAGGTGGGATCATTCCTTATGCTTATTTTGTAGGTTTAATCTTAGTGTATTTAATTTGCAAGACTTTTTGTTTCCCTTTCAGAATCCAGCAGAGAAGGCACTGAGCACTGGGAGCGTGAGCGGGGCTGGAGAGATTGGCAACAAGTCAGGAGTCCCGGATTCCGGTTCTGGCTCTGCCACTGTCACATCAGTTCTTCCCTCGTCTCTGGCCTCAGTTTCCCCATGGAACTGAATGATGTGTGTGCCACAACCCCCGTTTCCTACTGGCCAGCTCAGTGTCAGAGCTCTCCCAGGCCAAAAGGACTGGTGGGCAGGGCCAGGGAGAGTGAGCCTCATCACTCAGCCTGAATCCTGCCCTGAGACGCCCGCCAGGAAGCCGTGATGGTCCCCCAGAACACCCAGCTGGCATGGGGAGCTGGAAATAACCCGTGGGCAGGAACTGACTTCTGCAGGCCCCTTGGTCTGTTTATCCCTCTTTGCTATCGCTCTCTGGTCTGGCAACAAATAAAAATCCTGCCCCATTCAGTCTTCCAGCCTCTAGTCTTTACAGCCCTTTCTCAATGTTTAACAAAAGGTTTCACCCAGCATCAAAGAGAATCTCCAGCAATTTGCCTGGGAAATCGCTTGCTGCCTAGCTCACTAAGGAAGTGTGGAAGCTGGTCTGAGTTCAGCCTTCACGACTGTGTTGGGCAGTTTTTCATTCACTTGTTCATTTATTTCACAAACACTTCTTTTGTGAGCCCATCGTGTCCTAGGCACTGTGTTGAATACACAGCTCCTGTTCACGGGGGGGCTTATAGTCTTGCTGGAGGGGAAGGTATTAAGAAAGGTAATCACACATCTACGATTCAAATCTGTGGTAAGTGCCATAAAGAAAAAGTGCACGAGGTGCCGACAGGGAGACCTAACTTGACCTACGGGTGAGGTTGGATCAGGAGGAGCTTTCTGGAGGAAATGGCATTTAAGCCAAGACCTGAGACATCCAGGAAAGGTGGCAGGGTGGGGGTTGGGGAGAGGCCACTCCAAGCGGGGATAATGCGTGGTTGGATCTACAACACGCTGTGGTGGACAGGCAGCAGAGTCCTGGTCCCAGCGCTTGCTCCCACTAGCTGGGAAACTGTGTGGGTCGCTTGCTCTCTCTGGGCCTGTTTTGTTTTTTCCCCACCTGTAAGATGGACATCTGCTACTTGGAGCAAATGTTGTGATGCTCAGATGAGAGCAGTGGCTAAGCTATTATCCTGAAAAAGTGTAATTCTACACAAAGAAATATAAGGGTATCTTATTTTGACTCTTGAAATTCACTGCATCTGTGAAAATGAGATCGTCTGCTGGAGGTTTCAATTGACATTTAGAAAAATGAGAGAGAAATGGGTTTTCCTTATTTGGATTCTCTACATGCAATATACCCAGATTATGTACAGACACATGAGGTGGGATACAGAGGGATTGGGGAACCTGGTCCCAAATGACCTTGAGAAGGAAAAGCCAACAGACATGTGATGGGCAAAAGGGGCTTATTAAACAAACCTCACTGACACTCCTTCAACCTTCTTTTCCAGATGTGCCTCCAAATGCTTTGCCAAGAATTCTAATGAGAAACAGACTCCGTCTTGCTCCGTTCTTCACCTGCGGATTTCTCTGCAGAGATATCCCTGCCACTTCTGCTAAGAGTCCAAGACTGGTTTGTTTTCAATTCTCCCCTGTAGGAATTGAGGCTTTGGGAGTCAGAGAAAACATTTCAGATTTTTCTTTCCTTTAGAGTTCAGCCAAAAAGCACAGGGTTGAAATATGAAAGGGAGAAAACCCAGGACATCTGGGGGGAGGTTGGGGCTAATTACCCACTAGAAGCCTTGGTGGTTAATGAGCAAAGCCCTTAAATTGAAAGAAAGCAGAGGGATCCCACTTTGCACGGAGACATGTTTATTCTGTCGCGTGAATGTCCAGGTTCACGGACCCGTCACCCACCCCCAGACACCAGAGTGGGTCCGTGAACCTCCTGTGAAGTAGAGAAAGCCAAGGTAAGACCTGAGGTAGAAATATCTAAAAGTGGGTCTTGTCCTTTCACCCACAACAGAGGTTATAAAAGAGATTTGCCAACAGCTACCATCTTGGTTGGGAATTTTCATAACTGCAGAGGATTCTAAGACAAATGTGACCTCTGCTCTTGCCTTTTTGGCCAGAAATCCAAGCCTGTCTTTCTGCTGCAGAGCCTGCCCTTGTCTCCCCGGGGGCCTCTTTCTATCTGTCTTGCTTGTTTGCTCTGCCTCCATGGCCCTGGCCTGCTCCAGCCTGCAGAGGATGGGGGCTCTCCTAGGCACTCCCTTAAGAAGCTAGCACAGACCTCTGGTCCCTCTTTCTGGGTTTACATATAACTGTGGAAAGATGACTCTTTTCTATTTCCCATGTCATCCTGTCTTAAAAAAAAATCCTTAATTTTTAAGAGTTTCCCCTCTCATGGGCAATCAGGATAGTTGTTTGCTAAAAAAATGATTTGCGCTGTGATCAGTCTAAGCGGCAGGAAAAATCAGTTCTTCCTTCTCTTTGGTTCTGTCGTCTGGCATTCCCTTCAGAGCCCTGCACTCCTTTCTGTGAGAGTCACGTGCTCTTTGGACTGAGTTTCATCAACAGTCAAGTTTGCCAAGACAAATCTCTATGTGGGAGGAACTCTCCTCAAAGCCTGGTGTCCGAATAGTGTGCCATCCACCAAGTGGGTGCTCAGAGGCTAAAATCTCCCTGGAGAACTGTTTCTATGATAAAGTTAAATGAAAAAAAAAAAAAGCTGCAAGCAAAACTGGATTTTTCATGTGTTTCCAAAGTATGGAACCCAAACATCATATCGAAAATGAAAATGCTTGCTTAGAAAAAGAAAGGCTAGAAGAAAATTGTCCAGAATGTGCTATGGTCGTGAGGGAAGTGGGATGAGCATGGGCTTTGGGGCCAAGACACCTGCCTCCATGAGGGAGCTCTGAGGAAAACAGTGTTTTCATCTGAAAACATGGGCCTCAGTGTTCCCACCTGAAAAAATGAATAATACTTCTTCTAGCTGTGGATTCTTGTGAGGATTAAAAGAGGTGATGCATATGAAAGTTCTAGAACAGTATGAGTCATGTTACAACTCTCCTCAGCCTTATGTTGCTACTGTTCTGCATTTTCTGTGGTACACAGTTTACCCTTATCATGGAATGAAGTAAATTTAAAATAACGACAACCAGAAACAGTATGTTACAAGGACATTTCAAACAAGGTAACATTACCTAGATTGGATGTCACATCTGAGTTGGGAACACTTTAAAAGGCATCCTAAAGCTTTAGTAAAAAACTGGCCTAAAAATGCAATCATTTTATCCTGCCAATAGCTCAGCCTCAGATTCAATCTGCCATGTTAGAGAGAAGGTTCTATTTCTTAGTAACTAGTTTCCTCCAGGCAGCACATTTTAGGGATGCTATTACCTCCCACAGTGATGCATAAACTTTGCTATTTGCCTTGAAAGATTCCCCAGCAGGCCAAATTCCTCTGAGAAATAAGGGTCCCCCCATATCCTCCGAAATGGCCGCATTCCTCTCTTCAAACTTTTTCATTAACATCGTTTTGTAACCCATTAAGTCCTTAAGAGCGGCTTTGAGGAGTCCCACCTGTTTTCCATCAAGATTTCAACTGTAAGCCAACACAAACATGTGTGATAAGTTGATGCTAAAATACCATGACACACTCCTCGGATTTACTAGCATTTAATAAATGAAGGAGAAAGCTTTGCCTTTTATAGCCCTGAGCCTCCCAGGCCCAAAGCAGACATAGCAGTTACCTCCTGCTAGGCATTCATTACCCATTGCTTCCAGACCCAAAAATCAAGCTATAAGGGCAGAAGTGGCAGGTCTAGTGTTCTCAGCCCTGACTGTAGCTCAGCATCAAGTAGGAGCTTTCTAAAAAGTACCCAGGTCCAGGCCCCTGCCCCAGAGATTCAAATTTAGTTGGTCTTCGTGGTGGTGGTGGAGGCGGGGACCCAAGTAGCCATAATTTTTAACAATTCCCCAAAGGCCTCTCATGTGTAGATAAGATTGCAATGTGCTAGAACTGATTCAGCCCGTGAGCAGTATAGTGTAGTGGGAAGAACACAGACTTTGGAGATAGGAAATAACACATTTGCATTCACCATCTGAAGAGAATAAACCATGCTGTGTTAGTCAAGGTTCTTGAATTCTTTGAGTGAAGTTTCTTCATTTCAAAAGTGAGGTAAATCATATCTATCTCATAAGGGTAATATAAGAATCAAATGAAATAATATATGTAAACTGAAGAACTTACTGGATCTAAGAAAAAACAGGTGTTCAATAAGTGTTGAGTATTGTTTTTAATGAGCTGAATGTCGGCAGCTATTTCCTTGGCATAAAGGAATATATCCCTTTAGAGAATATAATAATTCCACCATCATCTTGAGCATATAACAAAGCCTTTCCTCAAGCTGAAGCACCCATGATATGAAAGTTCAACATTGTATGAGAGATTCTAGCCAAAGCAATAGAGTAAGAAGAATAAAAACATGCATACATTGCCAAAGAAAATATAAAACTGTGTCTTCTGCAGATCGCATAAAAGTTTACATAGAAAATCCAAAAGAAGCTTAAAGAACGCTATTAGAACTAATCGGTTTAACAAAGTTGGAGGACACAAAGTCAAGAGATGAAAATCAATGATATTTCTATATGCTAGCAATGAACAACTGAAAATTTAAATTTAAGAAGCAGTACCATTTACAGCAACAAATACTTCGGTATAAATTTTACAAAATACATGCTGCAAACTACAAATCACCAATAAAAGAAATCAAAGAAAACCTTAACAAGTGAAGTAATATGCAAATTGGAGGACTAGATATTGTTAAGCTATCGATTTTCCTTAAATTTACTGATATGGTCAGTGTAATCCAATCAAAATCTCAACAGACTTTTTGTTTAAACCAACAAGCTGATTCTAAAATGCATATAGAAAGGCAAAGGACCTAGAATACTCAACACAACTCTGAAGAAGAAAAATGAAGCTGAAGGATTCACGCTATCTTATTTTGATGCTTTGTATGGCTCTAGAGCAGTCAGGACCAAGAAGTACCGATGAATGAAACAAAGAAGGAGTCCAGAAACAGGCACACGCACACACGCACGGTCAAGAGATTTTTGGCACAGGTACAAAAGCAATTCAACGGAGAAAGGACAGTTCTTTCAACAAATTGTGCTGAAATAATTGGCTATCCATATAAAAAAAACTTGATCTTTGATCCATTTCTATACCTTGTACAAAAACTAACTCAAAATGCATCATAGATCTAAATGTAAAATCTAAAACTATAAAACTTCTAGAAGAAAACATAGGAGAAAAAAATCTTTGACATTAGGTTAGATAAAAATGTCTTAGATATGACACCAAAAGCACAAACCATAAAAGAAAATGGATAAATCAGACTCCATCAAAATCAAAAAACTTATTCTCTGCCTAAAACACTGCTAAGAAGATGAAAAGAGAAGCCACAGTCTAGGAGAACATTATTGTGAAAAACATAGCTGACAAAGGACTTACTATATTCATAATACATAAAGGACTCTTAAAACTCAATAAGAATACAAATTTTTTTAAATGGGCAAAAGATTTGAATAGGCACCTCACCAAAGAACATATATTGATGGCAAATAGGCATATGTAGATATGCTCAGCATCATGTGATTAGGGAAACTCGGATTAAAACCACTGCACACCTATTAAAATGGCTTAAAGTTTTAAAAAAAGATATCAAATCCTGGTGAGGATGAGGAGCAACTCTCATACTTTACTGGTGGGGATGCAAAATGACACAACCACGTTGGACAACAATTTGGTAGCTTCTTATATAGTTAATAAGCACTTATCATATGAGGCAGCAATCCCACTTCTAGGTATTTATCCAAGAGAAATGGAAACTTATTTTCACATAAAAACCTGTGTACAATATTTATAGTGATTTTATTGAAAACCACCAAATGTAGAACCCAAATATCCATCAACTGGTGAATGAATAAACTGCGTGATATCCATGCAATAGAATACTACTAGTCCTAAAACATGGGAAACCTACAGCTACACACAACAGCGTGGATATATCTCAGAGGTATTTTACTAAGGGAAAGAAGCCAGACATGAAAGGCTACAACTGGTATGATTTTAGTCATGTGACATTCTGAGAAAGGGAGACCTTTAGGGACAACGAAGCGATCAGTGGTTGCCAGGAGCTAGAAATGGAGAGAAAAAATGACTACGTGTAGCACAAGGGAAGTTTTGGGGGTAATGAAATGATTCTACATCTTAATTGTGGCAGTGGTTATATGAATGTATGCATTTGTCAAAACTCCTAGTGTCTGAATTTTGCTGTATGTGAATTCTACTTCAATTAAAAAAATTGTTGGGGCATCTCTGAATTGAAAAAATATGTTATCTTCTTTGATATGTAGATTGGTTTGATCCAAAGGGGGAAGGGGGAGGGGAGAGTGACTCCCCCCAGGGCCAACCACAAAGTTAAGTGAACTGTGTTGATTAAATTAGAGTAATGGTTCAAATCCATGTCACTGGGGCCCTGAGGATTTATCTGAAAATGTTGAGACTAGGATCATGGAGTTCTTTTCCATATTTCTAGAAAAGACCCAAGGAAAATCATGTTTTACCTGAGATAATCTTGCCCAGACAGGCTGAGTAAAATCTCAAGTTCTTTTGCTTTAGGCTGGAATTCTCTTTTTTCTGTTGATCATATCTAATTCACAGAGAATTAAAAAAGCCACATGCAGCTTGGTGAAGAAAAGTCCTTCAAAAGAAGAGGCCCATTCAGGGAAATGTGTTAAATGAGTTCTTGGTGGTAGAAAGTTTGTGAATGTCCAGAGTAAGCCGTACATTTGAAGAACATGAAGGAACCTTTGGGAAGGTCTAAAAACCCAAACACGATTTGTTTAAGCTATCTCGCCCAAGGTAGCTTAGGGTCATTCTGTCTAAGAGTGGGGAATGGCCACTCCCACCCCACCCCAGATCTTGTCAGGCCTGTAGTTGCTCCAAACCAGACCTGTGTGTAAGGTGGAGACCAGTAGAGACAGAAACCCCTGAGTTCTGTACCACACTAGCCCTGTCTAGAGCACCATCTCCCTCTGCACTGGGACACAGTGAATGAAAGGAAAGACATTTCCAGGGCCGAACCTGAGCCTCTTTGCTGACTACAAGCACAGCAGTTTCATGATTGTTCATCATAACAAAAAGGTTAGTGTCTTGCACCACCAACACTAGCCAAAGTGACACCAAGCTGACTGAGGTGGGGAAATATGGGGGATTGTAACAGCAGCCTTAGACCCACCTGTGCTGGCATCAGTTAACATGCCCTCCCCTCTTCAGTTTTCTTGCAGCTCAAGGGAGCTTAACAGGATTAGGAGTAAGTACTTTGTTGTTATTTTTAACATAGCTCAACTCTCTATTGACTCTCTCTATTGTCCTGCCAGTAACTTCATAAAATGAAGGCATCCACCTTTAGAGACATAGCAGGCAATTCAGGGTAATAATTTGTCTGAGATCTTACCCAGCAGTTGATGGAGTTCAGTACCTAAAAAAAGAGACCCGTCATCTTCAACATTTGTGCCTTTTATGGGGAATTTATAGGCTTTGAAACCAGATAGGGTGGATGTGAACCCTGATTCTGCTACTTATAAGTCTTGATCGAGTTATGTTGACTCTTTGAATATCATTTTTCTTTAAAATGAAGATAGTACCTACCTCACAAAATTACTGTAAAGATTAGAGATTATGAATGGAGTTGCTGACATGGAATTTATCACCCAGTAGGTGCTCAATAAATGTTGGCTACATACACACTCACGTGTGTATATATATCCATATCTATTTAAAATTTAATTAATAAACAATTGGAAGAAAAATAAGATAGATGGACACTCTTTCACTTTTGAATGTTTCTGGGATTGTCTTATGTCTTAATTGATGTCAGCAAGCAGCGGAGTGAACTGTGACAGGGTTGCTCTGTGGGGTGGTGCAAACTTAGCCCATCTCTCCAAGCCAGTCTCTTGGAATCAAGAGCTAGGAGAGGCTGCTGTGGCTAATTTGTGCCTTGTGGAAGATTGTCACTAGATATTATACATCCATCTGTCAAAATTATCTGGCTGACTGTCAAATTTCCAGTGATATGTAATTCAGTTACAGAGAACATGAAGCCATGCGTTGAGCCAAATAGGAAATGCATGCAAACCTGGCATATTAACTACCTTCTCTAAGTGTGTTAAAGCAGTTAATTCACAGGCACAGGTTCCATAAATTACATTTCTTTGACAGTATTTGCTTCAACTGGGAAGAATCTTTAGCCCTCAAATGTGAAAAAAACTTAGTTGATTACAGATGGTGATTTAAAGAATAAAATGGTATGTGATTGTATAAACAAATGTACACCATTATTCCTTTTTAAAAATTGTATAATGTGATGTGACATTTCTTTTTTCCAAAAAATCTATTTCAGTTAAACTGATGATGCATCTTACAATTGATGGCATGTTATAATATACTAAATAGAGTAATACTAAGCCACCTCTCCCCTCCCTGGCTGGTACCACACATGCTCATGTTTTCTGTAACATTGGCTGACCAGGCATTTCAACATTAACAGTGACAGGCAAAATATATGGCCAGTGAATACATCCTACCTCAGTAATAATCAGGAAAACACAAATAAAGGTCATAATGAGATATCATTTCATAACCATTTGGGCAAAAAAATGTAGAAGTCTGACAAATACCAAGTGTTAGAGGGAATATGGAATCACAAGATCTCGTACACATTCCTTGTAGGAACATAAAATTTAGTCTGGCTACTTTGGAAAACAGTTTGATACTTTGCCATGAAGTTGAATGGGCACATATACTATGACCTGGCAGTTCCATTCCCAGTCACAGAGTGTCTTGCATATCCGCACCCAGAATCATGTACGAGGAAACGGCTAGTTCAGCTTGCAACGCAATTGCACAAATGCTTTTTCTCGAGAGAGCCATCACACTTCACTCTGCAGAAGAAGTGTTTCATGGGCACTTGCCTTTTGTCACACATGATATTAGAGACATGTACTCAAGGGCTGAGGTTTAATGAAATTAATTTTTACTATGTGATCAAGGTATAATCTGAAGTGAAACTGCCAATTTTTTTCTAAGGCTGTACGATAATGAAGGACACAATGACTGTCTAATACAGTGGAATCTTACTGCCCTGATTGGTGCTAAGTCACCTGCACTTTGATTCACCATTGCTTTTTGCATCATCAGTGCAAATATCAAGAAAGTAGAAAAGGCAAAGAATGTCTTAGAATTATTATGAAAATAATCTGACCTTTCAGATTTCCTGACAAGATCTCAGGAATCCACAGGGCCAGACCACACCTCGAGAATGCTACTGATAGTATTCCAATATATGAATAGACTACACTTTAATTTATTTGCTCTAATGTTTGGTGGACATTTAGGTAGTTTCCAGTTTAAGGCAATTACAAATAGCATGTAGCAAGCTTTTAAAATACCATTTTCTCCCTCTACATAAAAAAAATCCTTAACCCAATGCCTAACATACAGTAGACATGTAATAAATTATGATGGATAAAATCCATTTACAGATGTCCTCATTACGTGCTGTTTAGGATTTCCCTCCTGTATCCCATACACTACACAGTGGGATCTCTATCCCTACAGGTGGCATTTTCTCAAAAGGCCATAGAAAGAAATTAACTTAATTTCTTTAATGTCACATTAGAAATTAAAATTAGTCACATTAGGAAAGGCAGACACGAGAAAACAAACTTCTTCCCTCCCTCACCCTGGTCTTCCAGGACGTTGCTGGACTTCTGCACAGCGTAGGGGCAGGATAAACCCCTGGTTCCCACAGGAACACCTCCCCAGCCCAGGAGAGGACACGCGGAGAGCCGCTCGGTCCCATGAGGCCTCAGGGCCTCCCGTCCCCAGACTCCAGGAGTCAAGGGGTCCTGCTCTCTGCCCTCTGGCCACCACAGTGTGGAGATGGGTGCCAGTCTCTACTGCTCAGGACTTAGAGCCCTGAAGGGAAAACTGCCAAGGTGCAGGGGCAGGTGAGGGATGACTCCTGGTGGTGGGAGGGGTCTCTGCCACGTGCCCCTGTGGCGGCTGCTGTCCTGCCTCCCTTGGTTCCTTTCCATTTGCCAAGCCTGGTCTGTCCAGCAGTCTTGCTGATGCTGTGAACACCGCAGTGGTCTCTCTGAGTTTCTGTGACTGGCACCCAGTGACTCCGACCAGCTCCTTCATTGGCAGCCCATTCTAAGAATCCTCTCTCAGGAGCAGGTGAAGGCCAGGCCTGCCACCCAGCAAGCTGTGTTAGGGGTCATCACATGTGGGGAGCAGCCTTTGTACGCCTCACTTTCAGCCCCACCTTCCCACTACCCCTCCAGGCCTCACCTGGGCATGCTATCAGCCTTCTAATCGGGCAGCAGGCCATGGCAGGCAAGGCAGCATGACGCCCTCGGCCTCTCTCGCTCCCACAGGCGTCGGTCATGCCCACCTCCGCTCTCCCAGAACCCTGTTCTCGCCTCCAGCGCAGGACGAATCACATTCTCATGCAGCTGTTTGCTCACCCGCCTGCTGTCCCACCTGCCTTCTGCTCTCTTCAGGGCTGCGAGCCACAGGGACTGATTTGTGCACAGTGGCCCCGGAAGCACAGGACACAGTGTCCTCGCCTCGCACTCCCTGATGGGCCAAGGGCTGAAGACCATAATTCTACAAGGAGGAGGCACTCGAGAAGGGTAGGTTGGCTTTCCCAGAACAAACTTCATGGTTTGCTTTCTTAGCACAGTTGCTGGGAGTCTGGGGTCATCCACCATCTGTATGTCCGGCCCAACAGTGGCTCCAGGGGCTCCCTGGGGAAAGTTGCAGGAGCCAGGAAGCATCTGGGTGGAGGGAAATACATTTTCCTAGAGTCAAGAAGCCCTGAATGCCCATGTGAGTGTATCTTCCTGCCTCAGTCTACCCCAGAATCCCATAAGCTCTGGGAAACCAGTGAGCCTGGCGAGCAGTGAGAAGGATGTTGGTCTGCTGATCCCTGACACTCACTGTCAGGTCTTCTCTGGCAACTCGAACTCAACATTGCAGCCAATGTCCTCAGCCAGGCCACAGGTGAGCTTCCTCTCCCTGCACGCAGCCCCCCTGGGTCAAGCATCAGAGATGGCAGCGGCTGGCTCAGGCCTGGGCCCCTGCTCCCAAGGCTGCTGCTGCACCTGCTCTAGGCCTCATTTGCCTGGGAACTGCTGAAGGGTCCAGGGAGTGCAAAGGTTTGGGATGGTCCCTGGCTGGCCCCCCCACAGCTGCACAATTGAAGGGGACCCCCAGAGGTCATCCCGGCCGGCACCTAGCAGGGCCACCCCGATATTCTCCCATCCCTGGTCTGGGAGAAGAGCTGCTTCCCAGAGGCGGCTTTAACAGGGAAGGCATTCCCGTTAGGCCCTCAGAGTGGGGTTGGCTCCCTTCCTCAGTGTGATCCACCCACCAGGGAAGGCAGACCCAGGGGCCATCACATCATGGCTGAGAGGTCAGAGGGCATCCTTCTTCCCACAGGGCACATTATTAAATAACCTGCTGAGTGGCCATGATCACATCATGCAAAGGATTTCAAACGCTAGCCTCGCCCGCTGTGGCTCCTGAGATTATCAAGGGCAGGCTCCTCACTCTCAGAAACCAGGAGGCAGAAGAAAGCACAGGAGAATTGCTTGCATGGGGCATCTCTTTAGGAGAGCTAGCTAAAATCAGACCAACTGCTTGACTGATCGAAACTTCTAACTTGGATGTTTCTAACCTCAATGATTCCATGAGGACTCATGGCTGATGGACCCCCGAAGATCAGACAGAGGGTGGTGGGCCCTTGGGCTCCCCACCGCACCCCAGAACACCATGCAGCAGAGAGAGCCCTGGGCTGAGGCGGAGGCCTGGGACCTACGCCCACACTTCGTGGAGTGACCTGAGACACTCCAAGCCTCCTCGTCTCTAAAGGAAACAATGGGAGCCTGAACCCCCTAGGAGTTTTGTGATGCTCCAGTGACACAGGATAGGTTCTGTGAAGCGTGATGAGACCACAATGTGAGCTATTGTTAGTGATGTCTTCGCTGAGTGTGGCCCTTCCTGCCTGGAGGTGGCATGCACACTATGTCTGCCTGGCAGTGGATGTGGGCCACTGGGGTCCGGGCTAGTGTCTGGATAAGGATAAGGACATGTGAGCCAGCCTAAGGGCGAGGACATACACCCTCCACAAGCGGGTCTGAGTGGGTGGCTATGGGCACCCCCAATCTCAGGGCCACATGTTCCCCGGGGCGGGGAAGCAGAGCAGGGGAGCAGAGTCTGAGGTTAGTGTTGGAGAGTGGGCGGGGGCGGCTGCAGATCTACCCTGAGCATTTGCCAGGGGAATGCTGGCAGTCACATTCCCTCCTAGGCCGCCTTGCTGGGTAAAACCGAATTCCTGTGCCTTTAAAACTTTGACATCTTTGAGATTGGAAGCAGAGCTCCCCGGCAGAGGGCCGGCAGTAGCTGCGGAATGCTCTTCTGCTGTGAAACTCTCACTCTCAGTGGAGTATGTCAGGCTTTGGAGCCAAATCACCTATTATGGTCCTAGAAAAGGCCCCGGATTCTCCGGGCTGATCCTTCATCCTTGTGGGTTAGTGAGAACAGAGCTGTTTTCCTCTCAGGCTGCGCAGACTCATCTTCCAGCCTCAGCTGACTGCTCAGGTTCCCTGAGATTCCCTTCTGGACCCAGGATGAGTGCTCAGGGCAGGGGAGGGAGTCACAGCTGTGCTTTGGCAGGGGGTGCCTCTAACCCAGTCCTCCAAATGCACCCTGCCAAATGCTTGATGTGGGCAGGGGGCAAAACCTAGACCCCCAGCCAGTGATACACTTGGCTGTTCTTTCCACCACTCCAGTGGAGGGCAGGAGGGTGCCCTCTTCTCACTGTGGGGGCCCTCATTACGGCCTGCATGAGCTGCTCCCCTCTGGGCCTGGCCCTACTGTGGCCAAGCCCTGTTCAAATGCAGGCTGAGGAGTCAGAGAGAGCAGGACTGAATCGTGGCCTGCTGCAGTAGCTGTGTGACAGCACAAGTTACTAGACCTTTCTAATCCTCACTTTCCTCATCTGTAAAATGGGAAGAGTACACGTTTCAGGGTAAGAGAAGTCAGTGACTAGCCTAAATATAATAGCCTAACTCAGAGCTCTCAAACTATGGTGCAGAGGCTTTGAGAGTCCCCCAGACCCTTTCAGGGCTGGGAGGTCAAAACTATTTCCAGGGAAATGATATGTTATTTGCCTTTCTCAGTCTCTTTTTCTCACAAGGGTACGGCAGAGTTTTCCACAGGTTCCTGGCTCTGACAGCCCATGGAATGTGTGCTGGGTATTCTTGTTTTTACATTCTTCTGTTTTGATGTATAAAATGGTAAATGGGAATAAATAGGACCCACATAAACAAAAGCTCTCTGGCGTTATCAATCTTTTTTAAGAGCATAAGGGGGTCCCAAGACCAAAAAGGGAGCCACTGGCTTGGCAGGACACCAGGAGCACACGAGGCTCTCTTGTTATTGCCCCAGGCTGTCCTCTCTATTCCTCCATTCAGCACGTCCATCTTCTGCACCACGGGAGGATGCGTTTGGCTGGTCATTTCCCCGCCCAAACTTGAACCCTCACGTATTGAAAGATCCTAACTACTCAGCCGGATGCCTCGGTACTGGTTCCTTTTCTCATGTTGGATAAAGCTGGGCATGTAAATGCCCAGCAGGCCTGTTGTTCTGTCATTTGTAACTGGATGGCCTGAGTCTCACATGCTCACCGAAGGCAGAGGTGTTAACACGGTTGTAATTATAAGTCCATTTGTGTGTCTTTAAATGCTATTTTTATAACCTGATTTTTATAGTTTTCATTTTCTCTTTTGCTGTCTTTTGTGATGTTCTGAACTGATAACTTCTAAGGAGGCATCTAAAAGGATTGAAAACTCAGAAAACAACTTTCCAGAGACTGGCACCATGACAGGCATCAGTCATTTTCTCATGCCCAGCCAGCGGACACTGGCCCCACAGGGCCCCTTTCTGGCTGGGTTAGGGCTGCTGGTGCCTCCCCGTGAGTACAGAGGGCAGGTTCTCCATGTGGGCAGCCAAGAGGCTGGACAGAAGGATCTGCCGTCCTCATTTCTTACACAGAATGCTGTCAACCTCTCTTACCTTTACCCAGCTACCTAGGGACTTGCTGTTGGTGCCCTGGGATAGTTAACCCAGCTTCTGACTTGATTCAGCCATGTTTCAGTGCCTTCATAGACTAGATAGTGGGCCTGCCACTTAATTTGGTTCTTCTAAGAATAAAGCTTTGGTATCTGTTAGGGCTTTTTGAATGCTGCAGCAGCTTGTGGGCATCCTTCTCTTCATCACTACCAGCCGGGGACCACTTCCCTGCCAGTTCTCCATAATCTTCACCTCCTCTCAGGGAAGTCGAGGCTTGGGGCAAGGGGCAGATGGGGAACACACCAGGATAATCCCCGGGGGTTTCTGAAAGGCTTTCTGGCCCATTCCCAAGAGCAGAGCATGCTAGGAGTTAGAGACCATTTGGATCCATTTAAAAAAGTTCCAGGGGCCCTGCACCAGGTCCAATGGCAGAGGCTGTGCAGTAGAAGTGGCTTCAGAGGTTCACCTGTGCAGTGGGTAGGAAGCAGGACTCCTTCAAGGAAAGGCAAGAAAGACAAACAAGAGTTGATCCAATGATGGAATCCAGGCTAAGAGAAGGAAAAGGGCTGAAGATACAAGAAAGTAAGCAGAGATAAAAAAAAAAAATTACTTAAGGTGCCTGTGTAGCTTGCCATGGCTGCTGTCACAGAGCGCCACAGACTGGGCGGTTTAGCAACAGACATGTGTGCCTCATGGTTCTGGAGGTGGGAGGTCTGAGACCCAGATGTCCGTGGGGGTGGTTTCTCCTGAAGGCCGGGAGGGATGGATCTGTGCCAGGCCTCTCTGCTTGGCTTGTCGATGCTGTCTTCTCCCTGCATCTCTTCATATCATCTTCCCCCTATGCATGTCTCTGTGTCCACATTTCCTCTTTTATAATGAAACCTGTCACATTGGCTTAGGGCCCACCCTAATGGCTTCATTTTTAACTCGGTCACCTCCGTATGGACCCTCTTTCCAAATAAGGTCATATTCTGCAGTACTGGGGGTCAGGATTTCAACATATGAATTTGGTGGGGGAGGGAGGAGACACAATTCAACTCATAATAGTGCTTATGACAAAGAAAAAACTGCACCTATGTCATGATGTCCTTATGTAACAAGCCCTGTGCATATACATAAACCCAGACACCACGCGTGCAGAAAGGAGGGTTGGCCAAATGTTCATCTCTGGGTGGTAGAATTTAATTTTTTATTCGTGTGCTTTCTTACCATTTTAAAACTTTTACTTTGAATGTATATTAGCCATATAATCTGGTAAATATTTTAATAGATAAACGTTTATCAGAAAAAGAGTGAAGGTTACAGAGTCAAGATTGCTGGGGCTCAAATCCTGAGCCTGCCTCTTTGCAGCGGTGTACCTTCGGGTAACTTACTTAACATCTCTGTGCCTCGGTGACCTCATTTGGTAAATGGGAATGGTAATTCGTACCTCATGGGGTTGTCTGAGGGTTGCATTACTTAATTTGTGTAAAGTGCTACAACAGAGAAGACAAAAACATTAGCTGTTGTTCATTTATTGCAGTGATACTTTCAAGCTCTGGGTGCCAAATAGAGACAAGCGTTCAAATAGCCTAATAATGAGTAACACATGGCAAGCCTTCCCATGGGCCAGCTACCATTCTAGACCTTTTACATGGATTTGTGCCTTTGGGTCTCACCATAACCCCTAGACATAGGTACTATTTCTAGTCCTTTTTTTGCAAGTGCGGAAACCACGGCTCAAAGATTATAAAGGGACAGAGAAAGATTTGAACTGGCAGCCTGGTTCTTAGCCATTTTGCTATTCCCCTACCCCCTATACATGCAAAAAGGGTTAGAGCAGGGCTAAGATGATCAGTCTGCCTGGGGCATTACTGTCCTGGCACATCACTTACTGAGGATGAAAAGGCCCAACACTTAGAGAAAGCACTTCAGAGCCCAGAGTGGGGACACCTGTGCCACTGTTTTACCAGCCGGTGTCTCTCAGAAGTGCAAATCTGTAGCTTGGAGTTAGTTGGCGTCAAATGGATTCTTCCATCTCGATTTTCCTGTTACAATGATATTAGCATTTGTGTGTCAAGTCTCAGGTCTACCATCTCATTTCATTCTCAAAAGGAGACTGTGACTCAAGAAAATGAGGCTCAGAGGGGTTTAGAGACCTGCCAAAGGTCACACAGAGAGGAAGGACAGAGCCCAGGCTAGCCTAGAAGTTGAATGCCTGGCTCCTGCAGTCCTCCCCTGGGCCCTGCCCTCTGCTCGGGAGAGTGCAGGCATGGAGGGGTTCTCCTCAGGACAGATAAGCCCCCATGTGTCCAGGGAACCTCTGCCCTGCCCAGCTGCCTCCCTGCCCACCAAGCTCTTGGAGGGCAGGGCCTCTAGCTCTGTGCTTCCCCAGCAAAGGATGCAGTGCCTGGCCCAGTATTCCCAGATGGACAGGGCTGGAGGCGACCTGGAGTCTGCTGGTTTTTAAGGCTTTAAAAAGCAGCAGAACTCTTTTCCAGATGGACTACAACCCCAAAAGCAAAAGCTGGTCGATAAGCAGCTCTGTCGAAGCGGGTATGGGGTCCTGACCTTTAGTTTCCCCTTCACATACTCATGCCCAGGAAGCCCCTGGGAACCTCCAGAAACCTTGGACACCAAGAAAATTCAGTGCAAAAACTACCAATCTAGTCCACTTCCTACCTCTCACAGCTGGGAAGGCTGAGACTCAGAGGTTAGGGGGGCTCCCCATGGACCCCTCCACAGTGTCAGAGACAGGATTCTGAGGACAGGTCCCCAGATCTGAGCCTGTGCTCTTCCCAGTTCCTCCAGCCTCCTAGCTACATGGCAAGTGGTCAGTGTATATTTGTTATATGAATATCTAAACTTCTCTGGAAAATCTTCCGTGACTTTCCCTGGCCTGATAAAACTGCTTACTTGATTCTTGAATTGCTCCCAAGCACAAAGCACGTGCTCCATCAATGGCGCTCTCTAGTCCCCCGATGGCCCTGTTTATCAGGCCCACAGGGCCCCTGGTGAGAACTAAATTTAGTACCAACACTGGAGCAGTGCTACAGCATTGCTCTGTCACGGGGCATCCAAGCTGCAGGTGACCGTCAGGGCCACTTGCACGGGTCCACTTGATCCACCTTTAACACTCCTACCCTGTGCTGACACTGCAGAAACAGATGCAGACAATATTAGCCATCACAAAAGCTGACAACTGTCTGGACTTGCCATTCTCAAGGCTAGGCCCTGTGCTGAGAGCTCCGCAACCACATTCCTCAGCACTCTCGTGGCGACAAGCGACGGAACTCAACTCAGATTGATGTCAGCGGTCAGGTAACAGCCTGGATATGAAAGTTCGTTTAAAAAATGTCCCTAGATTCACAGGGTGTGTATGAGTGGGGAGGGGGATTTGTGCTTTGGGACGGTGTCCAGTGATCAGGGAATCATGGTTATGAAGGGTCTCTTCCAGGCGAGAACTGCTGTGTCCCTCCTGGCCACTGTACTGTGCAGGCACCCTACTATACATATGAGGAAACAGACCAGCTGGCAGAGGGCAGCGCCGGCAGGGGCTCAGATGCCTACACCACACACACTCTTCTCTGCAGCCTGGCCAGGCTTGGGTACTGCCTGCCTGGCCCAGACTGCTCAGGGCTTGCAGGTGCTTGGGGGAAGCCTGCCACGTTGGCAGTCTCTGCATGCCCGAACCACCTCCTTCTGTCACTGTACAAAAGGAATATGGGGCTAATGTGAAATGTTCCTGTGCCAACTTAGAATTTGGATTTACTGAAGGCCTTTGGGGCAAGGGATGGAAGATGCAGGGGTCGGGGATGGAGTTGCTTTCTCTCAGGTTTTCAATGATGAGAAAAATCTCATGCTTTCTGACATGGGAAGAACCCCTGTCGTGGAGTCAGACAAAGCTGGGTTGGAATGCCATTTCTATCCCTTAGCATGCATGCACCTCAGTTAATCTGTAAAATGGAGATAGTACATCCCGCACAGCAGAATTTTTGAGAGTAGAAAATGAGATAGCATATGTGATCTGGTCTAGCAGAGGCTGGCACAGCAGAACTGAATAAATATTTGCTCTTTTTGTCTTAGGCACTAAAGAGTCCGTTTTCACACAGTACAAACTCTATCTGTGGGAATTTAGGAATGGTCACTGAAGGAGCAGTAGATATAAAAAAGTTAGAGACATAATTAAGAAAACCCAATATGCCAAAATTCAAATTTGCAAACCAAATAAAGGTAAATTATTCTCTTTGCAGAAGGATTCTCCTGTTTACAAACAACCAAAACAAACAAACAAAACCCTTAAAACATACACAGAAGCTCTCTTTAAACAGGTTAAATCATCTAGTGATTGTATCTATCCAGACTTTTCAGGAACAGTTTGCTTTGGATAAAGCAAAGAATCAGCAACACCCTGGGCATCTCCAGCTCAGAACTGCCCCAGGTCTGGATCTCCATGTTGGGAGGAGGAAGTTGCTCCTTAGATAAGAGCTAACTATGAGCTTCAAGAATAAAAAAGAGATATTCTCCTTGGAAATTCTGAGCAAAATTGTTCCATCATTCTGATCCTATGGCAGTAAAGATAATGCCATAAAGGGAAGTGTTGGTAAGAGCACAGGCGTGTAGTTCCCAGGAGAAACCATACTCACCAGAGACTCACTTCACTTCTCTGCCAAAAGTGCTGACAGTGCCGTGGCCTGGAGGGAGCTGGGTGACCTTTCTGAGCCTCAGTCTCTGCATCTGTAAAAAGGGCCCAGGACTAATGCACACATCAGATGACACCCGCGATGGTCTCAGCAGGTATCTGGCCATGACTACTGCTCCGGCGTCTGTGCTCTCAGGACACTTGCTCGTGATATTGGCATCTGGCTTCCAAGTTGGTGCCTCGAGCATGGAAGCTCAAGTTTCACCTTAGCAGAATGGGGGCAAGGCTTTGCTCTGAAAGACACTAGGTTTAGCTGGACATGGAGGAGGGGCGATGAGGCCACCAGAGGCAATGTGCCATCTGCAAGGGTGACCCTTTTCAGACCACCTGGAGTAGATGCCCAGGCACCTGCAAGGAGTGGGAATGCCTCTGTGGGGTTCTCAACTGTGGCTGCAGGCCAGACTCATGGAAGCAGCTTTTCAAAAATACAGGTGCTTGGAACTCACCCTAGACAGCCTGAGTATGAGTCCTCGGGCTGTCATTAACCCTGCCCAGGGTAGCCCCAGGTACTTGCGGGCCCAGGAACAGATACTGTGCTCTATGCTGCATTCCCTTCACACACCAGGACCTTCTTATTTCATTTAAGCCTTAAAAACACTGTTTTGTGCCTTGCAAGGTGGTAGATGAGCAGCAAGTATTTCATGAAAGAAATGAGGGCACTAGGCTAAGAGGTGTGGGGAAGCTTGCCCAAGCTCAGCCAGCCAGAAAATAAAGAAAACAAGATTCAGAGGCAGGGCTCTGGACTCCAAAGCCAGTAACATTTGGGCTGGCAATCCACGGCCTGTGGGCCAAATTCAGCCTGCTGCCTGTTTCTGTATAGCCAGGAACCAAGAATGGTCTTTACATTTTTAAAGGTTGTAAAAGACAAAAATAAAAACAAACGCTATGAACAACAGAGGCTGCATGCGGACTGCCAAGCCTAAAATGTTACCATCTGGGGGAAAAGTTTGCCAAACCCTGGTTAAGACTGTGACATATGTCTGCCTCTGCACTCACCCTGGGACAGCCGGTGTTCTGACTTGGGGTCAGTGGTTCCCTCCAAAGCTTCATTGTCAAAAATACCCTTCACAGCAGTTCTGAATCTTTCCTATGACTCAGGTCTTCAAAGTCTTCTGCAATCCTTGTTTGGATGGCTTGGACTCCAGGTGGCAGACACATTTGGATGCATCAGTGTTTGCCAGTGCATCACAGAGCTAAGGGCTTTGCAATTTCTCCTGCCACGTTCTGAGTTGTCCATCAAGGCCCCTCCTTAACACGCGGGGGATGGGACCAGTGGCTGTTCCCCCTTAAATCAAAAGCCAGAACAATGACTGATAGTCCTGTTATATTCACTCTTCTTTGATCCTTGCAAAAATTCTTTGAGGTTGAAGAAAGCGTATTGTTATCCTAACTAAAAGAAAATCTTTATAGGTGAGGCAACTATGGCTCCGAAGAGTATAGCGATGTGCACAAGCACACAAAAGGAATTGGGGCCGCAGTTTGAACGTGGTGGTCTTCCAGTCCTAAACATTGTGCTCCTCTAGGTCCCAGCAGCTTTGGTGGTCATCAGCTCAGTGCTCTGAGCCATTTCTGCCTCAGTAGGGATCTATTCCTTTATTTTGACCTTCTGTTTACTAGTGTCTGTGACAGGGTATTACGCCAAGTTCATGTGAAATCAGAGGAGCCCAATAGTGATGCAAATGATTCTTGTCTTATAGAAGTGCCATGGTTTTGGTAGACTAGATTACAAGCCAAAGATTATAGTTTTGTTGTGTCATAGGGTAATCAATTTGTAAATAATTTAGCAGTCTATTCTAGCCATTCTCTTTTGGTGATGGCTCATATTTTTCTACAGTTTTTTGAATGAATCTCGCCATTCTACTGGTTCCTTCAGGAATAAGTCAAATAAACCTTTGACACATCTGCAATATGTTTGCATGAGAGACATGAATTTTTTGAAAATTATATTTTGACACCCTGATCATGACTGGAAATGAGGATGTCCAGGATTAAATCCAACAAGTTGCATTTATTATCCAGGGAGTTTGAAGACTTTTCTCTTTTTAGGTATATTGATCTGTCAAGAGTTGGCCCAAAGTGGTAGAAAAACTTTGAATGAAAGTTGGTAGAAAAATCTTTGTTTACCTCTTGGCTCCACCACTTCAAAACTGTGTAGCCTTGGGCAAATTGTGTGACTTCTCTTAGTCAGTTTTGTCATGCATACATAAAATGGGGATAATATCATTTGTTTTTATGAAAAATAAGTAACATACAACAGTATGGCATAGTGGTTGAGGGTATAATTCTGAGCCAGGCTGCCTGGGTTCATTTCCTAGATCTGCTCTTTTCTAGCTGTGTGAACTTGGGGAAAGTATTTGACTTTATTGTGTTTCAATTTCCTCATCTATAAAATGGGATTAGTATCTACTTTGCAGGTTTGTTGTGATGATTAAATGAGTCAGCAAACATAAACTTCTTAGAACTGTGGCTGGCATATTGTAAGTCCTTAATGAGTGTTAGCTGACGGAATGAATAGCAATATTTATTGAGCACTGTCAGACACTAAGGATATCCATCATCCGGACCCAGGTGGAGTCGGAGCAGAAGGCCTGTTAACCTATGGAAACAAAGGGTTCCAAGAAATCAAGAAATGTGCCCAAGGTCACCCAGCCAGAACTGGAACCCGGGTTTCAAGATCTCCAGCCCAGATTTGGTCCCCTGCACCAAGCTAAGGAGCTGGACGCTGATGGTGAAGCGCCCGGCTCCATTCACACATGGCCAGCCTCCTCCCTGCCCTAGTCCCCTCTGGAGCTTTCTGTGATTCCCTTCCCCGCGCTGCGATCACTGCTTCTATTTCAATCTGACTTCTCTGGGCAGCCGGAGTAAAAAGCCAGAGCCTGAGCAAAACACGCCTGGTCAAGCACGGTACTATGTGGTCCCAGGAGCAGAAAAGAGGCAGGACTGTCTTACTCCCTCTGGACTTTCCACCCTAGGGTCTCAGCTCCATGCTTGTGGCTCCAGACAAAACTGTTAAGGATTTCCTTGCCAAGGGATGAATAGAAAAAATAAACCTACACCATACCACGTAAGCTACATACCAGACATTCCACGGCTGGTTTGCATTGTAGGTGATTGGCCACAGGCTTCTCTCGCTCACCAGCGGCAGATGTCTGAGAGCTGGGAAGCAGACTGGGGGAGGCGGGAGGGGAGGACCTGGGCTCCAGCTGCTCATCGCAGAGTATGGAAGCATGACTGAGACCTCTGCTGTCCACAGGTATGTCTGTTACCATTTTCCATCCCCATCAAGCAAGCCATACATTGGAATGCAGGCATTACCGACATCACACTCCAGGGCTGCGTCACAGATTCAGTCATTCCAGTATTTATGGAAGACCTACTAGGAGTCTGGTACCATGATAGGCCTACAGGAGAGCACCTAACTTGAAAGTGGAAGAAATGGGGTTTTCTTTGGTCATATTTTCAAGATTGCTTTTAAGGAGGTGTGAGGGAATGAGGAAACAAAATTTTGCCAAGTGCCCCACACGGGGCAAATCCTTGCTGGCCCTTCTCCACAAGGCTGCTGTCTGGGGTCAGTGACAGGGCACTGGCAGCAGGACCAGCTCAGGCTGGCTTAAGCATGGCAGGAATGCACTGGGTTAGGGACTGGGGATTCTGGAAGAATCAGAGTTAGGCTGATCCACAAAGTCACCAAAGAAATGGATTCTTTGATCATCTTCATTCTGCCACCCTCGGGGCAGGTTCTGATCCGAGGCCGGCTCTGCCTGTGGGCAAAAGGGGATCTTCATTCACCACTGATGGGGGAAAGGCTGGTGCTTCCGGCAGACGTTTCCTCCTGGCTCCTTGGCCAGATGAGGCCCGCTCTTGACTTGAGGTCATCGCCCCTAAAATATTGCTTTGGCTGCAAAGGGGTGGGGGAAGTAAAAGTTGGGGAGATGAGTGCCATGTCCAGTATTATGACCCCATAGGCTTGGAAGAGACTTGCTCAAAGCCATATTGATCTGAAGTCCGAAGCCTCCATGTATGTTCTTTTCACTTCATCGTGCTGCCTTAATGAGGCAAGGAAAGGGGAGAAGGGGGGCTGGGGAGTGGAATTTCAGGTGTCCCTTTGAGGCAACGGAGCTGCTGGAGGAAACTGGGTTTATTAAAGAAATCTCCTCCCACCCTGCAGCCCCTTTTCTTCCAGATGCCCTTCACATTCCACTGGGATTGGAGCTACGGGCCCCATGTTACAGGGATCAACTCAGAGCATCCAAGGCCCTTTCAATCTTCCATTAACAGCCCCCTTCCAGCTGCAGCCCATCTTCTGGATTTTGTGGAACAATGGCCAGCATCCTCTGGGCAAGAGGTTTCAGTGTATTTAGGGTCAAGTTGTGTTTCCCTGCAGCCGTGTTAGGAAGGTAACCCTGGGAAAGCAATTTTTAGAGGAACTATTTTAGCAACAGTGGTGCCCTGTGGCATGGTGGGGCCACATGAGGGGTGGGGAAGGAAGGTGGCAGCTATGGTATGTGGTGATGGAGAACAAACTTTTTTCTTTTTGCCTGTTCAAGTTCAAGTCAGCCAGAGTCCAAAATAGGTGATCCCCAGGTCATAAACACTGGTTGCAGATGGCACGGTCTGAAGTTTATCACCCAGGTAATCAACCTTTATTAAATATCTCGTATACATACAGCTTGACTTTAGGTGTTAGCGACACTTCGTGTCAGGATGTGACCCCTGCATATGACTTAGATGAGGTTGCTGCACAGACAAAATATTAGTGATGTTGGAGTGTGCTATGTGTGCTAACGGGCAGTGGAGCTGGATGATAATTCCAACAGGATTTTAGAGCAAGGTTTCTGCTTGCCAATGGGTTTCAGCCCCAGGCAAGTTCACTATGGATTCAATGTGCCCAAAGAAATTGACAGCAAAACGTTCTTTGGGGTGAAAGGGTTTATTACCTGGCTTGTTCTCCTGGCGGGAGGTCCAGCACTAGTGTCTCTGCCTCTGGGCCCCTCTGTCCGCACAGCCGTCCTCTGGGCCTCTCTGCCTGCACAGTCGTCCCACACATCCATCCTCTGGGCCTCTGTCCTCAGCACTGCCACCACTCCAGCCTCTGCTCTGCCCTCCTACAGCCTTGCAGCCCTGCCACCGTGTTGTGCCCAGAGCTCTGGGTGGAGCTCTTTATATAAAGTCAATAGCCATGTATTGCCCACAGGTGTGCAGTGAGCTAGTCAACCAGGGCCAGGTGAGAATCCTGGCCACAGGAACTCTCATTTTATCCAGTTTCCCAGGTCTGATCTTTGGAACAGGAGTAATGTTTTTTACTCCTTTTGGAGACTCCCAATGCATGTGAGAATCCTACAGGCCCTAAGACATGTTAGAGAGCCTTCTTAAGGTATGAACTTTAATGATTTCTTAAATTTGCCCATGAAATGCCCCCTTTTTCCCCCCTCAAGCAGTGTGTGTGCCATGGAACCACACTGCCCCCTGTGGTCAAAAGCAGCCAGCATGCATAACAAGGCAGACAAGTGGTGCAAAGGGCCTTCCTCCCTGTAGCCCAGGATCAGCCCTTGAGGGGCAGAGGTGCTTTGTCAGGGTCCATCTACTCAGCAGACATGGGGCCCTCCCACATGCACACCAGAGAAGGGGACTGTACCCAAACATGGTCCCCATACAAAGTGCCCCTCCATCAGGTGAGGTGATGGGGGAGCTCAAAGGCATGAAGCGTGTGGCCCCGAGGCACAGGGGCAGCTCGCCTGAAGGGTCTGCTGCATCTCTCTGCTTCCCTGTCTCCTCTTGTCCCTCCAGTTTCAGAAGGGGTTGAGAGCCCCTTCTTACTCTGCATTGCCCCGAGCCCCAGGCTACATGATACAGCCTCTGGTGAGGCCAGAAAACATGCCTTCAACATTGGGTCTGGGCTTAACAGAATCAAACTTCTCTCTTAAAAACTGAGCTTTCCTGGGAGAGGACTGATGGACAGGAAGTTCTTATAGGGGCCGCAAGTGTGGGCCTATTCCTGCCCCTCCCAGGTGCCAGCCCCCCAGGGTAGCTCTGCCCCCACTGCAGGTCAGCAGAGGGTCTGGGCCACTCCTCACCTGGGGAGTTCAGGCAGCAACACTGCTGTGACTGCGTCCTGTAAAACCTCACAGTTGAATTTCTTGGTATCATGAGTTACCCTTGAGTCTGGTGTTTTAAACTCAGGATGGAGGGAGTCTCTGCTTTGTTATTCACTAGCTGTATGATTTTAACAGTGATTTGGAGATCCCAGTTCTGCTGTGTGGCCTCAGGCAAGTTACCCAACCTCTCTGTGCCTCAGCCTTGTCATCTATAAAATGAAGGTAAAAGAGTGCCTATGTGTCATGCTTTCCTTGGATGTGGTAGGGATTAAATTAGTGGGTGAGGCAGCAACTGAGGTCAGTGCTGGGCACGAGGTAAGTACACGCTAGGTGTTAGCTGTGCAAGCGCAAACGTCCCCTCCCCTTCAACTACAGCCCGCCCTGACTTCCAGCCCCAGTCTCTCCTGGGGCAGCACGTCCCACTGAGAGGCCCTGGGGCTCAGCTCACGTTAGCTCCCTCAGATGGAAAAACATTTCAACTGGCATGGAGAGCTTCAATCATCATTTTAAGGGGGGAAACAATCCCTTCGTCGTGGGGCATCCCAGAGGCGCACTCCTGGTGGCGGGGCTCATTCTGACATCGCCCTCCTGTGGACTAAACATGCCTCCCATTTTTCTTAGTCTGGTTTCCCCCAAACAAGGCCTCTGGCCAAGCAATCTGCAGGAAGGAGGGGGTGCGATCCCAGGAGGTTGCCCTGCTGCCCCCGCTGTCGGAGGTGAACCTCCCTGGTTTAGAGGGGAGCATGCGCACTCTGCATCCAGCTGCCTCCCAGTCAGGTAAGCGCAGCATCCACAAGGCCGAGCTGCTTGCCAGGAGACCTGCTGCTTCTTTCAGAGAAAATAACTGCATATTCCTACTCAAGGTCTATTTCTTCTTTGAATTTTCTCTAGAGTCAGCAAAGCCCTACGGGACTCAGTGGCGCCCTGCGGCTCTGCCTGACACACACGTGCACTCAGCCCCCTACCCCCCTCCTCCTCTCCCACGTGTCTGAGAACCGGGGGGCAGCCCTCAAGGAGGGATTTCTCACCCAATGACCCACTCTCCTCCTGCCTTCCACCTTCCTCCCGTGGCCACAAGACTTTCACACAGGTCCGTTCCTTTAAAAGTTTATTTCTGGTGAATAAAAAAAAAAAATAATTTATGCGACCAGATCAGTAAAGACATTACGAAATGGGGCAGAGCTTAACTTTTGCTCCTGGGCTGTGCAGCGTGGCGGGACGGCTGCTGAGTGAAACCCAGCCGTGCGGGGCTTTGTGGAACCAGGGGATGTCAACGCAGTGACTCACACACATGCTTCTGGGAGGGCTGGGGGTGGGCTCAGAGGAAGGCCAAACCCCAACTTCTTTTGCAGAAATGTCTCTTCAGAGTGTTTTTTTAAATCAGGCAACAGAAGCGCTGTCACATGCTTGTTCCTAATGACCACAAACACACCATACCAGGCAGGCTCAGAAAGACAGGGACGCAGTGCCCAGCCCCCTCAGGGTGGAGCTCGGGAACCCCGCGGGGAAGACGGCCTCCCCCAGAGCCACCTCCTGAGGCCAGCACCTGGAGGAGACTGGAGGTGGGTGCCGAGCGCGAGCACAGCTGTCAGGACCCGACAGCCTCTGGGCCTGAGCGAACATCTTCCTCCAACTCCTCGGGTCCCCAGTAAGGCTCTCAGAGGCAGCTGCCCCCTCGGGCCGTGGAGGGCATGCTTCCTCCAGGAGGCTGAGAGGCGAACATGCTGGTCGTCTGTGCTGGGGCCTTAAGGCCAGAATCCCCAGGGACCCTGCAGGAGCCCAGAATCTCAGAGCTGGGGGACACTTTGGGGTTCACTGTATCAAGGACGAAATAGGCCTGTTAGTGGGAGGCGCTCGGGTCCCCTAAGATGCAGACTGCTGCTGGCTCACCACCACTGCCTGCTGCCTGGTGTCCCCTGAGGCTTTGGTTCTGGGGTCATTTTGGTAGTGGGGTTCACTCGGGGTTGGCAAATTTTGGTCATAATATTTTGATAAATTATAATAGGCTTTGGTTGCCTGTAAACTCACTGATGAAACACCCAGAAAGCAAGCAGGGAAAGCCTATGAAAAGCCGCAGGGGATTTTCTGTGATAAAGCACATGCCACAGCTCAGGTCAGCTCATCCCTCAAGGCCACGGTGCTCCTCTGCAGGTGGTCTGAGGGCCATGACACCCAACAGGAGGGCCACCCAGTACTCAAGCTACCTGTGTGTACTGACCACCAGGTCTGCACCTGACTTAACGCCAGCAGAGTTTAAACAAATGTAGCTTTAGCATCTTTACCCAGAGATTTTTGAAAGGCAGAACCAAGCAAAATCCAAACTCCCAACTCATCCAGATCAGACTCCTTTTTTGACCTTCAGAGATAGCAATTTCTGTCCACAGGATCAGCCCAAGGCTTCAAAGCCCAGCGTTAGCTCCCCTCGGGAGCACATCTCCACATATCACCTGCTCTGGCTTCTCAGAGAGATGCATCTCTATGCTCTAGGCCAGGGACCACTGTCCCCTGAAACCATCCTCCTCTTAGATGCTCTGCAATGAAAGCTCACATCCCAAAACGGACCTCATACCTGCCTTGGAAGACCCGGAAGCCCTCCTCAGGGCCATGGGGGACCCCTGCAGCAGCTCCTACTGAATAACGCTCAGATGCAGCACGGCCTATGGCCGCTTCCCGAGATGAGACCAGGCCAGTGTGAGGCCACACAGACGCATATGCTGAGGGGATGGGGGAGGGGGGCAAAAGAAAAGCTGGCACCACACCAGCTGGTAACTGGGGACCTACCCCCAAAGCTCCTAGCAGCACAACACTCCAGGCAGAAGGACATTATAAAGGTCCCACAAAAATATGTTCAGGCCTGTTCTTTGAAGTATAAAGGACAGGTTCCATTCAGCCTGTCTCTCGCGGTTTTTTTCTGGTATCAAATGCAGTAGAGTTTCTAAATGACTCTGAGGCAGGGACAGAAAACTCACTGCCTGCCTCTGCCAGGCTCCTGGGATGCCAGGAAGTGACAAGGGACAGGCGGAGGGGAGGAACGGCAACCACAGTCTGGAAAAGGGGGTGGGTGGGAGGGTGGGCTATAGTGGGGCTCCCGAGTCCTGCTAGGTGAGGCCAGCAGCACATCGTGACGCTGAGCCTATATGCCTGACTCTTAAGAGCCTTAGAAAGCAGCCTGAGCCTGTCTGTGGAGTATTTCTCCATCCATGGGGCCTTCAGTTTTCATCCTGAAGTCTGAGGGGTACAGCCCAGGGCAGGGATGAAAAGCTGTTCTAGCTACACTCAAAGAAGGTGAGGCAGGAGTATGTCAGCTTCTCCCTGAGAGGCCAGGGCCCCACCAGCAACCTCCCGTTCAGAGCTGGTGCCTACAGTCCCAGCTTCCTACACACACTCTCCCCTTGCTTTACATTTACACTGTCTTGGCTTCCAGACTTCCTTTTGTCTGGAAAAAAAATAATCCTATGTGTGGCCCTTATAAGGCTCATATATGGGAAACTGTCAGAAGTTTTATTGTATGTTAAAACCATGACATGGGTTAGAGACTGCTAAAGCAGGACCACTGGGCAAGGTCGCAAGGTCTAGAGGTGACACCTTTTGAGGACCAAAGCGTCGACGTTTACTCGGGGCGGAACTGTGAAACTACACCGTGACAAAAATACCAGACATGACACATGGTGCTGCAGAGAAGCGGAGGGTGGCCTTCAACAGTTATCACCTTGGAAACCACGTGCCTCCATGACCACTGTCTTCCCACCACAAATTCTGTCAAAGATACCTGCTCCCCAGCATTGCACTCTATCACGAAGCCCATCATCCTTCATGTGCTGCCTTGAGTAAAGGCTGTTTAAAGGTAAATTCAAGGTCTTCAAATGCCCTTCCATGGAGAGGGAGGGGGCTCTGAAGAGGTGGCGGGGGGACAAATAGGAAATCTGGCAGAGTGGCATCCAGAAGATGGACTCTTATACCATGTTTTTCCACTTATAAGATGTAATAATAAGCAAAACTATCCCGTGAAAGGTTCTGACTGATTTCAGGATGTACCTAGGCTTTAGGAATATTAAGACATAGGAGAAATGTCCATCTGGGGATGGAGGACATGTGATAGATGCTTTCCAATTCCGAATCTGACCATTTTGAAAGCAGAGGAGCCGATGTGGGACCTGGAAGATGGAGTCACCAGGGAACTGCTTTATCCCACCTGAATCCCCACCGCAAATGCTTAGGAGGGGATGCTGTGTTGACTGTCATCTGGGGACACAGGTTTGTATGGGGCAATCTGCATGAATTGAAACAGCCTCCGCAGAGTAAGGAGCCCACACATTTTATTACAGCCCCCGCTCACCAAGCCTGACAGTTCCCCATACCTCTGCCCTTCGAATTATGGAGGAAAAAAATAACCGTTCCATTTTCTGGGCTGCAGAATACAAGATGGGTCTAGATTGTACAAGGAGCTTACACACAGAGGCAAGAAAGCGTGCAAACAGGAGCAGGAATTCTTCACCCTCTGGGCCGAGCCAGTGCCCAAGACACAGAAGGATGACCCGGGTCGCCCTCCTGAAGTCCACACTGGTTTATGTTTCTGACTTTGATTAACTGTGTCCAACTCCAACTTCCATCTTCTCCGGAGAGGGAGAAGAATACCCATGACATCAGTGATTTCCCCAGAGCCATTATTTTTGTTTCCAATTAAAATTTCACAAAAGGCCCAGGAGGAGGCCTAGAGAAAGACCAACAAAAGCAAAAGTGTCTGAGAACGACATAATACTGACTTCTCTTTTTTGGTAACAGTTCACGAAACGTGTGCCCCTCTCTCCTGAGATATGGTGAGGCATGAGGGAGGCGGCGTAGGAGCTGTGGGTGGGACTCTGTACCGTGTGACATCACGATCATGCAGCCGGTGCCCAGCAGGACAGAGATGTGAGAATGAGCACGCGGGGCTCTGGTCTGGCCCCAGGGAGAGGCAGGCAGGGAGCTTCCGGGTCACGCCCCGCCTTCTGGGACCACCGTCCAGTTCTGCAGAGCAGGCCCCCAGAGCCTGCCACCTGGGCCCCGGACTTAGCCTTCATCCTCCCTCAGCTCCGTGGGTAGGAATTTATACTGCTGTTGGCGGATCTGGGCCAGTTTTTTCCTTGCTTCTTCCAGTTCTCGCTCTTTCTTCAGCATTTCTTCCTGGGCCGCGATGATCTAGAAGGAAAGCAACAAGTTGGATGGATTGAAAACTTGCCAGGAGGCTGCCCCCGCCCTCTGTTGCTTTCCTCAGGAACTTCCACAGCCTCGACTGCAGGAAGTCACAGCAGGGCCTGGGAATAAGTATTTTTAGCTGGGGAGACTAGCCTCTGGGCCAGTGTGGTTTTGAGACCAATGGCCCAGTTGACCCAAGAAAATACACTGACTTCTGGCCACTGACTTAATAGCAAACACCTCCTGCATCCCTACTGGCACTGGGCCCCAGTGGAAGCACTGAACATGGAGTGCCATCGTCTTCATGGCAACGCGGTGAAGTGTGCCCCAGCGAGTGTCCATTTTCCCAGGGAGGAATCTGAAGCTGAGAGGTTTGGGTCTTTCTTCCCTGAAGTGCCTCAGCGAGTGGAGCAGGGCCCGGCTCAGGTATTCCTGAAGCTAAAGCTGGGATCCTTAACCACTAGGTGGCTTTCATATATTTATTTTATGCTTCTAAGGTATGGTCTGAGGAGTGTTAGTTAATAGCTACCCTGAGAAAGGGTAAGTTTTGTTCAAGAAAGCCAAGCCACGGGATTTCGTTCCGTGGGCCTTTGGCAGAGCCTTCGTACTAGAGGCTACTGATCACTGATGCTCTGAGGTGGAGGTTCAGAGTGTAGTATTTCCTGGACTTATTTGATCAGAGACTCTTCTTCATTAAACTTCTCCTGGAATTAGTGTGTCAAGAGGTAGATTCTGGTCAAAATGTATCCAGTATATTTGCAAACCCAGGGAGTGGTTCATGAAGAGCTAAGGCAGGTGTGGGTAGAAGTAACTTCAGTAATGGGGCCTCACAGTGCTCCCGGTGCTGAGGAGAAAACCAGTCTCATATAATGACTTTATATCAACACAGACCCAAAACTGCAGGCCTGATTTCCTGAAGTTTCCTTCTCACTCCCATGTCTAAGAATGCAATTGTGCATAAGTCAGAATCCTATCTACTCCTATCAAAGTTCTGGGAAAGGGACACCATCCATTCTCTCTGTGGGGCCAAATATCTGGAGTAGGTAGTAGCTCTAAATGCATTACTTAAATGATAATATTGCTGTCTTGCCATTTATCTTCTTCCCCTTTCCTAACAGAATCCTTGATTTTTAGTTAGGCATATGGCTACTCAGAAAAGAATACTACATTTCCCAGCCTCCTTTGCAGCTAGGTTGGCTTTGTGACTAAGTGCTGACCAAGGGTACTTGAGAGGAAGGGATGCATGCACTCCAGGGTCATGCCCACCCCTTTTGCCTCTCCCCCTGCTCGCTGGAAAGCCAAGGTGGTTACTGAGCCATCTGAGACCAAGTAGCCGAGGGGGCAACATCTTGGGGATGGCGGAGTAAAGAGGCAGAGGAGCCTGGGTCTCACACAAAAGGAAGCCACACCATCCCTAGATTCTGCAACCCAGACTGTTTCATGAGAGAGAAGCTTCCATCTTGTGTAAGTCGCTGTTACTTTGCGTGTCTGATGTAACACACTGCCCATCTGGGGAGTAAACACTGGATTCAAGCACAAACCTGAGCAATGCCCCCTACAAACTTGGTTTTCACTACGACATCATCATCATCAGCTTTGCCAAATGCTGCCTTCTGGGCTGCACGAACGAGATTGTCTGAGGCTCTTTTCACAGCATTTCCTGCCACCTGAAGTGGGCAGAAAAACATTGTATCATTAGAAACCGCCATTTGGATCCAGCAAGAACAGACATGAAGGTGCAGTTCATGAGACTATGACTCCATTTATCATCCAGTTATAACTAGAAGTTCTCTCTAGTTAGTATCCTCTGTCTGTGCATCCATCCATCCACTGATTCTACCAACTTTGGTATCTACCTAATCTTAGGTCATTCACAGAGGAGTGAGACATTACTTTTGAGGGAAATTACAATTACGAAAACAAATTACTGCAGCAATGTGTTATGTGTGTGAACCCGCAAGGGGCTGCGTCCTTGGTCTAGAAAACCACCTTTCCCTGCCCTATCCAATTTAGACATACTTAGTGAAGACCTGACTCAGACCTCACTTTTTCTGTCTGCCTTGGCTCTCGAGCCGACACCCTCCCCCAGTGCTCCTGCAGTGCTCTGTGCTGGCTTCCTTGAAGCCCTTACCACACTTGTGGTTGCGTCTGTCCTTCTTGGACAGTAACTTGAGACGGGCTGTGACCTGAATCTCTGCATCCCTAGCACTTGGCACAGTGGTGGTCCAGGTTGGTGCCCACTGAATGCTTTGTGAGGGAATGAAGGGCTATGAGAGCACAGCCTACCCAAGCACGGGAGGGCGGGCCAGCCCCACAGTAAACAGGGTCTTTACAGACCGACTTCTAGAGTCACAGCTGGGCTTTAAGCCAAGTGTTCAAGAATGAGACAATTGCTAGGGACAGGTGAAAAAATAAAAAAAGCTTTTCAAAGTGAAGTCTAGATCTTTAGAAAGGGTTGCAGCCCATACTAGTTTACGCTGAATGACAGGAAGCATAGCCCTGGGACCTGTCCTCACTCCGAGGTTTGGTATTTTTCCCTAATGGTTGTCAAGGGCTCATTAGACTTCCCGTACTTCTCGCCTAGGCCTCCTTACAGTCAAGGATGTGCACTTGGGGCTAAGCCGTAAGAACATTAAAAGTTTTTTCAAAGTTAACTGGCTCATCTGGTTGGTGATCTACAGTGACCAGTGGGGACGTGGTCACTTCATGAGGGCCTGCACAAGAAGGGAAGGGGAAGCCAATTAATATTTGTCAAGTAGTCATCCTGGGCTCATTTCAAAACAGCTTTATGAGGTCAGAAGCCATTAGTTCACCTTTCAGAAACTGAGGTTGAGTAACTTCTCTAAGATCCTGCAGCTAGTAAGTGATAGAGCAGGGACTTGAACACAGACCTGTCTAGCCCCAGAGAACCTCCGGGTCACTGTAAAGGACTCAGGCATGGGACCAGTTGGCCCTTGAGAGGGACCAGTTAAACCAGTAACAATGATAACGATAACAGGAGCGATGCTACGTTGTATCTGTGTAAATCCTTGGGACTTACAAAAGCACTTTTACATTTCCTGACCCTCATTAGAGCCAGTGCACGTATCTCTATCCACAAGTTACAGACGAGGTGGGCCACAGCTTGGACAGTTCTGATTTGAGTAAGATCATGCACTTCATACATGCCAAAGGTAGGACTGGTACCCAGGCCTCTGTACCTCAGTATATTTTTCTCAGAAGTGTCCCCAAAACCCATGAACTTCACATCAGAAACATGCAGCCCCACTCCCCCTGGGTTTATCCCAGAAGTCAAATGCAGGAATGGGAGGTGAGTGCCAGGGAGGGCCAGACAACACATACGCATTGGATTTTCAGAATAAAATGAGAATTCTGAGTTCTGGTGGCATTATTCAAATATTTCTTGCCATTTATGATTTTATTCATGACTATACAAATATTTTTAGCAACATAAACAATCTGCACTTTAACACTTACAATGAAAATTTAGAAAACTGGAAACAATGTTGAAAGTATAGGGAATTTCTGGCATAATCAGTGGATTTAATAGCATGCAATCATTAAAAATGAGACTCATGGAGAATGGACAAGTTAGCTTTGCACAGAGAAATTATGAAGCCTTTTCTTCAAGGAAAAGTCATGTATGATAAAATGTTAAGTGAGAAAAAGCAGAATGTCTCTTGCTAAAATTACAGCTAGACATGATTATTTTGTATATAGATAAGGAGGAGAACAAATGGTAACATTTGGCACTGGAAGATATCAAGGCTATATGATTTTTTTCATTTAAACATTTCCTTCATTGAGTTTAAAATTCTTCTATAATAGAAATATTCAGGAAAATATATATGCACTGGGATGGACTTGACTGTCACCTTTAAAGGCATGTTCTTTGGTATCTGGAAACCTTAGCAACAGTCTCATGAATTCCTCAGTCCTTCCTTAGCGAACAGTGATTGAGGGCATCCATTGAATAGGTACCACCTCAGGTGTGAGAGATGCAAAGATAAAAGATGTGGTGCCTGTGTCTAAGTAGCTCCTATCGTGTCAAAGACAGCTACAAGGATAAATGTGGTGGTACCAGGTGACAGGAACTATACGAGGGGTCTAGCCAGGGGCTCTGGCAGGACAGAGGAGGGTCTGACTTCCTGAAGCCTGGGAGTCAAGGAGGGCTTCCTAGAAGAGGTGACTTTGGAGATGAGTCACAGAGGGTGAGTAGCAGTTTGCCAGGCTAGGCCAGGACATTCTGGGTGAGTGAGAACCTCAAGGCATGAGACTGGCAGGCACACGTGGAGGATGTCAGTTTGGTGGGGCAACAGGTATAGGATGTATGACTGCACATGTAGAAAATGAGAAAAGTTGGACAGTTGGCTGATGGAAGGCCTGGTGGGTCATGCCAAGGAATTGAGACCGTCCCTTTGGGTGACACTTACCCGCTCCAACAGGAGTATTTTCCCACCAGCATCAGTGACCATTACCTGTAGCCGCCTCATGGCCTCTGAATCCTGATCGGCCTTCACCTTGCAGGCCACAAGCAGCTGAGCCGTGGAAGCAGCGACCTGCTTGGCAGATGAGATGAGCTTCTCCTCACTGGCATGTCCCTGGACGGAGGCATTAGCTGCCTCACAGAGACTGCTGGTTGCAGCTGCCACCATCCGGGCCTGGGGACAGCCAACAGAGGAGTGACCCAAGGCCCCACACTGCCCTCCAGGATCCCAAAAGCAAATGGGGAGGAAGGAGAAGGCGACTCACGGCAGAAATCAGCCCCTGGGACCACTGTCCGTCATCCGCGGCATTAGCAGGGATGGAGCCCACCTGGAGTGGAGTTTAAAAATCTGCAATGAGAGCTAGAAGGTTCGGGGTGACCTGCAGCCCTTCAGAACCTACCCTGCCTTGGAACTAGAGAGAAAACCATCTCATCAGACACGCAGCCCCACTGCGGCTCCCGCTAGCAGGTGACAGGAACTATACGAGGGGTCTAGCCAGGGGCTAGGTATGAGTGAAGCACCCCTTCCACGTGGGACCCTGGCCACCCCAAGATGCAGCAGTGCCTCCTGGCTGCTTTCCACCTGGACCACTGGAGTCAATCTGAGGTGCTCAGAATGCCCCCCATTTACTTGCCAGGTATTGTGTTTCTGGGAAAATGGCTCAGGAATGTTGGACTGGGGTTGTCTTTACAAGCTTATTTTCTCTGTTGACCATCTTCCATTTCAAACATGGGAGCTAATGAAGCCTCTTCTCTCAAGGGCCAAGGGAAACTCAAATCTCTCCTGATTACTGACTCTATGGCCACGCTGTAATTTTCTGGCAGATGATGCAAAAAAGGGCGGTGCATCTCTTCAGAACAATTGGGAGCAGAGCCTTGTCTTAAGGAAATACAGATCATTTCCTTGGGGGTGAGGGGAGGTGGAGAGAGGAGGGGGAGGATGGAAGAAAGATGATCTCTGGTTCTAGAAATTATGGCAGCAAGTGAAACGTGTTCTGTCCAGATGTGGAGGGAGTAGCAAGGGGGGGAAATGCCTTTTACACTGTGGAAGTGCCTAGGGAGGTCAGAGATTGAGTATTTCAATTTCATTATGAAATCGGGGATCTGTCAGCAATTAACAGGCACCACATAGGACCCAACATCCTGCACATACGTCTACAGTTCACCCAAGTCCAGGTGAATCTCTTTTACCAACTTTCTAAATGCCTGGCCCTCCTTTAACAACTTCTTAAATGCTTAAATGCTTCAAGTTTCTTGGAGAACAGGGGCTCTGCCATATTCACGTTAGATTCTGTTGTATCTAGCAATGTATCTGGCATATAGTCAGCCCTGTACCAATCAGCTAGTTTTTTGGTAGAATGTTCTTAGTGATCCATTTTTGGTCATTACACATTGATTGGTCAACAAGTGCTTGACCAGTAAGGTCAGCACTCTGCTACACCCATGGGAATAAGTGAGAAGCATAAAGGGACAGACTGCAGGTCAGCTGGGGACATGTATATACATTAATATTGAGGAACATACCATACAGAGGCTTAGCAAGAGGAGCCAAGGTATGTGGGGTGGATTAAGATACAGCTAAGCTCACAGGAAACATTCTGGAGGAAGATGGATGGCCACTGGTCAGGCATAACTACGTATTAGTTCTTAGGCCAAGGTACCACCGTATCCATCTCTCTGTAGACCAACAGCAAAGGCTTTTTAATATCAGACAAAAGTGACGGACAGTTATGGTGACTCAGTTTCCCAAACCCCCATCCTATGACAGGATTTCTGTAGTTCCTCTGTATTTTTTTTTTTTTTTTGCAGTTCCTCTGAAAGATGCATTTTGGATGGGGTGATTCCATGCTGTATGGGAGTAACAGGACACATGGACTATTTTACACTGGGAGGCCTTCCCATATCCAGGATTAGTCCGATGTACCATTAATCCTTTGGATCATTGAAAAGGAACTATGCTTTCATGGGAGTACAGATAGAATCAGTGAGTGGACATGAAGCAGACCAAAGAAATCTCAGATTTAAAACCCCACTAGCCCTTTGACCAATGGGTTCAGAAAAATGCCAACTGTTGAGCTGGAGAGCATTCTTCTGCAGAGTCCTAAAAAAAGAAGGGAGCCACTGGAGTTGGAAAAGGATTTATAAAGTCCCTGACTATGGTGCTTGTATAGCCATCCACCAGGAAAATATCACAATTCACATCTTTAAATCGCCTAACATAAAGTGGGAATATATATGTCTTGTTCAGGCTCTGAAGGCTGCTGCAGTGGGATACTTTCCTTAACAAGAAGCAGGTGAGAGGCCTAGACAGCAAACCCGACATTCTGTTTGTCAGGCTTAAGCAGAGTTTTTAGTCAGGTGGGAAAAGACAAGCAATTCTTTTTGTCTTTTCCCTGGTTTCCGTGGGAAACCACAAGCATTCACCTCCTCTCTGTGGCCCTCAGGGGCTCTCCCTGCACGAATGTCCCACCGCTCGGCCAGTGGGGTCTACCCACCTTTCCCTGGGCCACCAGCTCCCTCTGGGCTGCTGAGGCCGATTTGACCAGGGCACTGGTGGCAGCGGCAATGGACTTAGCAGCTTCCAAGATCTGTTCTTCAAAATCCAGGGTCTCATCTGCCTGCTGTAAGCAAACGAAGACAGTGTCACACACAATTCATCCCCACAAAGGGCACTTTCTGCCCAACTACTTACTGCTTGGTCACCCAGCTCTTCGTCCATCTGTTGCTTTTTGTGGACAAACCACCCCCGGGGTAAAAAGGCCTACGCTGGCAGGACGCCTCTCCTTCGGCTGCCTCCCTCTGCCCCCCACTCTAAAAGGTACAAGCTGCCACACTGACATTCAATTCTATTATAAATCAGGAAACTCGAAGACAGTTTTCCCACACTAGAATCTTAAACACAAATTCATTGCGAATAAAATACACCCGAATGGTTCCATTAGCATTAACAACAAAGTCACAATAGTCACTAATCCAAGTCCAAAGAGTGGGTGGTGGCACACTCCCGGAGCTAAAGGGTCAAAACCAAGTTGGGAAAGGACAGATGGCTACTGGGTGTGAAAAGCCTTATCTCCTGGGTAAAAACAAAAGCAACATAGCATTTCCATCTCTGAGCTGAGCTCAGAGTTCCATACCAACCACCGACCACCAAGTGGTGGAAAGGCAATCAAGGCACCATGGCACCCGAGCAGAGCCGGTCTAGTCACCTGGCAACCCGAGGCCTGGCTCCGGCTGGGAAAGAACACCGGCCATCACTGTGTGGGTGCTGCCAGGCTGTTAGGGCTATGCTCCAAACTCACCCAGACACCCCCTGGCAAGTTACAGAGAAGCTTTTGGAAAGTGGGGCAAGTGTAAAGGCCTTGGTCGTGGGCTGGGTGGGCTGGAACATCCCAGTTTGGGCTGGCCTGACTAGACAACCTGCAGCGTCCTTGCCAGCACTAACGTTCTGTGAATCTAAGTCAGTATGGTTAAGCGCCCCTTGGGTCACAGAACATTGGCAATATGGCTGGTACTGTTAGGTGTTCAGAGATGATGGTCAGGTATAGCAATACTTGTGTGTCATAAAATATACATAAAAGGTACCCTTTGAACCAATTTTAAGTGTACAATTCAGCAGCACATTAAGTACACTTGCCAATTTGCACCACAGTGATATGTTCTCAAGAACGCCTACTAAGTGCCAAGCATTTTGTTAGGCACTCCCATGTACATGAACCTTCTTAATTCTCACCAGAAAAAGAGGGAAAAAAGTCCTACACTGTATATCCTTATGTTTACAGTGAGAAAATTGAGGCCCAGAGGATAATTAGGCCCAAGGTCCTGGGGCAGGATGAAGACCCTAAGTCAGACGTAAACCTAAATGTCTCTGATTTCACAATGATGCATCTTACTAGCCTAAGCCATCCCTTAGGGCATCAGTAAGGAATAACCCTGTGTCAGAGGCTCCAAGTCAGCTGCTAATGGTCCCATGTTAAACACCAGACAGGATGGATATATGGATACAATTTTTTTTTCCAGTTCCCTATTCTTTCTTTGAGCCATGTGGCTTTGAAGCCACATCTTGAACCATGAGAGATGCCAATCTCATTTTTATTTTACAGCCCATGTTATCAAAATAACATTTTGGTGGTATACTTCATGGATCTGAAAAATGACAGCAGCACCTTAGAATTTCTGAGACAGAAGCTGTATATTCTCTCTTATTTCTGACAAAGTCTCACTCTAGGAGCACCCAGACCAGACATGGATTTAGTTCAATGGATTCATTTTGGACTCCTTTTTTATGGGGTAGTGGGTCTATAGCAGTGGTGAGCATAAAATTTCATCAAGTTTGTTTACTGAAATTCAAAAATGACTCATTATAAGACACTCTGGCATAAATGCTGGTATACCAAGGCCCCAAAGAAATTACAATAGGTGCTGATACATCTGTATCTTTAGATAAATACAGATACAGGTATCTGCTCAATGACCTTGAATTAAGAGCTTTTCTGGAAACTCATTCCGCAAAAAAAAGTCAAGCCTGTAAGAGACGGAGGCACTGGTGAAATCACAGAATTTCTGAGTTGGGAGGAAATCCACTTCTCATTCTGGAGATGAGGAAATGGAAGACCATGGTGGCTTCTCAAAGTGTCCCAGGCCTTTGTCTCAGGTGGCCTTGGCTCTGGGCTCCAAGACTAAGTCTCTTCCACAGTCAGGAGTCTGCCTGTCAGCTGATTTCTGATTTCCCAGATTTAAGGATTCACAAGAAAGGAATTTCCTTAAAATTAAGCGCTAACTGTAAGCACAGACAGATCTGCCAGAACCATCTTGTTACAGCTGGTTTGAAAGGCCTCTCCCAGGTCCTGCACTACCCTGGAGTTTCTTTAGATAAAATACATGCTTGAAATAGATACTCAACTTGGAAATATTTTTGACACCCACAGGTTTTTCTTGCAATGGCAACTGTTGTAATGCCCTCCAATGCATTTTTATTTTTCTTTCTCTAACATTTCCATCCTTTAAAATGGACATGGCAGACAGACAGCCTTATCTCTGGAAGACATTTGCTCTACTGAAAAGTACGGGAGAGTTTCCCAGGAAAGGCTGACTGAGGCTAAATGGGACAGCAGCAGGGGTGGAGGGCTCGCTAATGTGTAGGCGCCACAGTTTGGGCAGAGTTGCCGGAGGAGACTTGCCTTTTGTTTGCTGGTTTGGTATCTCTCTGTACACCAGGGTTTCCATTAAGACCGGATGTCTACCCTCTCTCTCCTGCTGAAAACAGACATCAACACTGGATGTTTCCTCCTATAACCTCTAACCTAAGAGAAAATGAGATCTCCCCAAGCCAAGGAGACTCAGTGAAAAGCCAAAACACCCAGCCAGGGTCCCCATGAGTGCACAGGGTGGGACCAGGGAGAAAGGAGATGGGGGCCACGAGAGGAAGAGAAGCACAAGCTTAACTACACTGCAAACAAGGAGAGAAATGGTGTTGGCTTGGCTTTCAGAGGGCTTCCCTAAATAAAAGGGTCATAGTTACAATTTGGGATTTGGTAACAGAACAAACCCCACTGTAGCTGGGAGACCGAGGGGAACAGGAGAAGTTGGTGCAGCTGCTGCAAGGGGAGCCTGTGGAGGAATCCGGAGACCGAGGGCACCGTGAACTCCAGACAGTGCTTTCATTAGATGGGCTGACAAACTGGTAGCTGTTGCTCAGAATCACCTGAGGACTTGGTTAAAATGCAGATTTTGTTTCAGTAGTTCAGGGTGGGCCCTGGGAATCTTCCATTTCTAAGGCAGGCCATATGGGCACCTCTGTGGGAAATGCTGGCTGAGGCTAAGGAAAACAGACACCCGGTAGCTGAGTACTAGCAGCCTGTGATCTCCTCCAGGGCACAGATTGTGCTGTATTTAACTTATGTCTCTCGGGCACAAAATCAGGCTGAGAAGCCCATGTGACAAATGTTTGCTGAATGACTATATCCATTCACTCTTGAGTCTCCCAAGTTCTAGACTCGGTCAGCCAGAGGACAGTTTACACGGTTAGGGAAGTAGAAATGCATAGAGAAAGCACCCCCATCGGTACCTGTCCACTCCTGATTCCTGGGGGATGGAGGCGCACACATCTGGGCACTGGCTCCGCCCCATTTAAGGCCGGGCTATTCATTGCACACTCTGCCTGCATCCCTCAGCTGGCACTCATCGTTTATGACATTTAGTCACGCATATACAGATGCAAACAGTGGTTTAACGTTATACAAAGAGGCTCTCCTAACAAACTAGGGCTCAGAAAAGAGTAACAGATATGCAAACTAAGACTCTACTCTGCCTAATGAAGTTGTTAGCTACAGCCTCTGAGTGCTGAACCGGCCTTCTCGTCCACTGTACAATGTTCTTTTCCTTGGTTCCTGCCACTCAAAAAGGCTATTTGCCATGTCACCACTAGCTCCTGTCAATTGGCTTTCCTGGACTTCCTAGTAGACTCTAGTTGAGGATGGATTTATTCTCACCTTGGCTTTTGGTAGTTTTGGGAAAGGTCTGAGCAACCTTTAGCTGTTTTGTGATGTGGTATTTTTCCTCTTTGGTGATCTGCAGAGCTCCCCTTCTAAACAGTTGGAGGTCTGGTGAGATCTCTCTCAGGAAAAGCCACACCTGTGGTTGGCATCCTTGCTCCCCATTTCCCATGCTTGAGGGAACACACTCAATGACCATAAGCCATGAATTTCATGATCCTTTCCATCGCTACATTTTTTTTTCGTGTGTGGCTTTAAAAATTGCTTTTTAGACCTTTGGGCTAAGCTAATCTGTTTTCTCTCTCAGAACCCCTGTTTTCCACACATAATTCAAACACAAGTTCCTCCTGCCATTTCTGGGTTACAACAGAAAATAATTATAAATAAACACAAACCAAACACAGATGAAGTGTCAAGTAACATACGGTACAGCCTGGCGCAGTTCCCAGCTTCTCCCTCGACACCCGACCAGGAAATGGACAGTCTGGGGTTCGGTCACTGCTCTGCACTTTGGGGAATCCACTGCCCTTCAGGTATCGATCAGTTTTCTGTTTGTAACTTGAGAAGCAAATTCAACTCTCCTTTAAACCATTCTTAGAAGGTGCTGACTAAAATAAGCAGGCACTACTTTTTCTCTTTTTCCCCCCTCTTGGACTCCTCCATGCAGCCACCTGCCTCCTCCTGGTAGCGTCTTTACCAAGCTCCTCCAGGACAGGTCCCTGGGACGTGCCGAGCACAGGAAGAACGCATTCTGCCCATGGTCCTTTTTCTTGCCCTTTTCTTTAGAATCACACCCCTGCAACCCCACAGCCCCTTCCCCCAGTGAACTCGAAGGTGAAAGAACCAAAGATACCATAGGAGATGGCCAGGAGATTACCGACCTCACTTCTCCCTCGCTCCCTGAGAACCTCCTTTGAGCGGATAAACACAATGGTCACTTTTCTCCCAATGGGCTACGAACATCAGATTACAGCTCACGGTACCACCCTTACAGTTAGGGATCGTGCTTTGTTCTGTGTTACTGAAAGGTCTTGCAGAAAGCTGGCTATTAAAAACAAGGTCATATCATATGGGAAACTGAAAAAAAATTCTTTGGATATATATTTTTTATAAAGTGTGGACATTCTGCATTTAATTTAAATGTCCTTGAGGGAAAAAAGGAGGCCAGCACCAAGAGCTCCCACCGCACCAGTGAGACATTTTCCTGCCACTTGGAAGCCGGAGTGGAACAGGCAGCCACAGCCCTCCTTTCCTGTAGTGAGGGTGGCTGCTACCAGTTTGCTTCTGGTATTGAACTGAGAGGTGCTTGGGGGAGATCTTAGCCTGCACCCAAAGAGCCAACTGTGTAAGAGCCAAGGGCAGCTTCTCTTTCAGAGGCGCCATCGGTGGGCTGCTCTAGGACCACCGCACCCACTCACTCTAATAACAGGGAAACATCTCAGAATAACTGCAACTGCCAGGAGCCCAGACGTGGACAGCGGGCCTGGTCTCCCCAAAAGCTCCAGGGAGGCTGTAAACAGACAAAATGGGTAACAGACACAAAAGGCTGCCAGATGGTTATGCCTGCAGCTTGGGGAGGGACCACCCTGGGCATCCAGACGTGGCCTCAGTGCATATTCAGGAAGCATCCACTAGAAAAGGTCTGAGCTTGCACACAGTATCTTGGGAGTGGTTTTTCCATTGTGGCCACTGCTGTGTTACCTTTTCTTTTTGTTTTACTGAAAAGAAATCCCCCTGAAATAATCTTTTAATTGCTATTTCTATTTGATAGAAAAATTCTTAATGTTTCTGTCATGCTCTCAAAGAGTCTGGTTAGGAAGCATAGACAAAGAAAAGAGAACAGAGTTCTTCAAAGATGTTCTTTCACAGATCACTACACTGTAAGCGCCTTTGATATAAATCCTCTATGTGTCTGATGAGGGTCTGACAAGATCTACTGTCTTACACTGGAGGGGAGTCACCTGGGAACAGACCCCCTTTGTATCTACTAGCCAGGAACCAACCAAAGGTGGATGAGCTCAAAGCCCAGTTTATCCACATAGGAAAAGCTATATCTGCTCCTCCTCCTTCTGGAACATCTTGTTGCCTTTCCCCATTCACTCAACTATATAGCATGCTGGTCAACAGCAAAATTATCCAGAGAAACAAGAAAACCACATCAATTTTAATGAGGGGATTAAAGTTGAATTAAATAAAAAATTAAGGCTCTTCTAAACATTTTTTCCCCTTTGTTCATAATAAGTTGCTGTCTCTTTTCCATGACAATTTGTCATTTTGGTCAAATAACTTCAACTGGACTCAAAACCTCCAACAATGTTTTCTAGCTGCATGAAGGTGGCATTGATTCTGGTAGCATCTTGAAAACCATCTCAAAGAGCTCAGTTTTCAAGGTGCTGCTGATACACATTCACAATCTCTTTTCAGTGGAAAAGGAGCCCAGGCACAGGTTCCCCTTTAGAGCCCCAGAAGCTGGGACTCCAACACTGCATTTCCCTCCTGTGTCATCACAGTAATCAATCACAGGTGATGGCTGCTGTCACCTGTCCCCATGCATTCACTGTAAGGAACTTGAAGGTGGCTCCTAGGCATCACCAGGGCAAACCTTCCTGACCTACCTGTTCAAACCACTGGCTCACCACCTGGCTGGGGTATTGTTTACACATATATAGTCAGGAGTGTTTTTTCCAAGAGCACTTCTTTTCTGCTCCAAAAAACTGAGCTTTTAGCCCAAGAGTTCTCTTTCCAGAAAGCAGTACTCACGGTCTTCTGTGTAGAGAGACCAGAATGAACTCACACATACTTCAGAGGCTCTTCTATGAGGAAGGCGTCAAAGCTAACCAAAGGCAGCTGTTATGAGCCAGAAAAAATATTTCATAATCCCAAACTTCCTGGTGCACCCAATTAGGCTATGGAATTACTTTCTGATTGCTGGCTTATTCTAAATATTATCAACATCTACTGACATGTTAACCTAGAACAGGAAATCCAACAGACGGAGTATAGTCCACATTCCATTTTCCGTATTAGATATATTTAGTCCTAACCAAAGTTTGTATAAAGCCCAGTGACTACCGTCCATACAGTTGGTATGGCTGATTTAGTTTGTAGATTTTGTTACTAAAGAAAGGTACAGTTAGTTGATCTGAGCTAGAATATTTGTGCTGAAACATTAATTACTAATTTCTAAATCAAAGATCAGGGTAAAAATGAAGTAAAATGAACTATAAATCCAGATGTGTTTGGAATTTGTAATAATCCTGACTTTTATTCCATGTCACAAATATGGGTTGGAACCTTCCATTTTTCCACTGAGCATATCCCTTAAGGCTTCATCACTGCACAAAACTAAGCTGTACATATCTCAAGCTCTTATGAAATCATCAATAATGATTTGTTTCTATAATAAACAAAATAATCTAGCAATACGGATACAGGTCTTAACTGCTACAAGAAGAAATGGTATATAACAAAATGAAATGTAATGAGCACTCTGTCTTCTAAATCTACTTGTGATTTTTTTTTTAACATATTCTTTCCTGTTGCCTTTAAACTATATTAGGAACCCCCGGAGACAGGGCAAGACACTGTAGGAATATGTTTGATATATAGTTGGATTAAATAACAACCTAATATATCAAACATATCACACAGAGGCCTGCAGGAAAGGCATCCAGGTTTGACTGAGCTTGAGAACAGGCAGTGCCGCAGGCGACAGCTGCAGGAGTGCTCCCCCCGCCCGGCCCCACAGCGGGTCCTTTACCTGGCTGCGGGGCTCAGGCTGTCTGCAGGTGTGGAAACGGCGCGATATCGTAGGCACACGCACCAACGCTCACTGGCACGCTCATTTTGCCTTCCCACCGTCTTCCCAAGCACATGGTGCATTCCACAGCACAAATTTGTTATTCATGTCTGGGAGATTCCAGGCAAAAAGAGGTGCTTAAATTTAAGGGCTTGAGCTGGGACTATGTCAGAAATCAGCTTCACAAACCATAGGCAATTCTACTTTTAAATCAGGCAACCCGAGAAGGTGGTGAGCAAACCAGTTTAAACAAAAACCTTGCCCATCCCCCAAACGATTCCTCAAAGCAGGGCAAATGTACCCTAGTTACAGAAGGAAAGCACTCTACACTAAGGGCCTGTGTGTGTGTGTGTGTGTGTGTGTGTGTGTGTGCAGAGTGACAGGGATGTAATAGCAATTGCTTGTTCTTGGTCTCCTGAAGATTTGTTTCATTAATTATTTTTTAAGGTGTGGAAGGGGATGGAGAGAACCAATCAGCCTGAAAAGACTGGTTGATTTTGGTGTCAGAGGGGTGTTCTTTTAACTGCAGAGATAAATGGCTTTATAAAGGCAAGACTGATATTTTACTTCATGCAAATTATTAACACACAGCAGATGGTACTCCTAGTTAGGCACAAAAGCTAGGGTTTGGGGTGATGGTTTCTTCACAACAGTTTTACAGACAGATAATCCATGTGATGCAAGCCTTGGTTCATTGCGTAGAGCAAGACATCGGGTCATTCTAAAGCACTCTAGCAGTACCAAGCTCCCTTCCTAATATGATGATGGGAGTGACCTTAAGTAGGTACCCCTAAGAAGGCACTCAAATGAACACACATGTCCACTTTTACCTTAATGGAAGGATTCCGGGACGTTCTGTGAAAACCCACACTGTAAATATAAAGGCTCAAAGACCCTAGGGCAGTGTAGGGAGTGTCCACTGGCCCACATCAGCAGTCATCACTAATTTTTTAAGTGCTATTATTTTTAAAACATTGTTCTATATAAACTTAAAATACAGACCCTCCCTCCTATTACTCCAATCCCACCATCATTCTTGTTCATTTCCCACCTGTCTCCTTTACATGCAAGGTTTTTTTTTTTTAATGGAGCTGTAATCATGATGAGTACATAATTCTGCATCTGGTTTTTTTTAACTTTACATAATGCCAGAGATCTTCATGTGACACACCTGTCAACCATTATTTGTCAGAGCTGCTTACTTTTCTTTCAAGGTGACACTCAGGTCACATCCAACCTCCTGCTGCTACTGCAGGAACAGCCCTGCCACACAGAATGCTTCTCCTCTCTGGATTGCCAACTCAGGACAGATTTCCAGAAGTGTGATTAGTGGCTCAAAGGGTAGGTGCAAACCAAAAACTCCCTCTGTGGGACGGCAGCCGCCTCTCGGTCACCGGACAGGCCCAAGGATGGAACTGCCCCCCGGAGCGCACACCCTGCTTCCAGCTCAGTCGCAGCCCCCTGAGGCTGGCAAGGCGGTCTGCCCTGGTGCTGCAGCGGTAAAACCGGAAGATCACACTGCTGCCCTGTGGGCTTGTTACAAGGACCCGGTGTGTTAATCCACGCAAAGCACCTAGAAGACTGCTTGGCACATGCTTGGCATGCAGTCAGTGTGAGCTTTTGGTTTTTCTTTTCTTTTTGCTAAGACCATCAGCTCATGGGTATATGGAACACTTTTTATTTCAGGCATTTTCCTAGGAGGTAGCAGATAAATGGTCCTGGAAGGGTATGTTTGGTAATGGTGATACAGTTGCTGCTTATTAAGTCTAACTGTATGTCAGACACTGTATTCTTAAAATTATCTCATTTAATTGTTACGACAACTTGTGGGGTAGGAACTCTAATAACTGTTTTTCAGATCAAGAATCACGAGGTAAATAGACAGCTGGGCAGAAGGAAACCAGCATTCAGAGACAGAACTCAGAAGGATCCTGCAAAAGGACACAGGGAAAGGGCTTGGAACAGGAGATCTCAGAATATGATGAAGTTAAATTAAAACCAGGCTAATTCTCCAGGAGAAAGTGCCAACTGACATGACTGTTGCATGAGCAGACAGAACAGAAGCTACTGGTGGCAAATCAGATAAGGGAAAGGAAAAACACGCAAAGCACAAAGCCTCTACATCTTAAGTCAATGGTGGTTGCTTCGTGGTTGAAAATCATTTTCCATTCATGATTCACTTGATTTATAAAGCAGGAATAAAGACATAGCCAGAAAATGGAGTTGCCCCTATACCCATACTGAGCTCCTAAGTTTGTGTGTGTTTAGAGAAACCCAAAGCATCTCAGACCACCCAAGACCCTCAGGTTTTCAGGCCAGCAGAGCCCACAGTGAGCCCACATATCAGAAGTCAAAACTCTCCAATAACATCTTGATGAGAAATTTAAACAATGCTTGTACCGAGTCTACAGAGACTATCAGGAGACTGGTTCTAAGAATCCCGTGGTTTTAGGAATGTTCCCAAGTTTAACAGATTCACAGTCTGCTCACATCTATTTCACACACCACACTGGCCCCGGCACTGCTTGGGGAGGGTTGGGGTGTTGCAGTGCTCAGACTCCATCCTTTTGTCTTTCAATAAAAAAGGTAGGATTTTAGGCATACTGAAGCCAGGGGACACAACTTTTTTAAAGGGGAAAATTTCACATCCTAATATATTTGGATCTTTGGAGGGGAGAGGAGTTTACAAGTACCAGCAGGGGTTCAAACACAAAGAAAAAGAGGCCTCCTCTGGTTCTTGCATCTTGCCATGAAGGACAACCACGGGCTAGGATGGGAGGTTACGGCTTCTTAATAGGATTGGGCCTTGCCCCTGGAGAGCACCAGCTGACCGTCCTTTCCTGGAATAACTGTCCTTCTTACTGCCCAATCTTAAAGTATGTCCTCTTAACATATACTGGTCTTAAGTTCTAAATATTTATCTAGATGACAAAGATGGAGGAAACATACCAGTCAACAACAGTCTCCAGCACACACTGAAAGACTCTACCATTGGGTCCACTTTGAGGTTCACAGTTGCCTTCTATTAATTTTAAGGAAAGAAAACACAATATTGCTATTTTTCTGGAAGGCATTATGGAAACCAGAGAATTGGAGGATGACAACGTCACATCCATTCACAGGGATTTTCTATAGGAAACATCGAACACCTACTTTATATATAATGGAAGTAGGTCAGGATTGTAAGTGCCCGGGTTCTTCCTCCAGATATTCCAAAGTTTTATTCTGGATGGGTAACTTGAAAGACCCACTATGGGTTTTTTCCATACCCTGTAAAAAGGTGCTGGGCAGGAAGAGCAGGTATGCAGCTGGCTGGTCTAGCCTCAGGGGAGGAGAGAAGCTCCCTGCGGCACACCTAGCTCCATGTCACAGCCACCCACCAGAAGACCTAGGGACGTCGGACAAGCAGCCACACACGGACACTCACTTTTGGTTTTGCTCTTGGCTTCAGTTGCTCTAACTTCTTAGCAGCAGCCTCAATGGATGCTGCAGCCCCCAGTAATTCTGTTTCTGCAATGACGGTTGGGTCTTCTGGATCCACCCACTCTGTTCCTAAAATCAGTCCAAAGAGGGTCATTCTTGGTAGCTGCAGACCGTAGGGCACTGGCTTCATCACAAACAGTATCTGGCTTTGCATGCAGGGAAGCTCCGCAGTCCTGTGAGCTGCACTGCCCTGAGGGCGCTTCTCTCTAGATCTCACAGAGAGCAGCTGGGTGCAGGTGACTCTTGTCTGATCCTGGTTTTCTAAATCAGTTGTGTATCCAGCCCTACACAGGAGCTGTCATCAGACAGCTTCAAAAACCAAGATCTTATGGACCAAGGCCAGCTTGATCCTTCCTCTGATTTCTAACTTAAAGCTCATGAATACAAGTAGGTGTCCTCAGGAGACTTGAAACCATGCAGACCACACAGAGACTTGCCATTCTTGTCTCCTGAGAACTGAGGAATAGCCATTTACCTCAGTTCAAACAATGGGAAATTGGGGAGAGAACCTTTCCCTGGCCAGCTGATTGCTTCTATGTAACCATGGTGGGGTGCACAAACAATGTACCAAAATAGCACTGTTTCTAAACAGGAAATATATTATTTGAATGAAAATAAATACTCACATGAATGAAAACACAAGTAAAAAAAAATGGCAAAAATGCCTAAAAGAGAAGTGAGTTCTAGATGGATTATGCCATTAAAGTAAAAGTACTTAATACAAGGACTGGAGAAAAGACTTACTTCAGGTGGATATTATTTTTTAAATCTAATGATTAGCATTGCTTTAAAAAACACAAGTACCTCAGTGTATTCCTTCTGACTGAGTTTGCCAAGAAAGGTCTTGTATTGGCTGCTCATGCTCTCTGCTCGTTTCTCTGCACTGGCGCCGCCGCGGAGCCCCATAGATGACATGAAAGAATCCAGCTTACCTTTCATGGCTTCTGCTGCCTGGATGAGCTCAGTCACGGCGCCAGCGACTCTCTTGGAGAACGCAGCCAGCTGGTGCTTGAGTTCCGGAGTTGGTTTCTGAAGAATCTATAGGTGAAGAACAAGTCAGACACACGAGGAAGACGGTGGGAAGCCACTGGGACAGGAAGCACACTCTCACTGGTGGGTGTGGGCAGAGAGAGACATCCTGGTTTAAGCTGCCACTCAGTCACCAAGTAACTTCAGATACTTGAGGAAAAGCATGTTAAGGCTCTCTGGCCTTCAGTTTCTTCATGTGAAAAATGAATTGGGCGCCAGGGGTTTCTGTAAGGCCCCTTCTGACATATTTCCCCACATAAGGGAGATGAAGTCCCTATTTCTACTTTTATTTGTACAGAAAACAAATATATGCACATGAAAATTGCCCGAAGTGTAAGAACATTCTGAGTGAACATGAAAGCCTGAGGCCACAAGCTAACTGGTGCTGTGACAAAACAAATGTGGCACCAGAAGAAATGTGTGATTCAGGTGAGGTCTTGGAGCCAAAAACCCCCAAGAGGGCAACCACCAATTTATCAGGAAGCCTGTTCCTAAAAAAAAACACCAATCAAGTTGTAGAGTTTTGACTGCAAGCTCTCCTCCAAGAGTCCTAAGGATTTTCCTTCTTTGGAACTAGTTCAAAGGATTTTCAAATTTGTCCTCACTTTTTGTTTTTTACGATATTAAAAAAGATGTAGGAAATCTAACCCTGAATCTAAAGGACAGCCTCAGTCATTCAAGAATGGAACTAAGAAATGGGATGAATGTGCCTCACCATCCTCTGCCATGGATTTACATTCTGACTTATACCATCTTGTTCCTTCCTAATTTTCAAATTCCTCTTCCGACATGCTTTTCTGCATCTCTTTCGCATATTTCACAGTGGCAATGTCCAGATTTAGAAAAGCTTTCCTCATTCAGGAGGAAAGCACAGCTGTTGTCTCTCTGGGCAGTTCTGGAGTCTCTGAGCAAGGGGCAAAGCATGGGCTTTGGGATTGGACAAACCTGTTTTCAAGCCTGGTTTTACCTGCCACTGGTCTGTGAAACAGGGAAGATTACTGACCCCTCACAACTGTTTTCTCATTTGTAAAATGGGTAATTTCTACTCCTCAGGACTGGCATAATGATCAAATGGAATAGCGCATGAGCGGTATCTTGCACAATGCCTGGAACACAATAGGCAGTCATTAAATGTTAATTCTCTTCTGGGTGTCCCATACCCTTTTGCACCTGCACAGGTAGTGTACTCTTTCTTGGGAGTCTGGAAAAGACATCCTTTGGACCCCAAAAACTATAAAAAAATACTGGTAAAAAACCTGGGGTTGGGGGAGTTAATGGGGTTACATTTTGACCAGCCCCAGACATACCAGTGCATAGAAGACATGTTATGCATATGAACTGATTAGTCAAAGATTTTTGAGTATCATTTTACATGAATCTGTCCCCATATAAAGTGTTCATGGATTAGAAGACAGTTAAGAAGATGTTATCCCCAAGTCTCCCAACGATTCCAATCAAAATTCCAACAAGATTTTTTTAAAAAGAAGATATTGACAAGCTGATCCTAAGATGTATATGAAAGGCAAAGGACCTAGAATATCTAAAACTATTTTGAAAAAGGACAAAGTTGAAAGTCTTAAACCACCTGATTTCAAGATTCATTATAAAGTTGTAGAAGTAATCAAGACAACATGATAGTGGTACATAGAGGTTAATGGAAAATAATTCAGAACTAGATTTACACATACGGTCAACCCAATTTCATTAAAGGTTGAAACGGCACCTTTAATTCAGTGGGAACAGAATAATTTTCTTTTTTTTTACAAATGGTGCTGGAACAATTGGATAGCCATATGTAAGAAAATGAACCTTGACCCTTTCCCCACATCATATGCATAAATTAACTAGAAATAGAGTATAAACCTAAATGTAAGAATTAAAACTACATAGAAGAAAACAGGAAAATAATCTTAGTGATCTTGGATTTGGGAAAGACTCTTAAATACAGGACAAAACACATAACTTATGCTTTAAAAAGTTAATAAACATGAACTTGAAAGTTTATGCCTTAGAACTTTAAAAACAGTATGCTAAGTGAAAGAAGCCAATCACAAAAGACCTCATGCTGTATGATTCTCATCTATGTGAACAGTGCAGAACGGGCAAATCTATAAGGCAGGACAGAGATTAGTGTTTGCCTAGGGCTTGGAGTGGGAGTGAAGGGAACGAGCAATGACTGCTGAAGGGCATGAGGTTTCTTTCTGGGGTGATGAAGGCGTTACATTATGGTGATAGCTGCAGAACTCTGTAAATACAGTAAAAACCGGTGAATTGTATGTCTTAAATGGGTAACTTTTGTCATATGTTAATTTTACCTCAATAAGGCTGTTAAGCAAGAAGAGCATTAACCTGGCATGTAGATGGAGGGACAACAGGAAGTCGGTGAAGGGTAGCAGAATACGCCACCCCAAAATACGTGCCTCTTCGGCATAAGGAATTTTTTGAGCTGATTATTATGAGAAACAGCAGGCATAACAGCCACTCTGAAAACAGAGAAGTTACCCTTTGAAAGGGAAATTTACATTTATCCAGGAATCTATTGGCAAGGGTGTCTCCCTCTCTAGATCAGGAAGACAAGGTTGACTCTAAGTCAGAAGAAAATCTTATTAATGAGAAAAGCACTAATTTAAAACTGCTTAACAACCTTACCCTTGTTTGCCAGGCTTTTCCGAGTAACTTCCTATGACTGGCCATCCCCCACACCCCCCCACACACCTTTAGCTGCAGATGGTATTTAAGCTGGTTGCTTAGGCCACCTCGATAGTTACTATTTCCTTCCCTGGGTATCTCCCATATATTCACGAGGTACACTACATGTTTCCTCTTCTGCTTTTTTCTCTTCTTAATCTGTCTTATTACATGAGATCTTTGGCAAGAATTCAGAGGGTAGAAGGAAAATCCTATAAATAGCTGATGACCTTTACAAACATTCAGTTCACTCTAAATGTTTAATATATAAGATAGACAATACATTTTTTTACTTTTCTATTTATTTGAGTCCTATCTGCTCAATTTCCCCCTTAACACTCTGCAGCACTGTCATTTTTAAAAAAATAATACACATTTGTCTCTACCATTGTTATGAAAATGAAGACAAGCCACACCCCTAAGAGGAACTATTTGCAGAAAATATATCTGACAAAGAACTTGTATCTGGAAAGTAGAATTCTGAAAGTTCAATAAGACAAGAAACCCAATAAAAAACGGGCAAAAGATGCTGAACAGACAATTCATCAAAGACAACATACAAGAGGCAAACAGGTACATAAAAAAAGAAGCACAACAATGTAAATTCAAACCACAGTGAGATCAGTATACCCACTAGAATGGCTAAAATTAAAAAGAATGATCATTAGCCAGGATCTGGAGCAACCCAAACTCTCATATACTGCTGGTGGAAAAGGAAAATAGTAGAACCACTTAAAGAAAAAGTTTGGTGGTTACCTAAAAAAGTTAAAAATATACCTACCCTATGATATAAATATTCCACTTCCAGGTCTCTAGCCAAGAGAATGGACACATACAGGAACAAAGACTTGTATATAGAATGTTTTTTGCAGCTTTATTTGTGATAATCAAAATGTGGAAATAACCCAGATGCCCATCACCAGGTGCATAGGCAGTTATGGGTTACCCATTCAATGGAATGTTACTAAGCCACAAAAGGGGACAAATGATTGATACACACCCGGATAGCACCGAAAATAGTAATGTTGAGTGGAAGCAGCCAGACAAAAAGGAGTACACCCTATATGATTCCATTTATGTACAAGTCTAGAAAATGCAAACATATCTCTAATAAAAGCAGACCAGTGGTTATTTGGGAAATTTTTAGGACTAATGGATATATACATTATTTTGATTGTGGTGATGCTTTCAGAGATATACTCAGATATCAATATCCAAATGGCACATTTTAAATGTGTTTATTGTATGTTAGTTATGCTTCAATAAAGCTGGAAAAAAAAGTTAAGGGTGTGGTGGGAGATATTCACTTAAATTATCACAGTGAAGTTATTAAAGATTGTCTTTAAAAGAAGAGCATTGATGGAGAGAGAACCGCTTCTGTACGCACTGTGGCTCTAAGAAGGGAATGGCCCTATGGTAAAGGACCTTATTTAGATAAGTCAGGAGGAAAGGTGTTCTATTTTTAATCTGCTATTAAGTCAACATGATTTTTAATCACACACAAGAGATAGAACCAAATTAAAGTTCTGCTAGTGGAAGCAAGGGTAATTTTAACCCTGTCAGAGATCTCATACTGTTGCTTAGCAGCAATATTGAACTGTGACTCCTGCAGAGGCTAAGTGCCTGCCTCTTGCCCTGAAGGTGCAAGTCCTCTGTAACAAACCAGCAGACAGCCAATACAGGACAACACTGCTCAACTGGGCATGTCCAAAGCTTCATAAAGCAGTTCCCAGGGCATCAGGGAAAGGGCTCAGCCTGGACTAGATTTTGTTTGTTGATTGCTAACTGGATTCTCCAAAGAAAAGGATTCCCCAAGCAGGGATCATTGATTTTTGGAGTCTCGAAATTCCAAAAGGCATTTGGGTCTGGGAACCCTTTTAAGAGCTAAAGGAACACTTTGTGTATATGTGCTGATGTTTCTTTGATGAGGCTAAGAGGAGGCAGGAACGGGCTTTCAGCTCAAAGGAGCCCAAGATCCATGGAAGGTTAAGAATGTTAAAATCATGACAGTTATTTGTACCTAGATAGAGAAAAAAAGAGAATGGGATTGTTAAGGGATACAAAATTATTGTTGATGTATTTCTTTAAGAATAAAAGTATAACAGAGTGCAAAAGCTTGATATCTCTGCCTTCACATTATATCTGTCGCTTCAGCTGCTTTAATTTCTGTGTCAAAAAGCTTATGTTCAGCCCTGCAGCCCTGCACGTAGGCTTGTTAACCATCAAAAGGAATTTCGCTCATGGCTTAAGATTGATGCAACTAACCCCTCACCAGAAACTCGCCTGCCCTGAGGAGATAAAGACGTATGTACAAAGAGGACAAATGGACTGTCAAGGACTTACAGGAACGTCACAGCCAGACTCACGTCAATGAAATGCCTGCAGTTAACTAATCAAGGACAAGGAGTTTCACGACCCTCCTCAGACCCTTGCTGACATCCACGTGTCTGAGTCCATCGTTACCTCCTGACCTCACATGCTCCCCACTCCCTGAATATAAAATAAGCTTGAAATTCACCCTCAGATGGTTCTTTACAACATTAATCTGCCATCTTCTCTGTCTGCTGGCTGTCTGAATAAAGTTACTTTCCTTGACCCAATACCTTATCTCTCAACTTACTGGCATATTGTGTAGTGAGTGGCATGAGGTTGGACTTGATAACCCAAGGCTCTGAACCAAATAGGACAAAATATTTATTAACAAAATTAGCCCCTTAGAGATAGTGGGCACCTGGATGTTGATATGGTTTTCTATGTTTTTAAACATTTTTCTAAACTAAAACTAAAATATACAAACTAGCCAAAACAGCTTAAGAATCCTTGGCTCTAAGACATTCGAACTGGATGAGCTCAAGTAGCACAACTTTCTCATTTTCATGTGCCTAAATTTAAGAAAAGCAGCCTGCCAAGGAGGTTCCCTACTTCTCTGTACCACCTGAAAGCGACCTCAGTTTATTTCCATAAATGGCTGGTCACCTCTCCAAACCTGAGTTTCTATTTTTCTCTTTACCCTTTTGTAAAAATGAGACAACTACCTGGCTTTTCCTCAGCTTTCAGGAATCTTACAAATTCTCTATGAGCAATTAAGACAAGAGGCCAACTTTTCAAGTGACCAGGAGGACTCTCCTAAGATCTCTGGTTGCAGTTCTGATTTAGGTGGACTTTCCTTTCAGAATTAACACTGTGGTCATCCAGCGACCATGTGGTCTTCGCATGAGGACCAAGAACGAGGAGGAGGGCGGGATGGGATGGTGTGTGAAAATCTCTATTTTAATTGCTTTTTAAATTCACCACCCTCAAGCAGCCAATCTTAGCATTCTTTTCTTCTACGCTGAAGATAATTTTAACATAAATCTGATGTCTTCTCTACATTGACAATTTGGCTTTCATTTCTTGATTCAGTCTCAAAGTGCCCTTAGTACTGAACACTAGTTTCCATGTTTGTGCATTTCCATTTTCCTCATTTCTCCACTGCTGTAGCCTCAGCAGTCTTGCGGCCTGTGGGCCCTAAGTGTGGAAAAACCTTCCTTGAGGTTAGTTAGCCCCATGTTCACCCAGATTTCTTTCAAGTCTATTTTGGAGAAGGAGTCAGGGCTAATAATGTGAAATGTGAACTTATTTTTAGCTTACTTTTGTATTGGCCACAGTTACCTGGGTGAAGAATGAAGTAATGCTGCCTTAGAAGACCTAAAACACTCAACATCAAAGGTAATTTCAGTTGAAGGAGAAGGCAGTGACATGCTAGAATGAGCACAGTGCTGGGAACAGTATGTGGATGCAGTCTCAGGTCTGTCGCTAGCAGCTGTGTGACCTCAACCAAGGAACCAAACTTCTCTGGTCTTGGGTCAATCCTTTGCCCTGCTTGCCTTGCATGGTTGCAGAATGAGAAAAATTCCAGTGCCCAGTAAGTGAACAGTTGACATTTCTCTAGGTACATGGGGTATGCATCTGAAAGCAACCTGCTGGATTTTTTATATTTTTAAGTTTAGGAAGAAGCAAAGGCTTTGATTAGGGGGTCAGAGAGACATCATCAATTCTCTGAAAGTGTCTCTAACTCCTGAACACACTCTCAGGCCTGCCCCAGAACTCCCTTAATTCTGGGTGGCTCCTGGGACTACAGAGGGATGGATGCACATTGAAAATGTTTCTTAGTTGCCCAAAGTTTGCCTTGCGGATGTGGGGAACCAAGCCGCCCTAGGGACTGGGAGTCAGGGCAAGCCCTAGGCTCCTGTGGGCAATGCCCCTGGCCCCACGCCATACACCCTGCTGGGCCTTCCCCATCAGCCTTCTTGCTCAGCTCCAAGTGGGCACCCAGGCTGGAGGAAGGCCATCAGAGGAAGGGAAGTGTTATTCTTGGTGTGATCTAAGCCATTCATTCAAGGACTGGAGGAAGTCACAAGAGGCTAGTAGGTCGCCTGTAGCACTGATGATGTTTCTAACGAGTCATAGAGGCTGCTGGGGCTCTTCCAGAAGCATTCCCTGTCTATCACTGCAAGACGGACTGGGGTCTTCCTAACACTCTCAGAGGTGGCTCTGCCGGTCCTGCCCTCTTCCATGTTAGTCTAGTCTCTTTGGTGCAACGAGAGAGCTGGGCTCTCCTGGATTCACTTGCACCTACTTCCAGACTCCACTTGCACCTCTGTGCTGGAGCAGTACCAGGTGGAAGAGCTCTATGAGGGGTTTTCTTGAGGAAAGGATGGTCTGCACCTGAGTTAGGCCTTCCCCACCCTGGCCAGGCCCATGCCCGTCCTCACCACCAACACATGCTCGAGAAGGTCCAGGTAGCCGAGAGCGCACTCCGTCCCGTACCGCAAGGCTCTGGAGCGCACCTCCTCGCTGACATCAGGGTGGAAGGATGCTTGCTGGAGAGAGAAGGAACACTGACAGCTTAAAACAGGAAGAGACAGCTGGGGAGTGCGCCAGTGGGGTCACCTGGCCAGCACTGCTGAGTAGCCCTGGGCCTAGAGGCAGGAGACTGCGGTTCTGGGATTCCCTCTGCCTTACCCTCCGGGACCTCCCTGAGGAACCTTCCCTGACTCCCTGGTTAGACCAGGTGGTCCCCTCCACAGTCTCCTGCTCCCTCACACCTGTCTCCACAGCAGGTTGCCTGCAAGTTCTGTCTTGCCTTTTTTGGTGCCCTGGGGCCAGACAAAAGCAAGTGAATCTGGCCCCCCTTTCCCTCCTTTCTTTTCCTGCTGCCCCTTACTCCAACCTTTTATTGAAATGTAAGAAATTCCACATGCACTAAAAACGTTCAATTAAGATTTATGACTAGAGCTTACAACAGGAGACGTACTGTCCTAGAGCCAGCCTGCTTCTATTCAGCAACGCGAGGAGTCCTGGAGACCTGTCTCTGTTCACAGGCTAATCGCGACCAGGTCCTCACTCCATGGCCTGACCACACTGCAGCCATGAGTCTCCCAAGCAGGGCCCTTTGGCTCCTGGGAAACTTCAGATAGCAGGCTCCCCAGTACCCTCAGAGGCGCCATAAATAACTCATCCCACATTACACATGTCGAGATAAGCAGACCAGGACGTGCGGTTAACACAGCATCTTGCACTTTTTTCTTGCACTTGTGACCTGCTGACTTGAGTCATTCACGATATATCATGGGGTTGCTCGATTAACTACAAAATGCCCAGTTTCATTTGAATTTCAGATAAACAATGAAAAAATTTTAGCATTAAGCATAGGACACCCTATTTTTTATTTGCTAAATCCAGCAACCCTACCATTTAGCCTTTCTTCCTTCTACAGCCTCAGTCTGAGAAGAATTTGAGGGGGCTTACAAAAAATAGATAAAAGAGAAAACTGTAAATAAATCACAAATCAGGACACACATGAATCACACATTAGGATGAAAGGTCAAGGTGGAAGGGGAATAGTGACCAGTCTCCACATCTCTGCTGCTTAAGCCACTCTCCCTAGGACCGGTGGGAGCTGATGGGAACTGTGGGCTTTCCCCTTGCCTGATCCCCCAAACTGCTGGAAGGAGCGGGGATAATTCCAGTGGCCGGCGCCTGTCATCTATGAGCTGGTGGCTCTGGGAGAGCAATCCGGCAATACTTAAAATGTCATACCATTTGACCCACTAATTCTCCTTCTGGAAGTCTTGCATAGAAAAAACAGATATGCCCAAAAATGTTTGCAGTAAAGTTTATGGTTAAAAAAAAAAAATTCAGATGACCTAGATAACTGATAATAGGGGAAAGATTATGTTCATTAAGAGAGTATTTTGTGGTCATTAAAGATCAGTTATTCTGACTCATAACAACATAGGATAGCCCTAAAACATTAGTTGTAATAGTAGATCTAAAATTGTATCCAGTGTAGACATATGCACATGAAAGTCTGACCAGAAAGAAGGAGATACTGGAATTAACTTAAGGTGTAGGGAAGTCCTTGTGTCCACCCGAGCAATTTGTGTAATCATCTCTTTTTGATCAAATGAACCCGTATGTACCTTAACTGCGTTTCCATTTTGCCCTGGCTGCCCTGCTCAGCTCCAAAGATGGTGCTCAATACGGCCACTTGGCCCTCTGCTTGGTGCATAAGGGTTCTTTCTTGATCTACCACTCGGCATGCCTGGTTTTCTGTAGATTCCTTATTGATTATCCCTTCTGGCAAGATACCTTATTTTCTTTCTTCAAGGAATGAAATGTAAATGCCAGTAAGTCGTCCCAGTAAGTTCTATCCTAGCAGGAGTCTCAGGGCTCAGCAGTGACACTTGTCATCAGGTCTGGCTTCGGCATGTGAAGCTTCTGGCTGTTACTTTGTCCTGCAAAGTCAGGATGTCCTGACCCAGGGCAGGATGAGAGAGAGGAGCAGGGGCAGAGCAAAAGGCCCCTGTACTTAAGCCTTACCCGCCTCCCCTGAGAACAGGGGTGCATGGGTTAGGAAGAGACTTGGAAATCTGAGCTTCCATCTCCACCTTAACTTAATTTCTCCTTTTCATTTCATGTCTATAGCATGGAGACCAGACACCTGTCCCTCATCAACTACAGTGACCTTGAGCTGCAGCTGGGAGGCCAAGGGCAGCAGAAACAGACTGGACCTGAAATCGGAAGAGCTGGTTTCAGTTCTGCTTCTAACAGTAAAACAGCTACGTGACCCTGGCCATGCCACCTCATCTCTCCACATCTGTTTCAAAATTCATCACAGTAAAATAATTCCCTTTGCCGGGGGCCATCAGGAGAGAAATTGGGGACCAACAGAGGGGAGGCTTAGAACCCCACCCCCCGTGTTTTGAGAGAAATCTTCTGCATCCGTGGATGTTTTGTTGCCCTTGTCTAGCTTGGATTAATACTTAGTCTACAGGCACAGACCTGATCATCTACATTTGCCCTCTTACAGCACTAAACTATGTTTTCTACCTTTATCTTGCATCTACCTACCACTTCAACATTTTATTTAAAAAAATAATAATAATAATAATAAGGGAGAAATGTGGGATTCACATATAAATCAAGTATAAAAATCAAACGAATAATCAAAAAGATAATAATAATTTCCTTTGCCATTCATCCAGGATGAAATGACGGAATATACACGACAGCCTTCCCAAACTATGAGGTGTGCTGCATGCACCCCACAGTGGCATTCAGGCCATATCTTGCTAGGTAAAGACTATTCTCTGGTTGAGGCTGTAACCTCTTGGGAGTTTATCACTTCTGACAGAGCAGATTCCATTAAGCACATTGAAAGTGCAAACACTTGAGGTTTTAGGAGAGCGTCTGGTCCATCACCGGTGGTCCTTCATGAAAGTGGCCCCACCACCTTGTACCCTCTTCTCCCTGTCCACGTTCTACCCTCCCTCCTACCCAGGAGACAGTAAGTTGTCTCACTAGGAAGTGATTGTCTCCCATGCCAGGCCCTTGCACGCCCACTCAGCCTGGCTGCCTTAGCTTCCCTGTGCGCCATTTACTCCAGCTCATCCTGCCCCTCCTAAGGAACCTGAGAAGCCATCAGCTGCACCTTGCATCAGCTCCCCGGACAACTGACTTCACCACAAAGGACAGCTCTGTACCCTCAGGCCCCAGGCTACTGTAGCTGCTTTCCAACTTCTGAGGTTCACCCCCACCGGCTCACCCTGGCAAGGGGCTACTGGCCAATCACTGATCAGAAATCAGAGTTCCTGGGAGAAAGGCTGGGGTGGGAGTGCTCAGTGGGAGACAGCAGGGTGGGGGGTTCCTATGGCTCACCTTCCTAATAGATAGGAAATAAAGTGAAGCTCACAGAGCTCAGGTCTCCCAGCCCCCTTATCAAGCACAGGCTCAGGGGAGCTGCCCTGGTTGTCCACCCCAAGATCAGAGGAGCTTCTCCAAGGTGTCGGCACAGACAGCAAAAGGGCAGGTCCCCCACATTGTTTTGTTCTGGCAGCTCATCTCCTCAGCTGATTGTGGCCGTGTGTTTCCTAGCACAGAGTGGCCGACCTACAAGGGCAGGAAGGGGTGCAGGCCAAAGAGGGTGCAGTTTTCACTTGGGGGGGCCTGAACCAAAATGCCACAGTCCCTCTTTACTAGTGGCAGGAGAGCTCTACCACACCTCTGTCAGAAGGTGTCCTGCCTATTTAGGAAGCTCTGAGAGGGAAAGGAGTGAGTTGAGTCACCAGGCTGACTCCATCCCATCTTGGACATAAAACTGTCCTAGCAAGTCATTTCCCACGGGCTGGTGCGCACACAGCTTCAGCATGTATTTTATTGCAAAGTTTAAGGAGCTGAGCTGCTCCTTTCTCTGCATGGCCAGCCTCTCCCTTCTCCAAACTAAACCAAACAACTCAATCATGACAGCACTATCTATCCAGCCAAAGCAACGCCAAGGTCTTTACCTTGCAGGCCGTCAACATATCTGACACGGCTTTCCGGCTTAGATTGGCGGTGGCGATCACATCCTCCTGTCTGCAGGAGTTCCCAGCTGCCACGGCTTTGGCTGTTGCCATGGTGATGCCTTTTGTCATCCTTATCGATTCTTCAGGTGATGATGTCTTTTCAGGTACCTCTTTTGACTGGAACACCTGGAAGTTATAAATAGGAGGTAAAAAACAAACAAAAACAAAACAAAAAGGGGAAGGACAACCGTAATTTATTCTTCCCTGACCAGACTTCAGCTCAGAATCTGAAAACTGAGCCACAGACAGGAAGAAACCATCAAATGGCAGGAAATTAGAAATTTAATTTCAGTACAATAACATCACTCCTGCTTTCAGGATGCTGGCATGGATAAGCCTCGCACACCTGTGCTCAGCATTCAGGGGAACAGGATGGTGAGGGAGACCTGTCTGTAGCATTAACCCATTCGTCTGCAGAAGCTGACACTCAGTATTTGCAAACTAGCCCAGGGGAGGTATTGAGCAGCTTCCCAGTTTTCTCGCCCCGTCCCTGCTGGTGCTTGGGCAGTTCCCAGAACCCCACAGCCCCAGTGCTGGTGCTGGGGCAGGACTGCCCTACATGTGTCACTCTGGACTCACCTCCCTGTCTTTAAGAGGGTGTGGGGCTGGGGGAAACGAAGCATTCTTTTTCTTCTATTCTTAGCGTGTCTTACAAATATAACTGCATAATTGTGTGGAGGCGTTCATGTCAAGCATGCCACAGTGACACTGCGAATTATTCAACAACATGCACACACTTTAGAGAAGCTGAAATAAATTAACTATGGCAAATGAATATCCCACTTTAAAGTTCCGCCTGTCAGTCAAGCCAACCATTTCTGCCTCAAGCCTGTCTGTCTTGTCTAACATGAGTGGTGCCCTGGCTGTGTGCTGTATGTGCGTCATCTCTGCGCACAAGGGCTCCCAACCAGTTGGGGCTGCTCCGTTTTCAGCCCTAGGCAGCCATGTTTCAGCAGGGCAGTCTGCCCTGTGGCAGAAGGGAGGACCCAGCCAGCATCCCCATCACATGCCAGCCAGTGTCAAACACTACCATCCCATTAAAAATGGACAGCTGCCCTCTGCTGCCAGGACCATCCCTGAACAATACCCGTGCACAGCCTGCCACCCCAACGTGGCCCTCGTGGCATGTGCTCCTTTGGAAACATCTCATGTCCACCGAAACAAATAGCCTGGGTCAGTTCTAAACCACACTGTTATACCTAGGTTGGCCATGTGTCTATCATTTCCCAGAAAACCTCCAAATTTCTGAAAATCTCAGAGAAGTTTGCAGTGGGGTCAGCCTCTTAGTATGGGTGCCTAAGGGAGAGGACTGTTGGCTCCTTACCGTGAGCTCCTGCTTCATGTATTCAATTGTGGCCTCAAGGGCCCGTGTGCCCCGTGTGGCCTCATCCTCCACCGCCTTCACAGTCTTGAGGAGGGAGGTGACATTGGTCACCATCACCTGCAGAGGAAGAGGCCGAGAGAGAACAGGGAGGGTACTGAGGTCCAATCCCTACTCCTGTGAGTTCCGGATCTAATGCCGTGGAGGAAAACCAACTCTCTTTAAGTGGAAAGGCGCACAGACACACATTCTCCCGACAGTCCTGTGTGTGCCTCTCTCCAGCGTTCCCTCCTGCATGCCTGCCCCCAGCTGGGGCTCCACTCTACCTTGGCAGCCCCTTTAAGCTGGTACATGGAGGGGTCGTCTGCGGGCTTGCTGGCAGCTCCCTTGGTAGCACTGATGAGATCTGAAAGGGCCTTGGCCACGTCTTTGACGGCATTGATCAGCACCACCTGAAAGAGAGCACATGGCCCGGTGAACAGGCCCCAGCCCTAGTCCCTGGGTGCTCCACAGAGAGCACGCAGCCCAAGAACAGGGTGGTGGGGCGAGTCGGTTTGGGAGGCAGGTCTCCAAATCAGCAGCCCTGAAGTCTGCAGCGAGGCAGAATCCTCAGGAGCCACCCCTGAAGGTCCTGATGCAGAAGTCTGGGTGTAGATCCAGCAGCCAGACCTAAAGAAGCTCCCCAAGGGAAGCTGACGCCAAGCCAGAATGCAGACCCAGTATATTTAGCCTGTTCAAACACTCCAGAGGGCAGCTCTGCTGACAAGTTCCCTGAGAGAGGATGCCAGCAGCTAAGCAGATGCCTGAGAGGCAACGGCACTCACCTGGGCCCTGAACTGGTGACCAGATAACCAGAAACACTGAGAACAACATGCAGGCCTCATACCCTGGCCTGCGTGACCGCCAAGGCAGCCTCCCGCACCTCCAGCTTTGGCTGGCAGGACTCTCTGACTCCTTAACGTGCTACAGGCACATGGGTCTTTCTTCCCCACTGGAAATCCAAACTCCTTCCTACTTCAGGGCCTCTGCCCCTGCTCTTCTCTCTGCCTGGAGCCCAGGTCTTGTCATCATTCAGGTCTCTGCTCAAAGACCTTTCCTGAGCAGCCTAGCTACAGGCCTCCCCCACTAACTCCATCACTTTACCCCACTGATAGCACTTGCCAGCACATGGAACTACCGTGCTATTCATTTACTTATACACCGTTGCCTCCCCCTCAATCTCCACCCCAGTTCGGATGTTAGCTCTGGGAGGGCCGGCCTGGACTTCTATTGTGTGGTACTAGAACAGGACCTGGCACACCACAGACACTTGGTGAATATGCATGGAATGGATGAATACACAAGTATGTTTCCATGTAATACTGGATAATACTTCTGAGGCCTGGCGCACAGTGTTTGTAAGAACTGGGGGGTACCCATTCCCCTCCACCAGGCCACCCAAACCTAGGTCATCAGAGCCCAGCATCTTCACTCTTGTAAATGGACGGAGACCAAAGCCATCTTTTCAGCATGCTGGACTCGGAATCTGAGAATTACACGGTATCAGGGACTACGCTGAAGTTTTCTCAGACCAGCAGCCACAGTAACTCCTACTTCTATAATAATAACAACTCCCCCTTACAGAGGGCGGTGTTTCACGTGCTGAGCCAAGCACACTATGCATTATCTCATTTAACTGAGGGCGGTGTTCCACGTGCTGAACCAAGCACACTATGCATTATCTCATTTAACCTTCCTGACTGCTCTTTAAAGCGGGGACTACAATGCTCATGTCCATGCTCCCAGAGCCTGGCTGAGGCGGCGCTGGGACTGACTCCGGTCAGTGTGAGCCCAAGGGCTGTGGTCCCAACCTCCACACTACATTAGGCTCTGCGGCTCTGGCTCCCCATGTACAACTGGGATTAGCGGTGCGGCCCTGGCCATCTCCCTGCCCTGCTGTGAGCAGGAAGTGGGGGTGGGGCGGGGGACATCAGTGAAAACATACTGGGAACTCTAGTCCCAGAGAGCCACACTGTGACTCACAGCCTCCTGCCCCCTCCCACCCTTGCCCTCTCCATCGCTGGCCTGCTCAATCCCAGGGCGCATGGAACCTCTGCCAACCTCTGAAGCCACAGGGAAGGCCACTCTGTGACGGCTCGTGTGGGACGGCTGACGTGTGTGGACCTGACACTGACTCCTGTGATCGCAGTGGGGAGGGTAGAGACACAACATGGAGGCACAGAGTGAAGGGGTGCTGCCGGCTCCTGCTTTCACTGTCCTGTCCCTGGCCACGGGATGACTGCCCAGCAAGTGGGGACATTTTGTGTGGGGATATTTTCCACCAGAGGTCTCATTAGAAGCTGGGCTTTAGGGCATCTAGACCATTTGGGAGTTAAGTCTCTAAGTAATTCAGTACATTTCTCTGTGTTCAAAGATTTTAAGTCTTCTCCTGTTCATCCCTGACTTCTCCTAGAGCTGAGCCAGGCTTGGAGCCGGCTGATGTGTTTTCAAGCTTTTCCTTTTTCTGTGGGGGTAAGAAAAATACTGCAGGCAGGGATTTCTGGGAATGCTCTGCATTCCAGAGACCAGCCAATCTGAGTTCTGATGCTATCAAAGAGAAATGTAGCTGAAGGGCTGAAACAGCAACATTCAGAACGTTTCCTCATGGAGCTCTGCTCCACTGGAGGATGTCAGGAAGGGAAGGCTCATGGCTGCTCTGATGCAAAGCCGGTGGCCTTGTATTAACCAGAAAGGAGCTGTCATCATCCAGACACTGGAGAGGAGGGGGTTTCTATCCAGTTTCGTCCAAATAGGCCCAACAGACTGAGTTACTGAGTGTGGTTTAAGCAACGAAGCTGAATGTTTACCATTTGATGGTACTGGGATTGAAAGAATGGAGGGATTTTTTTAAAGTTTTGTACCCAGGAATGGTCCTGGTTAGCTCTTAGTTTAACAACAGCTGAACATCTCTTTGTGGGAACTGGAGCTGTATTAAATGCTTAAGTTTGAAAGATTAATAAACCACGGTCACTGTCCTCAAAGAGCTGATGGTCCGGGCAGGGAGACCAAGGAACAGGCAGATAACTTCAGCTGCAATTGCTAAATCTGAAGCAGAGCCCTTCCTGCCCCTCAGTTCCTCTCTCCTCCCCTTCAGAACCAAACTTCTCAGCGGGGTGTCCCTACACGGTGGCCTCCTTTTCTCACCCTCCAACAGCTCTTGCTGTTTGTATGAAGAGCCCTTCCTGAGGCACCTCTCTCTTCCTACTGGTGATTCCTCAGCTCTGCCGTGAACCCCCGCTTCTCTCGCTCTGTGCTCAGCTCTTCCGGGCCGTGGTCCCTGTCTATAGGGCTACACACCCTGCACCCAGGCAGGCTCATGCCCACTCATCAGTTCTACCTGCATGTCTCCCCAGCACTTCCGATTCAACGTGCCCTGAACTGAACTCATCTTCACGTCCTGGCCCAAGCCAGCTCCCCATCCACAGAGTTCCAGCATATACGGAGCAACCATCCACTCACTCATCTGGCCTGAAACGTGGAGGTATCCTGGCCTCCTCCCTTTCCCTTATCTCCAAAGGCTCACGGTGCTCAGTCGTCCACGAGGCCTGGCCGAGATTGTATACATTCCTCCCAAATCTGTCAGTGTGTTTCCATCCCCACGGCCGCCACCAATGTCCACGCCACTATCTTGCCTAGACAACTGCTTCCTACCAGTGGCCAAACCAAAGACACGTGCACATATTATTTAGTTCAAAAGTTCCTATTTGCCTTGGCTTCTTCCGAGGCCTGGTGCACAGTGCTTGTGGGAACCTGGCGGGGCCCATTCCCCTCCACCAGGCCACCCATACCTGGGTCTCCGGGTCATCAGAGCCCAGGCTGGCTGCCCCCAGCTTGACCACCTCGGCGAGCTGGGTGATGGTGGCTGCTGAGGACTGTGCTGCCTGGGCCAGCTTGTCTGGAGTGGATGCGGCCCCTGACACCAGCAATTTTGTGTCTTCCACTAAGGCCTTGGCTGTCTTCAGAATGTTTTCCCTGAGAAAGGGGAGAGGGCAGAAGGGAGGGGGAAAGACAAAGGGCAAAACTTTCTGTTAAAGGGCTTCGAAGGAGAAGGGAGATATGTTCCCCCCCCTTGTCAGGGCACTCTCAGCTTCTGCATAGGATAATTGGGAGAACCGAGGAAAGTCAGCCCACTATTCATAGTCAATTGATAGTAAAACTTCAATTAAAGACTCAGGCCCCCAGGATTGGTCCCCTTCTCCCCAGCCCTGCAGCTAAATGAGAAGCTGGCCTCTTTCCTGTGGTCCCCACTATCCCTGAAAATACTTTATAGCTGCACGAAACTGTGACGACACATGGGTCAGGGGACTCCGCCTAGGACATCGGAGCTCAAGGGTCAGTGTTCCGCAAGGGGTGACTGAGTACTGGGAATCTTCTCCCTAACGTAGTCCTGGGACTGAAGAGAGTAGGAAAGGTGCCAGATGCCTGGAGAGAATATGGGGGATCTCTAGCAGCAAATGGAGACTGCAGCGCCAGCTTCCAGGAGTCAGGCTTTGGAGAGCCAGCCTGGGAGGGACCTGAAGCAGCCTGAAGCCCCATCCCCTGTTTAGCTAATAGCTAAACATGCCTGCCCCATCCACTCTGAGTCTCACTGGGGCTGGTGAGCAAATAAGAGGCACAGCTTTTTAGCTTGGAAAGTAAAAGATCAAAAAGCAGTCCTCCAGTGGAACAGGTTGGATTTAGGCTGGACCACGACTCTGTGTTTACAACTGGCAGAAGAGGCTTATTTTGATGACGCAGTTCATTTTTCCCCACCTGCACACCTTGTTGAAATCCAAGTGGGTAACTATCTTTCAGGCTCCTGAGCAGCATCTCCACATTTCATCAGGGCAGCCTGAACCTCTCTCCACCCAAGAGACCCCAGGAGAGCCTCCTCTCCCATACCTGTGGTCTGCGAAGGTCTCATTGTTCTCTGCATTCAGGGTCCCTGCAGTTGCGAACATGATGGTGGTGTCCAGGTCGGCGATGATCCCGGACACGGCAGTGGCAGCTGTGATACATGCCTGGGTGCCTTTGTTCCCGGCCTGCAGTGCTGACAGCACCAAGGACACCTGTAGGCAGAGAGCGAATGTCAGGGAGAGTGAAGAAATGGAGAAATTTAACCCTAAGGTTTGAAGACTCAAAAAACACTAAGAAAAAAACCCCCCACAAAAACCGAAGAGAAGGGAACTCTTCCAAACTCATTTTATGAAGCCAAAATTACCCTGATACTCAACCAGACAATGATACCACAAGAAAGAAAATTATAGGCCAATATACCTTATGGACACACATGCGAAATACTTATCAAAATATCAGCAAACCAAACTCAACAGTGAAAGGATCACACACCATGATCAAGCAGGATTTATTCCAGGGATGTTTTAACATCTGCAAATCAGTCAATGTGATACACCACATTAATAAAATGAAGGATAAGAAAATCATATCTGAATAGATGTAAAAAAACATTTGACAAAATTTAACATCTATTCATGATAAAAACCCTCACAAAGGCATGGAAAGAATATAGCTCAACACAATAAAGGCTATCTATGACAAGCCCACAGCCTAACATCATACTCAATAGTGAAAAGCTGAAAGATTTTCCTCTAAGATCAGGAATAAAACAAGGGTGCCCACTCTTGCCACTTGTATTCAACATAGTACTAGAAATCCTAGCCAGAGTAATTAAGCAAGAAAAAGAAATAAAAGGCATCCAAATCAGAAAGGAAGAAACAGAACTGTCACTATTTGCAGATGACATGATTGTATACATAGAAAACTCTGAAGACGCCACCAAAAAATTTAGAATAAATAAATTCAGTAAAATTGCAGGATACGAAACCAATATACAGAAGTATGTTGCATTTCTATATACCAATAATGAACTATCAGAAAGAAAAATTAGTAAGACAGTCCACTCACAACTGCATGAAAAAGGAATACCTAGCAATAAAATTAAACCAAGGAAGTGAAAGACCTATACTCAAACTTGCGACATGAAGGAAACTGAAGCGGACACACATGGGAAGACACACCATGATCATGAATTGGAGGAACGCTGTTAAAATGTCCACACTGTCCAAAGCAATCTACAGATTCAATGCAGTCCCTATCAAAATTCCAAAGGCATTTTTCACAGAACTAGAACAAACAATCCTAACATTTATATGGAACCACAAAAGATCCCAAATAGCCAAAGCAATTTTGAGAAAGAGACATCATGCTCCCTGGTTTCAGACTATACTATGAAACTGCAATAATCAAACCAGTTTGAATACCAGTGTTGCCATTTGCTGGCTCTATGACTGTGGGCGGGCCGGTCCAGCTCCGTCTGTTTCCTCACCTGTAAAATGGGGCTATGACTTCTTCCCTATCAGTCTTGTTGGGAGGAACAAGTGGGGAAAAGAAGGTATGTGAAGTGCCTAGCATGACACTTACACATAATAAGTGTTCACTAGAGGGCAGACAGTATTATTTACTTATGATTATGTTTCTGAAACCACAAAGAGAGATAAAGGACTAGGCATCTGTGAAAGGTGTAGCCATTTCTGCCGACTCGGATCAGGTTTTCTGCAGAACAGCCCTCTGCTAACACTCATCACTCCTTCCCTTGGCTGCCCCTTGACTGGAAATTCTTCACAGTGAACCCAGAGGGTATCTATGAATGTAACCTCTCTACCCATAACATTCACTTGAGTCATTGCCCAACCCTGAGTAATAACCCGAGTGACCTGGGGTCCCAGCACATTGGGTAAGGTGTTCACTCCAGTGTCTTCTGTGTCCGAAACCATCTGCTGCTACCTACCACCCCTGTTACTCCCTCACTGTTCCTAGAAATATTTTCCTGTAATACAAACCTGACCCCACCACACCCCTGTGAACAATTCTCTCTTGGCTGTGGAGAGGAACTGAGCTCTCTTTACAGCCAAGTTCAACTTGTCTTATCTCCCACCACATTTCTGTCACATCAGCCAGCTCCATACTTCTACAAACATCCCCTGCTCCCCTCCCCTGTGCCCATTATAAGTCGCTCTCTTCCTGAAATGCCCCTCTCTCCTTTTCTCGGGTCACTGACCTACTCATCCTGCAAAAGCCAGCTCCAAATCCCCACTAGGATGTCTCCGTGACTCTCCTCTTCCAGAGGTGGCTGTACCCCTCAGATTCCACAGCACAGCTCTCCCTGCCCTCGTGATGGCCCTTACCAAAGGTTAAAATAGCACATGTCCAACTAGCATCTGGAGGTTCTTTGAAGCCAGGAGCTGCTCTGCATGCAAATGCCACCATCTCCAACTATGGCTGATTCAAAGAGGAGTCTGATAATGTTTTGTGAATGCATTTTTATAAAAACACACTGACCAGGACAGGGGAGTTACAGCATTAGCAAGAGGCACAGAGCCCATTTCCTGAGCCTCTGCCATGTCCCAAGACCAGCCTACAAGGAACTGTTTAACTTCCTCATTGGCCTGATCCACCCTGCCCAGGCTAAACATCCCACCAGGAAACGATGAGTCAGACTGGCACAGAGCTTGCCTGGTAACGAAGTCCAGGTTTTACAAAGAACTCACAGAGGACAGGTGACAGAGGCCAAGACAAATCACCAGGAGGGCCGTTCTCAGTCAGGTTGAAAGAAGAGTCTAGAAACAGTGTCCTGTCTACTGCAAAATGTATGCAAGTCAGTAGGTGGTTACTGAACATCTACCAGTCACTGGGGAAGAAGAACACGAAGGTGAATAAGGGGGCCATAGATGGTGGGAAGTTACACACACAGCCAAGACACACAGGGAAAGCATACCAGGTGGAGGTTAGAAGGACAGGGACATGTAGCAAGAAACCACTGAAACGGCTAGTTGCTCTGAATGAGCCAACTCCCTGCCTTTGATCCTTCTCCATGTGTCCTGAATCAGGGATCCTTGCTGGAAGCAGCGGTAGAATGGAGACCAGCTTGGAAGACCACGTTGCTTGGCCACACTGGCCAACATCATGAAGCCTGGACTCCCCTCCCCAACTCCTTCATGCTCCTATTACAAGGTCTTCTTCTGGGGAACTTGGCAAGAGTAACTTCAACAAGGAAGGGCTTTGAAAGGAGGGAGAATGCCTTCCTCTAGCTGAGAGATTTATTTCCCCCTCCTGCGGAGTCCAGGGAGGCCTGGACAGGGCTGTGGGCTGTAGGAGACAGCCAGACCATTGCTCGGCCTCAGTGAGGGGTCATGTACAGAGCAGCCTCTGTAGCTCCAGCTTCCAGGTGAGGGGTCCCCCGCCAACCCCTCAAATCCTCTCACCAAGCTTCTAAACAGTGCAGAGCTCTATGTTCTGTGGACCCAAGTGAAACAGAGGGCAGAGCCAGCAAAGCAGGATGCTTCAGCCTGCACTTTAAGTGGCCTGTGAAACAGCAGCCCTGCGAAGTGACTCAGAAAAAATAAGCAAAGCAAAAGATTAACATACTTGGAAGAAGAAAGAGCTACTGGGAAGGAAGGGGCCTTTAGAATGGTGCATTGTTAACCAGGGAAAACTTCCCAGGAGAGTGTGTTGGAGGACAATTTACAGAGAATAGCAGCTGACATTTATTAAGTGTTGACCTGTGTGTCTGGCACCATACCAAGCACTTTTATACATATCACGGCACTTAATCCTCACAACCCTATGGACCAGGAATTAATTTCCCTCATCTTAGAGATGAGGACATCAAGGCTGGGAAGGGTGAAGTAGCTTAGCTGAGATCCGAGAGCCCATTCATTGCACACAATTCCCTCTACAGCTGCCAGTCAGTCAGAAAACATCAGGCAGGTTCCTGCTCTACCACCTGGGGGCCACACGACTCTGGGCGAGGCGCTTAGCCCTCCCTCACTTCTCTGACCTGTTTGGGAGTAAAGAGGTTGCAAGAAAGGAGCTCTGGGTTTTCTTACTCAGTTCTCAGCACTTGGAAGCCTCCCCGAGAGGGAAGCTCAGGGGGAAAAGGGGTGCAGGGAGAGGCTCCTGGTGCTCACCTCAGCTCCGATGTGCTCGGACTCGCCTGTCCTGTAAGGTGGACTGGCTGGGCTCTGACCTGCATGGGACAGTCCCTCTCCTGCTCTCAACTTCTCAGGGCCTAGAGATCTCCCCCCAGCTCCTGGTGTGCCCTGACCCTAGGGGACCCTGGGTGGGAGAGAAAGCAACCAGACCCGGGCTAGCTGGATTGTTTTTTGGCTTAGTTTTCCACCTTTGTCCCAGGTCACAGCGGGTCACCGTGAGCCAGTGTGGTTCCCACAGCTGTGTCCACCCCAGGGGCTGTTCCTTACCTTCTCCGTGACTGCGCGGGCACACTCAATGAGCTCCCTCTTGGTGTAGCTGTCCGTGGGGCATACCTGGAGGGCCCCTGCCTTCTGCACGAGGAAGATGCAGCCATGGCCCAGGTCCTGCACACGTGTGCGAATCTGGAAGCCGATCTGCAGAGGCAAACCCAGAGTGGGTAAGGAGCAGCTTGATGGACTCGGCCATCGAGGTCTTTTCCCTACGTGGAAAATTTCTCCTGTGTCCTATGGGAGCCTGGCTAGGAAAATTCCACTGCTATTGGGAGCCTGTGCTTGGTGAAGTATGGAATTTAGTTGATTTTGCTTCCCTTTTTAGAGACTATAAAATGCCCACAGCACCTAGTAAGCAAGCCTGCATCTCATCATCCTAGCACGATGCCTTCCTGGTACTTGTTACCTTTTCTGCTGTACTGCTTATCTGTACTCGAGCCACATGATAATGCTAATTTGATGAACTCTCTGAGATAATTGTTATTCATTCAACAAGTGTTTACTGAACCCCTATTGTGTGTCAGGGCCTCTTCTAAGCAGGTGATGCATTTAATTTCATTTGTCCCTCACAACGACCTTAGAAGGTAATTAGAAGTTCAAAATGTGTAGCTTCAGCATGAGGCATATTTTAATGCATTCAGATTCTCGCCAAGTTGGTATGTTTACCAACCGGAACACCCCCTTCCTCAACTGTACCCCATGTTGACAGCAACCACGCTGAGGCCAAGTTTCCTCTAACAGGTCAGGTTGAGGTACATTTTTAGAGCTAAAGGCTCAGCAGGCACGCATTCTTTTAATGACCCCCAGGTTGTGTGATTATAAGAGGTACTTTGCCTAAAGAAGTCGAATCACGGTGGATAAGCTGCCAGCTGTCTCTTTAACGTGTAATAAATTCCAACTCCACCTCCCAAAGTCTGTATTCATCTGGCTGCTTCACATCAATTTTCATTCTGGTCTGATCAATAGAGCAGCCATAAACAACCTGCCCTCCAGCCTAGGTAAGCAACTAAACACAAAACAAAAAAGTAACTTTAAGATATAGTTAATATGTGTTATTTTCAAGAATCCACAATAGTAAGAAGCTATGGTTTATTCTTCCAGCATATGCCGAGAATAGTTACTAAAAGACCTCGGTATTGTAACACTGGGCAATGTGGGCCACCTGGACACCATCTTATAGGATCATCCTGTTAGTCAGATTCAAGGAAGGGTGTCTGTAGGGAGTGAATGGGCTATAAATGTTAACTCCATTATGGAGACACATGCTGCATTTAGGGAAACACCCATTAACCCTTAAAGGCCCAAAGGATGTGTAAGTCCGTTTAATAGAAAATTTTCCTGATCCAGAAAGATGAGTTTCTGCTCCTTCGGGTGTTTTCTATTGTATATGGGGGTGAGGGGGCTGCAAAAGTTTCACAATCGGGCAGGGCTTCTGTGACCATCTCCACACAGAATACAATGTGAGTGCCACCCTAGGAGCACATGCCCAGCAGCTCTGCAAACAGGTCTGGACAAGGGCTGCACCAAGGCTGCCCTCACTGAGGAGGGGTGAGGCACTCAGCCCACACGGTGGTAGTGCCCTTTAATACAGTGGTCTGCTGGGCACGTCTGTGGGTTAGCAGGCGAGGCTGAGCTGAGGCAGGGCAGTGGTAGACTCAGCCTGGCTCTCGAGGCTTTTCAGATCCATAGAGTTCAACCCCAAATACTCAAGGGCCAGAGCTATTCCAAAGGCAGGAGCCCGGCTGCTGGGCACGAGCACAGATCTCTACGTGATAGGTTCTGCTGGGAAAGTCAGGTGAGGGGCAAACAGGGGAAGAAACATTTACAGAATTTCAAAATAAAATGACCTTACCAGTTCAACCTCCCCATTTACAGATGAAGAGACAGAGGCCCAGAGAAGTGGTGCAATGGGCCCAAGATCACACAGCTGGTCGCTGGCAAAACCAGAGGAGAATCTGGTCTCAAATCCCAGCACAGTGCTCTAGCCATTACATGGGTGCTTTTCTACCTTCTTTTTCTTTCACTTAGCAGTAGAAAGACCCCTCATTCACCAATAGAATCTCATGGAACCTCAACATGTAAAACTTGATAGAATTCATGATTAGTATACTCATCTTTTACAAGTTGAAATTTATATCCTTCACTCAATAAAAAGTCAACCATGACCTTAATAAAAAATTTTTTTAAAAAAAGGTCAACTATGAGACTGAGTGAACTGATGTTTCAAGGCCGGGATTATGAAGACCAATTAGAACCTCAGCCTCCAACTCATTTCTGTATTTTGCTTCTGTTGTGATGTTGAGATAATCCTGTTGCATGTGTAAATGAAGCAAATAGGAGTTTTCTGGCAGTTTCCTGAGTGTACCAGCCATCAGCTGACGTCTGCACAAAACCACCCAGCGGCCCAGGAGAAGGCACTGGGGGCCCCTAGTGGGCTACCATTTGGCCTAGAATACATTCAAGAGTACATGTAGGCTTAAAAATAGTTCAATTATGTTTAAAAAGTGAATCTTGAGTTAAACATGCAGAACTTCTGAAGTGCCTCGCTGGGTCAGGGTTCTGAAGCATAAGGTGTGAAACCACGGTGCTGGGAGACCCAGGCTGGGGAGAGCCTGCCGTGCGCTGCTCCCGCTCCCTGCACAGAGCCAAGCCTGAGCTTCCTGTTCGCAGAATGACAGGGTGCCGGGGCAAGCACAGGCCTCTCTGATGGCTCCAAATCACCCTGCGGTGGGAGCTAGAGGGCCCTGACCTGCTCCTGAGCTGTCTCAAACCAGGAAACTATGGGCAGACATGATAAACGGTAGGAGTACATCCTCAGTGACACACTCACGCCTGCTCAGTCCCCTCTCAAAAGGCTGTGCATAAAAACACACCCCAATGTCCTGACACTCAGGACTTTCTTGGAAGTGACATCACATGTGTAGCCAAGAATCCTGTAAATGCAGCCGTGGAGCTGGCACCACAGCCATTAGTGATGCAATTCCGGTCAGGAATCACCGAGCAAGACAGGCGCCAGAAAGCACAGGGCTGGGTTTAAAATAAGGCCACAGGTGTAAAAGTCCTTGTGATTCTTGGTTAAAACCCAGGGCTTGGTCCTGGCAGTCGCATCTGAGCCAGGTCACACAGTTATCTCCTAGGTGCCTGGAGACGCCTTTGGGATTCAGACATGTTTATAAACTTCCTTTATAAACTTGGCCGCACAATCCTGTTTGGACAGCATGCAAGAGGAATGGATGAGATGAAATTATGAAGGACAAGATATAATAGGCTTTACTCGTTTTCACAGTCTAATAGGGCTGAATGTAACAGGAAGGAAGGGATCTCAGGGCCCCAGCCCCACACCACGTGGGCAGCATCAAGGACCAGGGACCTTGCTTCCGGCTCTGCCCTTTCCTGGCCACCAGACTCTCTGGACAAGCCAGCTAACCTCTGGGCCTTTTGTTCCTCTTCCTATGAAAAATGGGACAGAAGCTGCCCTGCCCACTTCCCAGGGCTGATGGACAACCAAACGCATGGTACGTGTGGAAACATCTCAGAAAGCAGCAAGTCAATGTTTACTATTGTGAAAAAAGGCAGCCTAGTGTCCAGGAAAAAAGCAAGGGTTTCAAGAAATGCCCAACAAACCTGGGTTCAAATCCTGACTTTCTGATACAGTTACTTGTTATTTACTCACTTCGCTTATTCCAAAAAGCTATTTAAAGTAGCTTCAATACTAACTACTGTAGCATGTGGATGCCGAGCCTCAGTTGACTCATCTTTGAAAGGGGGAAGTACATGAAGAAAGCCCAGGGTGGAATCTCGTCTCACACACTGCAGCTGTGAGGGGAAGTGGGCGGACACCCAGAGCAGCATCTGGTGTGTGGTGTGGACTCAATAAACCATTCTCATATTCTTATTCTTTTCCATGGACAAGTGAAAGAGGACAAGAGTCAACACACTTCACGGCAGTTTCATGGAACATTTTGTACCGCTGGAGGAACATCCTAGAAATGGAATGTATTTTTAAGACTCTATTCAAAAAAGGTAAGGGCTTTAAAAATGCTAAGCATCTCAAAACAACACAACTTCTCAGCAAATAGGACAGCCCACAGGGTTATCCAACTTACCACCACTGTGTATTATAAAGGAACATTGCTCAAAGACATTAAAACTTGGGGTTTTAATTTGGCAACTTTATAAAGCATTACTTGAACCCCTCATTTCCCTTCTTGCCTAAATAAAAGTAAAAATGAAGACTGTCTCCTGATTTTGTGCCTTGAGGGAAATTAGAAGCCAGTCCTTTATGAAGTTTTGGATCCAATTGCAATTGGAGGGATTCTAAGAAATACTGATCATCTTGGCCGCCTAAACCTAAACAAAATATACAGATTTTTCTCAGGCTTTAAAAACAAATGCACCTGAAACCAGGTCCAATTTAATTTGCCTGGGAGAGCTTGTGAAAGTTGAAAAGGCAACAATGGATGTGATCTGACAAACTAGTTTTTCTTCTTTGATAGAAAAAAGAGGGAAGGAAAAAAATAGTGCACAATAGAACAACATCACCTTCCCACCTATAGCAAGTGTCTTAGAGTGGAATGTTTTAGAGAATTCTGGAGTAGATACCCATCTCATTTGGGGAAAAGGGCGATGGTTCTCTCCATAGGCTCCTGACATGTCCTTGCCAGCTCTGAAAACATGCAGAATCACAAGCGGTTTCAGCAGTTTCTTCAGAGGCAAAGCTGTAGTCACTAAATCTTTTCCCAAGCATTTGCTTATAGGAGTTACGGCTCACAGGATCAACATTTTTCTTTTTTAAAGGGGAAATGAATCCTAAATTGCGAAGTTGCCTGAAGGTTTTTACTTTTCTGAAGGAAGTGTTCACAGTGACATTATCCTAAGTTTGAATTTTCCATGAAAGCAGCAGCAGATAAGGCTCCTGCTTGATGTTCAGCGGGCAGAGCTCTGACTTTTCCTGTAATTGTCACATTCTGGAAAAGACTGAAATGCTGACTCCGCAGAGCCGACTGCAGGACTGCAGCCCAGGGTACAGCTTATTTGTCCTGGATATAAATATTTTCACATGCTGAGATGTGGGGTCCTCTCGGATATAAAAATAATTCCACAGTACTGGAATAAAAACTGCATTGCTTTAGGGATCTCCTAACCTTCTCAGTTTTCCCCCAAATATCTGTCTAGCAAATGCACACAAAGAATTTGCCTTAGCGAGCCACTGGTAATTTATATTCTCTCTGCCCCTTTTTGCTCCAGGCCACACTGCTCTGTGTCTGGAATGTGAAGTATATCTCAAGAGGCAATGGTGAAAAAAGGAAGAACTTAATGAAAATATCAGCTGCTCCAAGTGCAGGGCCAAAAACTAACTTGTGCTTTTAGCAATATTTTTTTTTCCCTGGCTGCTTTAGCATTATTTTTTATTTTGCCTCTTGTTTCACACATGGGGTGGGTAGCTCCTAAGAACTCAGATGTGGAAAGGGCTCTATAGATCATTGGGTCTCTCCACTCAATTAACTCGGGCAGGTCAACATTTAAACTAACCAAGGCAGGTGTTTCTGGAGACAGAGCACCAAACCTCCCTTTTAGGACCACAGTCCAAGTTCTCAAACCTGCAAAGCCAAACACTTCTTTCTTTGGCTCACTTTTCCTTCCTGTAACCTAAGTTTATGAAATTCAAAATTACATGTAAGTCAAATGAGCTATGAGCCCAAATGATCTTACTAAAATAGGAAGTCTTTTAAAAACCAGTGGGCCTGTGTAAAGAGTCCACTGGACCCTGGTGCAGGCATCTGATAGTTTTTCTGAGTAGTGACTTAACAGACTCATTACAAACGGAATTATTCATGCTGCAGTCTTTTAAGTACTCAACCATTCTAAAATCTCAAAGCACAGGCACTGTTAGAAACTTGAGTCATCCCATGCTAGAAATATATGTATGCAAGTACATATATATGATTTTCCTGTTTGCGTGCACTGTTATGACACACAGCAGAAGGTGGCTTTGAGGCGTCATTTCTGTACTGTCTCTGGGAGTCTTTGAGAAGACATGCTTAGAACTAACTCCCAGGAGAATCAGCACTGAATAACTTGGGGACACAGACTGTCATTGCAAGGAAAAGGGAAGATCAGTCACAACCTTGACTTGACAGCCCAGTTCATTTGGGAATGTCAGGTTGGTGCAAAAATAAATGGCTTGCTGAACTTCACGGGATGTAGTTACCTTCATCTCCCCAGCATTCCTGGAATCCACTCCACTATTCAAACAGAGCTTTCTTTCTCTAAGGAGCCACCCAGCAGCTCAGGGCCAGGCACCTTGCCTGTGTTAATACTAACACAGGAACAGTCAGGCATTCTGGAGCTCCAGCCATCCTGTTTGCTTCCCAATGGACTGCTTTATTTTTCAGAGGTATTAGAGATGGGAGCTCTTAGAAAGCAGCATTTGGGACAAACCTTTTGCCATCAGACTCTAATGGGTGCAGGAATTTCGGAGGCAAAGTCTGTGCTGGCCACTGAGGAAATCAAGTTTAGGGAAGGCAGGTAAGTAATGAAGAGGGAGTCCGCAAGAGGTATGGGGACAGGGATCTGGGCCATCTCTTAGAAAGCCACCAACAGTATTTGGTAAGACTTGGCTTCATGAAAGCAGGGTACATACCCTTTCTTAGAGGGGGGCAACTTAATTGCAGAGTTGGCTCTTCCAAGAATTCTGGGAGCCTTTGGAAAACATAAAAGTAATTGATGGGGATGATGTGCTAAGCTGCCATAGGAAGATGGGAGTGGGAGCTCTGCCCTTGGCACTGGGTGATGGGCCAGGGCCGTTGGAAGAAGACCTGTGAGTGAAAGGGTTCTTCTGCCTGAAATCCTGCCTCTCCAGTCGGCCTCAGAAAGGACAGTGAGCCTTGAATACATCTTGGGGCTACCAGTCTGAACTTGGGGGTCTGGTAGCAGGGTAGTGGGGACTACTGGAACTGGCCCTGGTTGCCAGGCTGGAGTCTCTGGGAGCAGAGCTATGCTCTAGAGAACCCCGGGAGTGGGCACCAGTGTGCACGTGCTTCTTAAATCAGGGGCTCGTGGTGGCAGACCTCCTCTGGTTCCGCCGTGGCTGCCGCCCTCTGGCCCTGGAGAGCCAGGTGCCCATAGTCACTGGTCATTTGAGAAGCCAGTCCTCCCAGTTCCTCCGGGTTAGTAACCGACTTAGTCATCTGGAAAAAGAAAACAAGCAAGACACAAACACACACACAGAGAAAAGCATGAGAACCATGTGTTAATACCAATGGAAGCCAAAGGGTTTCATTCATTTTTAGGGTCTTGATTTGCATTTGGGTCTGGACACTGGAGAGGGCAGTTCAAGCCACATCCATGCTGCACCACACACAACAGACCAGCAGGTTCCGGCAGGGCCCATGGGCAACATGCTAGGTTCAGACCATGCAGCATGGAGGCCAGGTTCTCGCGTCCACTACACGGGGCCAGAGCAGCCCCAGCCTGCCCTGCCCCATGGGTCACAAGAGTTCCCTGGGAGGCCGTAAGGTGGCCCACGCTCTGGGCAGTGCACACCCTGGGCACACGCTTCTGCACAACGCTGATCTGGTTTCGGAACCCAGAAGCAGGTCCCACCCTGGCGAGAGAGGGAATGAGGACAGGGCTGTTAAGGAAATCATGACTGAGAAGTGATAAGCCAACTGCTTTGGAGGAAGAAATTCAGAGAATACAGCTCTGTAGTAGATTTGTGTTAAAGAGGGACAAGCTTTCAGCCCCGAATCTAGCCTACATGGCCAATTCTAAAATTCTATCTTTTTATTACTAAAATAGTCAATATTTTCTTCCTGTTTCATAGAGAAACTTACCGAAATCTGTTGTACCTAGCTAACACGATAGTTTCTAGTTTTAACTCTCCCTCTGACAAACATGCCCCTTAGATCTTATGACAGCACTTACACCTGTCACCCAGAATGGCATCCGCATCTCTGCTGGGCGAGAAGCGTCCTGCCTGCTCCAGCTCTTCTCTCACTCTGGATAATAGTACTTGTTCTCTTTTTGTGGACTTTTACAGGGCTTACCATAGAAGTTTTAAATGACTCCACACCCACTGAGGCTGGATGGGAATGTGCAGCACCTTAAGGGCCTGTTTACCAGGAAATGTCTCCTGAGCTTTCAGGCCGAGGTGTGGGTCCCTAAGGAACACACCCTGAGCCCTGGCAGAGGAAGGCTGCCCCAGGAGCTGCTTCACGTGGGCCCTGCCACCCGGAGCACAATGGCCTGTGCAGATGGCCTGATGCCATGAAGCATGACTCCTGCCAGCTCAGGGCCTACGCCAGCTCTCCCGGGAGTGCGATGCAGCCTGAGGCTGGGCTCCTGAAGAGCATGGTCACCACGGGTCAAGACGGCTGGCTCAGAACCTAGCCCAGGATGGTCCAGAAACACCATGAGGCCACTCAAAATGTTTGTCCCTCCTGTGGCACCATGCTCCCCGCTAAGAGGGGTCAGCACCACAGGGTGGCCTGACTCATCCCGTGATCTTCCCCTGAACAGAACCAGCTCAGGCCTGACCCCAGCCTTTCAGTTACTGAGATGGGCCCTGTTCCTACCTCTCTCCCCAGTCCAAATCCTTTTAAATAAGCCTGGCACAGTCACAGAGTTTCTAAGAATGAGCAAGAGCAGCTTGGGAAGCCTTTGTGGTCCAAGCTCAACCTCTAGTGGACACACGACTATATGACAGAATCAGCCAGAGAGGCGCTGCTCCGGACGGGGCAGGAACCCGGGCGGCTCAGTCTGGCCCCGCCAGCTGGGAAGCCACTTGATCTCTCCGCTCGGGCTTGAGTGGTAGCATCAAAGAGGCATCCTTCCAAATTTTATTCTGTGATATCTGGGCCTTCAAAGTTTGAGAGGAGCTTTCTTACAATGTACTCCTATTTATTCTTTGAGGATATCATTTGTTGTCTTTGGTTCAACTTCTTAACATATCAAAATAGCATTCACTGTCTCTTGATGCCATTTAGATCTAAAGATCCATATAACACAATTGTGATGACATTACATTTTTAGCAAAAAACATTACCTCCAGAAGTCACCTGTCTTCTATCATCAGAGAATTTCTCTTTTTAAATATATAACCATGCTATTTCATTTTGCCTGATAGACTGGAAATATCTTATTGAGCAAGTATTATAATTTGATTCCATTAGACAATCTCTGTTCTGTCCCTATCTTCTCTTGTACTGCAATTTTAATTTATAAAAACACCTCAAATCTTTCCAAGGTGAATAGGGTTTTTATTTTACTCCTTAACTCCAACTTCCTTCTCATGTTTTCTCCTTCCCTTGCTCCCCTGTCCTCATGCCCACATCTCAGTCACCTTTAAATCCTCCCTTGATGCTTTTTCATGAAATGAGACCTCCTGTGGACTGGGGTGTCCAGAGCATGGGCAGCCAGAGAGACCACAGATCAAGGACAGAAGCTGGGGCCTCAAGGAACTAGAAACATGGGCTAGTGTCTCTTGAACACAGACAGACCCGATTGAAGACTCAACGGCGGTAGTGGATAAAAGGGCAACCAACGTGGGTGGGGTGGCCCTTGTTCTTACCATTTCCTGAGCTGTCACCGCAATGGCTTTGGAGTATTTAACCACAGTGGTCTGATAGTCCACAAATGTTCCCTGTGCTTCTGGAGGAGTGCCTTCATCCAGCTACAGAGGAGAGGAAAAGAACCGAGTGTCATAAGAAGCCTGCTGAAGTGTGGTCTGTATTTACTGGAACAGGAACTCTGAAAAATGGACAGACCCTCAGTGTTTCTTTGGTCCAGAGTCAACAGAATCCCCCAGCTCCTGGGATAAGGACTTCAGCAGAGGTGCACATAAGGCATTAGGTTAAACCAGCAGGGAGAGGCCCTGGCCTTGTCCGAGAGGAGTGGGGGGCTCTCCAGAGGAATGCTGATTCAGCCAACTCTTGCCAGGGGATGAGTCTGCTACATACAAAGGGTGGGGAAAGTGTCCCAAGGAGAGTAAGTAGCATCCAAGCCTGAGAGGTGGGCATGAGCTGGACGCTTCTGGTGAAGCACAGAATGGTGGGCAACGAGCTGGGAGAGGAGGCAGAATCTACATGACGAAGGGCTTCCGTAGGAAGGGGGTAGCCCACAGATGTCTCCAGCCCAGAACCCTTGCTTCAGATATAAGTGGTGAAGAGAAGGAACTGGAAGCATTAGGAATAATTTGTTGCTCCCCTGACTTTAAATGCAACAGGAATTGAGAGAAGGGTGAGATCATTGTGGGGTGGAAGAGCTGGAGCAAGTGGGATAGTAGCTCTGCACCTTGCAGTGCTGGCGACATACAGGTTCAGAAGACTTGTATTCAAGACTGGTTCTGGGGCTTGTGAAATGGGCTTAAAGCTGGTTGCCTAAACTCTCTGAGTCTCAGGTCCTTCGCTGGAAACTTCCAAGCATCAGAAGTCTGCAGCAAAGACCAACTGAGACTACACCAGGTCAAGAGCTACATGAAGGAAGAAGAGATGACGACGACGATGATGATGATAATGTCCATGATGGTTATGAAGAAGAAAAGGCCAGCCTTCTCCCCCCACCCCACCACCACCATCATCACCATTGGTCACTGAATGGTGATCCAGGGGGGAGACGGCATGAGGAGAAATGAATCCGGGAAGAGCGAGTACACTTAACCAGAAGGGGCTTTTGAGAGCAATGGGAATGCAGCTCCATCTGTTTGATCAAGAACCTTAGGATCATGAAGGAAATTGCAAGAGCTGGGGTAGGCAGTGACATATTTGAGAAGATCTCCCTGGCAGCTTTCTGCCAGGTAGTTTGCAGTTTGGGAAGAGAGTAGGGGCCAAGGGAGTAACTGGGAACATGTCAAACGGAGTCTTCACAAGAGCTACACGTCACGAGCAGGCACAGGCTTTAACGACTGTGTCACTGCAGCCTATGTGTGCTGTGGCTGCACGGCCTGGAAAGTAGTTCTCACCAAACCATCAACACAGACTCCAGGCTAGAATGCTTTTTTTTTTTCTAGGTTTCTTTGTCAGGGAGATAGATGCTGCCAAATATCTTCTCCACACCATGGGACCCTGCTGGCCCAATGAGGACTGAGGTGTGGACTCAATCACTCAGTGTAAACTGGCATCTACTAAGTGTCAGGTCTGTGCTGGAGCCTTCATGTGAGATATGGCATAACTACCACTGCCACCACAATAAGCACTCTGCCAGTCTGAAGACAACGAGAAAAGGAAAAAGTGATGAATTTATTAATTTCACCCTTATTTTGTGGAAAGAACTTTCCTTTATTCTCAGAGTATAGTCTTTCTCCCTTTTTTTGGGTGTTAACATGGCCTTTCTCTTACAAAACAGTAGTGATGTAGAGAGCAGGGTTTTTATTCATTTTGTTTCTTTAACTTCCTTCCTTGGCCAAAAAGAAAACAAAAAAACAAACAACAACTCAAAAAGCAAAAAAGAAAAAAGCAAAGAAAAGGTACAGGCTCACAAAATCCCAAAGATTGAGAATGACTAACCTCACTGAGTTGGGAAACCAAGGTTCAGAGAGCTTGAGAGATTTATCCAAGGTTGCACAGAAAGCTGATTACTTCATATTAACCTATTAATTCCCAAACCTTCTCAGGCTTAGTTACAGACAATCTCAAGGAGAAGCTCCAAAAGTGGCAGGAACTGTACCCAGGTTAAAGTGACCTTGGGGCAGATTCACATTTTTTCTGCCAGTCACTCACTGCCTTTGAAAATCTTAGACAGTGATTTTAACAGTGTATCAATCTACCAAAGAACTGAAATTCAACAGAAAATGCCAGATTTCTAATGTGTCGCTTGGGGACACTCCGAGGACCTGAATATCACTTAACACAAAGTTCCCAGTGATGAGCAGGCCAGGTGCTCTGAGAAAAGGGGGAATGGGGAAGAGGCATTGTGTAGTAGTACCCTGGGTGTCAATCAGGGTAGATACGAGTTTCCACTGAATCCCCAGTTGTATATTTTGCAGAACTAAGGAAAAAGCCCCTTTGTTTCTAGCCTCTGTGGCTCATGTCTTTAGAAGCTCCCGATCACTGTTCTCAGGTGATACCAGACATATTTCCCAGCCCTTCCAAAAAATGAAGTGGGTCCTGGGCTGGCACAGTACAAGAGCTGTTTCCCTTATTGAAAATCTGTCATGATAGGTGAAGTTCAGAGCCTCTCAAAAGACTTCAGTCATCTGACCTCCATTTTCCAGGGATTCATGGAACTTTTCCCTATCATCAATGTGATTGTGAAAAATATCTTTTTTAAGAAGAAAAAAGATTGTCATTTGAATTTCTAGTTTCTATTGAGAGACCCTGAGCTCCATTATTTAATATCCTTGGTGAACACCTGGCTTATTTTCAAAGTTCTGGTGTTCTGATGTCCGGAAAACCAAACCAACCCACTGAGACTTACCCAAGGGCCTTATGAAAGAGGGGAATTTCACTCACTTCCTGCCAAACTGTACACATTTGAAGCATGAGAAACCCACAGGAGACATAACTAGAGCGTGGTGACACAGCCAGCCTGGCGTCTCTAGCCGGCTTGTGGCTTTATCAGTCTGATAATGATTGTATAATATGAAAGGGGAATTATCGTGATTATAGTTTCAGGCTATTATCTCTTTATAGAGAAATGAACCAACCACTCTTCTTTATACTGGCAATTAAAGACTGCTTATTATCCTGAAAAACCATATTAATGTATTCACAATCTAACAATGGACATTTCAAAACACAGATGAACTATAAAATTCTTGGCTGTGCTGTCAAAGGATGGCAATTAGATGGTGATGAACAATTGTTAATTCTACTGATGATCAAACTCACATGACTACTGACAGATTCCTTGGGGACAGAGCAGGAGACCCTCTTCAGTCCTGCTTCCCTACTGATCCAATTTAACCCGTGGGTCACTGGCAGAGCAACCGTACCCCTGTTTTCTTCTGTATCGCTGCCTACATGAGTTCACTAAGGGCCTCCACACATACTATTTCAGTGGTTAGACAAAAGAACCATGGAGAGATTTTAAAAACAATTGATTCCTGGGCTCCACTCCACAGGGATTCCAGCTGATCAGGGCTGGGGTAGGGCCTAGGAATATGCATTCTAAAATGCTCCCAGTGATTCCCAAGTTGCCATTCCAAGGACCAGCACTTGGGAATCACTTATTTTGGAGCCTGTCCCCACAACCACTTGATGAGATAGGTAGACAGGGGAGGTAAATCATCATTTTCATTTTATAAGGGAGGCAACCAATGATACTTTCTCCATCTCCTTTTTTTCCCCCTGTATAATGGGCTTACAAGAGTGATGAATGATTAATAAAGAATGAATAATATGTTGGACAAATGATAAGACATCTGCACATTAATCAGACCCTCAAGAAAACAGAAGTCTTGTTGGTATCAACCTTGACCGATACAGCTCCTTAGGGAAAAGCACCCGGGGACAGAGTCCAAGGAAGAAATGGGGTCCAGGCGTGGGGAGGATCTGGGAGCCCGGACCTACCTTGCTCATGGCTTCCGCGATGGCATCGACCATGCCTCCTACCAGCCCCACCTCACTGGCAGCCTCATTCAGGGTCACCATGATGTCGTCCACGGCCTCCTTCATGAGCTGCGCGGCCTCTGCGATGGCCTCGTGCGTGTGCTGTGCCTGGGGGGCAAAGGGGAGAAAGACTGAGATGCTCCCATCAACAGGAGAAGGTGGTGCTTGGTCTCTTCATCACTTCATTTCTTTTACGAATAACCCTAAAAAACAGATTACAAAACTGTATCCCCACTATGGAGCAAAGTGATGTATTCTAGGTTTTTCCTTTCCTTTATTATGTTTGTTGGCACAATAAATAAAAAATCAGAAAGACACACAGAAAAAGAAAAATTTGTTTTTGCAATCAAAAGGAAAAATAAAACTGCAATATCACACAGTGCCTTATGACATAACTAATTTTATGTTATTGGGTTCTAGGTGGTAGAAAGAGAATGCCACAGATTACCAAATATACAGGTCGACAGATTAAGTACATAAAACTAGTACAAAGGAAAATGTTCATGACAAATGCACTTTTCTTCAAAGCTGTCCTGTACAGAGTAATTCCCTTTCTACAAGAAAGACTGGATTCTAGAAATGTAGGTACGTACGGTAGAGATAAATCTGCAGAAAGCATAACAGACTTTGGAACTATGCCACAAATCACATTGCTGCAAGGTTGGAGGGACAAATGCAGGAAGGTCTCCAGGAACCCAAAGCCCCAAGTGCTCACGAGCTCCCCTGGGGCCCTGGAGATGCTTTGAGTGCTGCAGGTGTTCCACACGTGTGTCAAGCACAGAGCAGACACTGGGTAATTGACTGAATGAAAAAAAGGAAACTGAGTGGTGCTAGGCTCCCTAAAAAACACCTTCAGTGGTAGCAAGATGCAGGAGAAAGAGTCCAGGTCCTGGGCTCAGAAAAGGCTGGTTTCTTGTTCTGGTTCCACCCTCTAACCAGCTGAGTGGTCCTGAGCTTGGTTTCTTAAGCAAAATGGTAATAACTATAACAAGGTTATGCACTAGAATTCTGATGAGATAATATGGTGCAGGTCCCTTATTATGTTCATAATAGGAGCCTGTGTCCTTACACGGGAAATCTGACTAGGAATAACAATAAACATGTAGTCACACGACAACAATAGCAAAGACAGCTGCTAACATTTCGGAGGGACTCCTGTGCCAGGTACTGGGCTGGTCACTGTTGAGCTCATCTCCTTTGATCCTCACCGCTCACCGGAAGGTGGGAATTGGGTGACATCCCTGCCGGGGACCCCTCTCACAGGTGCTATCTGAAACTTAAGCACTCCAGCTTACAGACCTGATGGACAACACCCACTACCACCCAGCTGGCCACCCGCTGAACCCATGCCACTGGTCAAAAAGGGAGATGAGCCTATGGTCAGATAAATTCAGACTCATCAACTCCACTGAAAAAAATAAGCCATTTGTAAGGAGAGATTTCAGCCTGTCCCCTGAAACGGGTGTTTTAAATAAGATGAAGCCACCCAGGTGCCACATGGCACAGACAAGGCCCTCAGGACCTGCTACCACTCCTGAAGCTGGCTGGGCCCCCCACACTGAGCGTCCTCCTCTGCATTTCAGCATCCACCTGGCCTCCAGCTCTCTTGGCTCTGTCTGCGGCAGTGGGCTCCACACCTGCCCACGAAGGTGCTGCCAGTTCACAGCTCCAGAATGTGCCCCCTGGAGCTCCCCAGGCCTACCCTGCACACGTCTTCCCACTCCTGGCACCTTGCCACCTGATGTGCCCTGACCCTGGAACCTCACCCAGTGCTGAATAGTAAGAAAGGTGGCTGATCTTTGTCCCTGGTTCCTGGGAGGGAGCTGGTAACCCCTCGGAGTTTCCCAAGCCATCACAGGAGTGTCTGTTATCATGGTGGGCCCCTAGGACCACACACTGCACTAATGAGGTGACTCACGGTGGCTGGTAGGACGCTTCAGCGTGGGCGCTGGCCGTGCTGGCAAGGCCAGCTGTGTGACTTCAGGGCTGGGGCGTGGAGCAACGCCACACTGGTCTGATCTCTGCGGCATGAGGGGCTGGAGAGAGCGCATCATGCATCACATGACTAAATTCAATCAGTCAAGCCCACACGATGAAACCCCATGGAAACCCTGCTCAGTGAAGCTGGAGCCAGCGTCTTGGTGGGGACGCGCATCAGCAAGCTAGGAGAGCCACACATCCTGGAGCCACGAGAGTTTCGTGTTTGGGGCTCTCACCCTCGGGGTCTCTTCTACTGCCTGGCTTGTATCCTTTATAATGAAACTGTAAGTAGAGCCAATTCCTGAGTTCGGTGAGTTGTTCTCGCAAATTATTGATCCTGAGGGGTGGTGAGAAGCCATGAATTTGTAGCCAGCTGGGCAGTGAGGGTGGCCTGGGAACCTGGGTGCTACGGTTGATGTCTGAACTGAGCACAGTCTTACAGAGGCCTGTGCCCGCACCTGGGAAGTCTGACCTAAAGCCCGGTAGTTACTGTCAGAACCACATCACACCAGGCGCTGGGCCCACACAGGCAGTGGCCGTGGTCGCCCCGACCCACCTCACGGGGGAGACGACCCTTCCAAAAGGCCCAAGAAATGGTACCTCTCCTTTGGCAGATGAGAGGGTGAGGGAGTCAGTGCGAGATGGTAAAGGACAGCTCTTTTGAGTGACCGAATGACAGGGAATTTCAGGAAGAGGCTACATGAGCCAGAGCAGCTGGCTCTTGTCTGCGGAACTGGAAAGCCACGGGCACCCAGAGTTCCTCAGCTCTGACGTCTGACAAGATGTGAAATATTCAAATCAAGGACATTCACCCCGAGACAATGGTGTAAGGACGTGTAGCTTCTCTCCTAGGGCAACATGGAGTAAGTTAGGTTGGTTGCTTATTTCATGGCGCAGAGAAGGTAAAACACAAAGCGTGTTTTATTTTGACAATGAAGGTCTAAAAGGTGACATCTCCTATACCTAACCCTCCAGAGACAGCGTGTCATGCAAATACGTTGTTTATAAAAAAGGTAAAGTGGAAGGAAGGTGTGCATTTCTCTAAATCTCACTTAGAATGAGATGACTGTAGATGGCACAAAAATGGCAGCAATACTGTACATTCATATCACAACAAAGCACACGCTTCTGGGGAGAAGGAAGAGCTGCTCTCCTCTATGGGCTTCATGAAGTATAAAAAGCAAATTTTAGGGGAGAAGTGAGAGCTGCTCTCCTCTATGGGCTTCACGAGGTATAAAAAGCAAATTTTAGGGGTGGCAGCAGGAAGTCACTAAACTGTTCAACTCCTTGGAGAATGCACAGGACACTTTCTCTGCACCGGGGCACCGAAACCTACAAAAACACATCCTTGCCTTTCACTCTCCAGGAAATGAATTACCTTCCTGTCTGCTTATTCTGAGGGGTTCTCTAGAAGGCCTGCTCTCTTTCACTCAGCCTGTCTGAGCGCTACAGATCCTTAAAGCAGCAGCTCAGAGTCTGTGAAGCCTCCTCCAATTACTGCAAGTTCTCCAACCCCAAAGGCAAACCTCATCTTTATCACACAGCCTAGTCCAAATCACACAAGCTGGCCACCTGAGCACGCTGGCTTCAGACACCCAAAGACACAGGAGGCCCTCAAATTAAGCCATGACTAAAGGAGCAGTAGCCATATGGAAAGTGGAGTCAGCAGGCTCAGCAAGGAGGTCATCCTTTCAGATTCTGGAGGGGCTCCTTGTTACTGCCCTTCAGGCACAACATAGGAGAAAATGGTCTCTGTTCTCTTTTTGGAAACATGTCTGAAGTCCACATCCAAGGGAGGCTTATTTATTTATTTATTATATTTTATTATAGTGCTTCCGCTACAAAGCCCAGTGAGGCAGGCATAGAGATCACAGGCGTTTGGACAATGGGAGAAGGCTACAGGCGGCAGGTCTCTCTACTTTAGCAGAGGGAAAAAATGAACTAGCAATTACAACTGCCTAACAGTGGATAAGGGCTGTGCATTTGCTGGAAAGGGCTGTGCATTTGCTGGAGTGCTGCAGGCAGCAGCTGAGGGGGCCCTTCAAGTAGGAGGGAACTGGGTGGGCTAGGGGTGAGTGCAGAAGGGAGCTCTGGGGGGTAGAGTAAGCATAGAGGGACTCAGCAGGGTGCAGGTGCAGCCACACAGCAAAGGCGTGTAATCCTGTGATTCATTAACACCAGGCTCTGGGGCTGTCATTTTTTTCTTAGAAACACCTACTGTGTCAGGCACATTGTTTAACCTCTACAGCTACCCTAGAGAGGTATTCATTATTAACTCCATTGTTCAGACAAGGAGACAAAGAAATGAAGGAATTTGCTATTGAGAGGCAGAGCTGGGACATGAATCCAATTATTTTGGATCCCAAAGTTTATCCTGTTTCTGACCAAATCAAAGCCGACGATAACCATTTAGCCACATTTCCTCTGCAAACATGGATGTACATCTAACCCCCCCCCACCACCGCCGCCACATACCCAGTGAATGACACCCTAGGAATTATCTGCCCAACGAATAGCACACAAGGTGATTAAATCTATCTTGGGCTTCAGAAAAGAGCTGAAAAGCCAATTTGTAGTGTCCTAGGCACCCTTTGTGACAAGGTTGTGAGGGTTTGGAGACAGAGCCCAGGCTGAACAATACTGTGAGGGGACAGACAGAAACACCTGCTTGCCCTTACTCATCCCCCAAAGCTGCAGGTCAGTCACTGAAAACTATTCCGCACTGGTCTCCAGCCTCTGTTTCTGAGCAGTTCCAGACATTCTAATAAAGTATATAATGCTGATTACAAATGCCCCTAAACACAAGGCTCCTTGGTACAAGACAGAATTCCACAAGGAGCTCTCAACTTGTAGTCCAAGCAGATGTACTACTATCTTAAAAATCCAGACAATTCCTAATTCAAATTATTCTGCTGGGAATGATCCTCTCAGGGGGCGGTGGAGGCAAGTAGCAGTAAACAGCCCTGGAGAAAAGACAACCCAGAACTGGGTCTGGAAGGTGAGTCCTGGCTCCTCCAGTTTGGGGAGGGTGCAAAGGGTGCTGGCCCGACCCTGGGGCACTGATCGCTGACCTACCACCAGTCAAAAGGGCATTCTTGTTCTTCTTGGTCTATCCCATGACTTTAGCAATTGCTTATTTCTCTGGAATACCCAGAACAACTTGAGGGCAGTGGCTGGATCTCAATATTTTTAGCATCCCCAGAATTAGGCTCTTACTAGTTGCCAGATACATGAATGAAAAACTGAATATAGAAAGTGCAAGTCTGAGATATCATTCATGTCTGTACCGGATGTTTCTAAACTGTGGATGTGTTGTGTCATTCCCCACTGCTCACAGTAAAGCCCTGCTCTTTAGTGTATAAGGGGAGACCTGCACAATACACCCAGTCTATCCTCCTGTCCCACTGTCCCCACACGCTGCATGTTCCACACACACCAGACTGTGTGCTATTTTCTAAAGATAACACACTGCTTTTATAGCCCTATCTATGCCTTTGCATATGCTGTTTTCTCTTCCTAGCATTCCTCTAGACACTCTCACGTGCCGGGTTTTTCCTTTTTTTAAGACCAACCAACCCAACAACCCCTCCTCCCTGCAGCTCTCCTTGACTGCTCTCCCACCCTTGCTTTGTGCAGTTGACCTGTTTCCAGAAGGCACAGGCTCAGTGCTGACTCCACATCCGCCTCCCTTGAGATCTTGTGATCTGACACTTACCTAAACAGTCACAGTTTCCATATCTGTACAAGGGCAGCCTCCCTAACATCACACAATTCTTAAGAAGATTAAATAAGATGAGGATACAAGGTGTGACTGATGACATAAAATCAGCATTCAATAACTGCTGGCTCTAGGATCACTGCTTTGCAGCTCTGACCCTTAATCTAGAGTCTCCTCTGCTGTACCATGCTACCGATTTGAAGACCTTAGGGATGCAACCGGGCAGACACTAAACAACGCATGTAGAATACGGATTCCCACAGCTTGTAGGTAAGTATCATATACAAGTCCTTCCAGTCAGTATTCCCTCGAGTGAGTCTGCCTAGGTGCGAACTCATTAAGATGAGATTGATCATGTGAGGCAGTTGCCAGAAGGTATGAAGGGCAGGGGATAGCCTCCAACTTCCTTTCGAGGTACCAGGACCCTGAGGAAACTTAAGGCACAGGACGGTTTCACAAGTAAAACAATCACTCTGACAGAAATACCATCCCTGAGAGAAAATGACCCTCCATTGTCATCTTTGGCTACTTGGAGTGGCTGAGTTACACATAGGGCTGAAGAAATGTTCCACCTGCAAACCGGTAAGGGAGATTTTTATATTCGACTACTGCTCCCATGTCAATAGGCACACACGCCCATGGGTGGCCTTGCACCATGTTTTGCTCTGAACGTGGGTACCAGGAGTGCAAATGATACTCCCTGGAAAACAACAAAGCTCTGCTTTGTGCAAGCTGGGTGTCAACACCGAGCACCGGTGCCCGGCAGGCATTACAGTTTTTATTCCTGTAATAACCACACAATACATTTTTCCTTTCCAAGGATGCTTGCTTACACATTCTGTCATGGAAAAAACAAATTATAAATAAACCTTAGTTATGTATATTTCTTGTTATTCCTCTTAAAGATTCCTGGGAAGGCCCAGAGAAGATCATTTCCCACCTTTGAGCAGGAAATCAAATGCCACCAACCAAGAACTGCCAAGTGTTTTTTGCTGGAGGGACTCAAAACAGAGGAATGTGTGATGGCTTTTCAGTGATACTAAGTGAGTCCCTGGCACCCTGAACTCTACCTTGGGGTTCCCTCCACCTTCTTTGGCTGCATACAGCATCTGCAGGGCCGACTCTGCGAGCGTCTTGGTCTGGTCTAGCACCGTCATCTGCTGCTGATGGTCCAGGATCTTGGAGGCAACACCGACTGCGGCTAAGATCAAGGGCTCAAAGTAGCTTGCCAGCTGTGTCACCTTTCAAGACAAAAGAAACCCACAGACACATCATGTAAATACATGTGTCTCCTTTAGGGGCCCCGCAGGTGGGGAGGGGCTGGGACAGGGATGGGATGACTCATGGGGAGAGGCAGATCTGAAGTTTACTTTTGCTCTTTTCTACAGTTCAGTATCAGGAATTTTAGACCCCATGGTACACGTTAGGTTCTCAGACCTTATTCATTGCTCAACTTTACTTCTGAAAGTACTTGCAAGTGAAGGAACCCTTGCTCAGATTTTATCTCTCCGGGGGAGCTTTGCATCTCATCTCCCATCATGGTAGAAGTGCGAAGAAATTTGTCTGAGTTCCAGAGTTAGGCATGAGAATTTTACAAATTTTAAACTTAATTTCACAAATAGAAAAGCATTTGAAAGAACCATAGATGAGCATCTTAGAAACTCAGAAGGAGGGAGGGCAAGAGAGGAGAAGAGGAGCAGGGGGACAGGGCAGGGCAGTGGAGAAAACAAGCCTGAAATTAAAGGCAGCCTCACAAGCTTTGTGGGAAGCCGGCCAACTGCCACTGCCCTGAGCATTTTGGCCAAACCACGGATGTGGAATAAAAGCAAAAATGATGTCACATCAGCCTGGATGTTCTGTCTATCATAAGCCCAACCTGGAAGAACAAAAGAGCTTATCAAGACAGCTAAGCACTGTTCTGGCAGAGGCCTGTTTCCAGCAGGGCAGCACCATCGCGAGCACATGAATGCTCGCCAATGCTCACCAGCTGGGTGCTGCAGGACTGCACATGACAACATGCAGGCTTCCTGCTAAATGCTTCCCATGTACTTTGTCATGTCATCTCCCCAGCAATTGTATTTGGCAGATACAAATGAAGAAACTGAGGCTTAGACAGCTTCATGCAGCTGAGACGTAGAGCTGAGATAGGAAACTAGCCCAAGTTCTTGACCACCTGCTCAGTGTTGACACCAATGACTGTCTGCTACTGTTCATTTATAATTCCAGTTTTGATATAGCTATAATATTAGATTTAAAAGTTTATTGTTTGATATTTGTTGCTTTTTCAAGGTTTTAAACCAGAATACCAGATTTGAACATTTAACTGTACCTGCTTCAGATGCCATAACCTAGTCTTGCTCACATAAAACATAATGACCCTTGTGGGGAAGCTGGGGTTCCTATGGCCAGGATCCTCACTGAATATAAACCATCTGATGGTGTAACTGGTCTGTTGCTAGGTTACCGCTTCCACACCTTTAGGCAATAAGCTATTAATGCTCTCTGTGGAGACCTCAGGCCCAGTGCTCTGAGTGAAGGCAAAGACGTTAGTGCTCAACCTACCGCCGGGAGAACGGGCTGGGTAATAAAGCCTTTCACCCCAAAGAACGTTTTGCTGTCAATTTCTTTGGTCACATTGAATCAAGTGAACTTGCCCGGGGCTGAGACCCATTGGCAAGACAATTGGTGAAGTTGGTGGGGTTTATTGTTGACCAAGGAAAAAGATAGGCTGCCCTTATGCCAGGGGTGCTTCAGCAGGCTGCCCAGGTGAATGGGGAGACAGTGGATTGTCCCCCAATGGGTGGTATGTGGTCTGAGGTGGCTTGCCTCCTAGAGGACTGGGCCCGTCCCCCAGGATTGGAGGCAAGTGGAGGTGACACCTGAGGCTGTAGGGATAGCGCTTGGGATAGTAAGTAGGTCTTTTGCTCCCAGGGTGCCTGTGAGGCAGTGGGGACTGTGGGTTGGCTGCTTCTCACGGTATTAAAAAAATCTACAGAAGAGGACAGGCTCCTGAAAAAGACCCAAGAAATGGCAGCACGAGAATGCAAACTGCAAACTTCTGTGGATTCCCTGAAGAAGGAAATGGCATTGATGTGAGAGGAGGCAGTACGAGAACGCCGGCAGCAACGTGCCATTGAAGAGGGAAAAGATTCCTTACAGGACGAGACAGCAGCGCTGCCAGGTGCTCTGAAGGAGGAAGAGGCCATCAAGGAAAAAGACGAACTCCTGAGGGAAGCACAGGTGGAGGTGGCATGAGAACACCAGCTGTGAAGCATTGAGGTGAAGGTAAGAGAGCCTCTGAAGACTGAGGTAGCATTGCTGCGAGGCACAGTAGAAAAGGTAAAGGCTGTAGCAGAGGAGGCACTCGGGGGAGGGGAGAGAAAGGTGAGATCAGCCCCGGAAATGGAGGAGCTGGGGAAGGATGAAGGGGTGGTGCCGGAGGCACTGACCCCTCCTGTACTGAAAGCATGCTCAGTGGTTGTAAAGAAATAAAGACCCAGCAGCTGAAAGTTCCCCAAGGAGAGGAGCAGCCCCCTCCCCAGGTCACAGAGCCCTCTATGCTCTGCTCCTACAGTCAGGCTGAGCTGATGGATTTGGGCTCGTGGTTTAGGAAGAAGCCCTCCGAGTCAAGATCAGCTTGGCTCCTCCGTCTGTGGGACTTAGGGATGGATGGAATTGTTCTGTCGGCATCAGAGATGGGAAAACCAGCTTCCCTGACAGTTCAGTCCACCTTGAGGCAGCGATTACAAAATGCACATCAGACCCCAGGGAGTCACTCCCTCCTCGATTGGCTTATGGCTGCACTTTATGCTGTGTGGCCCAATCAGGATGATCTACCGTTCTCTCCTGTTAGATGACAGATGTATGCTGAGCATCAACAGGTGTTACGAGAGCTAGGCATAAGAAATGCCACCCATAGTCCAGACAGTTATGGCCCAGATGAAGAGATTTTTCACTACTGGGATAAGAAATATTGTACTTCAAATGGCTCCCACACACTCTTTGGGTCTCTGGTGGCCATTCTTTCCCCTCACTTAGGGTATCCCATAAGCAAGGTGATACATACAGTAGCAGACTTAGGAGAGGCAGAAGCAATGAGAACATGGAAAGAAATTAGGTCAGCTACTCAGAAGAAGAATTTACAGGGCCCCATGAAGGTTATGGGGACCCAGATGTGGGTTGATTTAATACAGGCAGGAGCTGATAGAAGGAAATTAGATGGGAACTCAAATAGGATCTCACTAGAGCTATGGCAACAGCTCAAATCAGAGCAGCAGTTCCAGCCATTAAGACCAAAGAGGCAGAGGTCAGGGACAGAGCCACAAGTCCAGCCTGTCTGTTTGCAAGACTTCCTGCTGGAGAGCGAGCCAACCTCACTTGAGCCCACACAGGAAAATGATTGGGGAACATGGTTTGACTGAGGGGAAGGTTACGATATCTGCCCTGAGGGACCAGGGGGAACTGGAGGCCACATGTTGAAATAGCTATCCATTGGTCCCCAGTGAACATACAACATGTCCTGGCTCTGGTGGACACAGGGGCTGAATGTTCACTGATTCATGGTAACCCTTAGCGGTTCCCTGGGACCCCCACTATCACAGACGGATATGGGGGTAAGGTTATCAGAGTGAAACAAGCCCAAATCCCTTTGGAAATAGGGCATCTACCCCCAGTAGAGTATACTGTGTATATATCTCCTATCCCTGAGTATATTTTGGGGATCGATATCCTGCAGGGTCTATGGTTGCACACCACTGCAGGTGAGTTCAGGCAGAGGGTACATGTGGTGAAGGCAGTTCTGAGGGGACATGCTAGGTACCCACCCATAGCTTTGCCTGTGGCTTGGTGGGTGACTAATAACAAACAATATAAACTGCCTGGAGGGCATGAAGAGATTGGAGAAACTCTCCAAGAGCTGGAAAAGGTGGGTATTATAAAGCCCACCCATAGTCCTTTCAATTCCCCAGTGTGGCCAGTAAAAAGGCCAGATGGTGCCTGGCGTATGACTGTGGATTACAGAGAACTGAATAAAGTCATATCCTCTATGCATGCTGCTGTCCCCTCTATTGCAGGCCTGATGGACACCCTCAACCATGAGAACATGGAAATAAATAAGGTCAGCTACTCAGAAGAAGAATTTAAAGGGCCCCGTGAAGGTTATGAGGACCCAGATGTGGGACCCAGCCTGCAGGGATGGTCAGTCCACTTATGGACCATGCTATGGTGTTTGAACGATACCCTCCGAAAGGGAGCCCTGAGCCCCATAGACATGTCTATATATATATACATTATGTGGCATATACATTATGTGACGTGTACATTATGTGGTAGATCTTGTTAATGCCTTCTTTTCCATTGACATTGAGCAGGAAAGTCAGGAACAGTTTGTCTTCATGTGGGAAGGACGGCAATGGACTTTCACCGTCCTTCCACAGGGATACCTCCATAGCCCCACCATCTGTCACTGACTTGTAGCCTAGGACTTGGCTACATGGGAGAAACTGCCAATGGTGCGGCTGTACCATTATACTGATGATGTCATGCTCACGTCCGATTCTCTTTCAGATCTAGAAGGTGCAGCACCTAGACTGCTGCAACATTTACAGGAGAAAGGATGGGCTGTGAATAGTACCAAGGTTCAGGGACCTGGTTTGTCTGTCAAATTCTTGGGGGTTGTCTGGTTGGGTAAGACCAAAGTTATACCAGAAGCAGTTACAGATAAAGTCCAGGCCTTTCCTACCCCAACCACTATAGCATTGCTACAAGAGTTTTTGGGTCTTCCAGGCTACTAGAGAGTGTTTATTCCACACTTGGTACAAATTCTGAAGCCCTTATACCAACTGGTACGAAAGGGGGTCAGGTGGGACTGGGATGAAACATGTGCACCTGCCTTTACTACAGCAAAACGGGCAGTCAAGGCCATTCAAGCTGGATGTTCATGTGACTGAAGATGGTTATGGCTGGGGTCTCTGGCAGTGGCTTGGATGAACTTGCCAACCTATTGGATTCTGGTCAGAACTCTGGAAAGGGGCAGAGGTACAATACACTTTGATAGAAAAACAACTGGCTGCGTGTATCACACCTTGCTGGCTACAGAACCCACCACTGGAATGGCTCTGATAAAGGTAATAATCACCTATCCCATGTTTGGATGGGTACGAGACTGGACCCAAAAGTCAAGGAGTCATGTGGCACAAATGCCCACATTGGCCAAGTAGGGTGCTTACCTACAAGCAGCGTAGTGCCCTCTCCAGTAGCTCCTTGAGTGAAGAACTCCAGTGCTTATTGGGGCTGGTGACATATACTAGTGAAAAGCAGGAAGAACTTGCTTTTGAACCACTAGTAGCAGAGAGTCCCTATTGGGAGGGAAGAGCCCCTATACCCGAAGATGCATGGTACACAGATGGCTCCAGCCTTGAGCAGCCCCCAAAATGGAGGGCCATAGCCTTCCATCCTAAGATTGAGACAATATGGATGGAAGATGGTGAGGGGAAGAGCAGCCAATGGGCAGAGTTGTGGGCTGTGTGGCTTGTGATCAGCCAGGAGCCCTCCCCTATAGTTGTCTGCACTGACAGCTGGGCTGTCTATTGGGGCTTGACCCTGTGGCTACCAACCTGGTAACATGCCAACTGGCTGGTTGGCCACTGACCCCTCTGGGAGCAAGAATTGTGGCAAGACTTACAGGCCTGTGGTCAGACTAAAATAATTACAGTATACCACGTGAAATGAAAGGTCATTTGCCACTGGCATCCCCAGGAAATGATGAAGCAGATAAACTAGCCCAGGTACGTTGGTTAGAAGGAAAGCCTGCCTCTGATGTAGCCTAATGGTTATATCAGTGTTTGTTGCATGTGGGGCAAAAGACAATGTGGGCTCTAGCCCATCAGTGGGGCTTGCCTTTGACCTTTGAGGAAGTTAGTAGAGCCCAGCAGGAGTGTGTTGTGTGCTCCAAAAGGGACTTACACCAAGTTCCACAGCAACATGGGACAATAGCTAAGGGGCCTATACCCCTCATCAGGTGGCTGATAGACTATATTGGGCCTCTACTGGTGTTGGAAGGATACCAGTATGCCATGACTTGTGTGGACACAACTGGACTTCTGGTTGCTTTTTCTACCCATTGTGCAGACCAGCAGATGACCAAAAGAGGCTTGGAGTGTCTCTTTGCTGCCTATGGCCGACCACAGGTAATTGAGAGTGATCTGGGCACCCACTTTACTGGACATACACTGTAAGAATGGGTGCGACAGCTGGGAATCAAATGAAAGTTTCATGTGCCATACAATCCCACTGCAGCAGGCATGACAGAGAGGCACCATGGCTTGTTAAAATTTGGACTAAAGTCAGACACCAATAGTCTGCAGGGATGGTGAGTCCACTTATGGACCGTGCTATGGTATTTGAACAAGACCCTGCGAAAGGGAGCCCTCAGCCCCAAAGACATGCTAACACATATGTCTGCCTCCCCTACACAACTGCAAGTACAAACCAAGGAGAAGAATCACTGAAGCCGAGGTTCGGCCACCAGAATAACATCTTGCTGCCAGCACCAACTGCACTGAACCCCGGAGACTCCATCGAGTGGACACGGCCCTGGACCTTTCGACACATGGAGCAATGATGGCTGGCTCTCCTGGCACCTTGGGCACAAGGCCTGGAAGCTGGCCTTCTGTGTAGTCCTGGAATAACAGGAGAGTGGCCCCCAAAGGTCACAGTAGTATATCCTGAATGGCCAGAAGGTAGGAGCATCTTACCGGGGAGTTTTGTTTTATCATTATGGCCAGTGCGTGCACCTCCAGAAGCACTATATATAGACCCTTCAGTTACCCCCATGGGGAAAGGAGTCAAAGTGTGGTATACTAGACCTGGAAGGGACCCCCTTTCTGCTACAGTCCTATCATAGGACCACTCTCTTGCATGCGTCCTACCTGATGGACAAGATTTGCCTATGTTGGTGCCATTAAAACATGTGTCTTATCGCCCCTTAGGTCTTTGTGGATTGGGAACTTCCTCTGGCTTGAGGATTAGTATAATTTTGGTTATTAGGAACTTCCTCTGGCTTAAGGATTACTATAATTTTTGTTACCTGTATCAAAATCTTGTTGTATCTTAATGTTTGTTATTATCTCTAAGTTGTTGTTAGCCTCTGTTGCTGTTGTGGAATCTGGTTACAGTGCTTCCACTTTCTCACACAGGGAGCATTGCTGAAGGTTGAAAGCATGTAGATTGTAAGGCGAGAATCCTGGAGGGGTGGAGTGTGGGAAGTTGGGGTTCCTATGGCCAAGATCCTCACTGAACTTAACCCACCTGATGATATAACTGGCCTGTTGCTAGGCTGCTGCTTCCACACCTTTAGGCAATAAGCTATTACTGCACTATATAGAGAGCTCGGCCGGGTGCTCTGGGCGGAGGCAGAGATGCTAGTGCTCGACCTACCGCCGGGAGAACAAGCCGGGTAATAAACTCTCACCCCAAAGAACGTTTTTGCTGTCAATTTCTTTGGTCACATTGAATCCATAGAAAACTTGCCCGGGGCTGAAACACATTGGCAAGACATACTGATCATACCTTTCAGTCCAACTCCTCATTTTGTGTGGTGATTACTATTTAATAATTACAAAATGATTGCTCTCAAGTATATTTAAGTTCAACCCTCTAGCCAGCAATCCCTTAAGGATGCTTCCCATCACATGGAGGAAGGAGGAGTGTGTGGGATGCAGGCAGAAAGGCCGCATCCCATGAGCAGCCGAGATCAGAAGCGCTGTGGGTCAGAAGCACAGCAGGGGGAGGAGGCTTGTGGGGGTGACGGTGGTTTGGGCAGGTGGGGGATGGATCTAAAATATTAAAGTTCATCAGAGCTGATAGTGAGATATGACTATTGGCCAGCAATACACATACTTTTACTTTTTTTATCCCCCATCACACTTCACAGATAGGTTTCAAAGCACCTGAGTAGGGCTGCTGCTGGTCCCTACAGTACTTTGTATGAATTTTAAAGGGGCTCCCCATTCCCCAGGCACACGATTGGCGCCAAGGCCCACGAATGGGCTGACTGCAGTCTGCACTCCCTGCATTGCTCACACACCTTTGTGTAAGGCCCAGCCTGCACAGCCCCAGGTGGCAGCTCTACATATTTGCAGTGGAGTTCATCCTCTTCCACAGGAAGGGCACTGGGGTCACAAACAAAGGGAACAGTGCACTGATGGGTCATCAGGGGGTCAGGGCTCATGATGGGTCCTACTTGTACTACAGGCATCATAATGTTTAATGAATAAGAATCTCACGTTTTCTAGATGGGCTTGATGAATTTAAAAGCACATTTTATCAATGCAACTGTAAAATGTCAAGGCTGGCTGTGTGCTGAGAATAATTACACCAACTAAACTGGCACTCCACTTCCTCATGGAGGCAGCTGGCTGGGGGATGGAGTGAGTAGGCTTTAGTTTTACCCTCAATGGATTTGAATCCTCCCTGTCAATTCCTTATTGAGAAATCTCAGGCTAATTGCTTCCTATTACTATAAAACTTCAGTTTCTTCCTCTGTGAAATGGGGATTAATCATAGCACTAAGATCTTAAGATGGTTTAGGAGGGTTAAGTTAGCATACATAAAAGCACTTCATATAATGCCCATCAGGTAGTATGCACTCAATAAATGGCAGTGTCATTATTCTTCACAGATTGTGGGCAAAGGTTTCAAAGGGATATACTTTCTCCTGTATTTTGGGAGTCTAGCAAGGCCTCTAACACCTTCTAACATGACAAAATAGGAAACATCTTCATCTGGGTTAGTACACAAGTTAAAACAACAGTTTTGGGTATTGGCATGTGACATTAATTCCCCGGGCCTAGGGCATGGTGGGTGGAATAGTCGCCCTGAAAAAGGCATGTCCCTGGGCAAATCCCTAGAACCCTGTGAATGTGATCTTACTAGCAAAAAAGGGTCTTTGCAGATATATTCAGAGATCTTAAGATGACATCATCCTGGATTACTTGGGTGGGCTCTAAATCTGGTAAAAAGTATCCTTGAACAAGACAGAAGGAGGGAAAGACACACAGAAGAGCAGGAGACAATGCGAGCATGGAGGCAGAGATGGGCAGACGTAGTCAGGGAATGCCAAGAGCCACAGAACAGATTCTTCTTGAGAGCCTCCAAACACAGGCTGGCCCTGCCAACACATTGATTTTGGTCTCCAGAACTGAGAGAGGTTCAATTTGTTGTTTTAAGTCACTCAGTTTGTACTAATTTGTTACAGTAAGAGTGGGAAACTAATGCAGGTGGGGTCTGAGAATCTGCACTTACCACTCCCAAGTGGTGCCGAGGCTGCTGATTCGGGCTGACCACAGACCCCACCTGAGCCACAAGGCATTTGAACCATGTGGATATCAGTTCTCAGGCCCTGACTGCTCTGCAGAGAGGGCCCCTGGGCTGCTTTTGTCCACAGCTTCCTTTCAGAAAGTGAGGCTGGTTTAGCCAAAGGGTGAAGAGTAAATTGCTAACTCAAGTGACATAATTATTTTCCTTTTGATGCCACCCACTGACATGGGAGTTAATAACATACCTGCAGAGACAAAGGTGTTGCCCAGAAGTCTAGAAGTATTTTCTTACGAAATTCCTACTGGAATCAAAACTAGCTACGCTGAAACAAAGTCCGATTTCTCTGCCAGCTGTTTCCCTGCGGGGGTGCCCAGACAGCGGCCCCCACCCACCAGCCTGCCCTGTTCCGGCCCCCAGGCCAGTCCCCCGACCTGCACACAGGCGGACAAGCACTTTACCGGTGATAAAGGAATTCAGCTGAGAAATGAAATTTGCCAAACTTGAAAAGGCAGAGACATGGGCCATTTTAAATCTCAAAAACAGGAAGCAGCGGCAGAAAGCTTAATAGGCTCTTAAGCTGTCCTGTAATTTGAAAAAAGCAAGACTATTGATTTTCCACAATCAACACCAGCAGAGAATATTTTGGCTACTGATTTCTTGATATGCACATCGATACCGATGGCTGCACTGACAAATGCTAGGAGACCCCAAAGGGTGCTAAAAATTCAATCTCAGCCCTCTCCCTGCTGAGGCACAGTCTACTTGACAAGGCAAGGATCCCTGAAGGATTTGCAAAACGAACCCTAAAGAGGCAAAGCATCTTCAGCAGTGACAACCCTGTGGGTATGAACTCAGTGGAAGGGCCCCTCTGGGGTGGCCACGAAGGGAGGCTTCAGCTGCTCAGAGTGAAGTTTGCAAGTCAGCTCTGCTTCCTTACGGCTGAAAATGTGGATGAAAAACTCATGGATGCCATGAAAGACAATGTACCCTTAAACACATCAGAAAGGAGGCCAGCCAGCCCGGGACAAAAGACAGCAGACCTCAGGCTAGGAATGCCAACTTCAGTCTCTGGCTCATCTCAGTGAAGGTCAAGAGCAAAAGGTGCCTGTAAATGGCCTTGCTGGCTGAAAAGTTTGACCACAACCAGACAAATTGCATTCCAGTTTTCATCTCAACTCCAGGTGAAAACAGATTCCCAAATGGTCATTTTGGGGGAAAATGCCAGAGGAGCTTTAGTGCTATTTTCTGCAGTTTAAGCCAGCATTAGATCCAGGCGCCAGGCATTTGGGAACAGTGAAATCAATGAAAACCTGTCCACCCCCTCTCATGCACACAGCAGGATCCGCCCGAGCACATTACCTTATGTCCCAGCTGAGCTGCCTCTCCCCGGGCTGCTGTGGCAATGGGATCGATGAGGTGCCCGATTTCCTGGACCACCGACGTCAGCTGCTCCTGTAGGGCCTGATGAGAGAGAAGAGCTGCCAATTTCACCCCATGACTGCTGGCCATGTACTGCACCAATTTAAAAAGGCCCGTGCGGAAGACAAGGGAGACAACAAGAATGGGTATCAACATGCCTGGGTACGCCACCCTGCCCACCCAGGGGCTCCCCGTTCCCCTGGGGAGGCAGCCCCTGCTTTCTCGCCTCCCCCTTTCCACCCATGAGTGACACAGACAGGCCTGAGGAACACCTTTCCTACTGGCTTCTCACTCCTGCCAATTACAGAGATAAGTGATGCCACTGATAGAGTCTTTATTTTGGGTTATTCCACATAAGCACTGGAGATGGGGGACAGCTGTGGCTTTCCCAGAAGGGAAGAGAACTCTGTCTGAATGGAGATGGCTAGTGGTGGGGTCTGAGGGAACATCAAAGTTGCTGTGTCTGCAAAACTAAGAATCCCTTAAGGGGGGAGGGGAGAGGAGGGTGATGTAAAAATGAGATCAGCTCTCTGAAAACAGGACTATTTCCCAGACAGTACACTGTGGAAATGCCAGGTGTCATCCCCACTGAGCTCAGCTCAGACGCTCAGTTCTTTCAGACGATGGTGGCATGGATATAAATACTGAAAATGGCACACTTGAGGCATGTCTACTCAGGTCTGAGCGAGTTTACTCTGTCCATCCCAAGACACTGAACTCACGCTGTGAGGAGATGGGTAGGGGAATCTCTGTGATGCTGGGTATGAGGGAGGGGGAGAATTCCAAGGTGGAAACTGTTCTCAAAATTCCTTTGCAGGAATCCTCACTCCTGCAGGACCTACATTTGATAGATTCAGGATTAACAGATCAGAACACTGGGCATTTGAGGTTTGCAGGTGCAGATTCCTGACAGACTGATAACACCCCACTCATCAGACAAGACTCTGGCCTGTGCTGCCTTCCCACTGAGCAGGGCTGCACACAGGCAGGGAGCTTGAGCAGAGTTTAGTCAATGAGAGGCGCAACCTAAGGTGCTAACTTGAAAACAAAAGAAAAGAGAGAGATGGAGGCAGGTAGAGGGAAATCTCCACACTTCCTAGGATGTCTTTAGCCAATTACTATCTTCCTATTCATAATCTGATTATAGACAAGAATGTAAGACTATTCCAGCAATGTTGTCTATTACAGATGGGCTGTTAAGTAGGGTACAATGGGGAGCCCTCAAGGTTAAAGAGGAAGGAATTTCATCCTAGGGAGGAAGTCAAGACAGAGCAAAGGCTTGGGGAGGGCTGGTAAAAGGAGGCGGGTGCGAGGGGGGATCTGAGGTGCTGTTGGTCATCTTTGTTTTCTTGATCAGGGTGCTAGTTAAAGGGTATGCAATTAGTGGTAATTCCTCAAGCTGCACACACTTCCACATGCATGTCTACTTTAACAATAGGTTAACATTAATCCTAACATACTTCACAGGATGAGAATACTTATTCCTTCTTTCTTTCCTTGGAAATGGTGGGGGGGTGGGTGGCGGGCAAAAGTGGAGTGAAATCGATAGCTCTATTAATAAACATGAGCAGGATCAACTCTGGGCCCACTGCTTAGAGAAAGGGGCCAAAGTTCATTGTTGACGAATCCAGTGGCGGTAAGGAAAACATCGGTAAACAGACTGTACATATTTATTAAGCACCTTCTGAGTATCAGGCATTTTCAACAGAGAAGTAAGTATGCATCAGGAGCCTTCAGACAGGTAGTTGAAAAAAAACCTCAACGGAGCAAAGTAGAAAAATTCTACTCTAAATTTTGGAAAAACTGGCGAGAGAGGGCAAACTGGCTCTGAATTAATAATAGAGTACCAAAGGTACCCCAATACTAGATACTGAGTAACTCAGAACAGAATTCTTTATCTCTGAGTGGATCAAATGCATAGAGTTTAATGTTAAATTTGCCCTTTAGTCAAAAAGTTCATTGACGAAATATGACAAAGAAACTTTCAAATTTTACTTGTCTGCTGCAGTCCGCTCTACTGATTGTTAAACTGAATATGGTAACTCCACCTTCTTGACACTTATCTGACACTGATAATTTTCCCTCAAACTTTTGCCATATTTGAACTTTCGACCCCCAGCAGTACATGTGGTTCCTTCACCAAACCACCATTATCTCCTCAGCATTTGTCTTACCCCTTCCAAATGCTTCCCGGGTTGGTTCCAGGGGAAGGTGGTTCAGTGATGAAACCCCAGCATCCAAAACACATTGGTCCCATGCCCTCATCCCCTGAAGCCTGATGCTTCAGCACTTGGAGAGGCTTCTGAGCTGGCCACAGAGCCCCCGCATACCTCCACAGAGATGTCGTCCCTGGTGGCCAAGCTCTGGCTGACGGCTGCCAGCGAGGCCTGCTCGATGTCCCGGATGCACCGGTTGATGCCATCGATGGAGTAGTCACACTCTCTCTGTCCAGGGGCCTTGTCCCTGGAAGGACAGGGTGAGTCAAAGAGTTTCCATGGGGCTCAAGTTCCAGAGCCCACTCCTGCACTGGTGGGCCAGGAGCCCTGTCTACTCTCCACCACACTCAATTGTTTTATTTAAGGAGTTAATCTCTGACCCTTGCTGGGCAATGCCTCTATGCAAAGTCCACGTACTTCTTAATTTAACACTTGGGCTAACTCTACTTATTTTTGGAGGGAAGGATATGGTGCTGCCCTCCATGTCAGGCTGAAGCCCAGCAACTGAAAATGAAACAATTTGGACTTTCTCTATTCCCTTATTAGGAAAAAAAAAAAAGGTCAGTGCTATTTCCAGGGCAAACATATTATGCTCTCTACATAGCATACTATTCACAAAATCCCAGGCTGTGGTAGGAATTAAAATATTTACAAGGATTTTTCCTTGTAAGACATTACAAAAATTAGCTGTCACCCTGAGTTTCAAAAGCAATTAAAAAACAAAATATAACTAAGGCATGTGCTCCGTGCTGTGGGGGATGACCTTTGGTCAACTTCAGAAATGTTTTATCTGCTCAGGGGACATTTTTTTCAGGTTACTGCTATCACCAAAGAGATCAGAGATGCCCAGAGTTGCTGGGGGTGGGGGTGGGGGTGAGGGCTAGAATATTTTTTTGTCTTATGAGCAAAATAAAGTGATTCCAAATCCTGCTACATAAATGGTGGTGCCAGACATAAGGTATAGGCACCCTTAGGTCTAGGAAATTAGGTTAGGAAGACTGGGACTACCACTACCAAGCCTGGGGATGACCTCGGGGATGTTACCTAAGTCCTTTCTGCCTGAATTATCTCATCAGTAAAAAGACAGCAATGGCAGCATCTACCTTACAAGGTTGTCATGATGATCCAATAAGGTAATACAGGTAAGAGGCTTGGAAGCGTGGCCAACATACCATAAGTGCTTAGCCATTGTTGTGACCAGTGCTACCACTGGTCCCAAAGAGATAAAGAAAAAGATGATAATGACCAACCACATTGCTACTAAATTAAAGTTCTGATGGGCTTATTGCCCCTGCTCTGTTCTGATGTGGGCCCCCAGCAATTTCTGGAGGAGAAACTAACCTGATAGATGTGATGAGACTCTTGATGGAGTCCGACACAGTGTGGGAATGTCCGGCTAGCACAGACCAGGTGGGTGGGTCTTTGGGGTTGATGGCCAGCGAGCGTGCAGTGCGGATGAGGTACGATGAGCTCTCCAGCATGGTCTTGGCTGAGACCAGGATTGGTTCCTGTGCCTGGGAGCCCTGGGACCAAGGAGCAGAAGGGTCAAGAGCAGGGTGCATGCACTGAGTGAATGAATTGGGCCCTGGCAAGTCCTATGCTTTTACCAAGTTACCACGTCTGCTCTTTGGAAGGAGACACAGAGCATAGGAACCTTGGAGGCTGGCTCACAGAGGGTCTGAATGGGGAAGACTTGGGTCCATGGCCAATTCTTAAATATCAGTTTTGAATGTGACCCATACAAAGAAAGAATCATCTCCAAACCTCTATGCTGAGATTGTTCTCCACATACAAAGCTAAGATATCACCTCTAAGGGATGTGCAGACATTGAGTTTCATTAACTCTGTGCCTGCTTCGTCTCCGACAATAGCAGTTCCCTACCCAGAGACAGAGAGGGCTTTGGAATTCTTAACTGTTCATGCTCATCAGTGCCACACAAATCTAGCCAAAGATGCCGATTCCCTTTGCTGCAACGACTCCCTACCTCAGAGCTGATCTGGGCGGGAATGCTGACGAACTCAGGGTTGGATGCGAATGCTGTCAGGTTCTCCACAGCCTCGATCAAGGGTGCGGTGGCAACGCGACATTTATTGCGATTGTCTTCAGAGAAATCCCCATCTAGGGCCTGATGGGAGAAACATGGAGGCCACCCCACTGAGAAGCACAAACCACCCACGGGCCCCAGTAATCACCTTCCAGCAAGAAAAGGTGGTTTACTTGGATACTGGAAATATTTGGTGAACTCATAAACAATGAATAAGAACTAATTGGAGAGATCTCTGCCATCAAGCTGAGGGCCTCATTTGTCATTATAAGAAATAAAGCTGAACATGTAGCTCAGAGGGCGGCTGACCTCACAGTCCATCAACCTCCCGCTCCCATGAGGCAGACACAGATTCAAAGAGCACCCTGCCCTTCACTCCCCATGAGCCATATTGCCAGACTTGCAGCTGAACCATTTCTAACCCTCGGCTCTTCCTCTCCATTTTCACTCTGCTCCAGTCTAGTCCTTCCCAACTAAAAATACTAAACATTGGGTGGCACGTCACTTTTTCTAAGTTTGACCTGGATGTCCCTGAATGACTGATGGTGATAGGGCTTCCATACCTGCCATTCTGAAATAAGTAAAACAGAATCCAGTGGGAGGGAATGGACTAGAACTACCCCCAACGTCATAGTCAAGGAGACCAGACACAAAAGGATCTACTATGTGATTCCATTTGTGCAATGTACAAAAACAGGTGAAATTAATGTAGACTGTTAGCAGCCAAGGTCACTCTTCAGAGCAGGTAAGCCTGAAGGAGCCCAAAGCAGCTTCTGGGGGCTGGCCACATTCTGTTTCTTGACCTGGCTGCGCTCACCTTGCTGTATTCAACTTGAGAAAATTCACTGAGCTCTCACACGTGTGTGCTTTTTGTCTATCTTATGCTCCAGTTTTCTTTTTTAAAAATTAGGAGCAGGTGAGACACTGGCATTGAATGATCAGTCACATTGCTTATTAATGATCCAGATGGCTGAGAATCCAGGAACGCAGCCTGTGACCTGTGCAGGCTGCCTCACAAAGGGTCAACACTTTCCAGGGTAACCTCCTCAGGAACAAGACCGTTCAAAGCAACAGCCTGTGGCCCGGTGACAGCACCCCTGCCTTCCAACAAAGGGCTCCATATGAGAAGGCAGTTATGTTTGTAGAAGAATGTAAATTTCCTTGTTAAATGACCTTAACATGTTTAACCATTTTGAGCAACATAAAAAGCCAATTTAGATAGGGAACAAAAAAACCAGAGGCACGAACATTATGAAACAAACCAGATATGAGATGCGAGCATTTCTATTTTTTGATACTGCAAGAGTAGGCAGGCACCGCAGTTTTAAAGGCTATTTCTGAATAACAACTACATTCCAATCAAGCCTTGGCAGCTTGGGACAATAATTACACATCCACCATGCTAACATGTTCATTGGAATTCCCAGGAGCCTGGCTAATTTACTCTCTGGGCTGATACAATGCGTGGCTTGCCTGTGCTCTTGCTTTCCCCACCAGACAGGGGCTGACCTCTACCCTAACCTCGCGATTCTGCCATTCTTCCAGGCCCAGTGGAAACGCTGCATGCCTGCTACTTCTTGCTCAGCTATGGCCTCAGTTCTAAGGGCCTTTCAGGTACTCAACTAATGTTGAGTTAGCATCTGTTCCCTGTGCGGCGCTGGGCGCTGGCAATGTATCCAGTGAAATGTCTTGGCCCTCTAATCTTGTGCTATTGACATCATTGACTCCTTGAGGTCAGGTCCTACCAGGCTTCAGAGTGACTTGGGAATACATAGGGAGACAGAGCGGGGCCACACAGCAGGAACCTGACAGAAGTGGCCCCAGCACAGGCAAGCCAGTGAAGCAGGCAGATGGCAGGGGCAGACTCGTTCATTAGAGGAACCCGAATCCAAGCTGCACTGGGGCAATCACGCCCCCTACAGTTGGGATGCTATAGCCTTCTAGCTCAAAGGAAGATGCCAAGCCCCCCACAGGTGGTGCACATTCTCCTCCTCCTTACCTTTCTACTCTTCCCACCCCTTTTTCTATTTTCTACAACCCTCTGGGCCTGTTAGGAAGGCTGGCATCTGATCAAGCCTCCAACCCTTAGTTGAGCTTTTTCAAAACGAAAAGCTGATTACCCAAGGTAAATCCCAAGGAATGGTCTTCTAAGTGTGCAGTTTCATAAGTTGCACTAATAGGATGAAGAAAGGACTTTTTTTGAGCATGGGCCCTAAAACCACATAGCATGTAGCTCATTGCTGTCCATAGGACTGGATGTTGAATAACGTGAAATAGGACGCCAAGCCACATTAACCACTTGTTTTCATTTTCAAAAAGGAAAGACTCTTTCTTTCAAAGGAGAATTTAACATCAGAATGGATGGTTTACATAGATACTGCTTCACTTCTGAATGCTGCTTCCACTCTGGGGACAGCTGAGCCACCCCAGTATACTGAATACTCAAATCTGCTGGGGAGTTTTACGCAGGCATGACAGTTCTCATGCGGTTGTCCCGTCACAGAATGTCTAGTACGCCAGCCATACAATGAAAGGGTAAATTCACTTAGCTGAAGGCCCAGGCCCCATCAGGGCAAGGGCATTCTTGACCCCTGGGTCAGGTCTCCTCTAAATATTCTTACTTAGCAAAATTGCACAGAGATCTGGAAGAAATAATTCTGCAAGTGCACGAGAATCAAAGATTCATGGACTTTGGTCAGAGAGGACCTCAAGATCACTTAATCCCAAATCCCCAATGTTCCAGATGATAAAACCAACCTAGAAAGTGATGTCTATGCCAAGGTCATGCCTCAAACCAGAACCCAGGGCCCCTGGCTCCCTTCTATCCTACTGACCTTAGACAGAGGCACCAAGAACAAGGAGTAAGAGAAGCCTACGAGGTGTCTTCTTCATTCTTTTTCTTCTGAAGAAACCTACTTCATCAATCCAAACATAAGGATAACCCAGATACTTACAGCCAAGTCAAATCCGTTAATGAGAGCTGAATCTGGTGTCTTTCGTATGTACTGGAAATGCTTAATTGCAAAACCCTAAGCTTCAACTTTGCTGTGAGAGGGAAGGCTACACTCTAGCTTCTCAGAAAAATAAAAGCTGCTGTTGCACAATTTCTACTTGGCACCCAGGCCTGAGGGACTGCGCATTTAAAATAACATTCCATTCCACACATCTGATGTGAGACACGGTGATAAGCTGAGTGGAAAAAGAAAAGCAGGCAACTGTATATGCGCTGAGCAGTAGACAATATCCATGATTAGGGGTCCTTGTGCTTCTAACGCGTCTGGCATTTAGAGTAACCCCTGGTGAGAAGTAGGATAAAGGTATTTATTCTTGCAGGGCCAAGCTTTGGAATTGAAAGAATGCTTTCAGTAGTGAATTAAGATGCCTGTCATACATTCTAATGGGTGCTGATAACCCACTGCAAAGTGATCTGCTCCCTGCACTCCCTGTTCTTCCACCTGGGCTCCCCTCCTTTCTTTGTGAGTGTGGCAGCTGAGATTTAGGCTTCAGTGCATCCTCATTATTTAAAAAAAAACACAATAAAACACTAGAAAGTGTAAAACTTACAGGCAGCTGTCTTAAGCATTTAGGGAATTAAAATTTGTATGTGTTTTTGCTATTTGACAGGATTCTTAGTCACTCTCTAAAACAGTAAATCTACTCAGTATATAGTGTGGCATGCTACAGTAAAATGACCTTTACCATTTTCCTATTAGTAAATTAAAAACAAAGCTCATGGCCCCTAGCAAACCCTGCCACCCCAGGGGAAGTGAAAAGCCAAGCACATTTAGGCAGGTTGAGGGGCAACAGTTTCAGTTCTGGTCCTTGCGCATTGTTGCCGACTGCCCGGATGCTCACAGGAGCCCAGGCCTTCATCTTCTCCACATCACATTCACCCTGCAACCCTCCTCTGATGTTTCTGTGCAGCTTTTAGCCCATCACAAGAGCTCATGTGCTACAGGGAATTGCAAAGAGGGTTTGACACTGTGAGGAGAATCTGAAAGAAGATGAGATCTTAACAGAGATGTTTTATACAGACATAGGTCAAGAAACGAAGGAGGGGGCAGAGAAGAAAGGTTTCCAGGAATTTCTACAGTTTCTTTCCTTTCTTTCCCCCCCTTGCTTCATCCGGTCTGTGTTTTAATGATCAGAAAATGGCCACATTGAAGAAAAAAATGAGCTGATTATATAAGATGTCCCCCCAGCTTTCAGCTCTATTGCTCTTTCCATCCCTGTCTCTCCAGACTTGCACACAAGCTCTGTAAACACATCAAGGTATTTCTTCCCAGGTTGGTGAGATGGATCAGTCTCTCCATGCTAAAGACTGGAATGGAATGCCAGGGGCAAGAGCACGATGCCATGGAGGAGCAGCGGCTCTGGGGTCTGGGTTTGAATCCCATTCATCACCTCCTGGCTGAGTCACCTTGGGAAATACGTAACCTCCTTGTACTTTACTGTCCTGACTATAAAATGGGGATGGCAAGCACAGGATGGGTGTGTGGACTGAATGAGTCACACACACACAGAACACTTGGAACAGGCTTTGTACAAACTAAACATTAAAAAAATGTAAGTTTTATTAATTTCTAATATCATGAACTATGATGGTTATTAAGGTAAGCTGCCACCAGGATCCTAGGGGCACCTGGGCACTGGCTTTAATTGATTAATTCATTTTTTACCTATCTTATTACTGTCTTTCAATAGCCAGGTTTTTATTTGTGTTTTTATTTTTTTTGTCTCTTTGTTTGAACAGCTAAGAAACTGCTGACTGGATAACTGCCCCACGCCCTCGCCTGCCAGCCTCCAGCGGCTGCTGGGCTGCATCTTCTCTCCTTTGCCTCTGCTTGGCTCAGCCTAGTGCGTAATGTCTCCACATGATCAACTTGAGTTTGTGCAGCACATGGAAAATAAGGTGTATGGTTGTACATCCTCTGGAGAGAACGGGGCTAAGTCCCATCACTCCAGGACTTGCCCAGCAACAAACCAGACCATCCTACCTCAATGAATGGGAAGATCCTTAAATAAAACGCTACCCCTCCAATGTCTTTCCCTTTGACAGATCCAGGTTTCCACAGAACTGGTAGTGGTAGCTTGCCTTCCACAACAATCTCCTCAGGGGCTGGGAGGCAGGCTCTGGCCCTTTGCCTGTGGCTGGCTGTCCGGCTGAGGCTGTTTTCCACCAGGTCTGCTGCCTGCTTGGTCCCTGCTTGGGGCAGACTGGGTCTCTGGTTTCTGTCACCCACCTGCAAGCATCACAGCTTAGCTACTGCAACTCCCTCCTCCCAAGGGCACCCTGCCCCTGCCTCCCCTGCAACCTATGGGCTTTAACACAAAGACGCATGTGGTATAAGCATGGAAAGCTCTGTTTTAAACATTTAAACAATTATTATCAGAATATTGTAGATTAAACTCATTAAAACAAAACTTAAAGTGATTTCCCACAATTTCCCATTCCTTTCTCCCTCCACCTTTCTTGGTCCAACTGATCAAGCAACAGCAGCAGAGCCCTCTGCTAACCCTCTCAAACCCACCCCTCAGAAGCAAACAGTTTAAGCAGCACACACACAAACACAAGGTGTTTGCTACTAAAACATAGTGCCAAGAGATGCTGTCTAGCCAAACCCTTCTAAACAGAATTCTGCCCCTAAGCTTCTCATGTACAGAATTTGGGGTGCACCCCCACTCTCTACTAAAAGGTTAGTAAAGACCAAGGCTGTTGGTTCTTCCAAGATAAATATCTCCCTTAGTAAGGACTCCTCAGTGATTTAAATCATGAGACCCGATTAGAAGTCAGACTTCACTAGACATGCCTTAGGAGAGCTGAGCTTAAACACGGTACTTCCTTCCCCTCTGCAGTAGGTGTTACAGGGGTGGCTGAGGCCTCAGCTCAGCGACCCACCTTGATGGTCTTCACCAGGTTGGCGGTGCTGTTGGCGACCTCCTTGGCTGACTGCACGAAGTGCCTCTTGGCCACCGGGTTGGCTGTCTTAGATGAGGCGATGCGGCAGGCGTTGCATAAGGCCGAGGTGTGCTTGGCGACGATTGTGGCAGCTGACAGAACCTATAAAGCATGGAGCTGGGTTGGGGGTGCCCCTGGCTTCAGGGCAGAGACATGAAGTTCAGAGGAGTCCCCCTGAACCTGAGCCCTGGGCTCTTCTTCTTCCGGGCCTGTGTCCCCAGAGCATGTGTCAGTTCTGCCACCATCAAAGTCACCCCAAGAAAGCACAGGGTACGATTTATTAAGGAGGAGGGAATGAAGGAAAAGAAAGGAGGTGCTGCTGTAGTGATGGGAGTGGGCTGGGCCGCAGTCTTAAAGGAGGTGCAGTCAGCTGTGCTTTGGAACCCCAGCCAGGAGGGATACGGTCCAGGGTCTAGGCCAGCGCGCTGCCCAACAGAAATGGTGTGTGAACCGTGTGTGTAATTTTAAATTTCCTAGAAGCCACATTAAAATAAGTAGAGAAACCAGAGAAATTAATTTAAATAATATATTTTATTTCATTTGATTTACCCAAAACATTTCATTTTCCCATATAGTCAATTTAAGAATATTACTGAGATTTCACAATCTTTTCTTATTGGATCAAATCTTCAAAATCCAGTGTGTGTTTACACATAGAGTCCATCATGATTTGGACTAGCTACATTTCAAGCCCTTTCTAGCCACATGCAGCTAGGGGCCAGCAAGCAGGAGAGCTCAGGTCTAGGTGAGTAAAACAAGCATCGAGGTGTACCAGCTCCTTCCCTCATCCACAGGTGGGCTCAGGGCACCCCACTAGGTCTGGCTCAGGAATCTCCTAGGCTTTACCCCACATAGCTCTCCTGGATGCACCTGATCTACTCTGCTGAGGCTGGTAACACCTGTTGGGCCCTAATGGGACAGGTAAGGAATCTCAGGCACACTGAGGTCTTACACACCAGCTCTCAGGCCTGTTGGGGGTTGAGATGGTCCCTTAGTGCCTCCTTTACTTGGGCCCTTCCTAACAGATGTCCATCTCAGGGTTCACGGTGGACGTGCCACTCACAGGCTGCCTCTATTAGCCCATGTAGGCCAGTTCTTAGTCATTTGAGCACAAACCTGTTCAAATAAGTGAACAGGACTCCATGCCACTTGGGAATATCATGGAATGTCACACATACAGTCTATGTGCTATGGATTCTGGCCCAACTTGGAGGCCTGGTTTGGTACCACCATCTCTGTCGAGTGAGCCCTGACAGCCCCTCAGAGAATTCATCACACCCTTCTCTGTGCCTCCCTGGCACTGCCACCATACCCTGATCATTCCTCTACCAAACTTGACCCGACAGAGTAAGAGCCAAGGACAAAGGGGATCCGGTCTTACTTGTATAGATCCTAAGTGCTGAGCAGAGAACAAGCCCTCAGTGTACATTCCCTGAACTGAAAGAAATTAGGAGACTCCTGCTGACCCTCATGGTGAGAACTTCACTCCTACTGCCTTCTGGCACCCCATTTCAAAGCACCTGTACATTTCCAATTCCACAACATCTTGTAATATCCTCTTAGATCATTATCCACTGTGCTGCATTTAGCTGACTTTGCAAGCTCTGGAAGAACATATTCCTTACTAATTCCTCACAGGCTCCCACAACCCACCTACTGGGAACTCACAGATCTCATATCCTTGCCCCGCGTTACCTGTGATGGGCTGCTGCCGGGGTCCACCAGGTTCTGGCATGCCATCTGGATAGCTTGGTTAGCCCGGGCAAATTGGATGGGGTCCACGAGGCCCTGGTGGCCCGCCTGGCTGTTTGGATCAGAGATGCCGACCAAGTATGCAGCCTGGAAAGGAAAGAGGAAATCCACAGCTAAGGCTTTCTGGGCTCCTAGATAAGCCTGTGGGGGACAATGGTGTTGACATATATATGCAGCAGTTATTCTAAGAAGTTCCTTAGTGCAAGCTGGTCAGGGTCCAGGGATGGACAGGCCAGTGCCAGCCTGGGCCATAGACATGCTTACAGGAGTCTTCTTGGCATAAAAAAGCCTCAAAAGTTCCTCTGTGGGGGCATGGAGAAGGATGGATACAGCTCTGACTGCTTCTGGCAGCCATTTTATGACCATGAGGGTACCCAGCCTCAGCAGGAAGCTGATTCTTTGGCTTGCAGCGGGGAGACGTAGGACAAAAGTGGGTCAAAACCGATGGTGCGGAGCTGCTCGGTCAGCCACCCCCCGAGGCTGCCCCTCACATGAGGGTTTCTCATCTCACACCATATTGCATCCTTATTGTTTGGGCCAGTATGTTCAATAAGAAGAAAGAATGATTACAATGGCTCAAGAAGAAGAATAAAAAAGCAGTATTTGGTCTCCAAGGGGAGAAAAAGGCTATAAAAGAGGGTTCTCTTAAATCCCTTTGGGTGTGTGAGTTAAATTAACAGAGAAAATGGGTCTGTGAGAATTTTAACCCCAGTTCATTTCCCCTGAGATTTGAGGGGCAAGATCATTTCATCCTCCAAAGTAGGGATGTTTTTCTTTGGCTCAGTAAAATCTTCTCAAGGTAATTGTCAAATGATAAATCCTTCAAGATAAATGCTGATATTTGAAGTTTCAGTCCCATGAGCCCTACAGTTATTGGAAACGCAGAGGATAGTCAAAGGAGAGAGCCAGGAACATGCCTGATCACATCTCTGCAAGAAGGGATCTAGTTTTTCTCCCTCTGATCCTAAAAAGGGCATGACTAAGATTTTTGCAATTCTAAAGCCTCAGAGAGAATTTGAATTATGTAACACATATTTTTTTTCCCTCCCCCACTAAAACAACTCATCTGAAAAAACGGCCTTTAAGAAAGAAAACAGGGTGGCCTCTGAACCCGGGCCTCCAGGGCTGGGTCTGTGGTCCTCAGGGTCTCACTCACCTGCCCAGGCTGCTCTGCTCTTGGGGAGTACCTGGCTGGTGGTTTGTCGAAATGCCCTGGCCAGCACAGGAGCCGAAGCTGGGGCTGCCCCATGCCCTCCACAGGAATCCTGTACAGGCTGGAAGGCCTGTATCCTGGGGCACGGGACCAGTCCCTTACCTGGGCTGCAGCCTCTGTCAGCCCGCAGAGAGCCTTGGACGCAATCCCCACACACTCCCCAAAGGCAGGGAGGTCCCCTGTTTTGGCATTTTGTGAAATCCCTGCCATCGACTCGCCAAGAACCTGCAAAACCGACAAGCAGCAATGTTATCTGACCGGCATCCCTTAAGATCATGTGGTAGAGGGGCTACACTTCCAAATGTTAACATTCAAGGCCACTTAATTTACAAAACATTTGCGGTTATTTTCCTTTATTTGCATAGAGATTCAAGAGTGTTAGATCATTTCTGTCTCAGAGAGAAATGTGTAAGGGAAATATGATCCTTTCATCTTAAAGTTATCTATATCTCAAGGAAATAATACTTAATACACACCGATCAATAAAGTAAAATCTATCCAGAGCATCCCATGGGTGAAGAACCTGAGAACTGCTATTTCCAAGAATATAAAAATCAGGCACATCCAAGATGGACAGTGACTGTGAAGGGGTATATGGGGGGGACTTGGTGAAGGGGGGAACCTAGTAAACATAATGTTCTTTCTGTAACTGTAGATTAATGATATCAAAATAAAAAAATAAATTAAAATAAATCAGGCACATCCACTGAGTGATGGGTGATATCACACCCAGAAAGCAGAAGACATACCCTTCCCAATATCATTCATTCACTTATTGAAAGTAAAATCTAAATGCTTTTGTTAAGAAGTGTATAGATAGATACTCTGAACACTAAGGGTGTCTCCTAAATTTCTAAGTATTTCCCCTTACTTTGAAAATCACTGGTGGATTCTTGCTTCAGAAAGGGATTTTCATATGCAGGATCCAACCCAGAGAGGTTAAGCACCTTGTACAAGGTCACACAGAAGGCCACATGAGCAGAGGCAGGGAAGCCTGCTCGGTATCTGATGTTCAATCTTCTGTGGGCCTCATCCTGTCCCAGGAGGGCAGGTCCTACTTTCCAGGGTCACAAGTGGTGGAGTGGAAGGATATTCAACACGACCCTTTGGAGAGACGATGGCATTGCAATGTCTAGAACCAAACTCAGAGTTCTCTGCTTACAATAAGCCATCTTGGATGGAAAAAAGAAATGCCCTAAAATAGCTTATACATACAAAACAATCCAATTTACATAAGGACTTGCAAAGCAAATGACTTAGAGGGTATATATAAATATTTTTGGAATCATTAATCTACAATTACATGAGCAACATTATGGTTACTAGACTCCCCCCATCATCAAGTCCCTACCACAAACCCCATTACAGTCGCTGTCCATCAGTGTAGTAAGACGCTATAGAGTCACTACTTGTCTTCTCTGTGTTGAACAGCCCTCCCCATGCCCCCACCCCCTACATTATGTGTGCTAATCGTATTGCCCCTTTTCCGCACCATTATCCCTTCCTTCCCACCCACCATCCCCAGTCCCTTTCCCTTTGGTAACTGTTAGTCCATTCTTGGATTCTGTGAGTCTGCTGCTGTTTTGCTCCTTCAGTTTTTTTCTTTGTTCTTATACTCCACAGATGAGTGAAATCATTTGATACTTTCTTTCTCCACCTGGCTTATTTCATTGAGCATAATACCTGCTGGCTCCATCCATGTTGTTGCAAATGGTAGGATTTGTTTTCTTCTTATGGCTGAATAATATTCCATTGTGTATATGTACTACATCTTCTTTATCCATTCATCTATTGATGAACACTTAGGTTGCTTCCATTTCTTGGCTATTGTAAATGGTGCTGAGATAAACATAGGGGTGCATATGTCTTTTTTAAATTGGCTGCTGCATTCTTAAGGTAAATTCCTAGAAGTGGAATTCCTGGGTCAAATGGTATTTCTATTTTGAGCTTTCTGAGGAACCTCAATATTGCTTTCCACAATGGTTGAACTAATTTACATTCCCACCAGCAGTGTAGGAGGGTCCCCCTTTCTCCGCAATCTCATCAACATTTGTTGTTGTTTGTCTTTTGGATGGTGGTGATCCTTACTGGTGTGAGATGATATCTCATTGTGGTTTTAATTTGCATTTCTCTGATGATTAGCGATGTGGAGCATCTTTTCATGTGTCTGTTGGCCATCTGAATTTCTTCTTTGGAGAAGTGTCTGTTCAGATCCTGTGCCCATTTTTTAACTGGCTTATTTGCTTTTTGTTTGTTGAAGTAAATGAGCTCTTTATATATTTTCGATGTTAATCCTTTATTGGATATGTCATTTATGAATATATTCTCCCATACTGTAGGATGTCTTTTTGTTCTATTGATGATGTCCTTTGCTGTACAGAAGCTTTTTAGTTTGATATAGTCCCACTTGTTCATCTTTGCTTTTGTTTCCCTTGCCCGGGGAGATATGTTCATGAAGAAGTTGCTCATGTTTATGTCCAAGAGATTTTTGCCTATGTTTTTTTCTAAGAGTTTTATGGTTTCATGACTTACATTCAGGTCTTTGATCCATTTCGAATTTACTTTTGTGTATGGGGTTAGACAATGATCCAGTTTCATTCTCTTACATGTAGCTGTCCAGTTTTGCCAAAACCAGCTGTTGAAGGGGTTGTCATTTCCCCATTGTATATCCATGGCTCCTTTATCATATATTAATTGGCCATATATGTTTGGGTTAACATCTCAACTCTCTATTCTGTTCAGCTGGTCTGTGGGTCTGTTCTTGTGCTAGTACCAAATTGTCTTGATTACTGTGGCTTTGTAGTAGAGCCTGAAGTTGGGAAGCGAGATCTCCCCTGCTTTATTCTTCCTTCTCAGGATTGCTTTGGCTATTTGGGGTCTTTTGTGGTCCCATGTGAATTTTATAACTATTTGTTCCAGTTAGTTGAAGAATGTTGTTGGTATTTTGATAGGGATTGAACTGAATCTGTAGATTACGTAAAGCAGGATAGCCATTTTGACAATATCAATTCTTCCTAGCCAAGAGCATGGGATGAATTTATTAGTTTCCTCTTTAATTGCTCTTAGGAGTGTCTTGTAGTTTTCAGGGTATAGGTCTTTCACTTCCTTGGTTAGGTTTATTCCTAGGTATTTGATTCTTTTTGATGCTATTGTGAATGGAATTGTTTTCCTGATTTCTCTTTCTGCTAGCTCATCGTCAGTGTATAGGAAAGCAACAGATTTCTGTGTATTAATTTTGTATCCTGCAACTTTGCTGAATTCAGATATTAGATCTAGTAGTTTTGGAGTAGAGTCCTTAGGGTTTTTATGTACAATGTCATGTTATCTGCAAATAGTGACCATTTAACTTCTTCTTTACAAATCTGGATGCCTTGTATTTCTTTGTTTTGTCTGATTGTTGTGGCTGGGACCTCCAGTACTATATTGAATAACAGTGGGGAGAGTGGGCATCCCTGTCTTGTTCCTGAATTTAGGTGAAAAGCTTTCAGCTTCTCGCTATTATGTATGATGTTGGCTGTGGGTTTGTCATATATGGCCTTTATTATGTTGAGGTACTTGCCCTGTATACCCATTTTGTTGAGAGTTTTGATCATGAATGGATGTTGAATTTTGTCAAATGCTTTTTCAGCATCTATGGAGATGATCATGTGGTTTTTGTCCTTCTTTTTGTTGATGTGGTGGATGATGTTCATGGATTTTTGAATGTTGTGCCATCCTTGCATCCCTGAGATGAATCCCACTTGATCATGGTGTATGATCCTCTTGAAGTATTTTTTTGAATTCGGTTTGCTAATATTTTGTTGAGTATTTTTGCATCTATGTTCATTCATCAGGGATATTGGTCTGTAATTTTCTTTTTTTGTGGGGTCTTTGCCTGGTTTTGGTATTAGGGTGATGCTGGCTTCATAGAATGAGTTTGGAAGTATTCCCTTCTATTCTATTTTTGGAAAACTTTAAGGAGAATGGGCATTGTCTTCTCTATATGTCTGATAAAATTCAGCTGTGAATCCATCTGGCTTGGGAGTTTTGTTCTTGGGTAGTTTTTTGATTACTGATTCAATTTTGTTGCTGGTAATTGGTCTGTTTAGATTTTCTGTTTCTTCCTTGGTCAGTCTTGGAAGGTTGTATTTTTCTAGGAAAGTTGTCCATTTCTTCTAGGTTTTCTAGCTTGTTAGCATATAGGTTTTCATAGTAGTCTCTAATAATTCTTTGTATTTCTGTGGGGTCCGTCATGATGTTTCCTTTCTCATTTCTGATTCTGTTTCTGTGTGTAGATTCTCTTTTTCTCTTAATAAGTCTGGCTAGGGATTTATCTATTTTGTTTGTTTTCTCAAAGAACCAGCTCTTGGTCTCATTGATTTTTTCTATTGCTTTATTCTTCCTAATTTTATTTATTTTGTCTCTGATCTTTATTATGTCCCTCCTTCTGCTGACTCTGGACCTCATTTGTTCTTCTTTTTCCAATTTCAATTATTGTGACTTTAGACTATTCATTTGGGATTGTTCTTCCTTCTTTAAATAGGGCTGGATTGCAATATACTTTCCTCTGACAACTGCCTTCACTGAGTCCCACAGAAGTTGGGGCTTTGTGCTACTGTTGTCATTTGTCTCCATATATTGCTTAATCTCTGTTTTCATCGATCCATTGATTATTTAGGAGCATGCTGTTAAGCCTCCATGTGCTTGTGAGCCTTTTTGTTTTCTTTGTACAATTTATTTCTAGTTTTATGCCTTTGTGATCTGAGCAGTTGGTTGGTAGAATTTCAGTCTTTTTGAATTTACTGAGGTTCTTTTTGTGGCCTAGTATGTGGTCTATTCTAGAAAATGTTCCATGTGTACCTGAGAAGAATGTGTATCTTGTTGCTTTTGGGTATATAGTTCTGTAGATGTCTGTTAGGTCCATCTGTTCTAATGTGTTGTTCAGTGTCTCTGTGTCCTTACTTATTTTCTGTCTGGTTGATCTGTCCTTTGGAGTGTGAGGTATGTTGAAGTCTCCTAAAATGAATATTGAAGGACCCCCACCAGTAAGATGGCAAACTTCTGGCTTCTCTTCTGGGTCCTCAGTTCCTGATGGCACCACCTGAAGCCCAATCACCTCTCGCCCCCCTCCCAATCCCAGCACCTAGCCACCAGCCACCAGCCCCATAGAAGTAACACCACAATCACCCCATGCCCCTTCCTATATAACCCGGCACCTTTCCCTAATAAAGCGGAATTCTCCGGTGAATTCCTGCTGTGTGTCGCTCCTTTCCTTTCAAATATATTGCATTCTGTTTCCTCCTTTAATTCTGTTAGTATTTGTTTCACATATGTCAGTGTTCCTGTGTTGGGTGCATATATAGTTGTAATGGTTATATTCTCTTGTTGGACTGACCCCTTTATCATTATGTAATGTTCTTCTTTTTCTCATTACTTTCCCTGTTTTGAAGTCTATTTTGTCTGATATAAGTACTGCAACACCTGCTTTTTTCTCCCCATTGTTTGCATGAAATATCTTTTTCCATCCCTTCACTTTAAGTCTGTGTATATCTTTGGGTTTGAGGTGAGTCTCTTGTAAGCAGCATATAGATGGATCTTGTTTTTTTATCTATTCTATCACTCTATGTCTTTTGACTGGTAAATTCAGTCCATTTACATTCAGGATGATTATCTATAGATATGTACTTATTGCCATTGCAGGCTTTGGATTCGTGGTTACTAAAGGATCAAGTATAGCTTCTTTACTATCTAACCATCTAACTCTCTTATTAAGCTATTATAAACACAGTCTGATGATTCTTTATTTCTCTCCCTTCTTATTCTTCCTCCTCCATTCTTTATATGTTAGGTGTTTTATTCTGTACTCCTTTGTGTTTCCTTTGACTGTTTTTGTGCATAGTTGATTTCATTTTTTGCGTATAGTTAGTATTTGGTTGATCTGCTTTCTTTGCTGTGATTTTATTTTCTCTGGTGACATCTATTTAGCCTTAGGAGTGCTTCCATCTAGAGCAGTCCCTTTAAAATACCCTGTAGAGGTGGTTTGTGGGAGGTAAATTCCCTCAACTTTTGCTTGTCTGGAAACTGTTTAATCCCTCCATCAAATTTAACTGATAATCATGCTGGATACAGTATCCTTGGTTCAAGGCCCTTCTGTTTCATTGCATTAAGTATATCCTGCCATTCTCTTCTGGCCTGTAAGGTTTCTGTTGAGAAGTCTGATGATAGCCTGATGGGTTTTCCTTTGTAGGTGATCTTTCTTCCTCTCTCTGGCTGCCTTTAATACTCTGTCCTTGTCTTTGCTCTTTGCCATTTTAATTATTATATGTCTTGGTGTTGTCCTCCTTGGGTCCCTTGTGTTGGGACATTTGTGGGCTTTTTTGGTCTGAGAGACTATTTCCTTCCCTAGCTTGAGGAAGTTTTCAGAAATTATTTCTTCAAAGACACTTTCTATCCCTTTTCCTCTCTGTTCTTCTTCTGATACCCGTATAATGCAAATATTGTTCTGCTTGGATTGGCCAAACAGTTCTCTTAATATTCTTTCATTCCTAGAGATCCTTTTACCTCTCTCTGCCTCGGCTTCTCTGTGTTCCTGTTCTCTGATTTCTATTCCATTAACAGTTTCTTGCACCTCGTCCAGTCTGCTCTTAAGCCTTTCTATTGGTTGTTTCATTTCTGTTATCTCCGTCCAGACTTCATTCCTTAGCTCTTGCATACTTCTCTGCAGGTCCATCAGCATGGTTATGAATTCTTTTCATAACTTTTATTTTGAAATAAGTTTTATTTTCAAAACTTTTATTTTGAATTCTTTTTCAGGAAGATTGGTTATATCTCTCATCAGGCCCGCTCTCCGTGGTTGTCTGAGTGATTTCTGACCGGACCAGATTCTTCTGCCATTTTATGTCGATAGAAGTGGTTGCAGGCAGGTGGCATGTGTGTCAGCTGGGAGAACAAAGTCCCTTCCTGCTTGTTGGTTGCCTTGCCCTTCTCCGCTGCCTGTGCTGGTTACCCACACCCCGGGAGCAGACTCTGGGACTATCTCCTGAGCTGCCGTGGGCAGGGCTGCCCTCAGGCTAGCTTAGAGCACTGAGGGGAGTTGCCACGCTGGGTGTATTCTCCTGCAAGAACAGCACCCCTTCGTGCCTTCTGGACCTCGCTCTGGCTTCTGCTCTCTGTCATAGTTAGCTGCGCGCTGGGAGGAGACTCTGTGTGGTTGCTGTGGGCGGGGCCACTTTCCAGCTGCTCTGCAGCTGTGGCGGGTCAGCTGGTTTGCTTTAGCACCAGGAATGGCAGGCTGCTTATTGCTGTGAGGGGCTTTGGGGCTGCTTTACCCCCAAGGGGGTTAGAGGGCCCCAAGTTCTTCAAGATTACCAGCCTGCTGGGCTGAGTGTGCTGGGACGATTTTTTTCAGCTGTTGAGCCCTTGTCCCTCTAAGACTTTAAAAAGGTGCCTGCTTTTCTTTTGTCCCAGGGGAGACAGCTGTGGGGACCTGCTTGTAGTCTCCCTCTCGGACCCTACCCTTCCATTTCTCTAATATCCAGCACACCATGCAATGTGTGTCTGTGCTCCCGGTGCAGATTACTAGGGCTGGGTACTTAGCAGTCCTGTGCTCCCTCTCCCTCCCCACTCTGACTCCTTTCCTCCCACCGGGGAGCTGAGGTGGGGGGAGTGCTCGGGTTCCGCTGGGTCATGGCTTTGTACCTTACCCCCTTTGTGAGATGCTGAGTTCTCGCAGATATAGATATAGCCTGGCTGTTGTACTGTATCCTCTGGTCTCTCTTTTAGGAATAGTTGTATTATATTTTCAAAAATATATATGGTTTTGGGAGGAGATTTCCACTGCCCTACTCATGCCACCATCTTGAGCTGGAAGCCGAGGATATTTTTATGTATAGTATTTTCTTCTCCCTAAGCTTGCAGCCCTCTTTCAGAAGGTATAGTTTCTTTGGATCAAAGTATGTAAGGCAAACACATCCTTCCCTTACACAATCTATAAATCCACAAGGGACGCTGGACAGAGAAAACTCTAGTTTAACCCAATGAAAGCAAGCCCTCCTGACATCACCAGTACAGATGTTTCCCCAAAACTAAGATAAAAGTGATATAAACAAACACAGTCGTGCTTCAAGTAAAAGCCAGATTGCAACTGCTCAATATCCATTCATCTCACATTGTAATCTGATTTTGAAGCAATCTCAAAAATATTGGTATTATTATGATAGGTCAGTGTTTTTGAACCTTTTTAATAATTATTATTATCGCTCCACTAAGAAGTCTTTTTGGACTTTTCCCTCCTAATTGCCACCCACATCAAATTAAACACTAAGAAATAATATCTTGTTGAGTAAAGTTAAGATTTGGTGAGGGATACAATCCATTATATTGTTTTCGATTTTTCCACCCACCAAAAAAAAAAAAAATACCCTTACACTTTTTCAGTCCCCTTGAACTACATGTCATGGGTGGATGACAAAAAGAACACAGAAGAGGGTCTGATATAAGCCAAGGTCACTGAAGGGTTTTCCCTAGCGGCTCACACCCACGTGAAGGAACTACACGATTTGATTCACAATGAGACCAATCTGTGATAAGGTATTGGGGAGAGGGGCATCCTCAAAGTATGGCTCCTGGGCCATATGGGGCAGGACCTGAGAACTTCTCAGATATGCACAATCTCAGACTCTCAGAATCAGAAACTCAGGGAAGGGGCCCAGCAATCTCAGTTTAACAAGACCCCCAGCTGATTCTGATGTATTGTCAAGTTTGAGAAGCCCCTGAGCAAAGGCTTTATGACACAGGCCGCCATACAGAGAGTGGCCACAGGCAGATGTGCACAAAGCATGTCCAGATTTTTCCCCACAATGAGGAGGATTAAGTAAGCATAGACAGGCTTACCTTGGAGTTTTCCATCACACTCTCAATGCAGTCAAAGTAAGAGAGGTCACTAACAGGTTCATTAGGATTGTCCAACATCCCCTTGACCGTCTACAGAAGGAGAACACAACAAGCAGGCAAATGTTATAGAACCAGAGAAATGCAACATGAAATACCAACTATCAACTTCCCTTCCACATACAGGATTCTGGGCACAATCACTCATTTACCCAGATTCTTGAGAGGAATTTAGATGACGGTATCCACGAATTTAGCTTTCCTGCTAGCAACACAACACTGATTGGGGGGTGGGAGTGGGGCTCAGGTTAGCTTTGACAGAGACAGGACGAGATGCCTGGTATCCACAGGAAGGGGGAGGTTTTTTTTTTTTTTCTTTTCTGAAAGTTAATGCAATGCAATATACTCTTGGTCAGTTAGCACAATTCCTTTGCTGGATAACTCCAAGGAGTTTGAATATCAAGGATACATTAACTCATTTCTACATGATTAGTACAGACCTCAGTTTTCAATTCTGGAACTTTTAATGGGTAGGCATGAAAGAAGGGAATTCCTCCAAACTGTCCATTTGGATGGCTCATTTGTTTTTAACTTAAAAGGTATAGAAGATGCTCACTCTTGTTCAGGGCTCCATCAAGGAACTGGGTATGGGGCTTGCTTCTTATCTGTCTCCAGTCCACTGAAAGCCACTGTAGCTTCCACGTTGTAATAACCTTTGATCATCAGTTATGAGGCACTCTTCCAGAGGAGCAAAGCCTGGAGATTGAGCCACCCAACCTCTTCTCCACTTAGTGAGAATTTGCATTAATACCTAGCAGCCTTTGAGGCACAGCCAACAAAAAGACGAGGTCATTTGAGTTACAAAATGTTGAGGGACGTAATGGTGGAGACTGCTGAGTTATTCAGTTCAAGATCTGAGGGGGAGAGGACAGCACAGAGGAGGAAGTCCTTTCATTGAAGAACCTCCTTCCCTTCCTTGGATGGTCAAAATTGTTTTAGCAACAGCAATTGTGAAATAGTCATAATTTTGGCAACCAAGGATACCATTAACAGAATATTTGTATCTGGGCCAACAGACCTCATTTAGATCAACAGCCCACATATCATTTGTATTTGCAAATGTGAACAGACCAGGATAGGGCAGTAAGTCACCCAATGCAGGAAACATTTTCCACTGTTTTCAGAATTCTTTAGTCCCATGGTAACAAGCCTCTTCTCACTTCCATCTGCATACGATGGCCTATTGCCATTGGCAGACTGGCCTCAAACAAACCCTTCAGAAACTGCAATTGAACCCTCCTTCTGTCATGGTGGATATCCCATGCTTATCACCCAGAAAACTGAAGGTACACTGGGTACAATCAACCCACGTTTACCAGATATCCATTTGGCTGTTTCGATATAATCTGCATTGGTTAGGACTGCTTTACATACAAGTAGGCACATTGATTTTATGTTTACCCATACCCGTCCTATGGGCATAAATGAATTTTCTATTATAAGTAAACTATAAATAAATGAATACAAATTGAAAAGCACCCCACTATGTTCTGGGCACTAGGGGTCCCACTGCCACCTTGATTGTATAGTAGTAAGCGTTACTCCTGGGTTTCTTTTAATCCCCTACCTGTTACAAAACAAAATGCATGGGGAAATCACTTTTATTCAAAAAGCATTATCTATCCCAGCTTCTCCTAACTATCCCATAATAATCACTCCTAAACTTTTTAGGTAGAAATTGCTCATCTTCGGCCTACATACAGGCCTCTTCCTGTCTGAAAGAAAGAACCCTTCAGCAAAATGCCTCTCATCCTAGTGGGAAAAGGGGAGGCAGGGATGATAACCCCATCGAGTCTATGTTCTCTTCATTTCTCTCCCACCTACACTGGAACTTTGGTCCCAACAGTTGCCCAGGAGAGAGATAAAAGAAAGAACAGAGGAGAAGAAACTGACCCTGCAGGAAAAGGACAGACACACACACACACACGCTCTGAAGTCCTCAGCAGCCCTCCCGGGGACCTACCTCCAGCTCCCGCAGGGCGTTGTCGCATTCCTTCTGGCCCGGAGCTTGTTGGGTGCACAGAGTGATGAGCTGGTTGATGCTCTCCGTCACAGCTCTGTGGCAGAGACAGAAAGCATTTCTTTGCTTCACTTTTGTTTTGTAAAGATCAACAGCAATTCCCCAACAACATATTGCGGCTTCACTAGAAATGCAATTAATTCACTATAAAAGCTGGGGTCCCCAAAGCTCTTCCACCTGGCTTTGAACAACCAGGGAGAAGACAGGACAACCAGAGCAGACAGAATGGGGTGTTCTTACCTTGCTTCTGATTACTCCTTTAATTTTCCCTTAAAAGCTACTAATGGTTCTCTTAAAGTATGACTACCTTTTAACATTCATTAAAAAGAATTTACACAACGTCCAAAGAAATCATAATAGTTTCCAGTATCCTTCATTAGCATCCCATAAGGGGTAAGATAATCTGAGCTAGGCTACTTTAGGTAGCCTTTGCATAGTTTGGAATATTTTATACATTTTAAAACACAGTAGACATATAGTAAATGGTGCCTATAATTTTAAAATCTCTTCATTAAATTCTACATAACTGACTAGTTCCTAGAAGCTAGCCCCAAATTATTCCTTAAAATAGCTATTTTCTTTGTTAACATTAATAGAAATTATGGATTTTTACATGTGTTTCTATTCTTTGTAGAACTTAAGAGGCAGCCCAGATTTTTTTCTGCATTATCAATGATTCCGCCCCTGCTGAGCAGCCCCTGCTTAATTCTTAAGTTAGGCCATGGATAATATAGCAAGTCATGCTCTACTTTGAGTCAAGTTTTTATAAGGTGTGAAATATAGGTCCAGGTTTTTTTTTTGGGGGGGGCAGACACATAAGGAAGTCCAATTATTCCAGCCCCATTTATTTAAAAGGCTATTCTTATTTGTGTAATTTTGTTACAAAATTGTTCTTGTAACTTTGTTGGCAATCCGTTTACCATATTTGTGTGGGTTTACTTCTGGACTCTACTCCATTCCACTGACCTACATGTCTAACCCATTGCCAACACCACATTGTTTTGATTACTGCAGATTTATACTAAATCTTAGAATCAAATACTCTTGCATTTTATAAATGAAAAAACAGAGATGAGATAATTCCCTAAGGGGATGGTACAAGTAAGGAGCAGAAACAAGACTTGAACCCATGCCTATATGACTCCAAAGCCAGATCCATAACCACTTTCCTACTGGGTTACAGCTGGTCCCCACTTCTGGCAGGGCCCTGCATTCTGTTCACGGTTACTAACCAGTGCAGCTAACAGGCAGCACAAAACAAAACAAACAATAACAAGATAGAGCACATATTGCTGTTAATCATTAACAATGCCTCACATAAAAGATGCCTCATTTTATTCAATTGGCTTTGCAGCTTCCCACAGAATATTAAATTAGATGGAAATGATGTTGCCAATGTACGAAGACAATCAGCTTAATTATTTGATGAGGAGATACAGTTTTGAATTTTAAATTTAGGGTGATGGGAAGAAAAGCATTCCTGAACTTAAGAATCCTCAAATAGTTTTTGTAAGATTGACTCCAGTGATTTATGTATCCAATATTGTGTTGTGTGTGGCAGCCTTCAAGACATACTTTTGAATGGGCAGACTAGCATTTATCAACAGAAGGTGCAGAGTGCCCTCAACCGTGATGATGTCCGCATGTGGAGAAAATTTCCACATATCACATAAGCTTTCCATTTAGCTAATTTCTTTTTGTGTTTCCTATTTATCTGCATTTTTAAAAAGAAACCTGCTTTTCATATAAGGCTTTTCCCATTAAAAACCAAATGTTTATAACTGGTGAACCCAGAGAATATACAGCTGTGGATTATCTTACTTTTTAAAACTATTTTTTAGATGTGAGAATTTTTAAAATAAAATTTGGGGTAAACCTAGCCACAACAATCAGACAACAGAAAGAAATAAAAGGCATCCAGAGAGGCAAGGAAGAAGTCAAACTGTCCCTGTTGGCAGATGACATGATATTGTACATAAAAAACCCTAAAGAATCCACTCCAAAACTACTAGATCTAATATCTGAATTCCGCAAAGTTGCAGGATACAAAATTAATACAGAGAAATCTGTTACATCCCTATACACTAATGATGAACTAGCAGAAAGAGAAATCAGGAAAACAATTCCATTCACAGTTGCATCAAAAAGAATAAAATACTTAGGAATAAACCTAACCAAGGAAGTGAAATACCTATACCCTGAAAACTATGGGACACTCTTAAGAGAAATTAAAGAGGACACTAAGAAATGGAAATTCATTCCATGCTCTTGGCTAGGAAAAATTAATATTGTCAAAGTGGCCATCCTGCCTAAAGCAATCTACAGATTCAATGCAATCCCTATCAAAATACCTACAGCATTCTTCAATGAATTAGAGCAAATAGTTCTAAACTTCATATGGAATAACAAAAGACCCTGAATAGCCAAAGCAATCCTGAGAAGGAAGAATAAAGCAGGGGGGAATTATGCTCCCTGACTTCAAGCTCTACTACAAAGCCACAGTAATCAAGACAATTTGGTACTGGCACAAAAAGAGACCCATAGACCAGTGGAACAGAATAGAGAGTCCAGATATAAACTCAAGCATATATGGTCAATTAATATACGATAAAAGAGCCATGGATATAGAATGGGGAAATGGTAGCCTCTTCAACAGCTGGTGTTGGCAAAACTGGACAGTTACATGTAAGAGAATGAAGCTGGATTATTGTCTAACCCCGTACACAAAAGTAAACTCAAAATGGATCAAAGACCTGAATGTAAGTCATTAAACCATAAAACTCTTAGAAAAAAATATAGGCAAATATCTATTGGACATAAACACGAGCAACTTCATGAACATATCTCCCCGGGCAAGGGAGACAAAAGCAAAAATGAACAAGTGGGACTATATCAAACTAAAAAGCTTCTGTACAGCAAAGGACACCATCAGTAGAACAAAAAGACATCCTATAGTATGGGAGAATATATTCATAAATGACATATCTGATAAGGGGTTGACATCCAAATCATATAAAGAGTTCATGCACCTCAACAAACAAAAAGAAAATAAGCCAATTAAAAAATGGGCAGAGGAGCTGAACAGATACTTCTCCAAAGAAGAAATTCAGATGGCCAACAGGCACATGAAAAGATGCTCCACATTGCTAGTCATCAGAGAAATACAAATTAAAACCACAGTGAGATATCACCTCACACCAGTTAGGATGGCCACCATCCAAAAGACAAACAACAACAAATGTTAGTGAGGATGTGGAGAAAGGGGAACCCTCCTACACTGCTGGTGGGAATGTAAATTAGTTTAACCATTGTGGAAAACAGTATGGTGGTTCCTCAAAAAACTCAAAATAGAAATACCATTTGGCCCAGGAATTTCACTCCTAGGAATTTACCCTAAGAATGCAGCAGCCCAGTTTGAAAAAGACATATGCACCCCTTTGTTTATTGCAGCACTACATACAACAGCCAAGAAATGGAAGCAACCTAAGTGTCCATCAGTAGATGAATGGATAAAGAAGATGTGGTACATATACACAATGGAATATTATTCAGCCATAAGAAGAAAACAGATTCTACCATTTGCAACAACATGGATGGAGCTAGAGGGTATTATGCTCAGTGAAATAAGCCAGGCAGAGAAAGGCAAGTATCAAATGATTTCACTCATCTGTGGAGTATAAGAACAAAGGAAAAACTGAAGGAACAAAACAGCAGCAGACTCACAGGACCCAAGAATGGACTAACAGTTACCAAAGGGAAAGGGACTGGGGAGGGTGGGTGGGAAGGGAGAGATAAGGGGGAAAATGGGGCGTTACGATTAGCACACATAATGTAGGGGGGGGTGGACATGGGAAAGGCAGTATATACAAAGACAAGTAGTGAGTCTATAGCATCTTACTATGCTGATTGACAGTGACTGTAATGGGGTATGTGTGGGGGACTTGATAATAGGGGAGTCTAGTAACCATAATGTTGTTCAAGTAATTGTACATTAATGATATAAAAAAATAAGGGTCTGTGGTTGGTTCTTTCATAAATGTGCCAGGAAAGCATCGTGTGTCTAAATGAGTCACTTGGGTAATAATGACCCGTGACTGAGGAGCATTATATAGGTGTCATTTATCTTCCTAGCTCATTTTAGAGTCTGCATTACATAGTTTAATAATAAACTAAGTGACCCAGAGGCAAATTGTTATGGTGTAGATTTGACAATGAAAAATAGTATTTTTATGTTTTAAAGTATAAATATTTTTTATAAGAGCACAGAATTGGGGGCAAACCAGAAAGGGCTCTAAGCGAATGGTCCACCAGAATTCTGGGCGCCCATTTAAAGTCATAGCGTATAATATATTCCAAATGTCACTGAATAATATTCATGATACACAACTAAGTAAAATAAACTTTAAAACAGTATAAACAGTATGAGCCCAAAACTGTAAAAAGAAAGTGCATAGAAAAATGACAGAGTGACAGATCAGAAATTGTTAACAGGAGGTGTATAATGTTATTTTTAAAAGCATTTCAGTAAATTTACTAAAAACATTTGAATTAACCGATTTACACTGTCATAACAATATGGCCAAGGTCAGGAGTGTCCTCCCTCTGTTCTACATAAATCCAAATAGGCCTGAACTGTGTAGTCATTTTTATTTTTTACAATTTTTATACAAATTGTTTAGTGTTTAAGAGATAGTAAGTTGATTAAGCCAGAGTTTAGGAGCTCTGAAGGGAGATTTTAAATACATATGGGGTTGGGGTAGGAGTGAGAGAAGAAAATGAACCAATACATGCTTTTAATGATCTATTAAGCACAAATCATCCACTAAGGAGCTTGGAGGGGAAAAAAAGCAACATCAGACACTTCCCTTCCTTAAGGAAGGAAGCGCTAAAGAAGGCAGGAAAGAGCAAACTGATATCCACCCTCTCTAGTCCCTGGCTCCTGCTATGCACAAGGCACAAGGACTACAAAATCATAGAGTTTAAGTCTCTCTAGGAAAGCAGGGTGCTTGCAATCCAGTTGCAGAGGTACGACAATGAGCAGAAAAGATGCAAAGAAGTTGTGCCAAAGGAAGCAGCAATGGGGGGTATGACACCAGACTGCTCTCCAAGCTGCAGAGAGACCAGATACATGCAGGCTTTGCAGGGAGCATGGAAGAAAATTAAAGCCTTGGCCATGGGCAGGGGCTCTACAAGGGAGTGCTCAACATGGACCAAAGCAATTGTAAAAGCCTGAGCAAGAGCCTGATTTGGATTAAGAGAATGTTCTAGGAGGTCCCCAGACCAGAGGCCCAGTTTACATTTTTCTATTTTATAGGATGAAGTGGTACTTGATGGGGTCATCATTTTTCACCATCCCTGGGGACAGGAGGCCCATTTGGCAGGAACCTCAAAGCCCAGGGAAGCCCAGGCAGAGAAGCCAACTGCAAGGACTAGCAAGCCGCAAAAAACCTGGCCTGGGGTTTTCCCAATGCCGGCAGCTGTGGGTGGGAAGTCTTCTCAGCCCAGCAGTCATGACCAGCGTGACTATAGTGAGCAGTGGCTCAGGGCAGGAGCTCAGAGGGGGGACCTCCCTCCTTGTTGCCACCGCAAACTGCCTTCCATTTTCTTGACTAAGTCCAGGCAGCATCAGACCAGTCCTTAGTCAGAGAGAAGGCTGATGAGCCTTTCCAAGACAAGGGCCTCCAGCTCTACCCAGCTTGTCAGAAAAGATCCTGAGTCCCCCAGTCACATGGGAAGAACAGCAAACTGGACATGCACCAGAAAATGCATTCCTCCCCACGAGGCATCAGAAACCAAGGGGTCAGCTTCCTCAAAAGTATCTGAGCTCAGATGCAGAATAAACAACAGAGGAAAAAGATACTCCAGTGCTTTTCCAGAAGTAAGCCTTTTCTTCCCCAAAGTAGGAAGAATCATGGGGGTCACAAAGACCAAAGGATTCAAGTCAGCAGATGCAGGACCAAGCTGGTCCAGGACTAGATCCCCAGTGGCATCCCTGGGGTCTCTGGGGATGTCTACATGAAGGACAGGAAGGGCTTGGCTGTCTCAAGAACAGGGGGCAGTGAGGGGTGAAGACAAGGCAATGAAAATCACATTCCTGTCGCTCAACTCCAAGGGCACTTGTGCACAGGACAGCTGTGGCGCCCGGATAGAATGAGGAGCACACTCTGGTGTGTGCCCTACTCTAACTCCATCAGGGTCATCCCTGTCGTCTTCAGCATGTGCCCAGAGCACAGCGCTGGGCCTCGCCACATCAGGCGGGTGTAAGAATCTGTTTAATGAACAAATGAAATGGCAAGAGAATGAATGAGGGCCCCAGAGCTGAGCAGAGCTGTACCTCCCAAGAGGAGCTTGCCTGACTCACCTGATCTGGCTAGAGCTTCCAGTGGGGAACCACCTCAGGGAGCACAGTTTGTCAACATGTGCCAAGAAGCCAAGGAGGACGTGCCAGCATCTTCTTGCAACAGTTTCATCCTCAGACAGTCATTCCACGTGATGATTTTTAAGTGCTTACTTGGCTATGAAACCATCAGGCTGGGAACTCCCTGTCAGCTGCTGAAAGCCAGGACAGGGACAAAGAAACCTTTGTCACCTAGTTTCCAGGTCCTTTCCTCAGCGCCGCCACCACAGGGCCTCCAGACACTCACGGAGTAGTGACACCATTGACGTTCCTTCAGGGCCTGTGTTTCCTTCCTTATCTGGCTTTCAAAGGCCAATGTATACTCTCCCCTTCTTCCCACAATTAAAAAAAAGGGAACTATGCCCATTCTAGGTTGGAAACTATATTTTTGAAATGATGCAAAAAACTGAAGATAATGAAAAACAACTGAGTTCAGATACCTGGAAACATCCGTTGCCTTATCCAAAAGCTCTTTGTAAAAAAAAAAATAGTGATCAAGAGAGGTTTTTATATCAGAAACAGCTGCTCAGAAGAGAATACATGACCCCTCCCTCCTCATTCCTCACCCCGGGAAGGCCCTCACTCACTTGAAAAATCACAAAGCCTAAGGTGGTGGGGGGATGTGAGGGTATTTTCCCAATCTCCTAGGGGCTTTAGCTATTATTTGAAGCTAAAGTATGGTATCTGGGAATAAATGAAGAAACTCAAAGGTTTCAGGCGAACTGCTCTGAAATTATCTTATCTCCTGGCACCCACCTCCTGCCCAAAAAATAACACTACAAATTAAAAGGGACCAGAGACAGGTTTTAACCATTAGTACCATGATTGTTTATAGATTGAGAACTAAAAAGAACTTAAGGGAGCTGTAGTATACACCCCTATTTTGCAGATGAAGTTTAGATAGGTTGAGCCACTGATCAATGTAACTAAGTTAGTCCAATACTAAAGCTTGGGCTGGAATTCAGGTCTCCTGACTCTGACAACTTAAAAAACAGCCACTTAGCTACCAGGAGAGAGACACATGAAAAAACAAGGAAACAAACAAAACCAAGTTTAAAAAACGTTAAAAAGTAGAATCCAAGATATGTGTTTTAAAAATCACTAATGTGCACATTTTTAAAGTTTCCTAATCAGGCTATATATCTGAATAGGCCTGCATTTAATGTCTCACTGCTATTTGCTTCCCTGTATACAGTGATGTCAAGGAAAGCTAAGAAAACATGCCTATGTGGGATTGCTGATATAAAATCTTCCTGGACTGTCACCCCAGTTTCTCCATATACCAGCATTTCATCACTAGTTATTGAACTAAATTGCCATAGTAGCCCTGGAGCAGAAACTGTATTGCATTATCCACTTGCTCGGGTGAAAACAGGGAAGAAGGACATTGATTTCATCCAAAACTCAGATTCATGTTTTAATATATTTTCAAAAACAACTTACTCCTACTGCCACCCCGACTCAGCCTAGAGCTCTCCTGCACATGACAAATTGAACATGTTTAAATCCACCTGATTATCATTCGTGCCAGGCACAGAGTAAGTGTTCAAGAAATGCTAATTGGCTAGTTGAGTATTGTTTTCTTTTTTATACTCTAGTGATTTTCTGATTCTTTTTTAATGAGCATATTAATACTTTTATAATCTGAAAGATATAACATTAAGAAAATCTATTCAAGCGATCATGTTTATAAATCAATGAGGTCCTTAAGTCTAAGCAAGTTCTCTTGAAAAGGCTGTAAGAGAAGTCAGAATACATCTTCAGGGGGGAAAGCACATGAAAATGAGCCAGTTTAATAAAATATGAGTGTCTGTCACTCTAGACTCTACCTCTGAACAACATAAGGATGGAACAACTTTGCTCAGCACAAGCTGTGGGACATGAGGTGTATCTTTCAAACACAGACATTATTTAACCATACATGAAAGTACATTTTGTTCCAATCTTACCTTGCAGCAGCAGCCAAGAGATTTTTTGCATTGGGAGCTCCTGGATCTACCGAGAGAGACTTGGCAGCTAAGAGCAGCTTGCTGGATGCCATAGAGATATTCTTGAGGTTCCCTATCACTTGGATCTGATCTTCTTTTGTCTGGAAGGTCAAAAGGAGCCAGAATAATTAGGGACAGTCCATTTCTCCCAGGCAGCATTCAGAGACCTAACAGCACCCTGGAATGGAAGCAGGTTATCTGGACAGATTGCATTAAGCCCATTTAGCCTGCAGATTGCTAACTTGTGGAGACACTGCCCAGGGTCTGTCCTTCCCCAGACAAATGCTCAGACTGAGATGCACACAACAGGACAGACATCTATCCCCAAGTGAGTCAGGAAGAGCTGGCTGTGCTGTCTCACAAGTGCAAGTATTAAAAGGGAGGAGGGGAGGAGGGGGGAGAGAGAGAGAGAGAGAGAGAGAGTGAGCACATGCATACAGGCCAGGGCACAGACCATGCCACAATTCCAGCATCTTGCTCAACAATGCTGGAGTTGTTGAGTAGCTCGTACATCTCAGCCTGGCATAAATGACGGGCACCATCCTGATGTTCAGAGCTGACTGCATCCCACAAGGTCCTGACTTGGGAGAGGACCCTGGCTTGCCATTTGAGAAACAACCCTTTGTAGATAACAGAGCAAGAAACACCCTGGGAATCTCTTTTGGGGCGTTCACAGCTCAGGAGAAAACAGTTCTGCAAGCTGACACCAGACTAGTCATGCTCCCTGGTTCTAAATGAGGGGTTTATCTGTTCATCTCAAGGAGGTAAATTGTAATCATTTGACACCCAGTATTAGATACAGTTCCTTCAGATGGGCCCACTGAACCTCAGGTACATGATTTTTCACTGTATCATAACATATTCAAACAATAGGACACAGAGCTGCCCTCCCTCCAAAGAGCATAAGTAACACGATGGATTCTGCTAGAGCATGATGGGAAGTTATCCTGCATCTCCAGAAGCATTTCACACATAAGCTAATAGCGTCTTTGGGAATGCCATTCCTATATGGTCGTGGAGCTTCCTAAGCAGGAAGAGAAGGCAACAGTGTGGCCTGTTGACAGGTTCCCTATTCCTAGTGGCCCAACTGTCCACCCAAATAGAGAGGCAAGGGTCAAGTCCAGTCAGCCACCTCCACACTCACCTGAGCTTGGCCAGCCATCTCAATGCCAGCATCAAGGAATTCATCAAAATCATCACTGAACTTCCCAGAGGCTGCGGCCAGCTCTCCACTCTGGCCCCGGGTGGCATGGACCACTTCCCCAGCAGACTGGTTTAGATCAGCTGCTGCTTGGTTCAGTTCACTCTGGGCTTCCTGGAAAGGCTTTGTGCTTGGAGGTAACTAAAGGAACAGAAGACATAGCCCATGAGAAGTGTTACTGTGCGTGGGAGAAATACAGGAAGGTACTGCGGAGGGTACAAAGACGCTCCAGAGATGCATTTCTGAGTCATCTAGACCAAAAGGCTCTGTGTGGTCTGAGCCCATGTTAAATCTGAACTTCAGCATACACACATGCATTCATTCACTTAAATTTATAACACCTACTTAAGTGTGCGACACAGTGGATTTAAAAATGCTAAGGACAACTATCCCTCAGGGACTGTGGCCTCCTAAGTGGCAGAGCCACGACTCACACCTGGGCCCTCTGACCCTGGGATCTGCCCACTGAACCCCACTCTATTTTGGCTCTCCTAGATGAGAACTCTCAAAGGTTTAGCCTTCTAGAATTAAAAGGCAGATGCTAGTAAACTTCAAATCCTATTCTTCAAAATAGCCACCAATTTTATTTTTCAGTACTCTTTGCTAATAATGTCGCTTTTCTATGCAACGGAAGTGTCAAGAGAAGAACTATAACTATTTGTGAAAAGTTCCAGAGAGTTAGGCTAGACTCTATTAGTCACACCACATTCATTGCTTGCATACCCGGTATGTATGCAGCATACCCCAGGCAGAGCAGAAACAAAGATGAACCCACACCCCCAAAGGGGGTTCACAAAGCAGGAAGAGGAACTGGCCCAAAGGCAAAATTCCTCGGACTACTCACTCTCTCAATAAGTCTTAGACACCCGTGTCCCTCTACTACCTGACTGTCCTTGCCTGAAATGTCCTGATAAGAAGTCGGTGATCACATACCCCTCTTTCCTGTATCAGTGGATGTCAGGAGAGCAAATAACAACATGGGCTCATAAGAAAACTTAAGAAGCTCCACCTGGTAGTTTTCTGATCAGAAAGCAAAAGTAAAGGCAAATTGGGAGGAAAAAACAGGACTCATACAAGAAGGGTTTAACTACCCATGGAGGAGAAAAGACTCCACTCACACCTAAGGTGAGCCCAGGTCCCCAAGCGTCCCTTCCCAATCCAGAGCCTCTCACCGAGTCCACAAGCAGCTTCTTGCTGGACTCCCCAATGCTCTTCAATGCCACATCCACATCCTTCTGCCCAGGGAGGCAATTCACACAGTTATTCAAGGAGTGTGAGACGGCTTTAGCCACCTGCATACACGGAGGGAGAAGAGCTCCATGAGAAAGCAGCTTCCACCGGAATTGCTTCTGCACATGTACTGGGGATGAGCAGTGACAGAATGCAGAGCTGAAAAATATGGGGAAATAATCCGCCAGCATCTACCTGACATTGTTTACTATTAAATCACCTCGTCCAGGCCTCCTGCTGGGGTTAACATCCTGTCTTGGCAAAGTGTCTGACACAGTGATACAGTCCACACGACCTGCTCCCCAGCACCAAGCTAAGTCATGACTGTGAGTCAAACATACAACTCTCCAGCATTATGTCAGGTTCTGAAACAAAGGTACCTCATACTAAGAAATAGAAACAGCTCTTTTCTTGAGAGTCCTGCTGAGGTGGAGCCAGGAGTTGAGTTCTTTGGACCACAGTGAGCCAGGTCTGTGGTTGATTTCTGCTGACCCTCTGGTGCCACTGGCCCCTCCTGCCCCCACCTCACCCCGGCCAAGGGCAGGCAGGAGGCTCTGAGCCCTTCCAGACCAACTGGGAGCTGCCTGCATGCTGCCTTTTAAGGATGCGTGAGGGCTAGTGTTTGCACTCTTTGGCATCCTCAGCTAATGGGTAAGGTCTTTGGAAGTGGGCTGTGTCATTCTTTTTAACACCATCTCCTTTCCATTGCCTAGGTGGTTTCTTACCAACTAGTTTCCTTAGGCAGTCAAAGACTCATCCAAAGAGACAACAGAGTAAGAGTTTAGAACTTTGAGCAGCTAAACCAGCCTTATCTCCCAAGCTAGGAGAGGGACATGCTTAAGCAAACATTGGCCCCAAACAAACACACTACGGCCTGGCTCCTAAAGTTCCAAGGACAGAATTCAATAAAGCCCCCCAACACTCACTGTTGACTTAATTAAGCAGATCTCACATTATGGGGGCTGTTAGGCAAGACTTGCAAAAGTGGGTACTGTGTATGGCCAGCATTAATAGGTCACTTTGGAAGGTTCTAAAAATACCTACTGATTAGGAGTGTTCACACAGGAAAAGGGTGCCCAGGGGGTAACCTGCCAGCACAACTACCTTTATGACGACCACAAACGCCAATGCCGGGCCTCACCTGGGCTAGTCTCTGCTGACTCTCAGCATCTCCAGGCGCAATCAGGGCCTGCTTGGCTTCTTGGATGAGCATGGCTGAGCCCTCCATCACGTCTCGAGCAGAATCTAGCATGGCATGTGCGGCTGCGGGGTCACTCGTAGACGCAGCCACTCCACGGGCAGCCTGGGCCAGTGTTTTCAGAGCCTGGGCCGTCTCTCTAGCAGCCACCCCTGGGGATAAAAGCCCACCAGACTTCCTATTAGGTTCCATCTAAAACCGATACTTTTACTTGGGAGTAAGCCTCTAAACCAGAGCCTCCTAGAAAAGAGAGTACCTTCTGACAGTGCCTGGTACAGATGGGCTCCTTTCATAAAATTTGACCTGCTGTGCTTCTCAAAGTAGTAGTCCCCATTTCTGGCTCTGGGCTGATCCAAGAGAGATGTTATGCTAAATACTCTTTCCCTCTGGCTCCCCTCGCTCCCACTGCCCCCCACACATCCATACATGTACAACACCAACTGCATGGGAGTACGTACATAGACAAGTCATTCAAGTTCACCTTTCTTCCCATTGCTTTTAACAGACATAACTTATGCATAATAAACTGAGCAAGTCTGTGCAGCTCAGCGAATTTTTACATATGTGTACACCCACACGTCTACCATCCAGATGGAAACACAGAACATTCCCATCAGCTGTGCCCAGTCTTGTCAATAGGCTCTCACACCGAAAGAATCACTATGCTAGCTTGTATCACCTTGGACAAGTTTTACCTGTTCTTAAACTCCGTGTTGATGAAAGCACACAGGATGCATTCTCTTGTGTCAGGTTTCTTTCTCTGACCTTAATGTTATGAGATTCTGCCATGGTGTCACAGATCACAGTCCACCCTTTTTCTTGCTATGCAGCATTACACTTTATGAATATGTCAACATTTGTTTAGCCATTCTTCTGTTGATGGACCTTTGGATTGTTTCCTGCTTGGGCTATTATGAATAAAGCTACCAAGAAAGTTCTTGTACATGCATTTAGGTAAACATGTGGAATCATTTGTCTTGGATATAAACTTAGGAGCTGAATTGCTGGGTCATTTAGCTTCAGGGGGAATAAACAACTTTTCCAGAATGGTCTACACTGCACCAGCAATGGATGAGAATTCTGGTTGCTCTATAGCCTTACCAAAACTTGCTACTGTCAGATTCTTTTTATTTCAGCCATTCTGGTGGGGTACAGCTCTATCTCACTGAGGTTTAATTTTTATATCCCTAATAATGATGTTGAGCACCTTTTCATACACTTAATGGCCATTTGGGTATCCTCTTTTGTGAAGTGTCTGTTTATCTTTGAATTCACTTCTAAAGATGATGGGGCTTGGTGATGAACTATGACTATAAACCAGTTCTTAAAAATCATAGCGCCACCTCCCATAGAATGAACAGGAGCCTTCTTACACAGCACTTTAGTAGGGACACTCCCAAGAAGAGGGTCAAGACTGGAAATGCCAGAGCATTTCGGCAACAGCAGAATCTGAGAACCCTGAGAATCACAGACGAGCTGCCCTCAGAGCTCATCTCGTGAGCCATTTCAAAGATGAGGCCCAGTGCTGAGAAATGCCTTGTCCATGCACACGTGTTGGGAGGCAGCACCAGGGTTAGAACTGAGGTTTCTTAACGTCTGGGTCAGATCCTCTGCAGAGAGCTCTTCGAGACAGACAACTATGAGGGGTTCTTGTTAGGACATAGAGCATCTGCATGGGAAAAAAACCCCAAAATCAATTTCTTCCTCCACTGAACTTTGAGCCAACTATTTTCTAAAGGCTTCAACTGGATGGTCTCGGGGTGCCACTGAGTGTGGCCTCGACTAGCTCTTGCTTCAGCTGAGTCGGCAGAGACACAACAGGTGGGCCTCTCCTGACTGAGGATGAGGCCCTGTAATACAATTAAGAGTGTGGAAGGCCCTGGATCCATAAAACAAAGCAACTCTGCAGGGTTGCAGACTTGCTAATCTGTAAATATGTAGCAAATCACACAGCTGGGACATAACTCTACAACCTAATCAGGGCAAATCACAAAGCTGTCAATCTGCCATTTATCATATGGCACTTCCAAACACAGCATGTGGAATGAAAGAATTTTAAGCAAAGTGTTTTTTCATGGCAAAGGAGGAGCCCAGAAGAGAAAATACAAGGATAAATAAAGCTAAGGTGAAGGAGAGAAACACAGTGAATAGAACAGTCATTCCCTTTTATGTTGATGCTTCCGGCACAGGCCGAAGGATGTCCTTGATCAGATGTGGTTAAGACCTCATGTAGCTTTGGCTCTGTAGCTAATTAGATGGGTGGCCTAGACGATTGCCTTTTCCCTCTGAAAATTCTAGGCTGTGATTTCTAGACCTCTCCTCCTAGCTTCCCACTTGTCGTATGGGCCCATGAATCCATTTATATTTGAGCTATGAATTTGGAAGAACAAAACATTTATCATTTGCCATTAGAAAGTCATGGTTATGCAAAAATCATTTATTGAAAAACCTTTTATAGACTCAATTTTTAAAAAAGGCAGAAGCCAGAAGAACTGACGTCCAAAAAGTCTAGTGTGGATAAAATGAGAGTTCCTGTGGCCAGGATTCTCACCTGGCCATGGTTGTCTAGCTCACTGCACACCTGTGGGCAATACACGGCAGTTGACTCTATAAAAAGAGCTCCGCCCAGTGCTCTGGGTGCAACACGGTGGCAGGGCTTTAAGGCTGCAGGAGAGCAGAGCAGAGGCTGGAGTGGTGGTAGCACCGAGGACAGAGGCCCAGAGGACAGCTGTGCAGGATGATAGTGCAGAGAGGCCCAGAGGATGGCTGTGTGGACAGAGAAGCCCAGAAGCAGAGACTGGCTTGCTGCATACAGACTCACTCTGAGTGAATGGGATTCTAGTGACTGACCTGCCACCTGGAAATAAAGTTGGGTATAACCCTTTCACCCCAAAGAACATTTTGCTGTCAATAGCTTTGGTCACACTGAAGCCATAGCAAACTTACCCGGGGCTGAAACCCACTGGCAAGACATCTAGGCTTGTCCATCCCATGTGTTTTCTGCCATGGACTCACTATGAAATCTCAAGGCACATGGAGGATCCTCTTTGGAGAGATCAGGCTTCCCAGAAAGAGGAAGCCACACCACATTCAAAAGGATGAAATAAGGCCACCAGAGGCCAGGGAGCTCAATGAACACCCAAAGTTGTACATACTGAGTTCACAGCAACAGTCTCAATGGTAACAGTGAGGACCACCAGGGTCAGGTCTCCAAGCAAACGCCACCCATGAGAAACTGTTCCTGCAGTCAGGTGTGCACTACAACACCAGAACGCCAGTGGGAGATACTACGGCAGAGTACTGTTTCAATGATGACAATCCTTTGAATACAAAGATTACTTTCAAAGTATTCTTGCCATCTGGATCTTAAATTACATTCAGTAACAGAGTCTTAAGAAGACACATAAGTGACATGAAATACAGTGAAGTTCTTTGTAATAGTAGCTATTTTTTATCAGAATTCATGTAGATTGTGTGTAGACAGCATTAGAACACATAGCAAAATCGCAGAGTAAAAACCAGGTGTGACATAGATTTTTAATCTGTCCCAAAGGATCTGAAAAGGCGTCTGTATTCAGCCAAGCAGAAAATGTATTTTGAATACAGCACTGGCCAAACAAAAACACACCTGTGTTAGAATCTAGCCCAAAGCAGCTAATGTATAACTTCTGAATATCCCACACCCCTCAGGACAAGGAAACAGACCCAGGCAGAAGCTGCTACACTTTCCCTGCTTCCCATCCATTCTTCAGCTTTCCTTAAATTGCCTTCAACAAGGAGAGCAGCAACCTTGTTTTTCCTAAAGCCAAAGGATGCTTCTCGCTCTCAGGTGACTTTCTGGGCTGCAACTACCTCTCTGGCTCTAGATAGATCCTTTCTCCTAGCTGCATGTTCTCATTTTTTTCAAAGACTTCTATCGCTCACTCAGCCTTCTTCTTAAATATTTGGGTTCCTAAAGGCAGATAACCTTTTACCCATTCTACCACTCCCCTTAGGCAAACCCATGTTACCTCCAGTTTCAGTCTTATTTTATTGAACATTTAAAAATATTTATTTCCAGCCCAGACTTCCGTACTGAGTTCCAGAGGCAAGAATCTAGCTGCCTACCAGTATTTCTTGCAGGAACTTCCAATTGAACACATTTAAAGTTGAAACCGGCATCCCTCAATTCCAGCCCTCAACACTGTGCCAATGGGCCTGCTTCTATCAGTGCTCACAGAACTCTTTCAGCTATCAGGCTGACCCTTAGAGTTGCCCATGTTACTTTCCTTACTCTCATCCCTGCAAATTTCTAACCAGTCACCAACAACTGTCAGGGTTCTATTTCTTTAATCCATTCCTTACACAAATGAATGAAACAACCTTCTCACTGGTCTCCCTGCCTCCAACTCTGCTTCTCTCCAACTTATCTGCACAGGAGAGGAAGGGCGACCTATATAAAAGGCAATCTCAACTGTATCCGTCGACGAAAACTCATCAGTATGTTCACATGCTCTTAGGTTAACTTTCAAATTATTTAAATCGGCTCATGAGGCCTTTTAGAATGTGACCCTAGCCTACTTGCCAGCCTTACTGTCTTACTCCTCACCTCCTTAGCTTTTACTTGAACCTTTCTCAAATCACTTGCTCAGCCTTCTTTCTTTCACCTTTGGGACTTCATCTATGCTGTTCCCACTTCTACGACCATCTATGCAATGTCTGCCAAAACTAAATGGTGCTACTTCCAGGCAGTTTTTCACATGCCAATTACACAGTCGGCCATCCTGGATATTGTGCAACTTGTGATGCAACTTGGAAAGCAGCATTTCCTCTGTTGCAGAGGCATTTCATTATCTACACAAGATCTGGCAAGATGTCAGGAATGTGTAGAAATTTTGGAACTTAAATCTCTTATATACCTTGTGCCTTGTAAGAATTTATGTATCTTTTTCCTTCTTGAATGCTAAATCAGTGCTAACCAATCCTTAAAACCCTGATAAGGTGTTAAATCTGCCCTGAAAATTTCCCTTACCCTCCCATTAGACTGGAACTGTCCATTCTTACATTGCAGCTACTATATTATACTATGCTGTAACTCCTTTTGTGGCCCACTGTACTCTATTTCAAAGCAATAAATATACAAAGGAATAAATATAAAAATCTGAGAGGACTTTGGTTGTAGGAATGGCAGAATAACTTATTGCAGATCAACTCTCCCCTGAAAGTTAACTATAAACATTGGAAAAAAATATACTGAACACCTGTTTGAAGGCCCCATAGAGAAGGCCCCAAAGCACTAAAGGTAAAGAGGCCCAAGATCTTGAACAGAAGGAAAGTACAGAAATAGAGGAAAATGTTGCTTTCCCTCTCAAGGCATCTCTTCATTGGTAAACTGTTGCCCAGAGGCTAAGAAACTGAGCAAAGCTTCCTGAAATCTTACAGGGCTGGGAAGACAAAAAAGCATCGTTCTGAGCCCAAGAAACAGAATAGAGCCCTGTTAAACACCACAGATGTCCAGATGGGATGTCCAAAGGGCTATACCCTAAAACGGGAGCTGCAAATAGACTTCACACTTCCCAATCAGCTCAGTGGCTGCTCATACTGTGGTGATCCACCCCTGTGTTCAACACCTGCCAGAAGCACAGGATACCCTTCTGTTGGAAGGAAACAGTCCAGAGCCTCAAATTATGTCTGCAATTTAAAATACCAATGTCTAGTGTCAAATTTAAAAATATTAGAAACACCAGGAGATAAAACCAATGGCTGAAAATCAAGAGGAGAACAATGACAATAAAAACAGGCCCATAGATGATCCAGGCAGTGGGGTTACTGGACCAGGACTTTAAACAGCTTGTGGTGAACATGTTGAGGAAATTAGATGAGAAGAGACAGAACTTCAGCAGAGACATGGAAACTGTAAGAAAACTATCAAATGACTAATCTAAAACAGAAAGATACCACATTTAAAATCAATTCAATAGAAAGGGTTGAAAGTAGAATAGACACAGATAAAGAGGAATAGTGAGGTACAGACTGATGAAAGAAAATACTGAGACTAAAGCAAGGAGAAGAAAAATCATGGCAAATATAGGAAAGAGCCCAGAAAACACACAAAACTGAAAATGTCTAACATACGGGATAACGACTCACCAGAGAGTAAACAGAGGAAAAAAATGGTACAGGAGCAATATTTCAAGACACAATGATTGAGAATTTTCCAAAATTGACATAGGACGGAAAATTCTATTTTCAAGGAGTACTACAACCCAAAGGAGGATAATAGGCAATAAAACTCCTCTATGCACATTGCTTGAAAAGACTGAAAAAATTCAAAAAGTAGAGGGAAAAATGAAGCCACATTACCTTTAGAAGAGTAAACTGACAGCTGACTTCACAGTAAAAATAAAGGGAGCAAGAATGGGATAACAGCTTCAAAATGCTGGAAGAAAACAAATGCCAACCTAAAATTTTACAGTAAGTGAAATTAGCCAAATAAATGCTAAACAAAGGCACTTTTAGACAAAAACTGAAATAATTTTTGACTAATAAACTCACACGAAAGGAAATAATGAAGGGAGTTCCTTCAGCAGGAAGGAAATAATCCCAGGTGGAAGCACATGGAGATGGAGGAAGGAATGGCAAACAATGGCAAGGGTAAATACGGGGTGAATCTAAGGGAATGCTGACTATAAGAAACAATATGGAGACTCTACTGAGAAGATTAAAATATACATAGAATTAAAACACAACAATGATGAATGAATTGTAAGATAAGTAAATGAAGTTCAAGTGTCCTTAGATGCTTGCATTGTTCAGGAAGAGGTAAACATACTAACTTATATTAGACTTTAAAACAAATCATAAAAGAATAGTCAATGAACATATAACTAACAAGTTAAGGGGAGAGGGAGAGAATTTAGCAAATACATATGAATCTGAAAAAGGCAAGAAAGGAGAGAAAAAGGAACCTAGAAGAGATGAGATACAGAAAGCAAAGAATAAGAAAATAGATTCAAGCACCAATATATCAGTAATTACATTACATGTAAATCAATCAAATACGCCAACTGAAAGAGAATGATTGTCATGTCAACCCCTCCCTCTGCAAAATAACACACATGATATTCACAAAATACACATTAAATATAGCCTACAGAAAAGCTGACAATGGGAAAAGATATATCATGTGCCCTATAACAAACACAAAGGCTTTCATGCAGAAAATAAAACAGTATTAAGAGAATTGGAAAATCTGAGTGGAGGAACATATGATACTCACAGATTAGGAGACTTAATGTAAAAATGCCAATTATCCCCAAACTGATTTAATGTAACTCCAAATAAAAAAACAGACAGGTATTTTGGGGGTAGAAACTAACAGAGTGATTCTAGAATTCATGTGGAAATGCAAAGGGCCATAAATAGTCAACACTACTTGAGGAAGAACAACAAAGTTGGAAGACTTACATCACCAGCTACTAACATAGTACAAAACAGCAGTAATTAGGAAAGTATGGTACGAAGGTAGAGTAAGCAATTAATTCAATGGGAAAGAATAGATCAGAAACTCAATCACACATGTTTATGTTCACTTAATTCATAACAAAGTGGCATAAAAAACCACTGGGGAAAAGACGATCACTTCAATAAGTGATGGAGAGTCAAATAGGTATTCACAAAGAAAAACTAAACAAGGCCCCTGCTCACGCAGATACAAAGCTCAGATCCAGACAGACCATGTTGACCAGACAGTCAACAAAGCTTCTAATGCAACAAGGGAGAGTGTCTTCATGATCTTGAAGAGGCTAAAACTTAAAAGGACACAAAAAGTACTTACCATAAAGGAAAAGAATTGTAACTTGTGCTACATTAAAATCCTAAAAAACACATCCATCAAAAAACATCTTTGAAAGTGAAAAGGTAAGCCATACAATAAAGGAAATACACAGAATGATGAAGAATCCCTACAAATGAGAAAAACATAACTCAAGTTTCAAAAATTGAGCAAAAAGTCATGAACAGTGTGGATAAAATGAAGGTTCCTGTGGCCAGGATTCTCACCTAGCCCTGGTTGGCTCGCTCACTACACACATGTGGGCAATGCATCGTTGTTGACTCTAAAAGAGCCCTGCCCAGTGCTCTGGGTGACACGGTGGCATGGCTGCAAGGCTGCCAGGAGAGCAGAGGTTGGAGTGGTGGCAGCGCTGAGGACAGAGGCCCAGAGGACGGCTGTGTGGGCAGAATGGCCCAGAGGCAGAGACCAGCTTGCTCTGAGTGAACAAGATTTTAGTGACTGACCTGCCACTGTGGAAATGAAGCTGGGTATAAACCCTTTCACCCCAAGAACGTTCTACTGTCATTTCTTTGGTCACACTGAATCCATAGTGAACTTGCCTGGGGCTGAAATCCATTGGCAATACAGGCTCTCATGGGCTGACAATACAACGTGGTGGCAAGGATGTAAACAACTGGAACTTTAATGTACTGCCAGAAGGAGTGTGGCTGAACAGATGCCCAGCCTATGACCCAGCGATTCCATGTCTAGGTATAGATCTAGAAAATGCTTAGTTATGTTCACTAAGCAGCATGTTTTAGAATTGTTCATAGCCGTGTTATTGGGAAACAACCCAAATACCCATCAATAGTGTAAAGAGTACGTATATTGACACTACAGGAGCAAAGGAACTACTGCCACAAAGCCTAGATGAGCCTCACAGGCATAACGCTGGCAAAATCAGCTAAGACACAGATGGACACATACTGCATGATTCATTATTCATGGTTCAAGAACCGGCAAAATTAACCTATCCTGTTAGAAATCATGGGTGTTTACCTCAGGAGGAGATGACAGGGGATATAAGTGATGGAGGGAGCATACGTGGTATGCTGAAAATGTTCCAGTATTGATCTTGGTGGTAGTTTTTGGATGCATTCAACTTGTGATAATGCATAACACGTTTAGGACTTGTGTTATCTTCTGGATGTATATTATAGAAATTCAATAATAATGAATTTGCAAAAAATAATCAAGCAGTACTACTGTAGAACAAAAACAACAATTCATGCAATCACTCCTCCCCACCAGATTCCTACTCCTAGAGCCATTCAGTTAAGCTTCCTTCTGATATATTTCATATTTCTGAAATATAATGAAACTTCTGATGTTTCCAATTTAGATAGCTACAGACTTCCTATTATGTCTACTTCCTGCAAGGATGTGAATTCTTTCTTATATAACCTGGCACTTTTTTTCTAGAGCTGATAATTGCACAGTCTGTTTCTTACATAGACTCCTAGAAAAGGTGTCGCCTGCCTTCAGGGGTACCTGGCGTCTCCAACACCCAAACCCTCGCAGGGTTTTGCAGCACAAGTCAGCTCGTTTCTTGTTGGCTGCCCTCTCTCTGCAGACCCTTAGATATTTGTCCATTGGCTCTATCAGCTACCACTCATTTGTCTCTTTCCAACTTTACAAATTTCATCACCTCTTAGTCTCTTTGACCTTTTTTAAATCTTTTACTTTACTGGGATTTCAAGAGTCAGACAGAGACCCAGAAGTTTGTAATTACTGTTTGCTTATAGTCCAATAGGGTGACACATGTACAGTTTGGGGGAATATTTTATTAGTCTTTGTATGTGTAGTATCAAGCCCAGTAACGAGCATGTGGGAAGTGCACGAAAAATTTGTGTTGAACTGATGAAAAACAAAAAGTCAGACCCATCATGGAATCAGTGAACCCCAGCCGCTGACCCCTCCCCCACCCCCACAGTCTGCACCTGGCCACACGGTGTCAGAAAAAGCACAAGTCTCACCTGTGTAGTGCTCATTGCCTTGGGCAGCGCAGGTCAAGAGCTGCGCCATGGAGGAGCCCACTGCTTTAGATGTGCTTCCCAGGTCTTGAGCACATTTTTCCAGCTGTTAAGCATATTTGAGGAAGAAGAGAGAGCTTAGAAGTAAGGAAACACTCACTGAAGACTCAGCATTAAAATAATGCAGATCAAACCTTGGGCCTCAGCTTTTTCCCACCTAATATACCAGTGGTACTAAGACGTAGGATGAGGCAGGCAAAGAGCCCAAGCTTCAGGATAAACAAATCAGGGCTCCTGCCCCTGGCTTCTGTTCCCTTCCCCCGAGTTGCTAGCTCTGAGAGACTGGGCGGGTTACTGAACCTCTCCAAGCCCTGGTTTCCAGAGGAGATCACAATAACTAGTTCAGAAAGTCCTCAGAGAATTAATGTAGGCACTCAACAAATGGTAGCTATTAGCATTATGCTCTTAGAATCTCATTTAGAAAGTCTGCAACAAATCCTTAGCGAGAATTAATTATGCCTTGGCAGGAAGTGGGCAGACATCCAACTGTACCACCTTCCTGGCATGTGGGGCCATTAACATTGTTCAATTTGATCATTATATGTTGAGGAGTTCTAACCAGAAGGAAATGCAATAGAAATGGAGGTTTGGAGTGGTAAATGAGATTATGAAAATGGGCAAAGTGCTTGCTTCCCATGAAGAGCACGTCATCTTGCTTTGTAAACTGAATAAATAATTCAGAGAACAAAGTTGGGAAAGGCCTAGGGTATGGATAATTATTTGATTACTAGACGAGGACATTTTGGAAGAGAACTTGTAGGCATGCTCCAAGAGTGCAGAAAGGCATCAGAGAATGTGTGTATTTTAAACCCCACACCATGTTTCCCAAGAGAGGCAGTGCCCTCAAAGAAAAATTAGAGCCTGTTTCACAATAGCCAATAGAATGTTACAACATGGCACATTCTTTAGGGCAAACAATTTCTTTAAAAATTACATGGTGTTTCTTGCATTCTAACTGACCAGTTGTTTTGTGAAAAGACAGTTCATATCATGCCAGCCCTTCTTGGGCTCCCTGGAGTACAGGGGTTTGCAAAGGGATACCTGGACCACACCACACTGCTGCTGACCTTGCAGCCAGTCCTGATTTTATTGAGCTGGGTGACCTTAGTCAAGTGACTTAACCTCTCTGAGCTTGAGTTTTCTCAACTTTAACTCAGGGGTAGCTTGATTTAGCAAATTATTTTCTGAGTGCTTCCTATGTACCCGGCATTGTTCTATGGTAAATTAGATGCTCCAGAAATGGTTTTATATTCCACAAGTCTTCAATTCATTAAAAGATCAGCAGTAATTAAGAAGAGAAGCTCTCAGTGTGAGGGATCAAGAGCATAGGTTTTTGAGTCCTATAAATCTGGATTTAAAACTTAGTTCTGCCAATAGCTGGCAGATAGACCCTGGACAGAATAGTGACAACCTCTGCAGCTGTTTTCTCAGCTGGTAAATAGTAAAACTTACTCATTCAGGTTACCATCAGTATAAACTGATCGTGTGTGTACACAGTGCTTAACAAACAGGAGTATTTATTTCATTCGCAATGTTCACTAATGTGGGGAAGGAGTAACATACAAATGAGAAGAACTGGTAAAATTCTAGCGAAGAAAACCCCTGACAGGAGCATCAGGAGGCATCTGAAGGCATCGAATTAGATCTGTGGGGCCATCACTCCCCTTGCAATCATGCTTTGCTGCACTGAAATGCTCCGTTGCTGTCTCTGCCAGTGCCTTGCGTTAAGTATTTATTAAAATCTTTGACTATTGACAGTTTTCCTGCATCTATCTTTCTAACCTCATCGCTACCCATTTCATAGATAGAATACCTGAGACACAGAGGAGATACGAGACTTGTCCACAGTTCGTTGAGACAAGCTGGATCTAGCAGCCAGAACTCCTAGTTCCAAATCTAGTTCCTCCGGCTGCACTGAGCATTCTTTTCAAAAAAGGCTGCAGGATTAGAAAACTGGCCTCAAACACTAGCTTTGGTCTTGTATATGATAAAGAGGGATGACTATTAACAGATGCCTGTTCATCCCAGCCAAACCCCAGGAGAGCAGACACAGAATGGTCACCAGAGGCCCTTTCAGGTTGCTCTGTACCTTAATGCAGTGCTAAAGAAATGTGGCTATTCTGGGGCTTTGCATTCAAAATGTGCGAAATTCAGGAATACCACCCCAACTTCTAAAAATGCCCCAACATGACCATAACAAGAGTGAGAGCCCTGCCCACCAGCTGGGCCTAACACCTCTTACCGTTTCCCCGGGAAGTGGTTTCAGCTGACTCTCCAGGGCAGCCAGCTTGGCGTCCTGCAGTTCATTCTTCAGTGACTGCACCGTGCTCAGTGCCGAATCGAGTTCCATAGGACCACAGGCTTCGTGAGCCTGTCAACAGAGTTGGGGACACGTGTACACAGCATGTTGGGAAAAGGGTCCCCGGTTCTTTGCAGCATATGAAGTGTCTTTGTGGATGTACCCAGCAATTCTCTAACTCTGGCCAATAGGAAGCAAGGGTAGTAAGCGTTTCCTTAGAGAGCAAAATCATCCTCAGGCACCATCTTAGTCCTAACTTCCCTAAATGATCAATTATGTATGTCTCGGAACTGGATATACTTAAAGTTTTCTTGATGCATTTTTATCCGAAATGCATTTGCCTCTCAGACTAAGAGGATCCTTTGTCATCATGTTTGGGTTCTGGAGACAGAGTGCCTAGCCTACGGTAGGCATGCACACAGCGGGTAGCGTGTGGTGAGTGCAAGAATGCAGGAAAGAGGAATCCAGGACTCTGGGGACAAGTCTTTACCAGTCTTTCTGGTTCTCTTTACAAATTTTGAGACTATAAGTCATGAACTTTCCATACTGAAGATTATGAATGATTTTTTTTTTGTTAGTAATGTTTTTAGAAAACTACTCAATTCTCTTGATCATTTAAAATATTTGTCGCCAAATGCTTTGTTCACATGCCTCTATGCACATGTTAATAAATACATGTACAACTATTGGTAAGTATATTAAATACTGGTAAATTTTAAGTTCTTTCCTTTTTTAGGCAGTAGTGACAACAGCAGTAGTAAGTATTAACTGATTTATTTCTGTGTGGCAATATCACACAGCGAGGAAACTGAGGCAGAGAGCAGTTGATTAACTTGCTGAAGTCACAAAATATTAGTTAATAGCAGGGCTAGAATTTGGATATAGGTCGTCTGATTCCAGGGCCTACACGCTTAGCCCTTACGCTATATAAAAAAATTCAAAAGCTCTCAGTGTCTTCCTGCATCCAGTGGATAGTCTCACTTAAGTCCCACTTTGAGGTTCACTGCTCCAGAGCAGTTGTTTGAGGAAAGTATGTGTCTAAGACTCACTGAGGAAACTTGTTAAAATGCAGATGTTCAGGGTCTATGACCAGAGGTTCTGCTTCAGCTGCCCAAAGGCAAGGCCAGGAACCCGCATTCTAGATGCTCCCAGGTGACTCCTGTGCAAGAGGTCCTTGGGCTTCTCTTTGCGAAACACAGTTCAAAACGCTTTTTTTTATTGGCTTCATCTAAAGCTCTGCATATTTTCTTGGTGATACAGTGTACTGTTCATGTTATGAATTCAAATCAGCTTCTAACCTTCTTCCCCTTGCTCATGTAGGAGGCTGCCTGCTTCTATAAAAGGGATTGCTACTATGAGGAAAAATGAATTCATGCCAGAGCTTCATACTAATAACATATCAAACAGTAATGAGGTCCTTTGGTAATTATAGTAAGTTCCAGAAACAGAAACTCATTAACCCCTAATTCTGTTCTATTGAAGACCTTGTTAAGGTGAAATGCTCCTGTGTAAGATGTGAAAACCTTTCCGGGAAAACAAGATCATATAAATGGCCCTCACAAACAGATTTGCTGCCTAAATAATTTCTTATTAAGTTTACAAGATAATACCTAGAAGATACAATCACTTATTTTGGCCCACGATTTACCAGGCACCTAAAAACTGATGACTACCTGTCTGCCCCAAGATTGTGAAAAATGGACCACTGCATGCTCCAGGGCATGGGAAGAGTGGGGATGCATGCAACCTGAAATAGTTTAACAAAAGTCACGTGTAACCAGGAAGGTGACAGTTAGGTCTAAGAGGTAGTGGCTCAAAGCAGGAAACCCAATCCACAGCGGGCATCTTTCATGGTCATGCACATGGAATGGACAACTCTGTCAAGAAATATGCCCAGCCGTGTTCAGGCCCTGGGGAGCAGCCAGGCCACACCAGCGGTAAGGAATTGAAAGGTCCATTCCCAAGAGCTCATCACTGTGACAGGGTCCCCTTGCCTTCTGTGAAGCAGTACGCAGCTCTGCCAAGCTGGTGGCGAGGTTCTTGGCACACTGGCTCAGCTGCATGGCTGCAGCCTGATCACTCACGGTGGGCACTGCAGCTTTAGCAGAGGACACCATCTTGCTGCCGGGCTGTGGAGAGATGAGCAGAGAGTAAGACTGTTCCTGAGAGGAGAGACCCAAACAGCAACACCACAAGTCAGCAAGAACTTACTTTGCCCTAAAACAAGGAATATTAAAACCATCCCGACTCCCTCTGAAAACTGCCACCCCAGATCAGATACTCTAGAAAAGGAATGTTAAAAAAAATAAATGTATGTGCCATTGGGAGAGGGGTAAAATTAGGAGAGTGGCTTGAAATTCTCACTTAAAACAGATCTCAGAGCAAGTTTCCTATTAAATGTTTCTTAGAATAGTTCTTTAATCTGAAATAAACCAATAGACTATTCAAAAAATTACAGGCTGACAAAATAAAACAAATAAAATGGCCTCTTTCATCACATCTCACTACCCAGGATAATTTCACCAGCACGGATGTCTGTGTGAATGCACATACATTTTCAAAAATACGATGTTATTTATTCTACTTTTCAAGTTCCTTATTTCACACATTCTTTGCAATAGCTATGTAAGACTGTTATATACATTTGTTAATATTTCTCAATCCTGTATTATAGAGCACATTTCCACTTTTCCACTATAATAAATACTTATTAGCTCAAACTTTCTACACAGTCATGATTTTCTTTGTATAAAATTTTAAAAGTAGAATTTCTAGACCAAAGAGTGTATACACTTTTAAGGATTTCAGTATGTTATTATATATTGTTATTTATGTTACTACATAAAACTATTTTGTAAAGTTGTAATAATTTAAGTGCCAGAACAAATATTAAGGACAAAAGTTAATATTTTTAATATTTAAGGCTTTCATCAGAATTTATAAGAAAAACCAGTAAGAGGGTACAAAAAGCATGAAAAGATAATCTCACATAATGGAAACAAACTTGAAACATGAAAAATGTTTAACATTGTGAAAACTGTGGAAATGCAAAACCCCAGTAAGAACTTTACCAAGCAAATTAGCAACAGCATTTTTTGATGTCCCAACTTGGAAAAGATGTATTAAAACAGTGTTTTCAAAAGTGTGCTCCATGGAATATTCATTCGGCTTTCTGGAAAGGCAATTTTACAACATGTGTGAAGAAAGTTTAAAATGTACAAACTTCTTGATCGGTTGATTCCATTTCTAGTTCTCAATCTGTCTTAATCTCGTAAAGACCTGATGGCTCTATGATAGCAAAATTAAAAGAAGAAAAAGAAAAAACAAGAGCAGGGACAGAGTGGACGCTGGAACATGTCCACACCGCTCTATCATAACATCCTACAAAGCCTGCCAGCAGTGGGGACGGCACAACCGGCTCCAGGCCTTCATCTACCTAAATGAAAGGAGAAACACCTGTCTAAACCATAAGTCTCCATGTTCCGAGCATCAAAATCAGCCACTTGCAATCCTATTTCTAGAAACTTATTCTAAGGAAATAATTTAAGAGGAGTACAAAGGTTTGAGCATATATGAAGACTTTTATCACATCACAGACTGTACAATACTAACTGTACAATTACCGACAATACTAACTGTACAATTGCCACAAAAATTCACCTTCGGAATTTGCAATGCACCTTCAGAAAAGACACACTTGCCATTTCTTTCTTCCCAATCCATGAATAACAGCATTAAGCATTCTGGACACTAGCTAACCTAAAGCAACACCTAGTACTTGGCTGCTCCCCAAGACTTGCAACTTAGTACATGTTTTCTCCCCTTGAAGAGACATAAAGATGCTACTCCGGATAAAAACAGATTATGTGCCGTCTCCCGGGGCAATTTCCCTGCATATTAGCACTGCCCTTTGCCAAGCTAAATCTACCTCTCCTGAAACTGGAAATATAAAGAGAAGGTCTTCCAGGTCTGCTTCCTGCAAAGACTTTGCTGTGGCATTCATTAACTCCTCTCCTTAAGCAACAGGGCGCTCCCTGCCCAGTGCGAGGCTCTGGGTCCAATGGGGGTGATGCTTACCTGGAGGAAGTTCTGGCTGGAGATGATGAGAGCCAGCTGGGCACTAAGGTCTTCTGCTTGGGCTTGGCTCCCTCTCACCCCCTGAACTAGCTGAGGGATGTGATCAGCCACAGCCTAGAGGAAGCAGGGAAAATTACAACTGAGCACACCTAGCATGGTGAACTACCGTAACAGAGTGGAAGATGACCCCGGTGGTGGATGTTTTAGGGATGTGCTCACTCCTGGGAAATACACGTCCTATACTGTGGATTTACACAGCACCTTTGGCCAGCTGGGTTCTTACCCACACTGAAACCCAAGATAGTACCTCTGGGTAGCTCTCGCCCACTCACACTCTATCCTGTGGCCCCAAAGGTCCTAAAACATTTAGTGCACTGTGATTCTCCATAAAGAGGCCTTAGAGGTATTTCCCCAGTTGCAATTCACACCATTCTGGCTTATTAGGGTTGAGAACTTAGAATCAAAGAATCTATACAATTCACAGGCAGATCAACTCAAGTCATGCATTTCCATGATCAGAAGAAAGTGTGACAAGTACTCAATTGCCAGCATATTTCCGTGCTTCCGTTCTTACTTGGCAGATATACATTCTGTCAGCTTTCACGTTCCCATGGCTCCTCTTCCTGTTAGAAGCAGCCGTGCTCATTTCTCAAACTGGAAAACCCAACACCCGGGTGGAGGAGGGAGGAGCAACAATTCTGAGGTGAGACCACTCTAAAGGGACCATCTCCCACGGTGCCTCCGGAGAGCAGCCATCTATCTGTTCGTGCTCTTCCACATTTCCTCTCTGTGCTCACGACCCCTCTGATAAGCCAGGTCCCCAAAGGTCAAGCACAGTGGCCACCACTGCTGAGGAAGGTCCCAAGTGCATCCCCAGCGTGATGACACGGTTTTATCAGAAGCCCATTTCAGCAAGAATAAAAAAATATTTCCAAGACGTTTCCCTCAGGTGCTTCTCAGGACTGCTGGCTCCAGTGGTTTCATCCACCTTTCTCTTTCCACCACAACCCAACAGATGGTCAGGCTCTTATTTCCCGACAGGGACCAGGCAGCTTGTTTCCTGGCCAGAAGTCGAGGGGGAGTTCATCCTGCAGTAGCTTCCTGCACACAAGCAGCATGTGCTTCCCTGGGAAGGGGACAGGACGTTTCTCCACCCCTGGCAGATGAACCGAGGCTCTAACAAACTCCCCTTGCCCACCCACCCCCAGCAGGGGCCTGACACTCAGAAAAACCCTCCTCTAGGCGTACAATCCAGAGGAGAGCCCGGACCGCACTGCGGAGGCTTCTCTACAGAGCGCACCCGCTCAGTGGGGGCGCTGGCCTCAGAGAACCCAGACTCAGCTCAGGGGACTCCACGTGGTGACCCGCGGAAGTAAAGACACTTCTGAGGTAGAAGAGCCAACACTCTTCACGGTGTAAATCATTTCAGAGGAGATCCTAAAAAGGGGAGAGTGGGCAGTTAACTCTCAGGACGCAAGCACAACCAAACTTGCCTGGCCACGCACTCCCGCTGCCGACTGCAGCCCTTCCAGGAGACCCGACGTGATGCCCACATGTGGCCAACGGCTACGCAATGAGATTTTGTGTCTGGTGCCATTCGGGGGTCTCCTGGGAGACGGCCCTCAGAGGAGGCAAGAAAGGTATTTATGCCCCTTTGGTACTTGGCTTCAACATGGCTTCGAGGCCAAGGTCTGAGAAGCACAAAGAGGCAACGCTGGAAAGCTCCGAAGCACACCGGCACTGCGGGCCAGGACAGGGTGAAATAAATCCTCCAGGCGCAATCGGTGTGAAGCAGGAAATCAGCCCTGTGCCAAGGACAGACGGTAGGCAAGGCCCGCCTCTTAAAGGGAGAAAAACACTCCGGAAATTCAGCGCCTCGTTGGCTATTTCAGAGCCCTAAAATGGCCTTGTCATTGATTCTCCTTGATTCCATCTCTCCAAAAGAAAAGAATCTAGACTAAGGCAGGCAATGCTGGAAAGACGTCATACTCTCCCTCCAAACACAGGCCACCCCCTTAACAGACAAAAACCAGGTGTGTGTACACCTCCAACAGGGGAGCCGGAATAAACTGGATTAGGGGTCTGAGTGATGGGTCTTAACCAAATTACAGGGGCGCATGGCGCTCTAATGCTATCAGGCTGGTGGACAGCAGACCTGCTCTCAGGCCACCGGCCCCTCACCTTGCAGCTCTGCACCAGCTGCTGCTGGGCGGCGGCATTCTTGTTGGACATGGCCGCGTTCTGGGCGGCGGCGATGGCTTGCGTGGCCGCAGCTGCTGCTTGCTTAGCTGCAACCTGGAGAGGCAAGTGACAGGAGGAGAGCAAAGGGAAATGAGCCAGAGTCTGTGCCGACAGACACACATGCACTTTTATATATGTCCCTTTTACCAAAGGGTGCTCTGCAGAGCTGTAAGAGACGGAACTACAGGCTCTGTCTTTTAAATACCCCTGATGACCCTAACCCCCTAACTTAACAGTGCCAGGGTATCTTGCCTTATCTTTGACTGGTTCATGTTCCAGAGTCAAGTGATAAAGAAAGATAGACACTTGAAAGCTCAAGTTCCAATGTTCACTTGTCTTTCGCAAAAAGATTAGAGACAATTCTGAGACCATGATGGCACTGATAAGCAGCACCAAGTCTAAATGTTTTAGGGGAAAAAAAGTTTTCCCAGAGGCAGCATAGGCTGCTCTCTGTGTTAAGCACCAGTACTGATGTTCATGGTTTCCTCTTGCAAATCATGAGAAGCCTTGGTTCAGAAAGGCCCAGACTGTCCCACCAGAGCACTTTATCATGTGACTCTCTTGTATCTTTCCAAGAACAAGAGGCCAGTTTTCGTCCAGAATTCAGCAAACTATACATGGATTCCTCAGCTTCCAAACTCCCCAACTGTAGTTGAAGAGTCTCCTGTATACATTTGTGAAATTTATTTTCTTATGGTTTGTGCCTATTACTATTTTTTCAAAATAAATGTTTTGAAAAATGACATATTTCTTATTACTTTCTCCCATACCTCTCCATTCAAGCCTGATCCCCATTCCCTAGTCATCCAAAGTCCGTATTTTCTCTTAAGAGTATGACAGGCTCATTGCTTCCAGCAATATATATATATATATATTTTTAGCTAAAGATCCTTTCTGAACATGGACATCCCTTAATGCAGGAACAAAATATCCTGGCTCCCCCTGAAAAAAACTTTGAATTCTATTTAAGAATGTTTAACTCTGAAAAGATTCTGGCTTGCTGAAACCATGAACTCAAGCAATATTTCAAATTGTGTCAATGTGCCTAAAACTACTGAACTTAAATGTACAATGTACATAAACCAACATTTCAAATTATTTATAGTCCCCAAACCATTAAGCTATATTGTTAATCTTGATTTAGCTTCCTTTATATGGGCACTGCTTATCAATTCCATTATTCTTTCAAATAACTCTCTGCAATCTAAAATGGACATCCTAGAAAACCAGCCTTTACTGACCTCTAATCGGTTGACAATTTTTTTCTTAATAGCATTCTGGGCAGCAGCGTTGGTTGCCACCCGGAGACCTTCTGCAGCTTCTCTTAGTCTTTGCTGCTGGTCCTCATTCTCAGGATTAGCTGCAGCCCCCTGGAGAGGTGAAAATAAATATTTCAAGAGGTCTGGGGGCAGCATGCCACAGACACTAAATTCATGCCTTCAATTTTACTTTTTCCTAATAATACCAAGTTTCTGGATGAGAAGGTCAAATGCTTCAAATATTCAGAAATATCTTTATGATAAAGATGTTTCTTCTACAACAACATAAAACATCTATTGGGGTATGATTCAAAACTGTACCACCAAATAGAAATCCATTGGTAATAATTAAACACGAGATCATAGCCTTGGTTGTCCATATAAATGAACTTGTGGTCAGAAATCCATGGCTTAAAAGATATTGAGATAAAATCTCCCTCCTCCCCATTTCTTTTAGGAAGGACTTTAATTGGCATGACAGACATTCTCTTGTCCCATAGCACTGGTAAATGTGAATGCCTAAGAGTTAGCACAAACACAGGGGAGAGGTGGAGGGAGCAGGGGGTGTGAGAACGCCATCCAAAATACTATAAGCAAATGTTGCTCAAAAAAATTGATGCCAAGAAACTGCACTCCTAGAAAGCCTGAGTTGGAAAGTACAGCAAAGTAGAGCTGGCACCCAACTGCACTGAATTAAAGAGAGAAATATGATGCTCCTTATCCTGGCAGGGAAAGAGGAAGACACCATGCACAGCCCATGGCCGCACTTCCCTTGTGTAGCTCCATGGCCCTTTTACTGTTTTGCTATAGGTTAAAGTGTCTTAGGAATCCAAGTGGATTTTATTTAGATGGGTGGGATTTTGAAGCAGGGAAAGGCAAACGGTAATATAGAAAGAGGAGATAATTTTACTACACAACAATTCAGCAAAGACTTAAATAAAGCACATTTAGTCTTCCACTCCCATCTGAAATTAAAAAAAAATGCAACCATCAAGAATTTCCTCACAAGGGCTGTGTGTGTTGTGGCTGTATTTGATGCATATAGATGAATGAATTTCTTTCCATGAACATTTTAGGATAACAGTATTTGCTCTTGAGTCAGAGAAGAAAGTGGAAATTAACACAACAAATGTCAAAAATAAATTTTCTGAACATCTACTTTTCCAAATGGCCAACTTGCCAAATATACCAATTTATGAGAGCCTATTTCTTTGAACTATTTATAAAAGTTATGGGAACTCATACTGGTTGATAAGAGTTAACATCTGTGACAGAATTGTTTTGGCAATTGTCTTGAATGAAATCTTTTGGTTTTTCAAACTTTCACAGCTTTTAGTATTTTTTTTTTTCTAGTAACTAAAGCATTTTTGCACTTCATGTGTGAAAGGACTGTTTGGACTACTTTAGTTTTTTTTTTTGGTCAGGGGAAAGCGCAAATGCAGTCTCCCACTACCATAAATTATGCAGTTTAGTTTCCCACATTTGGGGAAATAGCAGGGGTCACCACATCTGGAGTGCAATGGATAGATAAGCCTCGCCCTGGGAAAACCACCTTTGTAAAGATCATGGGACCTCTCCTGCCAGGGAAGTATACTTTTATATTCTTTTGCTAGTGTATGAAAGTTATTTTTTTCTCCTCATCAGATATTTTTTAAGCCACTCCTTGCCAAATGCCTCCAGCTTTATTTTTCTACTTCAAGCAGCAGGGAGACACTGGTACTGTGCTTCCCACTGGTGTGGGCATTTAGGTCCTTCCTTAATAGTATCTTTTTTATGATGAATGTGTATTAGACACGAGGTACTAATTTTGGCCTGAAATTTTAGTTACTGATTTTGAATGAATTTCTTTTTCACATTAAATGTATTTTTGGAGGTACTTATACTTTCTTCAGCTTTCAACAAAATTCATCAAATTAGAATATTATTATGAAGATCAAATGACAACTTTTAACTAAAAACTGTAAGAATTTATAGAAACCTTAATGTTGTCCCAGGTAATATAAATAGTCAAATATAACAAAACTTAAAAGGAGTAAGTTTCTGGGAACTTGGTACGTTCAGTTAAGTGGTCTGGTGAGTACTGTACATCTAGAAATAAATTGGTCCTGACTCAAACTTATGTGATGGTAAGCTCGATCTTTTTGAGTTTTAAATTTCTTATTTATACAATAAGTTGTATATTAGTAACTAGGTTTTTCACTAAGGTTCTTTCCAGTCTAGCAAGCAGTTTTTTGTGAACATGAAAATTTGCTTGAAAGAGGTATATTTAGACTTAGAAGTGGGTAGCAAAATAGAACTCATAAAAAAAATGTACTACAGTACAAAACACTAATGTATATTTTCTGCTAAAAGGGATGACTAAGGGCAGAGCTTCTCAGCTAAAACAGGGTCAGGGGACAGAGGAAGATGGTTCAGACTTTCCTCTCCTGCATCTCTCTTCAGTCTCCCCCAGGAGTTACCAAGAATTCTTGGTACCTCAGGTACTACAACGGTGAGTCAGATACGGAAGGTCTACATAGTCCCCTGCATGTCAACAGAACATTTTAAGTAAAATAATTCCCATACGAGGTTGAGATACACTACTATTCTGCTGGAGGCCAGGGAGAAAGGATGAGATGTATTTCTGTGCATTTAAGATTCACTACACCTTTACATTAAATGTTATCAGGGGTGTATCAAGTTAAAGGTGATTTTTATTTTCTAATTTATACTTATCTGTATTTTCTAACAATTCCACAAGAAATGTGTGCTAGTTGCATAACTACCCTCTCACCACACAGAGAAAAACATATAGTCATATCCACATAAAATAGTTCTCACCTAGAGGTAAGCATCAGAATCCCCTATGGAACGCACACATAAGCATGTACATACATACGTACACACGGTGTCACCAGTGACCTCATGAATCTCTGGGCATGGACTTGAGGCATGTGTGCTTTAGTATGTTTCACGGGGGGCTCTGAAAAAGAGCCCTGGACTAAGAACTGCTGGGTTTTAGAGGATCACGCTGAAGCACAGCTGTCAAAAAAAATACAAAGCTAACTCTTAACTCTTTATTCAAAGTCCTCCTAAGAATACTTAAAATTACTACTGGGATTTGAAGAACAGTGAAGCAGGAAGTACTCTATTATGCAAAATCCTCATAGGAGTTTAGTTGAAAAGTTGAATGGAGGGCAAAATAACACTCAGGCTGTGGGAAGAAAACATGTATAAGTGAATTCACTGTTGAAAAATCTAAGGTTTAAATTAATCACCATTTTCAATGAAGCCAATGGTGATAACCCAATGGAAAGAGTGCTTGCTAAGCACATGGATGTCATTGTCCATGGTTAGTCAGCACCACTTCCCTAAAAGAGCTTCATTCACACATTCCGTGACCTCCTTTCCCACTTGAACAAGGTTAAATGTTTCAAAGCCATATGGGTTTTAAACAAACAAAAATGCATACTCAGCAGCCCATTCTCTCTGCTAAAGGTACCTTTCAAATCCTAACTCTTCATTATGTTCAGTTACTCACTTTCCGATTGAACAAACCCAACAAAATACCTTTGCGGCTTCCACCATGCGGGCAGTGGAGTCGGCCAGGAGTTTCGCTGCTGCCAGGAGCTTCTTTGAATTCTCCATGTCGATTTCAGCCTCTGCATCTGACCTCATGGCGTTGACCAGGTCTGAGGTAGCCTGGGCCAGGACCCGGGCCTGGCGCACCATTTCACCTGCAGGACAGGATTGAGGACGCAGTCTTTCTAAAGCTTGCGGGGAATCTCAAAGGCAACACAGTCTAGCCTCATTCCTCTAGCAAGAGGGATGGAGAGAAGTGAGTCGGCATGCTCTGTACGTAAGCAATGCCCCTGAATTACACCCAGAACCAAAAATATTCTCTATGGCAGCCAGGACTGCATACCCTAGCACATTCAAGTTTAATCTTTAACTATGAGGGATAAATACGAAACACACAGCAGAAGTGCAGTTTCATTTATAAGGCAGGGAACAAAATTCTATGCATTTATTATGTGCATTTACTTTTAGGAAGTATTTACTTAGAAAATACTTACCTCGCTTCAAGAACCACTTACACAAAAGTTCTTATAATAAACCCTGAGTAACAGGCATAGAAAAAATTATTTTAAATTTTTGAATAATTTTGTGTGCCACCTAATAAATACCAGATGAGTAATCACACAATTCACAGTATGTGTGTCGTTTGGCTCTTGCTAATAGGAAGCACCAGTTTCAGTGCTTAAATGCTAAGATTTGCCTTGACAGAGTTTTCCCTGTCAATTCACTGTTTGTTCACCCTTTCCTTCCCAGCACTGGTTTTGATCTTGTTACTAGTAATTGTTTGGTTTTACTGTACCTGTGATTTTACTGAAGTCTATTTCATCCTTTTGGAAGTGGGAGGGGTATAACTTCACATCAAAAATAAACTACTCAAATGTAAGGGATTTCTTCCTCTCCCAAAGGTCATTTGAGAAGAATGCCTAAGTACTGTAGCATTAAGGGGGAAGAAAAGGCTTTCATAATAAATTCGAGGTATCCTGGGTTGGATCCTGGGACAGTAAAAGGACATTAGTGGAAAAACTGGTGAAATGTGAATGTCTGTAGTTTAGTTAGCAGTAATTTAACCCTGCTAACTAACAAAAAATTTCTTTGTTTTGAAAAATGTGCCATAGGTCAGGGATGATGTTAAAAATGGGGGAAACTGGGAAGGGTATATGAGAAGTCTCTAACTTTTGCAACTTTTCTGTAAACCTAAGAGCATTCTAAAACAAAAGGTTTATTTAAAAAAACAAAAACAAAAGAACATCAGAAAAACCTGAATGTGTGAAGCATTCCTATCTTTTAAAATCATTTAAGGACATATAAAAGTACAAGGACATTTTACACAAAAAATACTTGTGATAAGGTATTGCTCTGCGCTGACAAGGAAGTAGAAAAACCAACCTCTTACAAACTACTGGTAGAGATGCAAATTACGGATACTTACTGGAGATAAATTTCATACACACATTAAAAAAAATGTACATACCTATTGGGCCAGAAATTCCACTAATAGGAATTTTTCCTACATACACCCCGAAAGTAAACCAACATTTTTATAAGAACAGTTACAGTCCTGTTATTTTTGTAATAGCAAAACAAACTAACAAGCAAATGAAAAAACATGGAAACATCTAAATGTCCGTTAAAAGATAATTAAGTAAATTATGATTGATCCATTGAATAGAATATTATGCAGCCATTAAAAAGATGTGTATGCTTCAACATGGAAAATACAGTAAGTGAAAAAGGTTACAAGAGTATGCAAATACAATTCCATTTATATAAAAGGAGGGTATAATATACACACATGTGACTGCAGGAAGATTACAAATTTCTGGACAGGTGAAACAGTAACTGGCAAATGACCAATTCTGGAGATTTAGATTGGGATACTGATGGGCTGGGGCAACTTACTATTTCAACTAATGGAAAGGAGGATTATATATGTATTTTTTTATTTTCTGTATATTATGATGTTGGACATAAAAAAAAAAACACCTTTCTAGCTGGAGACTGCCCCCTGGGGCTAGTCAATTCTTCCAAACAGCAAAGGTGGCATGCCTTTGATGTGCAAACTAACCAACCCAGAGCCACACATCCTCTGTCTGGCCAGTACCAGTACACCCCTGGAGGCAATATTCCTTTGCTTTAATCATGCCAGGGCGAGGTAACAGGCAACTAGGGACCACCCAGTAGCTGGGGCCTGCTGAGATTATTCCAAGTAGCCAGTCCTAAACTGCTCATCCTGCCCTGCATTTCCCATAGAAATCCCAATCAAGGCCATGGCCTCAGCTTCCCCCTCACTCTTGTTTTCTGCCTCACCAAGACCTGACGCTTTCCCTGTGACCCTGAACAGTATGTGGTGACCCATTCTGGGACCTGTGAGTATGATAAACTTCTTCCTTCCAAGCCTCATTGCTAGAACAAAAAATATTTACTGTGAATCTAAGTCATTAAAAATACCCTAGCGAGCCAAGTCTTTAAGTGTGGTGGATGGGCATATTAGGAGTGTTCCATCTTTTTTCCCAGCCTCAGTGTGCAAGTCTCTTGTCCTCCCAGCCACCTGTCACCTTTCTTACAATCAACACCATAGGGAATCCCAAACCGACTCGCCCCACACCGCCCAGCCCCTCACCAGCATCGCCCATGGAGCTGAAGATGCTCTCGGTGACACACATGATGGTGTCGGTGGCCTGGTCGTAGCGGCCGATGGGCTCGCCTCGGCTGGCAAATTGTCGCACGTGCTGCAGAAGATCATGCAGAGCCTGGCTGACCACACTGGCCGCGGCGCTGACCTGCTTCAGGAGCTCACTGTCATCGGTGGCCGCCTGGCAGGCACGGACACAGTTCTCCACCGAACGGTCCACAAGCTTCCCCGCTTCAATCAGCTGCTCCTGGCACACTGGGGAGCTGATGGTGGGGCTCACCACCTGAAGTGACACAGGAGCATACTTGAGCACAGAGAGTCACTGTGGGTGGCCAGCGTGCACCAGCACTGCCACCATGTCCCTTCCCTCTCTGGGTCTCAGTTCCTTACTTAGAGGCCCAGGGATTAAACTAAAGCACCAGTGAGGCTTCTCACACTTCAAGATTTAACTACACCTTTGTGATTTTAGATGCTTAATTTTATCTAACTTCTGGTTTAACAATTTTAATTTTTTTCTTTGTTACCGATACCTAATTATCTATACTACCAAGTATCACTGTAGAGAGAAATATCTGGCATTTACCAATTACACGTCCTCCTTTTAGGAAATCCTGAATTGAGTCTCCTGAGCTAGGATAACAGGACTTAAAGAACTGCATTTCTTTTTCCAGAGGAAACTAGAACTCTGCTTCGTGTTACTTTAAAGAATGGGAGGCTTCTGTCTTTTATCTGTGGGCACCAGGATGGTGCACAAGGAGAGAAGGAGGGAGATCCCCAAGGCCACCTCCCCAGGACAGAAAACCGCAGGCTTGAGCCAGGTCAGGGTTCTGTTCAGCATGTTATGTCATCCAGTGGAGAAATGGACACCTTCCATTTCTGATGCACTGTCTCAGTAAAAATGCACATGCTGGAGTGGACAGGGCATTTGAAATGAGACTAGTGAAAACCCCAGTTCTGCCACTTGCTACTTTGTGGCCTTAAGCTAGATGCTAACACCTAGGGGCCTCAGCTCCTCTTTGGTGAACTGAGAACGATGTGCTAATGAAGTGAGGTTTGACACAATGTGCACCTCCTAACCGGTGACAATGAACGTCATCCTTACTACCCTCCCTCTGCCACTGTGTAGTATAGAAAGGGCTCCCAAAACTCTGCAGATCATTTCTGAGCCCCTTTATGACGCTGTACTACACAATTCAAGAACCCTCTGTGGGCAGGTGTAAATAAGAAAATAACACCTATGGAGAATTCCGAAGGGGAGACATGGCAATTTGCATGCAGAAATAACAATTTAGACACTGAGAGGTACCAGTGCCTGAGGACTGGAGCAAAGTGATAAAAACAGAATTGGGCAGTTAATGTTAAAATCCTATTGTGTCACCTATACAATGACATGGGAAGTAAGCTCTAAGTCTCAGACAATTTTAAGAAATTCTGCTCCTGCTTCCCCCACCACGCCCCTGCAGCTGGAGGCAGGCGAGAACATGTGACACTTTGTGGAGAGGGCCAGGGTGCCAGCTGGCTGACCTTGGCACATGCCACGAGCTGTGAGGTGGAGAGGGCACATTGGGTGGCAGCAGCGATCACCCTGTTCTGCAGGACCGCATCTTCAGCCACTTGGGCGACGTTCTTCGCCTTTAGTACCAACATGGCAGCAGCATTGGCAACGGCTTTGGCCAAACTCATTAAAACATCCTAAGAAAAGGCAATCAAAACTAGTCATTCATATTTTTTTCTAATTACCCTTCACAGCCTGAAAATAAAATATGGTGTTCTTCACTTAAACAGGCTTTATTTAAATTCCATTTAGCCTTTTTCCTTTAGTACTTCAGAATAATACTCTTCCCACTTACTTTTCCGAAATGTCAACTTATCCTTAGAGGTAATTAAGGAAGGAGACTTGAATCTTAATAACATAGTCTCCTACATATTAAACAGCATAGATTTAAATCTAAGGTAGGTTAATCTGGGGGAAGGGCTTTTATTTTAACCACTGATTCACATTCATGCACCCATCTAAAACCAAGTTTGACTATGTCACTTGAATGAGTGGTCACTGTGGTAGATCAGGAGAAGCTGAAAATATATCCAGATGGCAAAATTATGTGCTGTAGGAAAGAGATAATTCATGGCCTCCAAGTCATCATGCCCCACTATGTCAAAATTTATCTTCTGGATTTTCTCCTTTGCACCAGGATCCAAGTGATCAGAAATTTAGCCACATCTCTGCCTCCAGAGGGCAACGTTGGCCACACACAGAAAACACCTCCAGCCCCAGAGCCAAGGAAGGCTCTGAACGTAAGTTATCTCAGTGTTCTGTAGACTTCTGGATAGGCATTAAATTATTAAATGAAGTGGAAAGGGAGCCTACAGAAATAAACTAGCTACAAGCTACAGTCTCACTGAAGATGCAAGGAGCTTTGAGCCTTTAAAGATCAGTTTATGCATCATCTCAGCAAAGAAGGTGCTGTCTACAGGATGGAGAATGCTTTGATTTAGCCGACCAGATTGGTCACCCATCTGGGTGACCTGAAGAATATCCACCGCTACATTTGATCTACTTTGTTGCTTTTAATAAATACTGAGGGTAGTTTATTTGGTTTGGAGATGCCTTCCAAAATATATCCCACTTACGAGTCATTTTTATTTTGAGCAAACATGTCAAGGCTTTCTCCCAAAGGAAATGTGGTCAGAAATCTTTATTAATTCATAAGATAATGAAAAGCACTTTTGATTCTAAATGGGAAGGGCACCCAGAGTCTTTGCAACAGGTATTTCATGAGGAGATGCATCAGAAACTTTACACAGCCCAGAGACTAGATGCTGCCCAAGCACATCAGAGACCCAGGAATCCATCAAGTGAAAGGATTTTAAAAGGGACGAACACCAAGCAGTCTAAAAGGAACCGTTTGGCTCAGTCTTTTTGAGGTCCGATGTTTCCTGCATGTCAAAGGAAAAACCAAAGCTTGTGGTGCCACAAGTAGAAGATGCTTTTGGGATCTGACTGGCAACCGTTGGCCACACAACTTTTAGAAATTGCTCCCAACACAGCCTGCAAAGTTACAGGTCTTGAATGCCTATCTTAATGCCCAGTGAAGATACAACTTAAGCATCACAAATTATGAACAAGATTTTTAAAAACAACTGCAAAGGGAACCACAGTATTCCTTTTCTCAGTATGAATCCATCTTTTCACAAAGCAACCAAGATCGGGTCATGTGGACTCACGACTGTTCTAAGGGGCTTTGTTAGATTCCTTTAAAGAAATCCTGTTCCTCCTATTAACATTGTCCAAAAAAAAAAATACAGTTAGAAAAAGAACATGATACTACAGCTATAGTTGCTGACAGGGCCTTTGTCAAGCTTTATAACAAGCCCACTATTATGTAGCTCATGTAAAATAAATCTTTGTTAACTCTGGGAACATGCAGTACATTGAGAACCCAAGAAAAGCTCTGAGATAGGATCTCAAGAATCAGAAAAACAGAGTAAGAAATCCAATGTCAGTAAGCTGGGGGCTACTCAGAACTGGGGGAAGCTGCAGCATCACCTTACTGCACTGGTGTTGACTAGGGACCTTTACAGAAACAGGAAACCCTCAGCTCAGGCCTTTCCTTGGAAAGAAAGCCTCTGCAGGACCACATCCTGAGCTGATTTGCTTCCCTAGCACGTCTGAATAGCAACACACATTAGGAAGCCAAGTTTGCATTTCTATGCAATGAAAACAGTCGTTCCAAGGGAAAAAAATAAAGACAGTCTCTTAAAAAAAAAAAATCCAAGGATGCATGAGACGTCTTAAGAACTACAACTTTCCTCTCAACCTTTCCAAAGACCCTGGCGAAAGCAGTATGACATTTTTGAGGAAGGTTAAGTTGACCACTTCAAGATAACTAAGCCTACTAAACCAACAGGTGAATCCCCTGCTGACCCAACTCCTAAGTGGGCAGCTGCCGACCGAGAATTACCTGCTTGAACATAACAAGCAAAGGCCAATACAAGGGCAGTTTAGGGATCTGGCTTAAAGGAAAGTCCGAATGGGGACACAACAGGCTTGGACTCAGTGGGATAAATTTATGTGGTCTGAAGTTAATTGTCTTTAAAGCCAACTTAGCACCGGCCACCTCAGCAAAGAAATGGCTTCCAGAAATACTCCCACTATGGGTTCGCCCTCCATGATGACACGAATGTTCAAGCAATGGCTTTCATCACACTGCAGAATACGAATGAGTGTTATGGCCCCAGCACCACAGATACGTGGTAAGTGGAGGAGAAACCAACACATCTGTGGATGAAGGTGTATGTTTCATGTATCGCAACATGTATAATCGTGTCTTAGTATAACCAACGCATCCTGTGTCAGAACAGTTTGGTAGTTTTAGGTAAAATGGCATGCAAAATTGCCACATGAAGCAAGACACCTTCAAGTTTGCTAGAGTAAAGCGGAATTACCTTTTTATTCCAAATGCTACAGAATTCCCAGTCAACCTGACATGGGATTGGAAAAGGGTATCTTCCAGAGAACCTGGGCTCAAACTATAACAGTTTAATGAGAATGTATTTCTATATTACCCATAAAATTAAGACATAAGGGGAGGAGGAAGAGAAGTGGTGGGCAGTTACCCCCAAAGATGGGGGAGGAGAGGCCCCTCTTGGCCAGAGGCTTCCCAGCAGCAGGGCAGGGCTCTGCACCTCATCCCTGGTGGCCTAGACAGACAGAGGAGACAAGCGGAGGCCTCATCTGAGCTGGCAGCGCATCAAGGGGCTACAGCTGTTCACCAGAGGACAGACAACCCATGTCCTGCGTATTGAAAAAGAAGGGTGACAAAAAAGAGACTTCCCCACTGCACTTGTGGTTAGGGAAATGAAACAGACAACAGACCCCCTGCCGAATAAGCAAGAATGCTTGTTTGGGTGTGTGTGTGAAAGTGAGACAGAGTTTCGGGAGTTTCAGCCTTACATGTGGACTCCAGAATGATGCCATTTAAAACTGCGCCAAACAGATAAAATAAGATTGGCCAAGAGTTAATCATTGTAGCAGCGGGGTGGTAGATACAAGGGGGTTCATGACATTATTCTCTCCACTTTTGTGTTTAAAGAATGCCTGGCATTGTAGGTCTGCTTTGGTTATATAGCTGTATTCCTATTATGTTAATGTGTGTGCGCAATTTAATTAGTAGTTTAAAACCTATACACGCTTATGTTACTCTACAAGAAGATATGTCAAAGAAATAATCAATCTTCCCATGTTTTCTTCCGTCTGCTACTTCTATAGCTTTTCTTCTTCCTTCCTAATTACAACCCTTAAGTAGAATTCGTGCCTCATATCGAAATTACCGAGTATTATAATTCTTCCAAGTGTAAAGATACCTCAAGACAAATGCTGGGCATAGAAGCCACAGGGCATAAATCTGCAAAGAAGTAAAAAGCTAACCTTTTCAAACAATATGGCTTCTCTCTCACTTACCAACTTTACATCTCCCTGTATGGCCCCGGAAGATGACTGGTTAGCCAGAGACGGGTAAGATTCCTCAAGGGAGGAACAATCTAAGACAGGCACAGTCGCAGGGGGGCCATCAGGTGAGAAATTGGGGATCAACAGAGGTGAGGCTCAGAACCTCACCCCCCCTGTTTTGAGAGAAATCTTCTGCATCTGTGGATGTTTTGTTGCCCTTGTCTAGCCTGGATTAACACATAGTCTACAGGCACACACATGATCATCTACATTTGCCCTCTTACAGCACTAAACTATGTTTTCTACCTTTATCTTGCATCCACCTACCACTTCAGCATTTTATTAAACATAATAATAATAATAATAATAATAATAATAATAATAATAAGGGAGAAATGTGGGATTCACATATAAATCAAGTATAAAAATCAAACGAATATTCATATTTGACCTGATTGGTTATAGTTCATGATGCATGATCAAAACCGAAAGTTTCTGTGACGACTGCCCTTGCACTGTTCACCATGTAGGAACTTATTCACTATGTAAGAATTTGTTCACCATCTAAGAACTTGTTCGTTATGCTTCAGAAGATTGGAGACTGTTGAGAATTAGGCTTGGGGTTGATTAATGATTGTGCACTGAGTCCCCTATACAGAATTTTATTGTTGTTAACAACCATTTGATCAATAAATATGAGAGATGCCCTCTCAAAAAAAAAAAACAAAAAGAATGCCTGGCATTTTCACCAGTGAGAACAGCTAGGTAGGGGCTTTATAGTGATGATGTATGATATAAGTGAAATTCATTTTTTCAATTAAAAAATATTTTTAACACACAAAAACCTCATCCCCAAGTCAATCTACCTCAACCTTACTCGTGACAGCTCAAGGAGGATCTGGTTTTCTTTGCATTCTCCCTGTTTGGGTTTAGACCATCACTTAGACTTCTTTCGTCCAAGCTTTTGGGCTGCAGATGCCTTACCTGGAATCGCTCATCAGTCTCATTCTCTCCGATCTGTCTCAGCAGATCCCCGCTGGCTTGCCCAATGCTTCCGGCCGCAGTCAAAACTGTCTGTCGAGGCTATAAACAAAGAACATATACTGGTTGGAAAGAAAATGCACATCCTCTGTGGTGCCATCAGACACGGCATTGCGGGGGCAGGAGTCCTGCAGGACTGGCTCTTTCTGCACCTCAATGAGAGTCTCAGACTCTTTGCCAAACAGGAGACAGAAACATCCTGGTGAAATTTGTGCAAGAAAATGCCTGACATCTCACACACCAGCAATAGGTGGGATAGATTTGAAATGTTCAATTAATGGGTCTCATTCAGCTGGTTGAAAGGTGATGCACACGTCATGGAAATTAGGGTGCAAACTCACATCCCTTTTAAATGCATATTTGTCATGTGTGTTAGTTCTGAGGTTGCATCTAACCAGGTGCCCCAGAGTGGGAGGTAAGGGAGCCCTGTAACAACCCCCAGCAGGACGGAAGGAACAGCTCAGGGAGCAAGAGGATGCACCTGTCTCAGAGAAGCTGAGTGACTGCTTGCCCCAAGAGCTCACCTCTCCAGAAGTAGGCTGCACAGCTTTCAGCAAGTCTGACACTGCCCCAGCGAGGGTCCTTGCGGCTCTGAGCAAGTCCTCCCCACTGCCCACCTCATCGTCCATGAGGGCTGCCAACAGCTTCACACCCTTGGACATCTCCGTCAGGTTGGAAGAAATGGTGGTGATCGCACACCCCACGGCTGTGTAGTCGGTGTCTGCAGGGTCACCTGGGAGACAGAGAAAGACCATCACTGTCACAGGAGTGGGGTGAGCGGAGCGAAGAGCCGAGCAGGCAAGAGGGGAGTGGCCTCGGTGCTGAGCTCACCACTGCCATTCGGCAGGATCAGACAAAAGCCTGCACATGCACAGTGAGATGGGCGTCTTCCTGCCTCCAAGGTGCCGCTCCTAACAGGGCCTTTCTCCTGGAGGGCTCCTATATTGAAATACTGAGCACGGGTGCTCTTAATATTCCAAAGGGAGTCTCAGGACCTCACGCCTTTTTCAACAGGCCCCTGTCAGCACTTAGGGAGGTCAGCTCTGCTCCTCAAACACTGAGATGTGCACAGTCAAGCCAAGATATTTCCTGGCTCTCACTGGACAGTGCAAGGCAGGGAGTCGTGCACTGCCAACAGACTCCCTTCAGACAAGGTAGAAGGCAGCACTTGGGATGGATCTATTCATTCAAACATTTTCAGACTAAGTTCCCAGAAGGGGGAAACTAGCCTCAATATACTTTGAGGCATGTCCAACATGATGACAAACAATGGGAAGAGTGTACTAAGTGTAATTTAATGACAATGCATGATACAGACAGAAAGGAATGAGATGTTCCCCACTTTTCTCCTGGGTCAGTGGAAGGAATGCCTGAAGTGCTCAGAGTACCTAAAAATAAACTATTCTCTCATAATAGGAAAATCTGTTGCTTCAATCAAAGAATGAGAAATTCTTTTTGAGACAAAACCCCCGCACCCCACAAACCACAGAGGGACTTACCGGCAGTGAGGTTAACGACCGACGCCGTCCCAGCTGTGATGGCATCGACTTGAGAGTGGATTTCGTGTTTGGATTCGTCCACCTTATTCTGAACCCATACCCTAGACGCCTACAAAACCAGACAGCATGACACAATACTGCACAGCATCACGCAGGGGACCCACGAAGTCATACCATAGAATGAGACCAGCATTTGGGCCACACTCCTCTTACTGGGGCAGCACCAAAGCCCTTAAGTCATCTTAAACAACGTCTTTCATGGGCCTCTTGCTCATTCATTGATGCTTAATGGCACATAAATTGTCAATGTTTCTTAAACTGTTTCAATTTTTTGAAAGTTTCAAGGTCTTAGAAAAATTCTATGTGGCTTTATTTAGTTAAATCCAATTAAAAAGTGAGAATTAACGTCTCATAATGATATTGTATGGTAACACCAATTTTTGCTAATTTTCACCTTGATTTTTAGAGAACAGGGTTAGAATTCGGGTGTTTCAGCTCATGAATGTTCTCTGCCAGCACAGAATTTGTCTTTTGTTTACAACTGAATGTTATATAGATGTGGTATCTTTCCTGGAAGGGTTTGTGGGGGCAGGTAGTCAACCCCATTCTGTAAATTGCCTAGATTCGCACAGCCACTGAGCAGTGGAGCTGGGATTTGAGCCCAGATTATGTGACTCTCGGGTCCAAGTTCTTAGCCCTGAAGGGGTACTACCAACACCCAGTAGCACCTCACAATTCTCATCCTTTGGGTGCAAGCTGGAGACAGAAACTCAACATATCTGGAAAAAAAACACATGAGTTTCCCTTCACCTCCTGGAGAAAGATACACCTAGCTGAATCCAGATAGAATGCAAAACCCTGTTTTCTTCCAGGACAGACTCTGAATAAAAATCACAAACAATATTTACCATATCCTGGCCAAGAGGTGGCAGTGAGTCAAGCTCACTGAGGTCATCCTGGGCCTGCTGGACAGCATGCATGCTCGTGTTGATGGTCCCCATGAGGGCCTGCTGGGCTGAGGTCTGCAAAGGCAGGGGACACAAGGTGGTCATGCCACACTCCTGGGACCGACATGGCCATCTACACAAAACAAGGCGGGAGTAAACTCTGGGCTCAGGACAAAGTGGCCCAGGGTATGTCTCAACAACTGCCCAAACCACCTCCCATTTCAACCTGGGGGCTGGAAATAGATAACTGCATTAATAGAATACTAAATATGAGTGTTTGCAGTAGAGGGATTAAAATCAGAAGAGTGTGGAGAGCTTAATTAGCTGACAAGAAGGTTCAGAAAGTCTTTGCAGAGGAGCTAAGGGATCTAGTCCTTGAGTGCCAAGGACAAAAATCTCATTTATAGGAAACACGTGTGTCACACCAGAACTCTTCTTGATAAATAAAGGATTCCACCCAAACCTAAAATCAACATGCTTCTTCAGAGGCAAATTGCTTCTGGGCCTTCAGGCTCTTCAGCTTATTAAAACTTCTTGCCCAGTAGCACAGAATTCCTGGAGGCCCAAGAGAGGCCCTCAGCAGGCAGACCAGCACAGTACAGGGAACCAAAGATCCACGTGGGGAAAGTGTGGATCACTACAGGCCTGGTCTATTTCTAAGACTCTCCGAGGGTATCTAGGCTAATTAGCAGCCTGATGCTGCTTAACACAGAGAAGCAGGGTTCTAACTCTAAATCGCCTGTAATGTGGACAGGCCACTGTTTCTCTTCCAGACCCAAAGGACACCTATGCTCCTAGACAGGGAGTTACCAGAGGCGCCCAATTAAAAGAAAGCACAGGGGATTGCACAGCTGAGGAGCCATGATTCAGATGGCTAGCCTGAGTGTGGATGACATGCACAGCCTATCACCATGTCTGGTGGCCCTCCCTACACACCGGAGGTGGCTTACTGGTGCACCATGCCTGGGAAGCCTCACCAGTGGGGGCATGTGGCCTCGGTGCATCTGTCCAACCATGACCTGCTGCTGCGGCGAGGGCATGCTGCCAACGTTGAAGGTCTCGGGCCCGCTGGAGCCAGAGCGCATCACGGCCGGAAGAGCCACTGAGCCATGCTCTGCCTTCCCGGTCCGATTGAACTGCTGTTGCAAGATGGTGGACCTGCGGGGGACAGGCAGTTTGGTCACTGAGCAGAGAAAGGCAGTGATAAGACCACAGATCTCACCAGTGTTTACTGCTTTATGCTATGGAGGCCTATTTAAAAGAGGTATACACAAAACTGTAAATGAAAAAAGCATGAAAATGCTCAAGTAGAAGAAGCCTGAGATGAATCTTTTCATAATTAGTAATATAAATAACCACTCCCAATTTATTTAGTAAGCTTATGGTATTACATAATCAGTTGCTCTTAAAACAGGTATCCCCATAACAATGATTTTCCAGGTGTGAGTGAAAGTTCTAGGTACAGTGATCTATTTGGTAGATCCTACCTGAAAGAGCATTAATTCAACAAGTATCTACCACCTACTAGGTGCTTTTCTAGGTGTTTATCCTTAGCTTTAAGGGAGAAGTGTAGAAATGAATTTAAAGGAAATCTTCCACAGCTCAGCTCCCCTCCCCCAGTCCAAGGCCACTGACCAAAGGATGTTTTAACACCTTTGGAGGCTTGATGATGTGACAGATATTTCAACTAAAGTCTGGAAGACTCCTAGGGCATCCAGTAAAATCAATTATCAATTTTTTACTTGTTATTTTCTTAGAATGAAAGGTGAGTACAAAGGACTTCGAGCACATGAAGGTGAGAAGTCAGAGGATGTCTATCTGCCTCAGTAGCCCAGTGAAGAGACCCCCAGGGAGAGTCTAGGGGAGTCAGTGCATGTGTGGGAGGGGGCAGATTTGGTAAGTAGCTAAACGAAAGGGCAGGGGCCTCTGACCAGCCATCACAGGTATCTCCCTATTGCCCGGGGCAAAGCTCGGGAACCATGCTAGGATACCAAGCACCAGACCACCATGGAGAAACATTCATGTCTGTGGGGGGAGTGGTCTGCGGGGGGGTGGACACGGGGACTCCAGCAGGAAGGCAGCTGCACTCTGAGGTCTCAGCCCATGTCCCATGTGGGGAGGCGTGAAAGGTCTTGGGACAGAGACCTGTCTGGACCACTCTTCTGCTCACCTTGCTCAGATCCCCTGGGATGCCCGAGGCAGTGGGAAGGGGCTGCAGTGGCCCCAGGCAGGGGAGGGTCCCAGCACTCTGGGCTGACACACTTTGCTGCTTTTAGGCAAAGTACAAGCGCAGGGGAGTCCTCTGAGGGGAACAGCTCACCCTGCCAGGAAGCACTAACTTACTAATTTCCATCTAATGGTCATTAATAATTCCAAAGATTTTTAGGTGTTTTGCCAGAGGGCTGCAAGTACTTGAAACATATCACATTAAGTTTGGTTCCAACTTGTGTGACAGTAGGGGACAAATGGAAAAGCACCTTCAAGGTGATTAGGAAGCAAATTGGGAGAAACTGGTACAGAGTGGAAATGTTAGCGTAACAATTACTGTGACTCAGCAAGTTCAATGTGTGGGCAGCTGCTACAATTTGCTGGCAGCATACTGTGGGAGACCTCACAAGATCTGCATCTGACTCCAGGCTCTGCCATCTGTGTGCACCTCAACTACCTTTCATGTGCTCTCGTTTCCTCATCCGTGAGCTGGGAATGATAGTATCGGGTCCACCTCCTGCATAGGGGGTGATGGCTGGGATTTAATAACACAGCATGTTGGACACACACATAAAGTGTAGACAAGAAAACTTGTTATTACAATGCTCTGTTTAACACAGACTACATTTTACATTTAACTATTTCCCAACAAGTTACACTTATTAGATGTTAATTTTAGTCTCAGTTGCCTCATGTATAAAATGGGGCTAAACTGAGACTGTTTTGAATGAAAATGATGATGGAGCCCACAGCAAGCGTTTACACGCCAGACATCAAATAAACCAATCATCAAAATAAAACTTAGAAAGTAGTCCTATCCTTATTCTCATTTCATAGACGAGATGAAGGGGGACAGAGAAAGTGCACAATGTCCCCAAGGCCACACATTGAAAAACAGATTCCAGACTGAACCCAGTCACTCTGGCTCCATCCAGGGTCCATGTTCCTAACCACCTCCTTCGGCCGCCTCATGACACATGTATCAAGCGTGGCATGTAGCCAGTGCTCCATTAACAGCAACCCCTCCACTGGCCAGACCCCTCCCTGAAAAGGTATGAAATTAAACAGAAGCTCACTTTCCGGCCTTTGATGAAAATGATACAATTTTAGAGATTTAAATCAGAAATTCAGAACAGGACTCATGAATGCTCACTGTGTCTAAAGATGGAGTTAAGCACATTTTGTTCAGTTGCTCTCTTAAATACCAACCCCTCCCACCCACTCACAAGACACCCTCAACTCTGATGATGATGTCTGGGCACCACAGTTCGGCTGCTCATCTGTATCGTCGACTATCATCTCCTTCACATGACGGACTTCAGGGCAACGGGCCCCAGAGCGGACACAAGAAACCTGCCCATCTAAGGGGAAGGAAGTTCTTCAGCACTCTTAATGATACTTACTTTTATTTTTTTTCCAAAAGTTACAATCCTGTAGGTATAACAGGCTTATTTTTATTTCTTTATTTATTTCTATTTTGGTATCATTAATATACAGTTACATGAGCAACATTGTGGTTATTAGATTCCCTCCATTATCAAGTCCCTACCATACACCCCATTACAGTCACTGTCCGTCAGTGCAGTAAGATGCTACAGAATCACTACTTATCTTCTCTGTGCTATACCTGCCTTCCCCGTGCCCCCACCGCTACATTATGTGTGCTAATCATAATAATGCCCCTTATTCCCCTTATCCCTCCCTTCCCACCCATCACCCCCAGTCCCTTTCCCCTTGGTAACTGTTCGTCCATTCTTGGGTTCTGTGAGTCTGCTGCTGTTTTGTTCCTTCAGTTTTTGCTTTGTTCTTATGCTCCACAGATGAGTGAAATCATATGGTACTTGTCTTTCTCCACCTGGCTTATTTCACTGAGCATAATACCCTCTAGCTCCATCCGTGTTGTTGCAAATGGTAGGATTTTTTTCTTCTTATGGCTGAATAATACTCCAACAATACTTACTTTTTTGGGGAAACAGACTCTTCTAACATAGTTGACTCCTCATCGCCCTCTAATCCAAATCTGTCTTTACTTTGTTTCTGAGGTAAAACAAGACAGAAATGAAAGTCAGCAGGTCCTGACACAAGAACCTTTTAAGAGACCTTTTAAAAGGAGTCTCACAAGCATAAATATTGAAGTTCACCCAAAATTCCTTGTATGGGAATAAGTGACGGGTGAACAAAAGTAATAATAATAAAAGAACCATTATTTACTATACAGAGATATATAATGTTTTCTGTGTTTATTACTGCACACTTTTATATAGTAAAAATCAAGACACAGATTTAATATTGTAGCTGAACTTGGCTATTTCAGCAGGCTGTATCTTGAAGGCTTAGGAAAGCTGTCTGTATACCACTATGGCATATAACTTCATTCAATTTGGTTTAAAAGGAAACATATGAAAAACTCAAAGAATACTTTCAGACTTTCAGTCTGTGTTTCGAAGGAGGTTGGAAAGCATAACATACCTAGAGAAGGAGATGCTAAGGGGTAGGCTAGGCTCATTCATTAGACAAGTGATACACTACTGGTCATTACCCAGCTGTCAGTTATACAAATTTGAGTTGCAGCAAAATTGGAAGTTCTATAGGTTCTTGAGGTCAAAGACCAAACACTCAAGCCATCGTAACCTCAAAGATGAAATTAGTGAATCAAGGACTTGACACAGGGTTTTTTCAGGTAGCTGCAGCATCTAAACTGAGTCTTTAGTAAAGAAGCCTTGCTTTTCCAATGTGCTTCAGTATGAAATACCTTTTTGAGGATGATGTCAATGTAACCTGCAATCAGCTGGGATATTTGCTCTCCCTCAGTGGTTTGTACTGAATAGTAGCTTTCCTGATATTCCCCAAAATCCTGGAAAAAACAAACAAACCAGCATTAAAATATAAATGGATTAGATATATCAGCAGTTCTAAAGGTGAGGAAGCCCAGTTCTGGACCAAGATGCAGAGACTCATTTTTCCCATTCCTCCACTCCAAATACAACTGAACACCCTAAAATTTGTTCAACAAATAATGGTAAAAGAACTCTGAAAGGTGGCCTGGCTAGGGACCTGAGGAGGACCTGAAGAACCACAATCTGGTGAGTTCTTGGGTTTTCTTTTGTATCCTCTTACCTCCAAGTCGGGTGCTGGAGAGGATTGAAACTTGGAACCTCTAATAGGCAGGCCCTGAAAACCTGCTCCTGACCACCAAAGGACCAGGAGAGGAGAAGCCATCAGAGATGTAAATAAAAGTACTAACCCAGCTTCACAACCTGGGCTGCTGGTCACTGGTAGCTGCATTCCAGCTCCTGCTCTACAACCCAAGCAGGGAGGTGGTCTTAGCCTTTAATAGCTGAGGCCACAGTGAAGCCCTATGCTCCCTGCTCTTGTATCCCATGGTATAAGGAGACACAGGTCTAGTGGCTTCTGCCTCCCCCAACATGGTTGGTCAGTCACCCAGCAAGAGCAGGTGGTCCAGGAAAGTAAGTACCTTCTTCCCTCAGGACAGTGTCAAAATAACAAAGCAGTCCAGAACAGCTCTGCAAGGGCTCAGAGAATCATTGAAACCAAAGCCCACAAAAGTAGGCCAGAACACTATACACTAAATCTAAACAAGGTGACTATCTGCTGAAATAAAAGATTTAAATAAGGTCAAGAATCTCCTAACTTAATAACCAAAATGTCTAGATAGAGTAAAAAAAATCACTACTCATATCAAGAACTGAGACAACCACCATATAAATAAAAAAGGTAATCATTAATGTCATTACTGATATGAATCAGATGTTGGAATTATTTGTTAAGGATTTTAAAGCAGCCACCATAAAAAGTTGCAATGATCAGTTAACAAATTCTCCTCAAAAGAAAAAGGAAGTTTCAACAAACATAAGTCAGGAAAAAGAACTAAATGGAAATCATAGAACTGAAAAATGCAATAACGAAATAACGAAATAAACTCATAGGACAAACTAAATAGTGTGGCGATGACAGAGGATAGGATCAATAAACTTGAAAACAGATTAATAGTATTTAGTCAATCTGAACAGTACAGAGAGAATGGACTAAACACGAGAAAGCAAACAGGGCTTCAGGGTCTTTGGCGCAGTAACAAAAAGTATAACATTCACATCACTGTCCCACAGCGAGAGGAGTGTGGGACAAAAAAAAAGGATTCAAAGAAATAATGGCTGAAAGCACCCCCAAATTAAAGACACACACCTAAAAATTTAAGAAGCTGAGCAAACCCCAAATATAAAGAATACTAAGAAATCCACACCAAGAATTTTTGAAAACTAGAGACAAAAGTTATAAAACCAGCCAGAGAAAAGTAACATATTATCTATAAATGACCACGAACTTGAATGACAGAAAATTTCTAATCTGAAACCATGGAGGCCAGAAAGAAGTGGCACATTTTTCACATGCTAAAAGAAAGAACTGTCCATCTCAAACCCATTATCTGGCAAAATTACCCTTCATGAATGAAGGAGAAATAACATTCTCAGAAGTAAAGCGAAGAGTGTCTGGTATTAGCAGACCTATCTACTTTCAAGGAATGCCTAAAGGAAATTTTCCAAACACAAAGAAAATGGTAACAGGAGAAGGCCAGGAACTTGAAAAAGGAAATATCAATGGGATAGATAAAAATAGAAGTGAATGTAACAAACTATCCTTTACCTCCTGAGTTTTTTTAAGTCATATTTTATGGTTGAAGAAGTTATAAAACCATGTCACATGGTGTTCAAAGTATATAGAAGAAATATTTATTTACACAATTATATTAAAAAAGTGGAGAGTTTAAAGAGGACTAGACTAAATAGAAGTTTTTACACTTTACCTGAAATGGTAAAACATTGACAACACTAGGTCATAATTTCTTATGTATATGGTAAAATCTAGAATAATCACCAAGAACACTATACAAAGAGATATGCTCAAAAATGTTAAAAACAAATAAATATAGAACTCTAAAAAATATTCAAGTAACCCAAAGGAAGGCAAGACATTTGAAAAAGAAAAGAAGGTAAACAGGAAAAAATACATATATATTCTTATACACATGATATGTATATATGATGCCAGGGATCTTGTTCCAGACTTGAAGAATGAACTTCATAAACACTCAAGGTCCAAGAGCAAAGCAGAGGCTTTTATTTAGAGATAAAGCAAAAGAACAGAGCTCCTGGCTCATGCCAGGAGGGGACAAGAGAGTCCTGGGGTGGTGCCTTGTCTAAGCGGTTTTATAGGCAGTTGAGAGACAAAGGGCTAGGGATGTACTTCTGCTAAGTGGTCCCAAAATGTTTATCTTTGAAGAGACATTAAGTTTCTTATTAGTCTTCCTGGTTATTTACAAGAATTTTACTGCTCTGATTTCCTCCCAGGATAGCAGCTTCCTGGTCTGGGAGAGTATCACTGGAGACTGCCTGCTTTGCTCCCAAGGTGGGCTGAGTTATTGTCTGTTTGTTAAAGAATATGTAAAGACAATTACTTTTTAACAAATTGGGTTTTTAAAATGCAATCTAATTTTCAAGACAGGCATCCTCCCTGTTTTTACTACGTGTTTTGGGCTTGCTTGCTACATTGCCCTGGTTGCAAATTATTTGTTCAGGGCTAGAGGAAGAAAAGCAGCACCTGGGTAAAGTCAGAAAAACAAGCTGGGCCCCCAGCAGGCCAAAGCAAATTCCATAATGGATTATCTTGCTTTGTTTTTTTCTGGAAGCCTTCACCCTACTCTGTCTATGCCCATGGTGCCTCGCTCATATATACATACATGTGTGTATATATACATATCAATATTAGCTTAAAATATAAATGATCTAACTGTGCCAATTAAGAGATTGACAGTGAATTTTAAAAAAGCACAATCCAACGCTATGCTCTTCAGGAAACTCATTTCAAATATAGGTATGTTGGAAGTAAAAGGATGAAAGAGGTATCATGCAAATTTAATTTTTTTTTTTAAAGCATGGGTGGCTATATTGATATAAGATTAAGCAGATTTCAGACCTCAAATGAATTTACTACAAATAAAAGAACATAATGATAAAACAATCTCTCCATGAAGACAACAGAGGAATCTTAAACATATAAGCACAAACAACAGAACTTCAAAATACTTGAAGCAAAAACTGGTAGAGATGAAAGGAGAAACGGAAAAATCCACAATTATTGGGAACTTCACTCTCAGAAATTGACAGAATGACTAGACAGAAAATTAACAAGGATATAGAAGACTGGAACACCACCATCAACTAAGAGGATCTAATTGGCATTCACAGAACACTTCACCCTACAGCAGAATACACAATCTTTTCAGGCACTCATGGAACTTTCTCTAAGGATGATCACATCCCGCAAAATAAACCTTAAAATTCCAAGAATTGAAATCACACAGAGCATGTTCTATGACCATAATACAATCAAACTAAAAATCAGGAACAGAAAGACAACAGGAACATCTCAAACTCTTGGAAATTAAATTAAGGCTAGGAGTAGGAAGGGAAAGAAATACTACGTGTGTGGGTAAAATTGCAGTATTTCCAGAATCTCTCGCCTGGTTTTAGTGCATCTCCATACAATGGGTGTCCCAGGGGGTGGACAGGAGTATCCATCTCCATATGAATAGGTAATTACAAGGGCAAATGAGGGCCTATCTGGACCTGAGGGATTGGGTGGGGGCTTCTTCCGCAGCCAGGTTGCCAGAGACACACAGGAGAGCAGAAGTGGACTGCTTGTAAGAAATAAATGGGTTTCATAAACTTTATTTCTCCCTTTGACTGATTTCAGTTTCAAAGGTATTTTGCCCTGGGATTTTTTCCCCCTGGAGTTACAAATGTTACAAGTTTTAATAAAAAAGAGAATAACACTGACATCAATTCTTTCTTTTGCTTGAGGTAGTTACTGTGATTCTTAGCTATTTACTTTTAAAACAGTTTTTTGTTTTCCACAGAACAGTACTTTGAACCTAGTTTAAAAAGACCAATAGCATTACAAATACGTAACAAAACAGATGTTAACCTACCCTACCCATTTCCATCTTCATTTTCCATCTCTCCGAACCCCCAAAAGCAACTCAACTCTTTTCAGTTTCTTTCATCATTTCTTAATAACACATTTATACTTAATTTTTTTTTATTTTTCTCTTCAACAAATTATCCACAGTTTCTTACAGTGGAAGATGAGGGCATAATTCTCTAAGCATGAACACACATTTTTAAGAGCCATGCAAGTACAGCTGTTACAACAGGGAAAGGAGGTATGTTTTCTGATGATTCCTTCCAACTGGCAAGAGTCTATCCATCAATGATCAAATTAGATAATTAATCCCTCCAAGGCCTCTTCCTTAAATCTTTTATTCTGACACCCATTAGGAGATCTTACCTAGATATCTGCAAGCTGGTCTTTCAAGTGTTCACTAGAGCGTAGAATAATGCATTTCAGGAGTTCTGAAGAAATTGACAGATTTCAATGCTTTTTGATTTCTCTTATTGAACTCATAAGTAAATAACTGCCCTATCGATTCTCGTATGTCGGTGTGGCTATATTTAAGGCTACACATTTACTCTCTGCTAAGAGCAAACACTGAGTTTGGGAAGGAGAAATTCAGTGATCCAGCAACAAACACATTCTCCCTACTTTCCATGTATTTCACACTGAGGGTTTTATCATCTTCATCTCATGAAATAAGTATTACCATCCCAATTTTACAGCTGATGACACTAAAGCTCAGAGAGGAGAGGTAACGCGAGCAAGGGCACAGAGCTGGGAAATGATGAGCTGGTTTCCACTACTAGCCCAAAATCTATGCCATTTCCACTACACGGCATGCTCTTGTTCTAGGCAGGCTGGGAAAACACCCCTCAGCAAAATGTCCTAATTTTCAGGAACTTCTAAAACAACCAGAGATAAAAGAGGGAGTCTTTTTATGAGCCTCAGAGCATTAGAAAGTTTCCTTTTAGGGCATGTTAGGGATGGCATAGGAACATAGAAGACTGAGAACCACCCTGTAAATGGCTCTATCTACTTAAGGAAGTGAGAAAGGCTTAGAGCACCAGAGAGGAAATGGCCAAGGAGACCGAGCTTACTGACATCTCTCTTCTGGACCAGTCCCCATCTTCAAGGACTCCCTCCATCTGTCCTTCTCCACACTACTCTCTAAAGCCAGGGAAACCCAGTGGTTTGAATTCTCTCCCCTGATGTCACCCAAGGCCATGTTGGCCCTCTGGCTGCCCGCTGCCAGCCCCTACCAGGGTGAAGCTCTTGGGGGAGGCTGCCCAGCGCTTGACCGTGGTGAGCGGCCACTCCTGCAGCACTTCCTTGGTCTTCTCATCCACACGCATCACTGAGTCCTTGGTGATCCCCAGCAGGCGAGGCACCAGCTTGTTCTTGCCTTTCATCTTTTCCTGAAACAGGAGATACGGAGAGATGGTGTTTTTCCTCTGAATATGCGTGATTTTGCCAAGTAACCAGTGATGTTGCAATGTTTTACCTGGGGTCAACCTACAGACATAACCTGTGAAACAGGCAGGGCTACTGGGAAACCAGGGTTTTGAGACAAGGTGAATGACTCAATAAATTAAAGGAATGGAAACTAAAACAGAAACTTCAGAAGACTGCAAGGATCTACAAAGGTAAGCTTCCTGCAAAGACATGCAGGTTGCCCCCGAAACAGAAACTGCTGAAAGAAGGGATAGAATTGGGAAGACATCCAGAGAAATAGAAGCCCAGGTAAATTTTCTAGTAGCCAACTCAGTGAGTGACAAAGAGGGTTAATGTGGAATTTAAATATGGCACTTTAGCTATATAACTAAAGGTTGGCCAAAGAAAAGTTTTCTCATTACAAAGAGACACAGATCTTTTAAAAATATCTGAGATACATTTTCCATTAGGATTCTTTGTTTTGGTATTTTGCATGTATATCTACTACTGACTATTTTAAAACTCTTTTAAAAAATTTTTGTTATAAGTTTTAACATTTTTTAAAGAAATAGTAATCATCCTTTGAAAATAATGGATCCCTACCCCACACTCATGTGAAAAAAAATTCAAGAGATTAATAATTTAGGAAGAACATACAGGTGGGTATTTTTGTGACTCTTGGGTGGCAAGTGAGTTTTTAGCACAAACATCAAAATAAGAAAGCAATACAAGAAAACATTAATAATTTTAACTACAAAATATTTAGACTTTGATACATCTAAGAGAGAAGTTGGAGAGAAAGAAACCTCACCAGAAATGAGATTAAAAGCAACCTACTGGAGAATAAATATTTATAACAATTACTACAGTAGAAGAGCTTATATACTGTATATGTGAATGGTTACCATGAATCAGCAAAAATAACTGGCAAAGAGCATGAACAGAAAATGCGTTTAAAATAATAAACCAAACAATAAGCAGTTAAATGTTCACTTACATAAAATGGCAGGTTAAAAAAAAATTAATACTCGAGAATTAAAGCAGTTGTGAAGGGGGCCCACTATTAATAGGAGTTTAAAATGGCAAAGTCGTTATGAAGAAAGTGTATCAATATTGATTCTAAGCTACAATAATGTTCCTTCTTTTGACATAGCTTGCTTTTAGAAACTTATTCAAAAAAAAAGTTATACATGTGCGTAAAGATTATGCTGCAAGAAGGCCCAACTAGAGTTTATCACAGCAAAAAACTAGAAATGATCCAAAATTCCAACAACTGGAGATTTCATGAATATGGTATATTCAAATAAACTATTAAAGATCCTGTAATAGGAAAACAGATTGATGGCAAATATATTTCACATAAAATAAAAATGTAACAGTTTATAGGGCATACTACATGAAATAAAATTTCAAAAATACCTTTTCATAAAAATTTAAAATTTAAAAAATAGCTCATCTCAAGTAACTATATTCTTATGCTTTTTGTTAGTCCCTAAATTTCACTTAATACATTTATTTCTATTTTTGTCAGGAAAAAAATTTTCAAATAATATTTGCTAAAACCTAGCAATGCCTATTCTCAGATATACAAATCAACACACAGTATGTATACATAGCTGTGTATAGAAGGGGGCAGGCGTTTGAAACAGGGCAGAAGTTTGCTGAACACCTGCTAAATTTTTTCCATTAATTTTCAGAGAATCCCTCACATCAACATTTTCAATCAACATCATCGCCATTATCATCATCTCCATTTTGCCAGTGAAGGGACCAGTAACTCACCCAAGGCCAGCAGTAGTGAGTGGTAAAGTCCTGATTTGAACACAAATTTGAGCTCAAACACATCTCTGACTTCAAAAGCAGACTGTCACTATCAGTGTACTGTTTTCTGGTGGAAGCAATTAGAGAGAAGACAAAAATCCCCATCCCAGCCTCCAGGGGCAGTTCATAAACCATCAGAGTGAAGGTCACAGCACATCTCCAGCTTCCTCCCAGGAGGAGGAGATAAGGGCATCAGGAATCTGGGTGTGTGTGTGACAAGAGAATATCACACCGTAAGGACCTCCCAGTCCTTTAAAAATAAAAACAAACACTGCACAGAGATTTTTTTGTAAAAAGAGGCCAGCTCCACAAAGAGAGACATCAGTGCAGGGTGGATGATGCCAGTTAGCCTAATTTGGCTTCAAGAGTCACACAGAAATTTAAGTGGTGAGGCTCGAGGCAGCTAGTTTAGCCAACAGGGTTGGCACCAGCCCCACTGCTGGGACCAGAAGTAAAATATGATTTGCAGCTGCAACCTTCGTCCTTCCCATCTGCACCTCCCCAGTGAGGGGTTTTGTGGGGAGGGAACACAGAATTGTGACAGATTGCCTGGATTCTCGTTGAGATCACTCTGGCCTTGGCGAGAAGTCTCAGTGAACAAGCAAACAACATACAGAGGACACTCCATCAGACCATAACTTGGGAGAAGGGGACATAAGGAACTCAGAGAATGCGGAATGCATTTCTGAATGCAGCACTGAACACCACTGGGGATAAAATTATTTCAGCACCTACCCATAAAATGCAGAGCAGTCAGAGAAAATTAATCTGGTCAAAGGCTCAAGCTCAGTGCTGGCAAAGTAGGGTCTTCCCCTAAAGACCCTCAGTGGCAGAGCCCATGTGCTAGGAGAGGGTCCTAGTGTAATAAGGCGATAAGCCTCCTTTTCCTCCATCTCAGTCCACCCCACATCTCTCCTTTTCAGTCTTCAACTACAGAGACCAGTGTTCTTTACCTCCAGAAGAAAGTGGGCTTGGCAGGCTCCAGTGAAGGCTGATCTCTCATGCATAGACACACAGAGACTATAGCTGTGATTTTGCCAGTTACATATATATTTCTTGAGGTAGTCCTCATTAGGTTGGTTTTGTTTTGATGATGTTTCCAGCTTGCAAATCTTAGAGGTGGGAAAATGTGTGCATTCTACCAAGGAGAGGCAGGACACATTAATAAGCCTTACTCCCCTCCTTTCAAGCCTGTCTCAACCATTACTGTGGGTTCAGCCATGGAGGCTAGCTGTGATCAAGCCTGCTTTTCTTCAGGCTCCCAGGTGTGGGGATCAGCTGACTTGTACATCACCTGCATTGGATTCAGAATTGGGTTGAAGGATGCATATGAGCTAATTTGTTGACATGCTTTGGCTCTAGGCCCCCGACTTCAAAGTGGCCTTAGCCCATGGTCCAGCTGGGCTCACCAGAGTGGTCACCATCTTGGTGCCAAAGCACTTGGCTTGTGTCATCAGTACACATAACTTCTTTTAGGGGCATGGTGAAAAGGGATGACTGCTCAAAAGCAAAATGGTTAAAGACCCTCTTTATTAGCCATTTCTCTCTCTAAAAAAGACTGGAAGTCCTTTTTGACTTAACTCATGATTCTGAGATGCTCCAAATACACTCTGAGTGCTTTTATAGCTCAGAGGAGATAAAGGTCAGCTCAAGACTCTGATTGTGGCTGCAGGGAAAGTTAAAGGAAAATTTATGAATGAAGTTTACCAAAGAATTTTCTCGAATGAAACAAGATCCTTTGCAGGTCGTGGGAAATACCATACTTTTGCTTATGGGGTTTTGATCAGCAACATCAAGATAAATGCAAAAGAAGTCAATGAAAGAGGAAGCCTACTGACATCTACAGCTCCCACTGAGACCTTGTATGCAACAGTCCCCTTTTCTATATTATATAAACTTCATAAAAATTTAGTTTTAAAGGTGAGCAAACTGAAGCTGAGATGGAAAGTAATGTAACATATCTCAGGTCAAATTAAGTGGCAAAGCTGGATTCCAGACTCAGGTCTTTCTTTTCAAAGCATGTATTCTTAGCCACTGAGAGCATTGCCACATGAAGTTGTTCCCTGTAGACTCACTATATGCTTTACAGTCATTCTCTATATTGGGTTCATACCTACACTAATGCTAAATCCAGCTTTTTGCCTTTTTAAAAAAAACGACCCAAGGGCTAAGAGTGAATTTTCCATTTTTAAATGGTTTAAAATAGAAAATCAAAAGAATCTTCATGAAATGTGAAAATTAAGTAGGATACAGAATCAGAACACAGAAACCTGTTTGTTGTATTTCTACATACTCATAATGAACTAGCAGAAACCAAAGAAAACAATCCCATTTACAATTGCATCAAAATGAATAAAATACCTAGAAATAAATTTAACCACGGGAGTGAATGATCTGTACTCTGAAAATTGTAAGACATTGATGAAAGAAGTAGAAAATGACACAAATATATGGAAAGCAAAGCCTGAGATATTGACTATCTGGTCCTTTACTGAATAAGTCTGCCCACACTCGGTTTACATCATGAATGCAAAAAGCCAATTGAAAGTTGGAAGACTCAGGGGCCAGGGATTAGGGGAGTTGCAGGAGGGTTAATGGGGCTAGGGTAACCTAAAATTTATCAAGTATCTTTACATTCCAGGCACTGTATTTGTTTATCTACATTAGCTTACCTAATCTTCACTAGAGCTCCATAAGGAAATTTCACTCCCACTTTTCAGATGAAAAAACTGAAGTTTAGAGAGGATATGAATGCCTCTCAAAGTCTTATGAGTTTCTGCTATTTCTCACGTAAGTGTCTATTACCATCCTGGATTCTAGGCCAATCTTGACTCCAACACCAAACACTTCCTATTGTAACAACAAAGTATAATCTCTGAATATTAGGACAAAGTGTACACAGATGTAGAATATGGTAGAATCAAATATAAACTTTTCAAAATAGTTCTCCCAGAAGATCTATGCGTGACTAATCTCAAGGCCATTTGGAATTATTGGACTCAATAGCAATATTTAAATGTTTCATAAACTATAATTTCATTGAGTTATTTAATTAAATTTCTAATAGCCTACAGAAACAGTGAATGAGATGTTAGAATCACTCACTTTTAACTTACTTCCTAAATTATGCCAATGAACTTCCTTCAGGACTTAATGGTTTGTTCAGGTTGGAGGGGGGTCTGGAAAAATCTGTTATTTATGCCTTTTAAAAACTTATCTTACCCATATAATTTGTGTGTGTACTATTTCACTTATGATCTCTTTCTATCATTTATTCTAAGTGGTTGTACTTATTTATACACACATGGATTATTTCATGCTGTTGAAATGTCTTGTAAATTTAACTGATTAACTGAAATTAAACATAAATCAAAATTAAAATGAGTCTCTATATTGTTATAACATGTACAGGGATATGTATGATGAAAATCACAAAATATGTTGATAAAAGAAATTAAAAAGGATTTAATACCATGTTCATGTATTGAAAAACTCACCATAGTAAAGTTACCAATTCTCCCCAAGTGGATCTATAAATTTCATGCATTTCCTATTAAAATTCCAGCAAGTTTATGTAGTACAGATAAGCTTATTCTAAAGTACATATATGGAAAGGAAAAGGACCTAAAATGGCTAAAACAATTTTGAAAAAGAAGAAAAATGTGAAGAGAATCACTCAACTTGATGTTAAGCCTTGTTATATAGCTAAAGTGATCAAGATAGGGTGGTATCTGTGGAGGGACAGACATACAGATCGATAGAACAGAATAGAGAACCCTGAAATAGATCTATATGAATGTGTTCAAATGAATTTTGATAATGATGCAAAAGCAATCCAATGGCAAAAAAGACAGCCTTTTCAACAAACAATGCTGTGACACCTGGATATCCATAGGCCAAAAATGAACCTTGACCTAAACCACACATCTTATACAAAACTAACTCAAAACAGATCATAGACCTAAATGTAAAATGTAAAATTGTAAAACATTAAGAAGAAAATATAGGAGAAAATCTCTGGAGCCTAGAGTTAGATGAGTTCTCAGGAATAACAGCTAAAGCAAGGTCCAGAAAAAGAAAAAATGATAAAATGCCCATTCATCAAAATTAAAAATGTTTGCTCTGTGCAAGACCTTTTAAAAAAGATGAAGAGATAAGCTATAGACTAGGAGAAAATATTTGCAAATCACATTAACAAAGGACTTGGACCGAGAATATATAAAGAACTCTCAAAACTCAATAGTAAAAAAAAAAGGTGGGGGAGAAAGAAAAGTCTAATCAGAAAATTGGCAAAAAACATGAACATTTTATTGAAGAGAATATACAGATGGCAAACAAACACATGAAAAGATATATAAAATCATTAGCCATTAGGAAAATGCAAATTAAAGCCACAATAGGATCTCATTAAACACCCATCAGACAGGCTAAAATTTAAAAAAATGGTACCATGACCAAATGATGGAGAAGATGAAAAGAAACTGGATTACCTGTTGGTTGCTCATAAGAGTGTAATATGGTACAGTCATTCTAGAAAACAGTTTGGCAGTTTGTTATGGTGCTACACATGTTCTTGCCGTATGGTCCAGCAATTGCATTCTTGGGCAGTTATCCCACAGGAATAAACATATTCACAGAAAAACCTGTACACAAATGTTCATAGCAGCTTTACATAATAGCCAAAAACTGGAAACAATCCAAATGTCCTTCAGGTAAGAACAGCTAAACAAACTGTGGTACATCCATACCATAGAATACTATTCAGCAATAAGAAGAGATGGATTGTTGATACACATTACAACTTGCATGGATCTCAAGGAAATATTATATGAAAAAAAACTAATTTCAAACGCTTATATTTGCATGATTCCATTTATATAGCATCTTTGAAATAACAAAATTATTGAGGTGGACAGCAGATGAGTGGTTGCCAGGGGTTATGGACTGGGGAAAGGGAGTATGGGTGAGGAGGAGCAGAAGGGATGAAGTGCGTAAGGCTATAAAAGGGTAGCACAAGGGATCCTTGGGTGATGGAATAGAGTTCTGTATCTTGACTATGGTGGTGGTTACATGGATCCACATTTGTAATGTAACTGCATAGACCTAAACACACACACAAAATGAGTACATACAGAACATGAAATCTAAGAAAGTTCTGTGATACTATAGTTACTTTTGGCGGGTGGGGGGGAGGTACAGGAAGCCTCTATTTTTTTTAAACACCTTTATAGAGATATAATTCACATACCATACAACTCATTAATTTAAAATATACAATTCAACAGATTTTGGTATATTTACAGGTATGTGTAATAATCACCACAATCAATTTCAAAACACTTTTATCACCACAGAAAAAAATCCTGTACCCTTAACTATCATCTCCTCATTCCCCACCACCCCACCCCACTCATAAGCACCCATTTACCTACTTTCTTTCTACAGATTTGCCTACTCTGGACACTTCATATCAATGGAATTATACAATGTGTAGTCTTTTGTGACTGGCTTCTTTCACTTAGCATATTTGCAAAGTTCATCCATGTGTAGCATATAGTAGTATACTTCTCCTTTTTATGGCTAAATAATATTGCACTGTATGGATATATGACAATTTTGATCATCCAGTCATTAGATGATTGACATTTGGGTTGTTTCCACCTTTTGCTATGCACATCCACACACAAGTTTTTCTGAGGACATATGCTTTGAATTTTCTTGAACATATATATCCAGCAATAGAATTGCTGGGTCACAGACCATGTTTTCTTTTCTAATTGAGGTACACAAAATAAAATGCACAAGTCTTAGCATACAGCTTGATGAATTGACATGTGTATGCACTCCTGCAACCATCACCCTGATCAAGACACCAGACTTTCTATTTTTTTCCCCCCCCTTCATCTGTTTTACCAATCCCCCAACTTCCTACCCCTATGGTAACCACTAGTCTACTCTCTGGTGCTTATGAGTCTATTTCAGTTTTGTTTGTTCATTTGTTTTCTGGTTCCACATGTAAGTGAAATCATACAGTACTCATTTTCTCTGACCTATTTCACTTAGCATAAGATCGTCCAGGTGTACTGATGTCGCAAATGGCAAGATCCCATTCCTTTTTATTGCTGAATAATATTCCATTGTGTATATGTACCACATCTTTTTAACCATTCACGTATTGATGGACATTTTGGTTCTTTCCATATTTTGGCTATTGTAAATAATGCTGTGATAAACATAGTAGTGCATTTATCTTTTTGGATTCATGATTTTGTTTTCTTCAAGTAAATTTCCAGAAGTGGAAGTACTGGATCATATGGTATTTCTTAGTTTTTTGAGAAGGCTGCATACTGCTTTGCATAGTGGCTGTGCCAATTTATAATTGCATCTGCAGTGTACAAGGGTTACCTTTTTCTAATTCTTTGAGGAATGCCCAGACTGTTTTTCAAAGGGAAATGTAACATGTACATTCCCACTAGCAGCATTTAATGGCTCCAGTTTCTCTACACCCTGACCTACACTTGTTATTATCTCACTTTTTAATTTTTCTGTATTATTTTTACCAGTTCCTGTGAATCTATGATTTCCAAAAATGATTCTATCTATCTTCTTAAAAGTTAAAACAAGCATAGCAAAAAGTAGTCATGATTTTGTTCCTTCCTCTCCTAAAATTATGCTCAAAAATTTTTTTCTTTAATGCTTTATTGCATTTTCCAGAACTTTCAAAACAGTATTAAAGGGTAACTTGTTCTGATCCCAATTTTTATAGATTTATCTGTCAGGAACACTTAACAGGTTTGGAGCACTCTATCATTTTAAGAAAGTACACTTATATTCCAGCATTTTAAAGCAATTTTTAAAAGGAATAGGTGAGTTTTATCAACACCTTAGTGGCTTTATATAAAATGATCATGATGCCATCTTTGCTTTTTCTGTTTTATTGAGATATAACTGACATATAACATTGTATAAGCTTAAGGTGTATAAAGTGATGATTTGATACATGTGTACATTGAGAAATGATCACTACAGTAAGGTTAACATATCTTTCACCTCACAATTACTATTTTTTTTTGTTATGAAGAGAACATTTAAGAGCTATTCTCCTAGCAACTTTCAAGTATATTATACACTGCTGTTAACTACAGTCACCATGCTGTACATTATATCCCCAAACTTATTCATCTTATGACTGAAAGCTTGTACTCTTTAAAAAACATCTCACTTACCCCATCCAAGCCCCTGGTAACCCCTCAATCTACTCTGTTTCTATGAGTTTGGCTTTTTAAAATTCTGCTTGTAAGATCACACATTATTTGTCTTTCTCTGGTTTATTTCACTTAGCATGGTGCCCTCCATCCTTAAGGTTCATCCATATTGTCACCAATGGCAGGAGTTCCTTCTTTTTTATGGCTAAATAATATTCTGTTGTATAAATCTATTAGTTTTCTGTATCCATCTGTCCACTGGACACAGATTATTTCTATATGCTGGCTATTATAAATAATGCTACATTGAACATGGGAGTACAGGTATCTCTTTTAAGATCATGACTTCATTTTCTTCAAATACATATACCCACAAGTGGAACATATGAGAGTTCTCGTTGGAACTTTTTGAAGAAACTCCACACTACTTCCATAATGGCTGTACCAATTTATATTTCTACCAACAGTACACAGGGTTCCCTTTTCTCTACATCCTCACCAGCATCTGTTATCTCCTTTTTTATAATAGCCATTTTAACATCTATGAGGTGACATATTGTGGTTTTAAGCACCTTCTCATGTATCTTTTGGTCATGTGAATACCCTCTTTGGAAGATGTCTATTCACATCCTTTCCCTATTTTTTAGATTAGATTATTTGGTTTTTTTTGCTATTGGACTGTAAGCATTGCTTATATATTTTGCATATTAACCCCTTACCAACTGCTTGCAAATGTTTTCTCCCTTTCTGAAGGTTGCCTTTTCCTTTTGTTGATTGTTTCTTCTGATGTGCACAAGCTTTTTAGTTTGATGCAATCCCACTTGTTTATTTTTGCTTTTGTTGCTTGTCCTTTTGACATATGCAAAAAATCATTGCAAACACCCATGTCAAGGAGTTTACTGCCTAGGTTTTCTTCTAGGAGTTTTATGGTTTTAGATCTTATGTTTAAGTCCTCAATCCATTTGGAGGTAATTTTTTTGAGTGGTGTAAGATGGCATCTAGTTTCATAGTTTTGCATGTGAAAGCCCAGTTTCCCCAACATCATTTATTGAAGAGACTATCCTTTCTCCACTGAGTATTAATGGCTCCTTTGTCAATATTTGTTGACCATCTATGTGTGGGTTTATTTTTAGGCTCTTGATTCTGTTTCTGTGTCTGTTTTTATTCCAGTACCATACATACTGTTTTGATTATTATAAGCTTTATAATATAATTTGAAATGAGGAAATGAGATGCATCCAGCTTGGTTGTGTCTCAAGACTGCTTTGGCTATTTGGTGTCTTTTTTGGTCCTGTAAGAATTTTAGGATTGCTCTATTTCTGTGAAAAATGCCATTGGAATCTTGATAAGTATTGTACTTAATCTTTGGGTAGTATGGACATCTTAATAATAGTTAACTCTTCCAATCCATGAACTTGGGAATCTTTTCATTTATTTGTTTCTTCTTCAATTTCTTACATCAGTGTCTTAAAGCTTTCAGTGTATAGATTTTTCACTCCCTTGGTTAAGATATTCCTAAGTATTTTATTCTTTTGATGCTATTATAAATGGAATTTTTTCTGTATTTCTTTTCTAGATAGTTCATTGAATATGATTCTATCTTATTTGACCCACTGATCTGATTTACTAGGTTCACTAATTCATAATATTGAATTATTCCTGAATTCTCACTTGTGCCACTTGTTGTAATAGGGCAAACTGTGGTCAAGTAGACTATTAAATAATTTTTAATAAACTGACAAAAAATAAAACTAAGGAAAACCACAATTTGAATACCTACGTATGTTATAGTCATTAGTATTGCCTACCTTCTTGATCCTGGCCTTTCCTCTGAGAGATGTAATTTTTTTTTTAAATTCTCAACAGTCTCCAATCTTCTGAAGCATGACGAACAAGTTCTTACATGGTGAACAAGTTCTTACATAGTGAATAAGTTCTTACATGGTGAACAGTGCAAGGGCAGTCGTATCACATAAACTTTCGGTTTTGATCACATATCATGAACTATAAACAATCAAGTCAGATACGATTATTCATTTGATTTCTATACTTGATTTATATGTGAATCCCACATTTCTCCCTTATTATTATTATTTTTTTAAATAAAATGCTGAAGTGGTAGGTAGATGCAAGATAAAGGTAGAAAACATAGTTTAGTGCTGTAAGAGAGCAAATGTAGATGATGAGGTCTGTGCCTATAGACTAAGTATTAATCCGAGCTAGACAAGGGCAACAAAACATCCACGGATGCAGAAGATTTCTCTCAAAACAGGGGTGGGTGAGGTTCTAAGCCTCACCTCTGTTGGTCTCCAATTTCTCACCTGATGGCCCCCCTGCGACTGTGCCTGTCTTAGGTTGTTCCTCCCTTGAGGAATCTTACCGTCTCTGGCTAACCAGTCATGAGAGATGTAATTTTTTAAAAATTGAAAAAGAAGGAAGGAAAGAAGGGAGGGAGGGAGGAACTTTCCAGTACTTTCCTATTTTGCCTTAAATACTTTGTAAAAAGTTTTCATTCAAGCAAATCTATGACCTTGCAATAACCAGGAGATGTGCTCCCCCTCTAATTACCCTACTAAATAACCATGGTCAGATTTTTCTCAGGCCATAAATTCTCTTTGAAGAACAAATTTCTTTTGCTTGCGAACTTGCTGTTCAATTTCTTTTCCTAATTATATGTAGTTTTCTGTGTGCTATGTATTTCCTAAATTTACTGACTTATATGAACATCACCGGAACTGACTCTGTGTGAAGTCTGATGGAATTAACAGCAAAAAACAAGAATACAAGAGATAAGTTTCATGCATGAAGGAACAGAAAAACAAGAAAACATGAAAACTGATGTCAATATCACTGGACATGAGGAAAATTTAGTTTTTGTCCTTATGTGGTATTGGAACTCATCTGTCACCTGTTGCCTTTCAGAATAGTAAATGAAAAGCAGTTTTTTCTTGTAAAACAAGCAGGTCGCACCATCTACTCACAGCAGGAGAGTGGCTAGGGGAGCTAGGATCACACAAACAGGCCAGTGCATTTCAAATAGGGTTACTCTGACTAAGGCAGCCTATCCCAGAGGTCAGGAACAAGGGCTTTGAAGTCAGAGACCTGAATTCAAGTCCTACCACCTTCAGTTACTAGCTTTGCGGCCACAGCTAAGTCATTTGTTCTTTCTGGGCCTCTTTTCTCATTTATAAGAAGATTATAGTAGTAGTTCTGCCACTGGGTTGATGATAGATTTGAATAAGCTATACCTGGCATATAATTACTTAGTAAATGTCACTGTTAATATTAATATTGGGAAATGGAATCATTATAACCTAAAAGGCATCAGCACCATTCAACAATTCACTGATAGTTTAATACTCATACTGAATAGGAATGACTCAACTTCTAAATTATTTTTCTTGAAAACGTGATTCAACTATGGTTTCATCATTTGCAAGGGCCCTGCATTTTCTGGTATAAAACTGAAAGCTGTTTGGTTGAAAGTAACTCATCAGTATGAAGCATATACCTTTCTGCAATATGGCATCTTTATTTCTGCCTCGGCCCAAATGAAGCAGCTTCTTCCAATGAGCAGTAGAGTCCAGAGAAGCATCTATTGCCCCCAGCATCCTAGAGGACAGTGTAACTTCTTTCTTTTTCAGTTCTCTTTAGCTGTGGGGAAACAACCCCTGAAACCACCTTGTCTCTGGCCTACTGACTTCAGTCCCTGGAAGCATCTGAAAAGCAGCTGGTAACACTCCCCTCTGCAACTCAAGAATCCTCACCATGTGATGGAGGCTTTCTCCAGGGCCAAAGGCAAGAGGCAGAATAAGCTGAAGGCGATGAAATCTTTTAGTTGAATGACTACAGTTGAGTATGTGAGGTCAGGATGCAGGAAGGGGGAAGGAAGGTAATGGGGAGGCCTTATCAGTCAACTTAAGAACATACCCATCAAGGGCTTCCCTCAACCTGCTCACAGGTTGAATTTCAAAGACCTGCTCTTTCCTTCTAGTAGGAAGGCAAACAATTTCTATGAAAAAAGATCTGAAGGCCAAAGAAAATCCTGACCATCTAAAAGTATACAAATTAAGTACCATATTTACCACATGAATTCTATTTGGTCTGCCCCGGTCAACAAGCTTTACTTAGCCTAGGGCACTCTTGATAATCTTATGGGAAATTCTCAGGGGAAAGTATAAATAAGTAAAAGGAAACATTCCTTCAGTGACTTTAAAGCAGCAACAGTGTACTTAGCCAATACATAGCTGCCTGGGGGCCTTTGAGCAGAGAGGCTCCCTCACCAGCCTCACAGCCCATAGGCTTCTTGTATGTCTCACAGCTTAACTCATCACCAGGGGCCAGATGCCGCATCTGCCAATGACAGGGGTCTAGGGAACAACTAAGCTTAATAGCAAACACTTCAACAGAAGACACGGCAGAGGCCAACGCCCTCTCCACCCTGCCCAACTCACCTTCACCAGGAAAAAGGACACACCATATGTCCGGAGTGACCGGGCAAGTTTCACATACTTGACCTTGGCTTCTATTTCACTCATCTCTCCACAGTTCTTATGCTCCTACAAAAGTGAGAGTAGCAAGGACCCGTTATTGCAACTCTGCAAGCAACTGTAACTTGATAGAGGTAGTTATTATACACAGTGCATATAGGGGCTATGAATGATCAGTAAGTGACTTTTGTGTTGGAGACCCCTCCACGACGTGTTCCCTCTGACCAAGAGTCAGAGCACACCGGAAGCTCTAATGCTTCATAACTAGGATCTGAGCCCAAACTCCCTAAAGATTTCACAACTATACGCAAGAAGTCATGCATGTGCAGCATGACAGGAACAGAGCCAATAACTGTAACCCAACTTTCAAAGGACTCCATGTCCCAAAAGGTTCATGATTAGCTTTGATTCAACACTTTTAAGAAAAATATTTTTCCTCAGGAGAGGTATCATTCTGACATTCATCCAAAACATGTACTTCTCCAAAGAGCAGGATATGTAAATGCCTATACATCATAGTGCTTGGGAACAACACTGAATAAAAAACATTATAGAAACATTATAAAAAACAAGAAGACTTTGATATTTTGGATTTACTAGAATGATTATTTCATGGCAAAGTTAATGATAGAGTTTTTCTTACAGGTTGTCTAGAATAGACAATTATGACTTTAAGAATAAACCTTTAAAAAGACACCAAAATGACCAAATTCTAATCTATAAAAGAACAAATCTCATGACAAAGAAGCTACTTGTAGCTTCTCCTCAGTGCATTTTAATGGCAAGTCACCTTGTTTCAATGCTACCAAGGCAGAGCCTTTGAATATGCACACTTTTCTAGAAGGGCTAAGTAACCTTTAGCAAGAAGGTACAGATTAAGATAACAAATACGCCCAAAGTAGAACTGTCAGCTTCTTTACTCGAGTCACTGATCATTTATTATATAAGCAGCGTACATGCACCCGGTATGAAAATCATGTGTGGAGGCACCTCTCATACTAGTACAGGACACCAGAGGGTGAGGAGAATAGTGAAGTTCTGTACATTGCCAATACCTGAAATATTCTCTTTTCAGCTCCTCTCTGCTTGATGTATTCTTTGGGCAGGAATTCCTTTAGACTGAGAGAAAGAATAAAAAGAAGTAATGCATTTATTGTTCTATGATGAGAAGGAGAGAAAAGGGGCCTTTGGTAAAAATTCATAGTTAAATCGCTAACTCTCCTGGTGTTTTAAGGTATAATTAATAACAGACTATCCCATCTGATAGTGTTCTTCAATCAGGCACAAATATAAAACCAGTCCAATCAAAAGGGTCAGGCTACCGTTGTTGAAGGATAAAGAATTTCCAGGATATATTATAAAACGACAAGGCAGAGGACACAGGAGTGTCATAGTATGCTACCATTTGTGATAAACAGAGAAAAATCTTTTTCATCTGCTATTGCTAATATGTATTTTTTAAAACAATACAAGGATAAATCTAGTACAAATAAAAATGATTATTTAGTGCCAGAAGGGAAAAACAGGGAGAAAGGAATAATGATGGAAACTAAGCCTCTATAGTCCTTGTTTTCACTTTAGAACCCTTAGTTTTCACTTTAGAACCCCATGAAATCACAAAGGGGAAAAACACAACCCTTAAAAGTTTACAGCAAACTGAAACAAATGAACAACAGTATATCAAGCTGACAGCGTAATTATAGGGAGAAAAATGATTTCAAGGAACTTTGAAAAACAGTCTTTTGACTATATATCCCTTGTAATACATACAAAAGAAAACGAACCATAGATTAGTAATTCAATATTAGTATTACTTTAAAACACCCTCCCTCCCCTTTCTATATATTCACAGAAATACACTCAATAAAATTAGACGATTACATTATGTTTAAGTAGGATGTTATATATAATAAGGATAAAGAAAATGAGTAATTATGTTTTTAGAAACCAAGATTGTTAGCATAAAATACATAAAAATATAAAATAAGAAAAGGTTCAATAAAGACCCTGCAATTTTTCATTTGAATTGGAAATTCATGGAAGTCTGATTCATTTGATTCATTTTTCTTTTTCTTAAAAACACTTTCTAAGGAAGCTAAGGACAAGGACAACCTGATAGCAATAAGCACCCCCAGTACTTGGAACAGGTGGCCCATCTTCAAATACCATTTCCCATGAAAAGGAATCAGGGTTCCTTGGAGAAATGACTGATTCTACTTCTGGGGCAGGAACTGTGTAAAATGTCCCTGAGGCTTCTTATGCCTGAGATCAAAGGAGCTATTAAAATGACACTGGACTGACATCAAGGGATAACCACTGGCCAAAATGGGATGGCTTTTAACACCTTATACAGAAGAAAAAACAGCAAACATGCCACCTAGCTTCCATTACTAAAATTCATGGCCATTCATGACTCACCTACTTCCTCACCCATATCCCCGTTCCCTGGACTACTTTCAAAGAAAACACTATATATCATGTAATTAATTTTATGTCATGGGGCCATTTGAGCAACAGAAAGAATGATGACCACAATGGGTAAGAGCACAGTTTTAAAATTCCATAAATATCCTTTAAAATAATCATTGATCACCTTAGGAGATAGCTAGAGCACCAACTCATACTAAAAACTGATAAAGGGAAACAAAGCTAATAAATGAAGAAGGAATAACAGAAGTCCAAAATCACCATTTACAGCTCTTAATGAAAACAAGCATGAGTGGCTGCTAAAATCAGGAAGTGACAAGTTAATGGGGAACTTTTTAAGAAATGGATCAGTCTTATCAAACCCACTGATCAATTTTCACATTAATAAAAGTGCTATATGCCTCCTCACTGATGCAACAAGGAGGTTACAGCACCACTGAGGAAGTGGTTTTGGCAACAAATAATAAGTAATACGTAATTGAATCAGAATTTAACTAAGACTCTAGATCTAAATATTCGTTTACAAAAAGAAAGATAGAAAAATGTGTCAAGTGACACCACCAGGATACAAATCCCAATGTGGGAAATTCTATAAACATAATTCAGGTTTCTGACAAATAAATGGCTTAATGGTGGAATTGGGAAAGAGGACACAGCAATAGACTAACAGATTTTTTTAAGAAACATAGTTACTACAAAGCTATAATAACAAAGAAGTTGCAGTATGAACATAATAGATGTGCAGATCAATGGAATAGAATTGCGAGTCCAGAAATTAACTTACTTTATAGTCAACTGATTTTCAACAACAATGCCAAGATGCTTCAATGGGAAAAGAACAGTCTTTTCAACAAATGGTGCCGAGACAACTGGATATTCACATGCAGAACAATAAAATTGGAACCCCTACCTCACAACAAAACGAAAAGTACACTCAAAATGGATCACAGACCTAAATGTAAGTGCTGAAAGTATAAAACTCTTAGAATCAAAAAGGAGGAGCAAATCTTTAAGACCTTGGGTTAGGCAAAGATTCATGATCCAACACTAAAAATGTACATGCAGCAAAAGAAGAAAATAAACTGGGCTATATAAAAATAAAAAAAATTTTAACTGTAAATGATACCATCAAGAAAATGAAGTGCAACCCACAGGAGAAAATATTTGCAAGTATCTGACCAGGGACTTGTATCCAGAACATACAAGAACTTTTACAACTTAACAATAAAAAGACAATCCAATTAAAAAATGGGCAGAATACCTGAATAGACATTTCTTTGAAGAAGATGTTTGGATGGTCAAAAGCACATGAAAATATGCTTAATACCATTAGTCATTAGGGAAATGCAAAGAAAAACCACAATATGATACCACTGCACTCCCACCAGCATGGCTACAATAAGGAAGATGGAAAATAACAAGTATTGATGAGGGTATGGAGAAATGGGAACCCTCAAACATTGCTGGCAGGAATGTAAAATGGTGCGGCTGCTGTGAAAAATAACTTGGAGTTCCTTAAAATATTAAACAGCTATTCTACTCCTAGGATATATCGGGAAAAATGAAAATATATATCCACACAAACATCGGAACATGAAGGTTCATAGTAGTATTTAGAGTAGCCAAAAGGTGGAAACAACTCAATGTATTTCAACTGATGGATGAACAAAATGTGGTTTATCCATATAATGGAATGTTATTCAACAATAAAAAAGAATTAAGTATGGTACATGCTACAACTTGGAAACACCGTGCTAAGTGATAGACACCCCTCACAACAGACCATCATTTACATGATTCCATTTATATGAAAAGTGCAGAGCAGGCAATCTGTACAGACAAGATTAGTGGTTGCAAAAGCTGGGATGGGAATGGGGAACTTGGGAGTGACTGCTAATGGACCAGGCTTATTTTGGGAGGATCAAAATTGTTCTAAAATTAGATTGTGGTAATGGTTGCACAATCTTGCAAATACACTAAAAAAACACTGAATTGTACACTTTAAATTGGTGAATTGTATGGTATGTGAACTATACCTCAATAAGGCTGTTCTTAAAAATATGTATATATAATTTGTAGACCTCATTATAAAATGCCACTTTTGAGACAATGGGGGCAGATTTAACATAGTCTGGGTATTAGAGGATGTTAAAGAATTATTGCGAGTTTTTTTGAGTGCTAGGATGGATCTGTAGTTATGTGGGTTTAAAAATTTAATTTTAATTTTTCAGGAAAATATGCTGAGGTACTGATAGATGAAATGATACGCTGTCTGGGATTTGCTTTAAAATATTCCAGCAAAAAAGTAGGGATGGGATGGAGCAGGGCCATGTTGTGGCTATATTAAAACTTGAATAATGATGTCTGGTTAATCTGCAAACTATTTCAATGGACAAAAGTTGTAAAGTACCTTTTCTGAATTTCAGGGATCTAGGTCTGAGAATTAGCAGGACATGCTGGCTTTATCAGAGACCCCAAGTTAGTAAGCAGGCAAGATCTAAGAAATATCTAAGCTGCAGCACCTTAGATATTATGACTGTCATTAAGCAACTTCATGGACAAAAATGTATGATTCAGAAAGAACTGAAATGCACCAAAGCTGAGTCACAGAGAGGTACAGTGACTTAGCTGAGGTCACAGGACTTGTCAGTACTGGAAGCCTCTGACCTCCCAGACCAAGAGTGGATTCCCCTGAACACACAGGCATTCCAGGCTTTCCCCGTGGGCACACTTAAAACAATAGCAAAAAGCATTATGACTAGGCCACTGCTCTGGGCCTCTGGAAAGTAGCTGCCATGCCTTCAGCAAAGAGACCTAGGTGAAGCTACCAGAACACCAGTGCCAACCCCCTAGAACAGTGACTGTCACTAGAAGACACCAGATGGCAGTATCCAGTGACCAGGCATGAGTAGAATATGTTGGGCATTTGTGGCAAGAAAGTTCTATGTGGCAATAAGCTGCCCTTGATTCACATTCTGGGAACTAACAGCCCCCTCCCGCACACCCGCCATTCTTCAGTAGGTACTGTAAACAACTTGCAGAAGCTTGCACTAGAGGTGTTCCCCTTAATGTTGCAAGGGTCGATCTGGGGGGAGTTGATTGTAAGGTATTTTAAAATACGAAGTGAGTGTGTGTATGCTGTGTGGTGTGTATTTTTCCCCAGTAAATCGGCGAAGTGCACGGTGTCGGAGTGAAGCTGGAAGGAGCTGGCAGCCTGTCATCCCTGCCTGCCAGCCGGCTGTGCAGCAGTTCCAGCTCAGTTGTTGTTTTGATTACCTAACTCAAGTCTGGAAGGCGCCTAAGCATCTGGGTTATGCACACAAGTGAAATCTGTCAGTATTTGAGAAAATGGGTCAGATTGTCAAGCTTGATTGAAATTTTTCTCCTAATTACACAAGTTCTGGCCAAGCAAAGTCCCTGCCACTGCCTCCTTAAATATCCCACCTTAGAATGTCAGCAGTCTGAAAAGCAAGCATTTAGACCTGACTTCTCCTCCAAACCTTACTGCCAGTGTTAGAAGTACCACCTTTTCTAAGGACAATAACAGATCCTCTACATCACTTAGATAGCAGGCGAGTCAAAGCTCTTTTTGCATTCCAAGATGCATGGGACCCTGAAAGTTTGCAGCCGACAGACTCTTCTCTCATGAGCCCCATTTCTGCTCTGGCCAAGCTACTGAATGCTTCCTTAAGTATTTACAAAAAGTTACTAAATTAGATAGAGGTGAGAAGAGTAAAAAATCCTGAGAAGAAAAATCATAAATATCTAAAAATAGTCTGTCTTCAAATTTTTTCACTATTGTCTTTAAATTCTCTCCCAAATGACATGGTTCATACAAAAAAAGACCATCTAGAACCCCAAGCCGGGGACCCACACAAACAAACAACTTGGTTCTATGTTGAATGATTTGCAAATGAATGTGTAAGTTGAAAATTTAAATACAGGGTTTCAGAGAGGTAGACATCATAGATTCTGTACTTTCAATGACTTTCTACATTATTCAACCAACAGTCTAAACCCTGTTGATAGAGGATCTCCACTATTAATAGCTACCATTTATTGAAAATCAAACACTATTTCAGTTACTTTACATGCATAGACTAATTAAATTCTGACAAAAGCTCTTGGAAGAAATATCCCATTTTATATATGGAACATGAGGCTCAGTGACATTAAAGAAGTTGCCCTCAATCACAACTAAACCTCTGTGGGCTCCAGAGACCTGTGCTTAGCCAGTCACTCAATACCCGGAGCTAAGTTACCTTTCAGTCAAAAGACAACAGGTAATCGGTCTTTCAGAACCTTCAGAAAGAGAAAGGATAAAATAACAGAAACACCCAAAGAGATAATGGTAATAATGACCACAGCAGTGGCAAACAACTTTTTAGAAATGCCTAGAAGCCACTGAGTAAGGGGAGGGGAATCTAATACACACATTTAGGGAAACAAGGTCTAGATTCAAATCCAGGTGCTCACTAACACCTCATTTTCTTACAGAAAACTTAAGCTGCTTCTCTAATTCCAAAAAAAAGGCATTCTATGGTCTGGCAATAAACATCCAAGTACCTGGGAGGCAGCTGGGACTGGGGGAAGGTTACCTGGTTGTCAACCTGTCCCTGAGCTGCCACCAAGCCGTTGTGTGACCACCAGCACATCACCACCTCTCTGAGCTGGTTTCATCATCTCAGAAGTAGTTAGGATTCCTACCTAGGAGTGTTGCTGCTCATATGAATTTAAAACAGTGGATATCCCCTCATTCTTGAGGGGTGAGGGCATCAGTATGAACACACAAACAAAACAGTGATGTGCCTCCCCAGCACAGGGTGGAGGAAGGCAGGGAGGGAAGGTAGAGATGTGCAGCAGGGACAGTGTCCCCCAAAGGGCCTGGAACACCCTGAGTCCAGCCTTTATGTTACATTAGCAAATGACTAACAATAACAGCTCAAATTTGGCCCCATGTTAGGCTCTGAACGTGTGGTCCCAGGACCCACAGCATTGGTATAGGTGGGAACGTATTAGGAAGGCCGCTTTTTAGGCTTCACCCCAACCTGCTGAGTGAGAGGCTCTGGAGATGATGTACAGCAGTGTGTGTTCCAACAAGCCCTCTAGATGATTCTGATGTACACTAAAGTTGGAGGACCCCTGGCACAAAGGGATAAAGGCTCACATGATAGAATCAGATACACTTGGATTTGAATCCAGCCTCAAAGAGGAACATGTCTGTGTGACTCAAAGTACTGGTTAAGTCCTGGGTAAATGAGGTGCCAACAAAGGTGGCAGGAAGCACCGACTGAGCTGGGAAATGATGAGGGTGGAAGTAGAGGGTGAAGACGGTATATGGGAGGAGCATGGGAAATGGCTTGAGGACCTATCTCAGCCACCTAGAAGTTTTCTTGGACCAATCCTGCTGCCCTTCAGTGTAAAGATGGGAACTGGCCCTGAGGCTCACAGGCAGCTGAGGGCTGGATCAGTTCAGAGGTTCCTGGTTTGAAAGTTCTGGAGGCTGAATGTAGTTAGGAAGGTAGGCAGCAACCTCAGGAGACTGCTGCTAGGAGGTAGCAGTGAAGGCATCACTCAATGGTCATTACCTCCCATGATTGAGAGGCCAGCCTCGAGGCTGTCCACTTAGAGGCAAACAATAAAGAAACTATTGGGTGGGTGGGTAGTGGTGAGAACAGGCAGTAAGACAGAGCTGGTGAAAAACAGAAGCTGAAATGCCTGCCTGCTTCATTGTTAATTTGAAAACAGAATCTACACCCAATTTATTCTGACTAAAGCATACAGAAGACCAACTCCAAAGGAGGAATGTGTATTTGAACAGGTGCCAAAAGGAAAGCTGACTTAAGACCTCCTACTGTGTCAAAAGCATTGCTTCCTGACAGAAGAATTATCTTGCGTTTGTGGGTAAAAATTTCCAAGTCCATTCTAAAATTTCCCTCAACAGAGGATCACACCCTGGGTTGTTCTCAGTAAAATACTCCCAAGGAATGCACAGAAAGAATGAGGGGCCTGCAGTGATCAAGGATGAGCCCGGACTCCTCAGCCTGCTACCTGCCTGCCTGCCTGCTCCCACCCATTGCTTCCTGTGGCAGAGGCATGGGGCTTTTTTGACCTCCGACACCTATTAATTTTGCCTTTGCCACATATAATAAATCCAACCTCAGTCAATACAAACTTTTATCACCTCACCTGGAGACTTTTGCAAATGTCTTGTTAAAAAAGAAAGTTAATTTGAAATATACAGAAAAGTATATATCTCATAATTTATATTTCTCACCAAGGATAAATATAGAACAACATGTTGTCATATTTGCTTTATGATTGCTACCTCTTTGTCTCTTTTAAAGAAATAGAGGTTATAGAATTAGCTGAATTCCCATACCATTCTGCTTTCTCTCACTAATGTTAGTCACTTCCTTGAAGTTAATTTTCATGCATATTTTATTATGTTCCTACATCTTCTTGTATCTATAAACAATACATTCTGTTTCTCTTGGCATGCATTTTTAAATTCAACAGATTCGTATTCTGAAATGTCTTGTTTCCTCTCTAAAGCACTTTGGTGTTTTCATACATTTAAATTTGTGCCCATCTGATAAACACAAAATGCTGTATCCTTATTGATTTTGCATTTTGGATTACTTACAAGGCTGATTATTTTTCCATGTCTTTATAAGTCAGTTGAATTTCCTCTTCTCTAAAGTGCTTATTGGTATCCTGGGTGATCTTTTTCTTAGAAGATTTTTTTTTCTCCTTTTTAATTTTTTTCCGGATGGTAATTTGTTCTTGGTGGTATGCATTGCAAATGTGCAAATTTTTACTTCCAGTTTGGGGCTTCACTCTTAATTTGGTAATATCTGTTGCCTAATATTTTAATTTTCATAAAGGTAGATTTACCAACCTTTAGCACTCTTATCACCCTACATAGAGTGCTTTAATTACTACAGTTTGGTAGGAAATTGAGATAGTTGTGTGAGTCCTCCATGGATCTTCAGTTCACCTTGGTTGTTCTTGAGTCTCGACTAATCCATTGAATGTCAACAGTTTTAAGATACCCAAATTAATTTTAAGATTAGTTTTCCTTATTGCTTACTAAGTAGGATTTTGATGCATATTCCAGAACTGAACTGAACTTGTAAGTTTGGATAGTTGCTTTTATGACATTAAAAGTCTTTGTAGATATTAACACAGCAAATCACTCCATTTATTCAGATCTTCTTTTATACTCTTTAATGAGCATCATATTATTTGGTTAGATCTCAGAGATTTTTGCAAGTTCCATTCGTAGGTAAATTGATTTTTGTTACATTTTGTTATGAAAAATCTTAAACACACAGAATATTCAAAGAATCATACAGTGAATACTCTATATCCATTACCTAGAGCTGCCTTCAATTTTACCACATGTACTTAAGGTCTAAAGTTTGTGAGGACATTGAATCTTCTTGATACAATAAGGTCCACAGAAGGCTTTGACTATGATCACTGTTTAAAGTCCTCCACCATGTTTTTAAGGGCCTTGAAGGTAGTCATTATTGTAAGAGTTTTTGTTGTTGCTGTTTTAAAAGCTAATTCTTCTTTAGATTTTCCTTCTGTTTTGCCAAGTTCTTTGGTCAGCCTTGCTTCTTGCACCATCCTCCTGCCACCTTTTTAGAAATAACTCACAGTAGCCCCCATATAGTCTGCACTTCAACCTTTTCAAATCCTAAATAGACTATTCTGCATTCAAAACATAGTTAAAGATTAGACCTTGTTGAAATCAGAGCCACGTTTTGGCTTGCCATAACAACAATTTCATATGTTTATTTGCCAAATAGACTACAGTCTCAAAAGCAGCAAAGAATTAGTATATAATATCTCCTTTATTTTTCCCTATATTTGGCACAAGAGAATACACATTAACACATCCTCAATGAATTAAATAACACCGTCTAGCATGCTTTCTGCAAGCATTTTCAGAATATAGAAAGGGCAAAAATATACATATGATCATTGGATTGGATTGTCTATACTTCATGATCTATTAAAATGTCCTTTTCTTGGACTCCTGTCATGTAGAGAAAGCATATCAGACCAGATTTGGGAGGATTGGCTTGGTTTTCTGGTTTCTAGCTCTCCCTGGTCCTGTGCCTCGCTTCTGTCTCCATCTCTCATGCACCTACTTTCCCCATATAAGAGAACATATGGGGGACATTAAATATAATCCTTTACCCCCCAGAAACTGAAAATATTTTATAGTCTTCGATTTTTATTATTCTAAATTTATTATTTCTGAGTCCAGAAATCATTAAAGGTCTAAAAAGGTGGAAAAAAATCTCATCAAGAGGTCCACAGTCTGCTTTGAGGACCTCTGTTAAACACGTTTTCAAAAAATTAAATGAAATGGACTACTTAGACATACCTCTATGCATCTCATCCAGAAGCAATGTGGCTGAAATCTCTGCCTGATTGTATCTTCATCCCGGCTCTGTGCTAAGTCCAACCTTCTCACTATTTTTTTTTAAACTCTGAATAGCTCAAGCAGATAGTACATATGAAAAGCTTGATGGGGAACATAGAACGGCTGGCAAACACAGCCCAACCTGTCACTGGGGACAGTCCAGGCATATTATCCCTAAACAGGCTCCAGCTATCCAACATGCCCTCAGGGAAACAGACGTCACTGTTTTATTTTAATTAAGAGGAGATGACCATCCTCAGGAAGTTTACCTATACAGTATGTGCAATAATGTACACAATTAAACAACTACATTAAATGAAAATGCTTCATTACCTAGACTAGATTTGGTCTAATGAAAAAGTAAATCAAATTCATAAGGAAAAATAATTGCCACCAGGCATAAGCTTGTTTTAATTTGGAATCTGAGTATGGATACACATACACTAGAGGCATGAGCTTCGTATTACAATCTCAGAAATAAGAAAGCTGACCAAGTACGACTACTTAACCTTGGCTACCTCAGATTATTAAGAAAAGGATGCCTTGCTGCAGGACAGGTCTGCAGCATTCACTAGGCCCGTACATTGCAGGAGGTGCTCTGATAGTGTGTTACCTGCACACGAGCAGTCAGCGGTACAACATTCACTGTGGTGTAGTTAGCATCACCAGTGACACTAGGAGAGACACCTAAAGACATTTGAGCCACATTTTTAAGTGCTTTCCTAATTTCGCTGCATATTGGGAGATCAGTGAAAGGGGCAACTTTGCTCGGAAGGTAAGGGCAAATCATAGGGTCCAGTGAGAGACGTCAGAAGCTCCCTGCAGAAAAACTGTGTAACTGTATGAAACACTTCTCCCCTCGGTGCTGTTGCTTCCACATCTGTTGCATTAAGGAAACTGCTTCCTCCGTTCACAAGAGGACCCTGAGAATTAGCTGTCCCAAAGGTCTAGAGAAAAGGCATTGATGAAATGGCCAAAGTAGCATCATCATTTTAGCCAATGCATGGCTACAGTCACATCACCTCATTGGGGCCACGGGACTTGAGGAGAAGCTATCAAAGCCTCAAAATAGGTAAGCATTTAAAAACCTTTGATTCATAAATCTTCTCTCTAATTTCTCCTTTTCTACAGTAATTTAAAGAAACAGAAACAAAGTATTTTGGTTCCTCCAGGGCCTAATTGGTTCTTGGTGTTTATCAGTTTCCTTGGCCACAATCCACAGGATTATGCCACCAAGTGTACCTGAGGGACCAACTGTGAGGTTAGAGTGTGGGAATGGGACAGGACTAAAACATCATGTGCCCATGGTCTTCCGTAAGGTGCCTGGGGTGTCACAGAGCAGAGAGAAGGGCAAGCTTCCCATGGCTCCTGCAGAAGGGAAGCCAGACTGGGTATAAATGGGCCCTGACGAACACTGGGCCATACGGTGAGTTTGGAGAATATAGAACAAAATAAGTGACAGGACCTGTTCAGAGCCATTTTCAGACACAAGCTCACCACAGGACATATTATAAGACGAAGTATCACTTGGGAAAGGCTCCCTGGGAATCACTGACTGAAGGGTAGAGTTCTTTCCTAACAACTCAGTTCAGACTAAGGAGCATGTGGGCCGCGCATTCTCTGCCATCAGGAGAGAAGTTACATTTTCTTCTTATTCTGCTCCAGGTTTCCATCAAAGCAAAAGAGGGGGCAGAGGCCAAATAAGTATTTACATTATCCTCTCCCCTCGGTACACTTGGACACTATGCACTGGTTGATCTACTCAGCACACCTCATGCCGGGGAGTTCTACAGAGAAGCTAACGCCCACCCACCCTGTCGTAGTTCATGTCCGGTCCCCACTTCTAGTCTCTCCAAGCTCACCCTGGGGTAACAGCATGATACTGATCATGTCAAGACTCTCTGGAGTGATTTTTTTTTTTGGCTCAGCAAAATGTTTCACCTGTCCCAAGAGGAAGCAGATGAGAGACAGAAAAGGTGGGGTTTGGGGCAGATGAAGAAAAGGAACAATACCAGAAGAAGAAATGCACAGAAGCCTTGGAGAGGCCCAGATCAAAACAGAGGAAAGAGTGCTTCACACAGCCAGCCGCGTACAGACGGAGGCTGCTGGAAGCCCAATCCTGGAGCCCATGTTCTGTGGGGCACTGACGCATCTGTAGGGCTCGCTTTCTCTTGAATCTCTGAGTACTGAGCCAGAAAACATACCCGCATCATTTTAGACAAGAGAACTGAGGACTAGATGGGTGAAAGGGTGGACCAAGTATTCATGTGACATCACACTCTCAGAGCAATGAAGAATGCATAAGGTTGTAATAAAGAATGTGAAGCTCTCTCTTCTACACTCTGTTCTTCTCATAGAGGACTCTTAAAAAGAAATGAAAGGTGACAAAATTTGGCTCAAGATGAAGAAGGGATGTTGTAATGGGCAGAGGTTTCAGAAGATGGAGGAAGTGAGGCCCTCCAGAGACACTCTAGGACAGGGGATGTGATAGCGAGGCCGGGTGCTGCAGGCTCTGGTCTAGAGCAAATCGCACACTGCCTCAGCTTGGAGCAGAGAACCTTCACAGTCCTGCCGACACTGAATTTCCAATGCCTCTTGCTTTCCCCAAGCTCCACAAATTTGATCATACACTCAATTGAGCTAACAATCTCACAACTGATTGAAACTAGGGTGGGTGTTTTGCAGAGCTAGCTCAAAAATAAACAGTGAAAATAAGAGGAGAAAAGAGAAAAACAAAAGGTCATTTACTCTAAGAATCCTGGTTTGTGTTTATGCTCCACATGAGGTCCAAATTGTATCTGGGCTTGAAATCCACCAAATTCACAAGCTTTCTCAAAGGAGACGGGGTGGGAACCATTCAGGATATCGTCCCGAGCCTGAAACACAAGAAGGAAAAAGCATCATGAGCTTGGAGAAGTGATGTGTCCTCTCCACTGACATTCCTGCGCCTGAGTGGAGCAAGCGGAAGTACGGCAGGCAGCCCACAGGGACACAGTACACCGCACATGATGGTGGCGCAGTAGGATGAAGGCAAAAAGAAAATAAGTCTTTGCCCCAAATTGCCTGTATGGAAAGTGTCATCAGTGTCCAGTGTATTTAAACTAAAGCTTGAATATAATCTAGTAAAGTAGAAGTGGTGATGAAAAATAAAGGGGCAAAGGGAAATCCCTGCAAAATGACAAGGTTCAAAGAGAAGGAAACAGAAATAGACTTTTTATGCTAAATCTTATAGCTAACAAAAATTATCTAGAGGTGACATCAACCCAACAACCATCCCCAGATAAAGACCAGTGTAGTATAAGGGGGAAGGGAGGAAAGAGGGACAGAGACAAACAGGAACTCAATACAGCAGACATTTAGGGGATATGATAAGCAAATGCACAGTCCCAGAACCAGGAACTAACTATGTCCAAAGACCATCTCGTAGCTCTTGACCCATCACTGTTGTTGCTATTTATTCCTTTTCTTCCTGTCTTTTCCTTTCTCTAGTTAAATGACTCCCAGACCACTCTTTGAATGGATACTCTAAGCTACAGCCTTATGCTTTAAACTAACAAGCACTTCTTAGTCCGGCTCTCTCCGGTCCTTCTGGCCTTCTAGCCTCTTTCTGCCCAGCCTGCTTCATGTCACTTACTTCATGCCTCCACTAACTCAGGTCAGTAAGCTTTTCTGTAAAAGGCCAGGAAGCAAACACATTAGACCTTATTGGCCATATACTCTCTGTCACAACTATTGAATTCTGCCACTGGAACACAACAGGAGCCACAGATAGTATGTAAACAATTAAGTGATGTATAGGGGGATTTACCAACATGTGATATGTAAATGATGAACAATGAATTGTGTTCCAATAAAACTTTATTTACAAACCCAGGTGACACCATGTCTGCATTTTGCTGACCCCCACATTATTTTATGGGTTGTTAAGTAGATAAATGTTGAGAGGAATGGGAAGAAGAGTAGAAAAGAATGAAAGAAGTGAGAGAGTGAGAAAGAGAGATGTTTTTCTTTAGTCAGAAGAAAACTTGGGGATTATCTGGTGCAAAGCCCACATCTCAGAGTGGGAAACTACAACTCAGGTGAATTAAATGATTTGTCTGAGTTTCAACAGTTAGTTGATGGTAAAGACATAAAAGGTTTTTAAGAGAATATCCTTCAGTTAATGTGATGTGATGTACTGATTTTCTGACCAATATTTGCTTGTTTTCTAAGATGCTAGCTAAGAAAGTTTTAGTGCATTTGAAGTAGAGAGCCAGTTAAGTGCTTCAAATCCAGGCAGAGAGAGGCAGTACCAGCCACCACTTCCCAATCTGAGAGGCCCAAGAAAAGACCTCCTCAGGATGGCCAGCAGCACATGCCCAACATCAATCCGCACCCCAACAGAAGAGGTATGAGGAGCCATGAGCAGTGCTCCCTGGAAACTGCACGCCGCAGACCTGCAGTCAGAGCCAAGCTCCTGCTCACCACAGGCCTCAGCCAGGAGCTTCCTGGAACCTCACCCACCTCTGCGTCTGCGCATTAAACTGTACCTGCACATAAAGCAAGTTCAGCTGCACAGGGTCCCTCGAGTCCACATTCTGATCAGAGTAAAAGAACTTGCGTCTTAGCAGTAACGTTTCATGTTCATCTACTCCTTGTTCTCTGAAGGTTCGGCTGTGATCCAGCCAATTTACTGCAACACAAGACAAATGAAAGAAGTTGTTTATTTCTTCTCTCAGTTTAAGGGGACTTATCAAAATAGCAGTGTGATACAGATGCATATTTCTGTGATGCTGACATTCAGTTATGGCTACTTCTTAGATTGCAACTGTGCTTTTTAACTTGGCAAATTAATCCCACATTTACCATCGTGTACCATCCACATACTACACATGGTGGTGGTGGTGGTGGTGGGGCAATAGATAAGAAGATCAGTGCTTTATGCCAAGACAACCAAGTTAGCATTTTCCTTTAAGTCAAAAGCAGATAGATACTTCAGTCTCATCAGGTGCAATTATTTATAAACTCTGAGCATGAGTTAACTGATTCTAAGCACAAAAGACAAAAAAAAAAAAAATGAAAGTACTGGCAGGAGGGGAGAACAGGACACTAAGATGCAGAGGATGGTGAGACCCTGCCCATGGCCCAGCTTGAATCTCACTTACAAAATGCTCACCTGGTATCAGAGTGCACAGGAGTGGATCACCCTGACACTTTCCACATCTCTCATTCCTACACTCCTCCCTGAGTTAACACATACAGTGCAAGAATCTATCACAAGCCTCACTAGATTATAAGCATCTTTAGCAGGGGCAATGTCAGATTGCCCTCATCTCCCACAGTATCTCAGAGAGTATCATGCACATTATAAAAATCCTAAGGATTTGTCTACTAAAGTTTCACTTGGAAAGAAGTATGCAACGGGAAATCAAATGGGGCAGAAAAAAAAAACTGGAGAAAGGGTCAGTGGAAATGCAAGCCCCACCGCATTTCAATAAGCATGACGACCATGACATCTTTCCAGCGCAGCAGCAAGAAAAGAGGAAGACAGAGGCTGGGAAGGTCCACGTAAATCCTGCACGAAGTAAGACCACCTGGGAGGTGGGGTGTCAGGTGGCCAGGTGCACGAGGAACAGGCTCTGGGGACAAATGGAGTGTACATCCTGGCTTTTCTAAATACTAATTGTGTGGCCAAAGGAAAGGACTTTCTCATGAGAGAATTATATTACCATCTTGTAACCCCCTAAGGAAATAATGGATCTAAGCAATGGTCATCAATGGCTGCTAACATCACAAAAAAGGAGACAGCCAGATTTAACTTCCTGATGCAAGTACTCAGTACCACATAAGGAATCTTTATTTTAAAAGCATACATACACACAAGTCTGATGAGGCTTTCAAATTAAAAGGGACAGAAGAACGTGTTAGGTGACATCACAGGAATGCAAATCAATAAAATCCAGACTGTAGAAAACAACATACAAATAACAACTGGTTTCTTTCCCCAAAATATTCCAAGGAAAAACAATACATGGAGGAAAAGCCTTTAGATTAAAAGAGTTGAACAATCTATCATCCAGCCTTCTTTGGTCCCTAGTCCAAATAAACTGTTTAAGAAAGGTCTTGTCGAAGACAGTGGAGAAAATGTGACATGATTTGTATATTTGGTATTAAGAGATTACTTCTTTTTATATGAAATGGTATTATAGTCACTTTATTATTTTTCTCAAAAATCTTCATCTTTTAGTGGCAATGACTAAAATATTTACAGATGTAATGACTAAAGAAAATATCCCTGTCCCGGGTCACATAGATGATGGAAGGGAGTGAAGCTTAGCCAAGCCATGTGCCTGTATCACACTTCCCTCTCAGACACTCACAGTCATCATCCGTGTGAAGCTTGGCCTTCAACTTCTCCATTTTCCTTTCATCTCGTAACAGTGTCCTGTCTTTTTTTAGCGTGCCTGTCCCTTCCTCTTTCTTTTCTTCAATTGTTTCTTGGATTAAAGAATATTCTTCATAGTTTGTTATTCCTAAAAATATAAATTAGATCATAATCATCGGGTATCACATGCCTTTCAGCCTGGGGCCTCTAGCGCTCCAGGAAGTCCCCTGTGGCAAAGGAGAGAGAGAAGCCTTACCAAGGTGAGGGTGGGGTGCCACCCTCAGGGCACCCATCATATAATTGGCCAAAAGGAAGAATTTTCAGCTAGTTAAGTCACATTCGCAATGTCATGTTCAATTCTGTAGATTTTTGAAAAGCAAGTACAAAGTAGAGATCATGCAGAACAAGACAAGACAAACAAGGAGTGGCTGAACAAATGGGCTTCCTTTGTCTGAAGGGAAAACTATGACAGGCCAGGCTACTTTCCTCAAATATTCGCAAGACTTCACATAGGAGACAGACCTGCTGCCTGAGGAGATTAACACACTGCCAGAGGAAGAGCTGTGTGACAATCGTGTTCAAGGAGACGCTGCATGCCTGCCATGCCTGCACAGAATCCCAGAAATGGGTGGAGACCGAATTAAATTATTTCAGACACATTGTTTTCAACTTGAGAATTCCTTTTGTTTTTGAAATGGAAATAAAAGCTCTCAATTTTGACTCAGTGAGAAATTCAAGTATTTACAATACCAGCTCATGGGCTTGCGTATTGGGAGAATGATCACACTCTCTTGGGACTGGGCAAAAATCGTGTGCCAGAACACATTCAAGACTGCCCAGACACCGAACAGAGGTGACACAAACCAGAACCCGGGCATGCGAACACTCACCTATCCTGCTGCAAATAGTAACCAGGAGTTCCCCCACGGTCTTCGAGTCGTCCACCATCACTGTCTTCACAGATCCATCCAGCATCCGGATTTTCTGAGGTCTCTGTTTCTTTTTGTATTCCAAAATATCCTAGAGCAAAACCACATAACCTTTTCACACTGTGTGGAAACTAAATTTGAACAATTTTCTTTAAAAAATGAATTTTCCCTGGCACACTCTGATTTTTCTCCTTCAGGGTTTTTATGAGATTTTTCTGCTAATACAGAAACCCCAGTGTTTAATAATTGCTCTTATAAGGATTTTTTAAAAATCTGATAGTCAAATTGGACACAAAGAAGTAGTATTTATAGCTCATAATTATTGAAACCTAACCTCTGTAAAGATAAAGTAACATATGTCCTCCTGAAAGGCTAGGAATCATATATCTATCTAATGAGGTTTAGAGAGGAAAATTCCTACTTACTTCTGAAAAAAAAATATATATATATATGTATATGTGAATATCTATATATAGTCATGAAGAACATAAATAATACTCCATAATTCTTCATAGGAGCAGTTTATCACAGTAGAAGTGATTTTCACAGTAATGGTATGGCCAAACAGGGGTAAGAAATTGGGAGTTATTTTTGAATGATAATTTTTTTTTGCTACACATAACAATAGAGTTGGAAAGAAAAAAATTAATTGGCACCATCTACTTCACTCTTGCTCTATGAAATATTAAACAAATTCATAAGTGCATTCCATATACTAAACCCAGTATCTCAGGGTTAGGCTGAACAGAGCATATAACACTTTTTTATTCATTATCTCTCTCCATTTCCATAACAACCATTTTTTGTTGTTACTGAGTTATTAAACATATCTAAAACAGTCTTTCTTTTACAAAAAAGGAACACTGATTAATATTGAATGTCCTCCTACCTTTAGGATTATTTGTTTTCTCTCTAATCTTTCCTTACTTTCTATCGGCTATCGCCAGGACACTTTCTACATACATGCAGAAAGATGCTGTATCTCAATTTCCTAACTACAAAGGCCAACAGTGGCACACAGAAAGAACTTAAAATACTAACCATACTACTTAATTACCCTGTGGAGTTTCAAGAATTTGGACGGCTGGTATTTTTTATCACAATCACGATCTGGACAAAGTACATTACATCGAAACTATTAAAAGATGCCCTTGAATCAAAATAGATGGTCTGGTCTCTCCTTTTCTTTGAAGCATTATAATGCTGGCTCCTATGGAAGGCCCAGGGACAAAGGGACAAAAAAGCAAAAGCAGACGGGCAGCATACCCCATTTCGCAACATGTAGTAATCCAGTGTTCTGCCTGCTTCCAGCCAAATTCCTTTCCTCGGGTCTTCATCCGAGAGAAATAGCCCATAGTCAGAAGCTGGACGATAAGTAGAAGGAAAAATAAAAGACAAAGTGATTCCGAGGCCATCACTGACTCCCAAGCCCTGAGTCTGTTAGCTTGGCCAGGATGTGGGTGTTCTCCTTTGTCAGAGACATGTTTTGTTTTAAGAACACGGGCAGCCACTGGGACTAATTGCTGGGCTGCAAAATACCCCAGATAAGACTCGGATTTCTTAAAATCAGTGGGCAGTAGTTGTGTCTAAAATGTAGGGAGAAGGAAGAACAAAGCAGTCCAAATGTCTTTCTAACTGAATTGGGCTTTGTTCCCTATCACGTGCTATAAAACCCAGGCCAAGAGCCCATAAAGAGTGACAAGATAGCCATGGAGAAATGGAGGAAGTGATCACTTAAGCCCACAGCCACTCAGGCAGAGAGGGACTGACAGAGCCTGCACACTTGGAATAATCCTGCCAGCATCTCAGCACAGCATTCTGAAAGAGAGGTGAGAGGACTTCCCTGGAGATGAAGACCCTGCTCCCCACACCACCAAATTATGAATAAAGTTGGAAAACTAAACCCTGTGTTCTCCATAGAAATCCCCCAGTCTGACCCAGGAAGTCCAAGAGGGTCATGGCAGGAGGAAAGAAGTATCATCTCCTGTGCAAAGACTCCTCTCTTCCTAAGAGTGACTCAAGGAGACCTTAGAGACCTAGGGGAGGGTCAGAGCTCCAGGTGTTTCTCAGGAAAAAATTCAAGATCTGTAAAGGTTTATATCTTCACCACAGCTATATAGCAATCTGACCCAAAGAAATGTTTAAAAGTCTGAGAGAAAATCAGTAACAAAAGTAAAAGCACCAGAAATGATTAGACAGATTTTGGAATAAGGCTGGGGATGTGGGCATATTTTATTTTGGGTAATCTAGAAATAACAGAGTGCTTTGAATAATATAAATAGCATTCTTAGAACAAACAGTTAGCAGTTTTGTGAGTAATAGGTCTTTTTAAGAAGACCCATGCCAACCTATAATTGTCTTCGAATGTTTAATTTTTCTGTTTCCAATTTTTAAGATAAGTTTAACCCCATTTTCACACTAAAAGCTTATTAATTTAGGAATAATCCTAATTTCTCAAGTTTCAGTGAAACACTAAATAAAAGAAGGAAATGTAGGAAGAAGACAAAGGGAAATGGAAAATAAAATTTTATGAATGGCTTTTGTTTAAACGCAGATTAACGGTGTTCTGTGGTTTATCCAAACATTATACAAAACATATCATGAATTTTTTTTAAGGTTAGGGAGAAAGTCTATAAAGTCTTTTCAAAGTACTTGAAATACAAGGTTTGTCCAGGGTCCTGATGGCAGTTCCAGATTTCTTCAGGCTGCTAGAGTAGAAAGTTTTCATGCTGTTGGAGCTCAGGACATACAAAGCAATAATTGTCAGGGCAGCTTCATTCGTACTTTATAGGAAAAATGAAATATCAAAAAATGACTTGTAAACTGCAGGGCATGATGCTGACATATGGAGGGGTCATGACAGAGGACGTGATGATGATGAGAACTCAATGGAAGTTGTGGTCATTGTTACCAAAAACCTTACACAGGAGGCAATTAGTGTCTAGGCTAAGAAAATACTGCCTTTGAAACACACACACTAGCGGGCTTGTGTACCAACCACTCAGAGCCTCCTTTAGCTACTAAAGAAAGAACCTACAAACTATTTCAAGAAGCCAGCAAATAACCAATGGTCTACCTTGGCCAGTCTGTGCCTCGGGTACCCGCTCTCGAATGACTCGACACGCATCATACACGGCTGTAGATGGTTCAAACTGCATGGTCTTCACCACATTGCAGTGGCGGACACAAATCTTTAAGGACAGGGCCACCATTTTCCTAGATGACTGGAAGATTGTCACTTAGAATATCTGGAAAACACGAAGAAATAAAGCCTGATATTCACGATAATTGTTTGTCTTCAAGAAAAAACCCTAGCCTCCAATTCAGCTTTAAAAACTGAAAGAGAATAAAACAATGAAGAGAATTCTTTACATAAAAACACAACTTAAAAGATTTTGGACATTTTAAAATAAGACAGCAGTGTTCCATTTCAGGGCTTAGGAGGGGGAGTTCTTGGGAGGAGTCTCCTCAGGGAGGCTCCCTACCTGAGGTTTTATCGCAAACCTTCAGGAGTGGAATTTCCCAAGTTAATGTCCTCCAGGTGAGAGGCAGAGAGCCTCGGGCACCCACAGATGCCTCCTGAAGAGGCTCTTTCAGCAGCAGTGGCCTGGCTCCTGAGGTGAGGAAGAGCCATGAATGCCCTCTCAAGCGCTCCTCATGGCAAAAGAGTTCCACTATGCCACATAGCACACAGTGTGGCTTCCAGGCCCCACCCTGCCACCAGGACCCAGTGCGAATCGCAGCAAGGCACGTCAGCCCTTCTGCTGCCATCTCCCCACAGGGAAGTCAGAGTGATAAGAACCCTGCATAATTCACCAGAGAACCTAATCCGGAGGGGATACGAATGGTAGGACAATGCACAGCCAATCACTAATGAGGCCGGAGTGGTCGATTTTAAACACCCAGTGTGTGCCAGACAGCTTTGCATTCATTAGGGATCTTTGAGTGGAGAAATGCCAATTCAATTGTTATTAGAGGCTAGGTTTCACACATGACTTTTAAAAATCTAAGTACAATAATTTAGTTTGTTTCCTTTGAGTTGGTGGCTTATGGCTTATTTCTACTACCTGCTTTATTCTGTGTCTGGAAAATTACCCCCCAAGGCAAGCCAGCCTCTGTCAAATGCATGTCTTGGGCACAAGAGAGGCATCTTCCCTGTACAGAAGCAACATGGACCTACCAGACTGACTCATCCTGGTAAACAAAATACAGCACTTTACAGTTAGTAGCTATTAGAATTCTACAGCTGCATGGATAACATAAATCCACAGGGATTTCAAGCCCACACTCCTTTATTATCTTTTAGTAGAGAATCTGCACATAGTAAACATGGACCCCTAGCTTCCTTTATGCCTTCCTCCCACTTAAGGATGCAAATGCTAAGATGCGAAGAGATGGCCAATAGGCAGAGAGGACAACAGGCTGGCCTGGTCCAGAGGAGGGAGTGGGTGTCTCCAAGGTGTCACTTGTTAGCATGCTTGATTGGTAGATTCCTAACAACAGGTGACTGGGTCACTTGGATACAGTCGACATTTTTAAACATGCTCTGTGCTCAAGGGCAGGGTGGATATTCAGTCTCCCTAAAATAAGGCAACCATTCAGGCAGTCCAACTATAAAGTAATTCTGAGCTCTACTTATGCTCTGAATGAATTTTGTCAGTGAAAGAAACATCAAGTCATACTTCTCAATAAACAACAGCAGTGTTTCTCTAGGAATCTGCCCCAAACTGAATCAATTTACTATAATCTGGGCAGTGGCTGGATTGCTGACACAGCAGAGGAATTAAAAATATTGGACGATTTTCCATCTGTAACATCAAGGGCTATTAAAGCTATATATAAAAGGGTCTACTCAACTCTTCTTTTTACAGGCATATTTAACCAATCAACCCCACAGTTTGGGAAAATAAAATTTAAACTCTAGAGATAAATTGACAAATTTGCTGTGCTATAGATCACTCCATGGATTAGTTTATCCCCTGGGGCTGATGACAACTGTAGGGTTTCCTGAATTGCTGAGATCCATGTGCACAGCTGATAGTAACAGTCAGTGGAGGAGGCCACAGAAGTCCATGCTGTCATGCAGGCCGTCTATGGGACACCCCAGAGAGGGTGGGATGGTTCATCTCTTCCAACGCTTGGGAATAGGAAGTAATTTAAGTACCCATGCATGGAGGCTGCCCTTCCCAGGCTAATAACTGGGCTTTCTACAGGGCAAATAAATGGTCTCTCTAGCCAAGAAGAGAGAGATTCAAAGGGAAAGACAGAACCAAGACAAGGAGCTGAGAGCAGAATGTAATAGCAGGATGATAAACACTGGGGCTCAGAAGGAAGCCAAAAAGCAAGGGGAGCAAGGAGAAAGAGGCAAACAGAGAAACAGGGAGCCTCGGGTGCAGATTAATCTACAAGGGACACAGGAGAGAAGCCCAGAGATCTGAGAAGCAGAAAATACGTAACAGTGCAGGAAACTATCCCGGACAGCTGGAAAAAAGCAGCAGCCATTGGCTGAGGCAGGGGAAGCTGCTGCAGGCACAGGTTTGGAGTGGAAATAATTTTGGATGTAGTTAGTGGAGAGGTGGAGCAAGTTGAATACAAAGATGCATATATGATGGGGGTATCATCATATTTAAACCCTCAGGACTAGAAAGATGGATCATCCAGGAAGTGAGCATGAAAGAGAGATGCGAGAACTGAGTCATGGAGCAGTTTTCAAATCAGGACAAGAAGTGAGGGGCAAGGAGGCCTACTGGAAGGGAAGGGAAGGGAACCAAGAGAGGTTGGGCCCAGAAGGTGCAGCCAGCGGCAGGGAGCGATCAACTGCGCTAAATGCCCATCACAGGTCAGAGAAGATGAGGGCTGAGAAGCAACCACTGACTCTGGCAACCGGGAGGTCTCTGCAGCTGAGGTAAGAGGAGGTTCGCAGAACGCTGGGGCCAGAGCAGCAGGCTCAGGAGAGAGATGAGGAGAGCGGCTGGCACAGCAGGTACAGGAGGGCTGCTTGATGGGCAGAGGGATACGCAGTAACTGATTGATGCATTTAAGGCTTTTTATATGGAAGTACGCATCACGTGGTTGCGGCAAACTTCATGTCTACATAGTGTCTATATGGACATGGTTTCCACTTTTCCACTTTTCCAGGAAGTGCCCTTCCTGGAGGCAGCAGATGCCTCTCTGCACATGACCTCCTTGTGGGCCCAGCCCGTGCCGCTGCCTGGGTCTGTGTGAGAGGACAGGAGTTGGAAAGTCTTGGTTCAAGGAAGGGGTGCAGCCTGTGCTCCGTGCCAGCCCCGGGCCCGCCAATGCCTTGGTCCTCTGGGCCCAGCACAGATCCTCTTCCTGCACCTCAGAGAGAAGGAGGCTGCCCCCCCCCCCCGCGGCCACTGGATGCTTGGCTGCCTACACCACAGGATCCCCTTGTCTTCTCACCCTGACCTCTCACGGGGGAGGCCCCAGAATGAGGTGTCTATGCTTACTTCCGGTAGATGTTCCACAGAATGAGGGACACTAGAGATTCATTACCAGATTCATATTCCCAACTCTCCCAACACCTCAAAATGCCTGCGGCGAAAAGTGCCATCATCGCCCCCGCAGAACACGGCACGCAGGGAAACCGAAGGCCCAGACCCGTCACTCTCAGGGGGCACTGCACAGTGGTCAGAGACCAAAGACTCCAGTCTCTTCTTCTGAGTCTCGGCTTTCTGATTTATGATGACTCAGTGTTCCCAAGCATGAAGCATGAAATAAGACCAACAATTTCCTTCATGGGAATGTTAAAAAAAAAAAAGTGAATTAGGTACATAAACATGCTTTATAAGCTGTAAAATTATGTATATAGACAAGTCATTTTTATTTTTATCATGCAGAAGGATCACCCACATAGGAAAATCTCGGTGAGGTCTGAGGTCAAAGGGCACAGTGATTTAACCATCATCCCACGGGAACAGGGCACTGAGCTGTTTCTAGCACCACTCAGAACGCGATGAGATACTTGCAAAACAGGGACCTGATGGACTGAAGTGTCCTGTCTTATGGCAAAAAGAAAGTAGGATTAAAGCATATAGGAACCAAGAAATGTTAACTGAAGGGGAATATGGATTTTCCACACTTGTGAGGAGTGTCCCTATATGCTCACCAAAACCCTGAGAAATCACCCCGCTCAGACAGCTTGCCCTCATGAGGACTGACACACTCTCCACTGAGATGTTTTCAGGGCAGCACAGCCTACAACTGATGCTCCCCCCCCACTTTTCTGCATCCTCAGCCTTCTGTGAATTCCTGCCTTTCCAGGCTGGGAGCCTAGGAGAACTGACCAGATGTCCTTTTCTGGTTTGGCTGTGAGGCAGTTCAGAGCCAAATGTGTTCTAGCCCAACCCCTGCCCCTATTTTATGATCCTATCTCTGGGTTTTCTTTTACCCCAGTCTGAGTGTATGCTAGTTTGTTGTATCTGTAAGGCCTTCTTGGTTGCTGTGTGTTTGCTAAAAGACAGGTATAAATTCATACAACAGGGATGACTTTCTTTTCTTAATCTCTTCTCATTCTCATTTTTGTGCTGACCGACAACGTGAACACTGCCTGGGGCAACAGGAGACCCCTCTGTGCCATCCCCTGTGGAAGACCAGCCGGTGGGACGGGTGGTGAGACCCAGACATTCTCCTTTCAAAGTAAATGCTTTCCAGTCCCAGGGAGCTGTCAACAGCACGGGATGATGACAGCAGTGCAGACTGCCCGGGCTCAGCCCAGTCCGCCCCGGCTAACCCAAGGCCTCCTCCTCGCCCAAAGTCTTGTCCCCCATTGGTCAAGATGAGCAGCCACCCTCTGGATCTCTGTCCTGACAAGTGAGGGCTGTGAAGGGCTGCACCTGCCCTGCCATTCCACCTTGCCAATCGACGACACTGAGACCCTGAGCTGGTTATTTAACTGCAGTCTGCCTCAGTCTCCTCCTCTGTAAAATGGGAGACAATAACAGACCCACCCCGTAAGGCTGTTAGAGAATGAAATAAGTTAATACATGTCAGAGGCACATAGAAAGGGCCAAATAAGGGTTTGCTATTATTAATATTAGTCACGGAGGTTGGAGAAACACTGGGAGTAGCATACTCTATTCAGCTACCATCTAAGCTGCAAAATTCACTTTATTGGTTGTGCATCTATTATATACTAGACACTATTACAGGTGTTGGAGAACAAAGACAGACAAGATTCCTGTCCAGACGGAGCCCACCTTCTGGCAACCCTGCTTGCTATACTATCCCCATGTTCATCCGTACTCAGGTCATTCAACACGCTTTTTCTAGATGCAGAATCATCTGGGCATAAGTCAGGAAGCTGAGTGTACTTCTGGAGCCAGTAACTCCTAGTAGCTAGGCTGTTCTCTCGGAGGTCAGTCAAGAGTCCCTTAACCCGAACGCCCAAAGGAAAAACCACTGTATGCTATGGGGCTGGGCTGGCATTGCCCTGGGGCCTGTCAATTATCTCTTCCCAGGACCAACCTATGGGAGGTGCCATGGGGCTCTGCACACTCTCCTAGAGCAGAGGTGTCATGCTAGGCTGGCAGGAACACAGGCCACGCTACCACACCTTGGTGGAACCCTGGCACGAGGACAAGAGCTGCCCACCACCCCATCCCCTCTCTCCCTTCAGCCACTGACTCCATTCTGGCCCGCTGGAAGACTGCTGTACCCAATTGCAATGGCTGTACCTGCCCACCACCCCCTTTATGTCTGCTTCCTTCTCAGCAGGCAAAATACAGCCCTGTTTGATAAGAGCATGCATCACATGACTGAATGGCAGCATAAAATGTGGGTCTACATAAAAGCCATCATTCATCTGTGTTTACATCTCAGTCCCCAGTGAACAATTCTGCTCTGCCAAAGAAATGCCCAGAAAAGTGCTTCCCCTTCTCTCTACCCCTTACCTGCTCCTCTGCAAGGGAGGAAGGGGAATAACTCAGCTGGCAAGTGAGGACCCCCCTGACTGGTCAGAGCTACCCAGGGGAGCCGCAGCAGCAAAAGCCAGGGTCTCGGCCTCTGTCTGGCTCTCCTGGGCTGTCTTCACTCAGGTACCTTAGGGCTCCTTTTGAACATTCAGACTCCATATACTGAGCCCACCAGACACATATAGGTACCTGTGTGTCACCATCAAGTCAACTGTTCACTGGGAGCCAGCTGTCTTTCACTCAGGGAGGGGAGAAGAGAAGGGGCTGTGTCCATGGTGGCCTCATAGCCAGTCTAGCACAGTCAGGGAGCCACAGGCCTCTCTTAATCATCCTGTCTCCCCACAGAGCCCCTCACACCTCTTCCCAATAGTGAGTGGGTGGAGAGGCTGCCTTAGTCCCCCGCAACACCCACAGTTTGTGACAACTCCACTAACACTGAGCTAGGGAAAACACATGCAGACACAGGCTCGTGATTTTTCCACGTGGCTAACAGCCCACTTAGAAAAAGACTTGCAGGCAAAGTGGGGAGACCAGAAAAGCAGAAAGAACATTCACATAAGACTCTCTTTTTAGTTCTCCCTCAAGAAGGCATAGGAGGCCAGGATTACTGTTTGACTTTGAATAGTCCAAATAGAAATAACCATCATTAAAAGGCCAGGTGTTAAAGGAACAGAGGAGAAATGATTAACCACCCACACAGGTATGAACTTAGCAGTAAGCCAGTCAAGCCAATAAAAACTGCAGCCATGTGATTGGCACCCAGGATTGCTCTGCAAACACCGTACACACTCCTTACCTCGCAGGGCTACCACTGTGCATTCTTGCCTGTCCCCAGTACATCAGCAACATGATATACACACAATAGGGTATGAAGAATACAGTTGCCATGAGAGGTCCCTCTCCTGGACTGTCCTCTGAGAGCAAGGCCTGTAGTATCATCAGGGCCACCCTTGAATAGCAAACCCTAGCACCGGCCCATCACACAGTAGATCGTTAGCATATTAGTATATATTTGTGCAATTAATATATACTGCATTCCATGGAGGGTATAAAGGTTTCAATAGATCTTTTTCTAAATTACTCATTAGAAATTACCCATGGTAACATCATGACTGAAGGATGAACAGAGGCTAATGGCCAGCAGATCCTATGATTTCTTTATCAACAACCTGTTTCACTGACTACAGACAGTTCACCTCAGGGCCCAAAAGATGAAGTCCCCCAGCTTAACAGGTGAGAAACCCAAAAAAGGAACCCGTCAGGAATACTTGGAGGCCCCCGTTCCCTGTCCCACCCTGGGGCAGGGACCATGTGTGCTGCTCAGCATAAAGTATCTGCCACAGAGAAAGGCTCAATATGTATTTATTTAACAGATGAAGGGGGCAAACAGCAATTCTACATCCACCTAGAGAGACAAAGGAGGGCCTGCAACATGAAATTCAGAACCATGGGGAAAGATCTTTGGTACTGTTTTCCATTTTTAGATGAAGAAACTATATTCTTGAGATCAAGAGACCTTCTCGAGTTGACACTGCCAGAAAATCACAACCAGACCCTCCCATATGGTGAAAATCAATAGACTTGTCTATGTGCATGGTATGATGAGAGCCCTCCAAAGATCTCTCCAACTTACCTTTCCTCCCTAGTGGCTCCTGGCACTAGAACCTAAAAACCCATCATTATGTGTATTGTTGGTCATAAAGAGTTGTTCCCAGTTAAACCCTGCAGTAAAGGCAGTTATTTGCATTTACCACCTGTCACTGTCTTAGAATGTTAAGTTTTAGAACCTTTCAGACAAATTAATTGAGAGATGCCCTTTATTAAAGATGATGCCTAGTTACCAGGAAATTCAGGGGTATGTCAGTTTACTGCAGACCAGAACTCTGGCACTGCTGACAAGGGTAGTGAGCAGAGACGTGCAGGGCAAGAAGAACGCCTAATAAAAGGGAGGGGAGCAGACACCTATGGGCACAGAGCATTATAATTTTGCTTAGAGCTGATTTTTAAAGCACACGGCATTTTGAAATATATAGGCAATTAGGTTCAACGACTCAGCCCAAGGGCAGCTCTCATCCACCCACTTCTCATCTATGCACACTGTAAGAACTCTCCATTTTAAGAAAATTAATGTATTTTCAATCCCTGGTTTTTTTTCTGCAACCTGACCTTTTGTTTTTCTTTCATATGTTTTCTTAAACAGACTCAAATCATTTGAATGAGGCCATACAAGAATTCAAAAGTCAAAGTTTTTTGAAATTTTTAGGCTGTGCAGTCTATCTCTGAGATGCACCACCCTGCTTCTCCAGTTCTACCTGATTACTCACCCTTCAAGGCCAGAATCAAGTTTTGCTTCTATAAACTAGTCCTTCCAATCCCTGCAGCTGACAGGATCCTCCCCTCCCCCCGCAACAACCGACCTTAAGTTCTCAGATCACTCATCTGTGACCCTCCATCCAGCACAAGGGCTAAGATCCCCACTGAAACGGGAGAGGCTACACCTAGCGGTCATTTGGCACTGAAGAATTTTATGGCACCTTCATAGATTTCTTTTCATTTCATGTGCTCAAAAAGTTACAAAGCAAAATAGATTTTTTTTTTTTGCATCCCCATTTCACAGATAAAGACAGAGAATCTGGGAGGACAGGTAAATTCTTGGCCTGTGTGTGGAATGCACTGTGGTTTCCCATGAGATCACCGAGATGACTGCGCTGGCTTTCTAGCAATCTCACTGTGCACTACGGTTCCCAGGACAGGGATAAATCCTGCATACATTCCAGTCCTCCTGGGGTCTACCTTTCTTCCTCTTACAGGTTAAAGAAGGATGAATCCTCCAGATTGAACTTGGATTTTTGAATTCTTGTATGCTCTCATTCAAATGATTTGAGTCTGTTTAAAAAAACAGATATGATAGAAAAACAAAAGGTCAGGTCCCAGAAAAAAAAAAAAACACAGAAGAAAAATTACAGTGAAGGTCCAAGACTGGGAAAACTGAATTGTTTGCCATTCATGTGGACAACTGGGAATAAACTCATCCCATTATTTGTTTTTTCTGACCCTTGGTGACAAGCCTATAAAAGCCCAGGAAAGCAGATTCTCTGGGCTACTGTTGACACTGATAAACACAAGCTTTGTTATGAAGGCACATGCCACTGGGAGGGGGACAGATAAACTAGCTTTTACTCGGGAAAAAACAGAGCTTTGTTCTATGATAATCTGGAAAAAAATATTCAGGGTGTTCCAGATTGAACCTGGAAGGATTCACGAAAAGAACTGCACACAAGTTCCTTCTCAGATCACTGTCCTCATGTTCGTGTTCAGCTGAATGCTAAAATAGCATACATCTGAAAAATTATTGGCCAAAGCAGGGTGGGGTTGAACTGTGAAGTGACGTGTCTGGGTTTCACGTAAGAAATGAAAACATGTTGCACTTGCCGGCTCTGCCCGCTTTCACTGACAGGGCTTGTGCCTCTGACCAGTGAATTACAGGCCACAAACCCTCAGCATCGTACATCACTCAAAAAGGTAATAAATAGTCCATGGTTTGGGCAAGGATGGATTTTGAAGAAAAAAAGAGAGAATATTAAAAACATGTTCTTGCTGCTTATCTATGTTAATCCATTAGCCATAAATCAGAAGGGCATTTATGTTAGAGCCCATACCTAAAAATCTGGCACTTATGTGGAGAACTGAAACAAGCCAAGGAACCTAACTAAAATTTACATTTCTGGAGATTCCAAGTCCATCGGTGTATTATAGTATCAATCCAGCATTCACACAGAGATTAGATTTTTCCAAGGATCCTCATTTGCTGTAGCTGCTCATTCCAAGATCACCCTGATTTTATATCTCTAAAAATTCCAATGTTTCAGTTAAAAGAAATACAGACTATTGTATCTCCAATCTCATATGTTAGGAGCCATCAAGTCCAGCTCTCTGCAGAATATATAAATCTTTGCTATAAATTTACCATTTTCATTTTCCTGACTGCAGGAATTCAAGTATTTAAAAAATTTCTGATATAATAAGAGCAGCAAACATATATAAGCAATTATGTGCCTGGCACTGATTCTAAGCCCTTTTTATAGGTCAACTTACTGAACTGTCAATATAACCCCATGCTAAGGAGTTTACACTTAACCCAGGTAAGGGAACCAGGACACAGTGGTTATGTGACTTGACAAAGGTCACTGTGCCAGGGGCTCTGCCTCCTACTTTGTGCTTTTAAATCAGGAAGAAACAAAATAAATGTATGGTTAACCCTTAAACAACACAGGTTCGAAATGCGTGGGTCCACTTATATGTACTTTTTTCAATAAATGTATGGGAAATATTTCTGGATATTTGCATCAGTTGAAAAACATTTTCTTTTTTCTAGCTTACTTTATCCTAAGAACATGATATACAGTGCAAATAAATACAAAACCTGTGTTAATCAACTCTTTATGCTATTGGTAAGGCTTCCAGTCAACAGTAGGCTATTAGCAGTTAAGTTTTGGGGGAGTCCAAGTTACACATGGATTTTCAACTGTGTGTGAGGGTTGGCACTCCTAACCCCTGAGCTGTCCTCCCATGAGGACACATCTCCTCTCTGTGCTCTTGATGAAGTAATATTTATGAATGCAGACTTAAATTTGATTTGGTTTTGTCGTTTGGAAATGTAAATCTTGAATTTGAATGGCTTGTAAACTTGATACCTGTCTTACCTCCAACATAACACCAAACATAGCATCACGACACAGCTGCAGTGCTTGTGTTAGGAGAGTGGTAAAATGGGTGAAATATGTATTGTCAATAATTTATTAACAATTGAACTTTCACACATTGCATCATTACACACCATACAGTGAACTAGGCACCTTCCTGAATGATTTAGTGAGAGAGGTCCTATTTAGCCTGGACAATCAGGTTTAAGAGGTTATGTCTCCTCACAGGCACACACAGAAGGAAGAGACTGGTCCGCCAGAATCTAAACTTCCACGTCTGGTCCCACATGACCCAGAGATAAGTACTGCTACCATTTTAAAATATCTCCTTCCAGGGTTTATGTGTAATTTTATGTAGCTCAGAGAACATGCTCTAAATAATTCTATATCCTGACGTTTCCCCTATTCTAGTTACACAATAATCATTTCCCACAATATTGCAAACTTTAGAAATATTGTTTTTAATAGATATATTGCAATGGAAGCCCTCATAATATTTCAATGCAAGGAGTCATTATTTAGGTGTATCTTTGCTTTTCTGTATATCAGCTACTTGTATGTTTTCACTATTATAAATAAGGCTGCAGTAAGATTTTTCTATTTAAAAGGATTTGTCCTTTATTTCAGATTTTCTTAAACTAGATTTTTTTTTAAGGAACTATTTTTAAAGAGCAAGCCAGAGGATATTAAGACAAAAAGAAAAAAGAAAAGAAAAGTGAATGTACAGTTATCAGCAGTTTGATTAATGGGTTAGCCAAATGAATATGCATTAACAAATGGGAAATTCAATAATCAATCTCATTTTTATAGTTCGGTCTACTCTACAGAACTATCCTCTTAGCAAGGGCTCAGGCTGCAAGAAACCTTATCAAAAGAGTTGGTAAAGGCATTAATGGAGGAAACATCTGGCATGGGCAATAAACCAGACTTACAGAGAAAGAGGCAGAAGACAGATAGATGCTTAACATAAATTTTAAAATATATTGTAAACAGTGGACATGACAGACAGAAGAAAGGATTGGATTAGACTTTACTAAAGAAATTAATGTGGACGTGCATGGTGTATCAATATTCTGCTTTCTGTAAGCCCATTTCTAGAACTGCCTAGTGGATCGATCCAGAATTACAAAGAAGATATTAACTGGATTGAAATGCTTTCGTGGAGTACCATTTCCTTACATTTAATAAAGCCAAATCAAAAGTCTTGCCAATTTTATCAGTGAGTCATGGATAAGATTTACATTTCCAAACAACAAAACCAAATCAAATTTAAGTCTGCATTCATAAATATTACTTCATCAAGAGCACAGAGAAGAGATGTGTCCTCATGGGAGATGACATGAAATAATGAACTTGTAACAGCATACTTGAGTATAGCATAGTACCTTATTATTTTAAGGTAGTGTCACATTTATTATCTGTCTCTACAACCTGGACTAATTCTTAGACAACAACTTTGAAAACAAATACAAACCTTAAGAAAAAGCTGGAAAAAATAACAAAAGAAATGCTGAGATGAGTGAACAGGAAAATAAAGGATAAAGATCCCTAAAGAAATGGTAGGGCTGGAGAATCTCCTGACTTTGAATAGCTTGTAAACTTGATACCTGTCTTACCTCCAACATAACACCAAACATAGCATCACTGATTGAATTGTGCCCCATACCCCCACCCACCCCTAAAATTCACATGTTGAGATCCTAACCCCCAGAACTTCAGAATGTGACCTTGTTTGGAGATGAGGTATTTACAGAGATAAGTAAGACAGAATGAGGATTGGGGGGTGGGGGGCTTTAATCCAAAATGACTGGTGTCCTTATAAAAGGTTGGAAATTTGGACACAGAGACACATACTGAAGGAAGGCGATATGAAGATGAAGAGGCATAGGAACAAGACGGCCATCAGTAAGCCATCGAGAGAGTCCTCAGCAGGACACCTTGATCTCAGACTTCTAGCCTCTAGAACTGAGGCAAACTTCTCTTGGTTAAGCCATCCAGTTTGCACTTCTTTGTTATGGCAACCTTAGTTAACTGATACACTTAGCCAGACTCATTTTAGCTTAATCCAGATTTTAATTAGTATAATTTTCTGAAATAGTTAACTAGTACAATTTTGACACAAAGTGACTAACAGTATAGTCAAATACACAGATAGGAAAATTATATACATGCTGTGTCTATGAACATGTAAAAGTAGGCATGGATGCAGATATAGATACAGGCAAATGCATAGGCATATGGGTATTTCAAGTCACAAGCTAGTGAAGTGATGGGGGATGGGACTCTAACCTGGGTATATCCCCCCCCCCAGGGTCCATGGCCTTGCTTTAAATACCACCCAACGAAATTAGATTGTAATGCGGAAAATGCTTGTCATACTAGGGTAGTATGATTAAAGACATGTAGAATTTAGGGTTCTCAGAGGCAGATATGGAAGAGACTATGTAAACATTGTATTGGAATGGTAAAAATGTAATTTTTGAGTTTATTTGGGGGGCTCTAAATATAGTAGTCAAATCACTAACTGTTTACCCATCACTTATGATATATAAGATACTTATATATCTTAAATATCTAAATGAGGTGGAATAAGGCTGGCCCTGCACTCAAAGGGCTTAAATTCCACAGCACACATGACACACAAGCACAGGAAGACCCTCCTAAGAGGTAACCAAGGAGTTCTAAAAAAGTAGACACGGTGACAAGAGGGCCAGAGTATTTATAGGATGAAGAGATGCGTGCGGCTCTGTAGCCTGTTAATAGCCTGGGGCTTGTGACTGGCATGTGGGTGGGCGAGAGGGCCGTGGAGGGAAGTCCTGTAGGACTGAGTCCTTAGCCTGTGGAATCCGGTGCTGTCTCCCGGCGGATAGTGTCAGAATTGAATTCTCAGATACCCTGCTGTTGTTTGAGAATTGCTTGGTGTCCTGCATGGGAAAACCCACACATTGGAATTGGGTTCCAATGTGGAACTGGGTCTGGGAACCCCAGCAGAGCATGGCTGTGTTCCAATAAAACTTTGTTTATGGACAAAAAAAAAGAGATGAGTGCGGGGTAGAGTCAACTGGGAAAAACATCAGGCCCAGGGTGAAGCTTAAAGCTCAGCCTTAAACCAGGGATGGGACTTGGGTAGATGAGGGAGAAGACAGCATTCCAGACAGTGTCAGAAGTTACCCTTCTACTCTGGGGGAGTTCTACTCTGTGTTCCGGACTCAGTTTGTCCTGCCCTCTGCACGTCTCTGAGGTAGGACTTGCCCCCAGGACCTAGGGGCCACCATGACCGCAGGGCCCCAAGCACGGCACGTGGGTGGGTATCCCACCAAAGCTGAATGCTAGGTAACTGATTCTGAGCCTGCTTTCCACACGTAACAGTGAACTCCTTGAGGGCCCACACTTACTTCTTAGTACCCTCAGCACCAAGCAGATTTTTCAGCAATTATTTTGATAAACAGGTAGATGCTATTCCTACATCTGATTTTATTCCTTTCTAGTACAGAGGAACAAGCATCTGAAAGAATTTATAACTCTGTTAAAAAGTTAAGCCAGTTCCTTCAGATTTGAAAAGATTTATGGTTATCATAACACCATCACCATCTTTCAGCAAATATAGAGCATATTCCTTCCACTGTCTTAACTAACATTGAGACAAACCATGTGGTGGAGAGAACAAATTTGGATCTGGAGTTAGAGCGAATGAGTCTGAAACACAGCGCTGCCACTTAGGGGTTGTGACCTCCTGTTTCCAGAGTCACGCACACTTTCAGTCCCAGTTCACACAAAACTCAAAATACATACAGCGAAGATCTTATCATTGGAAATGTCTACTACTATCATAGGAAATAAGCTACTACTCTTATTATTACTTCCTAATATGCTCTGTTTGGGTAAAAACAAAAAGTAGGGAATTCTACAAGCTATCCCTTCCCCCACAAAGTGCTACAAAGGCAGATAATTGACAGTTGTTAGGCCACTGGAGAGGGGAGAAAGGGTAACAGCTCTTCATGAAGGACCAGCTAAGCATGATCTGCCTGAGCAATTCTTTTTTTTACTTCCTTGCCCAAAAGGTGGTCAATGGGATAATTTCTGACTCAGGTTTTAGATGTAGGAAAACTTTAAAGAGGTGTTGTGGCTACTCTAGTTCTAAAATCTTGTGTGGAACTGATTTAAAAAGTTAGACAACTGGGTTTCAGTCTTGACTCTGCTTCCCAGTACACTAGAAAGGTGTATGAAATGTCCATTTCTTAAGGAATGCCTCCATCCCTCCATTCACCCACATACATTTCCCGTGCGTCATTTTACTAGACCAGATGCTACTCATCATACAGAGGAGACCTGACCAGGCTATACAGAGTGATGAGTCTGTAAAAAGAGCCAACATCACTCATCATGAAAGTCCTTCCAGTGAAGAAGTGATTCTAGGATGAAATCAGGGCTCTAAGAATTGAGGTGGCTGGGAGACCTTGAAGTTCCTGGGAATTCTCGATGGTGCCAAGATTAGTTTGAGTCCTTCTGGACCTTCCCAGGCACGACCTAAGTGGGTGTGATTCTATCAGAAGGAGACCCACCTATGCCACAGGTAAGAAGAGCTGTTCAACCTTAGCACCATCCCACACAGGGGCACAAGTCTCCAGCACAACACTGTGCCCTCTGTTACTTATTTGTCTCCAACACCTGAAGGCCTAACAACAGCTGATGGTGTTGTCTCCAAAGCTGTCAGGACAGATTTACATTTATATGCAAAGAGGGCAGAGCAAAGTAACATCTAACCAGCACTCTTGGGGACTTTGTGGCCACTGTCTTATTAAGTGTCTGATGGCAGCACCTACTGTTATTCTGTAGGATCTCATATTACCACAGCACCCAAACTATATATATGACTATTAAAAAAACACCTCACTATAAAACTCACAAACATGGAAAGACAATAGATGGATGATTAATTGTGCTACAGAGGCATCTTGACTTAAGAATTCACTGAGCATGTTGAGTCCCATTGTCTGTCATTCAGTCTTCAGGGGACTACTAGTCCCCTACCAAAAATGGTCATAAGGTATACAAATGTTTGGTCCACTTCAACATTTTAGTGGACCTCCACTTTTTTCAGGGCTGGTCCTAATTTAAAAGTTTTATGGTTCAATGTTTCAAAAAGATTTTATTTATACTCCAAATTGCATACAGTAGTAGTAATTAACTTTCCAGTTTCCAGTCACAGAAGACCTATCTCTGATCAGAAGGTATAAACATTATATTGCCACACCAGACTGCAGGACCTAAAGCCAAGTAGCAGAGCCCGTCTTCAGGATTTGAGAGATGCAGAAAGCATGCTCAAGGATCTTCTAAGAAAAGCAACTCTCTACATAAGCGTCCACTCTCCCTAAGAAAGGTAGGTGAGCACCCACTGGGACTGGGCTCTGGGCTGCTCAGAGGGTCTCTGCCAATTATTACGGGTGTCAAACCAGGAACACAGGAGGCAGTGAACCAGGCAGACAAGGCTGAAGCCAAGACTGGAAAAAGGAGGCACAAGGGAGGCTAGAAAGACCAGATGCAGAGGGGGACGGGAAGCTGTGGGACACATAAGAAGCTATAGCCAGACTTGTCTATTTGGCTTTTGGGGAGCATTCAGTTACACATTCATGGTTCTCCTTGTTACTATCCTGGGTGAGAAAGGGCTGGCTAAATATTTCAGTGTACCAGAAAAAAAATATTACAATGAAAAAATAATTTTCTTTGAATTTTCTTCTTTTCTATTTGTGAAAGACATGTATAAAATTTACTGAGGGAAAAAAAAGTCTCTTTATTCTCCTTTCCCTCCAGTGGTGAATCTCTCCATGAGCAGTCTAAATGTCACAAGAAAAAGGCATCTTCTCAGGAAAATATAAATATTTATAGGCAGCATTACTCCAGCACCCCTGAAATGTTACACTGAACTATTTCTCCATTTTATTTTTATTGATTTAGTTATGTGGTACATAATAATCAGAAAGCAAAGAAGAGGTAATGGTAAGACTCAAGTCACCATACCATGCATCAAATAAATGCACACCCAAAAAAGTATTCATTAAATCTCTGAGATATAGCCCCAGAGAGTGGTAACAGAAATAAGAAATCAATGTCAAAAGAAACAGCCTCTAACAATTGGAGAGTGGCTGCTGAAGTACCTTCTGTGATAAGAGCCTTCAGTTCTGTGGCATTCCTCCTGAGATACATGTTCTTAGGGCTAAGTTCCTGTAGGAAATAGTATAAACGTAATGGGATAATCATAAAAACAGAGGCCCAGAGTGGGACTGTCAAATCCTCACACAGCTCTAAAACATCTGGGTAGCCCTCCTCAAATTCCTTGCCCTCTAGCAGAGTAGATGACTTCTAAGGTGGGTACCTTATCCAGAAGTCATTCAGTCTTCAACTCAGGCCTGTTTTCTAGATCCCTGTTCTGTTACCTAAAAGTCTGAGTCTACCTGCATGGCCTGTTCTCTTCCCAAGTGATAGCCAACTTGGGAGTAATCAGGAACTACCCTTTGTCAGTGCCATACTTGCACAGCTCTTCCAAAGTCATGAAAGAGGTCCTGTTGTACTATCAAGTAGCTCTATCAGCTTGATTAAATTTTTGAAAATAAAAAAATGTAATCTATCACATCAATGGACTAAAAAGTAAAGTGACACAATCATGTTAATGGATGCAGAAAAAGCATTTGACAAAATCCAACACCCATTTATGATAAAAACTGTCAGTGAAGTAGGAATGGGGGAAACTTTGTCACCTGGAAGATTATCTATGAAAAACCTGCAGCTAACATCACACTTAATGGTAAGAAACTTGATTCTTTCCCACCAAAACCAGGTAAAAGGCAAGGATATCCCCTCTCACCACTCCTTTTCAACACTTACTGGAAGTCCTCACTAATGCAATACAGAGAGTAAAAAAAGGGAAAAAAAATGGTATATAGATGAGAAAGGAAGAAAATAACACTTTGCTTGCTTAATGACATGATCCTCTATGTAGATAATACAAAAGAACTGACAAAGAAAACCCTTCTGGAAGTAGTAAGTGATTATATGGCATTGGTGGCAGGATTCAAGTTCATATATAAAAGTCAATTGCTTTCCTATATATCAACAATGAACCAATGGAATTTCACATTAAAAACACAATGATATTTACATTAGCACCCAGCAAAATGAAATACTCAGGTATAAATATAACAAAACAAAACATGTACAAGATGTATATGAAGAAAACAACAAAACCCAGACGAAGGAGATCAAAGAACTAAAGAAATGGAGAAATAGTCCATGTTCATGGACAGGAAGACTCAATATTGTCAAGATGTCAGTTCTCCCCAATTAACAGATTCAATGCAATCTCAATCAAAATCGCAGCAAGTCATTTAATAGATATTGACACAGAGATTCTAAATTAAATTGAGCAAAAGACCTAGGATTGCCAATACAATATTGAAGAAGAACAGAAAATTTGGAGGACTATTACCAAAGTTCAAAATTTACTACAGTACTCCAATGTTTGCACTATTATTCAGAATAGCCAAGCTATGGAAACAACCTAAGTGTCTGTTAATGGATAAATGGATAAAGAATAAATGGATATATATATGTGTATGTGTATACACACACACACACACAGTAATATATTTTCCAGCTATAAAAAAGGAAATCCTGTCATTTGGGACAACATGGATGAGCCTGGACGATAGACATTATGCTAAGCTGGACAGAGAAAGATAAAACCTCATGGCATCATTTACATGTGAAATCAAAAGCCAAAAAAGTCAAACTCATAGAAACCAAGCAGAAAAGTGGATGCCAGGGAATGGGGTAGTGGGGGAAATAGGGAGAGCTTGGTAAAAGGGTACCAACTCTGTTTTAAGATGAATAAGGTCTAGGCTCTAATGTGTAACATGGTGGCTATAGGTGAGAACAATGTGTTGCATAATTGAGGAATCTAAATGTTCTTACCAAAATATATAAATAAATACATGAGATGATGGATGGGATAATTAACTTGATGAGGGGATCCCTTCCTAGTATGTGTATGTTTCTGTGTATGTATGTATATAGTCTATCAAATCATCATGTCATATACTTTAAATATCTTACAATTTTGTCAATCATACCTCAAAAATCTGGGGGGTGGGGGGAGAAGATTTACCCTGAAGCTACAATTATTAAGACAATATGGTACTGGCTAAAAAACACATAGATCAATGGAACAGAAGAAAGAATCCAGAAATAGACCCACACAGATATAATCAACTGCTCGCTGACAAGGGAGTGAAGGCAATGCAATGGAGCAGACAGTCTCTGGAACAACTAGACAACCACATGCAAAGAAATGGATCTGAACACAAACCTATACCCTTCACAAAAATTATTTCAAAATGGATCACAGACCTAAATGTAAAATAAAACTATAAAACTCCTAGAAGGTAATATAAGAGAAAACCTATATGACTCTGAGTACGGTCATGACTTTTTAGATTGAATATCAAGGAAATGACATGACACATGAAAGAATCTATTGATAAGTTGGACTTGATAAAAATTAAAAACTTCTGCTCTATGATAGACAATATCAAGAGAATAAGAAGACAAGCCACAGACTGGGAGAAAATGTTTGCAAAAGATACATCTGATTAAAAAAACCTGTTATCTGAAATATACAAAAAAATTCTTGAAACTCAACAGCAAACAGCAAACTCAAACAAACAACTCAATTAAAAAATGGGCCAAAGACATTAACTGACATCTTACCAAAGAAGAAATACAAATGGCAAACAAACATATGAGAAGATGCTCCACATCATATGTCATCAGAATTTAAGTTAAAACAACAAGATACACAGCTACTAGGATAGTCCAAATCAGAGCGCTGACTCCACCGTATGCTGGTGAGCATGTAGAGAGCAACATGAACTCTCATGCATTGCTGGTGGGAATGCAAAATAGTACAGCCACTATTGAAGAAAGCTGGCAGTTTCTTACAAAACTAAACATAGTCTTACTGTATGATCCAGTAATCATGCTCTTTGATATTTACCCAAAGGAGTAGAAAACTTATATCTATATAAAAACCTGAGCATGAGTGTCTATAAAACTTTCCTCATAATTGCCCAAACTTGGAAGCAACCAAGATATCTGTTAATAGATGGATGGATTAATAAACTGTTGTACATCCAGACAATAGAATATTATTCAGCCCTAAACAGAAATGATCTGTCAAGTCATGAAAAGACATGGAAGAATCCTAAATGCACATTCCTAGTAAAAGACGACAAACTGAAAACCTACATACTGTATGATTTCAAGTATATGACATTCCTGGAAAAGGCAAAACTATGGATTCAATAAAAATAAAGTGGTTGCGGGGGTGGGGACAGAGCTACATAAGCAGAGCACAATGGATTTTTAGGGCAGTGAAACTACTCTTTACGAGATTATAGTGATGGATTCATGTCATTATACATTTGTCCACACCCACTGAATGTACCCAAGAGTGAATCCTTAGGTAAACTAGAGACTTTGGATGAATATGATGAGTCAATGAAGGTCCATCTCTGGTAAAAAATGTGACATTCTGTTGAGTGATGTTGATATTGGGGAGGTTGTGCATGTGTGGGAGCAGGAGGTTTATGGGAAATCTCTGTACCTTCCTCTCCATTTTATCATCAGTCTAAAATTCCTCTAAAAAATTAAGTCTTTAAAGATTTATTTAATGAGATAAAATTCTCTTCTTTTATGTATATACCTAGGAGTGGAATTTCTGGGTCACATGGTAATTCTATGCTTAATATTTTGAAGAACTGCCTTTTTTCCCAAAGCAGCTACACCATTTACATTCCACCAGATGTGTCTGAGGATTCCAATTTTTCCACATCCTCCCTAACATTTTTTATTATCTGTGTCTTTTACTACAACCATTCTAATAGGTAAAGTGGTCATTTTGATTTGCATCTCCCTGAAGACAAATGATGTGCTTATTGGCCATTTGTTTATCTTCTTCAGATAGTTATTCTAATCCTTTATCTATTTAAAAAATTGGTTTATTTGCCTTTTTGTTGATTATTAGTTATTTATATATTCTTGATACTAAACCCTTACCAGATATATACTTTGCAAATATTTTCTCCCATCCTGTACATTGTCTTTTCACTGTGACAAGGTCCTTTGATGCCCAGAAGCTTTTTTTTTTGATGAAGTCCAATTTATCTATTTTGTTGTTGCTGCTTGTGTTTTCGGTGTCAAATTTAAGAAACCAATGCTTGATCCAAGGTCATGAAGATCTACACCTATGTTTACTTCTGGGGGTTTTATATAGTTTTAACTCTTATATTTAGATCTTTGATACATTTTGAATTAATTTGTTATATACGGCCTGAGGTAGGGGTTCAAATTTATCCTTCTCTATCAGATTTCAAGTCTAAGAAGAGGCTTTCTCCTAACTCTCGCCAAACGGTGAAAGTGGAGAGAAAGTCTATAGAATTCTAAACCCAAGATTAATTTATGAACTGAACTTTTCCCTCATGGGTCTGAAATTACCTTCAGTAATTCCAGAGAAAAAATCCAGTATTTTGAGAATTAGAGTAGAGCTCTCTGATTTTCAAATGACTACCCAAGTAAAAATACTTTTTTTATTGTAGTATAGTTATAGTTGATATACATTAATATTGTTTTCAAGTATATAACATGAGATTCAATAGTTAACATACAGTATTAAATACTCACCCCAACTAGTAGTTACCATCTGTCAACATCGGACGATGTTACAGAACATTGACTATATTCTCCACGCTGCACTTCCATCCCCGTGACCAACTTGTATTATGATTGACATTTTTGTGCCTCTTTCTCTCTCCACTGTTCCCTCTCCCGTGGTAACCATCCACCACTTCTCAGTGTCTATGGATCTACTCTGTTTGGTTCATTTTGTTTTGTTTTTAGATTCCACAAATAAGTGAAATCATATGGTATTTGTCCTTCTCTACCTGGTTTATTTCACCGAGCATAATACCCTCTAGATCCATCCATTTTGTTGCAAATAGGATTTCTTTCTTTTTTATGGCTGAATAATAGTCCACTGTGTATATGTACACATCTTCTTTATCCATTCATCTATGGATAGACACTTTGGTTGATACATAATGCAGCATAAATATAAGAGTGCATATATCTTTTCAGATCAGAGATTTTATTTACTTTGGTAAATTTGTAGAAGTGGAGTTATTGGGTCATATGAATTTCTATTTTCTGTTTTTTGAGGAACGCCCATACTGCTTTCCACAGTGGCTGCACCAATTTCCATCCCCACCAACAGTGTAGGTGGGGTCCCTTTTCTCCACATCCTCACCAACACTAGTTAGTTCTTGCGTTTTGGATAGTGGCCATTCTGACTGGTGTGAGGTGGTAGCTCATTGTGGTTTTGATTTGCATTTTCCTGATTAGCAATGTGGAGCATCTTTTCATGTGCCTGTTGGCCATCTATCTGTATTTCTTCTCTGGAAAAATGTCTATTCAGGCCCTCTGCTATTTAAAAAGACTTCCTGAATTAAGGGACACCACCTTAAAAACCAACAAAATGAACTAAATAAAAACTTACTGGATACTAATAAGTAGACTGCACTTTGCAAGCCCCTAGTGTATATAGTGTAAGTATACGTAAGACACAGTGCCTCACCCTAAGAGCTTATCTACTAGTTTGGGAAATAGTCTGGTTTCCCAGGAAGCAGTTAAACCTCAAAGAGTGAAGTATTCAATTAAAGAAGTCTTAAAAATAAAGTTAAATTTCTTTAAGGAGAAATATACAATGCTGAAGACAACAGGACTAATGAAATCTTCAAACAGGGTACAAGGTTCTTAGAGAATTGATTTTACAATGTTGTCAATGACGATTCTGCCAACCCTTTTTGTTTGCTCTATAATGGATAACCACCTCACCAAATAAACAATAAAGAAAATTTCCTGACTCTGAAGACCCAGACAGAAGAGAATTTCCAAATTAACAATGATGGGAAGAGGTGTTAAAAGGGTCTATGCATCCTCAATTACCTTTAGAATGTTCATGTATTTTCTAAGGGATTTTTCCAAGGGTTAAACAGATTAGAACTCTCAGTTTTAACTGTTGCTTGGGTCTTCTTACTATTTTTAAAAAGTAAAATATTTGCCTTTTATGGGTCTTCCAAACACTACATAAAAGGAGAAAAGAAAAATGTACTGTAACACATATATTTGGGAAGATGTGGTAAATTGAGTTGAAAATATACAAAAAAATCTATATATCCATTATCCTCAAGGGAACAAACATTTCATTACCATTTGCTTTGAGCCAGACTTTTGCAATCAAAATAAAACCACAGCCCTCAGAGAGCTCACAGCTTAGCCTCACATGGACCTACCTCAGAATGTCAGTAAAACTTCAGAAAATGCTTCATGTAGAGGAAAAACACACAAAACCAACAGGTATCAATACAGCAAGGTAGGCCCAAAATATGAAGCTTTAAAAACAATAATCAAAGTTGGTAACACCAAGATAGCTCCTGCAGCTCAGCTCAGGGTTCCTCTCTTAGGAAAAGAATCACACTTAAATCAGTATAATCTCAGAAAGCATCACAGATGGCTGATGGGGAAGCACCATCACATGGAGAGACTTTGTGGCAGGCATACACTGTTTATCCCATATGCCACCTAAAGTTGATGGCACCAAGCATGTGGCAGAGCCTAGATATGGCCAGCCTCAGGTTTGGTCCACCACCAAAATGTCTGTGATGAAAACTGGGAGCTACACACTGAGTCAGTCAGTCACCAGGATTATATGGGGAAACCTTGCAAGTTATCAGGGCAGAGAATTCCTGGAAAAGAACCAGGTGTGGTAGAATGGGATTATTTTATGACTGATTCCCAGAAGGCTTCCCGACACTGCTCTGATCCTACAAAAAATAAGCAACCTTCTGCTCTAGTGTTTGGTCTTATAAGAAGACAGGCCCTCCAAGGGGCCTGCAAATAAAAACTTTTCAAGAGCTCTCTCTGAAATAGCAGACCCCTTTGTCACATAACATTTACTTAACTATAATGACAAGGCTTTTTGGATGGGATATCAATTTCCCATTTACATTGGCTATCAGACTTTCTTTCCCTATATTTGATACACAAAAACATCCCACCCTTCTTCTAATCCTAGGTCTAGTCCAGCATCCTTTAATGAGGATCAATTATTAAGACTTTACTTAATCCAACCTTCCTTGGAAAAATGTCTCTCTTTTAGGACAGACTTAGAGAAAGCACATGGTCTCCAACACAATTCATAAATATTTGTAACTCCACTTAACTCGAATGGTTATTGAAGGTCTACTGTACACAATGATCTGAATTAAGTTAATGTTATTTCAAGTTCTGCTGTTTCAGTGGCCTTGTCTCATTGGGATTTTGCCTATACAAGACTCTCTGGGATGACTCTGCAGTAAAACCTGAATCTGCAGCTTTACAAGGCAAAGGAAGCCTCAGTGTGTATGGGAACAGTTTGAAAACTACCATCATTTTATTCTTACCCCAGAATTAGACAGTGAATTATTAGCAGAGGAGAAAAAATTACAGTCCTCGCCTAGTTGCCAAGACTAACTAACTGCAATATGAGATTTGAACAGAGCAAGGACTGTGAGTTAGCATCACTATTAATCTGAAACTGCTCAGTGTAAAGCATCTCTGTGTGCGAATACAATTATGAAATTCTGATTTCTATTTCAGGCTAGAGAGAAGGAGAATGTTCATTTTCCATGTGGACAGTTCATATGTGATTTTTGCCTTTTTTGTAATTTTCTCTATTGAAGACTAAAATCATAGCGCAGTCAGAATCTTAATGGATTAAATTCCAATGCTAAATACTTCAACACTTCACATGACACAAGTCATGTCCCTGCCTGAAAAGAACTGAGAGGAGACAACAAGGCAAGCTGAAAATCGCCTAATAAAGATCATTCCTTCTGCCAGTTTCAGCAACGTGTTTTCTTAAGAAACAAAAACTTGTGGAAATCAGAAAAGGCAAAGAAAACTAATGTACTTGATAATGATAATGTAACAGCATAATGACCAATTTTAAAAACTCAAATAAATAGAGGTAATTCTGGTATAGCTAAGAGACAAACCCTTAGCAGGCATTCAGTATGGCTCTATTTTTAAGATAATGTCTCTGACACAGCGGTTCAATTTCTATGTTAGCCTCTAAAAAACTCATATCAATGTTTTACAGTATATATCTGTACACAGCAAACCTCTTTGCTTACCTCAAGGATAATTGCAACTATTAAATATTACTTGTCTATGAATATAAGGTAAAAGCAGAAAAGATTTTGCTTACCTAATTCCCTCCTTGGCTGGTTCCCAAATTCCCTCCATTAGGAGGGACAGAGACACAGCAGGACAGAAATGGCATACTTATGCATTCTCCTCATGATGAGAGCAACTGAGGTATTTGGGATACAATTCCACCCTTCCAAAAGGCAGAATGATACAGAAAGTTTGACATCCAAACCTCCTTCCTGCACATCCAAGAGAATGGATCATCCCCTTAAGAATTCTCTTTTGCCAAGAAACAAAATGGTCTAACTACTAGAACTGCATTAGCCTTCAGTGATAATGAAATTTTAAAAGGCATGTGTAATAAAGGCATAGCTACCATAAGCAAGCATACAGCAAGATATTCTTTGCTTCTTTCACCACCAGCACTTACCTTAGTCCTTCCTTTCAACCCGCAAAATAAGCCCACAATCCTATTTTAGTAGGGCAGAGTTTAAAATACTTATGTTAATATAATTGAACACCTGCCAAGAGGAAAAACATTGGTATTCGTCCTTGTGCTGAAACTAATCCCACGCGCCTCAGGCTTTTTCGCCTCGGCGTCCACCATCCAGTATCAAATGGGATTCACGACATCTTCAGTTTCATCTACATGTCAGCTTTGTACCAGCAGCCACAGATACTGGATCCAACTAAGAGCTCTCATTTGTAACTTCCCACTTAGCAATCCCTGGGCTTCTAATTGCTGTGTGTTCTTGGACCAATTGATCATCTAAGTCTCGTGTAATATAATGTAAGTGGTGAGGAGCAGGTGATCTGAGAGTGGCCTGCCATCATCCAATGCCATAGGTTTGGGGGCACATCCTTGCTGTTGGCTTGCCAGTAACAGGGAGAAAGCTAATTTCATTCTTAGATTCTTGAGTTCAATTGTCTCAGGGATTTGGGGCTTTAGCATTAGGGAAGAAAATAATAAAGGGCAGTAGTGAGCATGTTCATTTATTTCCCACACTCCAATACCCTGGCCTGCAAACTTCCAGGGAGCAAAAGACCCATCTTGATGATTGTCAGTAAACTAATTGCTATTATTCCAGCAAAGTGGACTTTAAACACCTATTTGTTTTTTATTTTTGCTTGTTCACATGGATGAAAAGCAACAAAAATAATTGCTCATATTTTCCTAGGCCGCAGAGAAAATAACTCCAGCAGATACCAGATAGAATGTTGCTCTGAAAAACTGAATGTCAAAAATTTCAAAAGCCTCAAATGCATGACCAGCTCCTATTAAAACGTCTTGTATGTTGACATGTGCCAATGCCTCACAAGAACTCATATATGCTATCAACTGACATGTTGGAAACCACAGAATGAATGGTGTGAAGTCAAGGGCTATAGGAAGGCATATCCTCTCAAACTTGCCTTCTGGCACATGGGAGAGTGTGCTATCTGCCCACTAGTCAGGGCAGAATGCAATTAGATTTCATAGACCTCAGGTCTACCCTTTCTATAGCTTCCATGTTCCCTGTTTTCCTCTACTGAACATTCACACATGAGTGGCCTGTAATCCTTCCTTCCAGCATCCATTCCCATCTGCCCACTCAGATCTCTGCAGTTTTCAGCAAAATGACATCACTAGAGCACAGTCTGAGAGCCAGGCTGGCAACAGGGAAGCTCGGATTGGCTGGATTTGGAAGAGTCTCATGCTTTAAAAAGACAGGTGGATCCATTTAAAATTCCTTCCTTCCCATCAGCTTCAGCCCAGGCTCCACCCAACCCCCAAACAGATGCCATGCATGTTCCTGACCTTTCCCCGCCCTTGCCAGGGCACAGGAGCCTCGCTGTTCCCAGCAGCTGCTGGCTTCCTCTTGGCTCTCCAGCACCACTGTATTCTAACAGAATGGATGCTGAACCCTGTGAAGACCAGCTCATGGCAAATGGCATTTCCTCATATTCCTTGCCGTAACCACAGCCTATGCCCTCTTAACCTTTAATTCAATTATAGGGATGAATAATTATGTCTCCGATAGGGAAAAATCCTCAGTTTACACTTCAGCCACCAAAGCCGGACCATATGCCGGTGTAGGGGGTGCTACACACACAACAGGGCAGTGCTTTAAAAAGTTCCACTTGTGACGAGGATTGTTCCAACTTGGATCAGCTCTCCTAACGGGTTCATTTAGGCCTGAGTAACCTGAAAAGTAGGTCAGGGGCCTGAGTCATAATCTAAAGGCCAATATGCACATTTGCTAGTGAAGGGCTAAAGCCCACAGTTCTGTGTGGTTTGTAAGATGCAAACAATGACATTTGCAGAGGGGTCCCCCTAACACTGACCCCACCAACACCCCCACATCAGCCTTGCTGACTAGCACAAGGACAGTGCACACCCCTGTATCTTCCAGTTATTCTCCAAAGCCTGACAACAGTTCCCTTAGGTGGCCAGGAAAAAAATAAAAGGCAATCCAAGATGTTATTGGTGCAAGCTGCATTCAGGTCACCATGCTCCAGTGGCCCAAAGCAACAGCCTCTGATGTAGATGGGCTTTGATTTTTCTTAGTTGCAATGTTTTCTCCCATTTGGTGAGTAGATGTCACATTAATGTGTTCAGTCTTTGACTTTTTTTTTTTTTTTAAGTAAGTCCACTTCTTTTGGTCTCATCATGCCCTGCTCTTATGTATATAACTGAACACCTACAAACTCTTTTGACATTACACGCAGGACTGCTGAGGAATATGTCAGCACTCTGGTGCTTTAAGACAACCTGACGAAGTGGCAGAGGAAAACTGTCAAAGCTAATCCATTTCCTCTGTCTCTGTTCTTCCCTCTTAATTGTGACAGTCTCTCTCTTCTCTGCCCCCAAAAGGGAAAATATTATGCCTTTCAACAGCCCAGTTTCTAAGACAAAGCTACAAAAAAAAGCACACTCACCTGTCCTATTCATTTGCTGCCTTCCTGCCTTGAGCCCTTACAGGCCCATACACCCCCCTCTTCTATGGGTCACAGGAAGAGGATTCACTCAGGACAAAGGTGGTTTACCCTCTAGGTGAGAAGCAAGAACTTCCAGCAGTGCCACAGCAACTTTTGAATCCATCAGAAAAGCAATATTACAAGCCACCTAAGACCAGTGTTTTCAAATTTGTGAATAGATACGGAAACATATGACTCTCTGCAAAGAACACAAACGAAGTTGCGGGTCAGTGTGACTCTTCCTGCATCTGATGAAGGTTAGAGTTAAATTGGCCATTTAAAACCAACATCAAAATATTGTTTCGGAGTGGAACACAAAATCCACATGCAGCTCTATTATGAAACCATCTGGAGTAGGGCCCTGAAGGCACATCCCGAGGCCCCCCACTGAGATATCAAATCTCCTCTAGTTAGGGATACAGTGGGAATCCAGGATCTCAGCTGTCACACAGGTGACAGCAAAGAAGCTGCTACAGGAACAGAGATGCAACTAAGGGCAGATCTAACATTAGCTGTGAACGTGATGGGTCCACTCTTCAATGAAATGACAAGTCAACACATCTTCCAAAAATCAGTCTGTATGTCCTTCCCTCATATTTTACTCTTACCAGACTTATTCTTATCCCCAAATAAAATACATAAATTCAAAAGAAAAAGCAAAATCCAAAGGTTCTATGTTTAATGAAAAACTACCTACAAATGACAGTTAATTTGCTAAGAAACAAAGGATTAGAAGAAAATGTTATTCTGAATTTTTGTCCACATTAGTATTAGCAGTTAACATCAGAGCTGACTGTCTACACCAAATGGGAATTTCATTTGGTGTGGGCATGGATTAGCTATGCTTTTAAACTTAAGATACATTTACACTCCGTAAAGGTTGAATATTTCATATAAGAACCATAGTGTGAACTTACAATTGTTATCTTAGCAACACAGCCAGCAAAAGCTCTTTCACAAGTTTACACTTAGTTTTGGTAAATGGAACCACCACAGAATCACTGGGTGGATTGTGCAAGAGATTCTAACTTTTCTTTTGATTTACATGCCATGAAGTTTTCAACGCAAAGAGATGATTTTCCAAATTGTTCGAACCAATGGCACCCCTTCCCTCACTTCCCACTTGGTCAGAAAATCATCTGGAAAATAATTCTAAAGCACTTTATTATTTACCTACACTCACCTGGTTTGGGATACCCTGTCCCCATGAGCTTTGTTTCCATTGGCACAGTAATGTTTAATTCTTTTCCACTCCAGCACAGGCTCGTCAGCAGAGGGTTTGAACCCCCCACTGCCCATTCAACAGTCACCCTGCATGGATATTATGTAAAGCAAATCCACTAGTGGGAGGGAGGCCAGGCTGACCATCCTGATTAGCCCTGTCAGCTGGGGTAGGAAACACCTGTGCAGGGTATGTGGGCAGAGGTGATGGGCCTGTGTGGGCAGAGGCGATGGGCAGCATTGACAGTCTCCGAGCAATGGGTCTGGGCAGAGACTGATGCTATGTGGGCAGTTCGTGGGTTTATTAAGGATATAGACCTGGCCCAAGAGAAGCCCAAACTCCATGTTCTGGCCTGAAGGTAAAGCTGGACTGCCCACAACACAGCACAGGACCAAGGGAGCTTCTGTCACTGTCATAGGCCAAGAGAAATCACCTGTGTGTTGTTGAAATAGAAAAGACAACTCAGTGAGATGGAGATTACAAAACACTACTTGTCTGCATTTTAAATTAAGAACAGGATATATAAAAGTCTTCAGAAAACACCAACAAAATTATTTAACTCTGTCATTTGGCCTTTAGTACTAGTTACATTGTTTATAAGAACAAAGAGCACCTCACCCCCTTTGTGTTTATAAAGGGGCACCCACTTAATAGATAAGAAAACGACATTACACACTTCAACCCTCACCCTACAGGCCTGACCGAATGGAGACTGGAGGCTGGGTACCCCCGCCCCAACCCCTGTAGACCAGAAATAGTCCTTCCAAAGTTGTAAAGTTGTAGTTAAATGGTTGAAATCATCAACCAATCATCAAGAAAAACTCCCTTGTATTTACAGACACATGCACACTCATTCACTCACAAGTTTCCCATATCTTTCCTTCTCTTCCCCATTAATTACTTAATTGTATAGCCGGGAGTGAATCATTTTAACTTTCTGATACTCAATTTCTAAATTAAGACTAATAATCATTTCCACATTAAGAATACCAGTGTCTACAAATCATAAGAACACCCTGAAGACTAAATTAAATCGAGTAAGTAATGCCTGTAGAGTTCACATTCAAACGCTGCTACTGCCCTTCCCTTTGTTTCCGCCACACTCCAGCGCTTAGTCCCAGCTGGCAAGAAAAGCCTGGCTCCTGTGTGATGCTTCCCAGGAAGGATGACACAGCATGCTTCCTTCTGGACACCAGCAAGATGTTCCTGACTACGCATACACAACAACTAGCAGAGTGATTCTCCCTTCCAAGCTGGCTTTATGACCTGAGCCCATCTGTGCTAGGAGGCCCCTTTGGTAGAATTAGCTAGAAATTCTGTGTGGAGAAATCTCCAATTTTGCTATTCCTTTTGAGCACCTGGTGTGGAAACATGAGGTTCAGTTCTGTGGAGCCAATACCTTCGTGGTCAGGGAGATCTTCACAGAAAATAAGAGTGTTCTTGGTCCTAGAAACCCAGATAAAGTACGTCACATAGAGTGTAAGACGGCAGGGTCTCGGTAACATTTCTCAGCCCCATGCGTACCTCCACCACTACTTGGGGGTGAACACAGTGCTGCTGCATAATTGAGTACCGCAGCATGAAACCCTGGATGACCTTGGTTTAAGCTTCCAATACACATCTGAGAATATGAGGCTGGGGGCACACAGGAGGCTGAGTCAGTGTCACCAAGATACTGCATTTTTAATCTCTTGACCAGAAGAGTCATTTCCCCCTTTAAGTTCACCATTTCCTTGCTCTTAGTAACTACCTACCAACTTCCGTTTCTCATCCCAATACTGTGTGGCAGCAAATTGTGCCCAAAACTGTCTTTCCCACTGAATGTTCAAAAGGTTACTGTTATACAGCCTCATGCCGCATGCTTTGCAGGGTTTTCAACTTTGTTAACACTCAAACCCGAATCCTTGAGCACTAACATGAACAAATAAATGCCTAAGAGAGACAATCGATTCCTTAAGTCCTGGGGTGCTACACAAAGCGGATTTAAAGAATTTGAAAATTCACTTTGATGGAGCAACCACGCCAACAGGCACCTGTCTCCACAGACCACTTACAAAGGGGAAGACTCACAAGACCATGGGAAGTTCCTTCAGGTGGTACAAGGTTCTGTTACAGTTGCTTTTATAGTATGTCAACCAAATTAAAATGGAAGGTGTACCCAATACAGAAGCTTCTTGCTTATGAAAAATTTTACTGCACTGATTCAAAATGTTAGAAATGTTGCAGTTTAAAACCTTGCTAAATTCAGAGCACCCCAAGCTGAAGGTCAGTAAGAGGCTGACCTTCAGCCTCTGCCTTTTTTGTATTAGTTGTTCTATTAGTTCCCTAAAGCTGCCATAAAAATTACAATATAATGAATGCCTGAACACAACAGGAATTTATTCTCCCACAGGTATAGAAGCCAGAAGTCTGGAATAAAGAGCTGCTGGTGGGTCACACTCCCACTGAAGACTCTGCAGGAGAATCAGTCCTTGTTATTCTGAGCTCTCTGGTGGCTCCACCTGTACATGCTTCTCTCTGTGGCTGTGTCCTCTCCTCTTCTTATGGGGACTCCAGGCATTGAGTTAATCTAGCATGACCTCATCTCCAACCTTAAGTAATTGCATCTGCAAAGACTATTTCCAAGTAAGGTCACATTATGTGGTTTTAGGTAGACATGAAGTTGGAGGAGTCACTATTCAACCCACTCCAGTTATTAATGAAAAATCATGTTGAACTCTTATGGCAAGAATTACCTAGACATAAAAACAGTATTTTCTCTAGAAATGTGGAAGCAGATTATGTGCATAGACATCATAACAGGATTATGACCTTATATAAGGAGATAGACTGAAGATGAGCTACAAGAAGCCACAAGTATGAGTAATTCCACAGCAACAGCTTCCCACTTCTCTACCCTCCACCCACCCACCCCGCAAAGGAAAACAGCTGTAATATCAGAGCCAAACATGGAAATTAAATGACATTTCTCAGGGAAAACCCACAGCACTACCTCCCTCCTCACAGCACCAACCCAAGAATTCACAGACAACACGTACTATGTTTTTACCTAGAACTCATTGCCACACTCAGTTAAAAATCAAACTTTTTAGCATCCAGGCAACATAACTTAATCCAAACTAAGAACAGAAAATAAGGCGCAGCATAGGTCACAGAAATACTAATTTGCTTCTCCAACTTATTCTGAAAAAACTGAAAGCACAACTATTTAATCCTGCAAACTGATCTGTCTACATGCCTTGCATCTAACTTGTTGAGTGAATAGCAGCTCCATAAGAAGAGGCATCTTAACAGACACGTTCTCTGACCAAACCTTACTTCTGTACACAGAGAGCTGGGAAAGGTTCTCAACATCTTCAGCCCAATATTTCACTCTAAAAATGAACATATCACAAGAAACAACCCCAAAAGCTTCAGAAACCCTTCACATCTGCAAGTTCTCTAGGCTTGGGGAACCACCACCTTCATAATTACAAAGAATGTTGGCAAGAACAAAGTGTTGAACCCCCCACCCCACCCCAGCCTGCTGCACAGCTGTTCCTCCAGTGGGTGGACGGAGATGCAGTTCCAAGACATTAGTCATGACAAGCAGCACATGGCTAGTACCCTGGGCTTCAGGGGAAGTCTAGGCCTCCATGAGAACCTCCCCAGGATACACAGAGTGTTTTAATATACAGCCAGTTCACTAAGATCACATCGAAGCCCTGTGATCAGGAGTTCCTACTGAGTCTTCTGTCTGCCTTAGGGGTCCACAGTCTCAGTCGTCCACTCAGAACAACAGGCACCTGTGTCCACTAGCTGGCCTTTCTACCATAGGAGGCAGTAGGCAGCCAAGAGTGGGATGAGCAGAATGAAATCGCAGTATTTTTCGTATCTTATAACAGAAAATATTAAAGTTGGACAAAGGCTTATTGGAGTATGTCAACAAAATGCAGATGGAAGGAAACTTTCTAGTTAAGTTTCAAATTAAATGTAACTCTGTAAAAATGTTTTCAAAGGTGTTAGACAACCATGACCCATTTCCATGTTACTGAAGAAATGCAAGACATGTTCTACGGAATCACTGGACAGAGGAACCAAGCTGGTATAACTTAACCACCTTCAAGATTCTCCTTTCTTGGCACAAAGGATTTTTCATCTGGAAGGCTACAAACTCTGTTCCTAATCTCATCTTTAAATGTCACAGACCATGTTTCCCCTAAATAGTAGAAGGTATAAATTCCTTCCTTTACATCTTCAGCACTGAAATCTGTTCCTACCTCCCATGCATTCGATTTCAAAGTTACAGAAAACCAAAAGGAACAAAAACTCCTGTGGAGAGCCATTCAGTGTGATAGACAACTCAGACAATCAGGCAGTTGAGCAGCCAGAGGTGCACCACGGCAGCCTCAGTGATCCAGGTACGACAGCCCACACAGGGCTGCTCAGGCGCATGGCGAAGGGGAGGGAGAAGCTAGTGCATCCCCCTTCTATTACAGTTGTATTTCTTTTTTCACGTCTGCCTAAGTTCTTTATAAATGTCCAGTCAACATCACTGGGTACCTCTACACTCTAGATCCAGGAGGTGAAATGCCGACTCACTTAGTCAGGGGAGAGGGCAGGCTGAGAAGCCAAAACCAGGAAGGGATCACCAAGAGGAGTTCAAGCAATGGATCCGGGGAAGGACCCGGAAGGGATGAACTTCAAGCCACTGTGGTCATCTAGACAGACCCTCTCAACTTACCTGTAACATAAAGGTGGCAAACAGACTCGGCCTGGCTAACTTTTGCCTTCTACTCAGACACATTCCAACTGCTGTACAGTTTTCTCCAAATGCATAAAGCTGCCAGGCTGCAAATAAAGCAGCTGACCCCGCTCCTGATAATGCCTGTGCACTGTGATTTGTAAACTGACAGCCCAAACAGTCTGAGTCTCATGAAGCCTAGCATTCAACTCCAAACACCAATAAGGACATTTTATGGGCATGTGGTACTATGTAGCCTTATCTCCTTCTCTGAGCAGTTAGAAATCGGCCTGAAAATAATACTCAAGTGACACTTCACATTACCAGGACCAGTCCAGATGGCATGGATCACACAGGCCACAGGAACACAATCTCTGCACTGCTCTTGTGAAGATGAAATTACTCATCAGCAAGTGCTTTCTATGAAAACAAAAGACTAACGAGACAACTCAGACTAGATGAAAAAGCAATAGCAAAAAGCATCTTTTGTTTAGTAAAGGTTGAGTGTAACGATGTTAAGGATCAAAGAGACAGATGTTCAGGTGAGATAGCAAAGGCCCTCAAATTCACTTGAGATTCCCACTGAAATTACACAAGAAGATGAGAAGTGTAGAGAAATGTGCAATACCACTAGAAGCCTGGGCTACATGCCATCTCGAAATAGTTACTTCAGAAGAAAATGCATTGAAAATAGTAAAGAAGATGTTGCAAAAAATAGGAACTTGCTCACCATACAGTAAAATAAAAAATAATGCCAAAATGATTACATCCTCATAGGAAACAAACAGATAAATGAAATAGACACCATGTCTATTCCATATACAATGTTCACATGTGACAGACGTTTTAAAAGAACTCCATGGGGAAATGAAGGAATATTCAAATGGGTGCTGGACAAACTGTCTGAAAACAATTAAGTTAAATAACTCTTCTTAACTATATTCCATAGTAAAAGTTAGATGAAGAATTAGATTTTCAAACTAAAAACACAAAACAGTTAAGATTTATGCAATTCACCTGAATCAGATGTGAAAAGGTCTAAACCTCAATCATAATATAAATTAGTCCTGGGGATGAAAGTACAGCAGAGAGAATATAATCAGGGATTCTGTACCATCTTTCTATGTTGACAGTAACTACACTAGTGGGGGTGAGGATTTAATAACATAGGTAACTGTTGAATCACTATGTTGTATACTTGAAACCAATAAAAAAATTAAATTCCACTGGATACATTTTTTTAAAAGTCTATGTAAAAACTGCAAGAAATAAATCACAAATATTTCAGATATAAAAAGTAAAAAATGGTATTGTCGAAAACAATGAACTTTGAAAATGTATCTGTAGCATGTGACAAAAATATTAGTGATAGTAGCTAGAACTTTAAAAAAAATTTAACATTCTGATACAAAATGGTTAAAGAATAACACATTTTTTCACAAAAGAATACAAATGGCAAGAAATAAAAAGCAAAATAAAAGTTCATCTTCGATAACACCTTTAAAATATAAATACAAACAGATATTTTTTTATCATGTTAACAGCAATCTGCATGGTCATCATGCAGGTAAGAAACAGTGAAATACATACTTCTCTCCATAAAGGGTACAATTTTTTTTGGCAGTCAATATGACAATACTTTTTAAAGGTCTTTCATTTCTATGGTCTATTGAAAGGAAATAATTAGAGATAAGCTCAAGTATTTATGTTTGAGGATATTTATCACTGTTTTCATAAGCAGGGCACAAAATATTATGAACTATACACAAATATGCAGGTGCACATAAAAGACCCAAAAAAAATTTACCTAGAAGCTAATTTTATTGTCTTTAAATTCAGGCTTTAAGAAGGATTTATAGGTTGTATTTCTATTTCCTACAACGTCCATATACAATAGATGGCCTCATAGTCAACCTCTTAACCTACTTGCCAAATTGAAAGTGACTCTTCAGTGGGTGAGCTAGGCCTACCATTGACTGGTATGCCTGCTAGAGTCTGTCTGTTCTTACACCTGTTCAAGCCACTGGTATTTATCATGCATTTATATATCTAAATGTGATATGGACCAATAAAACATGAGCACAAAATGAATAACTGCCGTTTGAATAAAAGTTCAGTATGCTTTGGTGAATTGCTATAAAGGAAAGTAACACTGCCAAGTGAAGCGAGGGCCAGACAATTGTCAATGAATTGGTAGGATTTTTTACATTTACAAATATATATGTAAAAGGGTCTATATTCATATTACTTCTCAAATATTTTTAAAAGTCACATTCTATTTTAAGGAACACAAAACTGGAAATTATGGATTCTATAGCATAAGAGTGACTCATGATGGAAGATGTTGCAGAACTTCAATTATACCCACATCCAAGGAGTTTGTTAGACATCCATGCATTTTAAGCCAAAATTTAAATGTGTACGTTTTTGGTATATATACCAAAACTAAAGCTAAAACTTTATATGATCCTCAGTTTTAACTGACTTTGGGAAAAACTATTAGTCTAATTAAACTAATTTTGACAAACTAATTTTAAGTCTGATCAAGTTAAACAAGGTGGCTTCCTCTGCGTTCCTTTTATAATGAGGAGGAACTGTTCCTCTGAGCAGAAAGGTGGTGGGTGGTGGGGAGAATGAAAGAGAAAGTAAACTAGAAAAAGAGGCTACTTAGATTTTTAAGCAGCAAATTTAAAGTCTGTGCAGAAAATTTTAGAATATTTAGATGCAGTAATGGCTAATTATAAAGTCAATTACAAGGTCAAAGTAGTAATTCAAATGTCTCTACTTGTCACAGAGGACTTTATTAAAAGACAGAAAAGCCAGCAATTCAAATTTTCTTGGCCATATTATTCAAAAAAACTCTTATATAGCATTACAAATTCCAAAAGAAAAGAAAACAGCTAAGAAACAATTTAGCAAATGTACATTTAAGCAGCTGATGAATGTCATGCTGTAACAGCAGAGGTAATGTATTGGTTGTCCGATACACAGGTCTGACTTTTTACATTTTTATTAAGGCATAATTGATAGACAATAAAAAATGCATAAAGGATATAAATCAATTTTTACATATGTGTATACCTATGAAACAATCATGACAATCGAGATAATGAACGCATCCGTTACTCCCAGGAGTTTTCCTGTGCCCCTCAGCAAACCTTCCCTTCCCAACTCTTGCTTTTTGTTGTCCTCAGGCAACCACCGATGTGTTTCCTGTCACTACACACCAGTTTGCATTTTTTAGAATTTTATATGCAAAGAATCACATAGCATGTACTTCTTTTATCTGGCTTTGTTCACTTGGCATAGTTATTTTGAGAGTCCCCATGCTGCTGCATGCCCAGACTTTGTTTCTTTTTATGGCTGAGACATATCAATACACAATGTATTGATGCTTCCACATGCTCCATGTGACCCAGATGGACATCCGGGTAGTTTTCAATGTGGAGCTATTATAAAGCTCATAGTAACAGGTGCACGTGTCCTACCTTTGACAGCCATGTACAAGTCTTTGTAAGGGTACGGCTTACATTTATTTCTCTTGGGTAAACACCAAGGAGGAGAACATCTGGGACATAGGATAGGTTTTTATTCAAAAAGTGGTGCTGGACAAATTGTTTATGTGGAAAAAAAGATAGATTATACTTCATACTATATACCCTAATGAAATTTATGTAAGAATTTAGATTTTAAAAATAAAAATAGACATAAAAAATTCAAGAAACTGCCAAACTGTTACAACAAAGAGATTATACCTACCATCATGGTGAGTTCCATTTGTTTCATACCATCTGTAGGTGGTTCTGTAGGACACAGGATCCCTTGTCTACACAATACATCCTATACACAGCTTTGCCTATTTAGAAGAAACTAGAGCAGCAGTTGACCTTCTAAATAATTAAGGTGGGTTTTTTATTTTTTCCCTTTCTGTGTAAAACAGATTATAATGGACAGCCACAACATACATTGGTAAAAAACAACAACATACATGTATTTAGTATTTACCACAGGCTTGTTTCTATGAATTCCATCATGTAAATACCACACAACAACCCTATGAAGGCAAGTACTAACATAAAACCATTATCCCATTTTATAGTTGAATAAACTGAGGAAAAAGATGATACATAATTTATCAGTGGTCACAGAGCAAATATGTGGCATAGCCAGGATCTGAATTTGGTGACCTGAGTCCTGAGCTTAAGTTCTTAATTACGACTTGTATCCTCTGCTACCACACAGATATTCCTGAATACTGGCTATTTATCTGAAAAAGCTATGAATGATCTCTAATGTTTCTTTCCAGCTCTACCTCAGACAACTGATTTCCAATCTGTAAAAAAAAGATTGTGTAATAAGCCCTATAATACATTCATTCTGAGCTAAAGAGTCAGAGCAAATGCTAAATCCTTATAATGCCAAAACTTCTACATAATGTAAAGTCATCATAGCAATGACAGAATGAATATTGACTAAATCAATCCAGGGATGTCACCTATTAAGTAAAAAATTGGTTCCACAGTCAGAAGACATTTCAAAGAATATGGCTTATTTTTAACAAAAATGCTGTTCTAATGGACAAAAGGGGGAAAAATGTCTTGTGAGAAGGCAGACTCATTATCCACTGTATCTCAGACTGCTGCAGTTTGACAAAACCCAGTCCAGTTACTCAAAGGCCTCACCATAAAGACCCAGGGCCAGAAGACAAAACACAACACAGCGCTGACCTGGTTAAGAACTTCTTGGCATCTGTGGCCAATCATTCTCAAGGGTAAAAACAGAGGGTAAATGTGCAGCTATCCTTTGTCTAAAGAGAGCTTGAGTCCAACAGGGACCAAAGGCAGTCCTTGCAATAAAAGGAAAGCATGGAAAACACTTCCTAGCAGCAGTAGACTGTGACATCGACCATCTTAAACAGAATATTGATTCATAATCAAAACAAGAGGAAAAGCTAGAAAAAATAATCAGCATTTCCCAGCACTCTGACAAAAAGGGAAGGAAATGGCTCCACTAGCAAGATTACATCCAGGGACAGAGGTCTTAGAGGGCAGAATGATTGTTCAATGACCAACCAACAGGTATCTAGTACCTGCTGGGTGCACGGCACTGTGCTAGATGGAAGGGGGCAGGTGGATAGGTGGGGGTGATGGTTAGGTATAAACAAAAGTAGGAAATGAGATCTCTACCCCAGTTTGGAGTTTATCATCAAGCTCGGGAAAGCGCCTACACTCCAGAAAAGATCCAGACACACTCAGTGCCAGATTAATAGTTATTCACCACAAACATCATTGCTAACACTAAGTACAGCCACTGGGCCAAGTCCTTTCAAAAGGCTGCTTCATTTAATCATCCCAATAATTATGTGAGGCAGGCATTATTCATTCGTCTGCATTTTACACAGTATGAAGCAGACTGGGAAAAGTTCCTGGGCTTGCTCCTGACCACGTAGGTAGTAAGTGACAGAGCTGGGACTCCAAAGCAACTCTGCTCAACTTCAAAGTGGATGCTGAGCTCTAGGTTACAAAGGCTCCCCCAAGCCTTCAGAAATTCTTTTGAGCACAATAATCCTTTGGGTTAGTAGAGGCCCAGAAGGCTTCCTGCAGGAAGGAGAGCCATGAGCTTCCAGAGAGACTGAAGGGAAAGAGGCAAGAGCATTGCAAGACAAGGAAAGGCCTTCAGACAAAGGCCGGGAAAACACTTGGGTGCTGTAGTTGAATGAAGTCACAAATGTTCACCAGTCACTTCACACACCAGGCTCTGGTGACACAGCAATGAGTGAGTCAGACCCAGTTCTGCTCTCCAGGAACTCACCATCTACTGAGGGAGGCAGACACCTCAAGCATCTGGAGAGAGTGGGTCTTCCAGGCTGGACTTAATCCTGATGCTCTGGCACAACTCATGACCCTCACCATTCACACCTGAGCCTAGAACACAGCAGGTATTTCATTTTACCAGATGGAATGGCACTGCTGTAAAACAGTAGAACGTAATCAGTTTCCAATTTGCGAACCTCATCAGCTTAAAATTTTTTTCTTGAATTTGATGATACTTGCACTATATCAAGTTTTAAGAAAAGCAAGCTTTGTTAGATGATTAAAGATGGCAACATGAGAGGTGAGACAGAGGCTTCCTCCTAAAACTGCAAATAATATGAAAATATAATTAATACTACTAATTCTGAAAGAGCAACAGGAAAGAGAACTGTGCCAGACTGCATACAGCTGGAGAAAAGAGCAGACCTCACGGAACAGGGTAATGTGCCAAAGCTGTGGCCCAGCAGGACCCAAGCCTTTCCCCCACCCCAGCTCACCAGTGGGAGGTAGAGAAACAGAGTGGGAGAGGGAGTGGAGGCCTGGGGCTGCTGAATGCCTAGCTCAGGAGATATGCTCTGGGAGCACAAACCTACATTTCATGGCGCTTGCATGGTACTCTCATGATTAGGGGGTTGGAAAGCTAAGACAGGCAGAAATCCTGAGAGACTGAGATTCCAGATGCTTGTGAAAAGCAGGGATCCATATTCAGCTGCTCTGAGACAAAAGAAAGGTGGACAGTCTGAGAGACTTCCTAAAAAGGAAGCCCTTAGCAACAGGGCTGCTAAAGGGGCAGGGACTGCACAGAGCTTATTGCTCAGGAGAAAGGACAGGTAGACAAAATTGTCCATGTGCACTCTGCCCAGCAGGTTGGGAGCTTTCATGATCTTCAGGTGCTCCAGCTCCCTGGCTGGCTACACAGCTCCAAGAACCGCCGCGCCCGCCCCCCCCCCGCACCCCCTGCCATGATATGCAGCCTACTGTGCCTTTCTCCCGGCCACCCCACCTGGCTCGCAAACTGGCAAACCCTACCCTGGTGATAGGCCAGCCAGAGGGAAGATCTGTCTACAGCAACTACAAACTCAAACCATAGAGGCTTATACCTGTGTGCTCGGCCCATTGGTTCAGGCAGTGGAGACAGGCGTAGCAGCTGGGAAGCAGGAAATAGTCCTTTCCTCCCCCCAGGCACCAAGACCACTCCCCTGCAACCCCCAACATTGCTTCAGGGGCTGAGCAGCTCCAGACAGTAGAGTTTCTGAACACTAGAGGACACCATATACAAATATGAAACACCAAAGGAACCTGGTTCAAAGTAAAACTATTAATACAACTCCTGAGAAACATTTAAATGACATTGACCACATGAATTTTCCTGAAAGGGAGTTCAAAATAAAAATCATTAACATGCTCATGGAGGTATGAAAAGATGTTCAAGAACTCAGGAATGAATTCCTGTCGGTGATCCAATCATTGAAGAGCACAATGGAGGGTATTAAAAGGAGATTTGATATGGTGGAGGAGAGATAAATGAAATAGAAACTAGAGAAGAGGAATACAAAGCAGCTCAGGCACAGAGAGAAAAAAGGATCTCTAAGAATGAAAGAATATTGAGAGAATTGTGTGACCAATCCAAATGGAACAATATTTGCATTACAGGGGTACCAGAAGAAGAGAGAGAGAAAGGGATAGAAAGTGTCTTTGAGGAGGTAGTTACTGAAAAATTGCCCAATCTGGAGAAGGAGATAGTCTCTCAGACCATGGAGATGCACAGATCTCCCAACACAACAGACCCAAGGAAGACAACACCAAGACATATAGTAATTAAAATGGCAAAGGTTAAGGATAAGGACAGACTATTAAACACAGCCAGAGAGAGAAATAAGATCACATACAAAGGAAAGCCCATCAGGCCATCATCAGACTTCTCAGCAGAAACCTTACAGGCCAGAAGGGAGTGGCATGATGTATTTAATGCAATGAAGCAGAAGGGACTGGAACCAAGCAAGGTTATCATTTAAATTTGAAGGAGGGATTAAACAATTTCCAAATTAGCAAAAGCTGAGAGAATTTACCTCCCACAAACTGTCTCTACAGTGTATTTTGGAGGGACCATTATAGATGGAAGTGTTCCAAAAGTTTAATAGCTGTCACCAGAGGTAATAAAACCACAGTAAAGAAAGAGGAAGAGCTAATTACTAAGCAAATGCAAAATTAAATTAACTATCCCCAAAGTCAATCAAGGGATAGACAAACAGTAAAGAATATAATACCTAATATATGAAGAATGGATGAGGAAGAAAAAATGAGGAGAAAAAGAAAAAAGAACCTTTAGATGGTGTTTATAATGGCATATTAAGTGAGTTAAGTTAGACTCTATGATAGTAAGGAAGTTGACCTTGAAACTTTGGTAACCATGAATCTAAAGCCTGCAATGGCAATAAGTACACACCTATCGATAACCACCCTAAGTGCAAATGGACTGAATGCACCAATCAAAAGACATAGAGTCACTGAATGGATAAAAAAAAACAAGCCCCATCTATATGCTGCCTACAAGAGACACACTAAAATCCAAAGACATACACAGACTAAAAGTGAAGGGATGGAAAAAGATGTTTCATGCAACTAATAGGGAGAAAAAAGCAGGAGTTGCAGTACTGGTATCAGACAAATAGACTTCAAAACAAAGAAAGTCACAAGAGACAAAGAAAGACATTACATAATGATAAAGGGGTCAGTCTAACAAGAGGATATAACCATTATAAATATCTATGCTCCCAACACAGGAGCACCTACATATGTGAAACAAACATTAACAGAATTAAAAGGGGAAATAGAATGCAATGCATGCATTCTAGGAGACTGCAACACTCCACTAGCTCTGAAGAACAGATCAACCAGACAGAAAATAAGTAAGGAGACAGATGCACTGAACAACACAATAGAACAGATGGACTTAACAGACATCTACAGAACTCTACACCCAAAAGCAGCAGAATACACATTCTCTTAAGCATACATGGAACATTGTCAAGAATAGATCATATACCAGACCACAAAAAGAACCTCAGTAAATTAAAAAAGATTGAAATTGTACCAACCAGTTTCTCAGACCACAAAGGAATGAAACTAGAAATAAATTATGCAAAGAAAATGAAAAACCCAAAAAACACATGCAGGCTTCACCACATGCTTCTAAATAACCAATGGATCAATGACCAAAGAAAAGCAGAGATGAAGCAATATATGGAGACAAAAGACAACAATAATTCAACACCACAAAATCTGTGGGACGCAGCCAAGTCTGTGCTAAGAGGAAAGTATATTGCAATACAGGCCTACCTCAGGAAAGAAGAGCAATCCCATGTGAGCAGTCTAAACTCACAATTAACGAAACTAGAAAAAGAAGAACAAATGAGACCCAGTGTCAGTACAAGGAGGGACATAATAAAGATTGGAGCAGAAATAAATAAAATCGAGAAGAATAAAACAATACAAAGGATCAACGAAAGCAAGAGCTGGTTCTTCAAGAAAATAAACAAAATAGATAAACCCCTAGCCAGACTTATCAAGAAAAAAATTGATTCTATGCACAGGAACAGAATCAGAAATGAGAAAGGAAAAATCACTATGGAAACCACAGAAATACAAAGAATTATGAGAAAATACTGTGAAAAATCATATGGTAACAAACTGGATAACCTAGAAGAAATGGACAACTTTCTAGAAAAATACAACTTTCCAAGGCTGACCAAGAAAGAAACAGAAAATCTGAACAGACCAATTACCACCAACAAAATTGAACTGGTAATAAAAAATCTACCTTAGAACAAAATACCTGGACCAGATGGCTTCACTGCTGAATTTTATCAAACATTTAGTGAAGACCTAATACCCATCCTCCTTAAAGTTTTCCAAAGAGTAGAAGAAGAGGGAATACTTCCAAACTCATTCTGAGGCCAGCATCACTCTACCCAAAACCAGGCAAAGACACCACAAAAAAAAGAAAATTACAGACCAATATCCCTGATGAACATAGATGCAAAAATACTCAACAAAATATGCAAACTGAGTTCAAAAATACATCAAAATGATCATGCATCATGATCAAGTAGGATTTATTCCAGGGATGCAACGATGGCACAACATTTGAAAATCCATCAACATCATCCACCCCATCAACAAAAAGGACAAAAACCACATGATCATCTCCATAGATGCTGAAAAAGCATTTGATAAAATTCAACATCCATTCATGATAAAAACTCTCAACAGCGATTCAAGATGGTGGCGTGAGAGGTGAGATGGAGAACTCCTCCCAAAACCACAAATAGTACAAAAACGTAGTTAATTGATACAACTTACCCTAAAACAGAACAACAAAGACGGCTGAACCAGACTGCATACAGACCTCACGAACAGGGCAGACCTCATGGAACAGGGCAGACCTCACGAAACAGGGTAATGTACAAAAGCCATAATCCAGCAGGACCCAAGACCTTCCCCCAGCCCAGATCACTGGCGGGAGGAAGGGAAACGGAGAGGGGAAGGGGGTCGAAGCCTGGGACAGCTGAACACCCAGCCCTAGAGGTCTGCTTTGCCAGCACAAACCTACACTGTGTAGTGCTCTGGACGTTGAGGAGCTCAGACAGGTGGAGTGCTTGAGAGACTGAGATTCCAGCTGTTTGTGGAGGAGGGGATTCACACCTGGCTGCTCTGGGACAAGGGAAAGGCAGGCAGTTTGAGAGACTTCTTAGCAATGACAAGGCTGCTGAAGGGGCAGGGTTTGCATGGACCTTGTTGTGTCGGGGAGGGGAGAGCTAGAAAAGTTCTCTGGGCGAACTCTGCCCAGCAGGTTGGGAACTTTGGGGAGCTTCAGGAGCTCCATGCCCCAGGCATGATACACAGCTTGCTGCACCTTCCTCCTAGCTGCCTGGCACTGGTTTGCAAACCTGCAGTCACTGTGCTGGCATCAGGCCAGCCAGAGGGAGGCCCCACCTACAACAGCTAGGGATGCTGAGCACAGAGGCTTACACCTGGGTGCTCGGCCCACTGGCTCTGACACCAGAGACAGGCTCCGCAGATGGGAATCAGGAAACAGACCTTCCCTCCCCCCAGGCTCCAGCTCCGCTCCCCTACGATGCCCAGCCTCACTCTAGGGGCTGAGCAGCTCCAGAGACTGGAGCATCTGGGCACTAGTGGGCACCACACAGAAATATGAAACATCAAAAGAACATGGTTCAGACCAAAATCTGACAAACACCAGAAAAACGGTCAAATGAAACTGACCTCACCAATCTGCCTGAAAGAGAGCTCAAAATAAAAATCATAAACATGCTTATTGGAGGTACAGAATAATATTCAAGAATTCAGGAACGAATTTAAGTTGGAGAGTCAATCATTAAGAAATTCCATATCTGAAATGAAACATACAATGGAGGGATTAAAAGAAGATTAGATGTAGTAGAAGAGACGGTAAATGGAACAGAAATTAGAGAAGAGGAATACAAAGAAGCTGAGGCACACAGAGAAAAAAGAATCTGTAAGAATGAAGGAATATTGAGAGAACTGTGCCCAAACAGAACAATATTTGTATTATAGGGGTACCAGAAGACGAAGAGGGAGAAAAAGGGATAGAAAGTGTCATTCAGGAGGTAATTGCTGAAAACTTCCCCAATCTGGGGAAAGAGATAGTATCTCAAGCCATGGAGGTGCACAGATCTCCCAACACAAGGGACACAAGGAAGACAACACCAAGACATATAATAATTAAAATGGCAAAGATCAACAATAAAGACAGACTTTTAAAAGCAGCTAGAGAGAGAAAAAAGATCACATACAAAGGAAAACCCATCAGGCTATCATCAGACTTCTCAACAGAAACCTTACAGGCCAGAAGGGAGTGGCATGATGTATTTAATGCAATGAAGCAGAAGGGCCTCAAACCAAGAATACTTTATCTGGCAAGGTTATCATTTAAATTTGAAGGAGGGATTAAACAACTATCAGATAAGAAAAAGTTGAGAGAATTTACCTCCCACAAACCACCTCTACAGTGCATTTTGGAGGGACTCGTATAGATGGAAGTATTCTGAAAGCTAACTAGATGTCACCCAAGGGATAGACAAAGAGTGCAGAATATGATTCATAACATAGAAGGAATGGAGAAGGCAGAAAAAGGAGGAAATAAAAAGAACCTTTAGGTTGTGTGTGTAACAGCACAAGAAGTGAGTTAAATTAGACTGTTAGATAGTAAGGGAATTACCCTTGGGCCTTTGGTAACCATGAATCTAAAGGCTGCAATGGCAATAAATACATACCTATCAGTTATCACCCTAAATGTAAATGGTCTTAATGCACCAATCAAAAGACATAGAGTCACTCAATGGATAAGAAATCAAGACCCATCTATATGCTGCCTACAAGAGACTCACTTCAAACCCTAAGTCATACACAGACTGAAAGTAAAGGGATGAAAAAAGATATTTCATGCAACTAACAGGGAGAAAAAAGCAGATGTAGTACTTGTATCAGACAAAATAGACTTCAAAACAAAGAAAGTCAAAAGAGACAAAGAAGGACATTACATAATGATAGAGGGGTCAGTCCAACAAGAAGATATAACTATTATAAATATCTATGCACCCAACACAGGATCAGCTACATATGTGAAACAAATACTACCAGAATTAAAGGGGGAAATAGAATGCAATGCATTCATTTTAGGAGACTTCAACACACCACTCACTCCAAAGGACAGATCAACCAGACAATAAGAGACAGGCACTAAACAACGTATTACAGATGGACCTAAAAGACATCTACAGAACACTCCATCCAAAAGTAACAGGATTCACATTCTTCTCAAGTACACATGGAATATTTTCAAGAATAGATCATATACTAGGCCACAAAAAGAACCTCAGTAAATTAAAAGAGATTGAAATACCAACCAGCTTCTCAGATCACAAAGGTATGAAACTGAAATAAATTGCACAAAGAAAACGAAAAAGCCCCAAAACACATGCAGGCTTCACCACATGCTCCTACATAATCACCGGATCAATGACCAAATAAAGACGGAGATCAAGCAATACATGGAGACAAATGACAACAATAATTCAACACTGCAAAAATCTGTGGTACGCAGCGAAGGCCATGCTAAGAGGGAAATATACTGCAATACAGGCCTACCTCAGGAAAGAAGAACAATCCCAAATGAACAGTCTAAACTCAAAATTAATGAACCTAGAAAAGGAAGAACAAATGAGGCCAAAAGTCAGCAGAGGAGGGACATAATAAAGATTAGAGCAGAAATAAATAAAATCGAGAAGAATAAAACAATAAAAAGAATCAATGAAAGCAGGAGCTGGCTTTTCAAGAAAATAAACAAAACAGATAAATCCCTAGCCAGACTTTTCAAGAAAAAAAGAGAATGTACACACATAAACAGAATCAGAAATGAGAAAGGAAAAATCACTACGGACACCACAGAAATACAAAGAAATATGAGAGAATACTATGAAAAATTATATGGTAACAAACTGGATAACCTAGAAGAAATGGACAAATACAACCTTCCAAGGCAGACCCAAGAAGAAACAGAAAATCTGAATAGAGCAATTATCAGTAAAGAAATTGAATTGGTAATCAAAAACTACCTAAGAACAAAACTCCTGGACCAGATAGCTTCACTGCAGAATTTTATCAAACATTTAGTGAAGACCTAATACCCATCCTCCTTAAAGTTTTCCAAAAAGTAGAAGAGGAGTGAATACTCCCAAACTCATTCTACAAGGCCAACATCGCTCTAATGCCAAAACCAGGCAAAAACACCACAAAAAAAGAAAATTACAGACCAATATCCCTGATGAACATAGATGCAAAAATACTCAACAAAATGTTAGCAAACCGAATTTAAAAATACATCAAAAAGATCATCCATCATGATCAAGTGGGATTCATCCCAGGGATGCAAGGATGGTACAACATTTGAAAATCCATCAACATCATCCACTACATGTACAAAAAAAAAGGACAAAAACCATATGATCGTTTCCATAGATGCTGAAAAAGCATGCGACAAAATTCAACATTCATTCATGATAAAAACTCTCAACAAAATGGGTATAGAGGGCAAGTACCTCAACATAATAAAGGCCATATATGACAAACCCACAGCCAACAGTATACTTAACAGTGAGAAGCTGAAAGCTTTTCCTTTAAGATTGGGAACAAGGCAAGGATGCCCACTCTCCCCACTTCTATTTAACATAGTACTGGAGGTCCTAGCCACGACAACCAGACAACACAAATAAATAAAAGGCATCCATACTGGCAAGGAAGAAGTTCAACTGTCCCTGTTTGCAGATGACATGATATTGTTCATACAAAAACCCTAAAGCACCCACTCCAAAACTACTAGAACTAATATCTGAATTCAGCAATGTTTCAGGATACAAAATTAATACATAGAAATCTGTGGCATTCCTATATACTAATAATGAACTAGCAGAGAGAGAAATCAGGAAAACAATTCCATTAACAGTTGCATGAAAAAGAATAAAATACCTAGGAATAAACCTAACCAAGGAAGTGAAAGACCTATACTCTGAAAACTATAAGATACTCATGAGAGAAATTAAAGAAGATACCAATAAATGGAAACACATCCCGTGGTCATGGATAGGAAGAATTAACATTGTGAAAACGGCCATCCTGCCTAAAGCAATCTAGAGATTCAGTGCAATTCCTATCAAAATACCAACAGCATTCTTCAATGAACTAGAGAAAATCATTCTAAAATTCATATGGAACCATGAAAGACCCTGAATAGCCAAAGCAATCCTGAGAAGGAAGAATAAAGCTGGGGGGATTATGCTTCCCAACTTCAAGCTCTACTACAAAGCCACAGTAATCAAGACAATTTGGTACTGTCACAAGAACAGACCCATAGACCAAGGGAATAGACTAGAGAGCCATGATATAAACCCAACCATATATGGTCAATTAATATATGATCAAGGAGCCATGGATATACAGTGGGGAAATGACAGCCTCTTCAACAGCTGGTGTTGGCAAAACTGGACAGCTACATGCAAGAGAATGAAACTGGATTATTGTTTAACCCCATACATAAAAGTAAACTCAAAATGGATCAAAGACCTGAATGTAAGTCATGAAACCATAAAACTCTTAGAGGACAACATAGGCCAAAATCTCCTGAATATAAGCATGATAATCTTCTTCCTGAGTGCATCTCCTCAAGCAAGGGAAACAAAAACAAAAATGAACTCATGGGACTACATCAAACTAAAAAGTTTCTGTATAGCAAAGGACACCATCAACAGAAAAAAAGGCATCCTACAGTATGGGAGAATATATTTGTAAATGACATATCCGACAAGGGGTTAGCATCCCAAATACATAAAGAACTTACATGCCTCAACACCCAAAAAGCAAATAACCTGATTAACAAATGGGCAGTGGTTATGAAGAGAGAGTTCTCCAAAGAAGAAATTCAGATCCAACAGACACATGAAAAGATGCTCCTCATCACTAAAACATCAGGGAAATGCAAATTAAAACCACAATGAGATACCACCTCACACCAGTAAGGATGACCAGCATTGTGAAGACTAAGAATAACAAATCCTGGAGAGGATGCAGAGAAAGGGGAACCCTCCTACACTGCTGGTGGGAATGTAAGCTAGTTCAACCACTGTGGAAAGCAGTATGGAGGTTCCTCAATAAACTAAACATAGAAATACCATTTGACCCAGGAATCCCACTCCTTGGAATTTACCCAAAGAATACAATTTCTCAGATTCAAAAAGACAGATGCACCCCTATGTTTATTGCAGCACTATTTACAACAGCCAAGATATGGAAGCAACCTAAGTGTCCATCAGTAGATGAAGGGATAAAGAAGAGGTGGTACATATACACAATGGAATACTATTCAGCCATAAGAAAGAAACAAATCCTACCATTTGCAACAACATGGATGGAGCTGGAGGACTTTATGCTCAGTGAAATAAGTCAGGCTGGGAAAGACAAGTGCCAGATAATTTCCCTCATTTGTGGAGTATAACAATGAAGCAAAACTGAAGGAACAAGATAGAAGCAGAATCAGAGACTCCAAGAAGGAACTAGTGGTTACCAAAGTGGAGGGGTGTGGGATGGTGGGTGGGGAGGGAGGGAGAAGGGGATTGAGGGGTATTATGTTTAGTATACATGGTGTGGGGGGTCACGGGGAAAACAGTGTAGCACAGAGAAGGCAAATAGTGAATCTGTGGCATCTTGCTACACTGATGGACAGTGACTGCATTGGGGTATGGGTGGGGACTTGATAATATGGGTAAATGTAGTAACCACATTGTTTTTTCATGTGAAACCTTCATAAGAGTGTATATCCATAATACTGTTATAAAAAATTAAAAGGAAAAAAGAAAAAAAAAGCAAGCTTTATAAATACTTTAGTACCATCCTATCTTATATTGGCATATAGAATATAAATGTGATCATAAGATGTAGTCACACCCCTCACCCCTTTTGACCCCAGCATTCCCTTCCAAAAAGATTCCACCTTAAAGTCATTAAATGGGAAAGAACAGGGTAGGCGTCAGCAAGGTGTGTGGGAGGAGGTGCCACAGTGGCCCAGAACAGGGAAAAGCTAGAAGGAACCCCACAGTTAAGTTGGAATTTAAAGTACTGGTGTGAATTTACAGTTTTCAAAATAGATGGACTGACAGACAGACATGCAGACAGACAGGCACAGAGAGATGTGGGTATTGTTGTAGTGGTAGTAATGTGTGTATACATAGGTACCCAGTCAATTTTCATGATTTGTAGATACCATGTTTGCAAATTCACCTACCTGTGGAAATTTATGTGTAATAAATCAGTTTTTTATGTCACCTGATATACACAGTTGAGGTCCAACAAGATATTGCTCTGTCTTTTTGATTAAGCTCTCAGACTGTAAGCAAGTGACCCTTTTGCAGTCAATTTAGTGTTTCTAAGTACAAGAAAGCTGTGATGTGCCCTTATGGAGAGAACATGTATGTTAGCTACGCATTATTTAGTCATGAGTTAAGTACTTTTGGCTACTGAATTCAGTGTTACTGAATCAACAATATATGCTAAACATACTGTCTTTAAATAGAAGCACACATAAAACAAGGTTATGTATTGATTAGTAAGAAATGTGAGCATAGGCTGGCAGTAAGCTGACCTTGTATTTCCCCTAGGAGCAATGGTTTATTGTTCACTGATTCAGTGTTCTCTGTCATTTTATAGAACATCATTATTGTGAATAATAAGAATCTAATGTATTCCCTAGCTCTGTCCATTGAGAAGGCCTGGAATGAATGATACCCCAATAGTCAAGAGCACAAGATCTTGGCTTTGCATTACCATTTTCTAGTGAAAGCTACCAGGGCTCCATGGAGAAAGGGCTGATTCTATGGCTAGGGGAGGGGAAATATGCGGTGAGCCTGGCACATGTTGTTCTGTCAGGAAATCCAGAATTGCTCAAAGAATGATGGAGATGGGTCAAAAGGACACAGGAACCAGTTGAAAGGGCTCCCTCTGGTCAAATCATAAGCATTTGAACAGCAGAATAATAGTAACATTATGGCTTGTTAAATAAAATATGAAAACATGAGTCCATATCAACATAAATACACAAGTTAATAAAATGAAAGATTGAGAAGGAATGGGAGAGCTCTCCAGTTTCGAAGTATTTCCCTAAAAAAGTTATTCATTAGAATGGGGAAAAAAAAAACAGTTCAACAGAAGAGAAAGCTGGCCTCCACCACCTCAATCATGTGATGAGGTGAGCATCGTCAGTAATGGACAGGTCTCAGCCCTGCACCACATGGCAGGATGCAAAAACAACATTTCTGTGTCATTCTGTGATATTCTTGCAAGATGCAAAACTCGAATTTAACCATAAGGCAAGACACAACCCGGACTGTGGGATACACTACAAAATAACTGGCCTTTTATCCTCAAAAGACTGAAGGTCATAAAGTCAAGGAAAGACTCATAGACTGTCCAAGAAGAAGACAAAAAGACATGTGATGAGTAATGGCAACGAATGATTCTGAACTTGATCCTCCTGCTACAAAGGACACGAAAGGGACATTTGGTGGAAGGTGAATGGTATCTGAGATTAGATGGTAGTAATTTTGATGATTGCACCGTGGTTAAGTTGTAATATGTCCTTTTATAGGAAATACCTGCTAAAATAAAAGTAATTGGGGGTTGATTGTGCATCAGGTCAGAAACTTACAATCAAATGGTTCGGTTCAGGGAACCATTCTTTGTGCTCTCTTTTCAGTGTAAGTTTTTGATTGTTTCAAAAAAATTTCAAAGTATTAAAAACAAAAAAAAGAATGCCTAACAGAGAAGTAAGCACAGGAGATGCATCACCCTGAAGCCGAGCTTGGGGTGCAAGCCCATAGGCCCTACAGGGGTCTGCCGTACAGCCACAGTTCTTGCAAGAGCTCACTACCTGACAGACCTCTAATTACTCACCTTATTCCTCACCTGGCTTCTCCAGGCTTCCAGGGTTACTCAGGTCTTCCCCACTGACAAAGCAGGCATTCACTTTCCAGTCCTTTCCTATCTGCACAGCAATGCACAGCAGTGGCCACCCTGGCAGTCTTCCCCAGTCCATGTGACCCCCTCCTTTTTGTTCTCCTCCACAGGCCATCTGCATTGTTTAAGCCTCCTGAATTCTCTCCTAGTACCCCTTCTCCTCCTTCACACTGGTGCCTGGTGGATCTCATCTGCCCTCAGGACTTGCATTCACCAGATCTGCAGACTGAGGCCAGGCCTGTCCCCTGTGCTCCTATCCAAGTCTACACCGTATCTCGAAGATCATAAGCATATCAAATTCATTTCACCCAAATATGAACTCAACACTTCTCCCCTGCCACCACCTTCCCAAACCTGCTCCCCTACCTGCATTCCTGACCTCAGTGGCAGCAACATCCACCCAGGCGCCAAAGCCAGAAACGAGAGAATCATACTTATGGAGAATCTCTTCTACCCTCCCACATCCAATCACCTGAGTCCTGACAATTTTAACTCCTAAGCAACTCTCAAATCTGTCATCATCTCCTACTCTATGATGCCATCAACCCCTGTCAAAATTTCTCCCCAACTGGACTCCTCACTTCTATGCTCAATGCCTTTGAATACACTCTCCACTCCTCAACCAGTGGTCTTCCCAACCAAATCCTACTCAGCTGAAATCCTTTAATGGATTTCCACAGTTGTTAGAAAAAAAGCAAAGCCCCTTAGTAGATATTACAAGATCTACTTATCAACTCTAACTCTCTTTTAAACCCTCTGCACTAACTATATTACAATATTTTCCATTCCCGTCTTGTTGACAAAAATGTTCCTAACATCCCGAAGAATGCCTGGCACTTCGTAGATGATCAATAAATGTCTGTTGAATGAATGACTCAATTAGATGTTGGGGGTGGGAGGGTAGGCGAGGCCAACTTAATATTTAACACAAACTCAAATCTTTGAATGTATGAAAGTACTAACATGTGATTCAAATCCTTGGCAAAGGCTTACAGAAATGTCAGAGAGGTCTCGCATAAAATTATTAGCTCAAGGTCAAGGTCTTGAGGTTACACATTAAAGAAGAAGAACGGAAATACACTTGCTCACAGTCTAGTAGGCAGTGGTTCTCATTGTTGCATGCCACAGCACGACTCAATTCCACTCTGCTTAGCATGTAAGGGGCACTGCCCATGGTGTGCTGAGAGCAAACATCAAAGCAGTGGGGCAGTGGGCTTACCCAGGACCACACACACAGAATGAAAGCGCAGGGGCCCGGGGAGTCAGGAGTGCTCCACAAAGGGGTCTAACAAACCACAAGGATGAAGACCAAATGAGGAACGTCTATGGTGTATAATGGTGTGGAAGAATCTTTTTTAACCTTTTCATTATTATTCCTTATGTTGTCTATGAAACTCCACTAAAATACAGTCATGTTAAAAGATTACTCAATAAAAGAGGCCAAAATGCTCCCAACTAGTCATCCACTCAATTTTAGAGACTGCTGGGAAATCAAAGGAGAGATGGAGTCAAGAAAAAGCATGCAAGGCAACGGAATTAAGGCCATTTTAGCTTGAAGCCATCACTGAAATGGAATCAGTAATGTAATTAAGAAGGAAGGGTGGCACAGGGGGGCTGCCATCAGCCTTTCAAAGCCTCAGAAGGGGCTCTTGATGTCTGGATGACAAATAAAAAGCTACCATGACTCCTGTGACCCCATGATGGCTCTAATGTCTATTAAACATTAAGAGGATCTTTTCCCTGAAGGAAAGAGAACGTCTAAGGTGAATCGAAGGGTACTTTAAGGGCAGGAGGAAACCCACAGCACAAAAAGAAAGCAACATCCAAGGGACCCAGGATCACAGGCAAGAAAATGGCTGCTGCTGCTATGAAGAGACACAAGTAGCCTAGCCGCCTGGGAAACACATCAGGAGATGAGCAGCAGGCAGAGGATCCTCCGGCACGCGGGTGATGATGTTGACGCTACTATGCCAACAACAGCAGGCCTCCGTGGAGCGCTGGTTACACGCCGGGCCAGTGCTGGACATCATGTTGCAGCAAACATTAAGAGGAGGTCACTATTAACTCCATCCTACACAGCAGAAGACACAGGCACAAGAAGGTGAGTTTTGGCAAAATGTATCAATTTTGTAGCAGTGGGTTAGGACTAAAACCTAGGTCTGCCCTATTTAAAAATCAGGGACATTCTGTTTGAAGTACCACTTCTAGTTACTCACTTGTGAATGACTGCTCCTACCCAAAAGGCCCCTTAAACACTCACAGGAGTGTGAATGACTGCTCCTACCCAGAAAGAAAAAGGGAGTGCCCCCCTTAAACACTCACAGGAGCATCTGATGGTGGGAAAGGTAGCTGGCAACACCGTGGTGAGCAAACACTTTGTTCCTGACCTTACACCGGGGTTAGCACAATGAATGCTTAGACAGATGATCAGGACAACATTTTGACCTACCACCCTTCCTGGGGAAATGAAACGTGTTTTCTAGGCATGGATTTCACCATCACTGAACTTTTTACTGTTAAACTGCAGGTGTTCCTTTCCTAGAATTACAATAACTCCCACCTAAAAAAAAAAAATTGACAAGGCATATGTTGCCTTAACAGGTTCTCTAAGTCATCAGGAACAATATTAACTAATACCAGTTAACTAGTAACAGTGGTGTAACACTAGTTAGGCCAGTTACTATTGTCACTGTACAAGTCTGTTCAAATGGATCATGTCATGGAACAAAAATTGATACTGTCTTCCAGACCAGCAGGTGCGGTAGCATGCCTACCCAAAGCAGCGTTTATGGAAACTGGAAACTGACGCAAACACAGGGGACTGGCTCCTCGGCAGCAGGCAGAGGCTGGAATGCTAAACACTGCATGGCGTCCAGACTCCCCCGACAAGAGGGTGCCCAACAAGACTTTGACTCCACCAATTAAGTGGGCTCCCGGGCAACTCTGATTCGGAACTGAGTCTTGGGGCCAAGAGGCAGGGTGGAAGGGCACCCTCAAGAAACGAGGCCGCCCGGCAGAGGCGGCGTGCAGTATAGGAGCTAGCAGCTCGGGTCCTGGTCCTAATTCACCAGCTTCCCACAGCAGCTTTCCCTACTCTGGAGGAAGAAAATGGTTTGGTGGGCGGGGGGTTGGGGGGAGGTTTGGGGGGGGGATCCCAAAGGCTTAGCCTAGAGCTGTTTCCTCCAGACCTTCCAAGGATTCTGGAAGCACTCACCTCCTGGATTCAATTTACTTCAGCTTTAACTCCCTAGAGTAGATTCTGTGTTTAATACAGGAAATGTGAGCAATATAACAAGAAGCTCATCACTTTTGCTAGTTTATTAAATTCATAAAATACTAGGTACAAAATACTTAGCCATAAAGGATAAAGAAACCAACTCAATTTAATTATATTTTGGTATAATATCATTTGGGCTAGGGTAATTCACATGAACTATAGTATCACACAATTTTGTAAACCTAAACCTACACTGTAATTCACCTCATTCATAAACATGAGATAACTTGACCTACTTTCTAATATATTCAGTTCCTTCTTGTCTGCATTAATCTGCAATGACATTTAAAAAGTTGCTCTAATAATTTCCATTATATGAAAATGCATTCTTCCTTTTATATCATCTTTGATTTTTTCCTCCCACAAAAAAAATACTGTTTTCTCAACAGTTAGCTTGCAAATATCATAGGAAACAAGTTGTACGCGTAAAAGGTTCACCAGTGAATGGGACTCAATATTGGGTTTCTGATGGGGTGAGGGCAGGAGGATGAGGCAAAGAATGAGACAATTTGGCCCTAAGTCCACACAGTGTGGGATGGGAATTTGGCTCTCTCTTTATATATAAGCTGTGGAAAATTAAAGAGCACAAATTTTGTAAGTAATACAGATTCCAAATCAAATAACATAATGGGTTCCACACATCTCAAGAGTTGTCCAATCTCAAGTAATAAAGAAAAAAAAAAGAAGAGAAGAAATCCACTTCCATTCCCACAGACACCCGCTAATTACATCCACACTGTGACCAACAACAGCCTCCTGAACAACCTGGGCTGCTTCCCTCTGATGGAGCTTTCTTTAATCCACTGTCAATAGTCCTTTTGAGGAGGTCCTTCCTGGGCTCACGAACTTTCCATGCCTCCCAAATGCCTAGAGCAGAGGTTGGCAAACTATGGTCTACAAGCTAAGAATGGTTTTTACATTTTTAAATGGTTGAGAAAAAAGATCAGAAGAGGAATTCTATTTCATGATATATGATAGTTACATGAAACCCAAATTTTAGGGTCCACAAATCTAGCTTTATTGAAACACAGCCATAATTGCTTATTTATGAACTGTTTATGGCTGCTTTTTTTTTCTGACCGTGGAATTGGGTGGGTAGTTACAAGACAGACGGTAGCCTAAATGTTTACAATGTGGTTCTTTACCAGAAAAGACTGCCAGTTCCTGCCCTGGGATATAAAAATCCACAGCCCTTGGACTGGCAATGCAGGTCATGGCCACCTGGATTTATCCAAACTCCCTAATTATTTAATTCTAGAAATAATTGAAAGACATAATATGAAGAAATGTCTACTAATAATGTCCACCAAAACACTTTTCTCCATTTCCTCCAAACATTTCCTGCTCCAAAGCTTTGTTCAGTCCCAATAGCTTATAGACATCTTTCTCTCTCTCTCCATAAAAGGAGTCACATCATGTATACATTTATCTTCCAAGAAGTTAAAAAAGAAAAATGAGTTTAAGAGTGTCCAAGGCTATTTTGCACAGCACTACTCCTCGTAGTGAAAGATGGAAAACACTCAAACATCTACCACTAGGGCAGGGGGAGTAAGTCAGAGCAAGCCCAGTGCAGGAGTGTGCAGCCGTGTGAAAGAGTGAGGGCACCACAGCGGAACCAGCGTCAGCACAGAACACGTGAAAAAACCGAGGTGGAGAAATGTCTGTAAACTGCTGTTCACTGAAGAAGGGAGGATATACATATATGAAAGGATACATATTTGTTGATGTATTAGAGAAACTGTTAAGGCAACATATGCCTTGTCAATTCTTTTTTTTAGGTGGGAGTTATTGTAATACTAGGAAAGGAACACCTGCAGTTTAACAGTAAAAAGGTCAGTGATGGTGGAATCCATGCCTAGAAAACACGTTTCATTTTGCTGATGTATTTTTTCAAATATTTTTTTCAATTGCTACAGCTGGGGAGGGAAGAAAGAGGACTGGGGAGGGAACTTTGGCAAAAGCAAACCCCTCTGAAAATGCCTGATGTTCTATATGAGACCTTGAAACCTTGGCAATATTATGCAAATTAATTTAAATTGAAAAAGGGAATCTCTACAAACAGAAAATAAAATGAAACCAATGAACCTAACTATGCGTCCAATTTGTGGCACAATCACACAGAGAAGAACTATTCTAAGTGTCTTTAAAACACAGTCTATTATGTAGGTAGCATGAGATAAAGCACAAGAAAAAATATGACATAATCACCAATAATTGGAATTCTGGGTGGAGGAAAGGACATAGATATACAATTGATGAAGCTAAATAAAAACCCTGTACATCTGAATTTCACTTAAAAGTATTAGTATGACTAAATGACTTTATCTTTATATATACACACACATACACAGACATATTTACACAAACAAACATATTTTCTAGTCAGATCCACTAAAAAGATCCAGAAACAATGAAGCCAATAGCAATAAACATTCCTAGTTTCTCCATTGTTCCTTCTAAATATTCAAAGGAACCAGGGCTCCTGGGAGAAGTGGTGGATCTAAGTCTGGAGTAAGAAATGGTAAGCCAAGCCTGTGACATTTTGTCAGACCATAAAGGATCCAAAAAAACAACACACACACACACACACACACAAAATACAAGTTATGTCAAAAGGACTTGGGAGAAAACTTGAATTAGTTTCCACTGGCCAAATACAGGACAATTTGACTACCCTTAAGAATATTAAACTGAAACACATCAATTACATTTACAATGAAAAAAGAAAAAATATATTAAACTTTAGTGATGACCTTCAGGGGATACTGCTAGGGATTCATTGTTTTGAAAATAAAGGTAAAGTATCAAGCATTTAACCTGACTTGCTCATGATGAACCTTAGGATAAACAAGTAATTGAGATTAAATTTCTCTTCACATAAGTATTTTCACATATAAACAAGGAAAGAAGAGAATCAAAATATTATTTTTCAATAACTAATAAATTAAAGGATCCATTAATATTGTTACTGATCAATTGCTACTGATATCGCAAAAAGAGGGGCGATCGGTACTATGATTTAATGGAAATACACAGCTTGCCTATAATGTCATCTGGATAGAAAAGGAGAAAGAAAGAAAGAAAAAACAACCCCAGATTTCAATCTGACTGCAACTCAAATTTTAACAAATCACAGAAAACCCAAGGAACAGAGGAACATGTGAATGGTACCACAGGGAAGCAATTATCACAATTCAGACTAGAACACTCTACAGCGCAGTTTCTCAACTTCAGCACTAATGACATTTTGGGCCACATAATTACTTTTTAATAAGTTTGGTGTGTGAGCTGTCCTGTGTATTGTAGGATTTTCGCAGCATCTTTGGCCTTCACCCAGTAGACACCAGTAGCACTCCCCAGTATGACAATGAAAAGTATCTCCAGACATTGCCACCTGTCTCTACATGGGGGAAGGAGATAACACCTATTCGAGAATCTCTGCTCTAAAGGACAAACAACCCAGTTTCTTCAATAAACAAATCACAAGGTGGGGGAGGTGGAAGGGGAACCTACAGATTAAAAGGAGACTAGAGACTATCAATTGCCATGTGTAAAGCTTATTTGAATACTGATTCGAAGAAGCTAAAAAAAATGCTTATAAGATAACTGAGGAAATTTGAACATTAATTTGATATTTAATGTTATTAAGAAAATATTGTTAATTTTTATGTTTTTGGTGTGGTAGGGGAACTTTTAGAGACATAAACTGAAATACTAACAGGAAGAAAACTAAAATAGCAAAGATCTGCTTCAAATGGGTGAGGAGACAGAGGCTATAGATGAAGCAAGACTGGCTAAGAATTAATCGACATTGATACTGGGTGGTGGAAACATAGCTCATTATACAATTCTCTTCACTGTTGAATATGTTTGGAAGTTCCCATAGTAATAAGTCAGTTTGGCAGGAGTTTCACTCCCATTCTTCTAAGTGAGGACATAAGCCCCTGAATGACCATGGTAGGAATGTAAGAATTTATAGTTTCCCGAGCTTGCTCAGTTTCTAAGTACCTCCTGGGATCTTATCTGGATGCTCAGAGGGATTCTACTGTTTACAACAGGGCCCTTAAACACAGAAGCCAACTAGTTAGCAGCAAGCTCTTCTAAAGCTTAGAGAAAAGCTTGCTGTGTTGGAATCATGGAGTTGGAATACCCACCTCTAGTGAGCATCTTCCCAAGGGATGGTCTAGAGCAATTCTGTCTCTAATGGATTTCGTCTTAAGTGCTGAATTTGAAAGTTTATTCCCAGCTAAGGTGTGAAATTTTCCTCATCCTGGAAGGAACCTGAATTCTACTTTCTCTTAGAAAACTACTCCAATAGAAATATCCCTTCCTCCTCTCAACTCATTCTCTTCCGGCTCCTTTGTCAGAGGCCTCTGCACTATAGCTTTTCTGGAAATGTGTAGAACAAACAGAACACAGCCCATGTCATTATATGCTCCAGTGCCAATGTTTATTCCTGTCCTGTCTAGTTCAGCATATTGAGTAGGCGTCCTTTGAAACCAAACTTATGAGAAGAGTAGCCAAGAGACGCCAAAAGCTTCACCTCAATACACATCATCCCGCGTCAGCGTCAGACTTACACTATCCTTACACTACCACACAGCCTATCCTTACACTCAACCAATAAATATTTTTTTAAAAATTGACAAGTCAGAATTAGATCATTCCAAGTTGATACTAGGGTTGACGCCTACCTAGGCACTAAGATTTGACCTCAAGGTCAAATATCTCCATGATTAAAAGAGGTCTAGCTGTGAAGGTGTCCCATTCATTCAATGCCTATTTGGAAACAAACATAATAGGCCAAGATGTTTGGAAAATAGACATTATTTGCACTGAGTAAGCACATGTTAACATCTCCACCTTGACTTAACAGAGAGGAACTCCACCCAGACCTCAGTGAGTGATTGATGTAGAAGGTAGATGACTGAATCAATAACGGCCCATTCCTGGAGAGACTGCTGGTTCCACCATTAGGGCTCCACCAGAAGGCCAATGCTGAGTGAGGGACACACCTGCCATCCATCTGGTCACTGTCAAAATAGTTATCCACCAAATACAGTTATACACAAAGGTTTATGGAGACCACTCATTCCTGAGAGAAAATGTAGTATTAAAAGTAAACTAGTATTTGCAACCTTTCTCCTAAAATAACCACCAAACACCTCAGGTATTAAGAGAATCAAAAGTACCTGACTCACATACATATACTTCAGACTCTAAGAAAATGCCTAGGTCAATCACCACCATTAACAAAGCACCTTTTCCCACTCACCAGCAGGGGTTGAGTATGAAGACCAATTTCTCACTTCAGATTCATGAAAGGGAAGATTAAGTAGGTAAGGATGTTACCATGTCCAGTAGCAGAATTCTGTATAATGAGTTCCCGGCCACTCAGCAAACCGACGTGGATGAGGCTGGGAATTAAGCAGTGCTGACCTTCCGACAGCAGCAGGGATTGGGGTGGGGGTTGGAAGTCTGTTGAAGAAATGTCCAAGACATTCCAACAATGGTAAGTCTTTCCTAACCTGTGAAACTACAGCCGGCACCAGGCCCCTGGCCCACCCCAGCATATAAGAAGCACTTCCCAGTGGGGGCCTCTCACCAGATCTCAGCTTTCTCGTGTGCAATGTCAATGATGCTATCTACTCTTTGGGGCTGGTGTCAGGATTTTGAAACACCAGGTGCCTAGCCCATCAGGTCCTCAATAAATGATGGCTAATTTTAAAGACGAGGCTACTACCCCTTCAAAGACACCAGAGCCTACAGCTGTTTTTCCAACAGTAGTAACAGGCCCTTCCAGGCCATCAGCACTTGCTGAGAGGCAGGCTGCACACCTAGAGATCAGACTGTTCTAGCTGAAGTGAGAGGGTGAGGTCTCACTGTGGAAGTGGGCCTTCTAAGCACAAAGTGGCCTCCTAGAAAGGATGGGAAGTCTGAGAGCTTAGGAAAACTTGAGGCTGAGTTCAAGAGAGGTGATGCCTTGTAAAAGGGAGAATCCGTTCAAACATGCTCCACGGAGCGGCCAACGTGTGAGGATGTCAGGCTCAGAGAGGAAGGAATATAATCCCACCACCACAATGGCCTTCAGTGGGAACACCTGCGCCTCACTGTAACTGAGTAAATGCTGCTTCTTGGATTTAACATCCAGAATCAAGCTATAGGTAGAACGTGGAGCGCTTACTAAGATTAAACCACAGACTGTAAGCATCACCAACTCTGAGCATTATAAAGTTAAACTTACAACTTGGAGAGGCTGGAAGCAGTGGGGTAGCAGACAAACGGTGTCTAAGACACTGAACAGGAGTGGAGGAGGCAGCTGAGGCTGCAGGGAGCGGGCCTCAAAGCGTGAATCAGCTGCAAGGAGGAAGGTGGTGGGGATGCTCAGCAGTCACAAGACACCAAGAAAACGCCCTGAAAGCTCATCAAGTGAGAGGCGGTGCTGAAGCACATAGTATGAAAACATTTGGAAATCATGAAAGCAAAAATGTACAGAAAAAAAAAGGTGGCTCCTTCTGAGAAGACTAAATGCAGAAAGAGGTAAAAACTTGTTGCTTTTCTTAATAAGCTGTTCCATAATTTTTCTATTGTTAGCCATTCGTATTACTTTGACTTAAACTTTTTGAAAAAGATTCTCTGTAAGACTATTGTTTAGACCATAACAGTAGGATTTTTCTCAACTTTTACTAGACCTTACAGTGCCTGTGTTGAGACCACGGCAGCTGGCCTGCCTGAAAGTGTGTTTACTTTATTTAGTAAAATCCCCTTTTCTCTCCACAAGCACACTAGTCATTTTATGCTTGTAGAAAGCTGTGCAATTCTGATTTGCTGTAAACAGAACAGAACGGTGGTGATGATCATTTTAGGCCATCAAAATATGGGACATCGCGGCTTTTAAAATAGAATGATTTTTGAAGGTCCATGTTCGACGGGAATATTTAAATGTAGACCCAAGTATTCCAGAGCCTTTGAGTCTATGAAATCCAATTAATTCTTATATGGAAAAGGTTCAGCTCTTGAGTTCTCCATGAGGGCTTTCTAAACTTTGAAAGAAATTAACTGATGAGCATAATTAGCCAAGAAGTATAAGGAAACAGCATATTCTATTACACCCATGGATTACTAAGTTTAATTATGAACAACAATCTGGAAATTGTTGTTCTGAAGCATTTACTGAGCACAGACAGCAGAGTAAGGATCCCAGCACATGTCTGGGAACCCTGATCAAGGAGATGAGGCTAATTAGGATGATGCTAATTAGGACTCCCAGCCCAGAGGGGGCCCACAGGGGGGGGTGAGCCCACAGGGCTGCTGAGCAAGTGGCAGGGCCTACCGCCAACCAGCAGAGTAATCCAGGGAACCTGGCTAATGCAGGACGGCAGGAATACAAAAGTGCATAATGGATTACATTTTTAATGAAGAAAAATAAGCATAGGAACAACTCATCTTTACTGATGTCATAGCCTTTAAGTGGCTGATACAGAATGACAAACAGCTATGTACATCCTGCTTTGAATTTTACAGATTCAATACCCTACCCTGAACAGCAGTGGGAAGTAAAAATTCCCAGAAAGCCAAAAAATAATGTTTTTCATTTTAAATTGGTTTTTAAATATGTTTCTTTCAAGCCTTCAGGGAAAATGGAAGTTCAGAATATTGCATTTATTCTCAAATCCAGAATATATCACGAGCCATTAAGTAAAACGCTAAACAAATCATTTATCATATGTTCCCTTTCATCTACTTTCTTATCAATCTCTTCTCTCATGCACACAGCCTCTTAAAGCACCATGTTTATTCCTGTGAAGCATGGCTGACTCAAATTCTTAGTTGCTCATCCCTACAAGATCTCACCCATGTTCTGAAAGGCTCAGAACATGATTGATTGATTACATTGTTCATTCATTAAATTTTATTCAGACTTGGTCTGGCCCAGATCCCTTAAAGCAATTCTCCTTCCTCTGGTTTCTGTCAAAATAAAAGCTCCTGCTAGCATCTATTCAAGACTTAAGACATTTTCTTAAGTGTCAAAATTTCAGGTAATCACTCATATTCTTATACATTTAAGATGAATGTTTGTGTTGTTGTTTTTGATACGAGCTTTTTCCTAAAAAGGGCAGTGAAATAAATATCCCCAGGTGGAAGCAACCCAACTGAAGCATACAAATAGGCGGTAAACCAAGAGTTGGGTTGACAGAAGGGAAGAAAACCAGGTAAGGCTGTCAAATTTCATTTAAGTTTCCCAGAAAATAGGAATGTGAAAACAAACATAAGCCAGAAATCACCAGGGAAGAAATTCCAAAGGATTGAACTACCATGTTCCAATTAACAAGGACCACATTATAATTTCACAGAACATTCAGCAGCAGCCAGGATTATGCAGGCATCTTGGAAGGTGGTGCTGTTTTGTGCATCGTTTTACTGTCCTGATAATTCAGTCCATTATTACCTCTGCCTTCCACCTACCCTACCCCTCACACACATCTCCACACCCCAAGGAGAAGTAAGTAGGAAGCACAGTTTTCCATTCTGCACAGACTTATGGGTGCAACAATCTACCTGGCACATTCCTTTCAGATCTGAAATAACTGGGAAAGGTTTATGTCTGGCATGCTTCCTGTTCGCCGTGCCCAGGCTCTTCAGCCAGACGGGACTATCCGGTACCTTTTGCAGGTCCTCAAAGGACAACCATCCCAGGATGACCAAATGACCCCCATGCAGGGCAGCTCCTCTACTCTTCCCTATGCCTTGCACATGTGTTCCCTGTGCCTTCAGCTCAGAACCCTTGCTGGGCCCCCGACTCCAGCCCAGCCTTGCACTCCCACCCGTGGTGTCTGCACTGGTCTCCATGGAGTTAGACATTCAGCCCATCTCACCCTAGCTCTCAGCACCCCTACACCACAGGCAGACACTTATCTGTCAAACACCACTGGGCCAGAGGCTGCCCACCATGGTGTGAAGGGAAGATTATATACTTTTATCAGATGCCTTAAAGCACTCTCAGGTTTTCATTTTTACCTTGACTGCAAGGTGGCTCACAGCTAAATTTCATGATCACATGAGCCGTTTTTGTTTGTGTTTCCAAAAGAGCAATCCCCTCTCTTCTGTTTGTTCTCTGACCTCTCTTAGTTTGATTATGCTAGCTATCATGCATTTTCTGGAAATAGCTGATACATAGGTAGAGTACATTTCTATCCTGCTTCAGAAGAATGGTACATTTTTTGAGGTGGAGCACTTAGCAGTCATACACCCCAGTATCTCTCAAATGTCAGTCATAAGGCCAGGGCTGGCAAATTGGTGGCTAACAGTCACTGGTCAGCAGAGAAACGAGAAAGAGGATGGAAATATAAAGTGTCTTCATACAGCTGAATATATGCAATCTGAAGACAAATCTATGACATGTAGACTCTTTGAGTATTAAAGTATTTCTTTCATGAAATGGTGTTAGTAGATAATAGTTACATTCTTTAATCTTAAATTATGAAAAATTCTCAACAGAAAATCAAGGCTAGCCTATAAACATGGAGTGAACCTTCCTGCACTCACCCAGCTTTAACAATCAACTGTGTTTATACGCAGCCAAAGAAATACATTCACCATTGATCCTGCGATTTTTTTTTCCTATTTCACAGAATCTCCAACTGTGAGAATAACTAGGCCAGGCTGGTGTGTGCATTTTACAGATGAGGACACAAAGAGCAGCAAAGATTAACCAGTGTTTAGCTGAGCAGCACCAGACCAGGTAAGTCTGGTGTGCCATGGCACAGCTTTTGAGGGTAGGAGCATAAACCACCCCTCTTTTATCTGCCCAAGTTCAGCAGAGGCATACCCAAGACCTGCAGAAGACTGCTTTTAGTCCCCGCCCCAGTTATTTCTCACACACAACGTGGGATCATGCAGCCCGACTCAGAACAGCCAAAGGGAAACCAATAATCTATAACCAAAGTTTACTATATCTTATGCAAGAGCAATTATGTACCATCCCTGGAGGGCTCTAGGAACTACCCAACGGCAAAGACTACTAGAAATTTCTACTTTAATTTTTTATCCAAGACTTCAAAAGTAAGTTTATGAAACAAACAGGTGTGAATAGATGAGAAGTTATGCATTAAAGTGAACAACCAGCTACTCATCCACTCCTCAAGGTCCCTTACATAAACCTTCCAAACTACCAGGTATAAAAAATCTAACAGCAATGGAAGGAGTAAGACCAGGCAGCTACTACACATGTGCCCCACAGAACCATTGTAAAAATCCAATGAGACAATATAAGCAACATTTTAACACTTCATAAAACTTTACCATGCAGGAGGGTGGCTAATTGATAAAAAATAAAATATCTTCTTTAAAGGACTCACCTAATTTTCAGTTTACGTAAAGAGTTGATTTCCCTGAAGATGTGTCCTGAAGCATATGAGAAGCCCTCAGCAGGAATACCTAAAACAATAAAAATCATCTAAATCAAGTAATGCTATAGACATCAGTGTTTTGAAAAACATTTTCAATCTATACATTTGGTCATTTCCCCCACACTAAGCATGAAAGGAAATAACTCAGGAAACAATGTATTTCCGTTGCAACACATGGGCTGGGAATTTTCTTTACCGACAGGGAATTTAGGTCCCAAGACACTTATTTTGAAGACCGAAATCATGTTACTTTTGGCAAAGAAGCAAATACATATTTCTTCTTCTTCCCCATAGTAGGAATGCTTAAAGGCTTTGAATTCAAACAGAAGTCAAACATATGTATACGCCCTCTTGCCCCCACCAACGTTTAAAACAAAAATCAGGCACTCTGATTCTTTCTAAACTTAGCTCACATGAGCTAGTCTGGTTCCCTTTTTTTCTTAGTTCCTCTAACACGTCTGTGAAGTGTTCCCTTCTTGTTTCAACTACTTTTGTGTCAATCGCAGTTCTCTGAGGCATGGGAAAACTGACCAGTTAGCACCTTACTCCATGGAAACCCAATTTGAAGCAGAGAAGCACTAAAATCAACTGTGGAAATCAAAATGGCACAGCCACACTTAACAACCAGGAGTCTGAGACAGAACATACATTTGACCAACAAAACAGAATGAACAGCCAGGTATACAACCAAGTATTCCTAGGAAATGAAGTACATGTAATCATATCTGGATAGGTATGTGAGACTAGTTAATAAATGGTGTTGGTTAGCTATTTGGGGGGAGGAAAAAAATCCAGAGCTCTCCCTTTCTATAAATGAAAAATAAACTCAAAATAGAATCAGATTTGTATTAGAAGAATATACAGATGAATAGTCTTAATGACACAGAGATAGGAGAGGCCTTTTAAACATGACATCAAAATCTCAAACTATAAAGGATTAACTGCCTACATTTTTAAAAATCTCAAATTTATGGATGTCAAAAACAAATCAAAACAAACACTGATATTTGGTCAAAAGATTAAATAAGAAACTAGCTAAAATATTTATACAAGAGTCATCTAAAGCTTGCTATCCTTATGCAAAAATGTTTAAAAACCCAATAAGGAAATTAATGTTCTCCTCAAAATGGACAAAGAAAATTAATAAAACTTTCCATAACAGAATAGCAATAAACATATGAAAAAGTACTCAACTATGCTAAGAAAATGTCAACTTTGGAAAACTGAGATCTTATTTTTTACTTGTCATATTTGTAAAGATGTCGAACTGCCAGTAACCAATGTTCTGGGCATAGCTCATGACATAGCCACTTAGGCAATTATGTTGGCATGTAAAATGATACACCCTTGGGTCCAGCAACCCTACTTTAGAATATACTCAAAGGAGATAATTGTGTAAGGGGAAAGATACACATACAACACAGCAGTGTTTATAATTAGGAGACAAAAGTGTAAATTCCCTAAAGGTCCACAAATAGACATATTAAGTAAACCAAACAGACACTGAAAATAATGATGGAGGTCTATATTTGTTACGAAAAGTTATCCAGGATATACTTCTAAGTGAATAAAACAGGTAAACAACCATGCACAGTATTATTCCATTTGTGTGTGTGCTTGTGTATATGCATGTTCCTAGATGTTGGGAAGGATTTTTAATCAAAATAGCTATAATTACCCCTGATTATCAAAATTTTAGGAGATATTTTACTTCTTTTCTTATACTCTTTGTATTTCTTATAATATGACTTTTCCAGAGAACACATCGAAATTTTATTTTTAATCTCAAGCTCAAGTGTGAAGTGATATACTGTATAGATACCTACTTCTCTGGTCAGCTTTCTATTCCTACCTCACTGACATTTATGTCACATGTGTGCTAATTGTAAACATGGATCGAGTTTCCTGCCTCATCTCCACTCCTGTTCATCCCCCAACGCCACTTCATCCTCGGCTTTGGCTTTATACTATCCTTTTTATAAATCTCCTTACTTGAGCTAGCTCATCAGGTTGTTACTTGTGACCAGTGGAGTTCCACATACAACAGAGCTGCTTGTTATTTCCCATCTTCTCAGTCACCCCACTCCATCTGAACCAGAACAGCAAATCCTGTAATCACATGAATAAAGATTTATTGTATGCAATGTCATGTGATGTTTATGACCTCCAGCAAGCGTCTCAATGTGAATATAACATAGGCAAAAACTATTTCAGTAGACAGGTAGATTCATTCCTGGCTAGTAAAAGAACTGATGAAAAGACTGTCTGAATAAGAATAAACACAAATGGGACATACTTGTCCAGATGGGCCATTGCTGTGGTTAAAATATTCTCTTATAATACTTTAACCACTACCCAGATTTGTTTTTATTGGGTTGAATTTATATATGAAAAGCCTTTTTAAAAAAAACTATTTAGACTATAAAATACAGAAATAAATTTAACATAATGGGCCCATTATGGGAATACATCTCCAGCAAACAAATTTATTCTTCTCATTGCTCTATTTTTAAAGGTTCAGAAGTTCCATGTAACACATGAAACCTCCTAATAGCATAATCATAAACCTCGTTAAAAAGCCATAATCTCTTGTAGATGTACAAATCCCTTTATAGGTGTGTTAGATGTAAAGTACAAATCTAATTAATCCTTCTTCATCTCCCAGAAGACTCCCTCCCCTGACCCCTGCCAAAAAAATGTCACTAGAAGGTAGACAAATGAGAATTACTATCCTATTTCACATGAGCAGTCCCAAGACTTAGTTAGGCATCTGTGTCTCCAGAGCATAACTCAGACGAACCCACAGGCCACCCAGTGCCCACTACTGGCCTCTTTGTTCTGACCCCTCCCCTGTGCAGAGGCATCTTTCTGAATGATGGTTGGGAGTAGGGCAATGGGGAGAGTTGGGCAAGTCCTCATCTGAGGCTGAGATATTAGGATTTAGGAGACAAAACACTACATTTAGCAGAGGCCATACCACAGTGGTTGAAAGTAACGTGACTGATCCTGGTTCTGTCATTTACTAGTCAGATGGCCTCGGAGTGCCTTCCCTTCTGTGCCTCAGTTTCCTCCTCTGCAGTGATGCCTAGCAAAAGGGCCGTTGTGAGGATTAGAAAAGAAAATGTACCTAAAGTAATCAACAATGCCTAAGTGTCAAACACGATCTTGCTTGAGCTCCAGCTCAGTGGGAGCAGGGATGGCAATAGCCCATGGTGGACACTTTCTTGTTGCCCAATCATAACCAGGTCCCTAGAGAACCCTGGGATAAAATATGACTCCATGTAGGACGCTTCTCCATTTAAAATGCTTATTTTAAACACAGATTAGACCCTTCCAATTAAACAGAAACTTAGCCTGAAGGTACCTTGTTATTTAAAGGAACTTGGCCTTAAAATAACCTTCCCTAGATCATCATACTATGAGTCACTTGGCAGCTCCCTTGTGGTACCTTTTCTAGAGTATTTCAAGAGACAAAGGTAGATGGTATTTCAAGAGGCAAAGGCAGATGTGACCAAAGGCAGAAGTTACTGGCTAAAATGCCTGTCACCCATAGCAGGACATTAGCATCCAGGATCACTTCCTAGTTGCTTGGGGAATTTTAAACACACCACTTCGAGTCCCAGGTTGCTCATCAACAGAGCAGAGATGGTAATATTTAGATATTTCAGATGGTAATGCAATGAGAATATAAGGGTAAAATTCTTAACATGGTGCCTGGAGCCCAGTAAGTGTCTAGTAACTGAAACACCTATTGATTATTATCTTAACAGCATTAAATAAACAAACATATAGTAAGTGATCTGACTGAGACGATACAAGGCATTTTTTCACTGTGAGGGTGTTACGGACTCTTGTTATCCACATTTCACTCGGTGTAATCCCCACAGGAATGTGGGGCCAAACTTGAGGGGATGCAAGAGGCAGGGGTGTCTCAGCCACGAAGAGCCTCGTCCGCATGTGGCTGGAATCTCACTATGAGGTGCAGATCTCATGCGACCAAACCCACATCTGTCCTCACATTTCATCAACAGGAAACAGTTTAACACCAGACTCAAACTTTGCCTTGACACCATCTGCAAGAGGATAAAAATCAGGAGATGGGCCCATATGGCACCCAAGAGTTTTTGCTGCCCCAAGTTAACAAAAGTGCTTTTATAACATAAACCAAGCATAGCAAAGAAAATCCACTTAATTTAGTTGAAGATGAGCAGAGTATACTACTCTCGGCCTGAGGTTCTCACTACCCTTTGACACATTTATTACTAATCGCTTGAAATAAAAATCTACGAGACAAAGAAATATTGTGCTTGAGTATCCCTAAAATACAAACAGGAGGAGTCAAAAGAGAAAAGAGGAGAAAATTTTTTAAAAATCCTTCCAACCTCTACCACTTGCCAAAGCTTTATCTTACTTGCCTGTTTCCAAAACAGTGAGAACTTTTCCATTAAAAGCACGTTTCAATGATTAGATCCCAGCTTTGCTATTGTTGGAAATTATATGACTCCAGGGGGAAATGCCCAATTCTCTTTTCATGGCTTGGCCCTTTGCAGATTTTCCAGCTAGAGTCTAGGGTCAAAGAAAACTCAACGAAGCATAAGCTCAAAGCATCAATGTCCAAGACCTTCAGAGATGAGAAATGTTATGGTACCCTGCCCTATGCAAAGAGAAAAGCTCCAGAAATCTTGTATCCCTCTAAAAGCAGCATACCAGCAAACTAGGAGAGGTGTCATGGGCAAAAAAAAAGATTCATTCAGTATGAATGCAGGAAATGCCAGTTTAAACAAAACTAAGGAGCTTCCCTAATGCAGAACATCTTGGACAATTTATTATGAAAAAAATGGCTCCTATCTCATCTGCACAGATTCCATGATTTTTGTGGTCTGCGTCTTGGGACTAGAGCGCCACACAACAGTTTGGAAAGTAATGGTATAATTAATTATTTTATGCACTTATTGAAGGCTCACTCCACCCCACTACACTCACCATGGAATGACTAAATACAATGTCCCTCAAAGATCTGTTAATGGTACAAACAATAGTAATGCAAAGTAGTGTGAAACGTGTGTTTATAAGGGAAGTGCTGTAATCATACTGCTTGTATAATTATCAGTCTCTACATGCTTTTCACAACTGGAAAAGCTTGAGAGATGCCATGAATTCCTTCTTGGTCTGTAATTCACTGTTCCCCTTCAGTCAGTATGTTAAAGACACTTATAATAAAACTAAATTAGTAATGTGGGTAACTAGAACATAAACTTCAGGAGAACAAGGACTCTACTTGGCACAGGGCGTAACCCCAGCCCTTGAGCAGCATAGTACAAGGATGCTCCGCAAACATTTGACTGTATGAATAAAGGAATGACTAAACACATGCATCTAAGGCCATTACAACTCAGTATTTTATGAACTGGCCAACATATACATGCTACAGCCTTAGGAAAGTTTTGGTTTTCTCATTTCATTCCTACCATAATGTCCCATCCTCTGCAACCATTGCACTAAAAAAATAAAAAATTAAATAAATAACTACCATATTCAATACATTATTACAGCCAATTGTTTTCAATAAAAGCCTAATTAACTAACATTCAAATGGGTAGAAACTTCAATTAATCAGAGCTATGAAGACAGTTTCCTTTGGGGGAAGGAAAAACACAATATATTTGTATTGCGTTTTCAGAAGACGATTACTACACACAGAAAAGCTTTTATCCCCAGTTTGCTGAAAAAGAGCTGCTGAGCATACACATGGACATCAAGAAATATGCTATACTATTAATTTCAATATTCTAAATTCTTTAAAATGACCCTGAGATGTTGCTACACCTTCAAATAAAAACAAAAGCTTTACTAAACTCAATTCACTATGACAAAATGTGGTAATACATTTTAGAGAAATTTATAACAATGTGTTTTTTCTTTAAAAAGGAGAAAAGAAAGGGACAGGCAAATAGTGCACTAGTTCCTCATGGGCCTTTCAGGAAGTTAAGTAGATTAGGTCTTCCCCACCCCATTCCTCCTCCACACCAACCAGTTCATGGCCAGGGTGTTCCTACTAGAACCAAAGTTCCCCGCTTCCGGTTGGGCTACATTCCCACCTATCACAGCAGTCCTTCTCAGTCCCACCTGTGAGCCAGATGGTCCCCACCACCAGGCTAGGACAGTCTTTAGGGTTGGGTCCTCAGCTCCCAGGCTGCAGGGACCTCCAGCCCTGCTTCCCTGGAAGTCAGGGCCCCGCAGCACTGGGTCAACACTTCTCCTCGAACCCTGCACCCTCTGAGCTGCCTCCCCTATGATGGCCTTTGACCTCTAGTCTTCCATGCCTATGGCTTCCCCACAACCCTTTTTATCTGGCTGCCCATCGAAGTCCACCCACTCCTAGACTTCACTGACCACATCTTCATTTCTGCACTTACCATATTATGTTGAAATAACCTATTCAAGAATATATATTCCCTGCTAGACTATGAGATCCTAGAGGGCAAGAACTGTGGTCTCCCCCCCATAGCTCTGAGCACAGTTCCTGATATACAGTAAGTATTCAATAAATACCTGAAAAGTTAACATATATCTTGAAGATTGATAACTGGGGGGATGGAAGTAGTGGAGCTTCAAGGGGCTGGAGTTCAGCTGCAAAGCAATATGGGGTGGGATGTGTGTACACGCACACTTGCACTGAAGAGAAGAGGATGCCTCATTCTATGACCACCCTCCCCCAGTACTTAAGGTCAAAGTATCAAAGCCTCCCTTTTCCTCTCCTGTACCCAAGGCCAATTACTCATTTGCCACCAAACAAGTGTCTTTCATTAAACTTCTCTCCTGTTTGGACTTTTATCAATCAGGGAACTATATTCCCATCCAAAATCAAAACAAGGGTTTATGAGGTTTAACGAGTAGAGAAAGGGACTAGAAGATTCCCCTTAATGATTCCTTCTACCCAACCCCTAAAGCACACCTTTCTGTTATTGTCACTCACTCCAACTTGGACCCTGTGGGACAGCCCAGAGTATAAACTGGGGAACCTGATGCACACAAATAGGTAAGTATTATTCACCTACTATCTGAGCATTTCTTTTAAGAAGATGGAATAAGAAGCTGCAGTAAAGAGAACATGAAGGTTCACCCACACAGTAGGATATTATTTAGCACTAAAAAGAAATGAGCTACCAAGCCATGAAAAGACATGGAGGAAACTTAAAACGCACATTTACTAAGTGAAAAGCCAGTCTGTATGGGCGAGGCACTGTATGTTCCAAACACATGACATTCTAGAAAAGGCTACCCCATGGAGACAATAAAAAGGTCAGTGGTTGCCTGTCTTGCCAATGGGTTTCAGCCCTGGGCAAGTTCACTATGGATTCAATGTGACCAAAGAAATTGACAGCAAAACATTCTTGGGGTGAAAGGGTTATACCCAAACTTTATTTTGAGGTGGCAGGTCAGTCACTAGAATCTCATTCATTCAGAGCAAGTCTGCATGCAGCAAGCCGGTCTCTGCCTCTGGGTCCCTCTGCCCGCACAGCCGTCCTCTGGGCCCCTCTGTCCACACAGCCGTCCTCTGGGCCCCTCTGTCCACACAGCCATTCTCCAGACCCCTCTGTCCACACAGCCATCCTCTGGGCCTTTCTGCCTGCACAGCCGTCCTCTGGGCCCCTCTGTCTGCATGGCCGTCCCACACAGCCATCCTCTGGGCCTCTGTCCTCAGTGCCACCACCACTCCAGCCTCTGCTCTGCTCTCCTGCAGCCTTGTAGCCATGCCACCATGTCACGCCCAGAGCACTGAGAGATCTTCATATAGAGTCAACAGCCATGTATTGCCCACAGGTGTGCAGTGAGCTAGTCAAGCAGGACCAGGTGAGAATCCTGGCCACAGGAACTCTCATTTTATCCACATTGCCAGAGACCAGGGGGCAGGAGGGATGAATGGTAAAGCACAGGTTTTCAGGGCAGTGGAAGTACTCTGTATGATACTGACAATAGTGGATACATGTCATTACACATTTGCCAAAGCCCACAGAATGAACAACATCAAGAGTGAAACCTAATGCAAAGTATGGATTTTCCATGACTATGATTTATCAATGTAATTTCTACCACTGTAACAAATATATCTTGGCAAGGGGTGTTGATAGTAGAGGAGGCCATATATATGTATGTGTGTGGGTATGTGGAAACTGTGCATGCTTCCTGCTCAATTTCACTTTGAACCTAAAAGTGCTCTAAAAAATTAAGTCTACTAAAGAAACAAAAACAATTTTAAAAAAATGAGAAATAGGAGGGTAAAGTACAGTGCTACCAATGCCCCCCACCATTCACTGAAGCCAGGGAAATTCATATGGGGGCCCCAGCCACTATACGGCAGAGGCTGGGGAGAGGTTTAGAATGAGAAGGTGGGCTTGGCCCTTAAAAGCAGCCATGGAGGATCTGGGGTGCACCTGACCAGCTGGACATCACTTGCACATATCAGAGAAGTGAGGTTAAACAGGGGCTGCTCACACAGAGCTCCAACTAGCTAGAACTGACCCTGAGAAACTGTATCTTCCCCACTTTTATGCTCACCTCAACCTTTAACTTGAGAGCTACCCTTCATACTAGCACCCCAAGAACTGCTTCTATGGTAAAACCATCAACTGAAGGACATGAAGAGAAAATATGGCCCACCCCCTCAAGTGGTAAACCTTACCAATGGAAAGCCGTCCACTGATGAAATACCCCAGGGCTGCAGCCAGGAGTGGGTATTGTATTTAGGAGACATGCTAACTCCTATAAACACCAGTATTGGCTTATTCCTCCAGCTCAACATATACACCAACATATGACAGCATAAAAACGAAAGGAAGTATCAAAATGCACTGTGCAATTTCATCAGCCTCTGGGTAACCTAAAATAGATAATCACAAACTAGAGCATGGGGATGGTTTGGCTAATCAAGAACAAATTAGCTGCTCAGGTATATATATAATGTGGAAATCAGTGATACTTTTTTTTTTTATAAATAAGAACCTGTCATCACTTGGCTGTGATTAGTAGCTATTGTATCCCTCAAAATTCATCTCTCAAAAGCAATTTTGCTGCCCTGTACAGCTTACTATGTGCAATATTGTCTTCCTCAAGTGCCACTGGATATAGCCTTTTCCAAAAGGCTAAATCTCTCTTATCTTTCCTCATGTGGCCGATGATTCCCTTACATGTTCATCACAACACATCGCATTCAAAGCACTCCCCCACCTGGCCACAACAGTTCGTTTGCCACTGAAACTTGCTCTTCTTCTCAGAACATTCTTGAAAATTAATATTCCTTGGCCATATATGTGTCCTTCTTCCTGTCCCTGATCCGTCATTTCTAAGTAGTCTTCCTTCCCCTGTGGTCCCCGTACTCTTGCTGTTCTCTAAATTTTCACAGGTCTTCTAGATTTCTCTGCATTCTTGTCAACTCATTAGCCCATGCTGTATTCCTTCTAATACCAGATCCACTGGGCTCTGCAACGATGACAGGTAAGGTATACTCAAGAGCCCAGCACAGAGCCTGGGGCCCGATCACTCATGCCCAGGGGCATCCTGATTCCCTTACACTCACGCAGAGTGCACACGGGCAGTGTGGGTCCTCTGAGCCCCACTTCACCCCTCCAGAAAAGGCAGAGAGGAGAATGTCCCTCACAAACCAACAGGGCCACATGAGCATAAGGCCTGGGGTAAAACACACCTGCAAAAAGATACCGACTAAATGATGGTTGGGAGCAGGAAAGTTCACATCTGAGGCTGAGATATTAGGATTTATGAGACAAAACACTGCATTTACTGACTTTCTTCTCCCCATGAGTGATTCTAGGGTCTGTAACTAAAACAAAATCTCTTGAAAGCTAGATTAGGACTTACACCTTTCTGTATTTTTTCTAAGGCCTTTCCCAGAATCTTTTGAAGCAAATACCAGATATCGTACCATCCAATATAACCATTATAAAACTAGTTTTCTTAATCAGAAAACGCATCATAAAGCTATTTTCACTGAGAAAAAATAGAAATTCTATGCTAATCATACAAAATTATGGCCTTCTTGTTCCCCATTGCACACAGCAAGACACAGATGCCCTAAGACAGACTCAGCAGGCCTGAGTTATAATTCCTGGCGGTACAGAAGCTGGCTGGCTGACTGTGGGCAGGTCTCTCTTATGTCACCAGTAAAGGCAGTTCCAGTGTTCCCTCTGTGGGTTTGGGTGAAATAACCAGCCACCCTCAGAAGTGACCTATTAAAGATCACTGATGCAGGTGGCCCAGCGGCTTTTGGGGAAGGGATGACCCCCCACAGCATCCATTGTTGTCCTCTCTACAGTAACGTGAAGTCGTGTAAAAATTACTTTGGACCGAATAAAAATGCAATATAAAACTAGTCAGGTAATTGCACAAAGTATCTACACCTCACAGTGGACTTTGATTCTCCTTATCTGTAGTGCCCAGTTATTACAGCTACTAACCACATGTGGCTAGTGAGTGGGGAGCATTTGAATGGCAGCAAATCCGAATCAAGATGCACAATGCATGGAAAGTCCACAGATTTCAAAGGCTTAATACAAAAAAAGAATGCAGAACACCTCATTAGTAATTTTTATATTTTGAGGTGTTAACATTTTGGATATACTAGGTTAAATGAAATATATTAAAATTAATTTTATCTAACATGTGGCTACTAGAGAATTTAAAATTACATACATGTCTCATATCTCATACAGTGCTTCTCTAGCTTCTAATGTTTTTCACAATAAGCATAAATACATTTCATGTCACCCCACCATAACCAGTATTACTTGAACACAATGCTAAAGCTAAAATTATTTCACTAGGACTTCCTTTTCTTAAATTATTTTGTATAATTCCCCTTGTGGCTCCTGCCAAATCCCATTAACATTTGAATATTAAGTGTTCCAGTAAGACAATCACAGCTACCTTGAGCATAAAAAGCAAGTAATGATCACCAGAGAGACCCCTTCAGACTAAGTCAAAACATTTAACTGCTGTGCTATTTAAAAAGCAATTCCCAATCCATATGTCTTTTTATCTCATAATCAGAATATGACAGCATTTCTTCTGGCTGTTGCGACCCTGGGTATTAGAATTTCACTCTGTGTGGTTGAAAAACTACCCAACCCTACATTTCCCCTATAAGACAAGGAGGGCTGGGCACTGCCCTAGCCAGAAGGAGAGCCACCCACCTGCCTTCTATTGGTTTCCAATGGATGAAACAGGAGCATCTGATCAACAGATGCTCTTTTTTTTTTTTTTTAAGGGCGAGTCAAACAAATATTACACCTGACCTCGGAAGGTCAGTGGACTTGAGGGTGCTTCCCAGCTGTGTTTTCCTAACGGTCAGCAGGGATCAGAATAAGTTGGATTAACCTGATTTAAAAAAAAATAAGCGACGCCATGGAAATTGATGAACTAAGTAAAACCTCATTATCTAACCCGGTGCTCCCCGAAGGGTGGCCTGCACCCAACAGTTTGGGATTGGTTTGCAATAGTACAGACTGAAAATAAACATCTGGAAATGTTTATGGCCATTTGACAATGTAATATATGCTGGTTGAACATAATAAGAATAAAAGTGCTTATGTTTTGTAATGTAATATAAAAATATTTCATGTTTATTGAATTTTATAAAAGTATGTCAGCCCAAAACAAATGACTGATTAAATAACTGATCCTTTCAGAAATACCTAAACTGACTCACCAGAATGCTCAATTTCTGGCCATCTCATTCTATAGTTGTAGGGGTTGGGAGGCAAAAGGTAAACACATGGGAAAGCAGGCTGGGACTCCACATTTTTAGAAAGGAAAAAAACCACCATTTAAGAGAGTGAGAGAATTTCCGGAACATAGCTAGGATTTTTACATCTACAATTACACTGACATATTTCTTCCGTTATAAAATGCCATGGATTACAAACTACATTGTGATATAATACAGTGGCGATGGGTCCTGATGCAAATAATAAGTTACATACAAACTAAAGTTCACATGTGGAATTACACCTCAACTAAGTCAAAATACCAAGTGTTCATTATACAGATGCACAGAAATTAGGATTTTCAAAAAGTCTTCCGAGTTGAGGCTAAAGCTAAAAAATCCCTCGGTAGGGAGCCCACTAGCAAGCACCCCCATGTACAGAGTGTTTTGAGAGAAACATGAAGACGCAACCTCTGAAGAATTCACAGTGGAGATGGGAAGGCAGATGGTCCCCAAAATATCAAAGGGTGGAGTTGAGCAGCATAAGCATCAGATGACTCATACTGACTATAAAACTCGTACTGACAACTATGCAGAGGGGCACAATTTCTGGGGAAGCCATACCTCGCTCAGGGTGTGGTTATGAAAACTGGAAGGCATGGTCTTAACAGAGAGCCAGAGGTTAATTTGGGGCTGGGTTGTTAATAGGCTCATCTGCAGGGGCACTGTAGCTGCCAGCTATGGAGAGAGACTGGCAGGCGAGGAGGCCTATGCATCCCGACCAGCTCCCTGAGGAGGTCAGGCGTTGGTCTGGAGAGAGAAAACATGGCTGGGGAGGAGCCACTGGGCCCAGACAGGGAGCACGTGGCAGGAGGTGATGGACATGCAAGGAGGGCAGTTCTGAGGAGGCAGCGGGGAGTCAGGCACCCAGATTCCCCCCTCCAGACCTCAGCGCCCTTGGGAGTTTGGGAGAGGGAGCAACTCTACAGAGAGGCCCCTTGAGGGCAAAGGTGGGTAAAGAAAAGCAGGGCTGTGAAAGCAGCCTGAAATTAAAGGCTCAGTTTTGTCACTGATAGAACACTTGGCCATCAAGTACTGTATTTTCATGGACTTCCAGACTTCTGGCTGGTACCATACATAATGGCACCAACAAGTTTGGCAGAGGTTATGTTAAAAAGGTTTCATTTAAGCAGAGGGGAAATAAAGGCTGATAGCAGGGAAGTGGGAAGGAGCTGCCAGGCAACTCAACACCCCTGTCAGCTGAGAATTTCCCTTGAGAAAAGGACTGTGCCCATGTCAAGCCAGAGAACCTGGAAGGAAGAACATAACTTACAGAATTAGAAGAAAAGCAGGTACCTATCACGTTCCTCCAGGTGCCAACCCATACGTGCAACACCTTCATCTATCAGTGTCGTTAGACACATTGAGAATGAAAGATGGTTTCCAGCACCTGTCCTGCCCTTGAACGTGATTAAATGAAGTGGAGCATGGAGTTGTCTGAGAAAGACCTAAGACACATATCAACCAAATGAAGCAGATATTTATCAAGGCATTTTCAGGTCTAAAACTGGTTCATATGGATGATAATTACATTGAAGAGCCCCAATCTTTCAAAGTTGCAAAGTGAAGTTTATACAGATGAACTTCGATGTTGAGGGTGTATTTCAAAATAGTCAAGTGAGTGCAGAATGAAACAAAATGGGTTGTGAATTAATCACTGAAGATGCATGAGGGGTACACGGGAGCTCATGCTGGTCTTTCTACTCCTGCAGACATTTGCAAATTCTATTAAAAACCAAAAACAGATGGGAGACAACACATGAAAGTATAATACATCATTTTTAACCTAATTGTTAGTAGGACAACATTACTGAAAACAAACCCAAAACTCTGAAAGTGTGTTTAAATGATGAAAATGCCTAGGGCTTTAAAGGTAGACCAAGAGTTCCATGGGGAGAGAGTCTCTTATTTTCTAAAGAAGCAAGACTGACTGGCTGTGCACACATGCAGTCATGCTTGAGAAGGACCAGGAACTACATCTGCCCAAACAGTGTGTCACCTTGACATTGAAGTTCAGCATCTTCCCCTCTGATGACACAAAGTAAGTTTGACTGATTCACAGGCGTGATGGGCAATAGACTCCTGTCATGCTTTGCTGCCCAGCTGAGGAATCAAGCAACGGAAAGGTGTCAAGTGTCAGACCCATCTCCCAAGCACCCTCAGTGTGACTGGCATCCCTATTTTAAAAGCACAAGAATGGCAATAAGCCAGGGAAGGAAAATAGGTAACACCTGCTCTAAAAGCTAACAGCTGATACTGTTGATTTGATAATTACCAACTACCCTCACTTCTATAAGACCCACATCATGTCCATATTGAGCACAACTGGGTTGGAATAAGAAATAAGAGTTAAAGAGACCCAACTATCACTCCTCACTAACCCACACCCACCCTTTCTTCACTAAACTCAGGACTTCTTATGCACTACCACTTCGGGAAGGACTGGCTTATACCAGCGGTTCTCAGCGGGGCATGACTTTGCATCCCAAGGGGCATTTGGCAGTCAGGAGACATTTTTGGTTCCCCTGACTGTGGAGAGGTGCCACTGGCATCTGATGCGAGGACTGACCAACTCACTCCAGCATACAGGGCAGCCCCACATAGCAAGGGTTGTCTGGCCCAAACACCAATAGGCTAAAGTTGAGAAGACCTGACGTAAGCAATAAAATTAAGTTTTAAGGTAATATTCAGACTTGTTCAGAAAGAAAGTGAGGGGAGAGAGAAAGGGGAGAGAGGAAGTGGGGAGACACGGGGGGGGAGGGGAGGGAGGAGAGAAATGACATTGGTTTTTATAAGTCCCTTATTTATGTATTTCTACCAATATCCTTTTCCCCTGATGTGATATTTGATGCCACACCCTCTTCTGTAACTCCTATTTAGCTCACTAACACGAGGGGCCAGACACTTGAGAGACTACAACTGCCAAAACTAATATTTGCTTTTTTTCCAACGGCCATGTTTACCCAAGATTATTCTGCTCTTGGTGAACTAGAAACGAACTGGCTGTTGACACACTTGGAATAGAGCCAAGAATCATCTGGTACCCTTTCCCACCGGAGGTGAAGGGGGAATGTGGTCCAAGACCAATCTCTAAAAACCACCTAAGCGTTTGGAGAGAACCACTTTGAAAGCACTTTGGTGACAAGTTCATATCAACAGGGCAATCCTGTCAACATTTTTCAACAGCACTGAAGAGTCTGAGAAGAAGAAAGACAAGGACAGTGGTACAAGGAAAATCACATGGAAGGGGAAGACGGGGGAGAGGACAAGAGAGCAACTACCACCAAAGAATTTTTTTTTTTTTTTAAGAAACATAAGTAAACATATATATTTATTTTTGTAATATTCATTTGAATGGATCATATAACACATACAGAAGGCCATATATAAATTGAATTTTACTGATCTAGCAACTATATTTGAAGTACACCTGGTTTTTGGTCTGCCCAATTAGGGCCTCAGATCATGACATGTCATAATTTATTCAATTTAAGATTTAATTATAGGCTAGTTCAAGGTTATCCATATATCTGGAAATAATGGAAATCATAAAAGCCCATTTTCTCTGAATACAATTTCCCCTCCTCTCCTCAAATAAAATATTTAACTCAATACTGAAATAAACATTATACAAACAACTTCATGAACACTTTTTAAGGGGATTGAAAACAGTTTTTTTTCTCTGATGACGGTGTTCCTGGCTGAGATGCTGTTTTTCCCAGGATCGTGTCTTGGAGGCAATGAATAATGAAGCCAGAAGATAAGAGTATGGAACAACCAGCAAGGTTCGTAATAATGAGAGAGAAGGAAAGAAAGAGACTCCCTCTAAATGGGAGGGGCTCCAAGAGCAGAGGCCACTGGGGCTTTAGTGTCTAAGGGTTAGAAACCAAAGACAGGAAGTTTACAGGACTGCCAGTGGCTTGTTGCTAGGAAGACCCCTTTGTTTTTCAGGCTGAATTCTCCAGATACCCGGGGGATGTGGCGCCTTGCTTACTGTGCGGCCTTGACCCTATTTCCCTCCTGCCTTCCCCTTACCTGGATCATGAGTTCTCCTGGCTGCCTACATCCCACTACTTCTTGCAATCATGGAGTGTGTGTCAAGCAATGTTTTATATCCTACCTGCTACCATGACTAGCTTCTCCAGGACTAAGCCCTGTGACAATCCACCCGATGCCACCCAGGGTCCATGTTCAGGAATGTCAATGACTAAATTCAACCACAATTGCTATGTTCTTTGTCCTATAAATGATTAACGCATATTTTAAGCATGAAAACACTATCACAATTATTTGTTTCATATGACAAGTATTATTTTATGTTTCTCTATATTTCTCATGTTTACAAGATATCCTCAAATTCCCTGTGTACAAATTAACTTTTTTTACCTTGCTAAGCCTATGAAGGATGGACAACCTGCAATATATTTTATGTACTATATGTTTATGCATATGGATGGAGTTGTTAATGTAAGTATTCCAAAGAATTTAACAGCACTTTGTTTTCCTTTTTGCCTTCATCAGGTCAAACTCACATGTAATTATTACTCCATGAAGTATAGTTATAAAGCCAGGAGGCACTATCTTTAGCTTGATTATTAACCCTGAAATATAACCCACAACTGACCTCTCCGTGACCAATAATAGTTTATTTGAATTGTTTGCACTTATGCACGTGGCAGCCTTGTATAATAATTCTGGTAACTGAAATTCAGCTGCACCTGTGCTGCACAATCACAAAATTTCTCTCACATGCCACAGAGCCTCTTTTTTCAGACATACCCCTTCACCACAAAAATTCAACTGGAGCTACAATTACCACCACCAAGTTCACCTGCATCCATAAAAAGCAAACATTTCTGACTGAGTATACATGACATGTGAATTCCAAATTACCCTTCCATGAAAGTCTGAACACTAAAGTATGCCTGACATAGCTATCCTACTGTTCTAGCAACCCCAATGTCCTGGCAATCCTGGCCATCAAACACTTGGGCTAATGTGTGCCTCTGGTGACAACTTTCTCAATGGAACAGCTTCTCCTATAAAGGATGTCTTGCCAATGGGTTTCAACCCTGGGCAAGTTCACTATGGATTCAATGTGACCAAAGAAATGACAGCAAAATGTTCTTGGGGTGAAAGGATTATGCACAACTTTGTTTCCATGGTGGCAGGTCAGTCACTAATATCCTGTTCACTCAGAGCGAGACTGCATGCAGCAAGCCAGTCTCTGACTCTGGGCCCCTCTGCCAGCACAGCTGTTTCCTGGGCCTCTGTTCTTGGTGCTGCCACCACTCCAGCCTCTGCTCTGCTCTCCTGCAGCCTTGCAGCTATGCTACCGTGTCACCCAGAGCACTGGGTGGAGCTCTTTATATAGAGTCAATAACAACGCATTGCCCACATGTGTGTAGTGAGCTAGCCAACCAGGGCCAGGTGAGAATCCTGGCCATAGGAAACTTCATTTTATCCACAAGAAGCTGAGGCACTAGACCCAAAAGGTCAGGCCAGAGATGCCCTGCTCTAAGTGTCCATGACTTTAGGGAATAGATGTCAACATCAAAGCAGACCTTTTTCATCCTTCCATTAGAATACTCACCCAACCTCTGGCCTATAGGAGTTGATTAGTGGCCCCCAAAAAGATGTAGCCACATCTTATCCCTGGAACCCATGAATGTGGCTTCATTTGGGAAAAGAGTTTGCTGGTTTATATCTGGATATTGAGGATGTGAGATGAAGTCCCTGGATTACACAGGCCATAAATCCAATGAGAGGTGTCCTTATAAGAGCCAGAAGAGAAGACAGAATAGAAGACCACATGAAGACAGGGGTGAATGTTTGGGGTGAGGTAGCCACAAAGCGAGGAATGTCTGGAGCTACGAAAACTTGGAAGAGGTCAGGAATGTTGTCTCCTAGAGCCTCTGGAGGGAGCTTGGCGATGCCAACACGGTTCTGGACTTCCAATCCCGGTAACTATGCGAGGATAAGTCTGCTGTGAAAGAAAGGCAGCCAAATATACCACCCCACCATATACCACTTTGGTATAAATATTTTAAGTTGCAGGCAAGCAAAAAAACGCTAAGTCATGGACAGGTTTTCTTTCACTCCTCTTATCTGCCTAAAGATAAATTTTCTGAAAGAAAACCCATTGCATAAATCTCCTTCTGGGGAGTTTAATCAACCAGGGAAGATTGACTTATCAATATTACACCCAGACAAACTTTGTCACAAACTATCACACCTCCCATCTATTCTTCAAAAGGCCCGTCCTTCTTTCCTAGGAGGCCTACATTCCCCCCACCCCACATCCCCTAAGACACTTACATCTCCCTCTCCCTTTCCCCAATCACAGTGGTATTTAAAACAGAATTCTAAAGCTACCTCTTGGGGTTACTCATATTTACCCCATGCGTAATTCCCATACATAAGGTGTATGTTAGTGGACTTCTGTTTTTCTCATTAATCTTTTATTACAAAAGGTCTCAGCTAAGAACTCACAAGCGTAGAGGGAAAATTTCTTTCCTCCCCTACAGAAGCCACCCAGTTTGTGGCCGTTTGCTAAGGCAGCTTAGGAAACTACTACGTGGTCTAATGCTGGGTGTGTCCAGCTCCGGCACCTGGCCAAGTCAGGGGCACCTGGGTATCCTTCAGGGGCTCCCTCTCGCAGCCCCTGAAGAGCTGGAACATGAGGCTAGGACAGGTCTTTAGCCCAGAAAGCCCAGGCCAGGGACGTTTTCCATCCAGGATGAACTCCACAGTATGGTGAAGAGAGAAACGGTTTCTGCCTGTCATAGGGCAGACCACCAACCAAAGAGACAACCCCTCCCAAAAGGTGTTTGAGAAAAAGCAGCCCCAACACCTTGTGGGCCTTCTAAGTGGCTGTCATCATAGGCATCTTTGCTGCCATTTACTGAGGACTTCCCTGGGCCACAATTATGCTTTCAACAATGTTAAGAAAAAACTACTTATTCTGAGTTTTGATGTCATTCTCTGCATTTTCTTTAAATTCTTACATGTATAGGCCTGAAAAAAATCTTTCAGCATTGCACCTAAAGAGATTTCCCTGTTGGTGTGCCCCCAGAGGGAACCGAGGCACAGAGTTGACGTAGTTTGCCCCAGGTACTCTGCCAGGCAGTGGAAGAGCCAGGACCATGACCAAGAGCCTCCCAAGCCCACACCTTCAGCCCCTGCCCACACTCTACCTAACTCCAGGCCTGGACGTCCGTGCCCTCCCTGCAGCGTGCTCCCTACACAGCCCAGCACTGCCAGGCCTGCCCGGCTGTGACCCCACTATGGCAAGGCCCACTCCTCACCCAAGCCTCAGCCACTGCCCAGCCCCCTTACCCTCACCCCCGTATCTTATGGAGTTTAATTAAACAATAATTAGCTACATAAAAATGCTCATGCCCTGGGTCAGGGGCTCAGAGAACTCAGCAGGGAATGGTGACATTTAAACCAACAATTATACCTTAAGAACTTTAGGGGACAAGAGAAAAGGGAATTCCAGAGGACTTACATCAGATATGTCATCTTCAGCCACACACCGGTGGCTGTGGCTGTTGCCCAAGTTAATGATCCCCTAGAAAGGCACCATGTCACATTCAAGCAAGGTCCTGTCATTCTTTGTCCAAAATGCCACCACACTAGGGGAGGTATTAGCATCTAACCTCCCTGACTCCAACCTCTTCCTGCTCAAATCCACCCTCCCCACAGGATTCCAGGAGTCTCTAAGACACAAAGGCTTATGACCGTTCAGTCAATACTATCTTTAAGGGAGATATTTTGACAATGCATTTCAAGCATCTTTAAAATGCTCAGTCCCTGGAACCAGTAACCCCAGGGATGGCAATCCATCCTCCTCACGGAGGGGTCTTAGATGCAGAAATACTCTCATATATAAAGACGCTAAACACTGACTCTTCATGTTAATAGGAACTTGGAAACAACTTGATCGAAAAGTGGCTGGATTAACTGTTTCATTCTCTCAATTGGATATCACATGGCTGGAGAAACACTGTTTATGAGAACTTGAGAAACTGTTTATAAGAAGTGGAAAAAACAGAAAGCAAAACTGTACTTGTAGCACAATGTTAACTGTGTCAACTCAACCCACCCACCCCATGGGGGGAAATCTGATAGCAAGTTGGTCAGTAGACACATTTCTCCTGAGGGGTGGGGTTATGATCATTTACTTCTCTCTTGCTTTTTAATTTTCTATACATTTTCTATAATAAATATGTATTACAATTAGAGTAGAGGAAAAATGAACTTTGTGTTTAAAAAAACAAACAAAAAAACCAAGACTCCCGGGGCTGCCTAGAGAGAGTTTTCGAGAAAAAGCTTTCACAAACTTAGACTTACTTCCCTCCTCAGCTTCCACAACCCTGTCCCCTCCGCCCCTTGCACCCCACCTTCTGGCCACATTTTTCCCAGCATCTGCCTTATACCTCCACCTTAGTGCTTTTACACACACTGCTATGTGCCCCCCTTCCTCACTCTCCCGCTGGGATGTAGGCTCCAGGGAGGTGTGGGGTCTTAACTTTTTTGAGTCACTCCTGTAGCTCCAGTACCTGGCAGTCTCTGGCTGGCACATGTTAAGATTCAACAAATGTTTGATGAAGGGAAGGGATGACCAGAGAGGCACTGAAGACCTGCTCATGGAGCCTCCTCCCTAGCATTTTTCCTGGCTGCCTCTCTTGGTCTCCCCTACGTCCTACGAGGAGTTACCCGTTCACCCCTGTTTTCACAGAACACACACATACCGGCTCTAATAGAACATCTACTATATTATGTTTTACTTATTTCTTTACCACATCAGCAGCAGCCTCACCAGAGAAACAGTGAACACTTAGCCTGGGAGGGTACACGTGCTCTCACCCTTTTCCTCTCAAAAACCCACAGAGATAGCTGTTACCATCCTTGTTTCACAGATGAAGAAATTCAAGCTTAAAAATGTTAAGTAACACACACCCCCACCTAGGTAATAGCAGGGCTCACTCCAAAGCTCAGGTCTAAACGAGAGTGGGGCCAAAAGCCAGACTCTTTGTCCATACTCCGCAGTAGACTGTACATTTCTTGTGGGCAGGAAGGACATGTTGCTGCCCTTTGGAAGTTGGCCAACATTGCTGCACACAGCAGACATCCCAACACTTGCTCGTTTGAACTACAGGAGGGGTGGCATTAATGGGGACTGTACCGATTCATTACATGAGATAACCCCAGACTCACACAGTTGGAAGTTTAACGGTCTGCCTAGCAAAGCAAGGGTAATCTAAACGCTCAGATTCATTCAGATTAACACATGACAATTTAAGGAATTCAAGGGTACCACTCTGACCAGAGTGTGCCCCTCAAGCAATCCACAGCACTTAATTAAGAAGTGGTATGTTAATTGTTGCTCTTAAATATCCATTAGCGTAGATTCCCTAAAATTCTCTATGGGGCAATAATGTCAAATTTCTGTCACAGATCATATTTCAAAAAACTCTTTCAGGCACATCATCTGTCAGTCTAGTGCAATTTATTATGTATATACTTAAATGTGTTCCAATTTCCCCTATAATCCTCTAAATTAGGTGGCTTTCCATTATTCCAAACTAATGAGATCTTTTACTGTACTGAAAGAATGTTGTACACACTTCTCAAAATGATATTTATGAACTTTATTCATCCCTGGCAAATCAAGGGGAAGTTTGCACCCTGAGTGTTCGCTAGGACATCGTGAAGCATGCAGACCAGCGGTGTTCTAACACTAAAAGCTTGTCTGGGATTGCTGCTGGTGAATCGCAAGCAAACAGCTACGCACAAATTAGCAGATCCCACATGCACTGCTCCTCCTTGGGGCTAACTGCACAGGCAACTAGGGGATATTCATTAGCACTTCTGAGAATGTCTGTGTCATGGGGAGAATGCAGCCTCTACATAGCATGAGAAAATGTGCTCAGGAAAAACACAGGTGTAATCTGTAAGAAAATTAATGTATATGTAATAATTCAGGAAGGGATTCACCTCAGCATGACCTGTAGTGGTCAGAGAACTTTCTCACCCATGTCTAATACCATGATAGTTCCCAGACTGAAATAAGCACAGCCACTACCACAGGAGAAGACTAATTCAGATGGTCTCAGTGGCGACTTCTGACGGTGCTTCTTGGTAACTAGGAGATCAGCCTCTCAAACCCACAAGGAAACCAGAAGCCCAGGCTCACTCCTACCAGCATATAATTCATTAAGTTTACAGGAGTGACTTATACAGGGGAAAAAGACCATCACACAAGGCTTCTAAAGGCCCAGGTCTCTGGCACCGTCTTGCCTCAAACAAGCCATGTAGCTTCGGTTCTAAGCCTCTCAGCCTCCCTTTCTCCCCTGTAAAATAGGGTACTTATTTCGTGTCCCAAAGGTTGGGGTTGCATATAGCCCCAACCTTTAACAGTATTAGCACATGCACAATAATTTTAAAAGTTAAACCACCACCACTGAGGATTGCATACTTTTTCTTTAATTAATACTCTTTACAGACTAATTTATTAGCTCAATAAGTAGGAACTGCACACATGGCACACACATGGCACTGGGCTAGGTGCTGGTGGACACAAAAAGGAGAAAGGCCAGGCCTCTGTTTAGAGTCACTCCCTGAATCCAGGGGAGGAAAGACCCACACACTAAATGACTACAATAAAATGTGATGCGCACTGGGATGGGGGGAGGTTCATCCACAGTGTTCTGGGGGGATGCTGGCAAGGAAGCCTAAAGGAACCACAGAACGCACCCCACCGGGGGGCCGAGGCGGAGCTGACTCAGGAAGGATGGCAGATCACACTTCACAGGCACAATATGCAAGAGGTGGCATGAGAAGGAACGGGGTTTAAAGGGATGGGAGCATTTCAGGAAGGCGAGACAAAGCAGGACCCGGAGGGCACAGTCAGAGGGGCAGGCAGGGGCGAGCCCTGACACCTACGGGGCTGCCAGTCACCCTCACTATTCTGCTGTGACCATGACAAACCCCAAGGGAAAGTGAGGACCACAGCAACTGTCTCAGCAACCCCTTGCTCCACAGCTACTACGCTCCTGGCAGGCTGATGTTAAAGAGATAAGGCAGCAAGACGCATGGGTAAGAACAAACCAAAATGGCTGAAGAAAAACATTTCTTAAGATCATAAATACCCTAGGCTATAAGAGCAACATATTTATCTGATAGGGGCATAAATTGGCTCTAGAGGAAAGTAAAATCAGAACATATAATTAGTTTAAGATACAATTTCCCCCAGTGTGTGCCAGGTATCAGGAATTTGAAGATGAGTAAGACACAGTCCTTGGCCTCAAGGAGCTTGTAAATGAAAATAGCAAAGCTATCATTTAAGAGTGGGTGATAAGAGCTAAAAAGGTGAACATAGGGTGCTCCAGGGCATCTAGCAGACACTGGGGATCAAGAGGAGAGGGACAAGTAGGGGGAGCCTTCTTGAGCATATGTAATTGTGAAGACTGAGAAAAAAGGAGATTAAAGAGGAGGGGGATGGGGGGCTACTGCAAGCAAGAGCAACAAGGGCAAAGTTCCCTGGGCAAAGGAACCGGGCACTTCAGGGAAATCCTGGCTGCGAAAGGCCAAGCCCAGGGGTTCGGGAATGTTCCAGAAGAGCCAGCAGGCAATGGGCATGGTGTCAAAGAATGATGCCCGTTTTCAAGATGGGACTTTTCATCCCAACACTTCCCTCGACCCTGTATAAAGCGGCCAGCTCATTAGTGTTTGGAAATGTCGGCAATTGTTACAGGAATGTCAGAACCCTGCGTGCACCGTTGGTTCAGTCATGCCGAAGAAGGGTGGAGAAGGTCGCCACAGGGCTCCTTAAAGGGCTTGAACATAAGGTAAACTCACCTGTAAAACGGTCCCATGGCAGAGACCCTAATGGAGGCATCCTAATTATTCCGCATGCTCGGGGCTCCTCTGGAGAAAGCATTAGCTGCTGAGGAGAGAGTTTGAGGAAATGCGGACACACCCGCTGAGGAGGGGCCTCGGTGGGGTGTGTTACATTCCTTTGAAAACAGGGCCCCTGCTATAATAATTTGTGCAATCAGACCAGAGATTGGACTGCAGAACTCTGCTTCCCATTTATTACAATATCACACTCCTGCCCAGGAAACCCCACCCAAGCTTTTGTTTGGAATTCTTTTCCTTGATTAGGTATCAGCCCTATTATTCCCGACACTCAAAAATAGCATGGGTCTGATGAAGCTGCAACACAGCGCGCAGTCAGAAACAGACTTCTGTGAGCGAGGCCAGCCCGTTCTCTCTCGCAGAATGGTGATTTCTTTTTCATTTCCTACTCTGTAGAGGAAGAGTGGGAAGCAGGGATATTTTGTACAACCGGGAAGGCAAATCATTTTTACTCTCTGCGAAGAGCCCTCCGAGCCCGGGAGCACTCCCCAGGCTGCACACACAGCCTCTGCCGGCCTCCTGGCCCTACAGGCGAGGCTGCAGCTCTGCCCCTTCAGCTAACCAGCAGGGCTGAAGAAGGCCTCCAAGCCCATCACCTAATCTTTGCAGACACTGCTGGTGGCGGGTCTGCCCCTCACTCTGCCTCCTGGCAGGAAGGCCCAGCCGAGCTGAGCTGTGATGCTATCTGGCTTCCTTAGTTATGCAATTCAGCTGGGACCCAACCCCAAAGAAGAGCTGAGGAACAGGGCAAGGGTCACTGTCCAGACAGTTGGAAGGCTTACACTCCAGAATGCTGGATAATTCTGGCAACGAAAGGCAGAGGTTATAGGAAAATTTCATCTCAAAGCAGTGAGTGAGGTTAGAATTGGGAAAAAGGATGAATCACTTTGTTATTCAGCAAATACTTGAACAACCATAAGAGACATGTTTCCTGGTCTGTGCAGCCTGAGGGGCAGCCTCATGTACCACGGGCCCTGCCTCACCTCCACCAAAACTCTCTGGGCAGTGGTGGGGCTCTGACCCCAAGGCAGGTAATCCCTTGTTAAGCCAGGGACACAACGCTCCTGTGGCATAGTTTACACAGGTCAAGTTTGGCCAGTGGGATTCTCCCTGGTAACTCTGAGCCATTCTATTTTGAGGAACTTTAGCTGGGAGGCTGGCAGATTATGAACTCACTAAGACTGGAGCTGGGGCAACCACAGAGGGCTACAGCTAACTGGTAAGTAATCATGGCCTTGTAAATTCATCAGCATCACAAGAGGATAAAGGCCACCCCAAGACAGGAACCAGGGCTGCCGGAGCCTAGGAGAGCACCTTGGAGCCCCAGGCCCTTCCTTTCCCACTCTGGGCTATCTCCAAAGACACACAGACACCTTCCCTGTTCACCACACTCGTATGAGTGGCTTCCATCACAAGCAAAGATCTTTGCCTAAAATAAGCACCCAGGCTGGATCTGGTGGGGTGATGACAGCATGGTCTAGGGGCACGTGTAGCAAACACTTCACTGAATAACTGCAGGATATGGCAGTATGGCTGCAAGGGTGCTAGTGATAGCATAAACACGGTCTGGCTAAAGCATGGAGAGCAAGGCTCACTTTTTCTCCAGATTTGCCAGAGAAAGCTCCTTAGAAGAGAAAGGACTCCAGTTTGCCCGTGAGGAGTAGGAAGGGTGTGGCTTAACACCCAGGATGGCATTGATAATCCCTCTGGGAAACCAGGCTTTGTTACCACAATTCCTCAGGCCAAGTCCACATCCGTTGGCTTCACTTAGACTGTAGCCCACGCAGGATTGGGAGAGGTTCCGCTGGCAAGCTCTCCTGCTTCAATTTTTGGTGAACCTAGGGAAATACAGCAATCCCCAGAGGAGGCTACTTAGCACTGTCTTCATTTGCCTGCACAATGAAAGCCGAGAGGTAGTCAGGCTGCTGGAGAACTCCTGCCTCTCAACTTCCATCCTGCCCTGTTGCCCACATTAGCAGAAGGGGAAGGGCATGACCATTCACAGCACTTTGAGGGGAATCGGAAACTACATCCTGAACTTGTATGAGAGGTGTTCAGGGATGGGGGTGGGAGTGCATTTAGAAGGAAAAAAAAAAATGACACAAGCCGGTCCTTATACGTACACACCTAACCCAATCACAGCCTGCAAGCCTTAGCCACTCTGAAGTCTACATATCACAGATGAGGAACGCATTCCTAAATCCTGTATGAGGACGTTTTCCTTGAGAAATGCAACTGAGGTGGAATAAAACACCAACAGTTATATAGGCAAAATTGGTATTACTATATGAACATGATTGAAATTAGCAAAGGAATTACAACAATAGCTTTCAGATTTTTTTAGCAGTAAAGTGTTGCCTTCAAATATAATTTTACTAGAAGCAATGTAGATTCATAAAAGCAGAGCTGCTCCAGTCGAAATGGGGGAACAAGACCTGGAGCCCCACAGTCCTGCAGAGTTCTCCACAGAACAGACAGGCCTCTAAGGAACCACAGATGGAAAATCCTTCCTTAAAAGGTATTAAGAGGGCTTATGGCATTCAGACACACATAGTAATTTAAAGGTAACCTAATGAAAATGTTCCCAGGTGGATTCTATTAACAAGAAGGGCTAGCGATTACAATCTGACCATGCGGTTTTAACTGTGCCAGCCCACCCTGTGGCAAACCAAATAAGGACCCTCCCCCACAACCACATGAAAATGCCAGAGCTCTGGGCTATCACATCCCACATCTTGTGTATCAGTCTCTTCCTCTTTGATACCTGGTTCTTGACATCTCTAAACTCACTGTTCCTGGGTGGCCCCCAAAGTTCCTCTGGATCTAATAATTAGTAAGGAGTTTCTGAATTTCAACCCTAACAATTATTCTCAGAGCACACTTAGAATGTGGCCCCATCTGCCTAAGGAAACATGACTTTCAGACCCCAAGACTCTCCCCCAGCCTGGGTCACTACCACTGGCTAGAAGGCTCTATTCCACCTTCTGATCAAACAGGTAGGTTCCTAGAAGTCAGCCTTGCCCAAAATGTGCTCCTAGGACCCCTGCAGAGGTCCTGCAGACCAGGAAGTCCTCAGATGCTTCAACATGCTACTAGTCATCATGAATTCCTTAGAGGAAAACCTTAATGAATCATGAACATTATGTATGTGTGTGAGTGTGTGTGTGGCAAATCCCACAACACCAACAAGTCCTGTGGGAAACAATCAGTGACTTAAAACATTTCCCCTGATAATTTGATAATTTATTATAAATAATAAATACTTTCTTATGAAGTCAGAAACTTATGGAATGAGCAAACAAATGCTGAAATAGAAGTTATGTCTCTAAAATTAGGAAGACAAGGATGCCTTACTATTACTACTGAACATTTTACTTCATCCTCTAATCAACGCAGAAAAATGAAATTAAGATAAAGTATTAGGAAAAAGGCAGTAAAATTTTTTACAAATGAAGTGACTGCCTAGAATCTAGTTAATTGTAGGTGGTCAGACACAATAACCATTTAGAAAATGTAAGAAGGGATAAAAAGAAAGGGGAGAGCGGGAGGGAAAGGAGGGAAAAAAAGGAAAATGAAACAACCTAGAAATAAGCCTACCCATAAGTATGCCAAGTTAGTCTTATTTTCAACATTACTTAAGGACATAAAAGAATATACAAACAATAGACCCACCATTCCCAGATGGGAATACTCATTATTTTAAGACAGTAATTTTCCATCAATCAGTTTATGAAATCAAAACAATGCAACCAACAGTGCAACAGGATATTCTGTAGAATTCATAAGGCTGAACTGGAAGAAAGCTTCAGTATGACAAAAAATGTTTAAAAAAAAATACAATGATGGGAAACACACTGTAATGCTACAGTAACTAAAACAGTGTGGTATCAACACAGATTTAGACATACATCATTAAACAAACAATATATATATTCAGATACAATAAGCTGATCATTTCAAATAAGTACCTAAAGAATAAACATGACAAATTATAATGGGAAAAGTAAATTATTCACATAAACAAAAATTAAGTTATAGCTCTACTGCTATCAAACACAAAAACAAATTTCAGGTAGCTAAAAGATATAAGTAAAAAAAAAAAAAAAGGCAAACAATAAAACCAGGAAAAAAATAATTTTATTTACAAAGCCTCAAAGACAAAGAAAAGTTCACAGATGTGGCAACTTCTATATTTTATAAACAAATCAAAGACATGCAACAAAGTGACATTATTTACAAAGGATTTTTATAGGGATTATTTTATAGGGATTAACTTGATCTATTACTTTTTACTCTAAAGCTTTCTAAAATATTTAAATCTTTCATAAAATGTGAAAATTCAACTATTGATGAAATATTTTATATATAACTTTTCTTAACCAAGAAAGTTAATATAAAGCAACACCAACTAAATATTCACAAATTAAAAATTGTTAGAGTATTAATAAGTTTGCTGTTTCTCAGAAATAAAAATGAGAATTATATGGGCAACTATCTGAAATACTTTCCTTCAGTGTTCTTTGTAGTGCCTTCCCCATAGATGTTCTGGAAGAGAAACTATGTATTTCACAGGGTGTGCCTCTAGGTTTTTGATGATTATCTGAATACCTAAAGTAATAAACAAGTCCTCCCAAGAGCAAACTAAGAATCTCATGAGGAAGAGACCTCATCATTCCTAACCTATGGGAGGGAGTATTCTTTTTTTCTTTTCAAATGGCATAGAATTTACAAAATTCAAAAATTCTGTGAATTTTTCATAGCAAATGAATTGTAAAAGATTTTTTTAAACCCACATCTTTGCCAAACCCTTAAGTTTCTCCACACCTACAAGACGACCTACTGGAGTCTTGCTAAAGTGCTGAATTTGGGATCAAGGTGCAAAGTTATCATGCAAGCAATACTCTCTTACTGGAAAATACAGTCCTATGGGTCTTAACAATCTTCTAGACCTGGCTCACTGCTGGGTTAAGAAACTGATGCTCAGCCAGCATCATGATCCCAGACTTTTCCATTCTTTCCAGAAAACAGTCCTTCTTGGCCCTGGTAAAGTCATACTTTTTATTTACCATTTTAAGACCCTAAATCTGTATAGTTTCTGTGTCCCATCACAGAAACAGCATATGTCGCTTAGGTCAAAGGTCTGCAATTCTCCTTAGTTTCTATCCATCAAGGTTACTAAAGTTTTAGTCTTTCTTTCCCAGCAGAATTCTTATTGTGTATCTCTAAGTCATTCTAAGTGAAAACTATAGCTTTCTGATATAAGTAGGGCTTAAAACTCAATCAGAATTCCACATCTAGTATCATATCAAACACTGGTACAGGAAGGTCTCAGTTTCTCACCCCAGAAAAAGGGAATCTCATCTATAGGATTTCTGGTCACTCCAAGTAGTCCCCACGTGCATGAAACAAAAGCAACAGCCATCTCGCAAATACCTTCTTTTCTACAGCCATGGTGAGGGGAGGGGTTGCAGAATCACTTTGGTACGAATGTGTCCCTCACATAGTAATCATTCCACAAACACCTGTTGTACTAATTTATATTAAGCATCTTGAGTGGTCCTGGATTATGTTTACCCATTTGTGCCCACTTATTTAACTACTTTTCTATCAGGAAACTGAATTCTTTGAAATCCTCTGTCAATCCTAGTAAATAAAAATAATAAAATTGCGAGAATGAATCTGAGTTGTGTTCTATAGCTTAGGCTACTGGCAAAAAACATATAAAAATTAGATTAAAAGGTATTTATCACAAGCTAGTAGCTTAGCACAAAAAACAAATAGCTATTAGAGGCCTCATCCACATAATTTTTCTTGACAACTTAAGTATTTAATAAATAACAAGAAAGCATTTTTTTACCTACATTATATGAAATAAAGCATAATGCAAAGGGCATATAGTAGGCAAATATTCAGTCCCTTCCATATTAAGTTATGGGTATAAAATGCATTTATTTTTATGTGCATTTTCTTAAAAGGCTTGAAATGACACATACCCAATTCTTAGCACTCTTGGGAGAATGGGTGAGAAGGAGATAGACTTTTTACATTGCATTTTTAAAGTATCTGCATAATTTGAATTTTCTAACATATCAGTTTTGTCATGTTTAAAATATGAAAAACAAAATTATGCTGGCAGAGGTGCACTGAAAATAGTGTTGAATAGAAATAAACTGCTTGTGGCAATGTCAGATGGTGTAGTCTTTTAACAAGGAATATAAGGACTTTAAGAATATTTATATCCACTGACTCAGCAATTACTTATTTCACAAGTTTCCCCTTCATGTGGTTATTTTTTAATAAGGATCTTTAATAAAATATTTTTAATTAAGCAATCTAGCTTAATACATGTATCACACTAGATCTTTAAAATGCAGGTTAGAAAAATCATAGTAGAGTTGATTCTTATTATTTGCAGTAGTTACATTCTGAAAAGTCACTGCAAACACCGAGTTAGTGAATATTGAACCATTACTCCAAGGGGAAATATAGGATTAGGTTCCTAGGACCATGTGATCGCAACAGTTTAATCTACTCATCAATACACAGCCTGGTTGTGTGTTTCTGTTTAAAGACACATAGACAGACAGTGATTAACACTGAATTCAAGGTCAGGAGTATAGTAACTCATGTCTGAAGGAAGCTCACTTAATACATGTATTTTCTCTGTAACGAACTTTACAGTCTTCTTGCACTTAGGAATACTAGATAGCACTTCAGCATTACACACAGGGGCCATTTTAAACAGTAAAATCACTACTAAAAAAAACAAAGAAATCTGAAAAAGATGGCACTAAGTGGACCTTGAGAAGGCCACTTGTTTACAGTCTGAGAGCTAAAACAAGAAAGCAGAGCATCGCCTTCTTCACCCTCAGCTGGGAACAGATGCATGAGGTGACTCAGTTTTTTGCCCCTCTGCAAATGAGTGTGTCCAAGACTGTAAAAGTGCCAGAAGTACTGATTTTAGAGTTACCAATCGATTCTAGCAAGGAGACGAGTTTGCAAATACAGGATAGACGTGAGAATCAACTACATGTCTTTACTTTGAATAATTAGAACAAAATTCTCAAAAAATAGATTAACAGCAGAATAAACAGATATCCACAAAAAGCTTTCTTGTCTCTGCTAACTTTGTGGTTCTCACCGAGGTGTGATTTTGCTTCCAGAGGACACTTGTGATGTCTGGAGGCAAATGTGCGTTGTCATGATTGAGACTAGTGGGGCTGAGGACCAGGGATGCAGCAAACATCACAAAATGTACCAGACAGCCTCTAATTACAAAGAATGTTTTGTCCCTAAACATAAGTACTACCAAAACCAACAAATCCTGTGCTGTCAACATAAATTTTTTTTTAAGTGTAGGTTCCTGCATCCTCTATCAATATGTACTTGAACGCCTAAAACAATAAGTTAATTGTCCCTTCTGGAGCCGCTCTCATACTTTATTTCTTGGTTGCCCTTTATTTTCAAATTTAGCTAATGAGCTTTTATTATTATTAAATGCAACTGAAGACACAGTAGTTGTAAGTTATATTGTGAAGTATGACTTTTCCAGTGGTTCTTTGAACAGTGACTGGGCTAACCCCAACAATTATGTAAAATGCAAAGTTAGTTTGAAATCTAGTTTCTGTTTTGACACCAGTTAAATAAAATCAGCATGGCACAGAAAGTACGAAGTGTAGCCTCTAGTACGTTGTCCTAGAAATGGAGAAACCAGCTCACCCTGAGCAGATTTCAGAATAAGTCAAGAACAGCTGAGAAGGTTCTGTGGTTACCCTGAGGAAGAAATCAAAATGTCTCACTATGTCTTAATAATTCTTTGAAAAGAGGCCCATTTTAAGTGGCTCCCAAAATATCCTTAACTTTATAAATGCTCTGTACCTCCTTTACTCCCTGCCCCATAGGGATTCAGTATTACACATTTATTCAGTGTTGAATCATATTTTTAAACAGTGAATCAAGCAATTTGGAGAGTGGCCCCCAAGGTTACTCAGAACATTCCAAAATAACTATGCTGTATTAACAAGGATAAATAGTTCCCAACTGGGAAACAGACCAGTTGACTAAGAACTGCTTTTGGAGTTTAGAACCTGAATTCTTGGCTATATGAGTTTAGAGCCAAGTGATTATTTAAACAGTCTTATTTTGGAAAGATGTTTTAGCTTAACTGTACAAAAATTAGACTAAGATATTATTTCCTGTTGTGAGTATGCTCTGCTGCCAAATGCCTTCAACTTCCTCCAGGGTCCATTTGAACACCCAAATCTAGAAAGTCTCCTCCATCCTCTGCAACCTCTCTGGCCACTCTGGCTCCCGCTCTTCTCCAATCCCAGCCTACATTTGCAGCTTTGCACCCACACACTGCACTCGAGGCAGCACTCTTCAGACCACCAGGATCAGAACCACCCAAGGAGTGGGAGATTAAGATGTAATTCCCAGACCACATTCCTGACCTACTGATTGGAATCTTGCCTAGAATAGTTGGGAATCTGCATTTTCATTCTACCTCCCAATAATAATAGTTATTTACTAACTATATCCCCAGAATAAAACATGTGGCTTCCTGAAAAGGCCATCATTTTATCTGTCATGATTCCCTCTGCTCTAAATACCTACCCATTGCCCAACCCTATCTCACTAAGTCTATTTTAAGCATTCTTGCTGAGCTAGGAAATGTCATCTGCTACACCTCTAGTTTGGAGAAATGCCTCTTTTGTAAACCTCCATAGCATGCTACATACAATATCCATCACATAAAATCAGAATTGCCTACATTTGCAGCATTATTCCCGTCTGGTTGGGGAAGATTTATTGGCTTCCCCAATCAGACGGGAGCTCAATGGTAGGGACCATGTGTCATCCCTGGGTTCATCCCTAGTGTCCAACACAGCTCCTGGCAAATAGTAGGTACTCCTTTGTTGAATAAATGAATGGATGGATGGATGGTCTGCCTCTGAATGAAACTATTCAGCTTCATCAGTTCTACCTAATTTGTAATTACTGTTAATGTGAATAAATAAAAGACTCAATTGAATAACCTCCAACAGAGGAATCTTGAGTTAGGGTATACCTAGCAGGGAGCCCTACAGGAAAGATGAGAGGTAGTTCTCCAGAACCATTCAAGTTTGGCACTCTGTAGGGTCTCAAAAAATAAAATAAAAAAAGTCAGCGAATTGACTAAGCATGTACAATCCTAGAAAGTAGCAAAAGCAGATGAGGAGGAGAAGGAAAACTGTTCACTAAAGAACTTTTCTGGGTATGAGTTGCATATAGTTAAGGCCAAGTTAAACCATTCTTATCATTAAGGACTAATACAGATACTGTAACCAGCCAAGTGGTTAAAGTCTAGACTCACCTGAGATCATTTACATAGGATTCAATGCTGTGGATAGTTGAAAGTTGAAATGGATATTTTTTCCATTGTTAAGCCATCCTCTAGTATCCTATTCCTTTCTACCTTTCTAGGTTTTCCATTTGGGAAATCACTATATAGCAGCCATGGGATTTAGGTGCTGGTGGCCCCAAAGTGAGCTCCAGAGGTAGACACTGGCATTAGCCCATCAGCACACTCTAACCCCCATGCCAACTATGAGATGAGCAGAATCCCAGGCATAAGCATATGGCATTGCCCTGGGTGCTGTGATGGTTAAGACTGGCCCAGTCAGAGCAAAACTCAGGACTTTCACTTGATCATTAGCCTTGGTTGCTGCTGGCAGCCATCTTGTGAACATGAGGAAATCTAGGGAGAGGAAAGCAGAACTTAGAGAACTATGTCTCCAACTTGAAAAGCAGGGGTTTTTTTTCCCACTGAGTTAATGCATTATTTTTATTGTTTAAGTGAATATGGGTTTTCTATTATTTAAAACATTATAATACATGCCCACTTGAACCTTTCAAGCCGATCTTTCTGCTTTTCTGTTAGTACATACACATAAAAATTCACTGTTCTAAGAGTCTGTACACTGTTCCTGAACATCCTCATCCATTCCCACCTCCACGTTACTGTGTGCCGTTACCCTGCCTAAAACGTTCTTCCCTTGCTCTGTCTGTTACTTGCATCGTGTCTGGTCTTCTGGACACAAGCTGGAAGCCTAATGCCTGAGGTCAGACAACCAGGACCACCGCTTTTTTGTCTCCTCTGAGCTCCAACCTAGAATACATTGTCAATCCTACTTGTCATGCATATCCTACCTTATATTCCTAATTACCCTTTTGCAAACATAGTCTCAAACTGGAATGCAAGCTCGCCATACTTTGGCAACTCCTTTTAAATGGCCCCTTGCACAATGTCTTGGGATTAGCAGAAAACCCATAAATCCTCTTCAGGCAAATTTGAAATGTGATTTTAAAACTCCCGATCACTGCCAGTCATACCCTTAATCCACATAGCGATGCAGAGGATAGAAAGGAATTTCAGATGCAACATATTTCAACATCACACAGATGGCCATGGTCCTGTCACATTTCACAACCAGACTGGCAGTAACAGCTGGATGAAGATGAGAAATTTATCAGGCTGCCTTCCCAAGTGAAGATCACCGACGTCCTTCCAAAGAAAATGCACACTAACTATGTGAGTTCTAAAAAGTTAAGTCCCATACCTTTCAAACATCTGTATAAAACCATCCTAAGGGCAGTACTGTGGTGGGAGACAAGCAGCAAAAGGCAGCCACAGAACAAGAGGTTCCCTTCACATCCCCTTTCACATGTGTAGCCCCAGTTGCCCTTAGGGCACTTAGGGGTACATCTGTAAGATTTAAATAGGGACATGAAATAAGCAGAGACTGAGATTTATCTCCATCACAGAATTGGTTAGGAGATAATGAGTAAATTGAGAAATGATGTCAGGACCCAGGTCCATTTCCATCAAAGATGACAACAAGAACATAGGAAAATGCAGTGTGTTTGTAAGTATGTGAGCATGTGAGTGTGTGTATATGTGTTTTCATACAGCCACCGGATTGCTGATATAGCCACACGATTGATATTATCCTGGTCAAAATTCAAACCTTTTGAGCGTGGCATGACAAGTCTACCTGCACAAGGATTTTGATGTCCCAGTTGGGGTCTATAAACAGCCTTTGAATATATTTTTCAACAGGTTATAGAAATGGAAGGGCTACCTAATGAAATGAAAATGCCACTATAAATGATCTATAGAGCAAAGCAATATCTTATAAATATATATATATGCCTATAATTATTGTGACCGTATTAAAAGTTAATCCTCCCTTCTGAGACCAGTAGTTTTCTTTGATAAATGGCCAAAGTCATCCTGTCAATATTGCTTCTTCATCCTCTTTCTTTCCTGATTAACACTGTCCTTCGCCTGGGTCCTAAACAGGTTCTGAAGAGGTTCAGAATGTCTGCAAGGGCTGGTAAATCAACTGCAATATCACATCAAAAGCTTGTCAACCAAAACGTTGCGTGAATGTCTTCTTGTGATCTCTGCATAACACCTTACCGCAAGTAATTTTGTTCTACTAGCTGCCCAAGTCTGTAAAAGCTCTCAAAATTGAGCTTTACTGCTAGCGGTGTAGCACTAGACCCCCTGCTCTAAGGGACTCTGCCTTGGCCATGCAGCCAGTAATCAACCTGGTTTTGCTTTTCTATCCACCCTGGCCCAGACGCCAAGACGGTTCCATGAGCCATCACTGGCTCAGACTCTCGCTGGCTTGCATAGAGGGGCCGGCCCTCTATCCTGTCCTTATGACTAGTCAAAAAGAGCAAACCTTAAGTAAAGTGATGTGATCAAGACTGTCTCCCCAGAAGCCATTCGGAACACCACTTCCCTTTCTACTCCTTTCAAGAATGTCTTATAGTTCACAACTGTGCGGCAAGACACAAAATAACCAAAATTAGTATGACAAAAGCAGAAGATTGGATCCAAATAGCTGCTAAAGGGGAAAGCCAACCAACCACCATCACAAAATCTTTGTCCAGACTTTTAAATCCATTTTATGAGCCCAACACAGAGGCGGATCAGCCATGTCCCAGCTCACTGTCTGGCTTCATCTTAAAGGGGAAGGCCCCAGCAACAATCTATGTCAATAAAGCCACATGGTTTGCAGCAACTGCTTCTCTTTGTCCGCCAACGGATCAGGAAAGAGCCCCCTTCAGAGGCGGAAGAGAGCAGGGAGCTCAAGTCAGTGCCTCCCTCCCTCCCCACACCAGCCACACCCCATATCAGAGGATATACAGAAACGGCTGTTCCCCTCATCAAGTTTCCACTCTTCCAGAATGTTCCAGCCCCACCTAATGTACTGCCTGAATGTCTGGCTTACTGTTTCACAGAACCAGCCTAATATAGAAAGGAAACAATTCCAAAGATCTGGGATGCACAGAGATAGCTAAGTCCTCCCCAGGTGCTCTTCCAAAGGACGTGGAAAGAACCCAGTTAAGTCTGTACAAGGGTTCTGAGATTATTACGTTTCACCAGTGCACAGAGAGCAATATGGGGTTAAGGCCTCTGTCCAGGAACAGGGAACAATTGTTCCTTATTGATTTACATGAGCAGAAAAAGGATATGCAAATTTGCAAAAGATTTGTAGCCTCTGCTATGCCTGGAACCCTGCCAGAAAACTCAGGAAAGACTACATCCACACACACATACAGAGCAGCAAGATATACTATGCAAATGTAAGGTTACAAAGAGGTTGCCTTGCTACAAAAGTTTCCCACCCTTTTAACCTACCTTTTCCCCACCATTTCCCTCTTTCCTCTTCCACAGAAGACTGCGAACTTTTGTTTTCCACTACTTTAAATCATTGTTGTAACAAGCAATTTATGGAAGAGCAAAGAAATGTACTGTTCCTCACTCCCAATTTTCCTACACACATCAGTCAATAAAAGAAAAACAGTAACACACACAGTAAGCTGCTCCCTGAGGTCATCCCCGAATCCCCACTGAGTTAGCACAGGTCCAGGGCTGTTAGTGGAAGGGCTGCAGGGCCACTATCGATAAGCAACAAGGAAAACCAGAATAAAGCTAATTTATCATGACACCATTTTCTGACTTCCATTATGACTCACTGTGGAGATACCACACTAATTTTTTGGTAACTCTACACAAACTTGCTTTTGAAAGATTTTTTTCCCCAAAAAGAGTAAATGCTCAGAGGGTAGGAGAGAAGAGAAAGTGTATGATGGCGTAGTGGCAGGTAAGTTAGGAGCAGGTGCTCCAGGAAATGAAAAATGTTTCAAAGCAGATCAGAGCCTAGAATCTTTGCAAAGGTATGAAGTTTATGTATCTCCTTTTCAAGAAAATAGGACCCTTCCTGTCCACACTGTACAGGTTTTTCTTCCAGGCGTCTGTGGTGACAGCTGTTCTAGAAATACATGATAAACCTGTTGTCTTCCTTCCTGGTTATCATCACTTATAATACTGTGGAAAGACCCATAAGAAGATGGCTGAGGATACAGATGCCCCAGGGAAGCTGAGACCAGAGGGCTGGGAGTCTGGGGGAAGGGACACCATGAGCTCAAGGAGGGAGGGGGAATAAGGGAAGAGGCACTGAGTGGGGTCGGACCACCCCAAGTACACCTGTTACAGGGAAGAACCGTCCGCAATATTTTAAAGGTCTGGACAAGTAATGACTCTACACCATCTTACTACACTGATGGATAGTGACTGCAATGGGGTGCGTGAGGGGGATGTGATTATATGGGCAAATGTTGAAATCACAATGTTGCTCATGCGAAACCTTCATAAAATTGTATATCAACATACCTTAAAAAAATTTAAATAACCACTTAACAAAAAAAAAGCATTCTGAAGAAACAAGGAACATTATTTTGTGAACTTTCAAGTAGTGTTAACTAGAATCACCGTGCTGTACACTAGATCTCCAAAACTTATTCATCAAAGGTCACTGAAAGTTTGTACCCTTTCACCAACATCTCCCCATTCCTTCCACCTTCCAGCCCCTAGAAATGACCATACTGTTTCTATGAGTTTGTTTTTTTTGGAGTCCACATTGGTATTTGCCTTTCTCTGAGTTATTTCCCTCTGCATAATGCCCACCAGGTCCATCCATGTTGTCACAAATGGCAGGATCTGCTTCCTTCTCATGGGTGAAGAATATTCCATTACACACACACACACACACACACACACACACACCTTCATCCATTCAAGGGACATTATTTTTAAGGCATTCTGAAATCTGGATTATTTACCATAAAGAACCTGTTCAAGTAGGAAATCACCAACTGTAAGAATGTGAATGAACCCCTTCCTGTGCACCAGAGGTGCGTGTCCCCCCCCCACCCCCAGCTCTCTGACAGAGGAGTGTGAGGGGCCTGCAGGGCCCGTCCGTCCCTAATTCTGAAAACACTGGGGCTGGACGGAGACCAGTGTCCCTTAGGGCTAGAAAGGGCCTCAGAGCCCACCCTGCCCCTCATAGAGCCCCAGGCTCCGTGTGGGGATGTGCCCAGGGCCCATCCGGACTCCTCTCCTCAGTCATCATAGTCCTCCCTGGAGGTGCTCCCATGGTTCCCCATAGGAACACCGGGCAAAACTTAAAATGATATATTTGCTAATGATAACAGACAAAAATGGAGACTGTTCTTTCATTAACTATTTGCTAAGGACCAGGCATATGTCAGAGGCTCCATATTACATATTTTTCACCATTTAATTAATGCCTCTTTGTCCCCAACAGTCAATAGCCCTATAAGGGCAGCAGCCATGTGTACATTGCATGTAATTGTAAATCCAACCCATGACATAGATCTAGACATAATAGGCACTAATAAACATGGGATGAATTAATATTGTTCAACCCCCTTATTTCAGAGTGGAGGATACTGTGCTTCTAAAGAATTAGATGCTATGGGCAAAGTCATACTCCCAGATGATGACATGCCACAGAATAAGACCAGTGCTTCCTGAGGAACAACGCTGATTGTAAAGGCTAATTAAACACTGCTTTGCGGAAAGCAACTTTAAGGGAGGTATCATTTGAATTAAAGAGCCCTGGAATCGGACAAAGAGCACTACATTCAAACCCCAGGTCCGTGTCTTTGCACTGGACATCTAGGAATAGCCCCCAGAACTCCTTTCCTCCTAACAAAGAGCCTCTGCTTGCATTTGCACTTCTGAAGAAGCTAACTTCACTCCTCAGCATCAGTACACATCCTAGGGTCACACCCAGCAGGGGAGTCCTCCACGAGCCTACAATGACTGATGCAGAGCCGACATACAGACTCAACCAGATCAACCTCAGGGAATTTCAAGACTTCTGCTTCTAATGTTGTTTGATGGCCCTTCTGTCCCAGTTGCTGTAGTACTCATTCATAAGATTTAGAACTCCCTAACACCAGCATGAATCTCTGGATCAAACCATACCATACCTGAAGCCCATCCCATGGCTGGATGTCTCAGTTACAAGAACCACTAAATTCCTTTTATTATTTAAGCCTGTCTGGGGCTTTCTTTTGCTTGCAGCCAAAACAAAATCCTAGTATGTACTAGATGTCTAACACTGGAAAAGTAAAAATGGAGATAACTTTCACTTCAAAAGGACATCTTGTAGATCAATGAAGGACAAGAAAGGGCCTAAAACAACATTTGGCACTTAACCAGCCCTAAATATTCTTTACTTCTATGAAAGGCTCTACCACCAAGTTCCTTTAAATAGCCTTTTCACCCATTACACTAAAGAAATGATTTACAAATGATCTTCCACTTAGCAGAGCAGCAAGAGCAGCCAAAAATAAAGGCATGAAAAGGTTACATGTCATTGATAATTGAAGCTCAATGCAAAATGGAAACAAACATCCCTTAAGTCATAATAAACATCTATATAATGTCTACAAGCACACAGAGTCACAGACTTTATTATACATATACCCATATATAAACAAAAATGTGAAGCAATGAAAATCTAATTTTTACAAAACAAGAAGATGTTCACTGTATGAAGGGGCCATTATCAGTTGTGCTGTTGGGCTCACTACCTTCCCACCTCAACTCCCTCCCCATCCCACCTCCCAACACAAACAGTACACAGGAGGTACCAGGGCAAATAAGGTTCCGGTCAAGTGGGCTGACCCCAAGACTGGGGTGCTCAGTAGAGGGGGTTTGCAAGCAAGACAAGCCAGAAAAAGGAGGTAAAGACACGTCCTTGCAAGAACCATCCAGAGGCAAAACCAGAAAAGCCAGGTTGCCTGAATTCCACAGGGCCAATTCCAGGCCAGAAATGGGAGAAAGGGCCAAGGAAGTCAGAGTAAGAAATAACAGTGGGGAAGGAAGAGTGAAATTCAGCCAAGACAATAGCCAATATCAGCAAAAGTCAATACTTACTAAGCACAATGCCATTAAGATCTTGACTTGTGTTAGATCTCATTTAATTCTCACAAAAACCCTTGAAGCTATTATTCTCCCTATTTTTAAACTTACAGAAAAATGTTAACATACACAGTAGTAAAGAGAGCAGTTCATGAAATGTTATCTGTAATGGCTAACTATAAAAGTAATCTATTTATGGGAACTTATGGTACTTCTTCTACCTGCTTCTCACCACTGTTCTCACCCTCAGCACCAAGAAATCAACAGCAAGACATGTCAGCAAGCTCAGACAAAAATTTGAGTCAACTTCATAGTTTTGACTTCGTAAGCTTATAGAATGCTTTCTAAAGCACGTGAATCTCCCTTCCCCTGGTAGGAATGGGCTCCATCTCTGCTCTGTCATCAGCAATGACCTCAGAAAACACCAGTGAGACAGCAGAGTTTTGCTGCCACATCTAAAAACATGAGGGAAAGATCTCCAAATCCCACCCCTTCTCCATAAATTCCATTAGGGACATACCATTGCATCTTGGCACACTAATGCTGCCTGAATTCCTTGGTGATTTTCCTCATGAGTATCTTAACTTTGTCTTTCCAACTAGATCATGCACTGTGACCCTGTAAATCCACTGCCTAAACCTCTTCAGGATCAAATCCAAACTGCTGCCCGTAGGCAGAAAGGCCCGCCACATATGGCACTCACGTTTCTCTCTAGTTTGTCACCACTCCTAACACCCTGAGGACATGAAAGAGCTTGGTGTTCTAACGTGCAGCTTCAGCTGTCTGCAAGCATTTTCCCACCTCTTACCCTTTGACTGAAATGTCCTCCTCTTCAATGCCACCTGCCAGGGTCCCCAAGCAGCCTGGCTATGGCTAACATTCCTTTCCTTACCTTCACAGAGCCTTTTATGATAATCCGTCCCATCCCAAGACTGGGCTGGGTACCATGCCTCTGTATTCCCATAATGCCTTGTACATCTCTCTCTGCATACCTACGACACTGTTTATAGTGACTGGTCCTTAGTCTCCCACTGCCCATTTTATGCAGCACTCCTTGAGCATTTACTCATTTTTTAATTCTTTTTTTTTTTTTTTTGCATTTAGTGGAAACCCAGGACACAGTGAGTTCATTTGGACTGAGTCCAAGTAAGAGTATTTATGCATATCTCCACGAGGAGCTGAAGATCTAGTAGCTAAGTAAAAATATACTTTTCTAATTTTTTAGTCTCCCATGCCTAACAAAGGGCCCAGCACATAATAGGCCTTCAGATAATGTTTACTGAACAAAACAAGGCAATGGAAGGGTAAGAAGACAGCCAGATGGATAACAGGGAGCACACCTTCCACTTTGTAAAGTCTCTCCGGAGGGCTTCACGGCTGGTAGATGCTTCGGTGTCTGACTGACCCACCCAGGTAATAAGCCCCTCGGGTCAGCTGCCCACCATGCACTGGAACTCCTTCCAGCTCTCCAGGTGGCCACTAATCCTAGTGCTCACTTACTGGACAGACAAGCATGTGGTCACCGTGCCCGCGCCCTTCATGGTGAGGCTGACTTAATCACCCCTTCCATCAGGCCCTTGTCTGACCCTGTCTGCACACTCCTACTCTCTGGAGCACCCCACTCCCGCTCAAGACGCACTATCACCCCAATCACTAGACCTAGCCTTTTCTGGGCCTGGGCCCACTCAGCCATGGATTTGTTAGAAATGCCACATCACCGCCATGAGGACTGTTCAAAGCACTGTGGGTCCAGGTACCAATCTCACCCACCACCCAATCTTGGCACATGCATCATGTAACATTCTACACGTGTAAGAACAAAACTGCTTTGAGAAACTACATCTCACTATTAGCACAGCCTTGGACTTTGTCTACTTGTATTGACTAAGGTGTGTTGTGGGGCTGTGGGGTGGTGGGGGTCAGCCACAAGAGAGAGGAAGTCATCAAATCTCTCCCTGCAGTCAAGTTACAGTTTCTGCTTTGAGGTAAGCCTTAAAATTTAGATTCCACTGGTATTCTCTTCGCAAATCACAACTGAATTGTCCTAAATCCCCTACCAGATGTAAGCTACATGGTACTGTACTTTAAGTTCTATTGTCATTTTATGTTCCCCTGAAAAATAAAGATGTTTTATTATGATAATCAGCAGGTTATAAAGCACTCACCCTCTCTCTAGAGTAAATCAAATCAGATATATCTTCCCCCAGATATTTTTTTAAGACCTTTCATTTGTTCTAGAAGTTGTAACAATTTTTCAGAGTGACAGTCCTGGGTTTATTGATTCACAAATGGCCCAAGTCTGTCAGGTAGGGTTATTTTTCTTCACATAGAAAGGGGTTTAAAGGGAGGATTTAACCTTCTAATTTACAGGTAGCACTAACCTTTTTTTTTTTTGCGTCTTAGGAAGTATTCATGGAACCCTGTGATGCAAAAGTCAACTAAGACCCCAAATCTAAAACCAAGGAGGAAGGACATTCTAAGAGCCCCTCACAAGCTGACATGCCAGGGCAGAATTTATTTCTGTAAGTATATGTCCCTGAAAAGACTTCATTCCAAAAATTTGCAATAATTTATTCATCTAACACAGATGACTTCCAACCTAACACCTCTGAGGCCTTAGACAAACTTTGTTTTATCTGATGTGGAATACAGATGACAATCCTTCATAGCATCTGGGCTAATGAGGCAGAAATGCTCATAGATGCTCCATACCAAACAGCCATTCATTACTCTGTTATCCTGAAACTCTCGAAAGAATGGAGTGGGATTAGAATGGTGAAAATAAAGGGAAGGCTGGTGTCCTTCAAGGCCTAGGAGGAGCAGAGTTGTTGTGACGAGAGAAAGTGGGTTAGACAATTTAGCAGGCTCCTGAACACCATCAAAAGGAAAAGTACCCTGATTAAATTGTCTCAAGCGGGCTCAGAGTAAGAACCCACTGAGCAACTCGGTAAATCACTTCTTCCCTTGAGGCTCAGTTTCCTTATCCATGAAATGGGATTGTTCTAAGCAGCCAATGAGATCTTTTAAATAAAGATCTTTTAGAAACTTTATGCAAAGCTTTTTGGCATTATACCACCTGAAAAGCTGAGCACCTCTGGGTAAAATGTTTTAACTTGTAGATTAAATAAGCACAGTGGGAGGAGCCCTTAGCTCCTGAATATCCAGGAGCTGTTAGTCCTAGAGGTGAAGCTATTCTTGAATACTACTTATTTAGAAAGCACCTTTTTAGAACTACAATTACAGCACCTATTCTTGGAAACAGGTCAGTCAGGAAAGCATTCCATAAAGCCTCCACAAAGCCCAGGCAGAGCGCAGCCATCGCTTCCCTCACTACTGCAACATAAGCACAAACGAGCCTGTGACATCACTGAGACTTGTCCCCACTGCTGGGCTGACGGCACGATTACCACCTGCTCAGATGGCCCACAGAGGAGACAGAGCCAGTGTGTCATATGGATTGACAGCCTTTCACTGCAAGTAGGCAAAAACACAAAATGTATGAACAATATTTAACCATCCTTGATAATCAATGAGCCATTTACCTTAAGTTCTTTCCAAAATGTACCTGAATTAGTGCCAAAGAAGAAAAGAGCAAGTATCAGAAGCATCTATGGCTGAGCGAAGGGATATGGGCAATGACAAGAGCCGTGATCTCTGACCCGCACATACTTTATGGGAGAATCAGAGAGAGGCGATTTCCAGACCTGGCTGCCTTACAGTAACACCTGGGCAGCTTAAAAAGACCAGTGTCTGGGCCCTGCGCTAGAGGTTCTGGTTTAACTGGTGTTGGGTGTGTCCTGGGCATCTGCACTTAGATACACCAACACTGCAGACCTCTGACTCAGAGGGTCTCTCCGAACGGTGTAGCAGTAGTTGAGAAAACAATTTTGAAATTTATTTCAGACAATAACAGCAATAACAACACAGAGCAGTCATAATAGTAAATACCAAGTGGAGGCCATGTGTTTCAGTTTGACATTTTTTTTTTTTTTTTTTTTTTTTTTTTTTTTTTTTTTTTTTTGAGAGGGCATCTCTCATATTTATTGATCAAATGGTTGTTAACAACAATAAAATTCAGTATAGGGGGGTCAATGCTCAATGTACAATCATTAATCCATCTCAAGCCTAATTCTCGTCAGTCTCCAATCTTCTGAAGCATAACGAACAAGTTCTTACATGGTGAACGAATTCTTACAGAGTGAATAAATTCTTACATGGTGAACAGTACAAGGGCAGTCATCACAGAAACTTTCGGTTTTGATCATGCAATATGACCTATAAACCATCAGGTCAAATATGAATATTCATTTGATTTTTGTACTTGATTTATATGTTCATCCCACATTTCTCCTATTATTATTATTATTTTTATTTTTAATAAAATGCTGAAGTGGTAGGTAGATGCAAGATAAAGGTAGAAAACATAGTTTAGTGCTGTAAGAAGGCAAATGTAGATGATCAGATGATCAGGTGTGTGCCTATGGACTAAGTATTAATCCAGGCTAGACAAGGGCAGCAAGACATCCACGGATGCAGAAGATTTCTCTCAAAGCAGGGGGGGTGAGGTTCTGAGCCTCACCTCTGTTGATCCCCAAATTCTCACCTGATGGCCCCCCTGCGACTGTGCCTGTCTTAGGTTGTTCCTCCCTTGAGGAATCTTACCCGTCTCTGGCTAACCAGTCATCTTCCGGGGCCATACAGGGAAATGTAAAGTTGGTAAGTGAGAGAGAAGCCATATTGTTTGCAAAGGTTAGCTTTTTACTTCTTTGCAGATTTATGCCCTGTGGCTTCTATGCCCAGCACTTGTCTCGAGGTATCTTTACCACCTGGAGGAATTATGATACTCGGTAAATTCGATATGAGGCACGAATTCTATTTAAAGTTTGTAATTAGGAAGGAAGAAGAAAAGCTATAGATGTAGCATATGAAGGAAACTTGGGAGGATTGATTATTTCTTTGACATATCTTCTTGTATAGTACCTTAAGTATGTATAGGTTTTAAACTACTAACTAATTTGCACACACATATTAACATAATAGGAATACGGTGACATAAACAAAGCAAATCTATAATTACCAGCCATCTCCAGTGAAGCCAAGAAAACCATTTAGGCACCCTAGGCATTTGTGAAAATTTATCTATGATATGATGGATATTTTCCAACTGTACTTGAACCATCAGACAAATTAAAGCAGCCCATTTCTGGGATCTGTTCACATCCCATATGTTCTTTTAACCATAGATAGTCTATAGTCATGAGATTTTGGGGTGCTACAACTTGCACCCCTCCCAACTCCTGGTTGAGTTCCAACAGTACAGATCCAGTGAAATTCGTTGTCTCACTGTATGCACATGCCAGCCTAGACATCTCCCTCCTCCTTCTTATGGCAAGTCCAGGAGACGGTGGGCTGGATGCAGCCACAACCGCAGCATCGTCCGGATCCCTGTGGAGGCTTTTTGATGATCATCCCCCGGCACGAGTCCTCCAGAGTGTGCTGATGCCGGAAGCTCCTCCTCATATCGTATCTTAGTTCATTTTCTGGGTATCCAAGCTAGGCCTTGATCTTCTGCGTAGAAACAAACAGACCCTTTGCCCACACTTTGACATGCCCTCTATACCACTGTGCAGAACTCATTGGAGGTCAGCACACAGTAACTGCTTTTTTTTTTTTTTTTTTAATTAAGAGAAAGGAATATTATCAGAAAAGAGTACCTCCATAGCTGATCATCTGACACCCTTTAAGTGATCAACATTAAGGATATTTAAAGCATGCGTTGATCTTTGATTTACCAATAGTTTTATAATGTTAAGGAGTAATCCCCCTTTTCTTTCTTTCTTTCTTTTTTTTTTTTTTTAAATTTTTAATCTACACTTACCTGAAGAATACTATGTTTACTATGCTCTCCCCTATATCAGGTCCCCCCTAACAACCACATTACGGTTACTGTCCATCAGCTTAGCAAAATGTTGTAGAGTCACTACTTGTCCTCTCTGTGTTGTGCAGCCCACCCTCCCCTTTCTCCCTCCCCCCCATGCATGCTAATCTTAATACCCCCCTTCTTCTTCCCCCCCCTTATCCCTCCCTGCCCACCCATCCTCCCCAGTTCCTTTCCCTTTGGTACCTGTTAGTCCATTTTTGGGTTCTGTAATTCTGCTGCTGTTTTGTTCCTTCAGTTTTTCCTTTGTTCCTATACTCCTCAGATGAGTGAAATCATTTGGTATTTCTCTTTCTCCGCTTGGCTTATTTCACTGAGCATAATACTCTCCAGCTCCATCCATGTTGCTGCAAATGGTTGGATTTTTCCACTTCTTATGGCTGAGTAGTATTCCATTGTGTATATGTACCACATCTTCTTTATCCATTCATCTACAGATGGACATTTAGGTTGCTTCCAATTCTTGGCTATTGTAAATAGTGCTGCAATAAACATAGGGGTGCATCTGTCTTTCTCAAACTTGATTGCTGCGTTCTTAGGGTAAATTCCTAGGAGTGGAATTCCTGGGTCAAATGGTAGGTCTGTTTTGAGCATTTTGATGCACCTCCATACTGCTTTCCACAATGGTTGAACTAATTTACATTCCCACCAGCAGTGTAGGAGGGTTCCCCTTTCTCCACAGCCTCGCCAACATTTGTTGTTGTTTGTCTTTTGGATGGCAGCTATCCTTACTGGTGTGAGGTGATACCTCATTGTAGTTTTAATTTGCATTTCTCTGATAATTAGCGATGTGGAGCATCTTTTCATGTGTCTCTTGGCCATCTGTATTTCTTTTTTGGAGAACTGTCTGTTCAGTTCCTCTGCCCATTTTTTAATTGGGTTATTTGTTTTTTGTTTGTTGAGGCGTGTGAGCTCTTTATATATTCTGGACGTCAAGCCTCTATCAGATCTGTCATTTTCAAATATATTCTCCCATACTGTAGGGTTCCTTTTTGTTCTATTGATGGTGTCTTTCGCTGTACAGAAGCTTTTCAGCTTAATGTAGTCCCACTTGCTCATTTTTGCTGTTGTTTTCCTTGCCCGGGGAGATATGTTCAAGAAGAGATCACTCATGTTTATGTCTAAGAGGTTTTTGCCTATGTTTTTTTCCAAGAGTTTAATGGTTTCGTGACTTACATTCAGGTCTTTGATCCATTTTGAGTTTACCTTTGTATATGGGGTTAGACAATGGTCCAGTTTCATTCTCCTACATGTAGCTGTCCAGTTTTGCCAGCACCATCTGTTGAAGAGACTGTCATTTTGCCATTGTATGTCCATGGCTCCTTTATCAAATATTAATTGACCATATATGTTTGGGTTAATTTCTGGGGTCTCTAATCTGTTCCACTGGTCTGTGGCTCTGTTCTTGTGCCAGTACCAAATTGTCTTGATTACTATGGCTTTGTAGTAGAGCTTGAAGTTGGGGAGTGAGATCCCCCCTACTTTATTCTTCTTTTTCAGGATTGCTTTGGCTATTCGGGGTCTTTGGTGTTTCCATATGAATTTTTGAATTATTTGTTCCAATTCATTGAAGAATGTTGCTGGTAATTTGAGAGGGATTGCATCAAATTTGTATATTGCTTTCGGCAGGATGGCCATTTTGACGATATTAATTCTTCCTAGCCATGAGCATGGGATGAGTTTCCATTTATTAGTGTCCCCTTTAATTTCTCTTAAGAGTGACTTGTAGTTTTCAGAGTATAAGTCTTTCACTTCCTTGGTTAGGTTTATTCCTAGGTATTTTATTCTTTTTGATGCAATGGTGAATGGAATTGTTTTCCTGATTTCTCTTTCTATTGATTCGTTGTTAGTGTATAGGAAAGCTACAGATTTCTGTGTGTTGATTTTGTATCCTGCAACTTTGCTGTATTCCGATATCAGTTCTAGTAGTTTTGGAGTGGAGTCTTTAGGGTTTTTTATGTACAGTATCATATCATCTGCAAATAGTGACAGTTTAACTTCTTCTTTACCAATCTGGATCCCTTGTATTTCTTTGTTTTGTCTGATTGCCGTGGCTAGGACCTCCAGTACTATGTTAAATAACAGTGGGGAGAGTGGGCATCCCTGTCTGGTTCCCGATCTCAGTGGAAATGCTTTCAGCTTCTCGCTGTTCAGTATAATGCTGGCTGTGGGTTTATCATATATGGCCTTTATTATGTTGAGGTACTTGCCCTCTATTCCCATTTTGCTGAGAGTTTTTATCATGAATGGATGTTGAATTTTGTCAAATGCTTTTTCAGCATCTATGGAGATGATCATGTGGTTTTTGTCTTTCTTTTTGTTGATGTGGTGGATGATGTTGATGGATTTTCGAATGTTGTACCATCCTTGCATCCCTGGGATGAACCCCACTTGGTCATGGTGTATGATCCTTTTGATATACTGTTGAATTCTGTTTGCTAATATTTTATTGAGTATTTTTGCATCTACGTTCATCAGGGATATTGGTCTGTAATTTTCTTTTTTGGTGGGGTCTTTGCCTGGTTTTGGTATTAGGGTGATGTTGGCTTCATAGAATGAGTTTGGGAGTATTCCCTCTTCTTCTATTTTGTGGAACACTTTAAGGAGAATGGGTATTATGTCTTCTCTGTGTGTCTGATAAAATTCCGAGGTAAATCCGTCCGGCCCCGGGGTTTTGTTCTTGGGTAGTTTTTTGATTACTGTTTCAATTTCTTTGCTTGTAATTGGTTTGTTTAACTTTTGTGTTTCTTCCTTGGTCAGTCTTGGGAGGTTGTATTTTTCTAGGAAGTTGTCCATTTCTTCTAGGTTTTCCAGCTTGTTGGCATATAGGTTTTCATAGTAGTCTTTAATAATTCTTTGTATTTCTGTGGAGTCTGTCGTGATTTTTCCATTCTCATTTCTGATTATGTTGATTTGTGTTGACTCTCTTTTTCTCTTAATAAGTTGGGCTAGAGGCTTATCTATTTTGTTTATTTTCTCAAAGAACCAGCTCTTGGTTTCGTTGATTTTTGCTATTGTTTTATTCTTCTCAATTTTGTTTATTTCTTCTCTGATCTTTATTATGTCCCTCCTTCTGCTGACTTTAGGCCTCATTTGTTCTTCTTTTTCCAGTTTTAATAATTGTGATGTTAGACTATTCATTTGGGATTGTTCTTCCTTCTTCAAGTGTGCCTGGATTGCTATATACTTTCCTCTTAAGACTGCTTTCGCTGCATCCCACAGAAGTTGGGGCTTAGTGTTGTTGTTGTCATTTGTTTCTATATATTCCTTGATCTCTATTTTGATTTGTTCCTTGATCCATTGATTATTTAGTAGCATGTTGTTAAGCCTCCATGTGTTTGTGAGCCTTTTTGTTTTCTTTGTAGAATTTATTTCTACTTTCATACCTTTGTGGTCTGAAAAATTGGTTGGTAGAATTTCAATATTGTGGAATTTACTGAGGCTCTTTTTGTGAGCTAGTATGTGGTCTATTCTGGAGAATGTTCCATGTGCACTTGAGAAGAATGTATATCCTGTTGCTTTTGGATGTAAAGTTCTATAGATGTCTATTAGGTCCATCTGTTCTAGTGTGTTGTTCAGTGCCTGTGTGTCTTTACTTATTTTCTGCCTGGTGGATCTATCCTTTGGGGTGAGTGGTGTGTTGAAGTCTCCTAAAATGAATGCATTGCAGTCTATTTCCCTCTTTAGTTCTGTTAGTATTTGCTTCACATATGCTGGTGCTCCTGTATTGGGTGCATATATATTTAGAATGGTTATATCCTCTTGTTGGACTAAGCCCTTTATCATTATGTAGTGGCCTTCTTTATCTCTTGTTACTTTCTTTGTTTTGAAGTCTATTTTGTCTGATATTAGTACTGCAACCCCTGCTTTCTTCTCACTGTTGTTTGCCTGAAATATGTTTTTCCATCCCTTGACTTTTAGTCTATGCTTATCTTTGGGTTTAAGGTGAGTTTCTTGTAAGCAGCATATAGATGGGTCTTGCTTTTTTATCCATTCTATTACTCTATGTCTTTTGATTGGTGCATTAAGTCCATTTACATTTAGGGTGACTATTGAAAGATATGTACTTATTGCCATTGCAGGCTTTAGATTCGTGGTTACCAAAGTTTCAAGGTTAGCTTCTTTAGTATCTTACTGCCTAACTTAGCTCGCTTATTGAGCTGTTATATACACTGTCTGGAGAGTCTTTTCTTCTCTCCCTTCTTATTCCTCCTCCTCCATTCTTCATATGTTGTGTGTTTTGTTCTGTGCTCTTTTTAGGGGTGCTCCCATCTAGAGCAGTCCCTGTAGGATGCCCTGTAGAGGTGGTTTGTGGGAAGCAAATTCCCTCAGCTTTTGCTTGTCTGGGAATTGTTTGATCCCACCATCATATTTAAATGATAGTCGTGCTGGATACAGTATCCTTGGTTCAAGGCCCTTCTGTTTCATTGCATTAAGTATATCATGCCATTCTCTTCTGGCCTGTAGGGTTTCTGTTGAGAAGTCTGATGTTAGCCTGATTGGTTTTCCTTTATAGGTGACCTTTTTCTCTCTAGCTGCCTTTAAAACTCTTTCCTTGTCCTTGATCCTTGCCATTTTAATTATTATGTGTCTTGGTGTTGTCCTCCTTGGATCCTTTCTGTTGGGGGTTCTGTATAATTCCATGGTCTGTTCGATTATTTCCTCCCCCAGTTTGGGGAAGTTTTCAGCAATTATTTCTTCAAAGACACTTTCTATCCCTTTTCCTCTTTCTTCCTCTTCTGGTATCCCTATAATACGAATGTTTTTCCTTTTGTATTGGTCACATATTTCTCTTAGTGTTGTTTCATTCCTGGAGATCCTTTTATCTCTCTCTATGTCAGCTTCTATACGTTCCTGTTCTCTGGCTTCTATTCCTTCAATGGCCTCTTGCATCTTATCCATTCTGCTTATAAATCCTTCCAGGGATTGTTTCACTTCTGTGATCTCTTTCCTGACATCTGTGATCTCCTTCCGGACTTCATCCCACTGCTCTTGCATTTTTCTCTGCATCTCATCCCACTGCTCTTGCATTTTTCTCTGCATCTCATCCCATTGCTCTTGCATTTTTTTCTGCATCTCTGTCAGCATGTTCATGATTTTTATTTTGAATTCTTTTTCAGGAGGACTAGTTAGGTCTGTCTCCTTCTCAGGTGTTGTCTCTGTGATCTTTGTCTGCCTGTAGTTTTGCCTTTTCATGGTGATAGAGATAGTCTGCAGAGCTGGTACAAGTGACCGCTGGAAGAGCTTCCCTTCTTGTTGGTTTGTAGCCTTTTCCTGGGAGAATAGCGACCTCTAGTGGCTTGTGCTGGGCAGCTGTGCGCAGACAGGGCTTCTGCTTCCTGCCCAGTTGCTTTGGGGTTTATCTCCACTGTTGCTGTGGGCTTGGCCTGGCTGGGGCTGTTCCTCCAAAATGGTGGAGCCCCGTTGGAGGGGGAGCAGCCAGGAGACTATTTATCTCCGTAAGGGGCCTCTGTGCTCCCTGCTGCCCAGGGGGTTAGAGTGCCCAGAGATCCCCAGATTCCCTGCTTCTGGTCTAAGTGACCTGTCCTGCCCCTTTAAGATTTCCAAAAAGCACTCTCCAAACCAAAACAACAACAGCAACAATGAGAGAGGGAACAGAAAGGAAAAAAAAAAGAAAAAACACGCGATTTTTTTTTTTTTTTTTCCTCAGGTGCCGGTCCCAGGCACCCGCGCACTGGTCCTGCTGCCCTGTCTCCCTAGCACCAGGGTCCCTGTCCTTTCAAGGCTTCCAAAAAGCACCCACCCACCGGTCCCGCAGGGAAGGAACGCTCAATATTCTTGGTCCTCAGGCACTGGTCCCACGCACCCGCTCACCAGTCCCGCCGCCCTGCCTCCCTAGCACCGGGGTCCCTGTCCCTTCAAGGCTTCCAAAAAGCACTTGGCAAAAAGAGAGAAAAAAAAGGGGAAAAACGCGCGATTTCTTCCGTCCTCAGGTGCTGGTCTCAGGCACCCACCCACCGGTCCCACAGGGAAAAATGCGTGATATTCTTTGTCCTCAGGTGCCGGTCCCAGGCACCCGCTCACCAGTCCCACCGCCCTGCCTCCCTAGCACCGGGGTCCCTGTCCCTTTTAGGCTTCCAAAAAGCACTCGCAGAAAAGAGAAAAAAAAAAAAAGGGGAAAAACGCGCGATTTCCTCTGTCCTCAAGTGCCGGTCTCAGGCACCCGCCCACCGGTCCCGCAGGGAAAAACGGGGGATATTCTTTGTCCTCAGGCGCCGGTCCCAGCCACCCGCTCACCAGTCCCGCCACCGTGCCTCCCTAGCACTGGGGTCCCCGTCCCTTCAAGGCTTCCAAAAAGCGCTTGCCAAAAAGAGAAAAAAAAAAAAGGGGAAAAACGCGCGACCTCCTCCGTCCTCAGGCACCGGTCTCAGGCACCCGCCCCCAGGTCTCGCAGGGAGAAACGCGGGATATTCTTTGTCCTCCGGCGCCGTTCCCAGGCACCTCCTCACCGGTCCCGCCACCCTGCCTCCCCAGCAACGGGGGCCCGTCCCTCTAAGGCTTCCAAAAAGCGCTCGCCAAAAAAAAAACTGCTCCGGTTTCTCTCCACCCGCCGGGAGCCGGGGGGAGGGGCGCTCGGGTCCCGCCGGGCTGGGGCTTGTATCTTACCCCCTTCACAAGGCGCTGGGTTCTTGCAGGTGTGGATGTGGTCTGGATGTTGTCCTGTGTCCTGTGGTCTCTATTTTAGGAAGATTTTTCTTTGTTATATTTTCATAGCTCTATGTGTTTTTGGGAGGAGATTTCCACTGCTCTACTCACGCCGCCATCTTGGCTCCCGCCCAGTTTGACATTTTTAAGGAGAAAAAAAAGTACAAAAGTGCACTATGAAAACCAAATGCTAGGCATCTTGAGTGTGGAGGTGAGTCCATGGCTTTATGCACTTGTCAAAACCCATATATATGCACACTAACAATTGTATGGAAATACAAAATAAATTTAAAACATACAGAAAAAAGTCAAATTATTCATTTAATTCAGTAATTCTCAAACTTAGCTGAATCATATAATTATCCAGGGAGCTTTTAAAAATCCTGCCACCCAGGCTGCACCCCAGATCAATTACATCAGAACCTCCAGTGGACTCAGCCATCAGTAGTTTTAAAAGCCTGGCAGGTGACTCCTGTGGGCAGCCACACCTTCCAACCCCCTGCAGAACTGTAGAAGAATACAGACAAAAGTGATCTTAACACTTTTCCATGGAAATATGGCTCCAAATGAGTGCCGTCATATCTATATCTACCTTCTAATCACCCAGGGAGTTCACAAAAATCTGCCCCTTTCCAAATTATCTTGTTTTTCTCCTATCAACTTGCATTTGGTTTCAAGATACTGTCATGATCCACAAGCTAAACAAAAGAGGTACCCTGTGCCCACTGACAGCATGCAAAGTTGCCTCAAACCCTGTTGGCAAGTTCCCAGTCATTGCAGGGCTTCTGAAACCTCAGGCTGGGTACCACACAGACTGTGGGCCCCACCCTGGAGGTTCTGATTCAGAAGGCCTAGGGTGCGGCCCAAGAATCAGCATTTCTGACAAGGTCCTGGAGAAATTCTGAACTAAATACAAAAGAAAGCCACTGTCACTGGGTCAAGACAGCCAGTGCCCTGAGACTACTGGTCAGTTTCAATGAACAAGTGGATGATTAGAAACTGTCCTTGAGAAGGACATTACAAAGATTTCTACACATCACAGATTATCTAGAGACTTGCTATTCCAAGTGTGATGCACAAGCCAACCATCAGCATCACCAAAAACCTGGTTAGAAATACAGAACCTCAGGCCTTACTCCAAACTTTCTGGGTCGGAGACTGTCCTAGTAGGATCCCTGGGTGATTCGAATGGGCATTACATTGGTTCACCAATTCCTTCAGTCAGATAACAGGTAATTACTGAGCACCTACTCTGCCCTCTATCTAGCAGTGAACAGGCCAGACAAGCCTCTGCCCTCTTGGAGTTTATACAGAGCAAAGGATGAAGCAAAGGCCCAGAGCTATGGGCCTTTTTAAGGCCTCAGAGCCATTTAGGGGCGGAAACAGGTCTAGAACTGATGTCTCCCAATTCCCTGCAGAGTGGTGGAAACATGACAGGCAACTGCCTCTATCAGAATCATAAACATAACTCTCAAGAAAGAGGATATTGAAAAATAAACGAGAAACCAGTTTCTACATATGAAAGTTGGAAATACAGCACCAGAAATCATCTCATAAATCCCTACTCTGACCAAACCAGCATTGCTAGATTATGTTGGCCAACACGGAACGTTTATTTAGGGAAATTTTTCTCAGAAGTCTCAGAACAGGATGAACAATAAACACATGTTAGGAGGAAAAACATCTTGTCCACAGGCATTACCTAAATATTCAAACCCTTTCCTCTGGTACTTTAAAAAATCTATTCAAACAGTTAAGTCTCCTGATGTCCAAAATGTACACTTTGGTAATGATACATTTAGGTAACGATGTGCTTATTGGTGTTTCTTACTTCTTCCTAATCTTATTGTCTAGGCAGAGCAGTGCCAACCTTTGTTCACCTAGGTGCTGTACATGAGCCCCTCCATTTCACTGTCCTCAACATAAGAGAACTGCGCTTGGCCAGGTAACTCAGGTAAACAGAGGCACACAGGTAGCACAGCTGAAATGGCAGAGCCAGACTAAATCTAAGTCTATTTGCTGCCTCCGATATCTTGTACTCCAAGTAACATCCCTGGACCTCCCACTTGGGAGCATGTTGGAAATGCCCAAAGTCCCGGCATGGACCTGATGAGTCAGCACCTGCATTTTAATCCCTGGTGGTTGATATCCACACTGATATCTGGAAAGCACTGCACACTGTATCCCAAAGCCAATCGCCAAACATCTTTGGTTCACACCATAAGCAGACAGCAGCCAATCGCCTGAGCCTTGAAACCAGCAGAAAGGGCTGCTTGTCAGCAATTTAGAGGGCTTCCTGCATGGAGTCTTTCTAAACAGCTGCCTAGAGGATGCTGGACAGAAAGACCAATTTCTCTCCCTGGGCACAATGCCAGGGAAGTCTATAGTTCTGGTGCTAACATCTGCACACACCCATGAAGACACAATATTGTCATGATTCAAATCCTCCTGTCATTAACCATGGGTGGTAAACTTAATGAGATGAGGAGGAAAAACACTATTGTTTTCAGAATAATAATCAGCTAAGCATCTTAGTGTCTAAATGTAAATGGTCCTTAAATTCTGAAAACCTGATTTAGGGCTCTTACACCTAAATATAAGTTGGATCCAAATGGATCACTATTGGGAGGAAGGGAGGGCTTGGGGATAGAGCCAAAGGAACATGTCACCCACCAGCTTTCCCTGAGTCACCCAATCCAAAGTTTGAGATAGTTTTGAGTCTCTCAAAATGTTGATCACAGGTCATCTACTTCAGAATCACTTAAGCATTAAAAATGCACATTCCTTATAACAAGAATCCACATCGTTAACACCACCTTCCCCGTGGATTCCTGCACACACAACAACATGAGGCAATTGCCAACCAGACCTAGGTATAGAATTCCCAGACTCATTACTTAATCTCATCTTCACAACTGTGAGGCATCAAAGCTCCCTATTTTCTGTGGAAGGACTGATCAGAGAAGTTGAGTGTCTTGCCTAAATTCATTCAGCAGGAAAACGACCATGGCTAAAACACCACATTCTGGCCCTTTTAACTCAATCAAGGCATCAAATTCACAAAAACCAAGGGACAGGGAAGCATGGTCCTATTGCCAAATCATTAGTTGCCATGTGAGGGAAGAGAAGTCCTTTTCCGAAAAAAAAAAAAGGAAAGATCTGGTCTCTTTTGCAGCAGTATTTCAGGGGCTTTCCTGGGCCCCAGTCCCCAGGATGGAACCAAGCCTGCCAAGAGGGTCAATGGGAAGCATGCTATACGTGCTGTGTTAAGCAGCTGGCTGGTGGCTGTGTATGAACACCAAATATAATCCCAATGGCCTGATGAAAATTCATTTCACTTAAATTCAAAGTCTCAGTGAATACTATTCAAAGTAGTTTAGATTCTTCTTTCCATTATATAAGCTGGGCCACTCATTGCCTGGGGAATACCCACACTTACTCTAAGGTAATGATTCCCAAATGAACTGGCTATAGGAGACTCACTTGAGGCTCTGTCTAAAATACAGACTCCTGAAGCCCTTCAGGATTGGAGAAATGATTCAGAAATGAAAAGGAAATCATAACAGTACTGGGGGCAAAAAAAACTACCAGGTTTTCAAGGTGAATGGGAAAGGCCCCTGTATGACATACAAACTAGAAGCCATAGAAGGAAAGATGGATACATTTAACTGAATTTAATTTAAAAAAATAAAATGGCAATACATACTACAAAAAAAGTCCAAAGACATAATAAACTAAGAAAAATTACTTGCAACTCAAACAAATGGGTAAGACATAGACCAACAACATAAAAAAGGGGCACAAAACTATGAATTATTGTCAGGAATAAAAGACAGTTCTTCAATAAGTAAGAGACACTCAACCCCACTTATAAGAGAAATGCAAATTAAAATAATACTCTATTATCCTCTGTAAAGACAAAGATCAAAAAGTGTAACAGTGTAGATATAAGAGTGGGGAAACAGGACTTCTCTTAAATCTTTCCTCCACAGAGAAATTTGGCAAAATCTATCCGTTTTTTGAATTTATATTCCTTTTGCCCAGCAATTTTACTTTTAAGAATTTATCTTATAAATTCACATTTATGAAAAATGCTATTTGTTCACAGATAGTCTTTAAGGATAACAAAGTATTAGAGGCCAAAAAATCTCTATCAATCTGGGTCTTGGCAAATAAGTTATGGTGTGCATACATGACAGAATACTAAGAAGCTATTTTTAAAAATGGGCTGTTCAATATGTACTTAGATGCAAAAACTTACAAAATATAGAGCAAAATACTAAAAAAAGTAAATGTGGTGTGCTATCACTTGTACTTTAAAATAATTATATTCAGATACACACACACATGCTTGTCTACACACCCACGGGATGGGCGAGAAGAAACCAACTAAGTGTGAAGCTGCAATAAGCATTCTCCCCTACCTGCCTCTTCAGTAGTAGCTGGACAGTCTGTGTTAAAAGCCCTAAAAATCTTGCTTCAGCCCATGTAATTCCACTTACAATAATCCATCCTGAAATACTGAAAAAGCTTTCTGTTCAGATGTGTCCAAAGAATTATTTATAATCAAGAAAAATTGGAAACAAGTACCATGTGTGTTGGCTGTGCCATTTAACAATACTCAGTTCTGCTCTACAGAACAAAACAACCGGATGGATGGAACTTAGGACATGTCAAGTACAGAGAGTACACAAGCACGGAGCTTGTAAGACATGTTAGTTATAAATGAAGTAGAACACATATGGTCTAAACATAGATAGGGAGGGATCCAAGAACCAAGTGGTCACCTAGTATTCATGAGCACCCAAAATTGGCCACCCAGTGTTGGTATCCATTCTGGATTAAAGTGTCTGCCTGAGACAGGGGAAGACAAGCTCTTGATACCCAAGAGGGGCTTTGACAAGAGACCTATGGCCAGGCATGCTTGCCCCTGCACTTCTCCAACAGAGCGTGTGTGTACGGGCTCCAGGCCCCTTCCATCTCCCGAGTCCCAATGCCCATTCTCAGATCTGGTCCTCATGACCACATCATCAGCTGGGAATGGTGTGGAGGCAGAGAGAAAGAGACAGGCTGTATGAATGCTGCCCAAGCCAGGATCCAAATACTACAGTCTAATGTATTCATCTGCTCTGTCTTCTTTCCCTGGCTTCTTAGGGTGTTTGAATCATTTATTAAGTCAATTTAAACAGCTTAATTTGGTCTGAGTCTGTTTATGTCTTCTAGGACAGTATCTTTGGAGGCCACCATAGCATCAAGATAATTTCCCACCACCACAATTAAAGGAAATGACTAGATAAATTCTGTTATATCCACATAACAAATTATCTATTTAATAGATAAAATACATTTACAATTTGAAATAACATAAGCATTGTTAATATTAATTGAAATATAAAATATAAATATGAACCAAATGTAATTTAAAATATCCTAATTTTATTGAAGGAAAAGGTTTCTTTTTTATAGATATATGTATATACTTAAGGAAATGCACTAAAATGTTACCAAGTTATCTCCAAGATAAATATATACACATGATTTTTAAATTTTTTTATATTTTTCATGTGTTACTTTTGTAATTTGGAAAAATTATAAACTTTTAAATATGCACAGAGAAAAAGACTAGGAGGAAATCTATCAATATAACAGCTGCTGAGGGTTTGGGAATAATTATTTTATTCTTCCAGTTTTGTAGTACTTTCAATAATGATCATCTTGTACTTCTATAATCAAAAAGAGAAAAAGAGACATTTTTCCCTTTGAGAAAAAGAGGCTGGCAGTGGATAAAAACCATCAGCTAAAAACCTGCCCAGAAATTGAGTTTAAAGCCTCACTCTATTTAGCTATAGGTCTCCATGAACTCCAGATAAAATGAATCTGTTGGGACATTCAAGACAGCAGCATGAGAGGTGAGACAGAGAATTCCTCCCAAAACCACAGATAGTATGAAAATGTAGTTAATTGATACAACTAACCCTAAAACAACAGCAAGAAAGAAGGCTGAACCAGACTGCACACAGACCTCATAGACAGAGCAGACCTCACCAAACAAGGTATTCTACAAAAGCCTTAATCCAGTGGGACCCAAGCCCTTCCCCTACCCCAGCTCACCAGCAGGAGGAAGAGAAACAGAGCCTGGGAGGGGATGGAGGCCTGGGACTGCTGAACACCTGGCCCTGGAGGTCTGCTTTGGGAGCAGAAACCTACACTGTGTGGTGCTCTGGACATTGCGGAGCTCAGACAGGTGGAGTGCTTGAGAGACAGATTCCGGCCATTTGTGGAGGAGGGGATCCACACCCGGCCACTCTGGAACAAGGGAAAGGGGGGCCTGAGAGTATTCCTGGCAGCGAGAGGGCTGTTAAAGGGGTGGGGTTTGTGCAGAGTTTGCTGTGTGGGGGAGGGGAGAGCTGGGCAAGGTTGTCTGGGCACACTCAGCCCAGCTGCTTAGGAACCTTGAGGAGCTTCAGGTGCTCCATCCCCCCTGGCTGCCTGCTCAGCTCTGAGGCCCCGCACTGTGACACACAGCCTTATACTCCTTCCTCCAGGACTGCCAGCACCAGCTCGCAAACCGGCAGTCACTGTGCTGGTGTCAGGCCAGCCAGAGGGAGGCTCCACCTACAACAGCTAGAGACTCAAAGTACAGAGGCTTACACCTGTGTGCTCGGCCCACTGGCTCTGACACTGGAGACAGGCACCGCAGACAGGAATCAGGAAACATATCTTTCCTACCCCAGGTACCAGCTCCGCTCGTCTATGACCCGCAACCTCACTCTAGGGGCTGAGCAGCTCCAGAGACTGGAGCTTCTGGGCACTAGTGGCAACATACAGAAATAGGAAATGTCAAAAGAACATGGTTCAGACCAAAATCTCACAAACCCCAGAAAAAGGCCCAAATGAAACTGAACTCACCAATCTGCCTGAAAGAGAGCTCAAAATAAAAATCTTAAACATGCTATGGAGTTACAGAAAAATATTCAAGAATTCAGGAGTGAATTTAAGTCAGAGAGTCACTCACTAAGAAATTCCATACCTGAAATGAAACATACAATGGAGGCATTTAAAGGCAGATTACATGTAGTAGAAGAGATGGTAAATGGAATAGAAATTAGAGAAGAGGAATACAAAGAAGCTGAGGCACACAGAGAAAAAAGGATCTCTAAGAATGAAATAATAATGAGTTAATTGTTTGATGAATCCAAACAGAACAATATTCGTATTATATGGGTACCAGAAGAAGAGAGAGAAAAAGGGATAGAAAGTGTCATTGAGAAGGTAATTGCTGAAAACTTCCCCAATCTAGGGAAAGAGATAGTCTCTTAAGCCATGGAGGTACACAGATCTCCCAACACAAGGGACCCAAGGAAAACAACATTAAGACATATAATAATTAAAATGGCAAAGATCAAGGATAAAGACAGACTTTTAAAAGCAGCTAGAGAGAAAAAAGATCACATATAAAGGAAATGCAATCAGGCTATCATCAGACTTCTCAACAGAAACCTTACAGGCCAGAAGAGAGTGGCAAGATATATTTAATGCAATGAAGCAGAAGGGCCTCAAACCAAAAATACTATACCCAGCAAGGTTATCATTTAAATTTGAAGGAGGGACTAAACAATTTTCAGATAAGAAAAAGTTGAGAGAATTTACCTCCCACAAACCACCTCTACAGTGCATTTTGGAGGGACTCATATAGATGGAAGTGTTCCTAAGGCTAAATAGATGTCACCCAAGGGATAGACAAAGAGTACAGAATATGAATCATAACATACAAAGAATGGAGGAGGAAAAAAAAAAAAGGACCTTTAGGTTGTGTTTGTAATAGCACATGAAGTGAGTTAAATTAGACTGTTAAATGGTAAGGGAATTACCCTTGATCCTTTGGTAACCATGAATCTAAAGCCTGCCATGGATACAAGTACATACTTACCGATAATCACCCTAAATGTAATTGGGTCTGCATACACCAATCAAAAGACATACAGTCACTGAATGGATTAAAAAACAAGACCCATCTATATGCTGCCTGTAAGAGACTCACTTCAAACACAAAGACATACACAGACTGAAAATAAAGGGATGGAAAAAGATATTTCATGCAACTAACAGGGAGAAAAAAGCAGGAGTTGCAGTACTTGTATCAGACAAAATAGACTTCAAAACAAAGAAAATCACAAGAGATAAAGAAGGACATTACATAATGATAAAGGGGTCAGTCCATCAAGAGGATATAGCTATTATAAATATCTATGCACCCAACACAGGATCACCTACATATGTGAAACAAATACTGACAGAATTAAAGGGGGAAATAGAATGCAATGCATTCATTTTAGGAGACTTCAACACACCACTCACTCCAAAGGACAGAACAACCAGAGAGAAAATAAGTAAAGAGACAGAGGCACTGAACAACGTATTAGAACAGATGGACCTAACGGACATCTACAGAACACTCCATCCAAAAGCAACAGGATACACATTCTTCTCCAGTGCACATGGAACATTTTCAAGAATAGATCATATACTAGGCCACAAAAAGAACCTCAGTAAATTTAAAAAGATTGAAATTCTACCAACCAGCTTCTCAGATCACATAGGTATGAAACCAGAAATAAATTACACAAAGAAAACAAAAAAGCCCACAAACTCATGGAGGCTTAATAACATGCTCCTAAATAATCAATGGATCAATGACCAAATAAAAACAGAGATCAAGCAATATATGGAGACAAATGACAACAATACAAAATCTGTGGGACGCAAGAAGGTCGTGCTAAGAGGGAAATATATACCTCAGGAAAGAACAATCACAAATGAACACTCTAAACTCACAATTAAGGAAACTAGAAAAAGAAGAACAAATGAGGCCAAAAGTCAGTAGAAGGAGGGACATAAGATTAAAGCAGAAATAAATAAAACTGAGAAGAATAAAACAATAGAAAGAATTAATGAAAGCAGCTTGTTCTTCGAGAAAATAAACAAAATAGATAAACCCCTACTCAGACTTACCAAGAAAAAAAGACAGTCTACACACATAAACAGAATCAGAAATAAGAAAAATCACTACAGACACCACAGAAATACAATTATGAGAGAATACTATGAAAAATTATATGGTAACAAACTGGATAATCTAGAATAAATGGACAACTTTCTAGAAAAATACAACATTCCAAGGCTGATGAAGAAAGAAACAGAAAATCTGAATAGGCCAATTACCAGCAAAGAAATTGAATTGGTACTCAAAAAACTACCTAAGGGAGGAGGAACCAAGATGACAGCATGAGTAGGGCAGCAGAAATCTCCTCCCAAAACCATATATATTTTTGAAAATACAACAAATACAACTATTCCTAAAAGAGAGACCAGAAGATACAGTACAACAGCCAGGCTACATGTACATGTGTGAGAACTCTGCACCTCAAAAAGGGTGTAAGATACAAGCCGTGGCCCGGCAGAACCCAAGCAATCCCCACCCCTAGCCCAAGGATGGGAGGAGAGGAGTCAGAGATGGGAGGGAGTGGAAGCCCAGGACTGCTGAATACCCAGCCCTAGTCATCCGTACCAGAAGCGCATACACACAGTGCGTGGTGTGCTGGATATCAGGGAAATGGAACAGTAAAATCTGTGAGCGGGTCCCTGCAGTTGGTGCCTCTGGGACAAAAGAAAAGTGAGTGCTTTTTGAAAGTCTTAAAGGGACAGGGGCCTCACAGCTGGACGGAAGCATCCAGGCATACTCAGCCTAGCAGCTGGGAATCCCCGGGAAATTCAGGCACTCCAGCCCCCTGAGAGACAGCAAAGCTCTGAAGCCCCTAACAGCGATAAACAGCCTCCCGTCCATTCCCCGTCCAGTGCAGGAACACAGAGGCACTGAACAACACGCTAGAACAGATGGACCTAGTAGACATCTACAGAACTCTACACCCAAAAGTAGCAGGATACACATGCTTCTCAAGTGCACATGGAACATTCTCCAGAAAAGACCACATACTAGGCCATAAAAAGAGCCTCAGTAAATTCCAAAAGATTGAAATTCTACCAACCAACTACTCAGATCACAAAGGTATAAAACTAGAAATAAATTGTACAAAGAAAGGAAAAAGGCTCACAAACACATGGAGGCTTAACAACATGCTCCTAAATAATCAATGGATCGATGACCAAATTAAAATATAGACCAGTCAATATATGGAGACAAATGACAACAACAGCACAAAGCCCCAACTTCTGTGGGATGCAGCGAAAGAAGTTCTAAGAGCAAAGTATATTCATATGCAGGCCTATTTAAAGAAGGAAGAACAATCCCAAATGAATAGTCTAGGTCACAATAATTGAAATTGGAAAAAGAACAAATGAGGCCCAAAGTCAGCAGAAGGAGGGACATAATAAAGATCAAAGAAATAAATAAAATTGAGAAGAAAAAAACAATAGAAAAAATCAATGAAACCAAGAGCTACTTCTTTGAAAAAATAAAGAAAAGAGATAAACCCCTAGCCAGACTTTTTAAGAGAAAAAGAGAATCTACACACATCAACAGAATCAGAAATGAGAATGGAAAAATCACGACAGACTCCACAGAAATACAAAGAATTATTAGAGAACACTATGAAAACCTATATGCTAACAAGCTGGAAAACCTAGAAGAAATGGAAAACTTCGTAGAAAAATGCAACCTTCCAATACTGACTAAGAAAGAAACAGAACATTTAAACAGACCAATTGCCAGCAACAAAATTGAAGCAGTAACCAAAAAACTACCCAAGAGCAAAACCCACAGGCCAGATGGATTTACCGTGGAATTTTATCACACATACAGAGAAGACATAATACCCATTCTCCTTAAAGTTTTCCAAAAAATAGAAGAGGAGGGAATACTTCCAGACTCATCCTATGAAGGCAGCATCACCCTAATACCAAAACCAGGCAAATACCTCACCAAAAAAGAAAATTACAGACCAATATCCTTGATGAACATAGGTGCAAAAATACTCGATAAAATATTAGCAAACCAAATTCAAAAATACATCAACAGGATAATACACCATGACCAAGTGGGATTCATCCGAGGGATGCAAGGATGGTACAACATTCAAAAATCCATCAATATCATCCATCACATCAACAAAAAAAAGCACAAAAATCACATGATCATCTCCATAGACACTGAAAAAGCATTCAACAAAATTTAACATCCATTCATGATAAAAAACTCTCAACAAAATGGGTATAGAGGGCAAGTACCTCAACATAATAAAGGCCATATATGATACACCCACAGCCAACATCATACTTAACAGCGAGAAGCTGGAAGCTTTTCTTCTAAGATCAGGAACAAGACAGGGATGCCCACTCTCCCCACTGTTATTCAACATAGTACTGGAGGTCCTAGCCACGGCAATCAGACAAAACAAATAAATACAAGGAATCCAGATTGGTAAGGAAGAAGTTAAACTGTCACTATTTGCAGATGACATGATATTGTACATAAAAAACCCTAAAGACTCTACTCCAAAACTACTAGAACTAATGTCTGAATTCAGCAAAGTTGCAGGATACAAAATTAATACACAGAAATCTGTTGCTTTCCTATACACTAACGATGAACTAGCAGAGAGAGAAATCAGGAAAACAATTCCATTCACAATTGCATCAAAAAGAATAAAATACCTAGGAATAAACCTAACCAAGGAAGTGAAAGACCTATACCTTGAAAACGAAAAGACATTCTTAAGAGAAATTAAAGAAGACACTAACAAATGGAACTCATTCCATGCTCTTGGCTAGGAAGAATTAATATTGTCAACATGGGCCATCCTGCCTAAAGCAATCTACAGATTCAATGCACTCCCTATTAAAATACCAACAGCATTCATCAACAAACTGGAACAAAAAGTTCTAAAATTCATATGGAACCACAAAAGACCCCAAATAGCCAAAGCAATCCTGAGAAGGAAGTATAAAGTGGGGGGATCTCGTTCCCCAATCTCAAGCTCTACTGCAAAGCCACAGCAATCAAGACAATTTGGTACTGGCACAAGAACAGACCCACAGACCAGTGGAAGAGGATAGAGAGTCCAGATATTAACCAAAACATATATGGTCAATTAATATATGATAAAGGAGCCATGGACGTACAATGGGGAAATGAGAGCCTCTTCAACAGCTGGTTTTGTTAAACTGGACAGCTATATGTAAGAGAATGAAACTGGATTACTGTCTAGCCCCATATAAAAAATTGAATTCAAAATGGATCAAAGACTAGAATGTAAGTAATGAAACCCTAAAACTCTTAGAAAAAAACATAGGCAAAAATCTCTTGGACATAAACATGAGTGACTTCTTCATGAACATATCTCCCTAGGCAAGGGAAACAAAACCAAAAATGAACAAGTGGATCTATATCAAGCTGAAAAGCTTCTGTACAGCAAAGACCACCACCAATAGAACAAAAAGGCATCCTATAGTATGGGAGAATATATTCATAAATGACAGATGCGATAAAGGGTTGACATCCAAAATATATAAAGAGCTCATGCACCTCAACATACAAAAAGCAAATAAGCCAATTAAAAAATGGTCAGAGGAGCTGAACAGACAGTTCTCTGAAGAAGAAATTCATATGGCCAAAGGCACATGAAAGGATGCTCCAGATTGTCATTCATCAGAGAAATGCAAATTAAAACCACAATGAGATACCATCTCACACCAGTAAGGAGCGCCACCATTCAAATGACAATCAACAACAAATGTTGGAGAGGTTATGAAGAAAGAGGAACCCTCCTACACTGCTAGTGGGAATGTAAACTAGTTTAACCATTGTGGAAAGCAGTATAGAGGTTCCTCAAAAAACTCAAAATAGAAATACCATTTGACACAGGAATTTCACTGCTAGAAATTTACCATAAGAATGCAGCAGCCCAGTTTGAAAAAGACATATGCACTCCTATGTTTATCACAGCACTATTTACAATAGCCAAGAAATGGAAGCAACCTTAGTGTCCATCAGTAGATGAATGGATAAAGAAGATGTGGTACATATACACAATGGAATATTATTCAGCCATAAGAAGAAAACAAATCCTACCATTTGGAACAACATGGATGGAGCTAGAGGGTATTATGCACAGTGAAATAAGCCAGGCGGAGAAAGACAAGTACAAAATGATTTCACTTATCTGTGGAGTATAAGAACAAAGCAAAAACTGAAGGAACAAAACAGCAGCAGACTCACAGAACCCAAGAATGGACTAACAGTTGCCAAGGGGAAAGGGACTGGGGATGGTGGGTGGGAAGGGAGGGATAAGAGGTAAAATGGAGCATTATGAGTAACACACATAATGTAGGTGGGGGGACACGGGAAAGGCAGTATATACAGAGAAGTAATGATTCTATAGCATCTTACTACACTGATGGACAGCAACTGTAATGGGGTATGTGGGAGGGACTTGATAAATCGGGGAGTCTAGTAACCATAATGTTGTTCAAGTAATTGTACGTTAATGAAATCAAAATAAATAAATTAATAAATAATTGAATCTGTTGGGATCCTCCTCTTTGTGGGAATAAGATGGAAGAAGTTTTCTGCAAAGTTCCCAATGCATGTGTTCTCTTTGAAATTGAAATTTCTCCAGGGACACGAGGTCATTTTTGCCATGAAAAACATGTTGCTATTATTTGAGAGTTCAGTGACCCTGCTGTGAACCAAGGTCACAATTCAGTTAGGAGGACACTGTGATGGGTGTCGCACTGACACCCAGCATACATCACACAGATGGTCAAATCGTGGTCATAATCATCGCCAACTAAATTGACCTCAGGAGACTCCACAGAGAACTCCAGAGTCTAGCACCAAACACCCGACAGCTTCCCCAGGTCCACCAACTGCAGTATGTACTCCTCACCTACAAGTCCAAAACCCAACCCACCCTCCAGGGCCCACATCCTTCCAAGGTCCCCTTGAGGCCTTCCCAAGCACAATGACAAACTCATGGCTTAGTGTCTCAGGTACCAAATGTGCATGTATGTACCTGTACCGACATGCAAGACATATATGCATATGGATTCTAACAGACTAGTGGCACATATGCACACAGACTACAACGTTCACACATAAACTCAGTGTACGTGAACTCTTCACAGCATAATTTTTCAGTTATTCGTGGCTTGTCTGTACACACATAGGGTTAGCTCCCTTCTCTCTCACACAGCAATAGAACATTTCCGAACTTCCAAACAGAAATCGAGACCACCTGGGGCAGGCTGAGATCCCTTCGGGCCAGCATTCTGAACCAATAGAGACATGAGATTTGCCGTTTTGGCTTCCCTTTGGAGGCAGAACGCCTTTTAGATGTCTGAGGGCTCCTGCCCAGCAGAGGAGCCTGCCTCTTGACCCCCTGCAGGAAGGGCCCCTGAGGTGGCTGTGACCAGCCAGGCCCCTCAGAGCACAGGCCTGTGCTGAGTCCTGCTGGCTCCACGGGGCCTCAGAGGGGACTCTGTGGAGATGCAGAAACAAAACCCTGGGGATGCATGTGTGCGCACCAGTGAGTCAGAGTGCCTGAGAATGACGGTCACACGTGCGCACGTGCAAAGGGAACGCCCCAGTGTTTCCATGGTCATTAAGAAACAGATACTGATTTTCTCCTTATATAGTTTGCTCACTGGGCTTGTTAAGTGCCTATCACAGAAGAAATAATATAATGAATATACAAACATTCTACATGACCAACCACATCGTCGTCCCCTTCCCCACCTGTAAAGGACTGAAGCCTTGAGTCTGCTTCCCTTTCAACGTCTCTTGCAGCGCTTCCCACTGGCAGCAGGGTCACGGACGCACTACCACAGGGCCAGGGGTTCTGACAACAGAGACTATCAGAACGCCGCAGCGGCACGGCACGGGAGGGCGCTGACCAAGGAGTCCTGACACAGGGGCACGTGGAGTGGGAGATGAGGGCAGCATGCAACCGGCCTCTGCTCTGCTGAACACCCAGCACCTGTGGGGACACTGCCCTCTGGAAATCGGCCTCCTCAGGCCTCCAACTACCCTGCAGGTCCTTCTGGGCAACAGAGCCCACAAGTATAAGCCTGTGTGCCATTTTCCACAAGGCTTCTGACATACTGTTACTGAAGGTGTAACGTAAGGGAACCAAGTAGAGGACGTCACAATGGGCAAAAAAAAGAAAGGAGACTGCAGTAAATTTACACCCATTTCTGATACCTGAGGAAAAGATCAAACTGAATTCTTGAGAACTGGAAACTACAAACATTGCCACAGAAAAGAAATTGTACTTCCCTCAAGTACAGTTCTGCTAATGGCCTGAGAAAATGTCACCGGAGGAGAAGGGGTGTGGAGGTCCCAGTCCCTAGGGACCTAGTGAATGACCCCATTTCAAAAGTGAACATGGGAATGTGTTCAATAAATTCTAGTAGAACCAAGCCACCTAAGTTTGCATTCACAAATTAATCCCGTGCTGCTTTGAAATAACCTGTTAGGGGCTGGTATACATTTCAGGGAGTTGTGAGGACGTTTTACACATCACCCTCATTTTGTGCAAGATCCCTCGCCTAAGGATACATGGCAGGATTTAGCAGCTTAGTTTTAAAAGGCAGCCTGAACATACTAGAGAGGCAGTGTAGTGCTCTGGATAGGAAGGTGAGGTCTGCAACTAGGCAGAACAGGAGCCACATGCCCTTGAGCAAGTGCTCACATTCCCGAAGCCTCGGATTCCTAACATGTAAAGTCAGAATAGATGCAGCAGCTTCATAAAGACGCTGTGACATGAATTAACGCGTGCTGATACCACGTGGTGACAATGGCGAGGACTCCAATTATCATTGTACTATCTCACTAACACTGTGACTTACCATCAGTTATTTGCATCTGTGGACCTTTTCCCCCCTCATGTACAAAATGAAGGAAATCCTTTCTAACTTAAAATCCTTTGATTCTAAGTTCCTTTCTATTCACCTGCTTAGGAGACTCACCATGGACAACAGAAACCAACTTGAACTTCCAGATTCTACCACAGCTTCTCAAGCACCTGTCAGAATGAATGATGAGAAGCAAGCATGTAATAGGCGTTCAAATGCAGCTAAACCACAAATTCTAAGGATGCCAGTCTGAATGAATGAAGTTGCAGGTTACTATAATCTCAGTAGGTATCATTTGCTGACACTTTATGCCAGGCACAGAGCTGTCTGAATTACATGATTTCATCTATTCTTTGTGGCTCTATTTCAAGGCAGATGTTTAAAATCCTCTCTGAGGCTCAGAGAGAAAAAGCAACTGGCTTTTATCCCAGGAAAACAGCTCTCCCATCTCAAGGCTAGGGTCTTCTCTATGCCACCCTGCCTCAGCACCACTGAGTTCCAACAAGGAAGCCCAAACTGCTTCCTACACACACATCCTCGGAGAATGGGAATGTTACAGTGAGAAAAATTTGTGGTAGAAAATCTCCCATTTACAAAGCTGCTATTCATAGCTTTCTAAAAGCCAATGATTTTAATTTATGTAGCAACAAGACACTTTAATTTCCCAGCACTGAAGAAACTCTATTAGAGTGGGAATAGCTCAGAATTCCCACAAACAAGGAGTCCCAGGTGGTTTAAAGGGTTCTCGCTCTTAAGAGAATGGAAGGGTAGGAATTAATGTTTACAAAGGGCCTAAATGGGAAGAAGAGAGTAGTTTCCACATCAAACTGCACCCCAGCCCCTCAAAAGGCAACAGGAGCAGCCCCTAATCCCCAGTAACCCGGGGGTGGTCCACAGCAGACTTGTGCCTCTACTGCAAACTTCTAGGTTCATCCCCCAAGACTTCAAGCTCTTTCCAACTGAGGTCTGTGTCCTCAATACGGAAAAGGAGTTGAAAACATCTCACAATCACAGAGCACTTGGCAATTCACTTGCCTTTTCGTCTTTAATGCACATGGTTACTTTTCATTAGTGTTGCTGGGTGCTTAAGAATAAGCACGCTCCAGGTCTGGGAGTTGTATTTTAGGCATATCTGCTAGATTAAGCTTTTATATCTTTACTGTTTGATTTATTGTTTGCCCATTTGATATATCAATTACTAGGAAAGGTGTGTTAAATTCTCCCACCATGCGAAGGGATTAGTCAACTTCTCCCTTTGGAATCCAATTAATTACTCTCTATGTTAAAAGCTATATATTAAGGGCCAACAGTTTACTACACAGACTTGGGTGTGAGTCCCAACTCCATGACCTGCCCTAAGCCTCAGTTTTCTCATCCATAAAAACAAGACATACCTCAAGAACCCTATGAGGTTTGAGAGGATTAAGTAGGAAAGTACACGTAATACACAGAGCATTGTGTAGCGCTCTCAAGATGCTCACTGCTAATAAACTCGTCTACTACCTACCTAAGGTCACATAGCTACTGACTAGAATGGAAGCAGAACTCTCTGACATCTTGTCAATCCAGCTGCACGAGGGGATACAGGAGGAGGCAGATGCATCCAAGGTGCTTATTCCAGGGCTTCTCCCATCTGGGGAAGTACAGGGTAACACTGCCCCATCGACACCTCACTGAGTAACCTGTCAGCTGAACACACTACCTGCCCCATCTTAACTGCAACTGCCACTTCAGCTTGTGCTCTCTGGGATTTATTGCCCCTGTGGCTGGCTTGAGGCCTCTGTTGAAACAGCTGCACAGTGATACACTTTATAAATTTCTGGTTCTGAGTAACACTTGGCATATATAAAGCAGCCAAGAGTTAGTATCTAAAGGGTAGATTTAGATAAATTTACTTAAATTTAGATGTAGGTAGATTAAACTTTGAGGGCTTATCCCAGCCCTGGGATCCATGAAAGTGCATGTGTGTTGGGTGGCTTGGGAGGGAGGGAGGGAGGGAGAGAGAGAGAGAGAGAGAGAGAGAGGGAGGGAGAGAGAGTGTGTGTGTGTGTGTGTGTGTGTGTGTGTTGGGCGGCAGGGGTAGTGGGGCGAGGGGGCAGACCACTCATTTTCTTAGCGGCATCCAAATCCCCTACAACATTCTCCCACATCCCGGCAGGTTGAGCAAATCTTTGTCAAAGTCAAAGTTAATTGCCCATCAGAGGGAGAACATGCAATTTTCTTCTCTGGCTTTTGAACTCTGAAACTGACGCTTGGGAGTCATTCTGTCCTGAAAATGTCAGCTGCAGTAGAATACAACTAAAAAGGCAACATGAACTAGCAAGAAAACCTGCCAAACATTAGAATAGTCTTAGAAAGCCTCAGGAGTTAACAAATCACAGATTCATTTTAAAATTAAAATAAAAAATAAACACAAAATACTTACCTGTGCTGAAAAGCATCTCCTGCAAAAAGGTTCTCACCTCCAAGTTCACTGGAAACAGTAAGTGCAGAAAGCCCACAGGGTGTGCAGAAGGGTGCTCAGACGGGCTGGGCTGCCGGGATCCAGCAAAGACCTGCCCACATACTGGCTTGGCAGCACTTTGGGAAGCTGGCCCATATCTCATTCATGAGAGCCTCTTAGGAAGACCACCACAGCCTAAAACCTTATTTGGAAACCAATCCCTTGATGAAAGATAGAAATCAACCAACTGTATAGTTTGTCAAACCCAGGAAGAAAATCCCCCTTCCCACCCCAGGATTATTGACACAGATACTATTATTTCTTGATACCTTTCCTCTAAAATAAAAGGGAGATGTCATCAGACAATCAATCAGACAATCTTGCTTTCTTTAATCCTGGAGAATCTCACCATTTGCCATAGAGCACGGTGTCAGCCACTTGAGTTACAGCGTGTCCATAAAGGGCCACGCTGACCTGACTCCAGGACCGCCATGTCCCACAATGGCCATTCCATGCTCTGCTCAGAACCACTGCACAGACATGAAGCAGCCACAGGGCAGACAAGAGTGAGATGTGATCTACAGTACACCAAAAACTATTTAGGACAACCTCTCCAACCCAATGTGCAGTTTGCACAACTTTAGCCCAGAATCCAAAAAACCTGACACACTTCACCATTAATCTATGTGAGGGACAAAGGAAAGACAAAAAGGAGAGAAGGTAAGGACTTAAAGTAGAATCCTCTCTCCATCTTTCCCTGTGAGACACCAAGGTGAGTGTGTCTAATCTAACCCTCTGACCTGGAAGGACAAAGTACGTAAGGAATTAAACATATACATTTCTATTTAAATTAGACAATTTTGTGCATGTTAAAATATCTCTGGCAAAACCTCCTAAAAAGAAAGAGCAAAAAGCAAGCCAGAGAGATTACTTTATAAATTTTATCTCTCTCAGATTTTTTAAATCTTTGATTTTATTTTGTAGCTAACAAAGGTATAACATGCTAGTGAAACAAATTCAAACCTAATCCATGCCTATTCTGCACCTCCATCAAAATAACCCCAGTAACCAGTTTGCCAAACATTACTTCATGCATTTTCCATGCAAATGGCAATTACCAATACCTGAACTCCTATATGCCAGGTGCAATTCAAATTTAGTGGATCATGGAGCTTATTCTTCACAACTTTCCCACGAGGTGGCTATTATCTAACACAACCTACAGGCAAGGACACAAGCTCAGGGCAGCATGCTATTTGTCCAAGTCCACAGCCCCTAACCCTACAAGTAAGTACACTTCTCAAATCGCTAGATATACACACTTTTAAATAAATTATTAATTGAATGATAGTGAACCTTTTAAATCTATACTTTGATGCTTTTTTTCCCACTTAACATATATAGTCTTTTTTCCACTCATGTCCTCAGTCCCTGAACTGTAGCTACAAATTATGTTTCAAAGAAAGAAGTTTATATATATTGTTCTATTACCCACAGAGGGGTAGAAATAAAAGATATTCACAATTCTATACCCCTGTAAAGATGGAAGTTACCAAGTTTATCTTTTTTGCCACTTCAGGAAGTTTGTGTGATGGTATGTTTGTGAACACTTGTGCACTGGTAACATGACTCAGCTCTTACGCCCTCTATAAATTTCCGTGGAAAACTTTAGGTTCTTCCCAAAAAGCAGAGAGATGGAATGTGCCATTTCTCTCCAGAAGGGACAATTCGTGAACACAACTTTGGGAAGCATACAACTCTACCCTGATAAATATTTCAGATCCCCAGCAAAAGATGGTATATATTCCTCAGTTCTTGGCTCAAACATTTTTGTCCTTTTTCAGGCACTAATTAAAAGACTTTTTAAGGCCATCTGCCTACAGCAATCTACAGATTCAATGCAATCTCTATCAAAATACCAACAGCATTCTTCAACGAACTAGAACAAATAGTTCTAAATTCATATGGAACCACACCAGACCCCAAATAGCCAAAGCAATCCTGAGAAGGAAGAATAAAGCTGGGAGAATTATGCTCCCCAACTTCAAGCTCAACTACAAAGCCACAGTAATCAAGACAATTTGGTACGGGCACAAGAACAGACCCATTGACCAGTGGAATAGACTAGAAAGCCCAGATATAAACCCAAGCATATACAGTCAATTAATATATGATAAAAGAGCCAAGGATATACAATGGGGAAACAACAGTCTCTTCAACAATGGGCAAAACTGGACAGCTACATACAAGAGAATGAAACTGGATTATTGTTTAACCCCATACACAAAAGTAAACTCAAAATGGATCAAAGATCTGAATGTAAGTCATGAAACCATAAAACTCTTAGAAGAAAACATATGCAAAAATCTCTTGAATATAAGCATGAGCAACTTTTTCCTGAACACATCTCCTCGGACAAGGGAAACAAAAGCAAAAATGAACAAATGGGACTACATCAAGCTAAAAAGCTTTTGTGCAGCACAGGACACCATCAGCAGAACAAAAAGGCACCCTACAGTATGGGAGAATATATTTGTAAACGACATCCGACAAGAAGTTAACATCCAAAAATATAAAGGATTTGCACATCTCAACACCCAAATGGCATATAACCCTATTAAAAAATGGGCAGAGGATTTGAACAAACACTTCTCCAAAGAAGAAATCCAGATGGCCAACAGCCACATGAAAAGATACTCCACATCACTAATTATCAAGAAAATGGAAATTAAAAGCACAATGATATCACCTCACAACAGATAGGATGGACAACATAGAAAAGACTAGGAACAACAAATGCTGGTGAGGATGTGGAGAAAGGGGAACCCTCTTACACTGCTGGTAGAAATGTAAATTAGTCCAACCATTGTGGAAAGCAGTATGGAAGTTCCTCAAAAAACTAAAAATAGAAATACCATTTGACCCGGGAATTCAACTCCTAGGAATTTACCCAAAGAAAGCAAGATCTCAGATTCAAAAAGACATGTGCACCCCTATGTTTACTGCAGCACTATTTACAAGAGCTAAGATATGGAAGGAACCTAAGTGCCCATCAGTAGATGAATGGATAAAGAGGATGTGGTACATACACACAATGGAATAATATTCAGCCATAAGAAAGAAATACTACCATTTGTAACAACTGGATGGAGCTAGAGGGTATTATGCTTAATGAAATAAGTCAGGCAGAGAAAGACAAATACCAAATGATTTCCCTCATTTGTAGAATATAACAAAGCAAAACTAAAGAATAAAATAACAGCAGACTCACAGACTCCAAGAAGGGACTAGTGGTTACCAAAGGGAAGGAGTGGGGTACGGTGGGTGGGGAATTATGAGGGATTGATGGGTATTATGATTAGTTCACATGGTGTGGGGTCAGGGAGGTCACGGGGAAGATAGTGTGGCACAGAGAAGGCAAGTAGTGACTCTGTAGCATCTTACTACACTGATCAACAGTGACTGCAATGGGGTATGGGGTGCGACTCAATAATATGGGTGAATGTAGCAACCACATTGTTTTTCTTGTGAAACCTTCCTAAGAGTGTATATCAATGATACCTTAAAAAAAAATGAAAGCCATACAAACCAATTAATCATGTAGCTTTTCTATATCTAATATTGCATTTGATTAAACCAGAAAGTTTAAACTGAAAAAAAAAATACTTAAGAACTTCAGGAACACTTTCTTAGAAATGCAATTCCGTGTTCACATAATACACTCCTTTCTAGAGACCATGCTTCACTGAGAATAGTACAGCTTAATTTTATAGGCTTCAACCATCAAACAGAAAGTAGCTGCCACCATTTTACCCTGTGCCACTGAGGAAACCCACTTTCCTTTTTTCTATGACTTTGCTTTCTGGCCTGATTCTAGTGGTTGGCATGTCCCGTGCATCAGTCAGCCTGTGAAGGTAGGAGAATGCTGGAGTCATCAGTTCCCAATGCTCTATTTTGCAGAGAGGCAGACCAAGGTTAAACTTATTTAATATGCTATCATCATCTCCTGCTAATGACTTAAACTGAGAAGGCACAGGAAGCAAATTCCCTCAGTGTCTCATTTATGAGCCACCAGGGAAGCAGCCTGGAATATGGGTGTGAGTGGTAACAGAAAAACCAACCGGGCCCAGGCTAAGACTTCTTTGACTTGGTTTCTATTAGTATTTATAAGATATTTGCCAAAATAATGAGCAATACTTCACCGCCTACCCATGGGTGCCGGGTCAGCCAATCCCAAGTGTTGGGGTGATAGTTTCTTTTTATTTAACGAGCACTATTAGGAGGAAAGCCTTGGTCTTGGCTTAACAGCCCCAGCGCTGTGGTCGATACTGTGGGCTCTGAAGCCTGCGGGCCAAGCCCACCCAGCTCCGCCACTTACAGCTCTATGACCTTGGCCAAGGTGCTTAATCACTTATTGCTTCAGTTTCTTTACCTGCAAAAGGGGAAAAATAGTGTAATAACTACCTCTTAAAATTGTTATGAAGCTTATGTAAGTCAGTATTTCTAACCATGTTTAGAACTTCATCTGGCACATCTAAGTGCCCAAATCTTAAATATTATCTATTCTTTGAGCATTATACTTCTATCCCACACTAAGAAGGCAACACCAAGAGTTAGTGGCTGTCCACTGTGTGCCATACTTGGGTGTGTACCATCCCATTTAGTCCTCAGAACATTCTGATGAGGCAGATAGGATTTTAAGGTTCAGTTGAAGAACCTGAGGCTCAGGCAAGTTTCAAATCTTATCCATCATACGCTATTAACCTGAAATCTGGCCGCTAGGCTACTTGCCTTCAAAAGCTGTGGTCCTCCTCCCCAAGCCCTGGGCTCCTTCCTGCTTTAGGCATAACTGAAAAGGAGTGCAGCTTGCCAACAATTAATATTCCCTCTGTGCTAGGCCTGCTCTGAGTGTTTTATTGTAAGTCACTCACGTAGCAACCTTCTAGATAGGGAAAATCATTATTCCCACTTTTCAGATGAGAAAACTAAGGCTTAATCATTCCAAGTACTATGTGCAAGGATGTGAATTGAAGTAGGAGAGCAGAACAAGGATAGAGAGTCTCTCTTGTTCTATCAACACAAGAGGGATGGAAGGCGGAAACACTTGTTGAACAGGCCCAACAAACCCTATGACATCCAATCAGTATGTCCCACAGAAGAGTTAATGTGTCTCACTAGTTCTCTTACAGTAACATTAGGAGTATGTTTCACTGTTTACAAAATTAGAATTGGGTAGAGTCTCCAATCTCTAAGGCAAAGTCATGTTTGCTAAGAAAATAAATAGGCACAAAATTAAAATGTTAGAGTGGGGGACAATTACTCAGATTCATTACAAAACAGCGGTCACCACCTCCTTTTCCTCCAGTGCCCTACAAAAGCGGGTAGAGGAAAAAAGCACAGCCCCCAACAGACTGAAATAGGATGGCGGGAACTCTTTTGCTTGGGTATGTTTCTTTCTATCAAGATTTAATGGGCATTTTTCAAACAAAAACATGAAACCTCCCATTTTATTCCAAATAGAACAGACACTTCAAACTTTACTGTGATTTCTATTGACAGCAGTTTGGGAGATAAAAAAAAGGAACAGGACAAATTGGAGAGGGGTGAACCTTTGCAGCAGCAAAGCTGGACAGACAGACCAACCAGAAGAGGAAAGCCACAGGCCCAGAAAGCGGGAGCACTGAAGGTGCCCCATGAGAGGTGGGAGGGCCCGGGCACTCCAAGTCACTACCATACCCTCTCGCCATCCTTGGCTGCGGGAATGTCCGCCTCCGCCGCATCTGATTAGCTCACTCGCCCCCAGTCACTGATGTCCAGTGAAACAGTACCAGGGAGGAGCTGCCCACGTGGTAAATGGAGGGAGCGGTTCCGCCCACTCTTCAGTCTCTAGCATCACAGAGCAATATCTTCACTCAATGCTCCCAGCGAAACCCACATTCCTCCTCTATATCCAACGGCCTGAGCAGTAAAACTCAAGACCAAGTTCTTCAAAATACAATTCTTCCTCTTTGTCATGCAATTGCTTACCTCCCCTCCTACCCGAAATCTCACACAAATAGCCCTACCCCACCAAAAAACCTTTCTGCTGTCAAACTAATGCCAGGCACAGTTAATAAGAATGATTACAAGGCACAGGCAATGAGCAGTGATAGGGCTGATGCCCTGGCCAGCAGAGCTTCTGCCTAATAACAGCTAGCCAGGCACAGGCAGATGTATATGGAAAGCTGAAGGACAGGCCCTCGGCCAAGGGAAGAAACAAAGCGGGGGCAGGAGGGGAAACTGAGGCTGTGGCAGCTGTCTAGAAGCAAGCATGCACCCAAAGTTGAAATCAAAGGACCTGAGATCATTTCAGGTCAGGGACAGCTCCATACAAGGAATTCAGTCCCTCATCTTACAGACAGATTTTGTCTTATTTGTAAGTCAAAACAAATCCCAAGTGAAATTTAAAATTCTTCAGGCAGAGCAACCCAACTCCCAACTAGATGTCAAAGTAATGTAATTAGGACCAAAATAAGCCTACAACCTACATAAAAACACTGAGAACATAAGCCAAGGAGGGCAGGATGCTATGTGTCATTTGCCAAGAGGAAAGAACAGAAAATCACGTATTACTTTGGACCTAATTTAAGGGCTCTTATTGCCCAAAACCAGTAATAAACTGTGAGGACTCTGAGCCCTCTTTCAATACTGCCTTACCCTCGGCCAATGATTCAAGACAAGCTGCAACACACACAGCAGAAAAAGACCTGGGTTCTACCTAGACCACTCTCCAAACCCACATCCTATCTGTCAAAAAGAGATGGTTGCACTGGGCTGATCCTCAAGGTCGAGTCAAATTCTCAAGTATCTTCAGGTTTGGGATTTCTCTGCACAACTGCTGGCAACCTCCGGCTCACAGCCATGTCATACTGGAGCTCCCTGCCCACTCAGGATCTAGCTGGATCGGGAATTTGCCAGCACGGGTTTCAGTAAGGCACCGTATGGGAGGGACGTGTCACAAGTGTAGCTGCTACGAGGAAAGGCCAGCACACACAAAGAGAAGGCAAAGAATGGCTACACCAGGAATGTCAAGTATGTTCCACTAGATTTATTTATATTTTAGGATCTAGCCACTGCTAAAAAGAATTCACGGGAGGCTGATAGAAAAACACAAATGTGTATACAGTGTAGTTTAAATGAAGATAAAATAAAAACTAGAAACCAGACGGGTGTTTTCTCTCCAGCACTCATCACTTCGCCAAACTGATCACTGTCTACAAAGATAAGCCTAAGGATAAGTAACAATCCTGCAGACATTCTGGCATCTCTTTCTTAAATGAGATTATTCATCAGAAAGTTTACTGAACCCAACAAATAATAGGACCCTAGTTTTCTCTGAAAGAAAAGGGGAAATAACTTAACATTCATGTGCACAACTGGACTTGAACACAAGACCACAAGTCACTGGCTCCTTGGCACAGGCAAGGTCTGGAAGCTGCACGAATTTCCATTGACAGAAAAGGGATAAATGATAGTATATTAACATAACGGTTTACTCTACAGCAATAAAGACCAACAAACTTGTGATACTAACAAGGACATGGATGAATCTCACTGACAATGCTGAGCAACACCAGCAAATGACAAACAATAAATTCCCTTTTTGCAGGGGTTAAAGTCACATTGGTGGGGGAGTGACTGGGGACAGCCATCTACCACGCAGATTTACATAGAAAATCACAAAAATCAGAGAGATAGAAATGACAAAATCTTAGCATGAGAATGGGCCTTAAATCTCTAGATCAGCAGCTTCATTTGACAGATGTGGACACAGAGGTGGGTGGGCAGTTCAAAGACACACATGCTCTTACACGCCAGCTCTGTACCTTTGCACCATACCTGCTCCTCTTCCCAGAACGTTCTAAACTTACATTCCTCCTCTCCTTGGTTTAAGTGAGGTGTATAAGAAAAATGCATGTTGCTTATTCACTTTCTTCAGGGAAAGTTTTTGCTTCCCCCGTTTGTTAGTTATGTACCCCAACAGGATAAAGATAGAAGCTGACTTAACTCTTTTCAGTAGTTATGCCAATTATTTAGTGACACTATCTGTTGAATACTCACTTAAGAGCTGCTGAGAGATTAAATACAACTTACAACTCTCTAAGTCTTTAACACTTCAATTATAATCATAACCTGACAAAATTAATTTCTATGATTTGAAATAATACACCAAACTGACTGATACAATTTCTGTCTTCTTCCCTCTGTCAAATATCGATGCCCACAAACTGCTAAAATCTCTTCAATGGTACTTCAAGGTCAAATTATGTTCACATGCTAATGACTACTCTGTATTAATTACCACTGTTAATTAAACAACTTTATCTGCCTGATACAAGTTATGAAAACTGTTGGACAGAAAACAGCCACGCTGAGATTTTGTTCCAAACATATCATATGTACTTTTACAGAGAGACCACCAGGGAGTTTTCTCAAAGACATCACACATTTGGCCTTTTTAACAGAATTATCTTTCACTGACATGATAGAGAAAATTTATGGTTATTTTCTTTCATAATACTATGGATATAATCAATTAAAACCTCATTCACAGTCTCTATGAAATTTTTGCTCTCAGAAAGAAGACAGCCTCTCGGAAACTATTGAAAAAAACTGAGAGAAAGTTAAAGATGTGTGCATATGAGGCTAGCAGACTTCAAGGGTTTTTGAACAGGGGGAATAGGGCAGGTCACTGTGTGTGCTGTGCACAAAGAACGAGCCAGAACTTGCACAGATATGTCCTCCAAATTATAGCACGGGTAATATTGGTGTTTCTGCCTACTTCCTAACAAGGAATCATCTTCCTCTCTTGCTTGGGGATGGAGGAGAGTTAACCTGTAAGGGATCTGGAACAATCTCTGCCTCTAGTTAAGACAGAAATCAGTGAAACAGAACCAGAGTCATAGCCCCAACAGTCTGCACTACAGGCTTTTATGCCAATTTAATCTGTAGCTATGAAATACCATAAAGGCTCTGGGAGGGTTTGCAATGCAACCTATAGTTACGGAGCACCAATTTCACACAGAGCTTTTTCTAGACCCTATTTGGATTGAGGACTGGGGTAAGGACTGGCATTTACCGTGTGCCAGACACTGCTGGGCCCCTCTGTCACAGCTCTTTCCCTTCTCACAATCACCCCGCAGGGCAATAGGGAGGGGTCATTTCACAGATTGGGTAACTAGAATGTCAAATGATTTGCCCAAGAGCATAGAGCTCAGGGTCAGGAGAGGGAAGTGAACCCACCTGTACATCACTATGGGATGCACCCCCTCCACTGCCCACACTGACCTCAGGCTACATGACACCTCTTCCTGAAAGATGAAAGAAACCCAGTATTTACAACAGAGCAGGGAGTTGAGCGACAAAGCCAAAGGACATGAGCACCGTGGTGAGACCACATGTCACAAGGGCTCCTGCAAGCAAGGCAGAGCCTCCCACCTGACGGACTGGAAGCCAGGGAACCAGAAAAGGCTCACAGAGGAAGAATCACTGAAACTGGGCTTTGGGGATCAAGGTAGGTACCTATGCCTAGTGATAGGTGGACAAGCACAGCAAGAAAACAGAAAATCTGGCAAAGGCACAAGGGCCTGCAGAGAAGAGAAGGGTCCTTCATCCAGACTACACTGGGTGTGGTGCAGGAGAGAAGGCAAGGACTGGACTTAGGTCATCCTTGCCAGGAGGATACAGAGGGCCAGCTGGGTTTATAGGCCCTCCATTTGGGAATGAATAATCTTAGAGAATGTCTTAGTCTGTTGGAGCTGCTACAACAAAAATACCTTAGACTGAATGACTTATGAACAAGGAAATTTCACTTTAGTTCTAGAGACTGGGAAGTCCAAGACTGCAGTGTCAGCAGATTCCGTGTCCAGTGAGGTTACTTTTCCTGGGCCCTAAACAGCTGTCTTCTTGCCGAGTCCTCATATGGTGGAAGGGGGAGAGCTCTCTGGGTCTCTAAAAAAAGGATGCTAAGCCTACTCATGAGGGCTCCACCCTCAGGAGCCAATCAACTCACACAGACCCCACCTCCAAATACCACCACACCGGGGTGTAGGATTCAATATATGAATTCTGGGGCAACACAAACATTCAGTTCATAACAGCAGGCATTGAAGTGTGGGCTAACAGGGGAATATTTAAGGAAGGCTTGAGTGTTCAATTTTTGAGGCTGAGTGAATGGAAAACAGATGTTATCAATCCAGATAGAACAGCAATGTAGGTCTGCAAATATCCATACAGGGCATCCTGAGTCAAATGAGCAGTGTAGTATAGAGGATTTTGGTGGGAATGGCGTCTCCTTCCAAGAAACAGAGAGACTGTGGATAAATCACATATAAACAAATACCCCCTAATTTTGTTTATTTACCTTAATGTGAGTAAATCCAAGAATTGTCAATAGTTGGCTCTGTGAGCTACCAAGCTAACATAATCAAAGACCTTCAAAAGCCACCCATCAGAAGAAAATATAAATTCTGAAAGGGAAAAATGTCTCTGAGCAATTACTCTTAATTATTACAATAAATATCTTGACAAAGAGGACACAATGGCTATTTTAGTTATGAAAAGCCTCTACAACAATCTGCGTTTCTGTCACACTGATGGGGTCTTTTTAGCAAGAGTTACAATGCTACTTAGGATCAATATGTAATCAAGAATAAAGAAAACGTTAAACATGAAAAATAAAACAGATTTTTTTTTCAATCAGGAGAGGCCCAGAAATGTCTCCTCAAAGAGAAGAGACAGAACAAAATCAGTGAGAGGGGCCTAGAAATGATGTTCCTTCAATGAAATGTAGGGATTTCACCATTAAAACAGTAACATTTCCCGCCAAGACAGACCCAAGCAGCACAGAGACATCAAGGGGCTGCATGAGTGTGTGACGCGGCAAAGGCATCCAGAAGTCATCCGAACTGCAGTAACCTCATACTTCTCAGCCTCTTGTTCTGACCCAGGACAAGAGCCTGGTGGTCAACCAAGGGGATTCCTGTAAGCAGCAGCCAGGGCCCAGGCACTTCAAGGTGTCCCCAGGCTCTTCCAGAGAGGTGCAAAACCAACCAGGGTCAGTGCTGGTTTATGATGGCAGCTTTTCAGAAAGACACCCAAAAGAGACCACCTACAGACCTATTTTTGTTTTAACTGAAGACAGGAATCTACAAAAATGGGGTTATTCATTCTTCCCTGGCTGAAAAGAGTAGTTTCAATCCAAATAACCTCCCCCTAAGTTAGATATATTAATTTCTAGAAATCCCATACTGGTAAACCAATGAAACTGGGGTTAATCTTTAACCTTGAGGGGTGAACTCCACAAAGTACAGCTACATTCTCCCACAAAATATCCTTCTGTCAGGGGTAGAAAGAACTCTGCTTCTCACACGGGTAGCACGCAAGGAGGGGAGCTGCAGGATCGATGTGGCATCTCTCCAAGGCAAGTCCATCCTCCTCAAACATTTGGGGAGAAAAATATTTTTACATTAGATCAAATGTACTATGGGATGGAATATGCAATCCAAGTATTAATAAGAAAAAAATAGGATTCAAAATTTTCACAAGCCTCTAACAGGCAGCTTGAAGCTAGGCCCAACTCTTCTGGGAGTGGATGTTGGATTTTTATGGAAAAGTATAGGATAATTCTTATAGTCTCATTAGCCTTTCTTGAACTTAGAAACACTCCTATCATGAAAAACAGACTGACGACTCCTCTGATGCCCATATTTTTCACCACTTTCATGTCACTGATGCCAAGTGCTGAGAGTAGCTGCTGCATGCCCTCATCACCCGCGACATGACCTGGACACAGCACAGCCACAGGGAGGGGCCAATGGCTGGAGGTCACTCCAAAGTGACACAGCAGGGAGAGTAAAGTGAAGACTTACTGCAGAGCCTCGTGGTCAGCAGGGTATAAACAGCACAAAATAAGGAACAACCCCACTCATGTGGCAGAAAAGTGTTGTCACACTGTTTTAGGAATGTAGATACAGAGTACATGGAGCAAAGAGGCCAAGGGACAATCTATGCATTTTACCTTTTATACTTTATCCCAAATGTGCTTATTAGGAAAAGCACATGGTATTACTTTATAACTTCTACTTTCTGTATTATATTTATACCCTATATTTTCTGGAGGTTGTCTTCTTTCATGTCCTTAAAACACACTCTATTAATTCTCAGAGTTGTTCCAAGTGCCTGGAAGACATAGGGCACTGCAGGCACTCACAATCAACTGTGGAGCTGTAAGTCACCCATCACAACCCACTCTGGGGCAGGCAGAAGACCACCAGGCACAGATTCCTGGGGAAAAGAGAAGAGAGGCTTTGGGTGGGGCCTCAAGTGACAATAATTGTAACTGACAAATTAAGTGACATTCTAAGTCCTAGGTCCAGCTCAGAGAAGACTATGTGTGAGGCAAGATCCACACATTACCCCTATTACCATCATCATACTCATTTTATAGCATCTCATTACCTAAATTACTTCAACTCTTACACAAGGTAAGCATTAGTATGTCCCCATTTGATAGCTTAAGAAACTTAACCTCAGAGACACTAAATGACTGGCTCAAAGACACAAAGCTCCTATGCAGCATGCAAGGTGCACTGACCCTGAAGCCCAGTACCCAACCCCGAGTCATCCCACCATGGTGCCAACCCTTCTGAATCCACTGCCTTGGTCTGTCTGGTGGGTCACTCGTGCCAACCCCGAGGGGCTGGCAGCACCTGTTATGAGCAGGGACAAGGAATTGGGCTATTGGGGGCCTGGGACCACATCTTACCAGCTCATTTTGGAAAGTCCTTAACTAAAGCTGCCAATGACAACACCAAAAAGAGTGAGAAAATACGGACTCTTGGGAGGATTCCAATCTTAAAACCTTTCCTATGGACTTACAAAATCCCCATGACTTGCAAAAATAAGATTTTTAAATAGAGTGTTAATTTGAAATGAATGTCTCTATCTAAATCTCAGACTTAATGTTTCCTTTTCTGATTTGGGAAATAATGGGATGTGCACACTGAATCCAAAGTCACAGGATTCTTTCTCTCTCTTCCAAGGGAGCCCAAATATTAAGAGGTGGAATAGAGGGAGGGAGTTCCAGGCAGGGAGGTGAGAGGTAACCCAGCAAGCCAGTCTCCCCACGCCCCCCCCGTATCAGCGGTCCTGCAGTTACATGAGGCTTGTGGACAGCCAAGACCTGACAAGCACCCACACTGCCAGCACCTTTCCTCCCTGGCTAGGTAAGGTCAGGGAGGACCCAGAGGGCCAGATGGAACCAGTCTAAGCAGAGCATGAGCATTCCAGGCAAAATGAGCCAAGGATACAAGTGGAGATGTACAGTCAACACCAGACTGTGTCAGAAGTGGAATGCACAGATGGTAACCAGATTTATTGTGATGATTATTTCACAATATATACAAATTTCAAATCAGTACATTGTACATCTGAAATACAATGTTGTGTCAATTATACCTTAAAAAGAAAAAACAACAAAAAATAAACTATTTGGCCACACAGGCAAAAAGACCAGGTCACTTTTAAGGGATAGAAGACCATATTAATGTCAGGCATTTTGATGGCAACATGTACCAAAAAAAAAAAAAATATGTAACTTGTAACTGTGAAAGAAAAGAAAAGTATAATCTAACAGATCTCCAAATGTAAAGGTCACAGAACAACCTTTATGCTCATACACAACTCAGGGAACCAGAATGTGACTACAGAAACTCTGAGAAAGAACTAGAAGGGTATTCTGAATACTTTTTTAGAATTCAGACAAAGAGAGACATAATAGTGATTGAAGAATATGTAATTGATTCATGTTCCGACAATATGGATCTGACAGAATTATTTTAAAATGCAAGGGGTTGGGAAGGAATGAGAATATATGGTAAGTTAAATAAATGCACTAATTTCTGTAGACAGGCCTTGGGACAAATCCAGTTCGCCACCTTTTTAGGCAAAATTTTATTGGAACTCAGCCATGTTAATTTGTTCATATATTATCTACACTTCCATGCTACAAATGCAGATTTAAACACCTATGATAGATAGCATAGCCAATAGTGGCTAAAACATTCTCAACGTGGTAGAACTTTTTAGAAAAGAAAAGGAGAAATCCCAATGCTAAGTCATCCTTTGGATTCCACATGGTATTAGAAGATCCCTTGAAAATTTGCTAAGTCAAACAGATTTGAGATGCCAACTATATTTGTATTTTATTATTACCACAAGATAAATATCTATAAGGTAAGTAACAGAGAGAGAGCACAATGACCTAACATGTAGCAAATGCTGCTATTCAAGACTGGCTAAATAATGAGGCTCTACTGTTGACCTGAGGCATTAGTATACAAGGGCCATTTTTACAAAAAAAAGAAAGGAAATCCTTACAGAAAAAAAGCTTTTTTTTCTTCTAGCTAACATCCTTCACTATATGCATTTTGAATATATTCTCCTGGTTATGTTTGCTTATTCTTTTTTCTTTTTTTTTGTTTCTTTTTTTTTTATGAAGGTATCATTGCTATACAATCACATGAGCAACATTGTGGTTACTAGATTCCCCCCATTAACAATTCCCCACCACATACCCCAATACAGTCACTGTCGCTCAGTGTAGTAAGATGCCACAGAGACACTACTTGTCATCTCGTGCTATAGTTCCTTCCCCATGCACGCCCCCCACATTATGTGTGCTGATCATAATGCCCCTTAATCCCCTTATCCTGCCCTTCCCACCCATCCTTCCCAGTCCCTGTCCCTTTGGTAACTGTTAGTCCATTCTTAGTTTCTGTGAGTCTGCTGCTGTTTTGCCCCTTCAGATTTTGCTTTGTTACACCCTACAGATAAGGGAAATCATTTGGTACTTGTCTTTCTTTGCCTGACTTATTTCATTGAGCATAATACCCTCTAGCTCCATCCATGTTGTTGCAAATGGTAGGATTTGTTTTCTTCTTATGGCTGAATAATATTCCATTGTGTATATGTACCACATCTTCTTTATCCATTCATCTACTTATGGACACTTAGGTTGCTTCCATTTCTTGGCTATTGTAAATAGTCCTGGGATACACATAGGGGTGCATATATCTTTTTCAAACTGGGCTGCTGCATTCTTAGGGTTAATTCCTAGGACTGGAATTCCTGGGTCAAATAGTATTTCTATTTTGAGTTTTTTGAGGAACCTCCATACTGCTTTCCACAATAGTTGAACTAGTTTACATTCCCACCAGGAGTATAGGGGGGTTCCCCTTTCTTCACATCCTCGCCAACATTTGTTGCTGTTTGTCTTTTGGATGTTGGCCATCCTATCTGGTGTGAGGTGATACCTCATTGTGGTTTTAATTTGCATTTCTCTGATGATTAGTGATATGGAACATCTTTTCATGTGCCTGTTGGCCATCTGAATTTCTTCTTTGGAGAAGTGTCTGTTCGGCTCCTCTGCCCATTTTTTAATTGGATTATTTGCTTTTTGTTTGTTGAGGTGCATGAGCTCTTTGTGTATTTTGGATATCAACCCCTTATGGGATATGTCATTTATTAATATATTCTCCCATACTGTAGGATGCCTTTCTGTTCTACTGATGGTGTCATTTGCTATATAAAAGTTTTTTAGTTTGATATAGTCCCACTTTCATTTTTGCTTTTGTTTCCCTTGTCCAAGGAGATATGTTCATGAAGAAGTTGCTCATGTTTACATTCAAGAGATTTTTGCCTATGTTTTCTTCTAAGAGTTTTATGGTTTCATGACTTACATTCAGGTCTCTGATCCATTTCTAGTTTACTTTTGTGTATAAAGTTAGACAGTAATCCAGTTTCATTTTCTTACATGTAGCTGTCCAGTTTTGCTAACACCAGTTGTTGATAGGGCCATCTTTTCGCCATTGTATATCCATGGCTTTTTTATCATATATTAATTGACCATATATGCTTGGGTTAACATCTGTACTCTCTAGTCTGTTTCACTGGTCTGTGGGTCTCTTCTTGGGCCAGTACCAAATTGTCTTGATTACTGTGGCTTTGGATTAGAGCTTGAAGTTGGGGAGCATAATATCCCCAGCTTTATTCTTCCTTCTCAGGATTGCTTTGGCTATTCAGGGTCTTTTGTGATTCCATATGAATTTTAGAACTATTTGTTTCAGTTTGTTGAAGAATGCTGTTGGTTTTTTGATAGGGATTGCATTCAATCTGTAGATTGCTTTAGACAGGATGGCCATTTTGACAATATTAATTCTTCCTACTCAAGAGCATGGGATGAATTTCCATTTATTAGTGTCCTCTTTAATTTCTCTCAAGAGTGTCTTGTATTTTCAGGGTATAGGTCTTTCACTTCCTTGGTTAGGTTTATTCCTAGGTATTTTATTATTTGTGATGCAATTGTGAATGGAATTGTTTTTCTGATTTCTCTTTCTGCTCGTTCATTGTTCATGTATAGGAAAGCAACAGATTTCTGTATATTAATTTTGTATCCTGCAACTTTGCTGAATTCAGATATTAGTTCTAGTAGTTTGGGAGTGGATTCTTTAGGGTTTTTTTACTTACAATATCCTGTTATCTGCAAAGAGTGACAATTTAACTTCTTCCTTACCAATCTGGATGCCTTTTATTTCTTTGTTTTGTCTGACTGCTGTGGCTAGGACCTCCAGAACTATGTTGAATAAAAGTGGGGAGAGTGGGCATCCCTGTCTTGTTCCCAATCTTAAAGGAAAAGCTTTCAGTTTCTCGCTGTTAAGTGTGATGTTGGTTGTGGGTTTTTCCTATATGGCCTTTATTATGTTGAAGTACTGGTCCTCTATACCCATTTTGTTGAGAGTTTTTATCATGAGTGGGTGTTGAATTTTGTCAAATGCTTTTTTGGCATCTATGAAGATGATCATGTGATTTTTGTCCTTCTTTTGAAAAGAAGCTGTTTTTATGGAGATTCTGACCCACTCTAAAGCCATCATTGTCATCATAAGGACTCTCGGCTGACCAGAAGTATAGGGGAATGGTTAAGATCAGAGATCCTAGAACTAGACTTTTTAGTTTAAATTTTGGCTCCACCACTGAGTAGTTATGGTCTAAGCAAGTTATTTAAACTATCTGTAATTTTTTATTTAATCTATAAATAAAGATAAGAACACACCTAACCCATAGGCTTGTTAGAGAAGCTAAATTGAAGTGTAAAATAAAACACTGAGATTAGAGTTGGTTTATAGAAAATCCATTCACAAATTCACTCTTCCTGCCATCTGTATGCTTTATGCAACAGCACTAAGAGTAGTGATTAGAAATAACAGCTTATTGTATTCACTGAAGGAAAGGATAATCAATGGCTATATACAGACTATCCCTGATGTAAAAGTATTACTACAAAAAATAATGTAAACAGGAAAACATAAGCCTAAAATAATTTTGCACTAAACAATTTATGCTGAAAGTTTGAACTCTCATTTTTAAGGAGAATTTAAGATAGTAACTAAATTATGAAAATTTTATCACTCAAACTTATTTTTTAATAAACTTTAATATCCCTAGATTTCACCTTGGTACCAATTTGGTCACTCTATTTCAAATTGATCACACTTTATAAAACAAAAATTTGCTTCAATGATCATCTTAGGGCTTAAATATTCATTCGTCTAGGAGGAGTTATATTTAAATCTACCATCATGATCAAATGGTGTATTCATTCATCTCTACCACATTTACCAATTAAGGCTCAGAGAGCCACTGTGGAGAATTTACTTTTAGAGATTCCATTAAGTGAAATGTATAAAAACACAGGAAAGTTAAAAAATGTATAGCCCCTCAAAAAAGGCCTTGAAATTTTACCAAGGGAAACAAGTAAACATTCTGCATGTCAAAAATAAAGTAATATAAAGACTACTTCATAAAAAATGATGAAATTTGTTTTCAGGTATGATAGACATGGGATTTGACTCATTATTTTAGAGAAACACCTTATATATCTTCCCTAGAAGGAAAAAGGGCAAATCTGTGCACACAACAGCTTGTTGAAGACATCTGTGCTTCTCCTGCCTTGTGCTGCCTACATCCTTGGGAAGACAACTCAATTGCTTACAAAGCATGCCACATTTTATTATGCTTCAATTACACAGTTCCTCTGATCAACCATGTTAGCATTTAATTACCACACAATTAACTTGCAGCAGTTAACTTAAGCTCATGGGCATTTGTGCTTTAGCCACAGAAATCAAACGGTTGACCTAAAGCCCACCCTGCATTCCACCACCCCAAGCCCCCCTGCCCCTCTGCCCCATCTCCCAGGCATCTGCTTGGGTTATAATTATGAACATCTACAGAACACCAATTCTTCTTAAATCTTAGCCCTAGCTTCTGAAAGGAAGACCAGCCACGGGGTAGTACAAACACCCCTACTTGATGGGGACTTGGTAATAGAAGGAGGACAAGGCAAGCATGAAATGACACTGAACTATTTGAGTTGTTACCAAACTTTGGTATTCTACAGCAGAAAGTCCCCACCCCTTCCCAAACTGGACTGATGAGCAACTATTTTCAATGCCCTCCCTCCCTTTAGAAAGCTAACTCAAACCTTCATTAAGAACAGCCATCTTAAAACCTAAAAAGTAGAAACAATAGTGTCTTTCAATAAAAGGCAATTCTTTGAATACATTTATCTTAATATAAAATAGCTGTGCTTTTTTGTCCTGTTGACTTTTAGACCAATTCATGGATCAGTTCTTTGGGAAACACTGGATTAAACGGTTGTAAGGACCCCATTAACCCTAAAGTCACTTAAATACAGCTCAGCATGTGTCTGTAAGCTAAAAAAAGATGTTTAAGTATTTGTCATCACTAAGTTATAAAAAATTACTTGTAGTTCATTCATTTCATATATGCTAAAATGACAAATGTATACACAAGTCAAAAAAAAAGATATGGGAGCAAGGGGTTAAGAGGAAGTATTCTGCTATCCTATTTTAATTTCTAGGATTTAATTTAATATCCTGTCTGAATACCATCTACTCACATAAGACTTCAAAAAGATGGTTTTTTGCTCTACAGTAGGAGTTGAATCAGCTATTTTAACTTGGGGCTCTGGAGTGTAACTCTCAAGTTGTACAGTTATTTATAACTACAGAACAAGGCCTACTTCTGCCAAATCAAAGCATGTAAGACCCCAGGGAAAGGTCACAAGACAATGTCACTTGTTTCAAACATGCTGCCCATTTGAGACTCCCAACCTTCACAGAGCTTTCATATTAATAACGCTCCAGACACAAACCAACAGGTTTGCTGGCAGGAGGTCCTCATCTTACCCAACTTCAAAACGTGCCTAGGAATTCAAAATATTAGTCTTAATAGTTGGATTCCAGTTGGATGTGTGTAGTATGATCCATGTGATTATCCCATGTAGCTATGAATTAATTAGCTCAATAAATATTTGCTGAACGTTTCCTACTTCCAAGGCACTATTGGAGGGTCTCTTCATTCTTCTCTGCCCTATGACATGACCCAGCTTCCCCAGGTTAGCCCACCTCCTTCCACCAGCTGCTACACTCTGAGAACCTGCAACATACACAAATGAGTCCCGAGGACAGAGAAGTCCCTCCCTCTCAGGGCTGTCACACTTGGCTGAACTGGAGCTGAATGTTTGAAGAGACAAATGAGAAGAGTACCTGAAAGCCTTTACTCCCAAATGTAGATTCTACTAGGCGGGATCTTTGTGTTGTCCAAAATGGTTTTCCCCACATCAAGAATAATTCCAGTTAAAAAGTAAATGCTCTCTAGATAGCTGTTTGATAATAAGAAATAAATAATGATCCTAAATCTGCCATGGAATAAGCCGTCATGTAATTAGCTGGAAGGTGTCCAGTGACCTTTGGTTAACCTAAGGGGCAAGTTCAGGCTACCCAATGTGACAGAACTCACCCCTCCACAGAGGCAGACAAGGCCCCCCGACTATAAGTCACAGATTGGGTTTGGAGAGGACTTCTTTCACCCTTGTTCATTTATCAGACATGGATTCCCTAATTTGCTTCCTCCTCAGGTCACCAAGCAATCCTTAACCCAGCACGTGGAAGAGAAACTGATGCAAAGTTTCACCTAACATCTCACATTTGCACGCAAAAAGACAGTCAACAGTGTAGCTGTGCAAGTCCAGGAAATGTTCCAGCCTGGGGCCACCAGATCAATTACAGAGTTCAGTGATGACTCACCCAGCAGCCGTGCCCCCCACCTGCAGTCCCCAGTTAGAGGGCAGGCAGGCTCCAGTGGGCAGAAGCCAGGACAGAACTGTGGGAAAAACACTGGCTAAACAGAGCAATTCCTTGGTTATTAACATGATGCCACAGGATTGTTTAAATGTCAGGATTTCTAAGTACATTTTAAAATAAGTTTTTCAAATGAAAGTAAACCAGATTTGAGACACCTTTTCCTGAACATCATGCATAAGCTAAAGTGAGATCCACTTGCAAAATAAGAGGACAAGTGGGAGAAACAACATCTATCCTCCAAAGGTACCACCAAAAAAGATGGCTTTTTGGTTTTCTTTTGTTGTTATTACCCAATGAAAAGGGCAGTGTTTACAATGGTAAAAAAAAAAAAAAAAAAAAAAGCCCCCACTTCTTCCTCTGTTGCCCTCTCAGCACTTAGCAAACTTCTTCTCTCAAGCTGATAACAATAATAGCCTAAATGAACTATCAGAATATTTACATTAAGTCTATGATCTGCCTCAATTTTTTTTATAAGGTATAACATAGTGATCAAGGCTCTTTTACATATGGGTCTCTACATGTTCTAGCATCACTTGCTGAAAAGTACATCCATTGTCCATTCAATTACTTTGCCCCATTGACAAAAATCTGTTGACCATATATGTGTGGGTCTATTTCTGGACCCTTTAGACTGTTCCATGGATCTAGTACTTCTATCCTTATACCAATGCCACACAGTCTTGATTTCTGTCACGGAGTAAATATTGAAATCAGGTAATGTAAGCTTTTTTTTTTTTCCCAAAATTGTATTGGCTACTCAGAATCTTTTACATTTCCTCATAAATTTTAGGGTCAGTCTGAGACAGGGACCATGGGCTTAGACAGAGTAGGGTGAGGGGCCTCTGGGAAAAACAAAGCAAGATAATCCACTGCGGGATTTGCTTTGGCCTGCTGGGGGCCCAACTTGTTTTTCTGACTTTACCCTGGTGCTGCTTTTCTTCCTCCAGCCCTAAACAAATGATTTGCAACCTGGGCAATGTAGGAAGCAAGCCCAAAACAACATAGTAAAAACAGGAAGGATGCTATCTTGAAAATTAGATTGCATCATTTTAAAACCAAATTTGTTAAAAAGTAACTTTCTTAACATACTCTTTAACAGACAATAAATCAGCCCTCCTTGGGAGCAAAGCAGGCAGTCTTGAGTGATATGCTACGAAACCAGGAAGCTGCTATCCTGGGAGGAAATCAGAGCAGTAAATTTCCTATAAATAACAAGGAAGACTAATAAGAAATTTAGTGTTTCTTCAAAGGTAAACATTTTGGGACCACTTAGCAGGTGTACAGCCCTAGCCCTTTGTCTCTCAACCACCTATAAATCCCTAGACAATGCACCACTGGGGGGGAGGGGGTGACTCTCTTGTCCTCTTATCCCCTCCTGGCATGAGCCTGGAACTCTGTCCTCTCTATCTCTAAACAAAAGCCTCTGCCTGGCTCTCCTACCTTGAGTGTTTGCGAAGTTCATTCTTTGACTCTGCAAACAAGAACCCCGGCATCAAGTCTATCAGTCCACTGATGTCTTAAGGTTTTTAAAAATACCCTTCTGGGATTTTGTTCAGATTGCATTGAACCTTTAAGTCAATTTGGGGAGATAATATCTTAAACATGTTAAGCCTTCCAATTCATATACATGGTACCTATCTCCATTTATTTGATGGACCTTTCAAAGTTAATAATAAAATTTAAAGCTACTACCTTGTGTGCCAAGAAAGGAAGAACAGTTGGAAAACGAAACAACTCACCGCAAATTAATTTACAACTGTACACAGTTCTTCCCTGAGCTTTATGTGCAACGGAGTCTACCAATGGATAAATAAAGGCTGAAACATGCACAGATCAAGAAACGGGTAGATGTGGAACTCAAATCCAGGCACTCTCTTCCCCAGTTTAGATCCTGTGGTCACTGATACTGCCCAACTTGCTGAAAACTAAGAAGTAAAGGGAGGTTGTCAAGAGAGGGAACACAGTAGGGAAGCGGGATCAGCCCCACTAGAGGACAATCACCTGCAACTAGAAACTAAGGCTTTTTTTCAGACAAGCTCACAGGATAGAGGAGGAAAAGCAACCAATAAAAGTAGACACAAATACATTCAGAGTAAGGAAAAACCCTTCCAGAAAGGACTGGAGAAGAGCCAGGAGAGGAAGCCGGGCAGGGCATACTTTGGGAGCTCTACAGAACACAGCCAAGAGCACACGCACGGCCAGCAAGACGGCTGGGAATTTCCAAGAAGGGAAAGGGTAAGGAGGAGGGCAGGCATTGTAATTTCCTTTTCACTTCACAGAAAGAAAAATCACTAGCCTCAGGAGCTTTAAAAGGCAGTGACGGTGAGTGAATCCACTAACCATTTCAGTATAAAAAGCACATTTGGGTTAAGTAGAGAAGTCAGTGCTAGAAGTTTCAGTAAATGGAGGATTCAAGTGCAGTGGAGAACAAATTTAAACCATACCAAGATATGTGGGTAGGTGCTTGTTGACCCCAGATACGTGTGGATTAGATCCACAGATCTTAGAACTGCAAACACAGGACTTTAGGGTCAGTTCTGAGGAGGGTCACCCTGCCTGTTTCACTTTGTATTCTCTTCTCTATATTCTTCTACAACTCACAGATTACCTACAGTGAACACTTTAATTCTGAAAAAAAAATAATTTTAAAAAGACAATCAAGAAGTCTGTTAACTCTGCTGTAGCAGAGCTCGGAAACTGGCCACGTAAACCCAGGCAGTATGGATCAGAGTGGCCAGGCCAGGGGTTATGAGGCACTTGGCCTGGGAAGAGCAGGTAGCTAATAAAGTAGTATTTAAAAACAAAGCAAACAGAGCTAAAAAGCAAAACCTTCCAGGCTTCACAAAATTGTTTTCCGGCAACCCCATCTCTGGGCTCTAGGACAGCTAAAAGTGAAAGTTGTTACCAAATATCTAAGAGTAAGGAAGGAACACCGAGGTGGCATGAAAACACAAACCCAAGACCCTGTATCACTCAGCCTTTATATTTCACACTGACTTGCATTTTTTCCAAGTGGCAGTTCTCACAGCCTGCTTGTGCGTTCATGTTTCCAAATTCCATCTTCAAACCTGGATCCAGAGCCACAGATGACATTCCTCTCTTCTCCTCCAGCTGGGCCAGAAGCCAAACAACAGATGCTATAACACGAATCTTTATGGATCAGTAGAGTTGTGATAACCCACTTCTGAAACAAGAGCAATTGATTCCTTTCTGAAACTTAAAATTCCTTTTCTGATATATATATGAGTTTAAGAAGAGCCCACATATCACCAGGCCCAGTCCTTCTGCCACTGAGCCCAATGCCCAGAACCTAGAATGACTTGTCCAAGGTCAAGCACGAGTTGGTAGCACAGGCTTGCCATCCTGGCCGACTCCCTAACCCACTGCTTTTTCCCGTTATGTAACGAAGACAGCTTTCATCCTTAGAAACTTCAAAGCCTAAAAACTCAATTCATATCCTTTCAAGAGAAAGTAAGCAATTCAGGTTTTGTTTTTGGCAGCTCCATATTTTGAAGGCATTTAAGAAAAGCTGTCAAATTTAGAAATTGAAGCTACAATGCTTTTTCCTCAAAAAAAACAGGGCTTGTTTTGTTTTAAAAGGAAAGAAAGAAAGTCGCAGTCTTGTGAAGGAGAATAGGCCCTCAAGTTCTACAAAGCTTCATTTGCCTGAGAAAAATTGTGGCAACACCTTCCAATTTATGCCTTAAACCAGCATATTCTTGAAGGCAGAGACACCTGTCACTGGGCCCATAATAGACATAGGACAAATAGAGCAATAAAGATCACAAAGCTGTGCCACATGCCATGCCATGCTCTGTGTCCCTACTGACTCTACTGTGCCCAAACTATGCTTAACTGGTGTTCAGCTAGTGTTCTAGTACTTGACCCTCTACAGAAAGGATGCCCATTCATTTGTTTCCTACCTTGAAAATAATCATCTCAAAAATCAGTAACAAGGCTTATGAGATTCTTCAAAATAGATCTTTAAAAATTAAAAATATGAGCTTAGTCCGTCTTCATTGGGTATAGCATAAAATCGTTCACTACTTTAAAATCTTGCATGCTCTAACTATATCCAATTAAAAAAACAAAACCATTTCCTAAGTTGCACTCACATCATGTAGAAGGAGCCCTCTAATTGTGTCTTTTCCTTCCCAAGGATACCTTGCAGTTTCTTCTGTAATTCAGATACCTACACTGCAGCAAGCGACCTTACAATCAGAATGATGAAAACTTCTAACCAAGTTTTCCCCAGGACAGTTTGAGCACAAGCTTCATTTCTGGAAGGGCCAAACTACTAAGGGTGGTATCTAGCAACAACCGCGGGAGGGTGGCCTCCTCAGCACAAGCCCAACAGGGACAGAACTGATGGAAGTTCTCCATGGCCAGCCACAGAGGTCCACCCCAGCCCTCCCCTTCGCCTCAACTGAAGGCTTGTTTGGCAAACCCAGGCCAAGAGAGATACATGTGACCTGCTCAGGAGAAAGGGGACAGAAAGGACTTGGATAGCCCTGAGTATGCCAAGAGATGGCCCAACTCATTTCTTCTGGCTAAATGGAAGCAAGGAATACAGACTAAAGTTCCTCATTTTCTTACACAATGTTACCTGACCCAATCTCTTTCAGCCTTTTGAAAAAGGTCATCTGTCTTGGGCTCACTGGGATGGTCTATGACATGCCCCATAGCATGTTGTGCCTTTAAGCAAAATATTTCTAAGCTCCAAACTTCCACAAAGTGCCTTTTTCAGTGGCCCTATTAGTAACAGATATGTTCTGGCAGACTGAAAGTCCCCTCAAGTTACCAAATTCTGACCATCAGAACTGAACTGTGTTGACATATGGGCTGTGGCAGGGCCTGCACAGTCAGAGAAGATGGCCAAGAGTGGCCTGTGAGAATGGTCTTTAAACAAAGCTATCTTTCTTCTGTATCTTTAACTGCTCAAGAAGAGTACACATATTAAACAGAGGGAAAATTTATTCAATTGAGACAAAAATTCCTTTCCCCTCAAGAAGGAATTTTACATTGTACTCAACTGCAAGTGAGTACTGGTAGAGCTTCAGATTGCCACAGCAGTTATTCCAGGATTTTCTCAGACATTTCTAAGGGCATTTTGTTTAATGAAGTCTTTTTCCCCTTGTTTTTTGGATTTACCTAGTGTGAGACTGTCTTTGTTTAGGCACCACTAGTCCAAAGGCAAGTCGATGCCCTTGCCCCACTAGAACCCACGGCAAAGGTGTCCTCTCATTCCGTGGTGTGGTGGCCAGACACAATGCCTCCCTACATACTCAGCATGTCAGAGAAAATGAATATTTTTTTCCCCAATGTGGTCTGTGGAACCATTTTGGCCAAGAAAGACCCACTGCATTCATCTTACACATGGGAAAAACAAAAAACAGAAAAACAAAAACCACCCACGGCCACCATCCATTTTGGACATGCATTCCTCTGACTCTCACTGGAATTGTCATTTTGAAAGAAGCTGAGGAAAGAATGTTTAAGAAACGGCACATTTTGGCAGACTACATTTAATTGCTTGGCATTTTTGCATTACCTTTTTCTGAATTTCAAAATACATTTGTTTAAAGGAAGCCTGATGTGAAATCATACCCAGACTATTCCTCTATTCAATATTTTGTAATAAAAAAAATAATGTCCCAGGAAGCAGAAAGATCAGATTGCAAATATAAATGGAGACCTGGAAACAAATGTCGTCAAGGTATTTCTGGAATCTTCCATCAAGTCGCCGTGGCATGTCTGTGATTCTGTTTTAATAGGTACTGGTAGCAAAGATCAAATCCTCTTAGTCTTTCACTGATCATTTAACCATCAATGACTTCAGACTCCACTACCTTCCACCAAAAGATCTCTGCTCTATTTAAACAATAACACTCTCAACACGGCTCTCTTCAGAATGTATCAATACTTTAATAGTTTCGCCAAATTTCTTTTAACTATTTTTCATGGCCTCCACATAGCCCCCCACCCTTCCTAAAATGTACTGTTTTGGTGACTAGTTAACATTTATTTTTTATCCATAAAAAGAACTAAACTTTAAGAAAAAACAATCCTCCTAGTAAGCCAATATTGTGAAAAGCATTTCACCAGGTATTGGAGGTCATCTGACACCTGGATGCACACCTGTGATGGCTACTCAGGTACAGGACAGACTCATGGCAACCCCAGCTCTCCAAGACACAGCCACCAGCCCAGAAGCCTATTTTTAAGAATGTCTTCTGACAAATGAAGAGATTGCCCCACAGCAGCCTCCACACTTTGGAATCAAAGCCAGTCCCTCTTGCCTGAACTCACAATTTTTGGTCCTTGCATGTGCCTGATTCCAACACACTTGCCAAGCGGCCTCTTGCCAGAGAGTAAGTAACCACTAAGAAGGCCAGAGGGGACAGGCAAGTGCACCGGGTGGGGGAGGACTGACCGCAGGGGGCTTCTAAGGACTCAAAGATTCAGCACTAAACCGAATAGGAGGTTTGGAGCCATGCTTCAGAGGAACAAACAGTCCTATTCAAACCACTTACTGCGCCACAGATACATGAAATGACAGGGATTCTGAACTACCATGAAAAATGCTGTGCTAGCACACTCTTCGAAACACAGAAACGCAAGAAATACCTAGACAGATTTCCAAAGTGGTTTAAGAAAAATTGGTTTAGGAGCTTTTAGCCCAAGAACCTGCTATCTGGGAAGTTCACTAAATGTGAACTTTGAAGTTCACCACAATGCAACTGGATAAAGGAGGTGTTTTTGAGACAGTTTTGTGGTTTCGCCATATAGTACGTCATAGTCGTTTTACTTGCTATCACTGCTTCACATGGTCCCAGCTCCTTGGAAAGCCAAAGATGCCTTTTGGTCACCTCAACCACGCACGGCTTACCTACAAGCTTCTAAGAAATTTCAAATTGTTACTGAAGGTATAAAAATAGCCTATGAGCCTTTTAATGACCTCAAGACACAGTCTTACCATAATCCCACAGACAGGGTCAGTGGGTCATGCTATCTGCTGCTCCACTGCTCTGAAGAAACGCAAACAAAGTCACAAGCCTGCACAAGGGCCATTTAGAAAAGCAAGTTCACTTTAGACAGAAAAAACCAGCATTAAAAAGCCATCTAATTCTTTCTTACATTTTTTTAAAGGTATACAAATCTAGACTTCAAATTTTCAATTAAGACATGAAGCTTGGGACTTTCCTTAGTTTTCAAACAGCAAGCAAAAGACCCTCAGCACTCAGGCATCAGCATTCGAGGGGTCAGATGGCTGTGGAATACAGAAAGTACCCACAAGCCCATCACCAAGAAACGAACTTAGGCACTGGAACATTCATTCCTTTTCCTACAATTTTCAATGATAAATACATCTTCTCAACTATGAACTGCCTCAAGTTATATTAAGCTGACTGTGGAGGCTCTCAGCATAAAACCATTCTCAAGAAAAAAAATTATAACAAGGCTCTTGCTCTCCCTGAGTGACCCATGGCTAGTTGAGTTCTGGGTGGCTGTGACTTAAGGATGGAACTCTGAGGAACAATTTTCAAAATCATCAACCAAAGATACTGTTGGACCTGGGAACGACTTCTTCCCATCTAAGGGAAGCAGGAGCCCTGCATCCATAAGAGGACAAATTCCAGGTGGAGCTGAGAAAAATACCAATAAGTGTACAAGTCACCCAGAGATATTCTACATTAAAGGTCCATTCACTTAGCTTAATTTTGTTTCACCTCCAGAGATTTAAACTTCTTGGTCAAGCACTGTAATTTTTGATTAACAAATGAAGTAACCCTCACTCTCTACCCTTAGATATTTTGAGAAGGAAGCAATGGAGAAAACACAAGTGCACTACTTCCACACTTAGAGACACACTGAGAGCCCTCAATCACTGGTGCCGTTCACTCATTCATTCCTCCAGGGAACATTTACTGAATCTCTGCTATGTATCTGCTATGCCCTAGACACATGAGGCAGCTATGAGTAAAGTAAGCGCCTCATTCTCATAGATGTCAGAAACGTAAACAAAAATTCCAACACACTGCGGCAAATGTAGTAATAGTCACATATGTAAGGGAAAATCATAACTCCAAGTTGTTTCCATCTGGGGGAAAGGGAGAAAGCCAGCCCCAGAGGCTGCTTCACTGCACACAGAACAGAGACAGGGATAATTAAAATGCAGAGCACAAAGAATCCCCCTTATTTGGCTACAGAACCTAGTTTACAGATTAAAGTGTATATCACTGAAACAGAGTGTGTGTGTGTGTGTGTGTACTGGACAAGAGAAGGCAAAGGAACTAAGTAACAGTCACAATTTGTAAAAGAGATTATTCACCTATTATTATTATTTTTTTTAAATTGATCTAAGCAAATTACACCCCAACCCTTAGGAGGGAAGACATTGGTGAACTGAATACATAAATGTAGAGAGTCAATATTCCATTTCCAGAAGAATCACGCACTAGTCATACTGCGTACCTGTATGGGAGGCGGGCTTCTCAAAGCATAATGTGCACACAAATCACCTGTGGGCCTTGTCAAGCAGGCGGCTCTGATTCAGCTGCGCCGGTGACCCACACTCCGAGCCATGAGCAGAGGGCCAACGGCACTCGATCCTAACCATCCTAGTCACACATGGGGCCCTTTAACAACAGGAATTCCAATCCTCGTCTGAAATCTAGTGAGTCAGAATCTTAGGAGATGGGGTTCCTGTCATTTCTTTTTAAGCTGTACAGGTAGGTGGTTGTGTGGGTACAGCCAGGCTTGTGAACCATAGTTAAGGAGCCATTCTGAGAAATACCTCACCCCAGAAAATGGGTCAGTTCTCTCTGTAGAAAGATGAAACAGCATTTGGAAGACCATCAATGGGGAGGGCCAGGAAGAGGCTACCCAGCTAGGCTGCCGAGACTGGTCATCTGACCCCTGGTGTGATGTCTATAATCATAGCGTCCATGACAGCATCTGTAGTACATCCCGTCTTGACCTTTTTCATCCACTATAATGGCTTTCCAAAGCCAGTGCTTAGATCATTATCGTAATCTGGTTAGCTTCATAAAATACACAGAAGCAAAGAAGGGATTGTTTGGCCTAAAAATGATAGATAAAGGGTCATCCATGATGAAAGACTGGAAAGAAGCCAAAAGGCAAACATGCAATTAAGCAGCCCAATGCCTCCAGGTGCCCGTCTTGAAAGGGCCCCCCAGTCACAACCCCCTTGCTGCAAAGTACAATTTTGTTAATAAAAGGAATCAAATGGAATGTGGTCCTTCAGGGCTTTCACACACAAAAGCTGCTTCTGGTAAACGAAGGAAAATAGCTTACCCTCTCCAGGAACACAGGTGGTAGAGCTGGGCTCATCTGAAATACCATCACTTCAAATGTCTCTATGTTCACTTTCCAGTTTACAAGCCACTTCAGATTCTGTTCTGTGTCTCTTGCTCCCTATTTCTATCATCTCATTAAAAGTTGTACGCTCTGACCCCACCTGCTCTCCCTTGCTTATCCTGGTCTTAGGTAGCAGAGGGCAGAAAAATTTTTTAACAGGGAGCTCTCACTGTGCTCCTCAACTTAGGAATGCCATTCCACAAGAGGCTTTCCTGACACTGATTTCATAAGCGTTGCAGGCAGGGTCAATGGGCAGGGCCATGCTTTGTTCCTCTTTGGTAAATGCTCTGGGGAGAAAGATCCAAAGCTTTCTCAACTATATGCGTATCACTCAGAAAAAAAGCAGCTTGTAATTCCTCCCATGTGCCCCAGTGTTTCCCACACATCTCTCTATTCTTGGATCCTAGCAGGGTAATTGTATAAAGAAATGAATGACCAGATGAATGAGTGGACAGAACAGGATGAACAAGGTCCTTCCTCCAGGAGCTAGGTTTTCTAGCTCAGAGACTGAGAAGGCATCACACAGAGCAATTTCAAGTGCAATGAAAGAAATTCAGGCGCTGAGGCCTCGAGACACGCAGCGAGGGGGCGGGCGGTAAAGCCGAGGTTTGGACTCCCATTTCCCGACTCCACATCAGTGCGCTCCTCTTTACCCGCGTGGCCTCTGGGTGATAGATGTGAACAGCTCAGCAGACAGAGGGAGGACTAAGCCGGGGGTGAGGGGACTGTGGAAGGTGGCAGGAGGGGCCCGCGTGTGAGCTAGGCTGGGAGGAGGAGCTGAGCTGACCGCCGTAGAGCTGACCGCCGTAGAGATGACCGCGGTAGGGATGACCGCCGTGGGGGCCCCACGTCTCAGCTGTCTCCACAGCATCTGCTTAGGACTTACTCAGCACTTACCAGTACTGAATATGCTTTGGGGAATGGGAGTACAGAGCAATGTCTTGTTTTCTTCTTCCTCTTAAAAACAAAAATCTTCACCCTGATTACGTAGGGCAGGGAAGGAAGGAACAAAAGCCTAAGATACACAAGAATATGCACAGAGTCTTTTTCAACGAAAAGAGTTTGCAGTTGGGGGCAAGTCACAAGTCACTGATAATTTCATCACATTTGTGGAAACATGACTCTTAAAATGGAGAATCATCCAGAAAATCCCCCATGGGGCCTGAACCTCTGCCATGAAATGACTTTTCCTTCTTAAGGGAATAAAGGTTAACAAAGTACAGCCTTTTTTCTAAATAAGGTCACAGAGGCCTTTATCAGTCAGATACCTGCTCCTAGAATTAACATGTACAAATCCCCTCCTTGAACATCTCCCAGATAATCTACTTCCAGAGAGGCTTGTGCTTTTGTTTAAAACTTCCAAAACCCTACCAGCTGAGGTCCAGCCATAAGTAGAGATTGTAATTAAATTTCGCCCAAGACCTATGACCTTGGCCCTGGGGAAAATCAGCACTCAGCAGAGCCTAGGGCCAGGGCGTGCCCTTGGCTCTGCCCACCCACACTCAAAGAGGGGACACGGCCGGTCAGGGGTCTCGGGTCTCAAGACTTCCGATAACTGAAGGTTCAAAAGCACTGGGGTCCAAGTGCATGTGAACCCTGTTGGCCTGTCTCTTGTCCTGTGGTCTCGTGCCATTTGTCTTCTTGGAAGTAAAGGAATCCCACTACCCCCGAGAGGAGGGGCTGCATCCCTAATTTAGGAAGATCTAAAACAACCTCTTCACCAGTACCCTCCTCCCTTCTATTAGACAAGGAGGGCCGGTGTTGTTGACTTACATTACACTTGGCCCACCCTGTGTTAGACACGCCTGTTACGTGCAAGAGGAAAAGAGGCCGTGACTGTGTAGATCTGGGGACGTTCTGTAAGGCAAGCTTAGAACAGATCCACCCCTGAGAACAACCTGCTCAAACCCATCCTATACTCATAAAAAAAATCACAGTGAGGGAGGGGAGGGTGCAGGAGAGGGAGGAGGCTGGGCAGGATAATTTATTGCCTGATCATTATGAGCGAGGCCGACTGCTGGGTGCTTTACCTGCATCATCTTGTTCGATGCCCTCCTCACAACAATCGTTAGGGGTGGGTAGACCACCAGCATTTTACAAGTGAGGAAACTGAAGCTCAAGAGCTCTGTAACCGGCTGGCACTCACAAAAGCATTAGAAGGTAAAGGCAAGATTTGAATCCAGGCCCTTATGGCAACAGTTGGAGAGTGTGGCTCTGCTGTTTTTGATACAATTTAAGATTCTCAGATGAGAGTTCAGTTTGCTGAGTTACCAGAGCAGCAGCTGGCCAACAGCTGTTCAGGGACCAGACTTCCCAGATCATGATTTATGCCCATTATCTGACTCTCCAGCTATGAACTACAAACATCCTACTCAGCATCCCAAAGAAGGCAGAAGGGAACACAAATCAAATGCAAGTATTTATTTCCAGATTTCCAATTTCTCAACCGCTTTCAACAAGGCCACACCAACATGCAGAGTTCTCTAGTGTAACACAGTGGGAAGGCAGCCAGAATTTTGACCTCGGCTATTATACTCTTTCCAATGTACCACCTCAAATCACCTTCCAAGGGTCATAAGAAAATTGAGAATTTACACGGTTCTCCCATTACGATTCCACTGTAACAGAAGGCAAGCATTCAGAATAGATTAATGCAAAACAAAACCTTATTTTTACATTTTCATTTAAGACTTTCACAATTTTTGGAAAATTTGAAGTTATGGAGGAAAATATTTTGAAAAGAAAGTCACCAAAGGAAACTTACATACTAATCATTTTAAAAACAGAGGATACCTCCAGATGGCAGGATTGGGAGGGTAGTATTTATTTTAATAATCGGAATTTTCTAATGTAACTGTAATAGCACCTATTTCTTACATAATAAGAGTTGTGAGATGCATCGGAATAACTTGCTAATAACTGTGTTAGACGTTTGGTAAATTACTGAAATACATACACACACCAGAAATTAGGGGAAAACAAATTCCCCACAAGCATGGCTTCCACCTTTCCCACTTCTCAAAGGCTGGTTATTTGCTTATTTTCCCTCAGTGAAATGAGGCTTCTTCACCTGCTCTCGGGTACATTCCTGAACAAGAACACAGGAAACACCCCCCACTGATTTCGGAGACACCGCTTTCTAGTAGAAAGGAGCAGTAAGGTACAGCCCCATGGTCAAAAAGCCCCCAAGCACCAGAGTCAGAGTCAAGGGTTGAAGGACCCCAAAGCAATCTGACAGGTATCTGAAGTGCGAGCGCAACACCTGCTCATCTGCTGCAAGGCCACTGTTCTCACTGTGCTGTCTGAGATTCTGGATATGTCTGTGGGGCATCCATCATCCAATTACATCAACTCTACTTTCTTATTTTCTGTATTCTTGATGCTCTGGCATTTGGGTGCCTTACAGAACCTGGGCACCCAAAGCTAGCAAATTCTTAGAGACTGGAGGGCTCAGCCAGAAGGATGTCCTTCATATACAAGCCAACCAGTCCAGTCTACACACACACACACACCATCACCATCACCTCCTTTATCCATCTCTCGTACAAAGTCCTTATTTACCCTGCTCTAAATCATCCCAGGGACAGGTACCAGGCACCTAGAGACAAACCCTATGGCCCAAAGCCCAGGGAGATTATTTAAACAAGCCAATCCTCACCTGCTTGCCCTGCCTTTCTAGTGGAAACCCCAGTAAAGGCACTGGCCAAGGCTTTCTCCTCGCTCCTGCCTTCTTCTGCCTCCTGACCACCCCAATGCTTCCTGGGTGGCGTGGCACGGCTCCTCTTGGAAAATGAAAATAATACAAACCACTCTTCAATGACATTGGCCTCTTCATATCATCATTCCTCTATAAGTTAAGACCCTGGCCCAGGACAGTCAGCAACCGTGAGCACCAGGAAAGTCTTCAAGGCAGAAAGTCAATAGCCAGGGCTAAGTCTACATGCTTGAGGTCACAGAAGAGAGCAATCCCTCCCGGCCACAGTCTATCCACTTGGTTATGGGGTTTACCTGGCCGCTTTCCATCCTGCCTGAAGCCACAGCACTACTCAAACAGCACAGTGACAGGGGTTCCTGAGGAAGACTCAGAGATGGTCAAGTGAGACAGGAGATGTCAGAGAGAGGGGAGCAACCCATGCGCCCTAACAGTCTGAAGGGAAGATACTACTTCAGCTCAGCACAGAATTCTAGTCACACAGAAAACTTAAAATTATGACACTTCTTCTTACTACTTCTATAGTATATTTGAGATATTTACAAGAAAAACTGACAACAGTCTCACCTGTAATTGGGGGAGCCTTCAGTTACTTAGAAAACTCACTGATTGTGAATCCCTCCATCCCTGTAGACACCCAAGTAAATGAGGGACCACTGCATTTTCATCATGTTACTTTAAATTTAATCTAGCTCATCTCAAAACCTTCTTTGCATTTCCTGGACATCTACTCCTATTCCATCAACTTCAGCTTCCCTTCCCATGCCCTGCTCAGCACCCACTCCCCACCACTGGACCCCATCTGTCTAGCACTTCTCTATTAGGCGCAAAGGACTTGATGTAAAAAACGTGATGTGTGCACTTGGTCAAAGTCCCTTCCTCATACAAAATGTCATAAGTAGAAAAGAAAGTGACACATCAGTGTTTTAATAATTAAGAACATACACAACCCTGGAAGATTTTGTTGATACCAAGGCACAGGATATGAAATTAAATTATTAACATCCTTTTGGGAAAGCCGGAACATCTCCAAATCTAGTTTTCCTAACGCTGCCTATAATTTTTACTCCAGTTCAGACACAAGCACACAACCTCTGGGAATATATGCCCAGGCATATTTTATTTTCCAACCAGCTGTCTTTGGGATGTGCTGAAAGCCTGCTGTCACTGCCAGTTCTTCTGAGGACATGGACAAACGTGTCCCAGGTTATACAGGGATAACCCCCACGCGTAAGTTCAGGCATTACCACTGTCCAGATCAAAGAAAAATGTCTGAGAAACAAATGAAGCCATAAATCATTTTAATCTTAGTAACAGTCCCTGTCATAAGGAAGGCCATATTCTTGAGGTCAAGGGCTATGTCATACTCCTTTATGTTAATGTCCCCACTCTTTTATGTCCACACCTTTTTAACAGTGTACTAGGTAGGGCAGTCAAGATAGAGTGCTCATGAGTATTTATTTGTGATCATATTTCATTTGTTAAAGTACCATTTTCCCCATTCATCCTAAAGTGAACTGCATGTGTCGTTTTTTGTTGGCTTCTATAATAACAAGTGGGAACCACACATCAGGGGTCAGGAAGGTCAAATACCCAACATAAAACAGTTCATGACCTGGAAGAGGTTTGAAAAGCATTAACGCAGAATACCGGCCACAATCAAACTGATCATTGGCAGAACACTTCCCACATGGCAGCCTCCTGAGTTCCCCGAGAGTCACATCCACAAGGCATCCCATAATCAGTACAAAAGCAACCATCCTGGGTCTTACTAGCCTGATATCCAAACATCACGCATGCTGACCAAGCCAAATTGGCCTAACCGGTCAATGTCAGAGGAGAAGAGATCCATAAAAAAGAAATGCAGTGGCAGCAGCTAAATCAGTTTTAGCACTTACAGAACTGCCAAATGTGTGCAAGGAAGAGAGTTCCTCATGTCCTAATTTATCTTTTCTACTCCTAGGTAATTTGGAGGCAGGCAGGACAGTCAGACGCAGCCAGAGGGAATCCACTGTTCCTACCACAATTGTGCTTCCATCTCCAGGCTGGACCTGACTCTTGCCACAAGAGCACAGGTTATGCTCCATTCCAGCCTCAGGCAATTTCTTCCTCACAGTGAGCTTTCTGGGGGCCCTGAGGTCTTTTAGCCCTTCCACCTACCATCAAGAGCACACCTTGCGGGGAACTTCAGGAAAATCCCTCACACAAGATGCACTTGCACACTAGATATAACTCTGAAGAAGAAGGTCCTCTCTAAGTGCCCAATACTAAATGCTCAAGTCCTCTAAAACAGATTAAATTATACAAGGCCAATACCACATTAACCAAAGCATCGAAGCTAACATCATCAATATTGGGACAAATGACACATGTGCCTGCTACGTGAGGTACTGAGAAAGATGCAAAAGATCATTTATATAACATTCCTGACAAAAATTCATCTGATCGCGAGGAATCTAATAGTGAGGAATTACCATACAAACAAATTGCTATAAAAGAACTGACTTATATTCTTCAAAAAAAGTCAAAGTCATGAGAAACAAAATATGCAGAGGAACTTCCCAATTAAAAGAGACTAAGGAGCCATAACAACTGAGTACAGTTTGCGTAATCCTGGACTGAATCCTAGGCCAAGGGGAAGAATTGCTATAATGGGCATTATTGGGATAAGCAGCAAACTTTAGATATGAACTGTATATTTGATAAGAATATACCAATGTTATACATCCTGTTTCTCCTCATTGAACTGTGGTTACAAGAAGGAATGTCTTTGTTGTTAGAAGTACATGCTAAAGTACTTAGGGATAGAGGGGCATGATGCATGTGACTTTCAAATGGATCAGAAAAGATACTATGTAATATGGAGAAGTGATAAAACTCATGAGGGCAAAACATTTACAACTGAATTTAGGTTAGGCTGTACATGAGTTCTTTGTATTCTTTTTGCAAATTGTCTGTAAATTTAAATTATTTCAAAATAAACTCGGCAGCCACCTGAGTTTCAAGACAGCACAAGTTCAACTTCAATTTACAAAGTGTTTTCACAGTAGTAGCTACTGAATAAGGCAAAGCCCCGCCTCCCCATATTAAACTCACCTGTCACCATCTACCCACCCACAGACCCAGGTGACCATGCCCCTCGTCCACCTCCAAGCCAAGTGGACACTGGCCCATGCTCAGCTATTCAGATTCATCTCCTAGAAATTAGGAAGTGGCGCACACACAGACTCAGCCAGGAAGCTGTGAGGTGCTGAGCAGAACAAGGGGAGCTTCGGGTATGAGGTCTCCACAGGAAGTATAGACAAAAGAACAACCTGGTTTTGATGAGCAGGGGAGTGGCTGCACTGTAAGGACATATGCCGCGGGTTTCTCGGGGATAGGGAATGCGACTGAGCACACATTGGTGGGTCCCCAGGTGTTGTCTCAGGGGCACAGCAAGTGCTCAGTAAAGGTGAGCTGTACTCAGCAGCTGCACTGAACCATCCCCCAGAGCCCACCTACTCCATTTAACCTAGCCCACCCGAAAATCTGTTCCATGGTACAAGGAGCCTTGACAAGAACAGGCCTCTATCAATACAAGGAGATGAAAGTCAGTGTAGACTATCGAACAGCAAGGTTCGGCCACCCACCCCCACTCCATGCTTCTGCCCTTTCTCCCTTCTGTTCTGCTCCCACAGCGTCTTATCCAGGCTCAAACTGGCACTGGGAGGGTACACCCTGTGACAGAGACCAGTCCCTTTCCACCAGGCATAAAGCAGCACAGTGAGCAGCAAGAAGAGGACCTGGGCCCTGACCAGCCAGGGCGCCTGCATCGCTGGACCATTGGACTATCTTCTGCCTCCAGCCTCCCTGCGAGCCTGCCCTCTCCACTAACCTGACCCTACGGTAGAGAGAATAATGCCCCCAAAGATGTCTATGGCCTAAGTAATCTACAGAACCTGTATGTTAAATTACATGGCAAAATGGACTCTGCAAATATGATTAAGGACCCTGGGATGGGGAAGATCTTCCTGGATTATCCAGGTAGGCCCAGTGGAATTAAAAGGCTCCTTAAAAGCAGAGAACCCTTCCCAGCTGTGGTCAGAAATACAACGCAGCTGGATTTGAGAACTGAAAAATGGGGTCCTCAGCCAAGGAAACCAGGTGGCCTCTAGAAGCTAGAAAAGGCACAGAAATGGATTCTCTCCTACAGCCCCCAGGCGGATATAGCCCTGCCCACAGGTTGATTCTAGCCCAGTGAGACTCGTTTCAGACTTCTAATGTAAGGAATTTTAAGATAAAAGACTTGCTGTGGTTTCAGTCACCAAGTTTATGGTCGTTTGTGACAACAGCAGTGGAAAAGCAATACCAACTTTATTCTCTCATCAGGAAATGACTGGGTTTCCATCCTTTCTGAAGCGGGGTTAGTGGAGCCTAGCGTCCATCTCTTGACCTCCCAGAGGCTGCTGGGACACCCTCGGAAAACCCTCGGGCCTGACCAATCTTTCAAACTAATTCACAAAACTCATGACCTCCATGTCAAAGTAAACTCATTTGATATCCTCTGCCTTTGTTTTGTACAATATTTTGCCACCAGAGCTCTAATCTTTCTTTTTTAGAATAAAAATGAAATTTGTCCCAAGTTACACTAAGTAATTGGCACCCAAATTACATCCCCTTCATCAAGAGTCTCCCCAGCGACCGCGCCCCCACCCCCCGAGGGCCTTTGGGGCTGCCTCTGATCCAGAAGTGAAATCACCATGGCCGTCTTCCAGACTTCTGAGTCATCCTCACCACTGCAGGTCCAAGCAGCAGCAGCTGGACTGTGAACTCAAAACAGCAAAGCCCCGACACAGTCCTGGAAATTCAGCTGTTGCACAAAGGTCGCCCCCCCTCCTGCCTCTTTACTTTCCCTATAACAAAATTTCTCCGTGCAACTGCCCTTTCGTCTCCTGACAGCCATGCAGCTGGCCGAAGGACACACAGCCAGAAGTGATCCATGGGTGCAGTGATGTTCTCCAGCTACACAGCGGAAGCTACTTAATGGATTGCCTCTGCTCTCAGAAGGGCGTCTGAGGGTATTTTATCATTGAAATAGTTCCATTGAACAAAACATCTGGGGGAGACAACTACTGTCCTAACAACTACTGGTCTTGTTAATAAGACCCATGCCAAACCTCACGGCTGTTGGCAAGATGGTTTATTTGAAGCTTCCACTTTATTCTACCAATAGCTGGAGAGTCTACACCCCTGGCAAGAGCAGTTCCAGGGGAAGGAGGTCAAGGCAGCCCAAGGCAGACTCAGGAGAAAAAAGCTGCAATTGCTTTTGATGCTCTTGTTATGCCCATGCAAAACTGAAACCCACCAGGTAGGCTTCCCAGGAGATCTATCCAGAGACAGAGAATGTCACTTTTGAAGAAAAGAGCTTATATAAACCAAAGCCTTGCACTAGAAATGGTTCTGGCCCAAGAGAGAGGTCCTTTCTAAGCACCCAGGTGCAGGAATCGGCCACACAGGGCACCAGCTGCTACGCAGAAGGAAGCAGTCTATTTCAGGGTGGGCAGCAAAGCTCACCCCAGGGGAATTTTACCAGCCTTTTATCACCCTGTCCTCACCCACTCCTGTTCAATACAAGAGCTGCCGCAGATGCCTGGATGGCAAAAAGGGACCATGACTCTGCATTGGAGAAATGTGCTTCTGATAAATGTCTCAGAGTAATTCTGGGTGCTTGGGAGACCACAGCCACAGACACCTCAGTGAGGCCACAGTGGCTCCCCTCGGATAAAGGACAGAGGGCAGGGAGCTGGACGAGGGCGGGGGGCCAAGGCTGCCATGAACAGCAAGGAGCAGCCTCCAGCCTGACCCATCTTCCCTCTCAGTCACGCCTGAAAAGAAGTGGTTACTCCTAAGCATCTATCAACACTCAGACTGCTGGGTATAAACAAGAACAAGAGGGATGCTGAGTAAAGGAACCCTCAGAGAGGACCACGCACGTCCAGAGAGGCTCTGTGATGAGGCCTTCAAGGCCCGACCGCAGGACCAGAGCGGAAATCCTGGCGGTCCTTGTTGGTTAGAGACTTTGTTGGAAGCCCTGTGAGCCCCAGGCCTGGCATGGCCATATTTGCTTGAAAGCCTCTATATAACAATTCAGCTTTCAAAATGACAAAGATGTTAAAGATTATTGATATTCTGTGCTAGTAAGGGCCCTCACAAGGTTGTTGGGAATATACATTTTACCTTTTGAAAGGTGAATTTTTTACCTTGAAATTCTAAGGAAATGCCCACATAGTCTACAAATAAGTATTACAAAAATGGTCATTACAGTATCAAAAAAAATAAAAGGGGGGGAGGGACAGAAAGAAGCCCAGCCAGCAACAGGACAATGAAAGGTTATAGAACATCTTTTCCTATAAAATATATGCAACAGTAAGTAAAAGGCACTTTCAATATGGGATAGATTTATAGGAAGTATGGAATCAATGTCTATGATAAACTAATTTTTAGATACATATACACAGATTATTTTGTTTAAAAAAAAACACTTTTGTATACACAAAAGGTCATGAGGGCTTTAAATAGTATCTACCTTGAAAATATTTTTCCTTCTCTCAAAAGGCAAATGGGATTAAAAATATCTCTTACTGTTCTTAAGCCAGGTAATTACTTTGTTTGCAAGGAAGGAGAAAGAGTAACATGTGGCAAATTCCCAGTTAGTCATTCCTGTAATTACAAATTAGAGATTTTTTTGGCTTTTTAAATAAGGAGAAACATATTTCTCAGATGCCAAATGAGGAAAAGAATGGTGATGGGATGTCACCATGGACCCACCATCCCAAACAAGATAATAACAAAATAGACCAGAACATCCCCGTTTGCTGGAATGGGTACCCAGCCATGTGCTGCCACCCCACCTGCCCTGTGAGCAGTGTTGGCTCTTGAGTTAAGACATTTTGCATGACTGAGATTGACAAAATCTTGAGCCAGAGGCAGGAAACCAGGATAGCAAAACAGTGCCTATCTGAATACCAGTTATCTCTGCAATGAAGGGAGCAAGGGGCCTGTGTCTCTGCCCCCTAGCATCCTAAATTTTGTTACAATGTGATTAAAAATAAAAATACAGTCTGGCACAAAGAAAGGAGACGGTCCCAGGTCTGACATCCAACAGACATCCAGAAGGCTGGAACCTTGACAGGGGTTACCAGTGTGAGGGGTAGCACTGAGGAATGCTGCTTTATCCATTTTCATCAGTCTTTTCCCCGACTTTTGTAACTTTGTAAAGAACATTTTATAGAAATATAAACAAAACCTGTTATAGGCAAGAAGGTACTTTGTTTGGGTGCTCATCCAACATTCTCCACCCCACTGCTCTCACCCCTTACAGCAAACAATTGAAGACCCCGGCCGGCCAGGAGGACTTCTCAAGGGCACAGAAGGCAAGGAAATGCCTACCGTTGTGGTTACTGTGAAGGTTGTCATTACTAGAGACCAGTTTGACCAGTCACTACGCCTCTGCCCAGGGACTCACTGGCAGTGCCTATTAATTCCCTGCTATTAAGATAGGTTGGCTTTAGATATGCAAATGGAGGGGGAAATTACCTTGTTGGGTTCATTTAACAAATATTTATTGAGCTCAAGGCTGAGTGCTGGGCCCTGGGGCTCATTTCTACAAAGAACCTGGCTTTCAGATATGGGGAAAAATGCTCAATTGGGGGAAATTCAGCCAGATACAGGTGGAGAGGGACACTTCAGCCAGTCCTTGGAGAGCGAGTGCCCAGGTTGAGTACACATTACTCTTAGAGCATTGCATCTGGAACAACTCTCTGCCAACCTAAAAACCATCTCCCACCTTTCACTGGAGAACAAACAGGCCCAGAAAACAGAAGCTACTGGTTATTGGTGTCTAATGAGAAAGTAAACATACCCCAGTGCACGGTTATCACACTACGGCAGGCGGATGTGAATCTGCCTCCCCAGCTCCAGAGCCTTGACTCTGGATGTTAAAGCAAGCATAACCCCCTAAGCCACAGAGGCAAGAAGGAGCTGCTCCTATGACCCGATTCCACCCCTTCGTGGGTGTAGGGAACCCCCCACCCTGCCCAACACTCCAGAGGGGAGGTGCACGCATGGATTTCATAGCACAGAGTTTGCAACCCAAGTGTAATAGTACAGTTCCTGTCATTGTCTAAAACATAAGTACTGAAGTGCATGCCTTGCCATGGAAGCCTAGCTCTGTGGATTTAACTTAATTTCGGATTTGGTGAGAGGCTTGGCATATACATGAAGCCAGAATCAAGGAGCCTAACTGAACACCTAAAACCTATAAAGCCCTAGAATTGCAATAACCCTGAGCAGAGGGAGATTCTTTGGAGATTGTCTTTGGTACAGAAATCCCAGAGTGGCCAGAAAACGGTCTTCGGAACACACTGAATCAAGCTGACACCTCGCTTTCCACCTCCCAGCCATGGAGAGCTAAGATGAGCAACAGCAGCATTCAAATCCCCCTGGAAAAGGGTCCCAGAGGAAAGCCGGCTGAGGCCACCAGAAGTGGAGCAAGAAGGGTGTTCAAAATGAACTTTTCTTCCTTCTTCATTTCTGCCCCACATGGTCCAAGCTCCTCCCATAACTCCAGGGGCCGGAGTGCAATGGAAGCAGTGGGCCATAGGCAGGGGTGCAGAGAGTGGGTAAGACACAAGAAAATAATAGAAGTATAATCAGCAACGCAGTCTGGCCATAAGCAGTAAAATCCCACTTCTAGTTGTGATCCAGGTGGTAAAACCAAGAGGAGAAAAGCCTGGCCAGAAATCTGAGAGACCAGGCTGCACCCTAACCTGGACCCCTCACGCTGCGTGACCCCAGGCAATTTCCTTCACCCCAGAGCTCAGTTTCATCTCTGTAAAACAGTGACCACCTTCTCATGGGTTGTTGAGAAGCCTAAAGCACAGATCGTGTGCCAGGCACTTGCTCAGGGCCTAGTATGCTGTACGCACTGCATAGACGGCTGTTAGAATGGTTACTACTCAGGGAAAGAATCCATTTGGGTTCTTGTGAAAACTAAGCACAACTTTCAAAGGTTTGATGGAAGCAGTGCAACTGCACTGAGCCTGCAGAGCACACTTGCGTCCAGAGAACAACCCTGGGGCCTACTCACTGCTGAACGCAAGACACCCCCTTCGGTGGCAGTGCCCTGGCCCCTCCTGCATTCCCCTCAAAGCCTTGCTTGCTTGCTCCGAGGTTTCTGGGGTCAGGTCGCAGCTTCCCACATGGTCCCTCTCTCAACACCCCACTTGAGTGCCGATATCAGCCCAGCCAATACAGCCTGCTCTTGAAAACAAAAGACACCCTCAATATTTTCAGAAATGCTGACTTAGCAAGTGGGCACACTGCAGAAACCCCACAGGATTTCATCTAACGAGTATGAGAAGCACAATATGTAGGGGAGGAGTTCACTGACAAAACCACAAGCTACAACAATGAGGCACAAGCACACGCCCACGGTGAGCCACAGGCTCCCACACTTTTCAGTCTGGAGCGCACTTCAGACCACTTAGAGCCTCACGAGGCTGAAGGAGGGACCGGCCGGGCAGAATCCCAATCTTCAGCAGCTTCATAGACACACACCTCACGCCGTTCACCAAGAGTCACCACGAGGACACATGTCCTGTGCATCAAGAACCTTAGACCTTACTTCTCCAGGTGTGGATCAACAAACCAGCAGCATTCACATCACCTGTAGTTTGCTGGAAAGCAGAATTTCAGTCCCACCAGACCCACCGAATCAGGATCTCAGCTTAACTAGATCCCCAGGAGATGCTGCTTTAGCATATTTAGAGCAAAAGCAGTCTGTGCAGACAAGGTTGTGATGGTTTCACTTCATCTTTTTCTTTCTTCATGGAAGTTCCATGACAGCACAGGCTGTGCCTGCCTCAGTGAGGGGCACACAGATGACAGTCACGGAAGGAACGAACGTGTGAATGAGTGGTCTACCGAGGACGCCTAGCCTGTTGTAAGTGCAAAAAAAGACACAAGCAAGGGTCCGAGAGAGAGGGACAGAGACCAAGAGAGGAAGTCTGACTGAGAAAGCCCAACAGAGAGACAGACTGACTGAGGGAGAGAGGGAAGGAGACCGAGGGAGAGGCGCAGAGAGTGACAATGATGAACACCCGGGGGTTGCAGGGCACGCCTCTAAGCTAGGCAGTCAGACCAGGCCTCTCTAGAAGGGGGCTGGCACTAGGGTGAGACATGAGGAGCAGCATGCTGAGGAAGAGAATGCAGGCAAACAGACACAAACGGACATGTGTTTGCCACCATCAAGGACAGAGAATCGTGATCCGTATGTTTAGAGCTAGTGGTGACGCAGAGCCGCTCCAAGAAGGCAGGCTCAGGAGGCCTGATGAGCATTTTGGCTGATGGGGCAGAAAGGCTGAGCGAGGATGTGAGGAGGCACAGGTGCCGTCTCCTGGGCTCTTGGGGCTGTGGGGGAGGTGGCCCACCAGCCAGAGAGGCGGGGCTTCATGACCACTGGCCCCTACCCCTCCAGCCTTTGCATTCCACCCATTACAGTAGCTTGCAAAGTAGAGGCATGGAGATTACTCACTGTTTCCAACAAGTCCACCCAGAAACGTGAGGACAGCCGAGCCTCCGAGGATCTGGGAGCCTGATCCAGATGTTACCCTGCAGCGGCGCGCTGGCAAAGACAGATGACACATGTCAGTGCAGGTGGCTGCATTAGAGGGAGCGACTTTCTCCCAACAGAAAACGACATGCTGGGGCTCAGATCAGAAAGGGGGCGGGAAGGGAAAATGCCACACGGGGTAAGTGGCCTCGGAGCACTGTGCAGGCACAGTTGGCAGCACCCACCTTCATTCTTGGGCAATGCACCGTCCCACCCCCAGCAGCTCCAGAGCAGCCTTTCACTGCAGATCTCCCAATGAGGAGCCCAGACACATGGCTGCAAAGGGTCCCTGGAGAGAAGTGGGCCCAAGCCCTCTCTTTACATATGAGAAAAGCCAAGACTCAGAAAGAAGACAGACCTTGTCCAAAATCAGCAACGAGTAAGGCCAGGAATAGAATTGCAGAATCAAGTCTATAAAACCTCAATTTACCTGTAAACTACCCTCCTTAATAAAACTCAGTTTCTAAAATGTTATTCTTATTCTGTCTGGCTCTTAACTGAGGCAAAGAGACAGAGCAGCCTGCAGTTCCAAATCTTAACCATTCCTCTAGTTCACTCTCCTTACTCCCCAAAGACTCTCAACCGCCAAACTGAAACTCCTGGTTTTCTTCAAAAACAAAATTAGGAGGAAAAAAAAAAAAAACTATTCATGTTTAGTACAAGAAAATCTAAAAACTTTGGAGAAAAACCTAAGGCACTAAAATTTCTAAATTTATGAAATATAAGAAAGAACACAGAACCAGACCCAGAGCTTCTTTTCCATACATCAGTTTACAGACCCAAGAGCCCAGACCCTCCCAGGAAATGCCTGGAGATGAAAAGGAGGGGTACGTTTCAAAAATAGGTGGTCTAAGACTGGTCAAGGGTCACTCTGTTAAAATGAAACAGATGATCAAAATACTAATTCTCTAATTTAAAAAATCACCAGAAGACTCATTTCATAATCTTCATCTACTTACATCTATATTTAAACCATAATCATCTAAATAGTTAACTCCTCCCCTGGGGTTTCGGTTCCAGCCGACTGACCCTGACAAATCAATGCAACCTTGAGCAGATCACATCTTAACCTTGCAGACCTTCAGTCAACTCATCAGTAAAAAGAGCATGGATGGGATAAAACTCAGGTGTCCTTCAACTAGAGAATTCTAAAACCACCTGACATTGCTGGAACAATGCTGAAAGTACTTCACATTCAGTCATTTATATGAAGCATAATTGCTCACCTACTTTGAAGGAGGCATCCACTATGGTAAATTTAAGTAGCGGTGTCTCTCAGGAAGTAACTGTGAAGTTGGTGTAACAATAGCTGTATTCTGTATTCCAGGGAGTTAGCTTCAGCAGTGACAACTCTGCCCCCACCCTCACTAAATAGGTACTTGGACCTGCTTCCCCAAAGGCCCATTATTCATAAGGTGGATATTAGGGTTACTTTTGCATAACATGGAATTTAGGCAGTGAGGTCATTTGTTTTGAAACTCCAGCAACCATTTCAATTTTTTCCCCCCACGTTAGCATGTTAGTTAGTTTGGGTCAAGTGAAGGAGGTGCAGATTTCAGAGAAAATGCAAAGCCTGCTAGGCCACCCACCATGTGATCAAGAATTCTCCCCGGGACATTCCAGGGTATAACTTACTGCTTGTTTCCCTTTCAACAGGTAGGCACCCTCAAGATGGAAAACCCCAGTGCAGACTCACACCTGCAACATCCCCAGGATTCATTTAAAATACAAATGAACAAAAACAACAGAACACAACTTACTATAATGGCCGCAGTGTTCTTATCCTCATGGGGAGGGAGGGCCCACAAACTCCTGGAAATCTGATAGGCCCTTTCTACCTAAAAGGAGAACATGCTGTATCCATTTTCAAATGCTTCATATGCCCCCTGAATTTTTCTCTGTACCTCTGGTTAAGGACTCCTGCTTCATGAAAATCGTATAAGGAATCCCCTAGATAATTCTCCCTGAACTTTCCCCAACCCCTTCGTAAACAGAGGTGTGAACCGCAACCCCATTTATAAAGTGATACACAAGGCCAAGGACCGTCGAGAAAATTGGCTTCCCTGAGCATTTGTAGTGGAAAGTACAACTTTGCAGCCACCAGTGCTCACAACTATTTCAGGGCTCTCTGCTTCTCCTGGGATCCTTTGCTTATTTAACATGTTTCAATAGCAACCTTCTCAAAGCCACGTTCGTGCTTGGTACTCAACTTTTCCAAACTAAAATAATAAACCAAAGTACATGTTGTTTAGTAATGCATACATAGGTATTAACAATAAGAAAAGCAAAGACTGGTTATAACAAAAGTGGAGACACTTGTCATTTCTGAGGCGACAGAGGTGCTTCCATAAGGGACACATAAGGTTGACTTCTTAACCTGGTTATTGGCTTCACAGATGCTCGTTTTAATCTTCAAACTATACCTACACATTTTATATCCTCTTCTGTATGTATGAGACAGAGTAAAGCAATTTTTTTAAAAAGATTCATGCCAGTGGCAGGGACCTCCAAGAGATCTCATCTCAGCCCCAGTTTAAAACAAACCAATTAAGCTTATGGATTGAGCCCCACGCATGTCAAAGGGTGGGGGCCCTCACAAGAACAATTACAAGTTATGGCCCCTAGGGCACCAGCTGTAAATAATTTTTCTTTTCTTTTCTTTTCTTTTTTTTTTTTTTTTCAACAAATTCATACCTTGGAATAGTCCTGTGCTCTGGGCTGAGACCACAGTGACCTCCCATGCTTCCAGTCACTCTGGGAAAGGCTGGTGTTGGGTTTCTGAAAACCCAGTGGACCCAGTGGTCTTTCCTCCTATATGCTCCACAGGCCTGTTTCCTGTGGCACATTCTGTTACCATGAACAGTCAGAAAGTCTTCCTGAGCAGCTGAGGAAGGAGTGAAGGCCCAGATACACCGCAGGGTTCAGAGGAACATCTGGCCATCTCCTTCCTCGGCAGGGCACATACAGAGCCAGGGTTCCTCACACTGTCTCTTTATCATTACTTCACCTTCCTAAGGGGAATTCTGCCCATTCAGTGCATGGCAAAGTCATCCACTGGCCAGAGAAAACAGGTGAAGTATATGGAGAAGTGACCAGCATGTCTCAAATCCCAGCCCTTCCTACACACTGACCATTATTTTCTTTACCACTTAAGGAAGGCAAGCTCCTTTCCTAATAATTTGAGCAAAACCATACCATCCAAAAACGTAAGATTTTTTAAAAATCTCACTAGCAAACAAAGCAGTCATTTTTTTTTTAGTTACAATAACCAAACATAGACACCATGACATCAAACACTTTAACCCAGTTTTGGATAGCCTGCACGCATATCTGTGCAGGACAGACACACAGGAGTACATGCCTGATAAAGGAAATACTGTGATCCCTTATCTCCCTCTAAGAGTCTTTTCTACTGTTCTCCTAGCTCAAGTCTGCAATTTGAAAAACCAAATCAAAAGCCAAAGCCAAATTAAGAATACAGAACCCACTCTCTAATATGTCACCTTCAAAAGTAAAACATTCCACTGGATTCTGCCACCTGTCCTGAGCTCCAGATGACGTGGCTTTCCTGCCCGTGTGTGCAGGTGTGTGTGTGTGTGTGTGAGAGGGAGAGAAAGCACATGTGAGTGCACACACGCACATGCAGGCCCAGCATTCTTTACTGATTCAAAACAATAGCTTACAGGGCAACCATCGCTAAGAGCTCAGGAAAAGTAAAAGCCTGCCAGTTTCAGGAGGACAAAGGGTTTTAGCACTAACATGGGAACAAAATGATCTCATGCCCCTTTCCCACTGAGACTGCTCGAGTGGGATCCTTTCTCAGATGCAGCGTGCTCACTTAGAGGTACAGTCACTGTTTCCATGCTATGGGTCCCATGCAGGAGGAGGACCAAGCCAGAAAAGATTCCAGAGGTAGCTTTTTGATGTTTAACCCAGACAGTCCGCAGATGGAGCCTCCTCAGCCAAGAGGGGGCTGAGACTCTCAGAGAGGATCAAGATCCTGGCTGATCCTCAGCGCATTAGTCACTACATCCAACAACTAGTTCCTTTAAATCAAAGGCCTATGCCAGGACTGAAAGTGGACTGTCCAATAACAGGCCTGCCTCACTGGGGCACTGGACCGCAGTAAATGGTCATTTCTAGTGATTCTCACATGCCTCAGAACACAGGCAGGAAAGGGCTGCACCTTCCAGGCCCCTTGGTGCCTCTCCCCTCTTAGTCACACCAGCAGCCCTGGGTTAGGGAGTGGCGTGCTGTCCTAGGGATGGGAGGGAAGCATGAATGAGCTCTGGCCAGCAGCCCCTGTCCTCCACCCCACTTCATTTATGACACACAGAGGTGCCAGGCCCTCTATGTGTTGACAGTGGAAGAGGGTGGTACTTTTTTAAGGTCAGAAAGTTGTGCAGTACCACATACTCCCCCCCTGCCTACCTACCCACCCACACACATAGGTAGTTGGACTTCTGGTAACCTTGGAGAGAAGAGATAAAGAAAAAAATGCATTTAAATCAATTTTAATTCATTCCCAGCAGCCCCTACATGCATTTTTAAAATAGCAAAAAAAATTCCAGGGCATTACCGATTTATTCTGTAGGCAAATACTTGACAGATATGGATTAAGAATGCCTTAACTTCTATAGCACAATAAAAATGTCCCAGACTGGTGCTGGGAGGCAAAAAAAACCCCAAATACTTGCAATACTTAAAGGCTGTGTTATTTGACAGGAAATTTAGGTTCCATGGGGGAAATATTTCTTGAATTTTCAAATTTCATGCCATAACCTGCACCCCTCCCCCACAGCTGGGGGGCCTTCTCCAGAGCGCTACCCCAACCAGGGCCCTGGGAGGCTCTCCTCCAGTTCCCTCTGCATTCAGGACACAGCTCAGACGTCTTACTTTGGGATATAAGGCCCTGCAAACTTCCACCCCCACCTGATCTCCCCCGACTCGACCACTTCCCACAGACATACACACACATACCCCAACGGCCCAAAGACCACCCCCCCAGGGTGCCCAGGATTCTCCCCACCCCACCATATCCTGCTTCTACTCACCCACTTTGGAGTCTGTGCCCCAGTTGTTTCCTCCAGGAAAGCCCAACCCCCTAATCAGACAATAATTCTCCCTCCCTCAAAACCTGGCTCATATCATCCCCAGACCCCCAAGACCACTCTGATCCTCCCAATCAAAATTCTTTCCTTCCCCTACATGCCCGAGGAGACATCTTGCACCAGAGCGTCAGCTTCTGTGCGCTTTTCACCCTCCCGAGATGGAGTTCCCGCCAGTCAAGGATGCCACCACGGTTATCTTTGTATCCTAATAACATCTGAAATAAACTATGGCAATCAGTGAAGACTCAAGTCCCTATGAAGCACCTATGCCTTAGGGTAGGTTTAAGGGTTCCTGTGGGTGGCTCTCAGGGTACCAATTCTAGAATCAAACCATGCATACAAACAGCCTGAACAAGGAAGGGGAGAGTTTGGGGGAGTTGTGTGTGTGTGTTGGTTTTATTTTTGCACACTCTAAATGCAAGTATTCCATCACATTAGTTTATCCATTTAGGATCTATTTCCCAAGGGCTTGAACAACTAGACTTCCTCGGCAAACTCAGTATTCTTCTGGGACCTACTAAAAAAGCATGTGACTTCAGGAAGCAAAGGGTACTTTTCTTTATAAAGGACACAGCTTCCAGATCTGCATTTATAAGTTCACTCTATAGCCACAGATTTCTTTAGAGACAGATCAACCTACACATTCTTTCTTCTGATTCAGTGAGTTATGCAAGTCTAGAATTCAGACAGCTGCCTGGGTCATAAAATGCATTTGCTTATGAACAGATAGGAATGGCAATGCTCTTAATGCTCCCCTCAGATGAGAAATCTGCTTATACGCTCCAAATAAAAGAAGGAAGCAATCTTTGGCCCCAATCAAGATGCCTGACACAAACGTTTCTCATTTGGCCCAAGCTCTGTTTCCATTATATGCCAAGAAAAGACAAAGAAAAATCCCACACCACCCACTCTTGCTTTCATGAAAACATTATAAATTATCTTTATTACATCATATAGTAAAGTTGCCTCATGTAAGGTAATGCTGACAAATGGTTACAGGAGCCATTTTCTTATCCACTGTTGGACTGGTAGGTGCTCTGCTGCTTCTCTTCCAGGCACAGGCCTTATTTCTGTCCAGAAACCAGACAGCAAGGGGACGTGTGTCCAGTCTGCAGCCCCTGACATTAATTTCTAAGTAACTGTCATGAACATCAACATCAAAAAACAATTCCTTTGTAACAAAAACTGACTGGATGGAGTGTTTTCCTACCCTCATGGTCCCCAGCCAGCTAAGTAAATCCCAGCTATTTACAGGGATGGTGACACTTTTAACTCTCACACTGACCCCAGAGGCCAGCCCTCTGGTCACCATTCTGTTAGCATGCTTATTTAAATTTATTTGAAATGCTTCTATCTCTTCTGGCACATTTCTTAGGTTAGGTAAACTCTTTGGTAACATATTTAAACCCTGAGGGTCCCACAAAAGCACGAGACTCATTGTCTTTTCTGCTGATTATGGGCTCACTCTCCAGAATGGAAGCCGAAAGCTTTCCCGTTTAAACCTGATGGAAGGAAGGAAAACTTGCAGCACCTAAACTCTTAAAGGCTAGACAACCTGTATCATCATCCATTCTTCCTAAGGCCCTCTCTGGTGATGGATATGTAAACCTACCCAAGGTTCTACAACAATGATCTGTTTCAAACAGAAATTTTAGATTTGGAAGGAACTTTGGAGATCCCTAGACTCATGGCCTAGCAAACTCTCTGGCCAGAGCTCCACCAGACAGAGGGAATGGACTGTCAAGCACTGGGATACCATTCACAACAATCGAGAGATTTCCTTCATTTCATTTATAAAGTTCCATGTTTTAGCTTAAATTTCTGTCGTGCAAATATGTCACTTATTCAATATGTGCATGCTAACTTTCATAGTAAAATAACCTTTTGTCTTCCAAATTCCATGAATAAAATTAAGGCTCCTGAAGAATCTTCAGTTTATCCTCCAATTCAGGTACCCAGATTCACCAGCCAGCACTTCATCCCTGCCCAGAAGCATGAATCTTGGCTCAGCCCTTCCTACAGTCAAGGAACCTAACACCCAAATGTTTGGTGACTTGACCCAGATAGCTGGAGGCAAGCCCGGGTACAGAACTCAGGTATCCAGCCCCCAAGGGCTCTAACTCCCCGCATCTGTCAGTTCAGAGCACCCACAACCACCCTGTAATACCTAAGATTGGGCTCTATTTTAAAACCTGCCCACACATATCTGCTCTATACTTTAGGTTTAAGTTGGTGACTACTCTTCTGAGCTTACCCCAGGATTCACAAAATGGGAGTCTGATTCTTCACTGGTTTCAGATTGCCAAAATTTCCTTGGCCTTTGGCATGTTTTGACTTCTCCCTGACTCACTGTGTGTATTTGTCCCCATCCAGCCACTGGCCGAAATTAAAAATACAAGCTGCTTAATGGAGATAAGTCGTTGTCATCCATAATCTAAAAAGAAAACCAAGATCAAATCTACTCAAGGGAAAGATGTCGTTCCAAACAGAATGCAGTTCAGGACTCTGATGGCTTTGTCATAAATGCCCTCTGAGCCAGTGTCACCTTCTTGAAGAGCTGTGGTTAACATTACTTTACCTGTGTTTCACATTTCAAAGCAAAAGGGGAAAAGAGCTGTGTTAATATAAAAGTTGGGTTTATGAATTCAAAGGGCATCATATATATCTAAAGTCCAGGGAACAATTTTCTCCCCTCAGTGGGACATGTGGCAGTGTCTGTGGAGATATTTTTGGCTGAAGAGGAGGGGGCTGTGCTACTGTATTGACATCTCATGGGTAGAGGCCCAGGATCATGCTTAACATGCAGTGATGCACAGGGCACCCCCAAACAGAGACCCAGCCAGCCCAAAATGTCAGTGATGCCGAGGGTGAGAACAAGAAGCAGGGAGGACACTGGGGTGAGGGCACGAGGTCTAAATTCTTCCTCGGGTGGGCTGCTTGGTCTTGATACAGCACCTGGGTTCCTGGCTCTCTGGTTCATTGTCACTAAACAGAGAGGTCGGCCCATTTCAGAGATCTTGAAACCTCTACACTGGATTCAACCATTATTTCTCAACGTGTTCCAGAATGGCAGTTCTCCAAACCTGGAAACACTGCATCTAATCCTAACATCCTTGACCAGGGGTATTTCCCACCAGTCTTCTCTCACCCTATCACATTTCCACTGCAAGGGGGAACAGTGCTAAAAGCAACTTGTTTCCCCATATCACTACCCACCAAAAAAGTCCCCAGTGACCTCCCAAATTCACAGAAATAAAAGGCGGAGAGTTCCTGGACTCAATCTCCTTCCAACTCTAAAATGCTTCTATGCAGTCAATAAATTAAGGACAGACATAGAAACTTCCTTTTGAATTCTATACTCTGCTTTGCAAAAATGCATTTTAAAAAAGGAAAAAAGAGAGCTTTGCTATAAAATTCAGAGAAAATAGCATGGATTCAATTGCATTCAGTGATGTACAAGGTTTTTGCATTTTCACTAGAGATGACAACCATCAATGAGCCCACCACAATGACTTGGGCGAGACTCAGTATTAAGCCGTAATTTTATAAATAGAGAAAACATGCTGTCCACCTTGCCATTCCCAAATTCTCTTCTACTGGCTCCAGCTTTATACATGACACCCATGAAAGAGACCAACTTAGTCCAGAGGCTGAATCCCTCCACATATAACCCAGTGGTCTCTGGAATCACAGAACACAAGATTTGTTCTACAAGTAAAATTCTCACTTTCAAGAAAAGAGATGTAACTTGTATGATGGGGGAGAGGATTAACATCTGAACTACCTCTATAAGTTCATCATTGTTCTCTCGGACTGAGAGAGAAAGAGAGAGACAGGGAAAACTGTCCAGCCATGCCACATAGGAATCCCATTTTCCCTATTATGCCAGGGGTGAAGGACTCTCCAGATCCCAAGCTGGGGCAGGGTACCTGGACTACTGTAAACAGTGGAAGAAGACACCCAGAAAAGAGGGAAGTGGAACTTCCACGGCTAAAGAGCAACCATACACACTCTGTTAAGGGCTAAAGAGGTTAACATTTCATTTGCTTCAAAAACAGAAACACAAAAACCACCCACTCGGCACAAGTTTCCCAGTACATCCATCGTCCATAAAGCAAATAAGAGAGGAAATCCAAAGATTATGTAAAGGGGGATGGGGTGCAAAGACTAGTAAAAACTCCCCGATGGTAACAGAGGGTTAGTGTGTTCATCTCAGCAAGTAAAATACACAATCATAATAAAGATGCTGAAGGATTTTGTCATGAGCCCTTCCCTCGGCCATCAGAAGGAATGGCAAAAATGGCCAGTGAACGGTGGGAGTCAGAGCGATTTCATCTTCCTCCTAAATGTGCAAAGAATTTGCATTGAAAATGTGCATTTCATTAGACCTCCTAAGAATGTCTGATATTTGGTGGCTAACAAGAATTAAAAATGATCCTCCACTACACCAAACAACTCAAGGATCTAGGCTCCCTGGTAGACTAAAGAACACCTGTAGCTAATAACATCTGCCAAGTCAGGTGTGACTTAAAATGTAGTCCTATGTAGGCAACTCTCAAAACACGGTCATGCACATTAACAGAAAGTAACAAGGATAACAGGTACCTTTCTGGTGACCACACTCATGAATCAAACTTCTGTATAATTTCACATTTACAACTTTTATCAGGAAATAAAGATTTGTATGGAAATGAAACAAAAGACTGTCTGTAACGTTGAAAGCTTCCTTAATTCAGCAACTAAGTAATGGATCCCAACAGTGAGAGTCACCGGCTGCTGCAGCATGACTGAGGCGGCGGGGGGGACATGGGCAGGAAAATCCACGAGGCCACCCAGCCACGAAGGCGACTACTTGACACTTACACGACTTGTGATTTAATAATCCTGGTTCTCAGCATCCATACCCAAAAAGCAAAACTGTAATTTTATTTTTAAGGAAAGAAGGGAGGAAGAGAGAGACACCAGAGAGCACCTCAGAATTCCTCAGCCACCAGAAATGGGGTCAGAAAGAGGGGAAGTCAGTGGGTGGCTTTAGCCTTGCTCCATAAGAGGGGCAAAAAGTATTTATTAAAAACACAAGAGCTTTTTATCTTCTTTATTCACTACTAAGATTGGAGAATGGAAAGATATTACAGAAACATTAATAGAAGTTCAGAAAAGGATTGCCGGAGCCTTAGGGTGGGAGGAAAGGCAAGAGGCCCCCTATTCTGAAGGGAAATAAATACTCCAACCAGCCGTAGGGCTCATGGCCGCAACCACCAGCCAGACCGTCCAGCTACCAGGGATTCAGTTCTTGGGAGGCTGAGGTTGTTTCAGTGTCTCCTTCCACATCCTCCCCCTCATGGGGGTGGCCACTCTGTGGTCAGGATAGCTTTACACCAGAGCTACAAGATTTCCTAACAGGGGCATTTTAATTAAAGATGAGACACAAGGCGACACAAGAGGGAAAGAGAAATCCCCCAGATGCCGTCCAGCCTGCAGGCTGCACGGGGTTCCCATTCCCACCAGAGCCTAGCACCAAGCTGGCTTTGTATCTGATGGTCCTGGAACAAGGCCAGGACAAAAAGGCAAGAGCCACGCCCACAGCTCTCGCCTCCTCGGCCTGGATCTCTCATTATTCAGCCTAAGCACTGCCCACCCTTCTTCTACAGGCAGGTGGAGACTTCCCTGCTCTGAGGTGCGATGCTCTTCATCACCCATGCCTGGCGAACTCCCAGGCTGGGAATCTGGACCCTGAGGGTCCAGGGGATGAGTCACTGGCTAGACACCAGGAGTCTAGGGGAACAGGCAGTGCCAGCTTCCAAAACAGATGGTCCTAACATCACGTGGTGCAGCCGGCCAACTCCAGGCTTTCTCAACTGGATTGCCTGTGTGCCTCTCAGGAGACTGAGGCCGTCGGCCAGGTGTGGACGGCACAGAGCAGAGTCCGGGTGCACCCGCAGGCCTCTCTGGAGGGCATCTGTCAGACAACCCACTGCAGCGCTCCTCCCATCATCTAGTTTGGTTACAACAAACAAAAGAAACCAAGCAACCCCTCTGGTCCCAACTCCTACAAAGAAAATCATCCCAGGCCATTATTTCACTAGCTAGGACAGGGTCTAGCCAACACTCGGACCTTCTGGTACTGACTGACGAGGCCTCTCTCGAGCCGTCAGGAGCTCTGGTTGCGCTTTGACCTGTGTTCTGCCCTCTGCTTGGAGTACTCCCTAGGAAGCTCACCTGGCTGGCTAGGCTGGCCATTCTTCCTTTCAGTCTCTGCATAAATGTCACCTCCTTAGAGACACCCATCTGGGAGAGCTGACCCCTCCCTCAGCTCTGAACTCTCCCCCCTCTGGGCCCTGTTCCTCCCACTTCCTGCTGTCACAGCAGGGCTGGTACACGGCTCCACCCACAGTGAATTCCCAGTGACTGTTTATTCAGGTGAATGAACATGCTAGGAAAGTATATGGAAACCTATCTGAAATGCCAAGCCTAGGTATACATCCAGCTGTGTCAAAAGGCACGTACAAGTGTATTTATATCAGCTTTCTACGAGCCAAAATCTAGAAGCAATCCAAATGCCCATAGACAGAAGGATAGATAATATGAATCAAAGGAATAAACACCATACAACAAGAATGACCGACCTACAACTCACATGGCTGCATGGACGGATCTTATAGTCACCATGCTGGACAAAAGCAGCCAGGGACAAGAGGACAGACTTGATGATTCCACTGATATGATACAGGCCAAATGAAGTCAGTGATTACAGGGAGAGGGTATAGTCACTGTCAAGGGTAACTGGGGCTCTGACCACGTTCTTTTACTTGACCCAGATGCAGGTTACACAGGTCTGCTCAGATAATGAAAACTCATCAAGTGGTACATTTATGATCTGTGTACTTTTCTGTTCTATTCCAACAAAATGTCATAAAGAAAATACCTGTTATAAATGTGGATTTTTTTTCTTAAAAGAGCCAGCTAAAGACTCTCTTCTGTCACAAGGCCTGGCATCCTACATACAGCATTCTTCAAATGATGTGTTATGTATGCAACACTAGCCCCTTTAAACAGGGGCATGTGGCTTGCTGTCCAGGTGCAGTCTGAGCCCATCTAATGCTTTCTGAGGCTGAAACTCACCAGGACAAATGGCTCTCTGCTTTCCCTTCACAATCCCCAAAACACAAGCGTGGGTCCTGATAAATTTTAATGACTTTAAAAGCAGTGGCAGGAATCACTGCCTATTGCAGGCTGAATGTTTATATCCACCCCCTAAAAGTCATATGTTCACATTTTAAATCCCAAAGTGATGGTATTAAAAGGTGAGGCATTTGGGAGGGTAATTAGGTCATGAGGGTGGAGCCCTAATGAACAGGATTAGTGCCCTTATAAAAGAGGTCCCAGAGGGGTCCCCAAGCCCTTCCACCATGTGAGGACACAGGAAGAACACGACTATCCATCCATGAACCCAGAAGCAGGCTATCACCAAGTACCACATCTTCCAGGGCCTTGATGTTGGACTTTCTAACCTCTAGAATGGTGAGATGTAAACTTTTTTGTTTTTCTTAATAAGCCACCCAGTCTACAGGGTTGTTAGAGCAGCTGGAACCAACTGAGACACGGCTTCAGGCCAGGGCAGCACCTGGGAAGGCACTGGAGGCTAAGACTGCTCAAAGCCAACCAACCTGAGGGCTGGGGTCACACCAGAGGGAGAGAAAAACAACCATGGGTCACCTGCTGTCTCCTTGGAGGAATTTCCTCTTCGAATTGTTTCATGAAAATGTATCATTCAAGGGAAAACTCCCCAGAGGCAGGGAAAGAAAAAAAAAAGCAAATGATAACAAAACTGTGGCCTCTCAGCTCAATCCAAAGCTTAGGACCAGAAACAGCTATGATATGGAGGATGCACCCTAGAACAGAATTAGAGGGAGCAAGAGAAAAGAAAACCAAACATGCTCCACAACATCTAAGATACACTCCAGAGGCGATGGCAGGGCTGCATGTTCTTTCGCACTAGCTGGCCCAAACCACAGGTGTTAGATCACTGTCTTACTATCAACCCGCAAAAGAGAAGTTTGAACTTGACTTGCCTGGCGTATCTCTGCATGTTCAGTCGTACACATATTCACACATGCACACACATCCCCCCTCAAACTCTTAATATCTTATTTTCTTATCCTATTTATGTTCCTGCCATACGAAAGAACAGATTTTTTTTTAAAAGGAAAATGGAAGTAAGTTTTAAACCAGACTCATTGCTTTCCAAATGCCTGCACCCTCTGAGCCTGCAGACCCCCGGGACAGTAATTTGATCACCGTGGCCCCCAGTGTCACATCCATTTGTCACCAAGGAGAGGTTCAAGTAGGAGAGCAGGAGAGAAGAAATGCTGCTGGCTGTGCAGGTCTGGGTATCCAGCAGGGTCACTCAGCGGCAATGACCTTGCATTCCTAGATCCTGCAGAACTCCTCTCTGACCCGAGGTTGGGGAAACACTTCGGGAACAGCACAGAAAAACCAGACCAAGGAGACACATCTCTTTATCAACAAAGGATCCATGTGCCATTTCTCAGGAGGCAGGCCCAGCTAAGAAAGAGAAACCAGAACCACAGAAGGGCCCAAGTTCCCAGTGTGAAAGAGATCGCAAACTTGCCATTTCTAATGTCTGTCTCAAGGAATAGGGGCAGGGGGTGGGGATGACCCTGCACGATCCTCAGCATGGAGAGAAACTGGAAAAATGCGTGGGTATAGAGCAAGCTTTGTCCCCACTCGCCATCCCTACGCAAGCCCTTGCTCCAACGGCGATGCCAGCGCGGCCACAGCAGGGCTGCTCTGGGAGCTGCCGGCCAATAAAGGCTCCATTGTTGCCTCCTATGAGTATATCCAAACCCAGAGAGAGGGCAGCCGGGTCAGACAACTGTTCCTGAGCAACAGTGGGTCAGACTGGACTGTCACACCAACTTTTGAGGGAACATTTTTTCCCAGCTTCTGGCAGACCTGCTCGCAGACTAAGGCTATTTATACCAGGACAGGTAGCTGGAGTCATTACAAGGCACACAAAAGAACAAACAGGGAGTCTGCCCTGGGTGCTCAAAGAAGATGACAAATGAAAGAGGACTGCCCGAAGCCAAGTAGTGATATGGGCAAAATGTGACCCGGTTACCCTCCCTCCAAACCTCCAGGGCTCCTGAACCTGGCCCCACAAAGGTGCAGGGAAGTGTGTCACCTATACACACTCTCACACATCTCCCCTTTGTCAAATCCCTCAGCTTGCGTGGCTTTATAACCTAGAGATGGTGGCCAGTGCCAACACAAACCAGTCAGCTTCCTGCCCCTCCACGCTCCCTTACACCAGTGACAGCAGGAGCTCTCCCTGGGCAGAGCCACACTCCCAGGGTGGCAGGTCATTTGAAAAGGCTCTTCTGCCAGCAAGGCCTGACCCGAGAGAAGGCCCAGATCCTCTACACAGTCACATCTGCTTCTGCCATAATGAATTTGAAGCGCCTAAGTCTCCAGCAAACCCCAAGGAGATCCCCCTCTGGTAAGAGTAGACAGCATATGGGCAAGCTAAACAGCATGTCAAATACTCACAAGTTGTAAGACTTAGTTTATAAGGCATGATGTCCTACTATCAAATCCTCTCCCACCCTGAACCTCCATTGCACAGCTTTGTGACCAAATGCTAGGAAGTCAAGGAGCCATTGCATTCCCTCTTTCCTCCCAAAAGTCAGCAGGAGGGGATAGTGCTAAGGAAAACCCGACAGTGAGACACTGGCTCAGACAATACCCTGGGGTAATACAAAGCCCAGGAACAGAAATGGCCATAAATGTCTGTACTTCCAGTCTCCCAAAGAGATCAGAGTCTCTGAAAGCATACTGACTATGTGATAAGCCCTAGTTCCCATCCCCAGCCCCTGGGAATCTAAAATTAGCTAGAAGCATATACTCAGCTCTGTGTCTCCTACATGCACATGGTAAGTGTCACTACCTCCTCTGGCAATAACTTGTCTTGGGAGTGCTATAAATACCACCTAAGCCTACCCGATGTGAACTACAAATACCAGGAATAGTTTCAGGGTTTCCAGGCACTAACTAAGTGACAGGGTGTCAAATTCAAAGTTGCCGGTGCAAGATGCAGACCCAGAGAACACACAAATCCCTTGGGCCCACCTCCACATTCTAACCCAAGTGGCAGATCCACTCCAGAGCAGGTCTGTCTCCTGTGTGGCTGAAGCTGCTGTGCAACAGCTCTGCAGATCTGATGAGACACTCTCCACCTCTTCTCAAATTGCCAGGGAGAACAAGGCCAGGTAAGGCTAAGGGACATAAGTCTGAAGTTATAGAAAAGGACAAGTGGGGGTTTAGTCTTCTTAGATATTTAGATCTCATTCAGAGCTTTCAAGGAATGAGGCCCTCCAAACAGAAGGCTGGAGGGGAAACAGGTATTGACTAGGCGACCTAGACTGTCTTCCCTGAAGCTTGCACACAGAGGGTACTTAATATAGATAGTTGTGGAATGATCTGCAGTTCTCTGAGTTTCAGGGGTTCACAACTGCAGAATCCTAACTCCCAGCTCTGCTGGCTACACCAGTATGGAAAAGGGAGCTTGCCGAAAAGCAGCCAGCCAGCAGGCACACTCTGGACCTGGGTGAGACCAAGTCCTCAGCAAAGGGAGCAGGAAGGGGGTGCGGGTGGTCAGGCGCGGAGGACAGGAGCCTGGGGAGCACCCGTACATATGCAAGGAGACAAGAGGGACGGCAGAGAGAGAGCGGTCCCAGAAGGCAGGGCACAGCTGTAAGGGGTCCCGGAGGCAGAAAGGTGAGGGTGAGCAGAGAAAAGGATGATAAACAGCAAAACGGGAAGGCAAGGCTGGACTAAGCAGTAAGATTTGGCCCCCAAAGGGTTATTGGAAGCCTACAGAATGGTGTTCTCAGAAGGGCTAACAGTGGAAGTTAAAGAGTAGGGGCAAAAGGTATAGGTTACCTTTTTAAAGTTTTCCAACTGACATCTAACTTGACACTAGGCTTGTGGTAAAAAATAAATGATCATAGCCCATCAGTTCACAGCCCCCATCTTTTAACCACCTTTGTGCTCCCTGATTTTTTCCCCACTGTGCCTTCCTACCTTCCTTTGCTCATTCAGTGCCCCCCCATCCAGAGGGTCCTCATGGGGCTTTCTGACAGCTTACAGAACCGTCGAGGCTCAGCGGAAGCTGTACCTCCACGAACCCCACGCCCAGCAGCCCAGCAGTCCACCACTTCCCCCCCTGGGGGGCACCTCCGTCATGACCTGCAAGTCACGGGGATTTTTCTTCCCCATCACCCTATAAACCCCTGTAAGTAGAGTCAGGGTCTCACTGCTTCTGTGTATTTCTCTCAGCAGGGGCATCCTGTGTCCATGACAGATCCTCTGAAAAGAGCAGTAAATCAGACTGTTCCCTTTAAAAAGTTATTTTTCTCCCTCCTTTGCTCAAACCATTGTGCTTAGTAACAGACACACTGCCCACACCACCCCCTACCTCAAATATTTCCCCAGCGTGTTTGATGCCCTCAGCCCCTCGGGAATAGCAGAAGCAGGGGACACATCCGTCTAGAGGGCCTGGAGTAGTAGGGAGATGGAGAAGATGCTACAGCCTCTCTTCTCTCCCCGCTGCTCCCCATCACACGTGGCAACGAAGACTGGGCCCTGGCAACAATGCTCTGGGGATGCCACCTCCTCAAACTTTCATCCCAAGCTATCCAGTCCTTACTAGGCTACCTTGGGGCATTGTCTCTCTAAAGGACTGAATAAAAGAAACAAGCCTCCCGGGGTCTGAGCCAAACTAAGGAGCCAGACCTGAGTGCTCAGAACTAGACCCCACTCCCACCCAAGCCCTGCCCTCCCAGGGTCAAGCTGAAGTCCTACGTAGGTGAGCCAGAAGGAAACCAGGAGAGGTGGTGGGGCAAATGCAGCACCCAAGTTTTAAGGCATTTGCTCTGAGGCTCCTGCCAGCTGGTGTCCCTACCCAGGTGTTCCCAAGTTCTCACTGGGGCTCCTGGCCAGAGAACCAGCAGCCCTGCAAGAGACAGGCCCCAGGTGCCATTCATCACAGCTGACCAGACTCCCCCAGTGAGCCTAGAGGCTGGCAGGCAGCACTGGGCATAAAATGTCAGGGCCTGGCCTCCCCGTGTTTGGGGGCAGCAGTTGAAGCCCAGTCTCAGGGTCCCAAGGCCTCCCTTTTTCTCCCATTTCTGCCTCCCTCACACACAAACATTTGCTTGAGGAGGGCTCTACAAACTGACATCAGTGGAAAGGAAACATCCGGAATACAGAGTTGAGTCCTTGGGGAAATAAAAGGCCAAAATGAGCCACAAATTGCTGAGGCTTCAAAACCTCAAAATGAAGTGTATACGCCTGTGCTGTGAACAGCGAATCATGTGCGCCCATGTTTTCCGAGCCTCGGGAAGTTTCTTCAGCGGGCAGCCCCCCCAGCTCTCCACGGGCTGCTGGGGGCCAAGGATGGCATTGTTAGGTGGACCTGGCCTGCAGAGAACAGCACCAAACACTGAATTCTCCACCTACCCACCAGCAGCTACAGGAAGAGTTCCCAGCATTTCTAAGCCCTGAAAACTATTATTTTTTGTCCTCCATACACTGAGGAGAAAGCAAGCCAGCCCAAGAACCTAAAACCAGCAGGGAGGGCTAAGTGAAACAGCCACAAGAAAACAGAAAGAATGAGATTCTGTGCCAGCCTGACTTACTCAGGGAAGACAAGCACCAGTTGTATTTTTGTTGAATTCTCACATGAAAGCCTCATTCAAAGTACCACCAAAAAGAACAAAATGAGGACAGCTGACTGTTAAACAGGAAAGGACCAGAGGGAAACAAGAGTTAAGTTTCAATTTTTCATACTGCATAAAACCACCTCTCTGCAGCTGGGCTCAGTCACTCAGCAAGAGGAACCGTGGCCAGGGTTAGATGCACAGCTGGCTGGGGAACCCTTCAACCACTCTCTCCCAGGATCCCTGCTGGGGGTCAGGCATCCCGGTGCCTGCACAGGAAGAAATGACCTCATATCAGGACCCCTAATTTTGTCACTTGCCACATGCAGATCATATTTTAATCAGCAGGTACTTGCTGCCTTTTTATCTGCAGACACAACCGATGGTAGTCTGTGCAATTATTTTACATCCAACTTTTTGGATCCATTTTTTAATATTCTACCAAAAGATGGCAACACCAAATCACTGCACTCCTCACCTACCATCAAATCCACCCATCTTCCAAAGACCTTTCTAGCCGACTACATGGCCTTTTCTGATGAATCATTTTAGGTTCACCATTGGGGTGCCCAGATTTAGCAAACAAAATATAGAAAACCTAGTTCAATCTGTACTGCAGAGAAACCACAAATAATTCCTTCATATAACTAGGTCCTGTGCAATATTTGGGATGAACCTATACAAAAAAAAAGTTTTTGCTGCTTCTCTGAGATTTAATTTCAACTGTGAAGCCTGTATTGTATCCAGTAACCTTAGTTTAACATTCCAGAGAAAACACGAAAGCCTGACAACAGCAGCAAGCAAACTTTGGGAGCCCCCAGCTGTCAGCTCCTTCCACACAGAGGATTAGCTAAAGCGGGGCAATAACCTGGCTGCTCTGGACACTGAGGACGGGCCAGGGGAAGGGAAGACGACATCCACCAGAGAAAAGTTGAGTCTATTCCCTTCTACTTTAGCCACAGGGCTTACTTATCAACAGAGAAAAGTGCGAACTTACTAAAAAAAGCCAGGCATAAAAAGAAAACTATTTTATGATTCTACTTATGAGGTACATAGTGTGTGCAAATTCATAGAAATACCAAGTAGAGCAGTGGGTGCCAAGGGCTGAGAGGCTGGAGGATTGAGGAGTTAGTGTTTGATGGGAATAGTGTTTCAGTTTGGGGTGATGAAAAAGTCCTGAAGATAGAAAGTGGTGACGGCTGGGCAACAACATGAATTACTTAGGCCGCTGAGCTGTACACTTAAAAAGGGCTAAAGTGCTAAAATGTATGTGTATTTTACCAATTTTTTTTTTTGGACTGACCAATGTACTTCCTCTTTCCTGTTTAGCTAAGTTTTTTTCTCTCTTTTGTCTGATTCATCTGTAACTTCCTGGGACAGGTATCTGCTGCTGCTAATAATGTCCAGGTTACGAGGAAAACAGATCAGCAACACATGGATGGAAAGCAAGACCAGGAAGGGGCAGACCGGGGGCTTGGGAAGCCGGCCTCTGTGCCCACCTGGTTCCCACCATCCCAGCCTCAGAACGTCCCGCAAACACACCCCTGACACCAAACTTTCCTTCTCCCTTCGTGTCCAAAGGCCCTGGCATCATCGTATACTCAGCCCCCAACAGGCTTCGAAACCTCCCAAGAACAGAGTCCAAGGAGGCAAGAAAGCTCATCTCCACATGCCAGGAGGCCTCCAGGCTGGTGAAAGCCCCACGCCATCTCTGCAGTTGGCATAACTTCTTTTTCTGAAGGGGAAACCAGGCCTTAGGGCTCTGAACTCGCTTCCAGGCCAATGAAAAGCCCAGAAATGGGTGAAGGACAACAAAGAGAGAAAGACAATTCCATTCCTTTTGGAATGAGGTGTTTTCCCACCCACGCACACAGTGGTATCACACCTATTCACACAGCGCCTCCATCCTCAGACCCTGGAGGCCCCAGACCAGGGATCGTGTCAAACTGACACCTGACCTAACGTTCTACGTCACCTACCTTGGAGGGTGTTTGACATAAAACAGATTTCAGGACATGAGTTATGGCTGCTATGTGCAGTCAAAAAAATAACACACAGAGTCAGGGCTGCAAAGTATTTGGAAGACAACAAACCGTGCAAAGGGCACAAAGACTAGAGGCAGCAGCAGGCTCTCTCGCCGGATGGCCAGGATGTGCAGACAGCTCCCCCGAAGGACCTAGGCTCTCCTTGGCCCTTCCCTGCCCAGGCTGCTAAGTGGGCACAATTACCCCTCACACCACCATGTGGTGGGCTCCGGGGGTGGGTCTGAAGCAGACATTCTCCAACCTCATGTGCCTCAGAATCACACCAGTGATTTCCATTCCACTCCTGGATTCCACCCCGGGCCTGCACGGGGCCCAGGAGTCCTCAGGTTTGGCAAAAACTCAGGTAATTCTAAAGGAAGGGATCCCTAGACGACATATCACACACTGAAGGCAAGCTTTGGGCTTAAAAAAAATGTGTCATGAGGACTATTTAATGATGTGGGGAAAGCTCACAAGGTCATATGAGGTGAAAAAAAGCTGAACACACAACTTTATATTCTGAGGGGGTCTGTCTATGCTGAAGATTTATATACAAATTAAACTTGTTCTCAAGTTAAACCAAGAAATCAGTCTTGCATAAATAGTGATTTTGATACACCATCGGCTTCTGAACTTGCTTGTTTACTTTGTAATAGTCTAATACACCTGAGCCATGCCAGTCTCCTGCCTCTGTCTGAGTAGGATCTGGTATTTAAAGGGAGCAAGCGGTCTGTGGGGAGAACATTCCAGACAATGGGTCTCTTCTGAATAAAGGCTGAAGGATAAGGACTCTAAAGACACATTGAAAGATCAGCTGGGAATCGAGCTGACCAGAGCAAGGCTCCTGCAGGGGAAAGTAGAAAAGGACATGAGAAAGGGGAGGTGGGGCCCAGCTACAGAAGCAGCTGGGGTCACTGAAGGTTGCAAGTAGCATCACAAAGGGTAAACTGTGTGGCAGAACTCGGCAGAGAACCCAAATCCTTTTACAACCAGGACAGGGAAGAAACAGCAAGAAGGAAGTGTAGGGGAGAGTAGGGATTAAAGGAAACAGAAAGTCATGGATCCACGCATCTCTGGCTATGAATACCGGCCTAGAAACACAAGCCCTTCCTGGCATTCTCATCCTTTCTATGCGTAGCTCCTGCCCAGGTTTTGTTGGTCTTTGTTTTGAAAGGGAACTTGGCATTCTGGGGCCAGTGGCTCTCAACACTGGGCTGGCCCTGACAGAGCAGGTGCTGTGATTTCCAAACTCCCCTGCCTTGTGCTAGCTGACCTTCCTGGCGGATCCCGCATCTCCTTCAGCTCCAAGGCTCCTGGCAGATGAGGGAAGAACCAGAACGCCAGCAATGGGACCACACTGATGCAGACCACCAGAGGAGTCAGTTACACCCAAACCTCCTCAGACCCCCCAAAGGAGCTACGGCACCAGGCACCCACCCCCACATATTACTCACCATCCATTTGGGTGCCCCCCTTTAAGAGGTGGTGTATCTCTAAGGCATCGTCTCTTAATAAGTTAAGCCACATCATTTCAGGTCTTAAAAACTAATGCATCATGACACACTATTTTTCCTATCGCCCAGGAGTTTAATGTCCAGCATTCAACATTTCATATTAAAATTGGTTATCATTTTTGCTACACATCAAAAGCCAATTTCCCCCTAAAACAGCAAAGCTAAGACACCACCAAGGGGTGAAGAATAAGAAGCTAGTTGTGTTGCAAAATTATGCAAATCATGTCCTCTGTCCCTGAAGAAAAAGCCTCCTAGACAAATAAGAGCGAAGAAATAGGAAAAGAATGCTCCACCTTAGTTGTTTGCTAATGAGATACATTGCATTTTAACATTTAACAGTATTTGGATTCTGGTGTTGGGCTTTTAAATTACTTTCTTGCTTCAAATTTGGGATAACAAGGGTGGTCAGTCTGGAGACCCCTCCCTGAATTATTCCTAAACAACCAAAGCTTAGTTCAAATATTTTGAATTTCAGTGTTAAATAGCTATGCTGCCCTTTAAAAAATATAATAAAATCATCTGTGATTAAAAATAAATGCAATCATATGTTGCATCATGTGATAGAAATATAATGTCTTTTCCTCTCATGGATGTCAAGTGTTCTAGCCCTTAATCGGAAGTAATCAAACTGTCATCTCTCTGCAACAAATAATTCCACACAGGTTTCGTGAGAGAAACACAAGACTGGGAGGACACAGGGAAGAGCAAACACAGAAGCAGCTGAGGAGACGAGGTCCCTTCCACCTTGCCCATGGCCAGCCAGCTCATCCCTCCCCAGGTTGCCCTAATATGATCACGCATTTCTATAACTACATTTGCAAATGAGTGACTCAATTCAGTAACTGCTGCCTAATTTTATAAAGACTTGGGATGTACTTGTTTGAGAGAAGCTATATGGAATTAGGGCCTTAACATCTGGGAACTCTGTAATTCTTCACTGCCAGACTTCACTGGAGTCAATAGCACACAGATCTCCCAAGCCTTCCCCAGGGTAACTCCACACCTAATGGGTTCACCAAAATCTCATGTCAAGTGAGTCTGTGCAGGCTCCCTGGGCCCAAGCAGAGCCAGGCTGGTTTGGCTCCAAGTTCTAACTCCACGGCCTTATGGCTTGTTACAGATACAGATTCCTGGGCCCCTTCCCTAAGGATTCGGCTTCAGTGGCTCTGGGGAGGGGTAAGGTGACTCAGTACAGGCAGTCCATGGGCCACCCTCAGTCCCCGCCCACCAAGGGTGAGTTGCGGCCAACTTCCAGTTTGGTGCCCTAACCCCCGCACAGCAGCACATTAAGGAAGTGGGGAGGCTAGCAATCAGCTGGTTGCTACTGGATACAGCAGGAGCAAACACTGAGAGGCACTCCAGTGAAAGGAGTAGGAAGGGACTTCCCCTCACACCCTCAGGGCACTCAGAACTTCAGAGGGATTAACTGCCAAAGGAGGGCTTCCGAGACAAGACTGAGTCTGATAAGGCTCTGAGGACAGTGTTAGGGGTCCTTTGCACCTCTCTGTTCAGGACAACTCAGCCACACGCTGGTTTGCACATACGCCCAAATCCCCCGCAGCTCTGCAAAGCCACCCCAGCACTCAAGCACTCAGCCCCAACTCCAGCATCTCCTTAAAACTTCACCTGGCCATCCAGCTCAAGCCTGTCTCTCTCCACTTTAAACTCTTAACACTTATCGTTAGCACTAACTTTCCAAATTGTACTGCATTCAATGAATGAGTAGTCCATGAGCTCTAAAAAAGAAATGAAGGGTTTCTTTGACAATAAAGTCTAGGACCCCAATCATGCATACATTCATTATGGATTTATTACAGATCTTCTCAGAATCTTTAAACTGTTTGGTTTTGTTTCACCCAGCATTTTCTAAACGCAACTGACTTAGGGACCTGTTTGTGGAGGAAAACCTAATGTCCATATTGCAGAACTGATGGTCCACAGAAGAGTTGGTGAAATGCTGATCTAGCCCATGCATCCGCCAACCAATCAAGTCAGATCTTTAGTTTGCTATTTAACTGACTTGAACGGTTAATCTTACGTTATTTAATTCTGAGTGTATCTGCACGTTATTTTAGGTAGAATATTTATTTAAGCTAGGAGCATGTCTTACCTGTCTTTGATTTCCTGGCGGTCCCTGGTCTAACCCTTGTGTTGCAGAGATACTCAAGAATTATTAAAAACATTAGATCTAATAGTATAAAACACATATGTATCTTATAGTTTTCAAAACCTTAGAGAACATCAAGTAAGGTTCCATTCATTCTTTTACAGGAAAAATGAAGCTCAGAGATGTAAGATGAATTGGCCAAGTCACAAAAGTGAGTAACAGAACCATGAATAGAACCCAGATCTTCCAACTCCTTAGCTACTGTTCCTTCTGTAATAAGGAATAAAGAAAATAGGTCTCACCCTTTCCAAGATCCAGCTGGTTTGCCAGCAGGTAAAGGAATACAGGATACTCCAGCGATTTAAAAGACACAATCATATCAAGAAGAAAAAAACAACAACAGAAAAGATTCAAGTAATACCAGAGCTCACTAAAGAGGAGTTAAGCACTCTTTGAAAACTCCACACTGACTATTAGGAGTTTAAGGCTTCAGAGTTCAGTATCAAGAAAAAGACAAGACTATAGCACTTTAATTTGTAGAGCTGAATAAGACATTTAACTATTGGAACAGCACATTATAAATTCCAACATTTCTTTCTTAGAGCTGCATTTACACATGTAAGACCTGATTATAGTCAAACAAATGCTACATGAAAGGGTGCATGTACCTGCCCGTGTCTGAATGCGTGCATGGGAGAATACATGTGTGAAAATCTGCTTGTTCCTTCAGAGGTCCAGTGATGAAACTGTGATACCTCTTGTCCCTCCACAACCCTCAAAGGAATGTGGAATCAACCCAAGCATATACATCAGGTTCATCTGGGGTGGGGAGGTAGGTTGTTATTTGCTAATGCAGAATCAGGACCTCCAAAGTGAAGGTGGAGGTCTCTGCACTGTCACAAAGTCCACAGATAGGGATGAGGACTCCTGCTCTGGAGGCCTGGGGTCGCCACTTGTCTCATGGGCAGGTGTTGCCTCCCGGGCATCTCAACACATTCAGTTCAACTCCTAAAGGTCAGTTCCTCCAAAAAGGTCTCCCTGATCCTGGCTTCTCTAAGCCGGGCACTCTCTCTCCTGTCCTAGAATTCGACACTGAGCAGTCTCTTGGCAACTCCATGGCCATGATTCATGGTAATTATCATTTTGTTAAAGCATAAGCTGCGGTTCTTTGTAGTTCCTCACTAGGGCCAAGCGGTTTCCCATGCACACACACACGCGTGCACACACACACACAATAACAGGCAAGGCTGTACAACCCTATTTCCCTGTGCCAAGACCAAACACCACTATGTGCATCCCCATCAGCAGCTTGCTCCATTTCTCCTCCTCCTGCCCCACTCAAAGAATGATGGAAGCCATACAAGGGAAAAGCAATCTCATAGGAATCACCTCACTTCCTCTTTTCCAGTAGGTCATCCACAAAGCTTAGCACCTTAACCAAAAATTACTAGCAAATTACTTCAACAGTCCTTACAATTGGTTGTGACACACTGAGTCACAAAACTGATATTAAGAACTGTTGACTGAACTAGTTACTGAATGCATAAAGATGGTGTTGGAAACAGAGAAAGCAAACACTAAGAAATGATTGTCTTTTGGAAAGCAAAAATAAACTGATTCATAATCTTCAAAGTCTACACTACTCTATTTTATGGAGAAAATTATGTATTAATAAAAGCATTTACAAATTTGGGGATTCACAAAAGCTCTAAGATGAAAGTCTAATTAAAAATAGAGATTATTATTGTGCCTCCTTTATAGAATGTATGTCTGATGTTAACAGTTAAGAACCATACCATCCACAGGGCTGAGGCCATCTGAAGACGTGGTTCTCCTGGGATTCGTCACCTCCATAGACACACAGCTAAGGCAACCAGCGACCTCACATCTTTAAAGGCAAAGGCCGCTTCTAAGACCCCCTCATCCTGTCCTCTCAGCAATAATAAGAATTCCTAACCTCAGCCACCCTCTCAGCACTCCCATTCCCTCCTCCCTCCCTGGCCACGCCTCCCCCGTCTCCTGTGCAGGTCCCCCTGCTCCACCACACCATTCACTGTTAAGGTCCCTTCAAGGCTCACATCCACACAGGCTCAGTAAAGGTTTCTTGAATAGACAATGAATTCTGTGGACACCAACAGATGAATTGAGATCCCAGATTCCCATTTTACAAGCACTCTATAAACTCAATCTCCAGACTCTCCACCCAGCAAGTAAACCCAGGGAAAATGAGAGCAGTGAATTCACACCCGACTCTTTTCACAATGCTCCTTCAAGTTTGTGTTTTGGGATTTTAGTGGGTTTTGATTATGTCCTCTTGAGGTAGCCAGGCATGAAAATTGCCGAACAGGAAAATAAATCCTCCTTTATAGCTTTAATTGAAAGCTCATTCATAGCCCAACACATTTTTCGATTGCCGAAGTTTAACAAAGGATGCAGGACCGTTAAAGGTCACTGTCCAACAGAGTTTGTTAATGGTGATAAAACTATATTAGACCCAGTTAAGGAAGCAGGAAGGACATGGACAATACCAAACCTTATAATCAAAACACTAGAAGACATTTATTAAACTGGATTTTTAAAGAATAACAAACTTGTTATTAAATTTATCAACTGTGGTAGGCTGAATACCAGCCCCCCAAAGATGCCCATGTCCCTATCCCCAAAACCTAGTAGTACCTAACATGGCAAAAGGGACTTTGTAGATGTGATTAAAAGGGGAGGTTAAAATGGGGAGATTATCCTGGATTAGTGGGCCCAATGGAAGCAGTGTCTTTACAAGAATGGTCAAGGTCAGAAGGAAGAGGACGTGATAATGGAAATAGATGTGATAGAACGAGCTTGGAAGAGGCTATGCTGCTGGTTCTGAAGATGAAAGATGGGGCCACAGGCCAAGGAATGCTAGTGGCCTCTAGAAACTAGAGAGGACAAGAAAACAGATTCTCCCCCTAGAACCTCCAAAAGGAGCACAGCCCAGCTGACCTTGATTTAAGTTCTGACCTCCAGAAATGTAAGAATAAATCTGTGTAGTTTTAAGCTACTGTGTTAAATTTGTTACAATAGCAAAGTGTTTTCAAAGGCTAAGTACATCTTTTTTTTATTAAGGTTCCATTGATATACAATCTTACGCTCAGGTTTCACATGAGCAACATTGTGGTTACTACATCAAGCATATTATTAAGTCTCCCACACACACCACACTGCAGTCACTGTCCATCAGCATAGCAAGATGCTATAGAGTCACTACTTGTCCTCTCTGCGCTACAATACCCCTTTCCCTTTGGTAACGTTAGTCCATTCTTGGGTTCTGTGAGCCTGCTGTTCTGTTCCTTCAGTCTTGCTTTTGTTGTTATACTCCACAGCTGAGTGAAATCATTTGGTCTAAGTACGTATCTTTGAAATATTTAAGCTCCTTTTCAATGAGAAAGGCATAATTTTTCCTCTGGGAAGTAGGAAGTACCACACCCATTTTTCAGAAAAACAGAATTACTTTAAAAAAACAACCATTCCACGTTGTCAGCCTCTCACGTGAATGTTATTTAAAGGTTTCTAAAGTTATTTATGCCCTTAGTGTGAACACACATAAAACTGATAACTGGTCCAAGCAGTAGATAAAAATAAGAAATCAGGTCCTGCCTGTGGGCAAGTTTGCAAATTTCCATGGTGTAAATACTCACACCATAGACAATTTAAGCTACCAACATGACATCATTGAATACCAAGTTTAGAAAGAGAAGCAGTCAGTTTACATGAGCTGGCAATTAATTCCATAGTTTTCTGATTCATATAGTACTTAATAGATGCCTCATTCTGAGAAGTTCAGGGGTACTATGAGATTCTTTGTAAAAAAGTGCCTATAAATCAAAGTTTGGGAAACAGTACTGTATTCATCTTAAACATTCACACATTAAAGGCTCTGACAAGCTCTACAGTTGTTTTTTTTTTTAATTTTGGTATCATTAATCTACAATTACATGTGCAACATTATGTTTACTAGACTCCCTCCATCATCAAGTCCCCACCACATCCCCATTACAGTCACTGTCCATCAGCGTAGTAAGATGCTATAGAATCGCTACTTGTCTTTTCTGCGTTTTTAAAAGCCTCATTATGCTTGAGCTCAGTGTTTTATACTTGTATTCAGGAATGGACCTACTTGAAGCTCCCAAGTTAGAAAGCCCTCCTTAGGAGAAAGAATACCAAAGGAGGTGCAGTGCCTTGGCAGGCACCCCACAAATGAGAGGTCCTGAAGCTCAGGCTTCATAGCTCACAGCAAATCCACCCCTGCTGGATTGAAACCCTTTCTCACTAACGAACATCCACCACATCACTAGCTCATTGGAGCACACAGCAGGAAATGCTGCCCTGGAGCACAAATGTGAAATGGGAGGGAAACAAGAGAGCGCTTGATGACAAGCTATTATATGCCAATGTGACTATATCCAGAATGTAGCTTTGTTTCCATAGACCATCGCCACAAGTTAGACATAATCTTGTTTCATACACTGCTTCCTTCAGAAAAGTCCTTGCTGTAGTAGTCATTCATATGTGCTTTCAAAATTTGCTAAGCACCAAATGGGAAGGCTACAGAAAAGGCTGAAATGGCCTCTAGAAGCTAAAACTGCTGCATGGATAAGAGACGTGCATCCATGAGGCATGCTGCTTTGCATGACACCTCCTTTTTAGAGAAGAGGGGTCACTGTGTCCTGCTACGGAGATCCAGCAGGCTACAGCCAAAGGCAAGGCGGGGATGGGGGCAGGGCAGAAGAGAGAGGGATTGCCACAGAAACACTGCCCAGAGCAGAGAAGGTCAGCCAGCACAGTCTGCCCTGTCCTTGGGCACTCGGGCGCACTTTAGGCTAGGGGTCTATTTCCAGGAAAAAAATGACCATTCGGTTATGTTTAAGGATCCACAGACATGGATCCATATTCAAGATGTGTTCTCACCAAGTTCAAGATTCTCCTCACTCAAGGAATGGAACCCACCCATATTCTCACACGTGTGATAAGAGGGGAAGATATACAAGAATCAGGGACAATTTGGTTTCTCCCTCAAGCTCAAATGCAAGGTGTACCATAAACTTAACATATTAATTCACATTAAATGTTAACATTCTCAGTTGTGTTCTACTTCTGAGAGATGGAAAGAATCAAACTCATGACAAGGCTAAACTGATGCTTGAAGGACAGAAAGGACCCAAGATTGAGAAGATGGGTGAGTAAAGGTCTAAGACAGAGAATGAACCTGGGACAGAAAGCAATGCCTGGTACACAGTGGGTTCTTTATGAGCACCTGTGGCATGAGCAAATATGAACGTGCCTGAACCAAGTGAAGAGACCATCCAGGTTATCCTGCCCACATCTCAAATCTAGTCACTGCACCTGGAGTTTTGCCATGCATGGCATCAGAACTCCTGCCCTAGCACAGGGAGTTCCTATCCCTAGAATATCCTTGACCCTGGTTAACCTGGACAAAGCTGGACAAGAGAAACGCCCAAAACCCTCTTGCCCCCTTACTAATGGCTTCTGACTTCATCTCAAAGCAACTTTTGAGATTCCAAGTTCACTGAAGTCAAAGCCAAAAATTTTAGTGTTCCCACAGGACAACTCCCAAAAGGAAAAAGACCAACACTAGCCAGAGGGTTGTTTTGGTTTGTTTGTTTTTTTTAACGCAATCAACAAGCTTTAGACCCTGGCCTTTCATCAGAAATAGTTATACAAATTGTGAGTTTTCCAGAGGCTTGTGACATGCTGGTCCAACCTGTAAATCTGGACAATACAAGTCAAGTATCCTGTCTCAGAATCAATCTGGGTCCAGGATAAGAAACACAGCAACTCTGACCGACTGGCAGTGGGTGCTTCTCCTAGAATCAGTAGCAAAATGTCACAATTCTCTAGCAATGTCTGCAGCTGGTACAAAACAAAGTGATGGCACAGGAGCAGTGCAATTACTATCCCCAATGCTAATTTAATAAGGTCCTATATTTACACTTTACACTTAAATATGTATATAAGTATATGCACATAATATGCATCATAATTCTTTTACCCTGATTAGCTTTAAAAAATAAAAACCATATTATAAACAACTACCTCTAAATTGCAACCATAATGTTAAATCCTCCAAAAGACAAAAGAAAAAGAAAACAGAGTGGGAAGCATGACTTCCACGAGTCTAACATGTGGTAGAGCAGCTGCTGGTGAGACAGCCCAAATGTTCAAGCTTGGGCAGACAGCAGCCCCTTCCCTCCCTGGGGGCTGATGTCATGAAGGAAAGGTCCTCCAGGGGTCCTTACCCGGCCCTCAGGGTCACCTGAGCGCCTTGCTTGGCTCCTGTGTGTCATAGGGCCCCTCTGCAGGACCAGGATGACTGACCCTGTGCAGACACCACTTACTGGTCAGGGCACAGTTCTCAAGAGCCTTGCAGTCAGCCTCACTCCCTCAGGAGAGGGAATGCTGGTTCCACCTCACTCCTAATTTCCCTCTTGTTCCTGCTGCGCTATAAACAACACAGGGCTCATCAGTTATGTGCCAAACTGTATGGACAAAAATGTTAGGAGAGCCCAGAGGTGAACATCACCAGCTTCTTAATTTTTAAAAGGATGACACTTGTTTAGAGCTAAGCTTTAGAATGCAAAGCTGTGGGTCCATCTATGGAGGGGAATGAGGCCAAAGGAAATCTGAATAGGAAAAGACCTTTCAGATAGACCTATCTTTACAGACAAGGCTGTCTTTTACTTGCATGAATATATATATTTCCAGAGGGTAAAAGTGGAATAATCTTTGATTAAATATCCTGCCAAATGCACAAAAAGCAAGGAGGTGGCCTGGCTGCTCCCCAGTTCCCTATTTTCCATGAAATAACCACTACTGGATTAGGTCATGTAGTGACTATTTCTAAAGCAGCAAACAATGGCTCTCTGCCAGATATCCTGTAATTAGAGTTTCTGACTGAGGTCTGCTTGCAATGGTTCTCTGAATGCTTTCTGGCCCTGGGCTCACCCCACTACACCCTCTCTAATGCCTATCTTCCTTATGAGCTGTCAGACCCGGACAGCACCCACCAGAGGCGAGGAGGAGTGGGGAACAGGATGGACTGTAAATGTCTGTTGCTCCTCCTACACCCTCAAGTTGGTCAATTCTTTGCACTGCTAGTTGCAGCATCAATGGTTCATAGCTGTGTTAATCAATACATTTTTGCAGATGCTGCTATTAACTGATCATTTAAAGAGGAAGATACAGTTTGGGATGCAGAGGACATTGCACCAAGTTGCTGAACGTAAACACACACGAATCCTGGTGTTTTTTGAAACTAATCATATAAGGAAAAAAGCAGAGTATCCTTAGGCAGTAAGAAGATGGTTCCATATACCCCCAAAGCAATACTACTATGATTAAGACCCTTGCCCAGATGTACCTGTGCCAGCAGACACGTAGGGGCAGGGAGAGCACATTTATAACTAGCACTCTGGGCCACAAACTGCAAACAGGCAGCAGCGAGGCAGTAACTCCACCCCCAGGGCTGTGGCAGACCTTGTTAATCCGTCAGTGTGCTCCCGACCACAAAAGCCGATTTGTCCTCATGAGCTCTCACTTCAGGGGCACCGCAGCCCCTCTAATCACCAGGAGGTGAAACTGAAGATGAAATCCATTCTTATATCTGCGTAAACTTCCGATGCTATTGACAAATGTACTCATCAGAAAGTATTCTTAGATCTGAGAGGCTGGACACCAACATGGGAGGTATTCTTTAAGCAGTCTTGATGGTATTTTCCTAAAGCAGTTTATAATCAAAAGGAGATGAAACAGAACCATGTAAATAACAAGAGGTCAACATGATAAAAGTCCATTGAACAAATGTGTTGAGGATTCTATGGAAATGTTAGAGGATGTACATAAAGGAAATCACAAAATTGAAGAACGATGGAACAGCCAACCAAATCCGTAACATAGCCCGGGAGACCTTCCTGGAACCACCCGGCTCCTCTGAGCCCTGGGAGCATCCTCCCAGGGAGGGGGGACCTGCTCCAGCCACCCTCACCTTTGCTGGTTTCTCTAACACTGCAAAGCTCCTCTACCAACCCAGTCTACCCCACAGCCTTTCCCAGCAGCCTCTACAAGGAAGGCTCTCTGGTCCCTCTCCATCAACACCTTGCCACATACTCCCTAAAATCTGGAGAACTCCCACTCAGGCTATAGGTTCAGCACTTAGATGCCCTTTCTTAAAGAAGGGTTCCCTGATCACTCATGACCATCCCACACCAGGCTTGGGGAGAACTCCTGATTCTGTCACAGCCTTTATCCTTGTTTTCAATGAGACATGGAGTGAATCCTACGTCCGGCTGTGCTTTCACAGAGCTCTGTGAGGGTCAGGCAGATACCTGCTATGCTTACCACAGGATCCTTAACACAAAGCACAGTGAGTGCATGGAACCTGTGACTCAATGAGTTGATAGAGCAATGGATGACTGAACAAACAATATGGCAGACAATTTAAGAATTGAAGGTCGAAGAGGAAGTTAGTAGATCTTTGATGCAGAGGGTGATGGCAATTCATGGGAAAAGTGTGTTATAACGTAAGTTTGAAACAATTAGCCACTGGAACACCCTATAGAGAGTAGAGAAGGCAGGTGAAAACAATACCATGCAGCATGATACAAACCCAAAGCATAGAAGATAAATTTGAGTATATATAAAAATTAAATTTTCTGCAGGGAAAGAGCCAACACCAAGTCAAATGGGGGCAGTATTTGCAGCATGTAACAGAATGCTAATTTCCATACTATATAAAAAGCAAATACAAATTAGTAAGAGACACAACACTACAAGTGGGCAAAGGATTCAGTTAACAGAAAAAGGCATAGAACTGCCATCAGCACATGAATAGATGTACAATCTCACATACAATAAAATAAGCAACATGAGACACCATCTTTGCCTAGCAGCTTGGTAAATACCAAGAAGTCTGACAATATACTGTGTTGGTAAAGGTGTAGGGAAACAGGCACTCTCATACATTGTTGATTGGAAAATTGACACTTCTTTGGAGGGCAGTTTGACAGTATCAAAGATGAACACACTCTGACTCGACCATTCTACCAGGAAGTTATCCCACTGATGTATTCACAGCTGTATACAAACGTGCAAATGTATTCATATCAGAAGCATTGTGTAAACTAGCAAGAGACTAGAAACTAAGTATCAACTGATGGGAAGCCACTTAAGAGATCCGATGCAATCTAATACTGCAGTTCAAGAATGAGGCTGATCTCTACAATCTGACGTAACACAATTTACAATGGTAAAAATCTTCTTTTAAAGTAAGGTGTGTCAGTGTATATAGAATACTCCATTCATGTAAGGGGATGGGAAAAAGTGGCAAAGTTAAGGAAGAAGGAATATAAACATATATTCATGAATATGGACTATTTCTGAAATAATATAAAAGACCCTGTGAACAGCAGTTGTCTCTGGGTAGAGACCTTGGTTTCCAGGTAATAGTGGCTGGAGAGAGACTTTTTATTGCATACCCATCTCTATTGTTTGAAGTTTTTACCACTCGTGAAATTTACCTTGGCAAAAACTAAAATTACATTAAAAACAGGGAAGGGCAGGTGAACCTGAAGTACTAATTATTGAGGAAGGAAACCAGACAAAAGACCTGAGTCACTCAAGCTTCAAATAACCAGGGCAAGGACCAAGGGGGGCATGACCAGGAAACAGCCCTTACCAGAGAGCAGAGGCTTTTGTGTAGCAAGACCCTGGCTGAGTAGAGACCTTGGGCGAGAACCCAGACTCAGAAGTAAAGCACACAGCTCACCCTACAAGTAGGCTCCAAGCTAGCAGGTGACTCAGTCCAGAGAAAAGAGGACTTCACAGAAAATTCAAATATTTGAGACTTGCTAACACCAAAACTGGAAATCCATGCATGCCCCTAAAAAGCTACCTTGGTAACAGTCAACAGTACACAGAAAATTTGCCGTCTGGATTTCTGCAGACCTATCAAATTCTTAAACTTTGAGGGGTTGGTTGTCACAGAAAGATCAGTCCGGATGGTGACTACAGCCATGGAGATGAATAAAGATGTAAGAAGTTACAAACCAAAATCCTCAGGTTTCTATGTCAGGTTGTTCCCTAGGTCCCTGTGGCTGATGCAGGTGACAGCCTCTGAATGAGCTGCCCAGAACTGAGCCTTGTCAGAGCTAGAGGTTTTTGCTCAGAAAGCACCATTTGTAATAGAAGTTTAAGCTCATGATACCAGGTGGACACACCAAGTTCCTCAGCCCAGGAGTGAACACCTAGTCACTTCTACCCCTCTGTTCAGAGCCTGTTTCCCAATACCTCTTTCAACAAAACTATCTGAAAATAGAAAGCAAATGACATAAGCTGTGGTCTCTCTCAGAAATTATGTCAGATGCATCTGGATGAGAACTCGCAAGTGCCCGCCTGGCAAAGGCTTCTCTGTGCTGAGTCAGAGCACAGGCACTTCTCGCTGCCCTGTCAGTTGTCAGGGATTTTTGGACTCAGCAAGTTTCACAAGCACACTTCTGTAAATATACATTTTAGTGAATAAACCAAAGGAACTTTAGTCATTTAATTACATTAGCCAAGTAACAGTTTTATCCATAAGTATTTAAATAAGCTCAACAACTTCTACTAAGTTGCCAGCAACGTTGTAAAAGCTCAGTAAGATACCTTCTGCAGTTTCTTGGCCTCTAGGAACCCAAACCTCAAAACATTTAGAGGTAACAGACACAACACACATTAACATGACTCTGACATATTTTTCAAACTGCTGTCACATTCTCTCATACTTACATGTATGTGGTACATGTGTATGATACCCCATAGACTTCCAGGCCAACAAAGCATGGCTGAAGCATGGTGAATGATATATAGAGCTGCTCAATAAATGGTGTGTGAATATGTAAACAAATTTATCTGTGTGACAAATTCATATTTTGTGGAAATAGACGAGACAGGAAAAAGGTAAACAATTCCCATTTTCATGCAGGATAATTAGATTATAAAATTCACTCAGATTCAGAATGGATCCTAGCCCTCCACAGTTCAGAAACATTAGAGACTCTTAGAATCTCCTCAGTGTTATTTAATTTCCTCACTGTCATCCTAAATTATTTTCTCTTCCAATGGAAGATTTTTTTTCCCCTGATGGTGACTGTACTTCTGTGATGAGTTATAATATATATTTGGTCATTCAGATGACCAAATATAAATTTTCCAGGTGTAGCTGACCTTCATCCACAGTTCCTGAAAATACTTTAAAGCCCTAAAGGTGAAATGGGTCATGTTAATCAGAAACTTTTGGGCTTGGGGGCTGGAGGGTGAATCAGCCAATGGCCAGTGATCTAGTCAATCACGACTAAGCACTGAAGCCCCCACACAAACCCAGGTGAGCAGTACGTCACTCTCCAGCATCCTGCTTCTCTGCTGGAGGGAGCTTCATGCTTGGGGAACCACAGAGCACCCATGGGCCACCAAACCAGGCCCCAAGCTCCACGAGGATAGAAACTCTGTTTTTTGGGACCTGCTCTTATGTATCTTTTTATCTGGCTGTTAACTTGTATCCTTTATGGTATCCTTTATTAAACTGGTAAACTAAGTGTTTTCCCAAGTTATGTGAGCTGCCCTAGCAAATTAATCGTGGGAACCTCCAACCTGTAGCCAGTAGGTCAGAAGCACAGGTAGCAGCCTGGGGCTTGCTACCGACGTGTGGAGTCGGGGGTGGAGGGCAGTCCTGTAGGTCAGAGCCCTTAACCTGAGGAGTCTGGTCCTGTGTCCCAGCAGATAGTATCAGAAATGAGTTGAATTCTCGGACACCTGCTGGTGTTAGAGAATTGCTTGGTGGTATGCATGGGGGAAGACACCCTCACACACACACACACACACACACACACACACACACACACACACACACACACATTGGAATCAGGTCCAGGAACCCAAAAGGAGTTGTTCTATTACTATTGTGTATACTATTGTGATATAAACACACACATACACCTTCTTTCCAAGAGATTCTTATGGTAAGTCTAATAAATATGCAATATTAAACTTTTTAAACATACATATACATAGACAGTGAATGAACCTTAGCCCAGCTACTGTAACACAGAATAAGAACTGTGATTCTGAATTACAGGTTTGTTATCTACATATATATCTAGAACTAAAAGAGTAACAGTCCCTTCCTAAGTGTCCTCTGAAGCATGTGACAGGCCTAAGGCCATACCTAGGACCTGAGCCCTACATAAGCTTCCACAATATGCACTCCTATCCTGACATTTATTCAGTAGAAAGGAAATCCATGAAACACAAGCACTAAAACCAGTAAGGGGCATAGAAATGGATACACAGAAGTTTCAGGTCCTCCTTAAGTTAGTTATTTCCTTATAGACCAAATGATGCAATGTTCCCTTTCTCCCCTCGGAACATTTTTCCAAACAGGGAAAGCTAAAGAAAGTTGCATAAATCCCATATTTGCTGAGCTCTAGGCTCCTTCAGCATCCAAACTGAAACCACCAAACTCAAACAAACCACTTGTCAATGTTTGGTTTCAAAATTTCAGAGTCTGAGACTGCATGTGGTCCTTCTGGGCACAAACCCTGAGAACCCACACACACAGCATAGCCGCAGGCACAGTTCCTCCCCCTCAGAGGGGGTGTCTGGGGGTCCCCGAGGTCCGACACATGTTTCAACTGCCTAGTTATGTAATTACCTAATTTTGTTTAATATGGCACCAGCATGCAGTCAAATTATATCCACAAATATGTAGAAGAGAATGTCAGACTTAATTAGGTGTTTACCCCAATGTGCTGCTCTGATCTCAGATTCAAAAACCTAATGCTATTGAACTAGGTCTTTTTTTTTTTTTAATGTTCACTTTCATGTATATACACATATATAAAAAAAACATGCTCCCATCCTCCATGGGGGGGGGTGCTGTATGCACACGGCCACATGTTCCCCAAGCCATGGCCAAGGCGCAGGGACACTCTGGGCAGACACACCCCTCTGCTTGAACCCAGGGAGCCCCACAGAGGTGTCCACCCATCGGAGTGGTTTCCAGTCAAGCCTCAGCCGGCAGCTCAAGGTCATCATTTCCCAACAAGAATCCTGAGGCAGGTATGCAATCTCTGGGCTCCTCCCTTGTGCTTCATAATCCAAATCACCACCATCATTTTGGGAAGGCTTTCTAAAAATTTCCCTCCTTTACAACCTTTCCCATCTCCTCCAGGAAGCTTTCAAGACTTTCAAACCAACCTCATCTATCCAATAGCTAAAACTGATTATTACTCAATAATTGTCCCAGGAATAATTTACCCTGAATTATTCATGCTCTTACATCACTTTGAAATTGTTCCCTCTAATGATCTCATGGGCTGATTTTAAGTACTGAGTCATGTTTCATACTTTATTCATGTTCCACTTGTGTTGAAATACAACACAGGGCACCAGTAGATGCTCAATAAACACTAGTTGACTGAGTCTCAAACAGCAGGAATGGGTTCCCTGCAGTACATCAGAGCTCCTGCAGCAGTAAAGCCAACATGCCCAAGAATGTGGGTGCAAATCGCTGACTCAAGTAAGTGCTCAACTTCCCAGCACAAACTGCTCCTCCCAAGTAATCCAGATCATATGCCATTTGGAAGACAAAGGTCTAGGAACGAAAAGAGCAGCTGAAGTCCTAACTGGAGCTGGCATGATCTAAGCAGGGAGAGCTTGGACAAGAAACAGCAGTTGCAGAGTTGGTTTTGATAGCTGCTCTGATTTAAGTTGTGCCATGAATGACCCAATAAAACACATACACCATTTTCAAACTCATACAAATTTACCTTCTTCTTAAGAGACAAATTGTTTGACCTTCCAGACAGTGGTATGTGTCCTAATGTCAATTCACATAATTTTCTCTTTGAAACACCAATAGGCGAAATCATTACTCATGCTAGAAGTCTAATAAAAGTGTTCAGAATATATAAATATAGTAACAAAGACCTATTTTTAAACTTGTACATGTCTATATAGTCCCAAAAGCTCAAAGATGACTAGAATAAAAGCTTTTTAGAATATCATAGAGAAATAAAATCAAAACCTATTTTCTTACCAGTTGGTGCCAGGTTTAAGGGAATTGCCATATTTAGCTCATTTTTAAAAAATTCTAACCAGTAAATAATTCACTTCCTGGATGAAATAAGATACTTCTCAGGAGAATATCAGAATTACTGGCCTGAATCATCCCTGCTAAGGAAGTTGAACACAAGTGCAGATACTCCAGCATTTAGCTATGTTTACTTCTAAAGTGTTCCTTATATTTCTGATATTGGTGTGCCCGCTGTTTCAGGAATTCACAATTCAAGTCATGCTATGTATCTTATCAGGAGACAGCCAGCACATCTGCCAGCTTCTACACCCAAAACCACCTCAACTCTGTTCGAGTCCGGCAAGAAAACATTGAAGATGCTTTCTTCCTATACCTCCTGTGAAAATCACCAGTAATTCAACACACTGACCAGAGTGAAGTTCCCCACTGAACTCCAACTGGCACAGCCAAAAATCTGCAAAGTAACTAAACCCTGTACAGTTGAGAGGTCTAGAATAAGGTGGGCAGGGGTACATTCTTAATGTAAGCCACACTTGCCAGAAACTACAACATGGAGTTGGATATACACAATCATAACACATGTGCTTCTTCTAAACTATGAGACTTTTGTTTTTTTTAAAGCACCTAAAGGGAAGGGTTTAGGCATTTTCACAAACCAGTTAATCAGTTCGTCCTCCCAGCTTCCCAGTACAGCCAGGTCAGATGTGCCAGGAGACCCATACTCCTCCCCTCAGTGGGCTGCCACCAAGCATCGCCTCTACCTCCTTCCTAAAAATGGTGTCATCACACATCAACACACCCCCACAGTGGATGCTCAGGGCTCACCCTGATCCCCAGGCCAGAGCAACAAGCATAGGTAGGCTGGACCTGTCAAAATTAGCAAGCTGATCTCCTGCCAGTTTTCAGATAGAAGTCTCCCCTGGGAAGCTTTTAAAAATAAGGTCCTGTGAGGATAAAGATAATGCAGTGTGGATATACACATATTAATGAACCCTAAGAAAGGGAATATTGCCATTTGTGACAACATGGATGGGCAAAGCCAGATAAGTCAGAGAATGACAAATACCAGAGATCTCATTTTTATGTGCAAAATTTTAAAAAAAGCCTGATCCAAGCTCATAGACTATACATCATGAGGATGTAACGTGTAGCATGGTAACTATGGTTAATAATCCTGTGTTCTATATTTAAAAGATGCTAACAGAATATATCTTAGAAGCTCTCATCACAAGAGGAAAAAATAGTTATGTGTGGTGATAGATTAGTAGACTTACTATGGTGATCATTTCACAGTATGTACAAATAAAGTCATTATGTTATACACCTGAACAAATATGCCACTTATACCTCAAAAAAGTTTTTTTTAAGTTGAGTGGGTATCCAACTTCAAATTTTTTAGGAGTCATGTTGAAGAGACTCTTATGTATCCCAATAAAAGTTTTTAAAACCTGAAAAATTAAAAAAAATTTTAGAGTCCCAGGCCGAGTACAAGAGGCAGATTCAGCAAGTCTGGATGGATTTCAGTAGACAGCATTTTTCAAAGCTCACTAGGCTGATTTTTGAAGATCCACAAAGGATTAATGCATACTCAATTTATATTACTGATAACTCAAAGGACATGTTATAACCTTACCTACAGAAAATAGCTGCACTCTCGGAAATCCCACATTTGCAACCTAATGCAGAACGTGTGACACCTGGCACATTCATCAACAAATGACTTCCTTCCACATAGGTACCCACCAGGTTCCACAAACTACACTTCGAGAAAAATAAGCACACATAACTTTTTAAAATAGCTTCTTCCTCTTCTCAGAAGCATTTCCCACATTTCAAAGTGGGGAAAAAAGCCTAAAGACATTCCCCTGTGAATATGGAAAGCCAAACTTAACCCACTCTGGGTATACAGGGCAAGGGGTGAAATCGCCCTTGAAATGGCCAGCGGTCAAGGTAGGTCAGCTTCCTGTGCTTTGTTCCTTGAACCAAGTGTACAATCCTGCTCCTACTGTTGTTCTTAAAATAAACTCTAGATGTACAAACATTATGTCTATATTAAACACAGACCACAGAAACCAAGGAAAGGAGGATATGTCTGTGAGGACATCCATGAAGACAAACAAATGTTTCTGGTTGTAAACCTTTACTGTTCCCATGAACCCCACGCAAGCTACAAATTACTTGCTGAGACTTGAAGCCATCACCACCAGATGTGACCCCCTTTCTCCCTCTCCCATCACTCCTCCACCCTAATTCCTGAGATTCTCTGTAAAAATGCAAGTCTACCCAGGAAAGCTAACATTTATGAACTATTAAATGTTGTTTTCTAACAAATAAATGAATCTCCCAGTTCCTGAAAACAGGCTATGAACAGTGAGGAAACCAGAGACCATCAGAATGGGACTGGGGGTGAAGGATGATAGTGAACAGTCAAGAAAAGGAGGCTAAGGGTCCTAATGGTTACTCCACTGATGGGGCCCTGGACTCTTTGAAGAGACAAGCTCACACTGCACTCAGGGGAAACACACAGGTCAGACAACCTTCAAAGATGTATTGATGCCTTCCAAATGTCCAGCACCAGCCATGGTCCTTGTGTACAATCTTCAGGAAGGTTTGAGGCCAGGAACTGGCAATTGTGAGACATTGAAGGGCAACAAGATGGGGGAGTCAGGGAGACTTCCCAAGGAAGGGGTCCCAGACCTGAGATCTGACCTGCAGGATCACTGGCTAGGTTAAGTGTGCAAGGAGAAGAAACAGTGAGGGTGTGGGCCCAGAGGCAGGGCAGGGGTCCCCAGGGACCTGGATCCCAAGGGTGCTGTCCAGAGGCAAAGGAGCATCTGGAGATTTCAAAGGGAGCGTCTGACCCTATCTGCAGGTCAGGAGGACTTCTCTTGACTGTGGCCCGGGGAATAAGGCAGGGCAGCTGGGGGAGGCAGTGGGTCTTTCCAGTACAGCTTTCCACTGGGAAAGAACATTAAAGGCTTGGTACAGACTTGTGATTTGGGCCGCATAACAGGAAACACAACAAAGTGAAGTGAAAAAAGGAAGGAGTACTTGTTTTACAGGTGCAGTAGGAAGGTAGTTCTCTGGAAAGTCAGCACAGACACTAACAAGAAAACCCAAGCCCACCAGCATTGCCATGCCATGAATCCAACCCCAGCCTACAGAAGACAAAGGGGATGCTCACTCAGATGGACAGTTATACCAAGGCTCCCCAAGCCATCACATCTTTCCCGGAAATCTACAACTCGCCTCACTGACAATGTCTCTGAAGACTAGACCTCTAGCTACAATTAGAAAGTGAACAGTTAGTTGATTGCTCTATCCCTAGGGTTCAGACAGAATAAGGACTCACTCGATGTAGGTTAAATTGGTGGTTCTCTACTGAAGTGGTTTTGTCCCCATGAAGCATTTGGCAATGTCTAGAAACATGTGTGATCATCTCATCTTGGAGAGGAAGATGCCACTGTCAACTACTGAGTGGAGGCCAAGAATGCTGGTAGCATCCCAGTGTACGGGATGTACACTGTATAACACATCACATTGCATAACACATGTACATAACCAATATCGCCCACAGAAGCTCCCAGCAGCTGCAGGTCCTCCTCAACTGCCTCCTTCCCCAGATGAAATAAATTAGCCCAAAATATCAATTGTGCGAAGGCTGAGGAACCCTAAATTAAATCAAATCCATTTAAGAACACCAGTGGCAGCTGGCTTAGCTGTAGCATCAGGGCAGATGGCTCCCGACACCTGGGAGGCTCAGCCTTGTCACCTACAGGGCTGGGCCTGCTGCAGAAGGTTGGGGGTGTCTTGCCAATGGGTTCAGCCCCAGGCAAGTTCACCATGGATTCAGTGGGACTGAGGAATGACAATGGAACATTCTTAGGGTGAAAGGGTTTATACCCAACTTTATTCCCACAGCGGCAGGTCAATGACTAGAAACCAGTCCACTCAGAGTCTGCAGGCAGCAAGCCGGTCTCTGCCTCTGGGCCTCTCTGCCTGCACAGCCATCTAAGTCTCTGTCCTCAGTGCTGCCACCACTCCAGTCTTTCCCCTCTTACAGCCATGCAGCTGTGCGGCCATGCCACCATGTCACCCAGAGCTCTGGGGCAGAGATCTGTATATAGTCAATAACATTGCCCACACGTATGTAGTGAGCTAGCCAACCAGGGTTGAGAATCCTGGCCACAGGAACCTTCATCTTATCCACGGCGGGTAAGAGCACCAGGCTGACTGCACCCACCTCCCACCTGTCAAAGTCAAATATGGCCAAGTTCTCCCCATCTCTCACCCCAACTTTTCTGCTCCACTGCCTCGTCCTGCCATCTTCAACTCCCACTTGGGGGGCTTACCCCAAGTCACTGATGAGGTGAAGAATATTTCACAACTGGGGCTATAGCAAAGCCAAGGTATTATGGGGCTATAGCAAAGCCAAGGTATTATTGGCCAAAGAAGATAAAACCAGGGAACCTCACACGGACAGAAGTTTATGCCCCAGGTGATCAATCTGAGTGATTTAAGACCCCCTCCCGCAGTTCCAGGGAGACACACCACCTAGCCCTGCTCTGCAGACCCATAATTTCTAACACCTGTGAACAGCAGGCTACAGTGCACAGAACCCATCACCAATATCGCCCACAGAAGCTCCCAGCAGCTGCAGGTCCTCCTCAACAAGTTCTGTCGACTGTGCCTCATAAAGAGCCCTCTGACCCTGTCCCTGCTCTTCCTCTCCAGCCCTTCTACCACCATTCATCTAGGTCCCCATTTCTCACCCAGGCGGTGCCAACTTTTTCAAACTTTTGTAGTAAGCTATGAATAGACAGGAGGTGTCTGGGAGGCACGTTGCAAATACGGACTTAGTAGCTCAGGATGGGGCAAAGCAGTCTGCCATTTTACCAAGCACACAAGGTACTTCTGATGCTCAGACCCCACACAGACAAGCAGGCTTTGAAATCACAGCCCCCGGAGAGCTGGCACCGGGGTCATCCCTGTGTCCCCACATTCACCCAAGGCAGGCTCCCATAAAGCTGCAGCCCAACTAAAAACCACAAGACAAAGACAGGACTGGCCAGCTTGCTCCCAGCAGTCCCTCAAATTCAGGTGATGCCAATGACTTCATGGGGAGTGATTTTAAGTAAATTTCCATATTTGACACTTAGTACCCATTACCATAGAAAGAATTCACCAGCCAGTCCAGGTTAAGATGTACCCAGGTCTGAAAGGCTCTTATTCACATTCTCTCTTCTCCCTTCCACTCCCTGCCCACAGCAGACACTCTTCTCTCTCCCTGGATCTGCCCACCTCCCCTCCCAATCAAAGCCATGGCACTTAGGTATGTACCAGGCTCCCGGCCTAGGTCAGAGACCCCAGGAGGGCAGCAACAGCTTTGTTCCTCTAGCTCCTGAGGTTATCTGCTGCAGGGCCTGACAAATGTTTGCTAAAATGGCAAAATGAAATGCAGGGGAGGGGAAAGGTGAATGGTTTCAGGTTGTACCTTTCCCCAATGCTAAGACACAACACAGGTGCTCAGCAGCCCCACAAAAAGGCATGAGGGGAGCATGGCAGCGACAGGAGTCACTTCCTACACACTATGCCTCTGGCTTCTGCAATGCCTTGGCCAGGCAGGGTCCTTGGACAAATGCCTTCACGTAAATATATCTAGCTAGGTTGTATTTTACTAAAGGCTACCTGTGCACAGGAAAAGGGCAATTTCCATAACCAATTCTCCTCACTCAGTAAAGATGCACTTAACTGGTCAGGAGGCCTTAGAAAGTGAAGACACACAAAAGGCTGCAGGTTCAATGACTCCAATAGTTGTAACACAAGTCTGGGCTAATAGCTCTTTGGGAATGGTGTTTTATAATATGTAGGGCAATGAATAAGCTCTTCCCCAAAACAGTGATGCCAGGTTAACTGCAGTCATGTTATAAAAAGGAATGATGCAAAGCTTACACCAAAAGGCAGGCGACTGAGACTCCATCGCCGGTGCACCAGCACTTCCATGACTGAGACTCCATCGCCGGTACACCAGCACTTCCATGACATTTAACTAAACCCAAAGACATAATTGATGCAAAAGTTACCATGCCTCTTACAGAACAAAACACAAATATGTTATCCTACCTACAGAGACAAGCATCAAAGTAGAAAGATCTACTTCCTAAACCACAGTACTGACTGTATGCTAGTCTTTCCCAGTCCTCTTGGGAAATGTCCCTTATGGACTCCAACCCTGCCTAGTGACCGGATCTCACTTAAGTCAACACAACCTACCTCCACTGTGAGGTGGGGCCCTGGGTCCCCACAAGGGAAGAAGACTTACCGGACTGCCTACAGGACACACACCCCAAGCAGAGAGCTCAGAGCAGACATGAGACTGCCAAGGTCACCAGCATTCACTTTGCCCCATGGGTACTTAACCTGGGCTGTGCATTAGAGTCACCTGGGGATCTGTTAAGATAAATAGGAAGGCCTGGGCTGTGTGGAACAGGAGTGGCATTTCAGATTTAACTAGTCTCAGGTGCAGCCAGGTACGGGCGTGGTTTAAAAGCTCCCAGGTGAGCATGATGAGCAGTCAAAATCATGACTCACTGGCTGGTCCCCAGCAAGAAGCCAGCTTGTAGCTAGAGGGGCACAGAACTAGATAAAGATGGCTGATGTGGCTGGTCCAAGGACAGCTCTGCCATTTGCTGCCAGCATCAGAGTCCACACCTCCTACCCCCTGCAGACCTCACTCATGAACACAGGACCAAGCCTGTGTAAGGCCTGCACCACTCAGCTTCCCATCCATCTCTCCTTCCTACAGCCACTCACAATGCCAGCCTCCTCCCTGGGGAGAAGCCCAACCCACAACCAACCGTAAGGGAGCACAGGGAGCAGCAAAACATGCCCTCAGTGGGCTCCCCATGAGCATCCCAGTCACTACCATCTTTAGGCTTACGAGAAATACAGTGAGCACCTACTTTTATTATCCCATCATACAGATGAGCAAAGTGAGGCACGGACAGGTAAGAACTTACCCAATGTCTCACAGCAAGTAGTGTCAAGAGAACCAGGACTCAAATCCAGGTGGTGGGGCTCTAGGTCTTTGCTTCTGACTATTCTGCTACTCAGAAAGCATCTAATTACATTGAATATCCAGATCAGCTGACAGAGAGGGAATGTTACCAAGTGGAAGCACGAAGTCTTAAAAGCCCTGAATTTGATGTCTTGAAAACCAACTTCATCAGTCCAGCTGGGGAAAATTTGATTTTTACCCACAGTTCATGTGGAAAGATCTCTGGTTTCAGGGACCATCTATTCATTCATATACATTTGCAGGGCCCCTATTATAGGTCAGGTACAGGGCTGGGCACTGGTGGCATAGAGACACAGGTCATACACTCCAGATACCTTTCTAATAGCTCATGTGATCCTGGCGCATCAGGACAACCTCCTTCCCATAGGGTAAGTCCCCCCGATGCTAACCTGCTCTGGCAGACAATGTGGGAGGCCTCTGAGAGCAGCTGTCTGTGGACCTGACAGGTTGGTGGTTATGATACTTAGTGGTTTTAAAGAACAGCATCCACCCTCCACGCTAGATCCTCTAAATCAGTCTCCAGGAAAGGGCCCAGGCACTGCTTATCCATTTCTACAGCTGTTTTGAGAACCAGTGTTCAAAGGATGAAAGTAAGGTGCAAAATCCAGAAACCACATACATGATGAGTTTTTGAAGATGAAAAAAGCAACTGTATTTAGCCTGGATACAAGATGGCATGACAGATGGGAATGGGACATAGGGGCTTCCTGGTGGAAGGTGTTTCTGTATTGCTGTGGGGTGCCAGGGAACAGGACTGGGACCAATGGGCAGGCAATAGTTGGGGGCAACAACTCATAAGAGGAGTCCTGGCCCCTTCCATTTGGAAATCTCCACAGCTCCCCCTAAGCCTGATTATCATGCTCCGAAAAGTTGCAGACTAAATGGCTTACAGCTCAGATAATTCAACAGGAGACAGTTATCCATGCAATAAAACCTGCTATTTTAAATTCACAGCCACAAACTACTTTTAATCCTCTGGACAAGATACCACCTAAAGTCATGTACTCATTACTGTGTACATTTGGGGAGTGGTGATGTTTTAGAAATGCATATTCCTGGGCCTCACCCCAGACATCTGCACTTTAAATAATCATCTGGGGTGATTCAACCTCTGGTGCAACTGATGAGTGGACGCCCCTTTTAGAAAACTAAAAGCTAAGCCTGATACAAAGACTAACCTTCCCTGACCACCGTGATCATCCTTCTAAGCCTCTAAAATGAGTAACACTTATTTTAAGCTTATTATACAAGCTCATATTGTTTTACTTCATATGCAGACATAGGTATAGGTGTAAATGTTAACCTCCCCAACCAGCAGGATGACATCTTACACCCCTCTGTAAACTCAGAAAACACCAAGCAAGATATCTCATACACAAGGGTGTTTTCTAAATGACCAATTAACACATACTCAACTAATTTTTAAAAGGACTGGCTAGTCATTATAACCTAAAGTGACATGATACTCTATTGAAAATATTTTATCAACTCAAATTTCATTACCTTTTAAAGTAAGCATTTAAAAGTTTTTAAATACAATTCAACTAATTGGCAGGGTACCTTCTCTGGCCCATGACTTCACTGTGAATAAATTCTGGACCACAAGGCTTTCAACATGTCTGCTAGGAAATGAGTCAGCATTTTGAATTTCCCAGTGTTATAAAGCTGATTGGTTTTAATGTTCTTCAACTGGGTGTCCTAACATTAAATATCTGAAGAGAGCAAAGCTGGAGCAACAAGGAACCTCAAGGAGCCCTGGTGGAGGTCTGTCTTTTGGGAAGTAACCTGACAGAGACATGGAACCCCTGGAGAGGTCAGAAATAAAGAGCAAGAGAACACTGCATGAAGACGGAAGGGTCCTCCCAGGGTTGGGCACTGGTAAGCAGCCAGCTCTGCTCCTTCTGTAAGCAAGCCGCTAAAGAAGACTCCAGAAAACATCACACCAGCAGCTTCCCAGCGGTCTTCAAGCCTGTTTCAGACATGCTAAAGTCTAAGGCGGTGCCATACAACAGAAATGCAAGCCCCATATGTGACTTTAATTTTCCAGTAGCCTCATTTTTAAAAGTAAAAAAGGTGAACTTAATTTATTCTATTTAATCCAATATATCTGAAACATTATTTCAGTATTTAATCAATACAAAAAAATCTTTAATGAGTTTTTTTACATTCTTTTTGTATGCCAAGTCTTTGAAATCTGGTGAATGAATATTCTACATTTACAGCACATATCTCTATTTGGATGCTAAATCCTCACTGGAATGGCTTGATCTATATTTCCATTTTATAACATTTATAGCTGAGAAGACTGATTATTCATATACCCAAGTTATTCTAAATACACTTAAAAGATTTCCAATAACCAAATTGAGAACCTGGCTTTAAACTTAAATAAACTAAATAAAATAAGAGGTTCAGTTCCTTAGACCCACTAGCCACATTTCAAGTGTTCCGTAGCCATACGTGGCCAGCGGCTACCATAATCAGCCAGGACAGGTATGAGGTATCTTCTTTACAAATTACTATATGCCAAAAACTTCCTTTCCTTAATCATCAGTAGGTATAAGGGAGCTCAAAGGACAAAAGCATGTGGGGTTTGTTGTTGGGAATAGCTGCAGGCCTTTTTGATTCTAGAACAGTGTGTCAGTATAACGTCCTAAGGATGAGCGGGTGTCCACCATGAACCAGAGGAGGGAAGTGGAAGAAAGGTCCCTAGAGTACCCACTGTGGGCCAAGCATTGTACTGAGGACAGAATGGCCACCATCCCATTTGGTCCCCTCATCGTGTGGGTGACGTCATTCAGTAAATTTTACAGATAAGGAATCTAAGATCGGCCACAATGGAGAACCTATCCAAGGCACCACAACTTTCCAGGGAGAACCTTTCTCACTGTGTCACATCAATATCCAAGACTAAGAGAAGGGAGGAAAAGCATAAGTCATGCGGTGTCCTCCCTACAGAAATACGAGGGAGAATCCAAGACCGGTCAGAATGCAGGCAACCAGAGATGACGCAGCCAAGACACTCAGCCAGCCACATGCTGGTCTGAAAATTAAAGTGGATGGTCAGGTGGACCAGAAGGTAATGGGGAGGGAAAGGTCTGGTAACCCTATTCTACATTTTTGTCCCACTAAATAGGTAATTCCGCCAATGGTGCCACCTCACTGCCCACTGGGCCACTGGCACTGTTGTGGCCAAGAGTCAGGTGCCCAATGTCTACCACCAGGGCTTGGAGCCCTCAGAAGCTTTTCTTAGCTCTAAATTCAGAAACCTCCACCCAGACTGAATCCAGTCTTTCCAGAACCCAGATGCCAAGCCTGGGGTTCCCATTGTAAGGTGGGATCAGTCAAGGAAAACAATTTTCTGATCAAGTAATTGAAGCAACTTCCAAGAGGAAATTTGTATATATGAACAATCATCTAACTCAGTTTCTTGCAGAGTCCTTATTAAGGCCATGGTAAAACAATTTTCTAAGCTTCATTGGGTATTAAAGGAAGCATAATATGTTTGATCTAAAAGACATATAAAGTTTTACCCCTTCCTCTAGAGAAAGCCCAGAAACTAAGCTGATGAGGAAACAAGATCCTTCCTGATTCTGACTGGAGAGGAAAAAAGAGAAAAAAGTGTTGAACAAATCAAGTCAGGAGGGAGGGAGAACAATTAAGTGATTTTAATTAATTTATAGAGGCACGGTGAGTCAAATCCAAAGAGTGAGGATCACATAGAAACCATCAGCTGCACAATTATCCCAAGACCTTCCTGCCTTAGGGGAGAAGGAGGAGGCTTGGCCAACAGGTGTCCCTAGAGTGGATGCCATATCCAAGGCATTCCCCAACTCGAGCCCCAAAAGCTGTTTTTGTAACTTGATGATCAGCATATATAGGGATTGGCTAGATGTCTGAGTCAGGCTGCAATTAGTGCCTGGCGAGGGTGTTCTGGGCATGGGAAGAGAAGAAATGGTAGCGTGGAACAGGGAGGAGAGCAGAGCCTCCAAATCATGGGGTTACAGAACTCTAGTCCAACCTCTATCTTCAGATGAAGATCCAGTGGCCAGAGAGCAGAGCCAACTGTCTAAGGTCAATGTCTACACTGGAAGATAGGAGCCCCTAGAAGCTAAGGGCAAGTCCTTATTCCAGGATACTTAAGCCACACTCACCAGGACAAAGGAGCACAGCGGTTCCTTTAAGGTCAAATGATAAATAAGCCTCTCACAGCCACCTGAAAACCAGCGCTTTAGAATATAACCATCAAGGAAGATAATGCTCTATCTTCCAGTTTCCTGGGAGGGCAAGGGACTAACTTCAGCTGTCACTGACTCCAAATTGCAACCCTACCTCCAGTAGCAGACATGATAAATTTAGCCATTTTATCTTGAAGACATGAATATAACGCATTATATACACTTAGCTATAGAAAGGAATAGGAGCTCTTTCCACCTTTGCAATCTCTCGCTTTGCAATCCTTGCAGCAGGCTACGTGTGATGTAAATCCCTCTCTGGGTTAAGGCTTGCTCAATAATAAAACTGTTCTCTGTCTCTCCTGACTTTGTGGAGAGTATTCTGGGCTGGGAAGGGATTTTGTTTTTAATTCTATTTCCCCAACATTCCTCACAGAGTCACCCCAATCTACCCACACCTGATCTCCTTAAAGTTATTTTTAAGCCATTTTCAAGTAAAGTGATATAAAGTGTGGTTTTATGTTGTGATTTACCCTATGGGCAGTCAAGGGTGCCCCTACAACTCACTCAGAGGGCCTAAAAGAAAAGTTGGAACTTGGTCTTCTGTATGTAGCTTGGGGACGATTAAACCCCATGCACCCCAAGGACCACAAATTCCAGGCATGGAAACAGTCCCACCAGGCCACAGAGCCCCTGAGCTGGCTGGCTCTAGCCCTTTGTACATACTGTGCCCTCTGCCAGGAAAGCCTGGCAGCTGCCTCTCCGACTGCGTAACCCCTATCAGAGCAGGAGGCCTGTCTTTCCTGCTCAGTGTGTTCCCCAGCACAGAGCAAGACATGAATGAATGGAAACCTTTAACTCCACTCTCTTCTTCTCCCTCAAAGTCAATACTATTATAACATTCAGTTTGTTTCAGTTGGAAACATTTGTTCCACCAGGAAATGTTTCTCAAACAGAGAGCTCTGTTTCAACTGGTACAATGAAAAAGTCCTTTCAAGAGGACAATGCTCACCAAACATTTTTAACTATCACACAGCCAGCAGAAACACAGGTGAAAAACATCCAAGCCTTTCTTAGCTGAGCTCTTGCAATGATACACACTCAGCAGAAACCTGTCTCTCTGCAAGGCCCTCAGCTGGTTTTAGCACCTCTCCCACCTTTTCCTTCAAAGATCCATTGCTGTCTATCTTTGACAGGAACATGACTGTCATAGGCATTCTTCAGAGAAAGTGCTCTTAAATTGACTCCTTTCTCAAGTCACAACCAGAACACACTTCTGTGGAGCCCAGTCTTTGGTGAGCTGCACAGTCCTATGCATCCAGACTCCGGGCCTACTGTTAATTATTCCTGAGCACTAATGGACATCTGACTTTATTTATCCCATTGACTTGGCCTGGGTTACCAGAACGAGAAACCAACCCAGTGTGAAATGCTTTGGGAAATGACCCACCTGACTGCACGTTCAAACAGCTTTGGCTGCTTGAGAATTAGGCAGCAGGAGTTCTCAAACTGTGCTGTGCATTAGAATATTCTGCAGAATTTGTGCAAACACCGGTTCTTAGGCCCCTGCCTCAGAGTTACAATTCAGTAGGTGGAGGATGCGGCTCCCTTTCTAGTAAGTTCCCAGCTGATGCTGAGGCTGCTGGTCTTGGGACCACATTTTGAGTAGCGTGATGAACATAGATCTCAGCCACCAGTTGAACAACACAGCTAGACCTGGCTTCTTATCAGACTGATAAGGCCTCGGCAAGGTCAAGCCCAGTGGTTCTCAAACCCAAATCTCAAATACTGGTATTCTACCATTGAAATCAAAGTATGAGATTTCCCTCCAGTTTTCAAATCAAATTAAACCTCTGGTACCACTAACTAGCTACTTCAAGTATAATGAGAAAGGACTCAATTTCTCAACAAATTATATGTTTTTTGTTAAGACTTCATTGAGACCAACCAATGTGACATATGATTAAGAATTTGTAGTGGCCTGGCTGACACAGCCACCACCACATGGAAGAAAACCGAAATTCAGTGCACTTGGCCTCTAGCTCAAGCTGGGCCCCTCCAAGGTATCTCCTTTCACCACTGCAGCCAGATGCCCTAATCGTTGAACAACATGCCCTTTGGCTACTGGAGAAAAGAAGAGCTCAGTTGCCCTCAAACTCAATCCACTAGATAAAATTAAAAAGGCACATATATTAAACCTTCCTTTAACCAAGGCAATATGTATGTAATCTATTGCTAAACCATTTGCTATCACATTACAGCCTTCAGATTTTACACATAAGCAATTAGGCATCACCAAAATGGCTACATCCTCTCCATGCTGCTGCACCGAAGGCCTTTAGGATTCCCTCTTCAAGCTAAAAGAATCATAAAGTTTCAGCCTTCCCACAATGTAATTTTAAAAATGTAATATGGTCCTGACCCTGTGGACCCTGGCAGAAACATAGAAATCCATGTCCCAGCTTTGAACACAAACATTCTGCCCACATCCAGTGCACAGATTTCCCTGTCCTATGTGCCTTAAGTCACTTGATCTGGTGCCTCCAGCCAAAAGCAGCCTGGTGTCGCATCCCCCAAAATGGGGATATTTATAGACTTGTGATTTTTTCTTCCCCAACTCTTATCCCTCATATGCATAAGATGGACTTAAGAAATGAAACCCGCAGATTAAAATATTTCAATTTCTTTAAAAAAACACATACACACAATGTTAGCTTTAAAAGGGGGTAGAGCTGGCACATCTGGCTCCTATTATTGTACAGCTTCACATTCTCAGCATCTTCCCTCCCAGAGAGAAGGCAACAGAGCACAGGAACAAAGGCCAGAAGAACCCCGATCCCTGGACTCTGACCCAGATTCTGCCACTAACCCAGTGTGTGACCTTGACCATAGCTCCTGACCTCTCCAGGGTTCAGTGTCCCCAAGAGTCTGCCAGGTCACAGCATGAGTGCAAACAAGTAACATGTTTCAGGTGTTGATGAATTTAGAATGACCTTCACTTTTCTGCTTGATTTTATGTGCAAAGATTCCAGTTCTCCTGGGAGAAGACAGCCACTGTTCTTTCTCTCTGGGGACATCCCCATTCCCCTCCTCCCTGCCCTTCACTTTCCCAAGCCCGGCGGTCTCTCTGCCTCCCCAGTTCAGTTTCTCCTAACAGGGCTGGGATGAGAAAAGAGCCTCCAGGAGAGTTTCCCAAATGGGCACTGAGCCCTCTCCAACTGGTGTCTAGCACAGCAGGCCTTTCGTTCCTCAAATAAGCTTCTAATTGTCTTTTCAGAAATGTGTGTGGACGCTTATTTCAAGCCATTTGGCAAGTGTGTCCAAGGGTATTTTCTCTGACATTGTACTTGGAGAAGGAGGATTTAAGAGTTAGATAGGGGAGCATTAGAAAAATCACCCTATGTTCCTGTTCTTGGATGGAGATAAAACAACTTCCTCAGGCACCCACCACTGGTACAATGCAAGCCCCACAGGTCTCCAAGACCTCACAATCGCTGGCTTTTACATGCGGACCTGAATCTACTCGCAGGATCAGGGGGAAGGTGTCTGTGGATAAAATGAAACTTCCTGTGTCCAGGATTCTCACCTGGCCCTGGTTGACTAGTTCACTGCACACACGTGGGTACTACATGGATGTTGACTCTATATAAAGAGCTCCGCCAAGTGCTCTGGGTGCGACACAGTGGCAGGGCTGCAAGGCTGCAAGAGAGCAAAGCAGAGGCTGGAGTGGGTGGCAGCGCCGAGGACAGAGGCCCAGAGGATGGCTGTGCAGGACGGCTATGCAGGCAGAGAGACCCAGAGGATGGCTGTGTGGAATGACTGTACAGAGAGGCCCAGAGGATGGCTGTGCAGACAGAGGGGCCCAGAGGCTGAGACCCGCTTGCTGCATGCAGACTTGCTCTGAGTGAATGGTATTCTAGTGACTGACCTGCCACTTTGAGAATAAAGTTGCGTATAACTCTTTAACCCCAAGAACGTTTTGCTGTCAATTTCTTTGGTCACATTGAATCCACAGCGAACTCACCCGGGGCTGAAACCCACTGGCAAGACAGTGTCTTAGCAGGGTCAATGGGCGCCAAAATTATGAAACACATGGGTGGTCCCAGCAGTGCTCTCCTGTCACCAGGCATCACTCTGCCCAGGTGCAACATTAACAGAACAGTGAGGGCCCTGACATCAGGCTGGGAACAGATTCTAGAGAGAGAATCAGGATGGAGATATGGAACAAGCACTCAATCTGGAGTCAGAAACCTGAGTTCAAATCCCTGTCTTACCCCCTCCACTCTGGTTTAAAATGTTGACAGGTGTCCTTGCCCTAGAGGTAAGTCTTTCCCCAAATTTATTATGCCAACACATTCATCTCAGGATCTTATTAAAATGCTGATTTCGGTATGTTGGGGTGAACTTGGAGAGTTCCAGGTTCCAGGCAGTGCTGCATTGCTAGTCCATAGATCAACTTGAAAGAGCAAAGGACAAAGATTTATGATCAAATCCGGTGTTTCCCTAACATCCCTGGTAAGAATCACATGGGATAACTGATAACTGCACAGATTCCAGCACCTTCAACCAGACAGGGCAAGCCAGGTGAATGGTAAATTTAACAAGTAATCAGGTGAGTCTTATTATCAGAGAAGTTCAGGAAGCCGCGTCAGCTCCGAATCTCTCATTTAAAGCTCCCACATGGAGGGTCGGAGCCCTCGTTTCCTTTCCATGTATCTGTTCAGTTAAATCTATTAACCTGGCTCCTGCTCCAGAAGAAGGGGGTGGGGGTGCGCATAGCACACACTTGGACAGCTGAAGGCTCTCCCAAACTTCTCCAAGTCTTGGTGCACTTGGAGAACGATCAGGGCCTGAGCTCTGCAGCCGCTGAGGGGCTGAGGAACCACTGCCGACATCACTGCCTGAGCACATCTATAAGCCACACCTCAGCCCCTGGCTGGACATCCCTGCTCCCACTTCAGCCTCATCAGTCAGCGAGCAAAACCAACCAGCACAACCCCCTAATACATCCTGCGTTGTGCGTAAGATGATCCAAAGCGAGATGAGAAATGAATAAACTCCTATCCTGAGGTTGTCTTTAAGGCTGGTTTTCACCAACAGCACAGAGGTGAAAAATACAGGCATCCATTTGCTCAACCTCTATAACATCACCACTAACTACCATGTGTCCAGAGGCATGAACAGCCTGCTTTACATTCATCTCATTGAATCATGGCAACAAATCTTTGATTTGTCTGTTTTACTGAGGATACCAAGGCTGACAGAGGTTAGGTGACTTGGTCCTGCTATGCCCAAGGTCCTGCTATGAATGGTGGCCACTGAATAATAGGCTCTCACACGTGGATGACCCTTTGCAACTCACCCCTCTTCTGCTTTGTTTTAATGCCTCCAGCCCCCTACACACCCTCCCAGACTGCGGTCCACAAGGGCAGGTCTCAGGTGTGTTATGCTCTGGGCTGTAACCACCTTGCACCACACAGACACTCAGGAAAAGTTTTGCCAAACTGATGAAGACTTCAACGCCAGGGCTCCTCCACAATAACAGAACCACAACAAGCATACAGTGCGCCCTGCTTTAAAACACTCCCAAGTAATAAAATAGGAATTTTATCAGACACAATTTAGAGAAAGGGCAGTGGTAGGGCCCTTGCTTGGGGGTCAGAAGGCCTGAAGGATCCTTCTCCCACTGCCACCACCTTACCAACACCTGGACAAGCCACTTAATGTCTCTGCACCTCAATTTCTCTGTATCTAATGGCTCTGCACCTCAATTTCTCCATCAACATGATGGTTTAATTCATCCCCCAAACCTTTGTGAACTCCCACTATGGACTAGATATGGAGCTAAGAAGAAAATGACCAAGAGGAATGGCTGAAAGGCCAATTCCATCCCTCAGTAGCCCTGTGCCAATTCCACTCCTCCTGCCCCACCAGGCACCGGGATAAGGCACACAGAGCAGTTTTCAAACAAGTGTGAAACGAATTGGTCCTGGGGAATCATTTCCATCACAAAAAGAAACTTTCCTTAGCAAACTAATTCACAAAATGGATGGCTCAAGTGACAAGTTCCCCAATATACTTTTTGAGTGGGTTATTGAAGTATTACTATGCACAGTAAATTTCACCCTTTTTAGATGTACGGTTCTATTCATTTTGACAAACACATGCAGCAGTTCCTGCTGTAGTTTTAAAAATAGTTCATCACAAACTTTTTAAGAATACATTTTATAAAGTGATGTGGGCATGCATGTGCCAATGATACAAAATTAATTTTAGCTTCTCTTTCTAAAAGTGAAGGTCCCCATTCTGCCAGAAGGAAGAACACAGCACTGAAACTCTTCTCTCCAGAGAGGAAAACAATCAATTTGAAGAAATATCTTTAAGACATAGAGCACAGAATACCAAGATGTACTGGTCAATGCAATTGAATCCCCTTTATGAGTAGGAGTCCCTCCATCCAGCCCTCCCTCTCTCATATGAAGGCATTTACCAATCTTTTTAATATGCACACAGAGCCCAAGAGCACAACCGTATTTTACCAAAGGTCATCCTTAACCACCTGTGCAGCTTAAAACTACAAAGCCTCCTTGAATGAACTCCAAAAATCTATAGTACGTTTCACATATTATCAGCATTCCAAAGGAATTTACGTGGTCAAGGCACATAACTTTTGTTTTAAGACTTATCTTACAATGAATTGTATAAACTTATGTAAAAAAAGGGAGGGGCTTGGGGGATGAGGGAGGTAATTATTCAAATAGAACTGTGTTTATCCCTGCTTCAGAATGAGGTTCTGGTAATTTCAGACTAGACAACAGCATTATGAGCAAGAAAATGGGAATAATTTTTTTGTTTCTTTACTGCAGAGTAATTACTGCCATAAACAATCAATCTAACATGTTTACACCCTTACTACGTGGATAGCTTCTGGTATAAAGAACTGATTTCCAAGCCTGCGCTCAGGAACATCCTGACTTTGGTTTAACTTCTGGTATAATCTTCTGATTATGAAAACCACACATTTTTGAGCTCCACACAAACGTACCAAATTAGAATCTCTGGGCATAAGGCAGGTAGTGTTTGACCTTGATCCCAGGTAGCTCTAATGGTGGTGACTAAGGACCACACTCTAAGTAATGCAGCCGGAGCTAAAAGAGCCTGGGTTTTGTTACATCATCACTAAAATAAAGATGGTAAAATAACTTGGACACTGATTTTCAGTGTGGGTTATAATCTATAGGTTAAAGACCACAGCTTAGAAATATTTTCACTTTTCAGATAGACCGTCATTGTAGTATCAACAGATCAAACTACACAGTGACGATTCTTCATTCATGGTTGGTTGCCTGCTCTCAGTGCGGTCCCCAGAGCAGCAGCTCAGGAGTCCTGAGTCCCACCTTAGAGAGAAAATCCCTGGGGGTGGGGCCAAGAGCCTACACTTTAAAATATCTCCAGATGATCCTTCTGCACTGCGCATGCCCCAGCATGTTTTAGTTAATGTAAATACATTTTATAACAATAAATACTTACCACATATTTTCTGGCTTTGTCCTCTTGCTGGTTTTATTTTTGTTTTGATAAAGGATGTAATGTTTATTTAAGACCACCTCTTTCACCTTCTCTCCTGTCTCCTCCCCACTGTGGCACGAGGTACATCTGTGCAGCACAGAACATTCAAGACAGATTTATTTCCCACCAGCTGAGGTTCAGTTAGCACAGCCTGGGCAGCCAGAGAGCTCAGACCCTGCCCTTCAGCATGGTGGCAGGGATAATATATAAGGTGATCCCGTTGGGCTCTAAGCACCCCCTGATTCCAGTGAGCACCTTTCCATGATGCCTCCTAGGGCTTCCTATATGCCAGCCAGCAGACAAAAACATCAGATGGGAACTTGGTAGTGTTGGTACCATGCCCCTGGTAGAGTGTATTCATTCTCATACTTTGGAGTGTATCAAAATCTCCCGGGAAACAATACAACACAGACTCCTTGGCTGCAACCTCAGCTTCTGATTCAGTAATATTCTAGAGGGTCTCCCAAGTCTGTATTTTCAACAAGTTTCTCAGGAGATTCTTATATGTATCAATGTTTGAGAATCAGTGGTGTTATGGAAGAAACATATGGGATGGTGTAGAAAATCTAAGCTTGGGTCAAATTTATCCAGTAAGCCTTAGTGTGTAAACGTTGGTACACATCAACTTCCTCAAAGTAGAAATACCACCTGCCTTGTAGGGCTTTTGTGACGGCAATATATATGCAAGACTTAGGAAAATGCAAAGTGCCAAGTAGGTCAGTAAAACTGGCAGGTACAGAATTCCATAACTATTAGGGACTAGGGTCCCCTTAGCCTAAAAAGGTTACTTCACCAGCAAGCATTCCATGTCAGATTCAGATTCTGAGGCATAAGTCAGTTGACAGTCTGTGCTGTGTTGATTTGTGCCCCTCAAAATATGCTAGAGCCCTAACTGCCAGTACCTCAGAATGTGACCTTATTTGGAAACAGGGTCTATACAGAGGTAATAAGTTAAAATGAGGCCATCAGGGTGGGCCCCCATCCAGTATGACTGGTGTCCTTGCAAAAAGGAAAATTTTGAACACAGAAACAGACACGCACAGGGAGAAGACAGACATCCACAAGCCAAGGAGGGAGGCCTGGCCCTGATTCTTCCCTCAGAGCCCACCGAGCCCTCAGAAAGAGCCAGCCTGCTGACACTTTGATCTCAGACTTCTATCTTCTGGAACTGAGACAACACATCTCTGTTGTTTACGCCTCCAGGCTGTGGTACTGCGTAAAGGCGGCCCTAACAAACTCGCACAATCCATCAGCTTCCAATTCAAAAGGAAAGTTCCTTTTGTGAAGGACATGTGGACCTACCTGATGCTTCTCAGATTCCACAGGGCTTGTTCTAATATCTTCACCGGGTACATTTACATAAACTTCACGCAAGTTGCATAGAAACTACTTGTCAGGTTAGCGCCCGCTTGGAGGGAACAGGACATCACTCAAGCTCTGCTGTGCAGAGCCTGTAGCAACGGTCACAGAATCAGAGTTCCAGACACCTGCAAGCTCACTAGCAAGCACTGGCAAGTGACTTACCAAGTGATGCCCCTTACAAAACTGTCCAAGCCCATCCCTGCACAGCCAACTTCCTTTCTCCTGTCAGAGCAGCTTTCCTGCTCGGCTCCCAGCTACCAGCTGGTCTGGAGCTGGCGAGCCACCCTCAGCGCTCAGACACCAAGGGATTCTAATCAAGAGGACCTGGGAAAGGCCCTCAAGAGATGATTTCTCACACTGAATGCAGCTTTCCTTCTCACGTAAGTAGGACAGAACACATTGGGAAAATGCCTCTGAAGAAAATAAAAGGCCCTTTCGATATGCATTAAGACTGGAACCCTACAGGGTCTTATTCAGTAACTTGAGGGGCTCTGGGGGAACAAGGAGCAGACTGACCCTGTTGAGATGGTTGTCCTGCAGCAGAAAGGAACCACCTCTGTGTGTCCAGTGCACAGACCAGCAGACATTCCCCCCATGGGGTGACTGTCCCCAGGGCCCTTACTGCCGCTGCCCCCTACACACCGTTGTTGGGCAACCTCTCCTAGGAGCCACCCTAGGGAAATTTTTTTAAAAAACAACAACATAGGTGTCCAGGTCCCACTCTCAGAGATTTCAAGTCAGTGAGTTCATCAAGGTTTAGGAACCAGTGTTCCTATTTCTGATGCACACCTGGGACCAAGAACCATGGCCATGAATTAAAGTCAAGGTCCAACCAGACATCCCAGTGAAAGGAGAAAGTACACGGTGGTGGTCAGGAGAGTGGAATTCCAGTCCAGCTTTGCCAAGTGATGCCCGTAAGTCTCATCTTTCTGAGATGCAGTTCTTTCCCTGACAAAGGGAAAAACTGACCTAGAACCAGTCAGGCCTCCCTTTTTAAGAAATAAACTTCCCTGGAATCACCCTAAAATGTCCCATAAAGACATGTGCCCTTCCTTCTTATATGGACTAGACCTTTGTGCTTTATGCTTTGTGCCTGTACCTTAGGCTGCCCTTGAATGACGTGTTACCCTTTAACCCTGTGGGGAAGGGCCCAGGAGTGACAGGTGCTGAGCCCAAAAGACAGTCCTTCAAGGAGAAAACTAAACCTCTTCAAGTGGCCTCAATGGAATCTCTCAAACCCAGGAATAACCCACATTCCCCATACAAGATTTGCCATGCATGACCTCAGGCCACACTCAGGAATATCTTCACTTTCGACAAGCTAGGTCCTGGACAAGGGTGTCAAGTAATTAAATGGGCTATCTTAAAGTAACGCAAACAGAAAGAGAAGAGAGGGGTCTTAATTTAAGCACACAAAGCTTGGTGGCTCTCCACCTTGGGTGCCTGAGAGAGTACTGCTGCGGGAACCGCGGAACACGCCCGCCCATCTGCAGGAATTCACTCCGCCATGGGCTCAAACACTGCATGAGAAAAAAGGACATCGCGCCATGAGGTCACGTGGGCTCTGGGGATGAGTGACACACCAGAACAATCCACAGGAACATTAAGGTCAATGGTAAACACTTCAGACAAGTGAATTTACTGTCTTCAACCCAGTGACAACAGTTCCCCAACAGACTGCTGAAGTGCCCCTAGGGCTTCAGAGATAAAAGTAAGAGGGGAATCATTTATCTCCATCTAGCTGTCCCTGCAGGGACCTTCTATCACTCAGCAAGTATTTAGCAAGGGTGTGCTTCATTCACTCACTACTTGAATTTCTAACTCTCAGCACATTACCTCAAAACTACTGCCCTGTGAGACACCACTTCTGTACCTCGTTATTATCCTCCTTAGATCCAACCTGGGCAAGATTACTTCTCCCTCACCCAAGGCAAACTTGCTGGTTACACAGGTAGTCTTCAATTACTCATTAAAATTTTTTTTTTGCTGAGGACCCACTGTGTGCTGGGCATTGTTGGAGACAGTTGGAGACACAGCACCAGATGATTTCTCATGGATCTCATATTGTATAGTGCTATGACACAGGCAATAGATAATTATGAACAATAAATGATATGAAAATTAAAAAGGAAGAGGTTGAGGCAGAGGCTGGGGGATGCCAGCCCATGCAGAGGGGACACTGGAGCAAATTCTTAAATGAAGGGAAGCGGAGAGAGTGCCTCCAGTGCCTTGAGAACCAGGGTGCGGAGAACAGGGGAGCTAGAGTCCCAGTGGCCTTGGGCCTGGAGGGGGGACCAGGTGGGGATGGGGCATGGAAGGTGGGTGCAGGAAGTGTGGTTTCGGGGAATGGGTGGGCAAAAACTGGACTCGAGTGGGTTCGGGACAGGATGAGGGAGGAAGTGGAGCAGAACGCCTGACAATTCTTTCAGAAGCATTTACTACAAGGGAGGCAGAATCTAAGGGCAGCTGACGGGATTCGGGGTCGCGGTGTGTCCTGGCTGCTGCTTTCCTCAGGATGACAGGTACTATAGCTTTTCTGTCATGGGGATCGTCCGTCAGAGGGAACAGTGGCAATGCAGAAGGGGCAGGACATACAGACAGGGTGAGAGCCCTGCGTGCCCACAGAGCGCGGCTCCAGTGCCCAGGGGCATGCGATGCTGTGTGGCTACACTGCAGGCTGGCAGCAGACTCGCCACGGGAAGGTGATGAAACTAGTTTCTAACTGCTTTTTCTCAATGAAATAGACCAAGTCATCAGCCAAGAGTGGGCTGGGCATAGAAACATATGGACCCAGCTGTGCCAAGAGACCCCTTAAGGTTTGTGGTCATAAATCAAAAGGGAGATGACACAGAAGGCTGCGTGTTTTCTCCAGCCATGTTCATCGACCTGAGGCAGGAGCAGGGTGGGCGGACGGTGGGTTTTCTCAAGACAGTGAGATGAAGGGAGAAAAGGTCAAGGGAGCTGAGGGAGTCTGCAGGCAGGGTAAGCTGAGAGCTGGGGGTGGGGGTGTCATGAGGACAAGAAAGAGAAAATGGACAATGAGAAGAGTCACCAGGATAGAGCCCCTTGCAGGGTGAAGGCTGAGTGGGGCTGGAAAGTGGAGAAGAGAGTAAGATGAAAGAGAAGAAGTGGGGGTCTGCCTGGAATGCTTGTCAAGGTTTCGGTGGAGGTATATTTATAGGTAATGATGAGGTCTATAACCATGTTTTTCAAGTGACAGGTTGCAAGTTTAGTGAGTAGGGAAATCAATTTAGTGGGTCATGATCGGCAATTTTTTTTAATGAGACAAAAGGTCTAAGAGCACATTATACCTAGTAAGTGTACATACTGTTTTGGGAGAAGAGTTTCAGTCACATGATGTTTTTGTACTGGGTTATCCTGGAAGATGTATTTCTCCCATGGATTGGGGTTACAGATAAAAACTTCAAGGACACTAGGGCAGAGTGTCTCAACCTTGGCACTGCTGACATTTTAGGCCACATAATTCTTAGGGAGCTGCCCCATGCATCCTAGGATTTTGGCAGCATCCCTGCTAAATGCCAGTGGCACCCCTCCCATCCTCCCTCCCAGTGACAGAGAAAAATGTCTCTAGATGTTGCCAAACAGCCTCTGGGTGCTCCAGAGAGAACTGTGGGGAGATGGCTGAGGGAGAGTAGAGAAAAGGATGACTGGGAGTTAGTTGGTCAAGGGATTGAGCTGAGTGGACAATCTGCAAAGATGCCCAAGTCACCAAAATGTTGACAGCAACATTCTACTCTGTTTAAAACTTCTGATTATCAGGAAAACTAATAAAACATATAGAATTAAGCAGGCAAAAATATTTTTAAACATGTTTATAAAATTCTATTCTCTTTCCTGTAAATTAAGGTATATAAAAGTATAAAATAATAAACTAACCTATAGCCCCAAATTATTTTAACAAACATATGGTTTGTTAGATATAGTTTGTGACATAAGGATTACAGAAGGAAAAGCACACTGCATTTATTGTGGCATATATGGAGACGTCACTGTCTTGATATTGATTTGAATATTTAGAAAAATATAAATGCAAATATATATCCGATAAATCACAATTTAGGCAGTAATAAGATTTATAATGTTTTCTTCTTGTGAGAGAAATATACCCTAAAATAGCTATAAAAACTTGGAAAATACCAAAAAGTATTTTAAAAATTTTAGAACATCTATTATCTCACTACCCAGAAAAAAAAAAGTGTTTGGTTGGCTCCTTTCTGGCAAAAATAAATAAATAATGATTTTGAAACCTGATGCGAAGAGGTACTATGGGCCATATGAGGGAAAGTGACCCAGGCAACTACAGATAGTGCTGTCTACACTGGCTACACATTAGAATTCCCTGCAGAACTTGCCCACAGTGTCCATATCCCACCGACCCAGCCACAGCAGAGTGCCTAGATGATGCCAACGCGCAGCCCCAGCAGAGAGCCCCACAGAAGGGACACACTCCTAGTGAGCCCCGCTTAAGTACGACCTCCTTTATGAAACTTCTCTTCCACTTCACTTTTTTTCATACACCTCACTACTGCTACCCATTTTGCTATGCTATAACTTACATGTGAAATCATTAGAAACAAATAAAATGCACAATAATTGAGAGGCTAAAAAGAGAACAAGTTTTCATCTGCTAAAGAATTTTAGAATTAGGAGATTAGCGGGGAGGGGAGTCTTTCAGGGAAACTTCTTACTGAGCTTTGGGTCATCCCAGCCCCTTAAGGACATCCAGACAAGTGAGGGTCCCCAAGGACAGCCAAGCATTTACGTGTCACTAGTAAGCACTGTTAGAAATGTGGCCTCTCTGGCAACACTGTAATAAACCCTTGTTGAAATTCATGGCTATTGCACTTAATTTCCCCCCAAAAATGCACCAATGATCAGATTACAATGCAATTTAAACAACATGTATCATCTGGCCACCATCTTCTTCATAATACCATTTATATGTATACAACTTTAAATTAAAAGATATCAATGGCATCAAATCCTGAATATGTACGTATGCATGATGAAGCAGCAATAAAAACAAAAACAGGAACCAGAGATCCTCTAACAGTCCTCTCGGCTTTTCCAAGAGAATCCATTCCAGATATTCAAAACAATATCCATTAACTGACTTTCAATGTTGATCGAACAAACATCTATCGATAAAATATTGCTAAATCTCCTAACACATACACCAGATACAGACAACAGTTATATAGTATAATCCAAATATTTATTCTTCCCAGCTTGATGAAATTGATAACATTGAGCTAACTTGCCTTGATTGGCCTTCTAATTTTCATCTGTGATAGGGTAGAGTACTGGCTGGCCAAGCACACAAGAACTGCAAATCTGCGCAAGCTATCTCCTCTAAACCAGTGGTTCTTAAAGTGTGGTCCATGACCAGCTTGATCAGCATACTTAGGAACTTGGTAAAAATGCAGATTGTCAGTCCCTACCCAAGACTTGCAGAATCTTCAATTCTGGCCCAATGATCTGGGTTTTAACAAGCCCTCTGGGTGATTCTGATGCACTCGAATCCAACCACGGTTCTCAAATTGTACAGCAGAGTCCCAGCTTCCAACAGGTGAAGATTCTGAGTCTCCCAGCAGGATTTACAAGGTCACTTGGTATGTAGTTTTAAAAATGTCGATGGAGATTCCACTGTTCTTGAAAGTTTAGTTTTACTGGTAACTGCCAAGAACTCATAAGTTCTATCAAGTTTCAAAACTCACAGCAAGAGGCAGGATTGAAAGTGATACAGATGAGGCAATCAGCTAAGCTGGAGGGTAATGTGGAAGGAGACCTGGGTTCAGTCGCCAGCCCAGCCATTAAGCAGCACCTCTCTGGGCTTCAGATAGGAAAACCAAGTCTGAGAACAGGCCGCTGATATCGAGGAAGACGGCACTTTGCCAAAACACCTCCCCTGCTAGGACTGCCACTGGTCTTCTCCCAGAATGGGATCACAGAAAGTCAGGGAAAGGGGAGTGCTTGCTAAGAGTTTTCATGATCTCTTATTTTCACTACTCTCTGGGGGCACAGAGGTAAACAGCTTTTCCTGAAGCCATCCTTTACATGGAAGGAATTTACTCAAAATTGGCAAACCTCAGGATTTGTGAAGATAATTATCTGAAAGTTTCCAAGATGGAGATTGCTGCAGAAGGCATCAGAGAAAGCAGGCATGATATTGCTCAGCTTTTGTTTCCAAAATGATTCCATATCAGTTTCTAACCAAGTAACATTTTTAAGTGTTCTTCTTATAGAAAAGCTAACATGTTTGAGCAAGTAAACCAATCGAGGTGTATAGGGAGCAAGTTAATCACCACCCCTTTCCCACAGCCAATTTTAAACAATATTGAGTTTTGTGTGTCTTTCCCCATTTTTCTCCAAGGTCATACACATAGAGCTGCTTCTTTTTAAAAATCAGAACAGGATCACACTACATATGATACTGTGCAACTGGATTTTATTTACATTTACTGTATCATGCACATCTGTGGGGAACATGGAAATGCCTACAGCCAGGATCCTCACCTGACCCTAAACTACCTGATGATGTAATTGGCCTCCTGCCAGGCTACTGCTTCCACACCTGTAGGCAATAAGCTGTTTTTGATTGAGTCACTATACAAAGAGCTCTGTCCAGGGCTCTGAGCAGAGGCACATTACAGACCTGCACACTGATGGATGTAGATGTGATTCTAGTGCTCCACCTATGCTTTGAGAATAAAGCTTGGTATAAACCCTTTTACCCAAGAACATTCCATTGTCATTTCTCAGTCTCCCTGAATCCATAGTGAACTTGCCTGGGGCTGAAACCCTCAGGCAAGGCAACATCTCTTGCCAAAAAATCCTTAGTATGGCTATACCCTACTTTATTTCTCCTACTGATTAACATTCATGCTGCTTCTAGGTTATTTACTTTAATAATCCTGCAATAAACATCCTCACACACAGATCCTTAATGTTTATGTTTTCTATTTCTGCAAGACGGGACTCCAAATATGGAACTGCCACGTCATATTGTCATGCACCTACAAAACTTTTGCAGAAACCATCTGTTTTCCCTAAATGCTACAATTCATATTCCTACCAAAGAGTTGCCCCAACACATCTAATAAAGGATGTCACCACTCTTTTAAAAAGTGGGTCAGTTGCATAGACAGAAAACTAATCTCTTTGTTTTTTCATTTTCATTTGCCTGACCATTAGGGAGGTTGAGAATTTTTCCCATGTTTATTGACCATTTGTAATTCTTCTTTTGGGGATTGCCTGTTCATATCCTTTGCTCATCTTTCTATAGTGTTGTCCTTCAAATACTATTTAATCACACACTCATCTCCCACCCTAATCTATTAGATAGAGAAAGTATGAAAGAGTGTCATCCCTTTGGAATTCTATGTGTGTGGTAAGGATCAGGGATGTCTTCTTAGTAGCAAGTACATTGGAAGCCTCAAAACCAAATGCTGAATAAGTGAATAGCAGACTTAAGAGAAATTCATTTGTTAAGACTGAAGCTATAAAAGTAAAAGGAAACACAAATATTAGTTACTTTTCTGTGTATTCAGAACAGCATCACTTTGGATGAAATTAAATTGTTGGTTAAGGAAAAAACAACACTATGGTCTTGGCACTGACTCTGAAAATTCCCTATGAAATGGGGGGCAAATGAGCCCAACCCTAATTCACAGTTCTGGGTGACATATCAAGGCTTTCACAACCAAAATACTTTGTACCCAGCCTTGTCCACCATTTCTCATTCAAATGGCACCTCCCACTGAGCCAAAGGTTGTGAGGATGGTGAATGAACAGGAGAAACCTACTCTAAACATTTTGTTTCTTTTTTGTTGTTTGGTTTTTTTTGACTCCACCCCCTCGAAGATTTTTTTGCCTCTCAAAATCTCCCGCTTACTGGGAAGAGCAGTGTTGGGAGGGCCTGCAGGGGGAGTCTGACAATTCAGATTCTTTAACTATTTTAACTTGAGGCAAAATGGGTGGTTATACCCACCATTTATCCCCATTATTTGTAATAGTTCTTTCGGCATTTGTTTTAACTAGTCTGCTTATTATATACAAAAGTAATAGGATTGAAAGTTCTGGGAGAAAGTGCTGTAATTAAAAAGGTACCAGTTGGGTATGTTAAGCTGTAATTCTAGTCCTCTTTATTAAGTTTTCCTCCTTGTCTTTAAAATTCCTTAGACCCAATAAAAATAACTGAATTATTTAACTCTTTTAGTACTTCCTGTATTGGCTAAACACCACCCCAAATCTCCAAGAAAACATTATGACTCAAAAGTTCTGGGGCAATAATGTCACAGATCACAAGTTTTAGACGCTGCTCCAAGAGTCTAGGCATGCCACACCACAACACGCACAACACAAAACAAGGCCCGGTAAATTGACAGACAGCTCTTCAAAACTTATAAGCATTTTCTAACCTTTTGAAGTGACAACATCTTCTTCAGGAAATAAAGGAAGAACTTTCATCAAACCATGAAGTTGTAATAAGAATCAGTCAGGAGGCAACAAAGCACAATTTATGACACTTTGTTAAGACAGGCATAAGAAACCAGATAAATATTAAAGCAATGAACTTGGGAATGAAGATTACAGGGTTTGCAATAAAACTTCTTTAATTTTTTATTTCTACTTTACTAAGAAAACTTTTTTAAAGTTAATTTCTATTATATAACATCTAGCACAGGCACAAAAGTATGTGACATATATAGTTATGTAGCATAATGCTAAAATGAATAAATACATGCTTACATGTATTTTTTTTTTTCAGAGTTGCTGAAAGTTTAGATTGTTCATGACTTGTAACCATCCTTAACTGCCCTTGGGGATGAATGATCTGCTGGGAGTGAGGGTTGGAGGAGCAGGGGAATCAGTATAATTCTGAGGTATTAAAGATAGAAACTGGACTAGGAAAACACACACACACATACATCTTTCTAAAACCTGACTTCACCTAAAAAATACTCTGGGGAACAGTGTTTGAAAAACCCTGCACAAGTAAGTTTGACAGTAAGTGAATACAAGACACACACCAATATGCCTATACCTGTAAAGAATATCCCCATCCAACAGGGTCAAGTGCACTTTCCCTTCGGAGGTTGAAGCACAACATCAATGCCAAAAATGCAAATAACTCAACTATTTCCTTAATAATGAGTGGCTACAAAGGCTGAGAGAAAACAGTGACTTGCCCAGTCCAAGAAGGCTTGTGTTTCTGCAATTCAAGGTACCACCTCTAAGCCTGGGAACCTCACAGTATAGATGGGCATTTTCTGCAGCTGATTTCTCTCCAAAATTGGTTATGCTAACTTTAGATAAGCACACCTTGGACTCTGGGTGTTTTCCACAATTCTTGGACTCAATGAAACAGAAAATAGCATTCATGCAGATATCCCTACTCTCTTAAGGCTATTTGTCATTTCGACTGCCCCGATTTTCCCATAGACATCCCAAATCGGCATCAAAGAAGATAACATCTTGTAAACTCCATGACTGACATTCACCCTGGGGGCATTTAATGAGGTGGAGGAGGAAGAACCGGTCTAATCCCTGACATCAGGGAGCCTATCTCCCAGAAGAAAGCTTCCCCCCATCTCCGCCCACCCCACCCCCACTTCTGTGATCCCTTGAATTCTCTCCAGTGATGAAGCCCCAAGTGCTGACATGACCTCAATACTATGGCATCATTTCAGTAAGACACCAAGGAAAAAGACTGGCACATTCCTGCACTCAGCGGATTGTAGGTCAGCACACACGCCCTTCCCTTGCCCCTTCACAAAGCAGAGACCATAGTCTCTTTAAAAAAAAAAATGAAGGTTCCCCACGGCCTGACTTCCAAGAGGTCGCTGACTCCAAGCTCTGGAGTAGAAAGGACAGCGGGCAACCTACGGATGCCACAACGCAGTGCACCCAGGCACGCGTAGAAGCCAAAGTAGGTGGTACTTAGAGCCCCAGGGGGGCTGTAATTTTTGTATTTTGGGTCGATTTCACCAGGACATCGTCCCTACCCTCCTGTTCTTTAACTGTGTCTTGGACAACGCCGAGAACTTGAGCTCATTCCTCTCTCATCTTCTGGAAAAGACTGGAGATTAATTTTCACCGCGAGACCCAGGGATTCTGAATCAGCTCCCTATCCCCGAATCACCGCAGCTCCTCACAGGCAGCAAAATTCCAAGTTTCCCCACGCGTCTCCTGAAGCCCCAACTTCTGGAAACGCCCCCCTCACCTCGCCTCCGAGAGCTGGCATCGCAGCGAGGGCTGGGCACGCAGTCGCGGGCGCTGCTGCTGCCGCCGCCACCGCCCGGGAGGGATAAGAGGCTCCGGCTGGTCTTCGGCCCCGGGGCGGCCCCAAGCCAGGCCCTCGGCCCGGATCCGCTAACCCGGGCGCCTCCCCCTGCTCGGGGAGTGAGCTCCCGCGCCCTGCGGGGCGCCCAGGCGAACCCCCGGGCCCGGAGAACGCTCGGCACCCGGCGCCGGGCGTGTGGGTGCCGCCGAGCGCCCGACTCCGGCGGAGCGCCGGGGCGGCGGGGACGGGGGTCGTGCTCCGAGCGCGAACGCCGCGTCTCGGCGGGACGGGGGAGGGGGTGAGCGGGGCGCGCAGTCCCCGACCGCGGCTCCCGGCCCCCCACCCGCACCGGGCGGGCCTGGCCCGCGCTGCAGCCCGCGCGCCCTTGCGGGGACAGCCGCCGTGCGCGCCCTGCGCCGCCGCCTCCGTGCCGACCTCGGCGCGCAGATTCCCGGAGCAAACCGCTCCTGTCCCTTCTGCGGGGGCGCCGCGCTTTCCCAGGGCCCCGGAAACTGGTCGGTCCCTGCCCTCCGCAGCCCAGACCCACTGAAAATATGGCGCCCTCCAACGTCGTTCTTCAATCCCCTCAGGGAACCCCGAATTGCCGGTCTCCAGAACCCCCAGCTCCCAGTGGGCGCGAAATTTCAGCTCGTGGGGCCGAGGAAGGAGAGGGCACCGCTCTTCCAGTGCGAGGGCAGCGGCTCTGAATCCAAATCCTCCTCTGGCTCTCGGCCAGGCGCTGTCCCCTTCCCTCAGCGACCAGCACTTTGCTGGTGGCGAGATTGCCAAGTAAAGGGGAGTCGTGGAATCGGCAGGTCTGAGAGTCCAGGACTAGATGAGCAGGAGCTCCGCACCCGCGGGCTGTCTTTGCCTGGAGCCTCGGACCGAGACTTGTTTGCAAAGTGGCGCTGGAGTCGGGACGGCCAGCGCTGGAATGAAGCCGCTCCGCCCGCGCCAACTCTCCTGGTGCGGGGGCCCAGCCGGGGCCGCGGGGACACTCCATGCAGACGGGGCCGCTTTTCAAAGCCCAGTTACCGGAAACCCGGCGGGAGCCCCGGAGGGGGTCCGGCTGACCACCGCCAGGAACCCTTTCTCGAGAGCCGGCTGCAGGGCTGTTTGCAAACAGCTCTGCGCCCAGGTCGAATGCAGTAAAACATACATATGCAATAGACAGGTGCATGAATTTTATTTTATTTTTATTTTCTGCAAAAAGCCCTCCTAGAACATCATATCTGGGAGCTTTGCGGGGTTTTTTTCTGCATTGGTATCACTCATGGTATGAAAAAGGGAAGGAAAAACCACCCACATTTTCCTTCTGTAGAGGGGAGGAAAAAGACACGAGAAATTCATGCAACGTGCAAGCAGCTGGAGGAAGAGGAAAACCCGACTGAGCCGTGCGCCTTACCGGGGGATGCATTTACTGTCTCATTGCAGAGCGCCTGCCCTGGAGTGCAGCCGGCGTCCCCCCGCACGCCCGGCGACCGCTCCGCTCCCGCAGCTGCCTCGGCCGCTGCCGCCGCTGCTGGCTCCCGGCGCGGAACAAGAGCCGACGGCGAGCGCGAGCGCGAGCGCACGGCCCGCGAGCGCCGGGAGGGCAGGAAGCGCGTCATCACTCGGGGACGGCGCGGCTCCGGTCCAGCCCGGCGTCGCGCGGCACGCGGGCTGGGCCAGCACGGGCGTCCGTGGGCCTCTCCTGGGCAATGCCCCGCGGCCGGAGGCGGGGAGGGTCCGCGAGGGGAGGCGACGCGCCGGCCGATCTCTCTCGGGGAGAAGGGGGCGCAGGGTGCCCTCGGCTCCCCAGAACTCGGGCTCCGCTTAGGGGTGCAGGAACCGAGGCGTCCATGTAATGGGGCCCTGGGCCCCCAGAGCGCCCCCCGACGGCGACGGGCCAGGCCCCGAAGGGAGCGCGGTGTGGTCCCGATGGAGGACCGCGGCGGGCGATGGGACCCCACTGCGGTGCGGTCGGCGAGAACCGGCAGCCGGGCTGCACTTGGCCGCACTTGTTGAACCCGCGAAACTTGCTGTTTGAAAGTCCAGGCAGGTCACAGAGGGTTTTCGAGAACGGCTTTAGTGTGAGGGGCGCACTTTCTTAAGTTCATATGAAAAAGAAAAACGTTTCTCCTGCCTACTGTGTCCTTGAATAAAGCCAACTATATACCTCTTACATTTCCTGCTGACATGAAACAATATGAAGGTAATTGAGGCGGTGGGCGTGGGGAGGAGACAAATTACAAAACATTACCGTATGATTCCATTTTTTAAAACTGATGTATGGAGAGAGGCAGAAAAGACTGGACAGATAAATAGCAGGGTTCTAACTGTGTCAGTAACTAGTTGCATTGTGGGGAATTTTTCTGTTGACTTCTAGCTTCTGATTTTTCTGTCAGGGACACATTACTTTTGTAGCTTCAAAATTTGTTTTGCTTTAATCAGACCTGGTGTTTTTTTCCATCCCAATACAAAACGACCAGAATAGGCCCCTCTTCCAAAGACAGGTAGCAAATCCCTTCCGTTACTCGTAAGTGAAACTACAACGTTTTAGTGTTCCCAGACCATGTAACTGCTGTTGATAGAAACTGGAGAATGAGTTGATTTTGTAAATTGACACTTTCTTAAAGTCCATTGGGACATTGGATAAGCTGGACATTCTGTGAGAACAATAGCATGTCCTTGTCTGGGCTGATGAATTTGATTTTATTATGACCACAGAGACTAATACATAATACATTTGTTTTGTGTTAGTAGAGAACAGCCTTGGAACCTATTGCAGAGAACAAACTTTATAAATCAGAAACACAGAGAACCCATCAGCAACTTGAGAAAACCCTAAAAGTTGCAGGGCACAGACTGTTTCTAATTGCACAGCTAAAATGTTTCTGTTCATCACACCTTTTTAAACATTCACCAGTCTTAACAAAATAACTGGTGGTAGCACCAAGCCACCCCAGAGAATGGTTAAAAAGTAAACGTGTGATTTCTGTAAGACACAGGTAATAAGCTCATTAAATTAATGCCACCTAAATTACCCCTTGGTTTACCTGACAAAGAGCAACCATGTTTTACAGCTCAAATGTCAAGTTTACATAAGTGCATGAAAACAGAAAAGTTGGTTGCAACTACAGTCGTTTTTCCATTCAGCTTAGTCCTTAGTCTGTAGGGCCCAAAGGTTCCCCATCAAGCATCTCAAAATGAGCTTTTTTTACCCAGGTTCTCAAAATTCGCCATCACTAATTCACCTTTCTTAAAGTATCCCTGTACTCTTCCTCTGCCTGCCAATGGGAGGCCGCTTAATATCAGAAGGTCAGCTCCATGAGAACAGGGTCTTATGTGCACCTCTGTGCCTAAAAGGGCCTGCGGTGCTCTGTAAATAGTCATTTCATGAAAATACATTTCTTCGGTCCGCTTGGCTAGTTCCTAAGGTACTTGCAAAGTTCTCTATTATCCCATCAGTGCAATCCTGGGATGTTAGGAGTTTGAAGAGTCTTGGTTTAATCCAGTAATTTTACTCTTTTCAAAATAGCAGCCATATCCTAAGACATTCATAGCAGTGAGGTGTGAGGTCTGAATACCTGTGTATTAATGATCCAATTAGTAATAATGGTTTGTGGCTCTCTCAGATCAATCTAACCCTTTTCGCCAGCAAGAAATAACACCAATCCTAGAATCCTTTGCTTTCATCCTCATTTCTGACCAACTGATTTTGGACACATCACTTATTTTTATAATGTCTCATTTCCTCTAATCTCTCTTAATGACCACAAAGTCATTTACTGTTTCTCTAGAAAAATCAACCCTAATCATTACATTGCCTAGCAATGTATTTTTCTACAATGTCCCCAGTGGAAGTAAAATTGATTTTACCCATATACCTATAATAAGTGGTCTGAAATGGAGACTTCTCCCTAGACCTAAAATATACATATGTCTAAATTTAGAGTCAGCTATTAGTAGTCTCTCCCTTTGCTAGTCCCAGTAATCATAGTTCATTGTAAACCAGCAAAAAATCTGACTTCTTTTAACAAATTCACATTCTTGGACTTTGCCTCAACCAAGCAAAAGGGAAAAAAATGTTGGCAGTTACGTTAGAGTGTCTAGGACCCAAGGTAAAACTCATTCCATCAAAGCAATTGACTGAGACTTCATATTGTCCTATTTCCTGCTAGGCAGATCATTAGGAAACCAAAAAAAATATTAATTTTGTAGAAATAAACAATGCAGCATTTGGAGAAGTAAGTTACAGAGATAACTTCTAAATCACTTTCAAGTACATCTGAAACTAAAATACATTTTATTCTACCAGCTAGAGCTATAAATACCAAACCAAACCAGACATTGGTGCTAAAAAGTCAGATGATAAGAATTTGCTTCCCCTAATTGCACTATTAGCATTGACCTCCTGAATTCCTGTCGGCACATTTGTATACCTGAACAAACCCAACTGTGTCCATATTGGAGAGTAGAAAGAAATACTACCAAATATTTTGTTTCACTTCTGTTGTTGGTACTTCAAGATATCTTCTAGGTCTTCCTTGATACAATATACCTATTATTCATGATATTTCCCCCCCTTCAAAATTGTATCCACTCTCAGGAGCAAGGTGGATGTGGGAAACACATTTTCTAAAAATTGTCTGCTACTCAGAACCAGAGATGAAAACAAGATACTCAGGCTTCTATTCTTGTCTGAAACTTTGTGTTTATAGAAATCTATCTCTTCTCTAGTTATAAATTCTAGAATCAAATATTACCCAATACCTATAGAGGGAATATTATCTGAGTTTCAGTATTTCATATGGTTGATAAGTTGCTTCTATTTTGTTTGAAAGATGGATATTTGACATTTTGTAACAATATATTTTTGTTTTTTAGTGGGGCCTCATCTCATTTCTCACTATGCAGGATAGAGTGGATGCAGGTTTAAATGTCTGTTTTGAAGAGAAAAGTGCTCACATAGATCCAGGAAATGACTGTTATTATTATACCCAACTTAGCACATGGTTGATATTAATTTTCCTTTTCCCATGGCATATAACACACACTGGATAGTTCTTTAAATGTCTCTGAAGAAACGGGGGGCCCAGAAGAATATCAATAATTATTATGCTAAATTGGATTTATCTTTCATCTGCATCAAATGATTACTGTAAGCAATATATGAGGCAGGATGTTTCTCTTTTGGTTGCTGGCTCACTGATTTGAGAAGACATGGTTTGGGGTTATTATACCATGGTTAAAATATTTTTCAAATATGTTTATTGTGGATCATCAAAACTCTCTTATTAAATATATAACTTTTAAGTCTCTTTGGTCTTTTTTTATTTTTAAAAATGTTATATATAAACATGTTTTTATGAAGTGTTCTATAATGCCAAAGTATTATAGAAAGACTTCTAATTTTAAAAATATTTCAACCATGATCATAGTGAATTGTCTCTCTCTCATTCAAACATGTTGAATAAGATTGGCTTCTTTGGCTTGGAGATATATTTATTTAAAGATGCCAAAAAAACCTCTTTTAAAACATTTTGTTTAGGCATCAGGTCAACTTTAAATTAAAAATAATATATTTATTGTCATCTAATAAATATAATTCTAAATCTACCTCAAACAGAATAGATTTGTTCTAAACAAGCAAGGTGATCAGAGCATGTCTAAGTCATGATTTTTTTTTTACATAATTGAAAGTGATGAACTGAAATACAGTAAATGCAGTAAAAATTACTTATATATTTTTAATGTAACTTCAGAGAGGTGAGTGATTACTTTGGGTCTATATCAAAGACTAAATATATCACCACAGTTGTTACTTCCCTATTTCTTTAAATCAGTTTAACAAATATTTATTGAGTTAGTGCCAAGATCCATTCTGAGCAAAAGACCCTCCCTCCCACCTGGGCAGAATCCAACCAAATAAAATAGAACCTTGCCTTTCAGAAGGGTTGGAAAGATTAGATAGAGAAGCACACCAGATATTCAAATTGATTCTGTTGATAAGTGGTCTTTAAAGGTCTCCTTTCATTTTATGGTTAATATGCTATTATGAATAATTTAAAACATGTAACAAAGGTAGAATTATATGATGAAACCCATATATCCCACCACTGGATTTCAACAATCTTAAAATACTACTTTTCATCCTAGTCATTTACCTCAGAATTACAAGCTCTGGAGATTTAGAATGAACAAAAAAAAAAATTATTTTCTAAACAAGACCAGTCCGAGACACGGAGGAATAGGTATGGTCCTGTGTCATTTCACCCCTATTCACCAGATGCATTCTATTCTCTAAAGCATATGGACATTTTCTTACTTAGGCACAATGCTGTTATCATGCCTAGTAAAATTAATAATAATTCCAGATTTTCCTAATTATCTTTAAAATGCCAAACATTAGATTTGTTTCCTGTGTTTCTTAAGTATTTTTTCATGATGAGAGTTGCTCATCCTTATATTTTCTACTGCACTAATGAAGAAAACAGCTCAACTCCCCTGTAGAACCCTCCACACTCTGGACCTATCTGTTGCTCTGTGGCAAGTTGTTTAACTTGTTTCTCTATTCTCCTATTCCTTGTAAACTGGAAGTTGTTTCTATCAATGTGCTTATTAGGCTCAGGATTAGCTGTTGGGCAAGCATACTTCATAGCTGGTGCTGCATGACTCATACTGCATCACATTGGGGGGCGTGTAATGTCAGTGTGTGCATTTCAATGAGGCTGAGACTGACCAGTGGGTTCAGGAAGTGCCAGCCCGATTCTGACATTGTAAAATTCCTGTCATCCTTTTATCAAGTGGTTTCACCCATTGATGATTGTTGCCTGAATAAATGGCTCATTAAGGACTCCCAAATGGGAATATTCTCATTTTAGCATTAGTGTGTGAAAGAATGCACTTGGTGACAAAAACCTTCTTTCTCTGAAAAAGTTGACAAGATCTTAGGATTTGTTGAATTGGAATATTTACAGCAAAGCTCATAGAAGTACTTCATTATAAGAATTAGCATTAAGAAGGCTCTGTATCCCTCTAAATTCCACTCATAGAAAATTTGAAACCTGTAGTTTCCAAAGCTCTGTTTGTTTTTTTAAGGTTTTAAAAGTCTAGGTCCATTTCTGAGCAGCTGATATTGTCACTTGGGATGGGGGTGCAGGGTTCTACAATTACATAACATGCTAAATATAATCTATTGGGGTTTTTTTCCGTTTGTGTAATGTTATATCTTCAGGAAGAAATATTCTCACCCAATCTGAAGTCATTATAGAATTATTCCCTTTCTAGAGAAATATGAAAACTATCCCCTCTGGGGAGAATATCTCCAGGGAGATGAATATTCTCAGAAAGCAGATAAGACCAAACCAAGAACCACTGTGCAGCTGGGAGACTTTCTAAACATTGGGCATTTCTCTGATATTTCTCTCATTAAGCAGAGGCTTTCAAACCTAGACCCATTAGGCTGCCCATTCCAATGCCAAGGCCCTGCTCCAGCAGATCCAGATTTACTAAGTCTCGTCCTTGAAAAGCTATCCCAGGTGCTAATGATGCAGTCGGTTCAGAGACCACATGTGGAAAAACTCCACCACAAGTGCTCAGGGTTCAAGTCTCACATCCAGGCCCACTGAACATGGCCTAGCAGAGCTGATTCACTGTAACACTGTCTCTGAAGTATTTCCTTCAGAATTGCAATCCCTTACGCTACACTGTGAAATCCTATTATTTCTCCATACTCTTCATACAAGTCAAAAAGAGCACCCTCATGACAATGAGCACCAGCGCCCTTCCACCGGGGCTAGTCCATGCCGACAGGGCTCTGCCTGCCGTGGAGCTGGGTGTGTCCAGAAATGACGACTTTATGCTGTACCATGACCCACACCCCTTCTGCCATCCTGTTTGTGTCCTGGAGAAGTTTGGCCCCATGAGGACTGACAAAATATGCCAGTGACAGTGCAAGGCCCTGCATGGAGGGACAGGGGCAGACCAATGTGGCAGTGAGGCTGTCCGTGCTGCACAGGGCTCAGGGGCCATCTGGGAAGTGGCTGGGAAGATGGAGGATAAAGGCAGTGGACAGTTACAGATTGGGGAAGGAGACTTTCTGGAGGATGAGGGTATTGAGGGGAACAGCAGCAGGAGTAGTTGGCCCCCACAGCAACCTAGGAGGGGAGGTCTGCGGAGATCAGAAGAGAAGTGAGGAGTGCCCCTCAGCACAGGAGGTTCGAGCACCTGTCTCTGTAGTGGCTCTTCAGTACACCCTCATTCAGCACTCAGTGAGGCACCCTCACCCCAGTTCACCCCTTTTTCCTGAAAAACAGCTTACTCCTACATTGGTCTTTGGGCAGGATAATGAACCATTTATGTAGCAAAAAGCTCCAAAGTATCAAAGGCTTGTGTGTGCATGTGCCGGGCATGCAACCTTCATGTTCTTCTGCAGAGACCAGGAGATCGGCAGAGACACTACAGGGGCCTGGAACCGCAGCTGTCCCCAGGATGGGCTAAGCTAATCAAATTTGTTGATTAAGCCACAGGGTAAAGCTGGAGAGAAAAACTGCACGGAGGAATATTTTTGTTTGTTTCCAGGGTATATTGAGGAACTCAAATTCTAGGGAAGTGCGATGAGACTAGAACAACCACTAGAACAGCTCAGCAGCAGAGCACTGGGAGAGCGACCCATGTCAGAGGAATCCAGGGGCAGAGGGCATGTTGGAGCAAGAGGGGCAGGGAGCCGGGGTCAGGAAGAAGCCCAGCTCTGATCTACCTGAGCCCTCATCTGGAGTGGAGGGGTTGCTTGGGTTCCCTCAACCTACGCACGCTTCAGAAAACAAAGCAGGACAAGACAGAAAAATGTTTTAATTCATTAAGACTCTTCACTGTTAAGAACTTCGAGGTGAAGAGCGCTAGGTCATTCAATTAGATGAATTTCTAGTATCTAGCACTATCCTGAATGAATAAACAAAAGATGGGTAGGGTTCAAGCCAAATGGTGTGGTATGCCAAAGAAAATAAATGATTGGAACCCTTCACAGCACAGGCATCCCTAGCGTCATCCCGCCACCATGTTCCCACTGTTTTTAATCATAGCACTTGTACTTGATTCATATTCACGTATCTTCCTTGTCCACCAGATCTAGCTTCCTGATGGCTTGGTTCCTGAGGCATCGTGTCTTACTCATCTTCATGTCTGCAGTCCTTATAATGGTAGTTAATACAAAGTAGATGTTGAGCAAATATCTGTTGAAGAAGTGAACAACTAGTTGTAACTTATTAAAGAACTCAGATTGTTAATACTCACTCAGTTCAGGGTCCTCTGTGTTGCTCTTTTTCAACTCCACCATGCACCCTACGTGTTTAAAGAACTAACTTGTATGGATAGGGAAAAGTGAGCTGACAGGTTCTTGAAAAAAAAGGAGAACCATAGCAGACCTTGCTGTCATTTGGAAGCAGCACCACCACAAACTACAGTTGTGGTTTACCAAATGACCTGGACAGAGGCTGAATGTTACCAGTGTGGTCTGGGGTTGACTGTGGTGCTTTCTTACTCATATGTTCTTTGGGGTTTTCTGGGAACAGACGGAGAAACCATTTCTCATTTCCACAAAATGAGCATAGCTGGGGCTGGCCATTCTTTCCGAGGAGATGTTGGCATCCCACATTGCCACAAACAGACAAGTGAGGAAACGTCAAAGTACCTACAAGCTGAGGGCAATCTTTCTAGGCCCATGTCTTGACTGACAGCTTTCAAGATTAAAAGATATTTGTTTGAATTTAATTATTCTGCAACTGAGGACCTGTTTCATAGGTTCTAGTTACTACCTTACCTGGTTCCCCTCAAGATTACATAGCTCAGTCCTGTCAAAAGTAATCACTTCAAAAGGGGGGCAGTTCACAGAGCAGGAGAAGGATTGAAAGGGGTGTCAGGGAACCGGCTGGCTCCACAGTAGATCTGTGACCTTGGTCCAGCACTTTGAACATCAGAGTATTCTCATGAGGTTGAGTCAAATAATCCACAATTCCACTTCTACCTTTCTATCAGTTCCCTACATGTCTGTAAAATGTATACGCTGTGCCATTCATGTGACACTAACAACCTATTGCCTTATCTTATAGTTAGTGCACGTCTTGTTCCCTCAATTGGAGTGTAAGCTCTTTAACGGCCAAAATGCATCCTACACTTTGTGGCGGTCACGGCAGTGCATCCATGAAGGCACTCCCTCCCCCAGCTGCTGGGAGGGTTGGTGGCTGATGGCTCTCAGCTGAGTCCCTGTCCACCCCTCCTGGTATGAGGGCAGTGAGTGTGTTGAGGGGTGGGCACAGCCAGTATCCAGTGACTAGAGGTTGATGTGGGGGAGGAGGGCAGCAATAAAGGCCAAGGAGGGGACAAGCCTGAAGAACCACCCCGGCAGCAGAACTTCCCTCGGGACCTCTGAGGTCTTTCTGTGACTGCGTTGCAATCCAGCCTCTTCCTCTGTTTATCCTGCTTCCACACATCCTCACAGGTGTGGTTCCTGAGAGCTTTCCCCAAGCAACCTCCTGTTTGCATATTTCCCAGTCTCAGAGTCTGTTTAATGGGGGTCGTAACTATGTTCTTCCCTACCTTCCAGTCTTTTCCCCTGTACCCACCCACCCACCCACTGTACAAGGTGGGCTAAAATGGACTGAAGCCCAGAGGCTGCAGGGGGACAGGAGAAAAGCCTGTGCTGGGACCAGTCCTGTTCTTTATCTTCACAAATCCTGGAATGACAGTGTTTCTCCTGGGGTCCAAGTCTCCATTAGCAAAGCCAGGAACAGGGGGAATGGTCTCCAGTGGGAAGGCCCCGGGAGTGTTCTGTTCCTGCTCATCTCTTCTCATGTGTGTGTGTAATTCTTGGCAGCAGCTAGAGTGGAAGGACTGGGTCCTACATAAGTTGACTAAGACCAATAGAATATTGAATAGTTGGCCAGTCTCCTTGTGCTTCTAAAGCCAGAGAAAAACCTTGGTTTTCAAACTGCTTCCTCTTTCAAATAAGAACCAGGGAGAAACTGACCACACAGTGATCTGGGATCCATCAGCATAGATGGTGTCAAGGTGCTCAGTAAAGCTTGATGTTCCCTTCCATAAAAAAGCAGAAAATTGCCTTAGGCAACTCCTGGCTCACCACATATTCTAATACATTTACTTTGTTGCTGCTCTTATGAGCATCTTGTGTCATTTTAACTAGATTAATTCAGAAACTACGGACACAGCCACACACGCATCTTTACCTTTGGAGCCAACTGACTGCCTTGTATCATCTTGTATTCACATAAACCTTTCAAACAAATACTTGCTTTTATTATGCAATATCATTTCCTTTCTGCAGTATACTTTCCTTGGATAGCCAGTAATCTCTGTGCCTGATTTCTCTCTCTCTCTCTCTCTTTTTTTTTGTGTGTGTTAGAATCTCAGACATTTGATATGATTTATGGAAGCACAGTCCTTTGAAATGATAAGACAATGAACTGCAGACTTGGGGCATATTTCAATAATTCAAACCTTGCCTGATACTGTGCGGTTCTAAGAGGAGAGAAGTACAGTTGACACCAGAAAATTTCCTGCTGGAATTCCACCAAGCAATAGCTGGCCGTCCCAGGGAGGTCCATCATTATGGGGCTTTGCTGTTTGTAAATTTAATAAATGGCTCACGTCTGCTTATAGTATTATGGAAGTCTATGCTAGAAGAACTTCTTACACAGAACACATGGTTTGTTTTACAAATCGGTTGATGCTTTCTCTTCACAGGATCCGTCAGGGTGTACGGGAGAAACATGGCACCTGTATTTATATGTAAGAGGCTAGGCCACTGCACTTGCATCCTGTGTGTGCTTTGAGCCACAGCGTGATACAGTCGAAGCCTTGGAAATCATCTAGTTCTTCCCCAGAATGGTGCAGCTGAGGCCTAGAAGAGGTGAGGGACTCGAGGACAGTTCACCTGCAGTTACTGACAAAGCCAGGGCTCAGAGGATGGCACAGCCCAACCTGTGTGGAGCCCACTCCTCCCCCTCCCTCCCTCCCTCTCTCCCTCTACTTCCTTCTTTCTCTCCGACCTTCTTTCTTGCTTCTCTTTGCACAGATTCAGCTACTTACAGTATCAGCCTTGTTGATGCAGCCGTGGTCCTCTCACATTTGATGTCCATGGAGTACTTCCTTCCTTCTAGGTGATTCTGATGTGTTTAACGTACATCATTTTTATTTTTATGAATCTTGAAAAATGTGTTATTCCCTCTTCCCCATGCTGACCCTATGCTTTGAGAGCTCCGCGTGTTGTTAAGTGTCTGTGATCTAGCCCATTGCCTCCAAACGCTGCAGAGTTCTCCAGGACTGCAGCGTTTCCCTCCATGTCACCCTGCCTCTGTGTCACTGTCCATGTTTCCACAACAGCCAGTTTGGGCTCACTTGCTCTGATTCAAGCAAAAACCACATTTTTCCCCTTATTAAACTTAATAGGCAGAACAAATCCAAGAAATATAAGTGATTTAGCAGTGGCTTCCGTAACCTTTCACCTCTAGATAAATTACTGGCATGATTTAATACAGTACAGACAGAAAGCGTTCAAAAGCTGTTTCTAGTCAATCAAAATGGGCAGAGTGCTTTTAAATGTTTTGCCAGCACTAACTGCATTTCTCAAGAGAAAAATAGCTTCCCTGTTAAAAAAAGAAAAGAAAAGAAAGTTGACAGGAGGATGGGGGGGGATGAACCATTTTTCTGAAGAGCAATTTGGCAATTTGTACCCAGAGCCTTTGATCTAGTAATTCTTCCTCTAGGAATTTATCATAAGGCAATAATAAGGAGTAGGTCAAAAGATTAATCAAGGAATGTTCACTGAAGCATTATTTATAATTGTGAAAAAACTGGAATCAATTTCAATGTGCCACAATAAAGGATAAGTTGGACTGTGATATATTCTAATTAATTAATTCAATGCATATTTATTGAGCTCCTGCTGTATGCCAGGCACAATGCTAAAGGCTGGGAATCAAAACAGACAAGATCCCATCCTGGAAAACACTGAGCCAGTGAACCTGAGGCACTGGGAACACTCATGATATAATAAACGATAAAAGCAGGTTAAGATGAAAAGCATTATTACAAAGTACAATGTTTTATTTTTAGATTTATAATCATAGGGAGTAATTCCAAAAAAAAAAGAGCAGATGTTTTCCTATAAGTTCAATGAAAAATAACAGATATGAATTTTTTAAATTAATCACTCAAGGCAATACCCTGTCTGCGGAGGAGCAGGTCCACCCTCGGAGGCAGTAATGACGCCCAGAGGCTGTCTCCTTGGGCAGGTGAGCGTGGACTCCATCATTGTGAGCCAAGTAACCCTTGGGCCACAGAACCGGAAGTTGGGGGATCTCAGTTCCAGGTGGGGAATCATGAGGTCAAAGACAAGCTTGCACCTGTTTTTACAACTCCTTTTCCCCCTATAAATGAGAGTGCTGAACTTCGGGTTCTTTATCACCTCCTTCAGTCCTAAAGTTCTCCCTTTCCTCACCATTGTGTGCCACACACTGTCATTTTCCTGTTTTTGCTTGTGTTGTGACATGTTTGTGTTTTTTCACTCTCTGACTGACTGAATTGGGTCACTGCTCCACAAATCCAATTGCCAGTGTGTCACCTGTGGAAATGACTGGAAATACTTGATTGCTCCTGCTGAGAAGAGTGAAGTTGTGCTGTACCCATATGCCCTGAGGGTTTTCTTCAACTTGCAGGCAGTACTAATAAATAGCAAAACTGATTCTGCCAGTCACACAGCCAAGAGTCAAGATTGTTATCATTACACCTCACATCCTTTCCTATTAAAAACATTTACTTCTAAGTTACCTTTCTTCTAAAACTGGATTTTAAGATGTCTCCTTTTTATTTTAAGATTGGTAAGTCAATGCTATTTCAAAGTAAGGGCGTATTATTCCATGAAGACCCGCTGAAACATTGATTATTATCTTCCTTTATAATAAAATTGTTTTAAAACCTTTTCTGGTTGCCACGGTACAATGATTAGACTTTGAACTATTAAATATCAAGCAGTTCCATTTAAGGAGATGAACAGTGCCTAGCAGAATTCAGAGCAATTGAGATATCTGCAGGAAATGTCTCAGTGTGCTTATGAGTGACATTTCTCTCGCTTCTTTGCTGCCCGACCTTTGCCTAGTATTTCTGGACTTCTTTGACCTTTCACAATTTTAACCAATTCAGTATTTGATTACGGAAGTTTATGGAAATTAACTCAGTTTTTCTAAGTCTAGTCTGCAGACCTTCGAGTATAGAAACAACTCATTGTGCTCATTAAAAACACAGATTCCTAGACTTAATCCTATACCCAAAAATTGAATTTCTGTGGTTGAGGATCTGAATTTTGGACAAGCGTCCCCCCACCAAGTGATTCTGATGTGCACTAAAAATTTTAAACTCTTGAACTGTATTATATTATAGTTAAAATTAGCTACTCTGTATCATTTTATCTTCTCCCCTGATAATCCCATCTTCCTTTTGTGTGATACATCATAATTCCCAGAACTAATCTTTGAAATAGTCTTTGCAATTAACCTTTCCTGCTGGATAACTGGCTATTAATTTCCTCTCTCACTGCATTTATACATGTGTTTCGTTTATCCAGGGAGATCCCAGGTGGGATCTCGTTTCTCACTACTGTTACAATTTGGACTTTTTTTGTGTAAAGACAGTAAGGTCCTTAGGAAGACAAAGCTGACTTAGTGTTCGGTGGATTCTGGAATTAGAGTGTCTTTTTTGTGTGTCAAAAGAAAAAAATGACTGGGCCCTTCATTAGCACTCAAGTACTCCCCCAGTGATCTCTCATTAGCAGTAAATCCAGCAGAGGGGTGCTCCCACCCAACGTCAGCCTGCTTAGGTCCCATTCATGGAAACAAAGCAAAGTAACACTACCTAAAGCCAAAGAACAGATTTACACGCTTTTAGAACACAAGTCGTTCATGTAAAACATCCTGGTCTTCCACTTTCCTCCGCAATCTCCCATCTCCCTGCTCTGGGGTGAGTCAGCGCCTCTTGCAACCTAGCCTCTGGCGCCGCACGAAGTCGCCTCTACCATTCCCAGCTCAGTGCTGGGACAGGCTCCGAGAGGGAAGGGGGTGAAGCCGCGGAGGGAGCATTACAAGCGGGGAGCAGCTTTGGGAGGTCTTCCCGGACTCTTAGTCCCCATTTCCACACCTGAGGTCATTGATGGTGGTTATTAAAACCACTGACCAACAGTCAGACTTCTGTCAGGGATATGAAAAAAAAAAAAAAAGGAGAGAAAAGTCAAGCCAGGAAAAAGTTACCTCTTTTCCCTGACTTTTTTGATCCTCGTGGGAAAAGTTGATGGCAAAGGGGGAAAGTAAAATGTTTGAGTTCTCCCGAGAAACTTGGATGACATATAAAAACACAATGTGGTATATCTGGGGTTGGATTAAATAATCTTGTAGGCTTTCCTTAAACGTTCTGAGGTCCAAGACAGATTGGCTGTGAGACCAATTTTCCTGGAGTCTTTTGGAATTGGAGGCATGCAATGTAGGGATTATTATATCTTGAAATATATTTTGAAACGGATCAGAACTGTATTTGTAAGTCTTCCTCAACCCAGGCATCTTTGCGTTTAACAAACGATTTGCTTTCACTAAGAAAGAACATAGGAGGAGACAGAGCCCTGGACCTCTGAAGAACGGAGATCTAATCTGACGTGGCCCCTAACACTACGTCCGGCACCCTGACCCCAGCTCTTCCCATAGGAATACATGGTTGCTTCTGCTTTTCTTCTTCTGTATCGAGTAAAAGTAATAGTACCAAAGGATCCCCTTTTCCTGAATAGCTTACACAAAGATTAAAGAATGGGCCTGTTTAAGGCTTCAGAGGGAATCAGTAAACAAAGAGAAGGAGGTAGAGAGGAAAGGAGGAGACGACTGAAGAATGTTCCAATCTCCTTTGTGGTACACTTCACTTTTTCATACTATTTGTGTATGCATTTTTTTTATCACTAAGCAGTTATGGGTGCATCTTGATTGAAAGTACTGAACTTTTAACACATAGTCCTTTTGTGTATGTCTAGTACAAATCATCGGAGAAATCTTAAGATGGAAAAATAGGAGCCCAAATCTGCTCTTGTGAAACTCAGGTATAATGAAATTGCCCTGGTTTTAGTATCAGAAACCTTGGTCTGAATGCCCTTTCTGCCACCTTGAACCAATCACTTAACTTTTCTGAGCTTCAGCTTTGCAGATGAAAAATGGAATTTCAACATCTATATAACAGGAAGGTTATGAGGATTAAATGCCATATGGGAATGTACTTGGCATGTTCCCAGTACATGGTTGTTGGATTAATTCACAGCCGCAGAGTCAGTGTCTCTATTTTTTGAGAGGGTTCCCAATCATTTTTAAATCCTTTCAAAAGTAGTTATTTCGAATGGACCATGCTGCATGGTGGGAGAAAACATGAACAAGACAGCTGCTTTCCTCACTCTCCTAGAGTTTACAGCCCGAGGAGGAATATAGACAAGTAAGCAGGTAGTTATAAGTGGGTGCCTGCCGAGTGCTATGGCATGAGAAGAATGTGTTTAATGCACACACTGTATTCATCCCAAGTCTGCAGATAAAGAGTTTCAGGGGAAGTGCTGGGCAATCTCAGGCGGGAGTGTACTGCCTGAGAGACCAGTTCCTAGGCTCCCAGGAATGGATGGTTCCTCTGTGACCCAACCCAGGAATGTAAATGGCCATGCTTCACCCACCTGAGCCGCGGCTGCAGGCCTTTTTACCCTCATGAGATTTTTTGGAGGTTAGTTTTTGTGCCTTCAAGACCATAGGTTGGAGTCAGCCCCAATTTGCCTTTTAAAAAAACTCAGCTTATTGAAGTAAAATAAACACACCATAAAACTGACTCATTTGAAGTGTCCAATTCCATGAATTTTAGCAAGTTTACAGAGTTGTGCCACCAACACCACAACTTAGATTGAGAACATTTTCCATCACCCCTAACCGAAAACACATGCCCATTTTCAGGCATTCCTTGCTTATGCCCCCAGCCCTAGGCAACGACTAATCTGGATAGATTTGCCTATTTTGGACACTTCATATATATGGAATCAAACAATAATGTGGTCATTTGTGTTTGGCTTCTTTCACTTGGCGTACTGATTTTGAGGCACACCTATGTGGTAGCAGGTGTCTGGACGTTTTTTTCTTTAAGTGTATTTTTTTAACTGAAGTATAGTTGATATGCAATCTTACATTGGTTTCAAGTATGCAACACAGCAATTCAACAGTTACACACATTATTAAATCTTCACCCCAACTAATAGAGTTACTATATGTCAACATAGAAAGATGTTACAGAACCACTGACTGTATTCTCCATGCTGCACTTCTATCCCCATGACCAGCTTATATTATGATTGAGATTTCTGTGCTTCTTTACCCGCCTTGCCCTCCCCCACCACCCACCACAATCCCTCCCCTATATGGTAAACACCAGTCACTTCTCAGTGTCTATGAGTCTCCTACTGTTCATTATATTTTGTTTTGTTTTTAGATTCCACAAATAAATGAAAGCATATGGTGTTTGTCATTCTCCACCTGGCTTATTTCAGTTAGCATAACATCCTCTAAGTCCATCCATGTTATCGCAAATGGCAGGATTTCCTTCTTTTAATGGCTGAATAATATTCCACTGTGTATATATACCACATCTTCTTGATTCATTCATCTATTGATGGGCACTTAGGTTTCTTCCATATCTTGGCTATTATAAATAATGAAGTAATAAACATAGGGGTGCATATTCAAATCAGAGAATTTTTCTTCAGATAAATTTCTAGAATTATAAATACTGGGTCATACAATATTTCTATTTTTAGTTTTTTGAGGAACCTCCATACTGCTTTCCATACTGGCTGCAGCAATTTCCATTCCCACCAACAGTGTAGGAAGATTCCCTTTTCTCCACATCCTTCCAACACTTGTTATTTGTTGTCTTTTGGACAGTGGTCATTCTAACTGGTGAGAGGTGATACCTCCTTGTGGTTTTGATTTGCATTTCCATGGTGATTAGCGATATGGAGCATCTTTTCATGTGCCTGTTGGCCATCTGTATGTCTTCTTTGGAAAAATGTCCTTTCAAGTACTCTGCACATTTTTTAATTGGGTTGTTTGTTTTTTGGTGTTGGGGCATATGAGTTCTTTATATATTTTGGATGTTAACACCTTATGAGATAAATCATTAATGAATATCTTCTCCCATACTCTAGGTTGCCTTTTTGTTAGGTTGATGGGGCCCTTACCTGTAGAGAAGCTTTTTAGTTTGATACAGTTTCACTGGTTCATTTTTTAATTTTGTTCCCATTGCCTGGGGAGACTTGTCTAGAAAAAAATTGCTCATGCTTATATTCAAGAGATTTTTGCCTGTTTTCTTCTAAGAGTTTTATGGTTTCATGTCTTATATTTAGGCCTTCAATCCATTTTGGGTTTACTTTTGTGTACGGAGTAAGACAGTAATCCAGTTTCATTCTCCTGCATGTAGCTAGCTGTCTAGTTTTCCCAATACCAGTTATTGAAGAGGCTGTTTTTTACCTACTGTATATGTATGGCTCCTTTATCATGCATGACCAATATATGTGGGTTTATATCTGGGCTCTCTATTCTGTTCCATTGACTTGTGCATCTGTTCTTGTGCCAATACCATACCATTTTTGATTACTGACTTGATACTGTTTTGATTGGCTTTGTAGTATAGCTTGAAGTCAGGGAGAGTAATACCCACAGCTTTGTTCTTGTTTCTCAGGATTGCTTTGCCTCTTCAGGATCTTTTTTGGTTCCATATGAATATTAGGATTATTTGTCCCAGTTCATTGAAAAATGCTGTTGGTATTTTGATAGGAATTAAATTGAATCTGTAAATTTGGGCAAGATGGCCATTTTGACAATGTTAATTATTCCTATCCATGAGCATGGAATAGATTTCCATTTATTGGTGTCTTCTTTAATTTTTTCATGAGCGTTTTGTAGTTTTCAGAATATAGATCTTTCATCTCCTTGGTCAGGTTTATTTCTAGGTATTTTATTCTTTATGATGCAATTGTAAAGGGAATTGTTCTCCTGATTTCTCTTTCTGCTAGTTCATCATTAGTATATAGGAATGCAACAGATTTCTGTATAATGATTTTGTATCCTGCAACTTTGCTGAATCCAGTTATTAGCTCTAATAGTTTTTTGGTAGAGTCTTTAGGATTTTATATATATAATATCACATCACCTGCAAATAGTAACAGTTTTACTTCTTCCTTACCAATTTGCATGACTTTTATCTCTTAATCTTGTCTGATTGCCATCGCTAGGACCTCTAGTACTATGTTAGATAAAAGTGGTGTGAGTGGACATCCTTGTCTTATTCCTAATCTTGGAGGAAAAGCTTTCAGCTTTTTGCCATTGAGTATACTATTGGCTGTGGGTTTGTCATATATGGCCTTTATTATGTTAAGTTATGTCCCCTTTATACCCGCTTTGTTCAGAGTTTTTACCATGAATAGATGTTGAATTTTCTCAAATGCTTTTTCAGCATCTATTGAGATGACCATATGGGTTTTATTCTTCCTTTCGTTAATGTGGCATATCACATTGGTTTATGAATATTGTACCATCCTTGCGTCCCTTGAATAAATCCCACTTGGTCATGATGGGAGATACTTCTGATGTATTTTTGAATTCTGTTTGCTAATATTTTGTTTGGGATCTTTGCATCTATGTTCATCATGCACCTTTCCTGCTGAATAGTATTCCATTGTATAGATGTTTCATAGATTATCCATTCACCAGCAGATGGACACTTGGATTGTTATACTTTCTGGCTATTGTCCTTGATTTCTCTTAGCCCCTCCATGAATGAACTAGATTCTGACAGAATTATCCTTGTTTTTGGCCCAAGTGAAAAAACACAATGGTGTTAAAGCCTCTAGGCAACATCCTCACAAAAATGTGGATTTCAGTCTGTTTTCTAACTGGGTCATCTTTCCCTGTGTAATCTTTTTCTTCCGCCTTTCTTGTCACTTCTCCCTCTTCCCCTTGCCTCACTGTTGCTCTCTCTTATCTGGTTATAACAAATGCAGCATAGTTTACTGGTTAAGAGCCTTATTTTGCAAGCCAGAACTACACCTGGATATAAGTCTGGGGTTAAGTCAGCTGTTAGTTAGATCCTCTCTGAGCCTTAATTACTTCATTTGAGGGAGATAGACTGAATAATTTTACATTATTCTTCTAGCAGAATCATTTTCTTAAAATAAAATCTTAGTAGAGTCCCAGTGCACAAAAGATTAAATTGCCATGAAGTTTGAGGGAAGGGGCAGAGTTTGGGATCCTGTTAACTCTGTCCTGGGAGCGTTGTGTGGACCTCAGAGCTCTAGAGTATGCAGCTTCAAATTCCCTGGTCTAGTTCCATTCTAACATTCTATAAAAGTGTTTTTTAAACCTCAGATTGTCCTAGTCCTTTTCCAACATGTTCCTGTGGAAGGCACCAAAGGCACTGGCAAAAGCACTAGACGTAAGAATCAGAGGAACTGGCTCCAAAATTTTTGCCTATGTTATCTTGGGCAAATTATTTCACCTGAATCTTAGTTTCCTCATCTATAAATTTGAAGTGGTCCTATATACAGTGATGTCACAGCATATGCATATTTAACATACAGGAATTCAAGGTTATGATTGGCAAAAAGAGTAATTTAGTTATGCCTGCCCTGGCTCTGTTTGTCCGCAGCTCCATTCCTCACCCTTTACCTGCTCTGTGTGTTGGGTGAGGTTGCTGACCCTCACAGGCTGCAACTGACAGGCTCCCTTGTCCACTGCCTTCCAACTGTGTCCATCAATGGGAGGTGCTGGTGGGTGACTGGAGGGTAGGAAGAGGCAGAGGCTGGGCTATTTCTCCCTTTCCTTCTCTGCTTGGGTGGCATATCCTTTACGGATCTACTTCCTGCATAAGTTGCCCACTTTGTTCCCATTTAACTCCAGTGATCCCAATTCCTGGGTTCTGGTTACACCTCTGCTTTCTGTTTTCCCCAGTCAAGGGGTAGTAGAAGCTTCCAGAAACTGGGAACTTCTAGGTTGCTTCACTGTCTTTTGTTTGGCTTCTCAACTCTTCCTCCAGGCATTTCTTTCACCTGCCTAATCAATTCCCTGTATTAAAGCCTTTCTATTTGAATACCTAGAGTGGTTTCTGTTTTCCTGGTTGGACCCTGACTGATGTAACTAAACATTTGGCAAAAGAGAGAGGACGAGAATAAGAATCTAACCATGTTGAGCGACTCTCCCAGCCATTGCTCTCAATGAGCCTAGGCTACTGAGCAAGGATGACTTGGAAAACATCAAACCCTCAGTCAGTCTCTAGTCTTAGTGCCCTTTATTGGGCTTAAAGTTGTGGAAAGTTTTGGTACATCCAGATCTCCAAGGGCAAGGTAACATATTTATATAGACACAAAACCGTGCATTCTGAACTTTGTGTCCGGGAGGTATTAAGCTGATGTGATGTGACCTTTTCTGGCAACTACAGAACCCAACCCCCATCAAGATGAAGCTCTGCTGAGCATCGGAGGCCAGGACAGTGTGCGGGGCAGATGGAATAGTATGAGGGCCAGCACAGTATAAACTGTAAAGTTTCAAACAAATATAATTTAATATCATCTTTTTATGGGACTTAAAAAGTTACTTTAGAGATTTTCTAGGGTTCTCCATTGTTTTACACATGTACTCTGTAGGGAGACAATGCAGGGCATTTAATCTAAGTTTTTTTCTTTACTAGAGAAACACACCCACAAAAAAGCAATGTTCTCTCTAAAATCCATTGGAAATTATAGAATTGTGAGAATGCCACAGTGCTTTTTGTATTGGAGATGAAATTGGTTGGGGGAAAGTATGAAGTTTTCGGCTTTACTTGCTAAATGTTCAACGTCAAGTTAACATTTCTTAGTATTTCCCTACATCTTCCTTCTCAAATTAACTTTAAGCTTAGATTAGAAAAGGCAAAAAAATGTAAATTTCATTTTTCTCTTTTACAAGTCAGAAAGGTAACTGCAGGATTTTCACATTGCTGCACTTACCCATAAATTATGTGAATGTGAATTAACCCCCAACAAATTTCACCCTCTTAAAATATGGATCTTGTGGGCATCTATTTTGAATAAGAAAACATCTTAAGTCTTTGTTCCAACTCTCACTCCTTGCTTTACTGGCCTGTCTTTTAGGACCAAGCACTGAAAAATCTTTTTGATTCTAGGTGGTAAAGAAGCTAATGAAACTAACAGGACACTAATGCAAGCTGGCCTGCTCAGGAGCTCATTTTACAAAATGTGAATGATGATGGTGACAAGAAGCCCTGTAAGATTGTTGCCTCGGGTTTCTCAAATTAGAATTAAGAAAGTGCTGCCAGCCAAACTTCATAAAAGTTGGTCCCTTGGTGCTCCATTCGACAGTTTTATCTCTCTTCTGTCACATACTTGGCTGGACTCATAGGGTGATAAAAAAAAAACTCCCTCTTCTTGCCTGATCTTTGTTATGGCTGCTAACTCAGCAATAGATCTGAATTTCTGTGTAGGTGTTTAGTTTTTAGATTTTTTCAAGGATCTCCAAAAATGTAATAAAGACACCCAGATCAATTTTTTCAGTAGTTTGAAATACAGTCTTTTCTACTGAGGTAAGTGTTGATGGATGGCGCTAGATTCTTGTCACCCTGTATGGGGAGGTGGGGATGTGGAGGGCGGAAGAAGAATGGTGAGGGATAAGCCAATCTGTTCTGTTTTACATGGGACTGAAATCATATAATACATGCCACATAATCATGCTAAGGACAAATGATCTCCATGAATAAATTTACAAGGAAGTGACCTACATTTCACATTAGATAAAGTACACTTAGGTCATTAAGTGAATTTCTTCTGGTTCATTAGTTCTCAGCATGCTCTGATCCTTTACCCATTTGTCATACAGCTCATGAAAGCTGAATGTGGGAAAAAGAAACTAAATCATTGCGTCTGTCCCTTTGCCTGGTCAGGACACATTCCCCACAGAGGAATTATTACAGTGTTGGAGACTGACCAGTTCTCCTCTTGATCTTGGCTGTACTTGATGCATTGGCCTTATGGCATTCTGCCAAACACCGTGCACATTAGCAATGACATGCCCATGCTCACATTTACCAGGGAATCACCTAGTACTAAGAGCTTAGAGTAGGCATTATGAGAGCCCTCAAGAGTAGTTCTAGTGACAGTTCTGAGCATCAGAGTTGACGATTATAAAGGTTGGCTTTTTAAAAATTCTCACTTGAAGTTCAAATACCTTTGCTTTCCTCTCTGAAGATACTCATTGAGTAAAGGTGGTACAGGGAGGATCATTGTAGGTCTGCCTTCAGGAGTTTTTGCACACCAAGTGGACCCTTTTTAAGCAGTATTATCCTTCTTGGTATGGAACTCGTGGTGTTTCATGAATCTGCTGGTCTGGCTTTGGGAAGTGTGAGAAAAATTGACATCATAGCTTTAGGAGTTGAGTACAGTATTTTAATAAATAAGGTCATACATATAGTAATCATCTAGGGTAGAGACAAGAGTTCTGCAAAGAGGAAATAAAAGAAACCAACATAAACAGGACTCATTACATGTCATCAATGCATGTCCTGAAACTCATGAGATCTTATTTGGCTTTACTAGAGGTATAACAATGGAAGGAAGGAGGTATACTGGGAAGACCAAAGTTATGATATTTGTTCAGAATTCTGCCCAGTAGTGTAAGAGGTACATACATGAAGTGGAGCATGTTCAGAAGGATGTATTATAAGAGATGTCATATGAAAAAGTGATTCTATTTAAATAACATATGCTAAGAGAAGCCCTGAGTTGGGGGTTGGAGATACAGAGATGAATATGACATCCTCCCTGCCCTCAGGGATGTCACAGTCAGTAATAGCTGAGAAAAAACTGAAGATTTGTAGCTGGGGAAGAAGATTCAAGGTGCTCAATACTTGAAAATATCATCATATAGAAGCATTAGTCCTGTTCTGTGTGTTACTGAGGGTAAAATTAAATCCAGTGAGTGGAAGCCACAACATGAGATTGAAATTTCCAACACAGAGATAATGATGTCCCAAATATGACATATATACCAGTGAGCAAACCCAGAGACCCTTCTCCAAAGGATCCTGTGCCTAGTGGGAAGAAACAAACGTGGATCAAGTCATCACAGAAATATATGTAAAACTGCAACTGGGAAAAGTAGATGGATGAAAAGTCACATGGTATTACAGGAGCAGATAAAGGGGTGCTTGTCCTTGTTGGGAAGACCAGGGAAGCCTTTGATGAGGAACTCCCATCTGAGCTGAGCTCCAGGGGGTGAGTGGGCATAGATAGAAAAGGCCATCAAGGCGGAAGGACGGACAGTGCAAGGTCCCATGGTGGGAAGACACCTCTCAGGTAATCATGTTTCTCAATGCCCTCTAAGAGCTTTTTCTTTTTAAAATGTTTATGTATTGATTGATTGCATAATGCACAAATGGAACAAAATGTACAGGAAGGAAGGGCCCAGAGGAAAAAGTAAGTCTCCCTTTCTGCTCTAACTTTCCAGAGACAGGAACTGACACCAGGTTTTCTTCTGATTCTTCTGGAGGTATTCGATATATCAAACAACTTTCCCTTTTCTTGCCTCCATGAAATTAGAGCACCCTATACACAACTCCACACCTTGCTTTATTCTCCAAATTGTAGATCTTGAAGTTCTTTCAATACATTTAGAGCTACCCTGCAGTTTTTTTAGTAGCCGCACAGCAACCCACTAAAGGAGGCACCATAGTTTATTTAGCTTCTCCTTTACTGAAGCCATTGGGAGGATTGTAACCAATGCGGCAATGAATATCCTTGTATGTTCATAATTTTGCGCAGGTTTTAGCATGTTGGTAATGCAAATTTTTGTTTTCTTTTTTTAAAAAATCTCTCATTTCCCTTCTGATTATAGAAGTGGCACATGCTTATACAGAAATATTTAAACCTTGCAGAAATACTTTGCAAAGAATGATAAAGTATCCAAGAATCCTTCCCTCTGTAAATAACCCCTACAGCTATCAGTTTGCCCAGATGATTTTAATCCAGAGTAACTGAAAAAGGAGGGAAATGTGGCACAAAAAGCAGATAGCAGGTTCCAGAATATCTCTTGCTATGTTTTTTGACTCCTGTGGGACAGAGTCTTCCAGAAAGTACTGAAGTATTCCTCTACTACATTAAGGCTTTTGAACCTGGGTTCCACAGATGTCTTTGGGATATAGACTAATTTATCAACATATGTGTCTTTTCCAAGGAAAGTGTCTATTGCTTTCACCAAATTCTCAAAGGGATGTATGACTCTTAAAGTTCAGAGCACCCACCAACAGAGAGAGGCCATCAGGCTAGTTATATTTGTTTAAGAGATGCTATTCTTGGCAGAGGGCTCCTCCAAGAGTTCCTAAATTCTTGTAGACTTTGGGCAAATTATTTAGCCTCATCTGTGAACGAGGATAATGAGAGTAACACTTAGGGTGGTTTTAAGGATTAAGTAAGTTACTGTGTACAAGTACTTAGAAAAGTTTCTGTGAAATATTAAGCCTTACATACATGTTCACAAAGTAATTGTAGTTCACATGTCCCCTGCCTGCTCCTACCCTGATGAGAAAACCAAGGTCTGTGAGCAAAGGACAGCAGACTCTTGACAAGTAGCTCAGACCTCCTGAATAACTTCTCATACAGAATCTTCCCCAGGGCAGCATGCCATACCTATCCAGGGGTCAAAACGTATCTAGGTCATTTGAGGAAGTAGCTAGGCAAGAGGTGTTGAAGCATTGCAATAAAACTTGATGTGAATTTTGCAGCTAGTAAGGACAGTCTTTTCTCATTAAAAAAGAGCAGATTATATGGGATAGATATATACAGCCATTGCATGCATCCATGCCTACATACATATGCCATATGTCAATAAGAAATTACTGGCTTTTCAATTAAGGGTTTTTTTTCCAATAGCAAGGGAGGAACTATGTCTAAACCAAAATATCTGAAAACTCAGAGTTAGGATATGTAACCAGCAAGAATTACGATTGCCTTAGTCTTTCCTCACCACTACCCCCTTGCCAAAAATATTATGATATAGTATAAACATATGCACACGTACATATATATATACCTATATGTATTATTTTACTTACAGAACTGTATGTTAAATTATGTTATCTAAAAGGCATTTTAAAAACTTCAGAGAGTTCAGGACTGTTGAAAAAGCACCTACACACTTGAATCCCAGGTTCTTGGTTTTTCTGCTGCCTCACAATATAGTGCAGTAGGGTCCCAGCCCTGCACCTACTAAACTTGAGGCAGGAGAATAAATTCAACTTGTTACATAAGTACTTACCGATCACCCAGTTTGGGCCAGGAACCTTGCATAAAGCAAAGAGAAATCATATGGCATCTCTGCCTTTTTTTAGCTTGTCTGTCAAACAAAATGCTTGAATTAGATGATTATTCCACTTTGCCCCACCCCTGAGTTCTGTGATTCCTCTGATGTTGAAATGAAACCAAGCAATAGTTCGTAACCAAAAATTCTTCAGAAACACTCATCACTAGACTTCATGACGCTCACGTTGCTGCACAAATGCAATCCTGTCAACAGTGAGCTCTCCAGCACTGGAGTCGTGAACAATGTGTCATGGAAACGAATAGGGCGTTATTAGCAATGGTGGGCTGTTTGTACAGAGCTCCATACTACAAGAATTCTCACAGAAACTGCCGGTCAGAGGGCACTGCTAACTTCATCCCTGTTTTTACAGATAAGGAGACTGGGCCTGAGAAAGGTTACGGGTGGCAGAACAGGGACTTGAACCAGGTCTGGCTTCTGGGGTGGGTGCTTTCTGTCCACACCACCACCCACTTCTGGAACGCTACTGGGCATGGTGACTGTGGTGTGTCTAAGTCTTCCCTCCCTTCCTCACAGCCAGGGCCAGACCTTGGTGTTTCCCTCCTTGTGCCACAACAGCCCGTCCGCTTCCAGCAGACACCTGCTTCCCTCTGGCTGCATCCCACATCCATTTGGCTGGCCTGGGAGGCTGCTCTTGAGCGGATCAGGGCTCATCGCACAGGCTTAAGATGAAACAGTTAAAAATGCTCCCACTGACCTCTTTCCCAGGGTCCCTGTACTTGTCCCAGCAGCTCTGTTCCCCAGGTCAGAAGCAGGAACCCAGTGTTCTTTGTCCATGATATCCCAGCATCAGCAGGCCCTCAACTGTTCTTTCAAAACTCCCTGAAGGAAGTTTGTTACCAGCTGAACTTGGTCTCTTTAAAGTTTGATCTCTGCAGAGATGAACGGGTCACTTTAAGTGCTTCTGTGTGTGGCTCTGAGAGACATCTGCAGGGCCAGGCCCTCACCTGTCATCCAGGATGACGTTCTGACCCACCTGAGACCAAATAGTAATGATAACAAAATGTGCCTGTTTTACTTATTTTATCTCATTTATGGCAGTGGGAATGTTTTTCAAAGCACAGCCACACTCAAACAAACAGGTTGGGGCAGGCATGACTGACCCTTCTTTATGGCTGTCAGAGGGGAAGATTAGGGATGGGAACTAAGGGTCCAGGAGCTACTAATTTGCAACACGGAGAAAGGAATGTAGCTCTCCAACAGCAGGCCCGGTGGTCTCTGCATTCGATCAGCCTTAGACCGCCCTGCAGAGCCGGCCAGCTTTATCTCGGAGCCTCTCTCTGCCCTTTGGGTGATTCCCTGCACTTGAGCAGCCAGCCAGGAATCCCCTACCTCATCAAGCCGAGACCTGTCCTCTTTTAGCAAAAGGCACAAGTTCTGAAATGTCCCTCATCACCATCCACCCCATCAAATCTCTCACTGTCTTCTAAACAGATGGCAGCTCAAAGGGGAAAGTGCTATGATTATACACGCATTTGCAAAGAGATGAGATTTAATTAATAATTATTTAATATGTTTTTCAGGGCTATTTTGGAATCCCCAAATAGAGGCCTCTGGAAGAGTGAAATCTCAAGAGCTATTTCTGGGCACACAGGATACACTGTCCGCTTACCTCTTAAACCCCATTCCAGTTGCTGCATAGAATGGATGCCTAGGTCACCCTGGGAGAAGGAGGTTCTCAGGCCCAGGGCATCATTTAAGTTTTGAGCTCATGATAACAGTACGGAAAGTAGGCAGATAGGATGCAAAAGAACTGTGACTGATTCAAGTAAGGACAATGCATTATTAGCCTGGGAGACACAGCTGCTAAGGACAGTCAGGTACATGACCCGAAGACCAGTCCCCACTGATGAGTCTAATAAGGTCTTGTATGTTGCTCAGTCATCCTGGAACCATTCAACCATGTTCCCAGCACTGTGCCGGCCAAAGTGGTAAACTCCGTTCCTGTTCTCTGCCACCCTCACTCCCTACCCTTCCTTATTCTGGAAGTCTAGCGACTTCTGCAACAAGGGAGCACTAGAGAATCCACTCTCAGACACTGGGGCTCACGCCAGGCTGTTAACGTTTCAGCAGGCATCAGTCCTTGCTGGTTTACATATTTCTGCAATCACAAAACTAAGAGTCCCCAGACCCCTTCTCCTCTCCATCTACCACTTTCATAGGTCTTTCCAGACCTCTCCGAACCTCCTGGGATTGAAGTGTACACCTCTGAAACAGACTCCTCCTGTTTCCTGTACACTCTGGACTTTCAGCTCCACCCAGCAATGCTCTCCCAATGCCCAGACACCCTCTTCCCTGCTAGGAGACCTTCCACTAATGTGCCATAAAAATTCCTGCTGTCAAAGGGGATACGCTTGCTAACCTTACCTGGGCACTGACTGCAGCTCTGGCATCGAGTTAAGTGCTTGACTTGGATTATTTCATTTAATCCTCCTAACAAACTAATGCTGTAGCTACTATTCTTACCAACTTTACAAATGAGGAAACTGATGCACAGGAAGTAAGAAATTTGCCCAATTCACACAGTCAGAAAGTGGAAGAAGGGAGTGTTCTTGCTAACACAAAAAATGCTCCAAAGCATAGCCTTGTGCTTTTATTTTTGCAAGCTGTCAAATAAATCATTTGAAGTGGAAAGATGGGGTCAAAAGAAAGCATGTTAAACATTTTAATAAGTCTTTCCAAAGTGCCCACAAAATGACAGTACAAATTACAGCCCCATTCATGAAGGATGAGAGGGCCTGTTGGCCAATGTCCTTGCCAGTACTGGGGATATTCAATCTTAACATCTTTGTCAATTTGATACCTAAATGATCTTGTTTTAACTTCTGCTCTTTGGTTAACAGTGAGGTTGAGCATATTTTTGTGTTTATTGGTCAGCTATAATTTTCTGCACAGATATAAACATTAACAATACAAAACAGAATTGATTTTCCTTACAAAATCTGCATTTCCTTTCTTCCCTGTTAGCTGACGGCAGGATCATCCACCAGGTACTCAAAATAGAAAGCCGGGAACAGGCTTTGGTTCTTCCTTGTCTTGTTCCCTCTGCAGCTGGTCAATGCAAGGACTCTGCCTTATAAATGCCCCCAGGATGGACTCCCTCTCTCTGTCCTCACGGCCTCCCTGACTCTGTGATCCCTCACCATCATTCTCAGAACAGCCCTTCCATGCTGCTTTCGTCCTTGTCCCAAGTCATCCTCGGTGCTCTTAGAGGTGGGTGCCATTATCCCTGATGTGCATGTGTCCTCACAACCCTGGGCCCCTTTGCCCCCTTGCAGTGTGGCCCCTGGGTACCCCCTGACAGGACGAACTTCCTCAGCCCCCTCTGCACAGTCCTCGCCTCTCCTTGCCTCTGGTTTCTGTGCTCCAAAGGCCTTCCCACGTGCCTTCACCCTCCGTGGAGGATGCCTCCCTGCAGGCCCTTCTGGGACCCAGGGAGCCCCTGGGAGGCCAGAGAGGCCACGGCAGGACCACCCTGAGCGGAGTTCATGCCGTGGCGCGTGGTCTGTCTGCGGCTCTGGCTGCCCTCTTTCCCCTTCTAACCCTGGCTGGCCCTTCCGTTTCCCCTGTGTCTGTTCACATCGCTGCTTCTTTTGTGCTCCCCCTTGTCCGCTCTTAATTCCTGCTTCTCTGCTTCACAGCCTTGCTTGCTCTGACTGCCTTTCCCCTGTGTTTCTCTGTCACTCTTTGCTTGTCATTGAATTGCCTTCTGCCCAGGAGCTCAGGGATCCAAGACGGAGGCAGGAGGGGAAGCACCATGGAGGTCCGCTGCGGAGGAAAACCACTTCTGCTCTCCCTGGGGCTCTGTCAGGGTAAGTAAGCAAACCCAGGGGGCCCGCCCACACCCCCAGACCTGGGCCTGTAGGCCCTGAGGCCCACCCATCACCAAGGGCCTGGGCCTCTCATCCTTTGAAGCCCATGTCCTCACCCCAAACTGCCACCGCCTGTGTGCTTGCTCCATTACTCTGAGGTGCCTCTTGGGCCCATTCCTGAAACCAGCCAAAAGATCTTGACCCCAGCATTCCCTTTTCGGGGACCCTCAGCCACCACACCCACTTCTCCACTCCCACCCCACTTCCACGACTAGGACTTCCCTCGCTCTCTGCACCCATTCCCACCAGGATGCCTAGCAGCATCCACACTTTCCAGGAAATCAGACAGCACACAGGAAGCTGTCCCTCCTAGATAAGAAAGATTCCTTATCTAGAAAAATCCTACATAAGAGAAATCTCTGTGCAGACAAGTACCTGTAATCTTCCTCAGAGGGAAGCTGACTCTCCTTTTGGTGCCAACTTTTAAAAACATCTCTAAGCACATATGACATAAAGGGTAGGTGAGCCAGGGGTGATGCTGAGATGAGGCAGATGGGTTGAGTAAATTGGGGTTCTTTCAGCCTGGGTCCAGAGCAGATTCTGTAGGCACGAGGGGCTGTTCTGAGGAAGCGAGGAATCAGATGGAATCCAGTGAACCACAACCTGTTCCTCAGAATCTGGCCTCCTCTGTTTCAGTCCTGTGTGAGTGAGTCCGTCTGCTGTAGCGACACAGGCTGGTGTAGACAAACCTCTCAGGGCCTTGATGCAGGAGGCGAAGGGCCGGCCTGTGCGCAGCTCACCGCCCTACTCGCAGAGGCAGGGCTCTGGGGCCTCCCCAGCCCACACCTTCCCCTGCAGAGGAGGACCCTTGACCCTCTTCAGAGCTTTAGGGCACCCACAGCAGGGATGAACTGCACCTCTTCCTGCCCACAGCCATCCTGTTGGCCTCCCAGTTCCTTCCTCTGGGTCAAGAGCCTGTTTAGATCAGGTTTCTTTTCTGTTATGAACACTTTTACTCTGTTTTGTTGAATCTAACCGAGATTTGGATGTTTGAAACCAAAATCAACATCTGTTCCATGATTCTCCTGAAGCTGGGCCACAGTTTAAGCGTCTGCAGCTGGCTTCCATTCACACCAAGGCTGAAGGGTCTTCACCACCATAGCTTTCCTAGAGGGGCACTTCTCAGACTTGGCTGTGCACCAGAATCGCCTGGGGTGTCTGTTAAACATGCATATACCTGGGCTCCTCCCCTCACTCACTGAACCAAGATCTCCTGGTGAGGGGCGGGTATTCATACTTTTTAACAAGCTCTCTGGGAGGCTCTGTTGTGTAGCAAAGCTCAAACCGATGACCTGCAGGGGGCCAGAATGTGGGCTCTGGGTCGGAGGCCTGGGCTATAATCCTGGCTCTCCTGAGTGACTCTGGGAGAGTTACTTAACCACTCTGTGCCCCAGTTTTCTCATCTGTAAATAGAGGCTGACAGTACCACCCTGGGGGATATTGAAAGGAATGAACAAGGAAATGTGTGCAAATTGCCCCTAGAACAGTGCCTTCGTGCAGTAAGTGCTTAATAAAATTACTCTCAAGCCCTCAGCTGTTAGAAGGAGCTCTGAGGGTCCTGCCCACTATGGTTAGCAGTTTCATTTCCTTAACAGGGTCTTTGTGATTGTGGCTGAGCTAGGCTGGAGACTGCTTCACACATACTTGTTAGGTTTTCAAAACTTCTATTTTATCTTTCCACAGACAGGCAGCTCCTCTGGGTAGGATCTTGCTCTGCACCTTTCCAACCCTCCCAACCCTAGCAGAGGGTTCTAGGTGTGAGCTCAGAAGACAGTTCAGTTGTCCTGGCCCTTTCCTCCTGTTACAGAAAACCAGAAAACCTGGACTGGATCCCTGACGGAAGAACCAAGCAGCACTTGGAGGTCTTGGTGGGTGGAGGTTTATTTTATGCCAGCGGGCTCAGAGGAGAGTGATCTCCAAAGGTCTGAGCCCCAAGTACAGCAGGGCCATCTCTTTTATACATTTACTACAATCTAAGGGGGGAGTCAGCACCCAGAAACTGTTACAATAGGAGCTATTAGGTCACTATAGGTGTATTCAGAATGCTAGTTATATTTTAATCTATTTCTGTAAAGGTTACCCCAATACCGTATTATAAACTAATGGGCTTCTGTGACTATGATAAACAAGCTGCTCCATGCCACTGAGTCTGGGGGTGGGGGAGGGAATACATTGTTACATTGTTTCAATCCCAAGCACCTTGTGATTCCTCTATATTTCTGAAGCCTCAATAGAAACCCTGTTTCCTTGGCCTTCCTGGCTTCCCACCACACCTGCCAAGAGGGCAAGGGATTTGAGAACTTTCTGAGTATTTCCTCATCACTCCCAGCCAGCCCAAGCCACAGCATTTCTCTCCTGGAATTTGAATGCTTCCTGGAATAGCAATGCCATCGCCAGGTTCCTTTGCCCCTGCCTCCCCACACTGAGACACTGCTCGTCCCTCATCCACTATAAACTCTGGGACCTGTATGGACAACAAGGTGACCCTGTGCCTGGCACGAGCTAAGCCCTGCATGTACATCCCCAAGAAACTCCACAGAACAGGTAATGGCATTATGCCATTACAGAGAAATAAGGTTCAGGGAGGTGCTGTCCCTTGTGGAAGTCCACACAGGGAAGAGTTGGTGAGGTGAGTGTTTGAACCCAGGTCTGTCCCCAGAGTCTGCCCTTCACCATCACAGTCCTCTGGGTAGGCTTTGCCTCTGTGCCCCTTTGCAGCATTTGGCCAGCGAGCCCGCTGTGGATGTTCCCTGCTTGTACGTTCCATTCTGTCTTTGCGGTCCCCCCATGCAGGCACCACAGGCTTGTCATTCTGACACAGGCTCTGAGTGAGGCTGGCTCTCTTGCTAGCTGTGCAATCTTAGGCAAGCAGTTAGCCTCTCTGGGCCTCAGTGTCTTCATCCATAAAATCATAATGTGACCTACTTATGGGGTTGCTCTGAGGATTATGTGTAGGACTTAGCTTAGTGCCAGCAATAGTCATTTATAATGTCAATTAGAGATGACATCTATATGGAAATTTATAATGGTCATCTTACACAGTCATCTCTTAGGGCAGAGGTTGGTAAACTACAGTCTGTGGACCAAATCTGACTCTTCACACGTTTTTGTATGGCCTGTGAAGCAGGAACAGTTTTTACATTTTTAAATAGTTTGGAAAAAGAAGGCTAATGTCTCGTGACATGTGAAAATTATACATAATTCAAATTTCAGTAGTCCAAAAATAAAGTCTTATTGAAATATGTCATGCTTATTAGTTTATCTGTTATGTGGGGTCACTTTTCACTGCAACAGCAGAGATGAGTAGTGGCAACAGAGATGGCAAGGCTGGCAAAGCCAAAAATATTTACTATTTGATCCTTTATAGAAGATGTTCCCCCATCCCTGTCCTAGGGCATAAAAGGCTTATTCTAAAGGCTCCTGCACAGCTCTAGCCTGGGCTATAAGTAAGAAGGAACCCTCTGAACTTGAGCCTGAGGCAATACATAGAGGGCAGCGAGGTTCCCTTGGGACTGCAGACCCTGCTGGAAGGAGGTGGTGATGGGGTGTTGCCCTGAAGTGGGTGTGGGAGGCAGGGAGGCAGCAGATGAAGGGAGATGGGGCAGAAAAGCAAAAAAGAAGGTAAGGTCATTCGCTGAGACTCAAAGAGACCCACCATCCTCTCTCAGCAGGCACACTTTATCACCTGGCTTCCAGGACTTCCCAGCCTGCCTTTCACCTAGTGGGGTCATGTGGTTAAGTTCTGGACAAGGGCCTGTAAGCAGGAGAACTGTGCCGGCTTCCTTAGGAACAGCTAGCATGGTGCTCTTGGCCTGCTCGTGGCTGTCGCCTGTACCCCCTGCCTGGAGGTGGCTGAGGCTCCAGCATCCATCCTGGGCCATGAAGATGAGACCACTTCCCAGGGGCGGCGGATCGGTGACCTGCAAGCAGGCCGGATCCCAGGGACTCAGAGGAGCACCGCACACGACTCCAGGCCTGAATCGTTTACCTCCAGACGTTTACATGAGGAAGAGGGGGGGAAAAAAAGAATCTCTGTCTGTTGAAGCCACTTATTTTGGAATTCTTATTCTAAGAGTCTCAAAGCTGACTGACATAGTCCTCATGATATCTTTGGTGATAACTTCCTCTTTTCTTTCTTTTCCAGTTGTCCTCGACCTTCATTTTAATAGACTTTCCTTGTATCAAAGTATGGGGGGTGGCGGGGTGGTGTGGGGACAGCCATCCCCAGTGATTGGGGAGGCCGTGCAGGAGGGTGGCGAGGAGCACGGGCTGGCTAAGGACCCTCCACCCAGTTTCTGTACTTCGTCCTCTGGCCTGGCAACGGAGGACGAGGGCAGGGACCTTCCCTCAACTGGGTACAGAGCCAGGCACACAGGAAGAGGTTCTCATTTATTGTTATTTTTCATTTTCTGAACTAGCTTTTTTCCTTATCATCACATTTATCCTCTGATAATTACCCAGGCACCGAAGGCAAGCATTACCTTTATAAAATCTAGAACGGGTCACTGCCCCCCACCCCTACTCCAACATGTTTGTTACCCTGGAAAGCAAAGACCAACGTCCTCAGCCCAGCCACAGGCCTGTCCACAGTCTTGCGACGACAACCCCTTCACTTCACCTCCTGCCTCTCTCAGAAGACGGAGAGCACAGCGCGGCCACCTACCTGCGCGTCAGCCCCTGCGGCACCGGCTTCCCACGGTGTGGTACAGGCTGGCCACTAGAGGAGCCCTTCTCAAAGGTAAAAACTAGAATGAGAGAGAGAGTGGGTCTGGGTAGGGGCGCGCTTCCAGGTTTGCTTACCACCTTCCTCACCCAAAAGTAGCTGGTAGAAGATGCTGGCCTGGATCAGGGCTGTGGGTGTCTCCCTAGGCAGGGTACAGGAGGCCCTGGGAGCCGGGAGGAAAGAAGGGGTGGACAGGGAGAGGGAGCTTGGAAAACCTGGTCCAGACTTTCCATGCTCTCCTAATATTCTCTATGTACATTCAGGGACTGTACTGACTGGGATACATACTTTGAGTTGGGCTCAAAGTCTTTGCTTTCCTAACTCAGGAACTCAGGAATCAGATAGATTTACATATCCTGGTATCCCTCTCTATCTAAACTCACTTCCAAACTCAGGAATCAAAGGAATTAAGATTGTGAGGGTTATTTATACTTTAGATTTTAGGAGAAAAAAAAATACATTGAGATGTAAGATAAAACATTTTTTGATACCTAATGAACCAATATTTTATAAAAAGTACATTTGACTTGTTGAACTAAATTTATTAAGAGTCAAATGTGTTGAAATAGTACATCTTTTCAGCTGCCTATGTTTTATTGCATAAAGCCAGAAGTATGACAATATGATTTATAATTGTCATTGTTTTCATGGCCATTTTGGCTACTGTGGAATCTAGGTCAGTTACCTCAAAGTGACATTCAAGACCCTCAGTAATATCACTTGCGCATTTTCCTATCCAACTAAGCAATATTTCTGTCTGCCCACAGGTGCCCGTTCATTTCCTATCTTTATTATCAGTGTTCTCCAAGCTAGGAGCTCACTTCTCCCTCTCCTTTGCCTTCCAAATATAATCCCTTCCTTAGAGAGAAACCTTGCTTTTCTGAACTGTAATCCTCAAAATGTACACCACAGGCTGGAGAATTTACTGTTTTCTGAAGCTGCACGGGAGTCAGCCTCATTCCTCGACAAAACTGAAAGCTACTTAAAGATGAGGCCTGGGCCATTCTTTTCTTCTAAAATTCTTTATTCAGGGTCAGGCCAGTAGCAAACTTTCAATAAATATCTCTGAATCACGGCTAAATTTGCCATTTGTTCAAAGGCCGACATTTGACTGAGTAGTGCACCAGGAGCAAATGGGAACCAGAAATAATAAAACTCTGTGAAATGCAATTTCCTGTTTTGTGTAATGCCGGAGTCAAATATTTTTGCCATATCTCCTAGGAAATATAGAATGATTGATTCAAAACTGAAAAATGTAAGGATGCCAAACTGGGTGACTGCTAAGGAAATAAAAATAAAGCACAGGTTTTCCTAGCTGTAGACCCCCACAAATGACAAGTCACAGTGTAAGGCCAGACTTTCCATGTGTGGAACACTGCATGAGCCCAGAGCCTGCCTGCACCTGGGCAGGTCTGGCCTCTCATTTTATTCTTCCCTTTGGGTTCTGTTAACATTTAAACCCGCTGCAGGTGAGGGGCTGTCTGCATAATAGCTCTCTGAGCACCCGGGCTTAGGGCCAAGGACCCGATGTGAGGTCCTGTGCCTGGAGGGTGCAGTGCAGTTTTGTGCAGGGACCTCAGCTCCAGTCCTGCCCTTTTGTAGGGCCCCGGCCTGGCAGGCCAGAGGGCAGTGCGCTGGGGGGTGCTGTCCAGACTACATTTCCCAGACTCTCCTGCCAGCTGCTTCTGGTGGGAGTCTGCCTTTGAGAGGCACTTACAGGAACCAAAAGCAGGACAAGAAACCAGCCTACACAGTCTCCTGTTCTTGGTGCAGCTGTAGGAGAGCCTGGTCAGTGCCAGTGGTCAGTGGTGAGGGTGGGCAGGCTCCAGCATCCTGATGCCTGAGTCATCCCCTTCTCCTTGTGCTCTCCCAGCCCCACAAGACCTTTGCAACTAGTCCTCTGCCTGAATTATGTAGAGCAAGTACTGATTTCCTGCCTGGAGCCCACTGATACTGATGCCAAGTCAAACTAAAACCTGAATGCTGTGGGCAGGATAAGGGCCCAGGTGTAGAACCAAACAGAGTAGCAAAGTTAGGGAATGCAGGGTGGAGGGAGTATCAGACCAGGAGGACAGCCACCTGCAGGCAGCTTCCTCTGCTGTTCCCAGGCCAAGGCCAGCGAGGGGCCAAGCCAGGCGTCAGGTCAGCCCCAGCACGACCTCCCAGCCTGTTCCAAGAAGGAGTTCAGGAGGAGGAGGGAGGGATGGAGAGGACACAGAGGCAGGGAGCAGAAGAGAGTGGCCTGCAAAGAGTCAAAGGAGGGGCTAGATTTCCAAAGACACACTTTACCATTTCACTGCATGGCTTAGGCTGATCTAAGACAAACTAATACTGTGATGAGAAACTTGGATTTTTAGGCCATAGCTTAAGAATATATGTTGGAGTTAAGGTGGATTTGATAATACAGTCTAATGATATCTTAGAGGTAAGATGGATTTGGTGAGACTTTTCAAAATTCAGATTTTGTTTGGGCTGGTAAATTTAGTGTTACCCAGATAGAAGTAGTTTTCTTTCTCAGTCACTAGGCTGGACTTGCTTCTAACAAGCAGCACACTGTAAATGTGGTGGCGTGTCACTTCCAAGAATGGCTTACAAAGGCCATTTGTGCCCTGTCTCTCTGGCTCTTATTACCTGTTGGCTCTGGAGATGCTAACTACCACTTGTGAGTGGCCCTATGGAGAGGCCCGCGTGGCAGGAAACTGAAGGTGGCAACCAGCCAACAGCCCGTGTATCCCTGAATTCTGCCAATAGCCTTCTGGCTACACTTGGGAGCAGATCCCTTCCCAGCTGAGCCTAGAAATGTCTGTAATGCTGGCTGACATCTTGAGTGCAGAGGACCACATAGAGAAACTTGAGATAAATGTTGTGAGCCTCTGAACTTCGGGATCGTTTGTTACACAGCATAGATAACTAATACAGATGCTCTATCTTGAGTCTAGCCAAGGTGAGGGCCTTCTCTCTCCCCCCGCTATCTGCAGATAGAGAGCAGGGGCCCCATTTGGCAATGGAAGCACAGACATGAATGACCAAGGAGCCTTGCAGAGATGGACCTCAAGGAGAGGCAAGACCCTCTGAAAGAAGGAGGAGCATAGGAGATAGAGGAGGGAATCATGGGGTCGGGGGCAGTTCCAAGAGGAGAGGTCCTTGAGAGCTGGGAGATAGGCCCACACCTGTTAGAGAAGCTGGGGTGGGGAGTGAATGTTCACCAGGCCTGAGTTATGGCTGCACACTCGGGCATAGGAGACATACTGCGTTTCCCTTGCTTTTCTTGAATTAATTCTACCTCCAAGTCCACCTCCTGCTGGGAGATCTTTCCTGGGGCTCTGCCACTTTCCCAGGGTAGAGTAAAGGTTCTGGGTCATTCTTGGGCCAAGGCCCCTCTCGGCATCAGTCAGAAGGCACTGGCTGCCCTAGTCTGTATCATGTCTTCAGACCTGCCCACTCTGTGGATGTTTCCCCTACCAAGAGCAGGGCAGTCTTGGGCAAGCTGGGGGCCCAGGCATAGGACTGAGCTTTCCTGGCATCATGCAGTGCTTCCCTCTGTGCTCCCACCACCTTCCTGGGCTCTTCCAGGAAACAGTACCCTGGGGCCGTCTTTACTGGGAATCCCAAACATCTTTCTCCTGGATTTCCTTTGGGTCTAAGGCAATTCCTTCTCTCCCTTTTGTTCCTTCCTTCAAATCCCTCCATCTCTTCTCAACAGCCCTGTGCTATCGGAAAGAAGAGCAAGAAGGGGTGCCTTGAGATAACTAGCACTTTGTGCCCTGCCCCACATTTCCACCAAAGTGCCAAATCCGTCTCCTACCTGCTCAGATGGGGCCAGGGAACCATAGAGAGAAAAATACAAATGATTTCTCCTGCCAAAACTGAAAGCATTAAGAAGCTACACCACTTCCATAGCATTCCTGAGTCTAAGCATGAAGGAGCAGTCAGACAAAAGCAAATTGAGGAATAGCCTACAAAAACACTGCCTGTGTCCTTCAAAAATGTTATTGTCATGAATGGAGTAGACCAGGAACCACTGCAGAAGAAAAGAGACCCGGAAAGACATGACATTTTAATGCAGTGGACATCTTGAACTGGAACCAGGATCAGGGTGAAATAATGCTAGAAAGGACATTACTGAGAGAGTTACTAAAAATTCAATATGCCCTGTATGTTCTATAAAGGTATTATATTGATATTAAATGTCCCAGCTTGTTAATTGCATTATGCTTATGTAAGAAAATACCCTCATTGTTAAAATATGCACTACAGTATTCCAAGGTGAAGAGGTAAGATCTTCAACTGACTCCGAAGTGTACCAGCAAGAAGTTTGCTTATGTATATATAAAAATAAAGTGGAATGAAACAAAACGTTAACACCTCATGGTTTTAGGCAAGGACTACATGGGGAAGTTATATTATTCTTAGAGAGGAGAGGTAGACCTGTAAGCAATATGTCAGAACTGGTGGGACCAAAGCAGACAAAAGCTACAGCAGCAGCCACATCACAGTGTCAAGATGGGACAGAGGGCACATGATGGGCCCACTTCAGATGCTGCCAGGAATGAAGAGCCACTGAGGATGAGAGCTGGCATGGGGAGCCACAAGAGGTAGCAGGAATTAGATTCACTCAAGGAAAAGTTATCAGATGGGATGCCTCACAGCACTCTGCCAAGTGCTGTGTAGTTCATTGACCTACGATGTGTCTGGGTTTGGCTTTGGGTGGGATGTTTGGGAGAATAAAGAGCCAAGGAGAACTGTCCCAAGTACTTGACCACTTGGAAAGTAGTGGGTGAGACAGTTTCTAATTGTTTAATGAAATCTGAACAAGCAAGGAAGGGGACAAGGGGGTCTCACTGTTGAAACTGGTTGTGGCCTGAACTGTGTTGGCAGGAAGCCTGTGCAGGTGGCTCAGCTGTGTCTCCTCCAGTAGAATTCTTTCCATCCAGGCATTTAGCTCAGACAGAGGATGATAAAAGGCAGGCTGGCAGCTCTTAGACCTGGGATCACATATCAGAAGCCAATCCAGAAGAGGCTGTTATCAGGCAAGCTGTACTTTAAAGCGTCAGGGAGCAGGAAGATCCAGGCCAAACTCACAGGCTGCTCAAGCCTTCTGTATAGACGTTGGCAGGGTAGGCTAGTGACAGCCCATGGCCCCACCAGAGGAAATCCTCTATGGTTCTGGGGGAGATGCAGGTATGTAGGGGACTGGTGGGAAAAGGCTCTGGGGTCCACAGGGATCACTCGGGCCAAACCCTGAGAGGCAGCCCCAGGCTCACCCCAGCCCTCCATGGCTGGTACCCAAATGTCAGTTCAGTCCCATGTCCAGTAGGTGGGACCCGAGTCAGGGATGCTGGTGCCAGGGATCCAGACAGCTGTGGAGCTCCACTCAGCATATCCCCCTGGAGGCAGGGATCACAGAATTGGGTTTACACAGCTTAACATTCAGAGCTTCCTTAGAACCAAGGAATGGAGGGAGAAGTTAAAAGGATAGCAACAGGCAAGATTCAAGAGGGCAGCATGAGAGGTGAGATGGAGAACTCCTCCCCAAACCACAAATAGTACAAAAACATACTTAATTAATACAACTAACCATAAAACAGCAAAAAGAAGGAAGGCTGCACCAAACTGCACACAGATATCACGAACAGAGCAGACCTCACAAAACAGGGTAACATAGGAAAGCCTTAATCCGGCAAGACTCAGGCCCTTCCCCCACCCCAACTCACCTGCGGGAGGAAGAGAAATGGAGCGGGGAAGGGAGTGGAGGCCTGGGACTGCTGAACACCCAGCCCTGGAGCTCTGCTTTGCGAGCACAAACCTACATTGTGTGGTGCTCTGGAAGTTGGGGAGCTCAGACAGGCGGTTGCTTGAGAGACTGACATTCCAGCCATTTGTGGAGGAAGGGATCCACACACCACTGCTCTGGGACAAGGGAAAGGTGGGCGGTCTGAGAGGCTTCCCAGCTGTGAGAGGGCTGCTGAAGGGGTGGGGTTTGCCACGGAGCTTGCTGCACAGGGGAAGGGATAGGTGGACAAGGTTGTTTGGGTGCGATCTGCCCAGCAGGTTGGGAACTTTGAGGAGTTTCAGACGCTCCATTCCCCTGGCTGGCTGCTCAGCTCCGAGGCCCCCAACTGTGACACACAGCCTGATATACCTCCCTCCTAGCATGCCAGCACCAGTTCGCAAACCGGCAGTCACTGTGCTGGCATCAGGCCAGCCATAGGGAGGCCCTGCCCACAACAGCTAGGGACACTGCCAAGCACAGAGGCTCACACCTGTGTGCTCGGCCCACTGGCTCTGACACCGGAGACAGGCTCCGCAGATGGGAATCAGGAAACAGATCTTCCCTCCCCCAGGCTCCAGCTCTGCTCCCCTATGATGTCCAGCCTCAGTCTAAGGGCTTAGCAGCTCCAGAGACTGGAGCTTCTGGGCACCAGCGGGCACCACACAGAAATATGAAACATCAAAAGAACATGGTTCAGACAAAAATCTCACAAACCCCAGAAAAAAGCCCAAATGAAACTGAACTCATCAATCTGCCTGAAAGAGAGTTCAAAATAAAAATCATAAACATGCTTATGGAGGTACAGAAAAATATTTAAGAACTCAGGAGCAAATTTAAGTTGGAGAGTCAATCATTAAGAAATTCCATATCTGAAATGAAACATACAATGTAGGGATTTAAAAGTAAATTAGATGTAGTAGAAGAGACAGTAAATGGAATAGAAATTAGAGAAGAGGAATACAAAGAAGCTGAGGCACAGAGAGAAAAAAGAATCTCTAAGAATGAAAGAATATTGAGATAACTGTGTGACCAATCCAAAAGGGACAATATTCCCATTACAGGAGTACTAGAAGAAGAAGAGAGAGATAAAGGAATAGAAAGTGTCACTGAGGAGGTAATTGCTGAAGACTTCCCCAATCTGGGGAAGGAGATAGTCTCTCAAGCCATGGAGGTGCACAGATCTCCCAACACAAGGGACCCAAGGGAGACAACACCAAGACATATAATAATTAAAATGGCAAAGATCAAGGATAAAGACAGACTTTTAAAAGCAGCTAGAGAGAGAAAAAAGATCACATACAAAGGAAAACCCAGCAGGCTATCATCAGACTTCTCAACAGAAACCTTACAGGCCAGAAGGGGGTGGCATGATATATTTAATGCAATGAAGCAGAAGGGCCTCAAACCAAGAATACTTTATCTGGCAAGGTTATCATTTAAATTTGAAGGAGGGATTAAACAATTTTCAGATAAGCAAAAGCTGTGAGAATTTACCTCCCACAAACAACCTCTACAGTGCATTTTGGAGAGACTCCTAAAGATGGAAGTATTCCTAAGGCTAAATAGATGTCATTCAAGGGATAGACAAAGAGTACAGAATATGATTCATAACATACAAGGAATGGAGAGGGAAGAAAAAGGAGGAAAAATAAAAAAGAACTTTTAGGTTGTGTTTGTAATAGCACATGAAGTGAGTTAAATTAGACTGTTAGATAGTAAGGGAATTACCCTTGAACCTTTGGTAACCACGAATCTAAAGCCTGTAATGGCAATAAGTACACACCTATCAATAATCACCCTAAATGTAAATGGTATAAATGCACAAATCAAAAGACATAGAGTTAATGAATGGATAAAAAAACAAGACCCATCTAAATGCTGCCTACAAGAGACTCACTTCAAACCCAAAGACATACACACACTGAAAGTAAAGGGATGGAAAAAGATATTTCATGCAACTAATAGTGAGAAAAAAACAGGAGTTGCAGTACTTTCATCAGACAAAATAGACTTCAAAACAGAGAAAGTAACAAGAGACAAAGATGGACATTGTGTAATGATAAAAGGGTCAGTCCAAGAGGAGGATATAACTATTATAAATATCTATGCACCCAACATAGGATCAGCTACATATGTGAAACAAATACTACCAGAATTAAAGGGGGAAATAGAATGCAATACATTCATTTTAGGAGACTTCAACACATCACTCTCTCCAAAGGGCAGATCAACCAGACAGAAAATAAGTAAAGAGACAGAGGCACTGAACAACATATCAGAACAGATGGACCTAATGGACATCTGCAGAACACTTCATTCAACAGCAACTGGATACACATTCTTCTCAAGTGCACATGGAACATTTTCAAGAATAGATCATATACTAGGCCATAAAAAGAGCCTCAGTAAATTCAAAAAGATTGAAATTCTACCAACCAGCTTCTCAAACCACAAAGGTATGAAACTAGAAATAAATTACACAAAGAAAATGAAAAATCCCACAAACACATGGAGACTTAATAACATGCTACTAAATACTCAGTGGAGCAATGACCAAATAAAAACAGAGATCAAGCAATATATGGAGACAAGTAACAACAATAATTCAACATCACAAAATCTGTGGGATGCAGTGAAGGTCCTGCTAAGAGGGAAATATATTGCAATACAGGCCTACCTCAGGAAAGAAGAACAATCCCAAATGAACAGTCTAAATTCACAATTAATGAAACTAGAAAAAGAAGAACAAATGAGGCCCAAAGTCAGTAGAAGGTAGGACATAATAAAGATTAAAGCAGAAATAAATAAAATCAAGAAGAATAAAACAATAGAAAGAATCAATGAAAGCAAGAGCTGGTTCTTCAAGAAAATAAACAAAATAGATAAACCCCTAGCCAGACTTATCAAGAAAAAAGAGAGCCCACACATGTAAACAGAATCAGAAATGAGAAAGGAAAAATCACAACTGATACCACAGAAATACAAAAAATTATAAGAGAATACTGTGAAAAATTGTATGGTAACAAACTGGATAACCTAGAAGAAATGGGCAACTTTCTAGAAAAATACAACCTTCCAAGGCTAACCCAGGAAGAAACAGAAAATCTGAAAAGACAAATTACCAGCAAATAAATTGAATTGGTAATCAAAAAACTACCTAAGAACAAAACTACTGCCCCAGATGGTTTCACTGATGAATTTTATCAAACATTTAGTGAAGACATAATACCCATCCTCCTTAAAGTTTGCCAAAAAGTAGAAGAGGGAATACTCCCAAACTCATTCAATGAGGCCAGCATCACTCTAATACCAAAACCAGGCAAAGACACCACAGGAAAAGAAAATTACAGACTAACATCCCTGATGAACATAAATGCAAAAATACTCAACAAAATATTAGCAAAGAGAATTCAAAAATACATAAAAAAGACCATACGTCATGATCAAGTGGGATTCATCCCAGGGATGCAAGTATGGTACAACATTAAAATATCCATCAACATCATCCACTACATCAACAAAAAGACAGACAAAAACCACATGATCATCTTCATGGATGCTGAAAAAGCATTCGACAGAATTCAATATCCATGCATGATAAGAAGTCTCAACACAATGGGTATAGAGGGCAAATACCTCAACATAATAAAGGCCACATATGAAAAACTCACAGCCAACATTATACTTAACAGTGAGAAGCTGAAAGCTTTTCCTTTAAGATAAGGAACAAGACAAGGATGCCCACTCTCCCCACTTTTACTCAACATAGTTCTGGAGGTCTAGCCCACAGCAATCAGACAACACAAAGAAATAAAAGGCATCCATACTGGCAAGGAAGAAGTTAAAGTGTTCCTGGTTGCAGAAGACATGATATTGTACATAAAAAATCCTGAAGAATCCACTCCAAAACTAGTAGGTCTAATATCTGAATTCAGCAAAGTTGCAGGATACAAAATTAATACACAGAAATCTGTGGCTTTTCTATACTAACAATGAACAAGTAGAGAGAGAAATCAGGAAAGCAATTCCATTCACAATTGCATCAAAAAGAATAAAATACCTATGAATAAATCTAACAAATGAAGTGAAAGACCTACACCCTGAAAACTTCGGGACACTCTTAAGAGAAATTAAAGAGGACACTAATAAATGGAGATTCATCCCATGCCCTAGGGTAGGAAGAATTACTATTGTCAAAATGGCCATCCTGCCTAAAGCAATCTACAGATTCAATGCCACCCCTGTCAGAATACCTATGCATTCTTCAATGAACTAGAGGAAATAGTTCTAAAATTCATATGGAACGACAAAAGACCCTGAATAGCCAACGCAATACTGAGAAGGAAGAATAAAGCAGGGGAGATCTCGCTTCACAACTTCAAGCTCTACTACAAAGCCACAGTAATCAAGACAATTTGGTACTGGCACAAGAACAGACCCATAGACCAGTGGAACAGAAAAGACAGCCCAAATATTAACCCAAACACATACAGTCAATTAATATATGATAAGGAGCCATGGACATACAATGGGGAAATGACAGCCTCTTCAACAGCTGGTGTTGGCAAAACTGGACAGCTGCATATAAGAGAATGAAACTGGATTATTGTCTAACCCCATACACAAAAGTAAACTCAAAATGGACCAAAGACCTGAATGTAAGTCATGAAACCATAAAACTCTTAGAAAAAAATATAGGCAAAAATCTCTTGGACATAAACATGAGCAGCTTCTTCATGAACATATCGCCCTGGGCAAGGGGAAAAAAAAGCAAAAATGAACAAGTTGGACTATGTCAAACTAAAAAGCTTCTCTACAGCAAAGGATACCATCAGTAGAACAAAAAGACATCCTACAGTAAGGAGAATATATTTATAAATAACATATCTGATAAGGGGTTGACATGCAAATTATATAAAGAGCTCACTCACCTAAACAAACAAAAAGCAAATAAACCATTTAAAAAATGGGCAGAGGATCTGAACAGACACTTCTCCAAAGAAGAAGTTAAGATGGCCAACAGGCACATGTAAAGATGCTCCACATTGCTAATCATCAGAGAAATGCAAATTAAAACCACAATGAGATATTACCTCACATCAGTTAGGATGGCCAACGTCCAAAAGACAAACAACAACAAGTGTTGGCGAGGATGCGGAGAAAGGGGAACCCTCCTACACTGCTGGTGGGAATGTAAATTAGTTCAACCATTGTGGAAAGCAGTGTGGAGGTTCCTTAAAAAGCTCGAAGTATAAATACCATTTGACCCAGGAATTCCACTTCTAGGAATTTACCCAAAGAATGCAGCAGCACAGTTTGAAAAAGACATATGCACCCCTAAGTTTATCTCAGCACTATTTACAATAGCCAAGAAATGGAAGCAACCTAAGTGTCCATCAGTAGATGAATGGATAAAGAAGATGTGGTACATATACACAATGGAATATTATTCAGCCATAATAGGAGAACAAATCATACCTTTTACAACAACATGGATGGAGCTAAAGGGTATTATGCTCAGTGAAATAAGCCAGGTGGAGAAAGACAAGTATCAAATGACTTCACTCATCTGTGGAGTATAAGAACAAAGAAAACACTGAAGGAATAAAACAGCAGCAGACTCACAGAACCCAAGAATGGACTAACAGTTACCAAAGGGAAAGGGACTGGAAAGGATGGGTGGGAAAGGAGGGATAAGGGGGAAAAGGGAGCATTACGATTAGCACGCATAATGTAGCAGGGGGGAGGTGACACGGGAAAGGCAGTTTATACAGAGAAGACAAGTAATGATTCTATAGCATCTTACTGTGCTGATGAACAGTGACTGTAATGGGGTATGTTGGGGGGACTTGATAATAGGGGAAACCTAGTATCCATAATGTTGTTTAAGTAATTGTACATTCATGATACCAAAGAAAAAAAGTATAGCAACAGTGATAAGGTGCAATAGAGTTATATCAGTGAGTGTGTACTTAATTCAACAAATTCAGTTTCTGTGCTGAGGCTGCAGTAGAGAGCAGAAGGGAAAGTGGAGTGGGGAAAAGAAGAGTGACAGCAACAGTCAGTGGGAGAGAAGAAGAAAATAAAGCCCTGAGTGTCCCCCACCGCCATTTTTGTCCCTCTGCCTCAGCCACACCTCTGAAGATGGTCCTTTCCTTAAGCGCTCTTTAACCACCCTCTGGGCATGCCTTTTCTTCCTTGCCAGGAGACTGATCTAAACAAAGATAAGGGTTATTGGAGCATCTGTGACACTGCCACCCAGTGCATTTATGGAACATATTACTCCAAAACTTCTTACCTAGAGACAAGGCACACAAATGAACCTGTAGGCTTAGTGAGCATTGGCTTTTGTCAGTAGAACAGGAAAGCCAAAACCTGGGCCCACGCTGGTGACTGATCCCTTTAGTCCCATGGTCCAGGCACAGCCCACTGGGAGCAGAAAGCTGCCATGGTGACACGTGTGGTGTGTAGCTGTGTGTGTCTGCGTGCATATGTGCATGCAGAGTCTTCTAGGTTTGTGGGTTTCCTGCTAGGATCCAGATTTTCCACACATAGTCCTGGATGCTGCGTATGTGCGTAACGCCTAGCAGTAAGCCTATGGTCACAGACTAAACAAATTCTCCCTCCCACATCACTAGCCACAGAGCATGAGGCTACAGGTGTATTTGTATATACTTGGAGCATATGCCAATCTCTTAACAGTGGCTTCCCCTGGCATATGGGCTGAGAGAGGACTTTTTCTTACACTTGATTTATTTCCACTTTGGTTAATGATTTTAAAAATTCTTATACTGTTTTTATAATCATAAAAATTATGTTATTGTATACTATGGAAACCCCTTGAAATTTTTATTTGGATTGTGTTAAATCTCTACACCAATTTGATAAGCAGTTGTCATCTCTAGAATAATTTATCTCCTCTTCCTGCACACGGTATGCTTCATTTATTCGGTGTTACTCTTGCACTTACCAATAACATTTGGTTATCCTGGCGTGTGTTTGTGTTAGAACAGAATAAAAGATATCAAGTGCCTTCTCTGTGTTAGCTTCTGTTCATTCACAGGCTTCACTGTTAATACTAAGAGGTAGCTATTTATAGATGAGGAACGAGTCTCCAGACTTGCTGGGAGAATGCAACTGGGCTCCCAGTTTAGACCCGATGATACACGAGCTTGAGTTGTACCAAGTGCCTCACATTCTCATGTGCATAAACTGGGTGTAGACGAAATGGTTACATCACATCCACTACGTATTTTGTGAAGATATTTCCCCTCTAGGCAGTTCATTACCACATGGAATATACTACAAATACATGCATTAGTGTGATGTTATGAATTATCCCTTAAAATATTGAAGTTTAACTTCATTCCAATGACAGTAGTAACCTATATGAAATAGTCTTCTTTCAAGGATCTGGAACTTTAGTTAGCTTTAAAAGTCATCACCATCAAGTACTTGTGGAATGCATCATAAATTTTTCCATTTCAAAGGTTCATAGTCAGTTTTTTCTTTACAGTTATTTGTTTTTAACTATTATAGACATGTTTATTTTATTTTTTGAAGAGGAGTTCTTGAAGAAAACTAGAGCCGGATGAGTCCCATCTCTCAGAGATGCCAGGCCAGCCACAGAGCGGCTTGTCGTGGGGGAGGTGGGCGCTGTCGCTCTGGAGTCCTGTGGAGCTGGGTTTGGATCCCAGTTCTGCCACTTCTTGCTGTGTGTCCTTGAGTAAGTCATTTCTTGGTCAGAAAAATAGAAACCAACTTGCTATTTTAGTAGAGAATTTAATACAGGGAACTGGTTAAATCGGTGCTGGAAAACTGTAAAAAGCAGAAGGGCAATGGGGAATGAACCCAGTAAAACTGCAGGAAGCAGCTACCAGCCTGGGGACAGGAGGACAAAGAGCAGAAGCTGGGGTGCTCAGGTTCCTGAAGAGGGAGGAGAGGCCTTGCAGAGCTGGAGCCTGGGTCTTGGAACTAAAGGGCCACTGCTGGGAGCATGGTCACAGGAACAGGAAGCCAAGGGAGGGCTAAGTCCCTTCTCCCTCCTTCTGGGCTCCCCTTTTAAGGGAGCCTGCCTGGGCAAAGCAGCAATGACCTTCGCAGAGTCCCGGCATCCAGAGTCAGGAAGCAGTCCTGCACCCCTCCCTAAGCTTCAGCTTCTTTAGCATCAAATTAGAAATGATAGGAGTACTTAACTCAAAAGCTTGTTATGTGGATTAAATGAGATAATGGCCCTGGAGTGCTCAGCACAGTGTCTGGCAATTAGCAGCGCTCCATTTGGGGTGGCTTATTGTTAGTAAATCACACTAAGGTCAAGACATATGCCAATGAAATTAGTGTCAAAGAATAACTAAGAAACATTTGTTTTACATGCAGATTGTTTAGTCATGTGCCAGGGAGTCAGTTGGTGTGGGAAAGGAGGAAAAACTTGGGGGGTAAAGGAGGGGAGGTGGGGACAGGGAGAAGGGGGAAAAACTGCCTGCCCGAGAACAGTGATTCCTTTTTGCGCATGTTTTGGGTACACTGAAGACCTGGCTGCTAGCAGAGTAGGCTGAGTAGTGGTATCAGTTTACAGATTCTCAGAAATACCCTGAGAGAGACTGGAGCACACCCGCAGACATGCGCCAGCATCCTTCTGGCAGCATTAACACCTTCGTTAGGCAAGCACTCCTTCCTATGCACAAGTTCCTCCACCGAGAGGTCTCACCAGAGGCAGCACTTTAGGCTGGTTCTCACCCTGTGATTCTCAGTCTGGGCTGACCTTGGAAGTGCCTGGGAGCTTTGAGAAACTGACGTCCTGCTCCCTCCCTAAAGATTCTCATGCAACTGACAGAGGGAACTGGCATCAGGATTTCTAAAAGCTCCCCAGATGATTTGTGCGGTGCAACCATATTTGAGAACCACTGGTCTAAACAAACAAATCAATTTGAACTGGTGTCTGAATTAATACATCAATTCAGTTTTTAAAAAAATGGTCAACTTATAATAAAGAAATAATTGATAATGGTCATTTTTTCTTTTTTCTTAAGACAATGAAAGAGAAAAATAAAGAAAAAGCATAAACTACTTTACTAAAACATCTCAAAGTAAGAAACAAGCAACCACTAAATGTCTTTTCCCAGATCAGTTTAATTAGAAATTTGGTGATCTTTTTAGGAATCTGGAATTTAAAAAAGCACTCCAAATGATTCTGATGATTCCCAGCCAGGGTGGGAAACCCTACAGGTAAAGTACAAATCAGTAACTGTTCAAGAATCCCTCTCAATGTGAATATCAGTATTGGCTTAACTTGCTGCGGTGTTTTATCTGGACTTAACTAGAATACATTTTCCCAATGTGCCCTGCATCTTTGCAGCAGATCATTCCTGGTCTTGCCCAAGGTCCCTTTCACTTCAGAGTCCCCACACTTTTTCACAGTTGCAGGCTGTGCCTCCTCTGCTAATGGAAACATTTCAGTGGTGGTCTCTCTCCACCTGAGGCTAAAGGATTTAGAGCAGATGTCAACTGAGTCCTCAGGGACCCAATTTCTCCCAACCTTTGAGTGCTGAGGCTAGATAGGTTCTGATCACTTGAACAAGCAATACCGCATTTCTAGATAATGACTCTGTTTGGGGGAGCCAGGGAGGAGAGCTGGGGTGAAGAATGAGTATCCCCAGCCCTCTGACTATCAGTCAAAGGCCAACATCCCAGCTGGGCCTTTATTTTTTAGTGGGGGATGGGAAGAAAGACATTGTTTCCCAATTGATCAGGTAAACTACACCAGGGCCAATTCCAGGGCTGGACGCTCCTCAGATCCATGAGATGGCTCCAAAGCCCCAGAAGGAGGCCCATTTACAGGGTGCAGACCACCTCTAGGCATATGGCTGGGCTGGGTGTAGAACAGATCAAACAGTAGTCCTAATAATTCACAGGGTGGGCTCAATTGGTCATTTTGAAGGCCAATGTATATGAAAACACTTAGTTAAGTGTAGAGCAGTTTTTGGATGACATATGATTACATTTGTTACATGGGGTAAATGTAAGTTTTCAACCAGAATTCCCTCCTGGCCATGATAGTGATATGCATATAAGGGCCTGTTTGCACATCAATGTGATGTTTACTGTGCTGGTCCTCCACAGGATTGCTGGTCTTGGAAAGGGGTGGAGAGAAGCAGCCATTCTCTTCTGGCCTCTGTTCCTGGTATGTAATTGGACACTTGCCTGCCAGTAACCAGGGACCCACCCATGGAGTTCCTCCCAGAGGAAGTGGCAAGGGGAAGTGGAGCACACTGTAGCCAGGAGAGAGCTGAGCAGCCAGGGATCAGAGAAAAGCACCACAGGGGAGAGAGACTGAGCTGTGAGAAATAAACCTTTAAATCTCCAACCTACCCCTTTCCTTTGTCTTCCTTTGGTCTTATCTGATTCACTGGGAACTTGCCCTGGGTGGGGAACCGCCTTCCTCCTGGAGCCATGCTTTGGTGTAGTTGGCAGGATTCAGTGAACCCAAAGAACTGTCGTCATGGGTGCAATGTTTCAGCAGGCTGCTCCTATAGATGGTGGAGAAACACCTAGGGATCCCCTTATGTATGCTGGGGAAACACCTGGGTATCCCCCTATGAATGGTGGGGAAATACTAGGGGATCTCCAAGTTGGGATTTGGTCCAGAGTTATTTGCCTCCTAGAAGAGTGGGCCCTTCCCAGAATTGGGAGGGGTAGGGACTCCTGAGACAATGGAGTTGGCCCTCCACAAAATAGGGTACACCTTAGGGGAACTGAGTGCCCATGAGGCAGTGGGAACTGTGGGTTGGATGTTTCTCACAGCACTGGAAAGTGTTGCCAAGGAGAGAGATGCACTGCACTTTGATAGGAAGTGGCAGAATAGGAATGCAAGTTGTAGGATGCTATATGAAAGGAAAGAAAGCTATTAAAACAGATCATGCTATGGGGATTAAAGATGGCAGTGTGAGAGGTGAGAGAGAGGCTTCCTCTTAAAACTGCATATAATATGAAAATATAATTAATACAACTAATCCTGAGAGAGCAACAGGAAAGAGGACTGTGCCAGACTGCATAAAGCTGGAGAAAAGAGCACACCTCACGGAACAGAGTAACGTACCAAAGTTGTGGCCTGGTGGGACCCAAGCCCTTCCCCCATGCCAGCTCATCGGTGGGAGGAAGAGAAACAGAGTGGGGAAGGGAGTGGAGGCCTGGGACTGCTGAATACCTAACTCCGGAGATCTGTTCTGGAAGCACAAAACTACATTTCATGGTGCTTTCATGATACTCTCATCATTACAGGGTTGGAAAGCTAAGACAGGCAGAATTCCTGGAGAGACTGAGATTCCAGCCACTGTGGAAAGCAGGGATCCATATCTGGCTGCTCTGGGACAAAAGCTTATACCTGTGTGCTGGGCCCACTGATTTAGGCAATAGAGACAGGCATAGCAGCCTGGAAGCAGGAAAGAGCCCTTTCCTCTCCCCAGGCAACAATATTGCTCCCCTGTGACCCCCGACATTGCTTCAGGGGCTGAGCAGCTCCAGAGAGTAGAGCTTCTGGACAGTAGAGGGCGCCATATACAAATGTGAAGCACCAAAGGAACCTGGTCCAGAGTAAAATTATTAATACAACTCCTGGGAAAGATTTAAATGATATGGACCTCGTGACTCTTCCTGAAAGGGAGTTCAAAATAAAAATCATTAATATGCTCATGGAGGTATGGAAAGATATTCAAGAACTCAGGAATGAATTCCGGTCAGAGATCCAATTGTTGAAGAGCACAATGGAGGGTATTAAAAGCAGGTTGGGTTCGGTGGAGGAGAAGGAAAATGAAACTGAAACAAGAGAAGAGGAATACAAAGAAGCTGAGGCACAGAGAAAAAAAAGGATCTCTAAGACTGAAAGAATGTTGAGGGAACTGTGTGACCAATCCAAACAGAACAATATTCACATTATAGGGATACCAGAAGAAGAAGAAGAGAGAGAGAAAGGAATAGAAAGTGTCTTTGAGGATGTAATTGCTGAAAACTTCCCCAATATGGGGAAGGAGATAGTCTCTCAGGCCATGGAGATCCACAGATCTCCCAACACAAGGGACCCAAGAAAGACAACACCAAGACATATAGTAATTAAAATAGCAAAGATCAAGGATAAGGACAGACTATTAAAAGCAGCCAGAGAGACAAATAAGATCACATACAAAAGAAAGCCCATCAGGCTAACATCAGACTTCTCAGCAGAAACCTTCCAGGCCAGAAGGGAGTGGCATGATGTATTTAATGAAATGAAGCAGAAGGGCCTGAAACCAAGATTACATTATCCAGCAATATTATCATTTAAATTTGAAGGATGGATTAAACAATTTCCAGATAAGCAAAGGCTGAAAGAATTTACCTCCCACAAACCATCTCTACAGTGTATTTTGGAGGGACTGCTATAGATGGAAGTGTGCCTAAGGTTTAACAGCTGTCACCAGTGGTAATAAAACCACAGTAAAGAAAGTAGAACAGCTAATTACTAAGAAAATGCAAAATTAAATTAACTATCCCCAAAGTCGATCAAGGGATAGACAAACAGTACAGAATATAATACCTAATATATAAAGAATGGGGGAGGAAGAAAAAGGAGGAGAAAAAGAAAAGAAACTTTACATTGCGTTTGTAATAGCATATTAAGTGAGTTAAGTTAGACTCTTAAATAGTAAGGAAGTTAACCTTGAACCTTTGGTAACCACGAATCTAAAGTCTGCAATGGCAATAAGTACAAACCTATCAATAATCACCCGAAATGTAAATGGACTGAATGCACCAATCAAAAGACATAGAGTCACTCAATGGATAAAAAAACAAGACCCATCTACATGATGCCTACAAGAGACTCACTTTAAACTCAAGGACATACACAGACTAAAATTGAAGGGATGGAAAAAATATTTCATGCAATTAATAGAGAGAAAAAAGCAGGAGTTGCAGTACTTTTATCAGACAAAATAGAGTTCAAAACAAAGAAAGTCACAAGAGACAAAGAAGGACATTACATAATGATACAGGGGTCAATCCAACAAGAAGATATAACCGTTATAAATATCTATGCTCCCAACACAGGAGCACCTACATATGTGAATTAAAAGAGTAAATAGAATGCAATGCATTCATTCTAGGAGACTTCAACACTCCACTCACTCTGAAGGACATAACAACCAGACAGAAAATAAGTAAGGAGACAGAGGCACTGAAGAACACATTAGAACAGATGGACCTAACAGACATCTACAGAACTATACACCCAAAAGCAGCAGCATACACATTCTTCTCAAGTGCACATGGAACATTTTCAAGAATAGATCATATACTAGGCCACAAAAAGAACCTCAGGAAATTAAAAAAGATTGAAATTGTACCAACCAGTTTCTCAGACAACAAAGGTATGAAACTAGAAATTAATTACACAAAGAAAATGAAAAATCCCACAAACACATGGAGGCTTCACAACATGCTCCTAAATAACCAATGGATCAATGACCAATTAAAAACGGAGATCAAGCAATATATGGAGACAAATGACAACAATAATTCAACACTGCAAAATCTGTGTGATGCAGCCAAGGACATGCTAAGAGGAAAGTATATTGCAATACAGGGCCTACCTCAGAAAGAAGAACAATCCTATATCAGCAGTCTAAACTCACAATTAATGAAACTAGAAAAAGAAGAACAAATGAGGACCAAATTCAGTGGAAAGAGGGACATAATAAAGAGTAGAGCAGAAATAAATACAATCAAGAAGAATAAAACAATAGAAAGAATCAATGAAAGCAAGAACTGGTTCTTCGAGAAAATAAACAAAATAAATAAATCCCTAGCCAGACTTATCAAGGAAAAAAGAGAATCTACACACATAAACAGAATCAGAAATGAGAAAGGAAAAATCACTACAGACATGACAGAAATACAAAGAATTGTTAGAGAATACTATAAAAAAATTATATGCTAACAAACTGGATAACCTAGAAGAAATGGACAACTTTCTAGAAAAGTACAACCTGCCAAGGCTGACCAAGGAAGAAACAGAAAATCTGAACAGACCAATTACCAGCAATGAAATTGAACTGGTAATCAAAAAACTACCTAAGAACAAAACTCCTGAACCAGTTGGCTTCGCCGCTGAATTTTATTAAACATTTAATGAAGACATAATACCCATTCTCCTAAAGTTTTCCAAAGAATAGAAGAAGAGGGAATACCTCCAAACTCATTCTATGAGGCCAGCATCACTCTAATACCAAAACCAGGCAATGACACCACAAAAAAAGAAAATTACAGGCCAATATACTTGATGAACATAGATGCAAAAATACTCAACAAAATATTAGCAAACCAAATTCAAAAATTCATCAAAAAGATCATCCATCAAGATCGAGTGGGATTCATCTAAGGGATGCAAGGATGGTACAACATTCGAAAATCCATCAACATCATCCACCACATCAACATAAAGGACAAAAACCTTGTTAGGAAAACAATTCCATTCACAATTGCATCAAAAAGAATAAAATACCTAGGAATAAACCTAACCAAGGAAGTGAAAGACCTTAAAGAAGATACCAATAAATGGACACATGTCCCGTGCTCATAGATAGGAAGAATTAATATTGTCAAAATGGCCATTCTGCCAAAAGCAATCTATAGATTCAATGCAATTCTTATCAAAATACCAATAGCATTTTTCAATGAACTAGAGAAAATCATGCTAAAATTCATATGGAACCACAGAAGACCTCAAACAGCCAATGCAATTCTGAGAAGGAAGAATAAAGCTGGGGGCATTACGCTCCCCAACTTCAAGCTCTACTACAAAGACACAGTAATCAAGACAATTTGGTAATGGCCTAAGAACAGACCCATAGACCAATGGTACAGACTAGAAAACCCTGATATAAATCCAACCATATATGGTCAATTAATATACAATAAAGGAGCCATGGATATACATTGGGGAGATGACAGCCTCTTCAACAGCTGGTGTTGGCAAAACTGGACAGCTACATGCAAGAGAATGAAACTGGATTATTGTTTAACCATATACACAAAAGTAAACTCAAAATGGATCAAAGACTTGAATGTCAGTCATGAAACCATAAAACTCTTAGAAGACAACATAGGCAAACATCTCCTGAATATAAGCATGAGCAACTTCTTCCTGAACCCATCTTCTCAAGCACGGGAAATAAAAACAAAAATAAACAGATGGGACTACATCAAGCTAAAAATTTTCTGTACAGCAAAGGACACCATCAACAGAACAAAAAAGCACTTACAGTATGGGAGAATATATTTGTAAATGTCATATCCGACATGGGGTTGACATCCAAAATATATAAAAACTTACATGCATCAACACCCAAAAAGCTAATAACCCAGTTAAAAAATGGGCAGAGGATATGAAGAGACAGTTCTCCAAAGAAGAAATTCAGATGGCCAACAGACACATGAAAAGATGCTCTTCATCACTAATCATCAGGGAAATGCAAATTAAAACCACAATGAGATATCACCTCACACCAGTAAGCATGGCCGGCATCGAAAAGACTAGGAACAACAAATGCTGGCAAGGATGCAGAGAAAGGGGAACCCTCCTACCCTGCTGGTGGGAATGTAAGCTAGTTCAACCATTGTGGAAAGCAATATGGAGGTTCCTCAAAAAACTCAAAATAGAAATACCATTTGACTCGGAAATCCCACTCCTTGAAATTTACAAAAGAATGCAACTTCTCAGATTAAAAAAGACATATGCACCCCTATATTTATTGCAGCACTTTTTACAATAGCCAAGATATGGAGCAACCTAAGTGTCCATCAGTAGATGAAGGGATAAAGAAGATGTGGTACATATACATAATGGAATACTATTCGACCATAAGAAAGAAACAAATCCTACCATTTGCAACAACATAGATGGAGCTGGAGGACATTATGCTCAGTGAAATAAGTCAGGCGGAGAAAGACAAATGCCAAATGATTTCCCTCATTTGTGGAGTATAACAATGAAGCAAAACTGAAGGAACAAAACAGCAGCAGACTCAGAGACTCCAAGAAAGGACTAGTGGTTACCAAAGGGGAAGGGTGTGGGAGGGCAGGTGGGGAGGGAGGGAGAAGGGGATTGAGGGGTATTATGTTTAGTATACATGGTGTGGGGGTCACGGGGAGAACAGTGTATCACAGAGAAGGAACACAGTGGATCTGTGGCATCTTGCTGCAGTGATGGACAGTGACTGTATTGGGGCATGTGTGGGGACTTGATAATATGGGTAAATATAGTAACCACATTGTTTTTTCATGTGAAACCTTCATAAGAGTGTATATCAATCATACCTTAATAAAAAATTGTGCTATTGAAACAGATTGTGCTATTGAAAGACATACTAGCATAATGGGAATGGGTAGCAGAGGAATGGGGGCTGTGAGAGGCCATCAGAGAGGTAAAGGAAGGGGTGGTGCATTCAGCTCCAGAAATGGTAGGTGAGACATCAGGGAAGGAAGAGCCGGGGAAGGATGAGGTGGTGAGGCTGAGGGCAGAACTGGAGTTTCTACCAGTGACACCAGCCCAGGTCTTATTGAAAACCCACCCAGTTATAGTTAAGAAAATGCAGACACAGCCACTGTGGGTTCCTCAGGGAGAGGAGCAGCAGCCCCCTCCCCAGGTTGTGGAGCACTCCATGCTTCGCCCCTATACCCAGGCTGAGCTGGTGGTTTTGAGCTCCTCCGAGAAGCCCTCAGAGTCTCTGCCCACATGGCTTTTGCATCTTTGGAATTCAGAACTAGATGGCATTGTTCTTTCTGGAATAGAAATTGGGAAACGTGCTTCCCTGACAACTCACCCTCTCCAGAAGAGGTTACAAAATGCTCGTTAGACTCCAGGGAATCATGTACTTCTGGATTATCTGACAGTGGCACTCCATGCCATATGACCTAATCAGGGTGATTGCCATCTTTCCCTACTAGATGGCAGACATATGCTGGGATCCAGCAGGTGTTACAGGAGTTGGGCATGAAAAATATTATCTACCATAGGGACCATCAGGGCCCAGAGATGAGGAGCTGTTCACCATGCGGATGAGAAAGCTGGTGCTCCACACAGCTTGTACATCCCTCTTTGGGTCCCTAGTGACTATTCTTGCCCCTCACTTAGGAGGCAAATTACCCATAAATGAGGTTACTCATACTAGAGCAGATCTGGGAGAGGTTTTGAGATAATGAGGGCACAAAAGGAGATATGATCTGCTACTGAGAGAAGAGGTTTGAAGGGCCCTGTGAAGGTCTCAAGGACCCAGATGTGGGTTGATTTGATAAAGACAGGGGCAGTAAAAGAGAAGTTAGATGGGCAGCTCATTGAAATCTTATTAGAGCTGTGGCAACAATTAAAGCCAGAGCAGTGGTTCAAGCCACTGAGGCTCAAGACACGGAAGCCAGAGGCAAAGCCATATGTCCAGCCCATGTGTCTGTAGGACTTCCTAGAGGAGAGTGCTCAGATCCCTCCTGGCCTCCCCCTTCACCACAGCAAGATGATAGGATATTATGGTTTGACTGAGGGGTAGGGGTCAAGTCCCCCACATTGAGGTACATGGTGGGGACTGGAGGCCACATGTGAAATTAGCAATTCATTGGTCTCCAGTGAATATGCAACATGTCCTGGCACTGGTGAACACAGGAGCTGAATGTTCTCTGATTTATGGCAACCCCGAATGGTTTCTTGGGACCCCCACTGTGATAGATGACTATGAGGGTAAGGCTATCAGAGTGAAGAAAGCCCAAGTCCCATTGGGAATAGGGTATTTACCCCAAAAGGAGTACACTGTGCACATTTCTTCCATTCTTGAATATATTTTGGGGTTGGATATCCTGCAGGGCCTGTGGTTACAGACCCTGCAGGTGTGTTCAGACTGAGGGTACATCTGATAGTGGCAGTTCTGAGGGGAAAATGCTAAGCATCCACCTATAGTTCTGTTTGTACCTTAGTGGGCGATGCATACTAAGCAATATAAATTGCCTGGCAGGCACAAAGAAATCAGAGAAACTCTACAAGAGTTGGAGAAGGTGGGCATCATAAAGCCCATTCATAGTCCTTTTAATTCCCCTGTGTGGCCAGTGAAAAGCTAGATGGCCCCTGGCATCGAACTGTGAATTACAGATAATTGAATAAAGTCACACCCCCGCTGCCTGCTGCTGTCCCCTCTGTAGGAGCCCTCATGGACATCCTCAGTCGTGAACTAGGGACATATCATGTTATGGGCCTTGCTAATGCCCTCTTTTCTTTTGACATAGAACAGTAAAGTCAGGAATAATTTGCCTTCATGTGGGACGGATAGCAGAGGACATTCACTGTCCTTCCACGGGGATACCTCCGCAGTCCCACCATTTGTTAACCCCCACTTGGCCCAAATTCCGAGGTCCTTACACCAGTTGGTATGGAAGGGCATCAGGTGGGACTGGGATGAGACATATGCATCTGCCTTGAGTATAATGGACACATCAAGGTCCTGTGATCTAGATGTTCATGTAACTGAAGATGGTTATGGGCGAGGCCTCTGACAGTAGCTTGAACTGACCCACCAACCTTTTGGAGTCTGGTTGCAATTCTAGAAAGGAGCAGAGGCCCAGTATGCCTTAATAGAGAAGGTTATTGGGGCCAGTGACATATACCAATGAAAAGCAAGAATCAGAACCATTAGTAACAGAAAGCCCTTATTGGGAGGGAAGAGCTTCTCTGTACCTGAAGATGCACGGTATACAGACAGCTTCAGTCATGGGCAGCCCCCAAAATGGAGGGGCTGTAGCTTTCTATCATAAGATTGAGGCAATATGAATGGAGGGGAGGGGAAGAGTAGTCAATGGGTAGAGTTGCAGGCAGTATGGCTTGTGATCATCCAGAAGCTCTCCCCAGTAGTTGTCTGCACAGACATCTGGGCTGTCTGTCAGGGCTTGGCCCTGTGGCCACTAACGTGGTAGCATGCCAACCAGATGGTAGATCACTGACCCCTTTGGGAGTAAGAGTTGTAGCAAGACCTATGGGTGTCTGGTCATATGAAAATAGTTACTGTATATCATGTGACCAACCATTTGTCTTTGGCATTCCCAAGTAATGATGAAGCAGATACCTTAGCTCAGGTGCATTGGCTAAAAGGAAAGCCTGCCTCTGATGTGGTCCAATGGTTACATCAACGTTTGTTGCATACACAGCAAAAGAGGGCAAAAGACAATGTGGGCTGTAGCCAATCAATGGGGCTTGGTGTTGACCTTTGAAGAAGTTAGCAGAGCCTGGAAGGAGTGCCTGTGTGCTCTAAGAGGGACTTACACCAAGTCCCACAGCAACATGGTACAATAGTTAAGTGGTAAATACCCCTTGTCAGGTGACAGATAAACCATATTGGGCCTCTGCCCATATCAGAATGGTATCAATCTGCCATGACTTGTGTGGACACAGCTACTGGATTTTTGGTTGCTTTTCCTGCACATTGTGCAGATCAGCTAACAACCAAAAGGGGCCTAGAGTGTCTCTTTGCAGCCTATGGCTGACTGTACGTGACTGAGAGTGATTAAGGGCACCCACTTTACTGGACATGCACTGCAAGAATGGGTGCAAAAATTAGGGATAAGGTGGAAGTTTCATGTACCATATAACCCTGCCAGGGCAGTCATGATAGAGAGATACAATGGTTTGTTAAAATATGGCCTCAAGTCAGACACCAATAATCTATAGGGCATGTCAGTCCGCTAATGGACAGTGCTATAACATTAGAATGAGAAGCCCTGGAAGGCAACATTGAGCCCCATGGACATGCTAACACACATTGCTGCCTCTTCGATACAACTGCATGTACAAACCAGGGAGGAATTGTTGAAGCAGGGATTTGGCCAGAAGAACACCACCTTGCTGCCAGCACCAACTGCACTAAACCCCGGAGACTCTGTTGAACGGACGTGGCCTTGGATATTTTGACACATGGACCAGTGATGGCTGGCCCTTCTGTCACCTAGAAACTGCTTCCTGTGTGTTTCTGGATTAACAGCAGAGTGGCCCCAAAGATCACAGTAGTGTACCCAAAATGGCCTGATGGTAAGAGCGTCCTATGGGGAAGTTTTGTTTTATCATTATGGCCAGTGCATGTGCCTCCCATGGCCTTACATGTTGACCCATCTGTAACTCCCACAGGGAGAGGAGTGGTGTTCTGATATGCTAGACCAGGATGGGACTCCATTCCTGCCACTGTCCTATCACAGGACTTATCTCTTGCATGCATCCTACCTGATGGACAAGATTTGCCTATATTAATAACATTAAAACATGTGTCCTATTTCCCTTAAGATTATTCTCTTCTGCAGTCTTTGTGGATTGGGCATGCCTCCTAGCCACAGCTGCTGCTTGCTGAGCATGCCTGGGGCTCCCACCTCTTCAGCTGCTGGACTCCCATAGAATATGCGAGCTATGGACTCAATCTGAGTAGGACTTTGAATGCAGCTGGATTCTCATGCTTGAGGATTGTCATGGTTTTATTATTATCTGTATCACAATTTCTATTGTTATTTGTATGTTGTTAATCTGATTACAGTGCTCTAGCTTTCACACACAGGGACCATTGTGGAAGATTGGGGGTACATAGATTGTGAGGCAAGAATTCTGGAGGGGTGGAATTTGGGTAAATGGAAGTTTTCAACCAAAATGCCCACCTGGCCTTGAAAATAATAGGCATATAAGGGCCTCTTTGCACATCACTGTGATGTTTACTGGAGCAAAGCTGCTGTCCATCATGGGATTGCTGGTCCTGGGTAAGGGGTGGAGAGCAGCAGCTATTCTCTCCTGCCCTCTATTCCTGGTATGTGATTGGTCAGGTGTCTGCCAGTCACCAGGGACGTGCCCATGGAGTTCCTCCCAGAGGAAGGGGTAGGGCGAAGCAGAGCACGCTGCAGCCAGAAGACAGAGAGCTGAGCAGCTGGGGTTCGTAGAAAAGTGCCAGGGGGGAGAGAGACTGAACTGTAAGAAACAAACCTTTAATCCCCAGCTCACCCCTTTCCTTGCCTTCCTTCAGCCTTAGGGGATGCACAGGGAACTTGCCCAGGTGCAGAACCCCTTCCTCCCAGAGCCCCATGTTATCAGAAAAATTTCAGCATCCAATTCAAGTCAGAAAAGAGTTGTTTTCATTTTTCCCTCATAGACCAGTATTATAGAAAAGGAAAAAAAAACCCCAGAAAACATTTACTGTAAGATTCAGTTGTAAAGAAAAGTATTTTTATGACTAGAGAAAAGCTGGAAGGATAGATTCAATAATGAAATGTTGTAACAGTTATCTCTGAGTGTGGAATTTTTGAATCATTTAAAATTTCCTCTTGTTAATCTACATTTCCTAAAATTTCTACCAAATATATTTAGCTATCAAATTAAAGTGCAAAGGTATGGTGACTGTCTTAGTCTATTCATGTGCTATAACAAAGTACCACAGACTAGGTAGCTTTTAAACAACAAACATTTATTTCTCACAGTTCTGGAGGCTGGGAAGTCCGAAATCAATGGGCTCACAGATTTGGTGTCCGGTGAGAGCCTGTTTCCTGATTTGTAGAATGCTGTCTTCTCACTGCGTCCTCAGAGGGCAGAAGGGGCAAGGGAGCTCTCTGGGTCAGCTTTATAAGGGCACTGAGCCCATTCATGAGGGCTTTGCCTTCCATGACCTAATCACCTCCCAAGGGCACCACCTCCTAACACCATCAGCTTAGGGGATTAGGTTTCAATATAATGAATTTGGGGGTACACAAACGTTCAAATTGTAGCAATAACTTTAAAAAGGAAAGAAAAAGCTGTGGAGAAGCAGAGCATGATGTGGGTGGGGACAAGGACATTGGCCAACAGAATCCCCCAAGGCAATGTGTTGTTGCACAGACATAAGATAAATTTGCACAGTTTATCAATGCCTATTTGTTGCCTGACTTGTTTAAATGTGCAAGGAAAAGATCAAATGAGGAAATGTCTGGAAACCGTCCTTGAGTCTTTACCATCATTTTTCACTGCAAAGTGTCTCATAGGTCTCTGCATATAGTCTGAGATAAAACACATCTTTGAAGTGTTTATCCAATGAAGAAGAGAGAAAAACTTTAAGTGGTAATTTTCCCTTTCAAAGAGAAGGCTAATAAAACTCAGTATAAGTTAAATATTTGCATCCTGGCAGGAGCTTTTATTTTCTGGAAAAAAAGAAATACAAAGCAAATCTTGTTCACTGTGACATTCCCCAAATGAATTTTGATCTTCATTCCTCCAAAGAGAAAATTTCTACAGTTTAGTTCTTTCTCCATTACATTTTGAGGGCCTTTGATCTCCTCAAATCCATCCTTTAGGAATAGCCAAATAATTAATCTTCTCCCAGAAGCAGATGCTTTGGAAAAATGATAATTAGGAGGTGAGCAAAAAAAGCTTTCATCTCAAATATTTACTAATGAGTAAGAATGTTTATCTCTTACCTCAAAGATGAAGCAGACCCAGAAGACCACAGAGTTCTGTCCACCCATCATCTGGTTTCACAAAGCTTTTCTTTATTTTTTCTTCTTTTCTCAATTTTTCATATAACATCCTGTTTCGGTAAGCACTGGAGTTTTGATCCACTGTTTGCAGTCCTCTGCTGCCCAATGAGAATGATCACATCTTCTACCATATCTAACTGGTGGGATCTGCCAATCAGCTGGGAAGCCGCAGGAAGGGCCCCCACCCCACAAGGCCCAAAGATGTGGTGGGGATGGGCTAGGGTTGCATGGGAGTTGGTAGAGACCAAACCTTACAGTGTAGAAACTCCCTTTTTAGCCTTCTGAAAATTTTCAAATTAATTATTTTTTAATACATAATACATGCTTGAGGCACAAAATTAAAAAGAAACAAAAGGGTATAGAGTGGTGCTAAGTATGTTTCATCCAGGAACCCTGCATATGGCTATGCAGGTAATGACATTGCACAACTCCCAGAAACCTCATTCCCATAGCTTAAAATTATTACATACAGATCTTCCTCAACTGATAATGGGGGTTATAGTTCTATAAACTCATCATAAGTTGAAAATATCACAAGTTGAAAATGCATTTAATACACCTAATTTACTGGACATCGTAGCTTAGCCTAGCCTACCTTAAACATGCTCAGAACGCCTACATTAAGTAGGTTTCTAGAGTTGGACAAAATCATCTAACACAGAGCCTATTTTATAATAACGTGTTGAATACCTCAGGTAAGTGATTAAACATTGCACTGAAAGTGAAAACCAGAATGGTTGTGTGCGGACAGAACGGCTGCCGGCGTGTCAGTTGTTTACCCTCGTGGTCGCAGACGGAGAGGAAGCTCGAGCTGACTGCCACTGTCAGGCATCACATCACTAGCCTGGGACAAGATCAAAATTCACAACTCAAAGTAGGGTTTCTACTGAATGCTCACCTTTTTCACACCATCATAAAGTCAAAAAAATCGTACGTTGAACATCGAAAGTCCAGGACTGCATGTATTTATTTTTTCAAATAAATAAAAACTCTTTTTTTCATATGCCATAAATAATATATCTTCTGGGGGAAATGTGGAAAATACTAAAAAGTTCAAAGCACATGAAATAGTCTGTCATCCCAGCCAACCAGCGATAACATCTGCCTATATTTGGACATGGTTCCTTTGAGTTCTTGTAAAAACAGATAAATTTGCAAAGTGTATTAAATAACACAATTGCATTAGCTAATTGTATTTCTACTCCCATCTGCTAGCCACTGCAACCTCCTCCCAAAGCCCAGCTGTAGCCAGGGCCCAGAGAAGGCTTTGATTCATGAAAATAAAACAACATTTGTACTGGGGATGTCTGGGAGAGTGAAGGTCCAACCTTTCTGTTGTCACGTCCTGTTAGATTCTCCTCAGCGGCAGCCCTGTGATGAGCCAGCGGGTGAGGCAGAGCTTCAGGTACGGTCAACAAACCCCAGAACTTTCTAGAAAGTTTAAGCAACTTCTAGATGAAACCTAGCCCCTTAGCCGTCTGGGATTTTTAAAGGGAATGGTTACAAACACTGACGTCCATGAGGAAGTTTTCATATTGAGGTAGGAAAAAAACAGAATATTTTTCAGAGTTAAATATATTCAATATGAAAGGATTGTCTTTCATAATGTGCTACTTTACTATGGTAAAAGAGGTTTTTTAGAAACAATGAAATTTAAAAAACTGTCTTCTTAAAAATAGCGACACCACCACCACCAAAAAGGGGGCAACCCTCTATCAGTACCCTAAATTATCTTTTTAATTTTAATGACCTGTGAAATCTGAAAGTCTCAGAATCACTTAGCTGGATAGGAATCTTTTATTGGACAAAGCCATCCCAGGAAAGGCTCTTTTTTGTTCATTTGCCTGGCCTATTCAAGGTGCCCCATGTACGCCTGTCAAGCCACCGTTCACAGCACCACGCCTGGGGGGTGATGGGGTGGGTGCTGCCCAGGCTGCCTGGAGCACTAGGTCCCAGGAAGGTGTTCACACTGACTGCACCGCTGTTACTGTCTGCTCCAGAGGGGGCACTTCGGAGCCTTTATATCTCTGCATTGTCATGAGGATATTGTAAGTGTCAGTATTCTCATTTTATAGAAGAGGAAATGAGGACTCTCAGAGATTAAATTGCCAGAAACCACACAGCAGGTAAACTGCAGAATTCAGATTAGAACCTAGGCTAGTTGGATGCCAGAGACCTGACATCTCCCTCTGTGCCACAGCCAGATCACAGACCAACCCCTCATCTAGGCAGTTTGGAAGTGTCTTTGTCTACCTCCCTCTTCCCAAAAAAAAACAAGAAAAATGTTAAAGGAGAGGAAAGGAGAGCACCTTCTTAATTTTCAGTACCACTTGGGTTGATAACTCTGAGCCCCTTAGACCTGAGTCATAACAGCTCCATTTCAAAATCAAATTGAAGAAAAATCATAAACAGCTAATTCAGTTCTGCCCCAAAGTAGCAGATGAATTATTTCTGTTCATCCTCAGGTTCCCTTTCTGCATTTTGCCCTCTAAATTTACTGGCTTGCACCTTAACCAGCCTTAGTTTGATTCAACAGAAACCCTTAAGGCTGAGTAATGAATGTTTATTCGCAATTGTATGTGCACAGCACACAGTTAGATTCAGTCTTCCTGAACTTTAATGTGTAAACAGATCACCTCAAAATCCGGTTAAAGTGTATAGCCTGAGTCAGTCGGCCTGGGTGGGGCCTGAGACTCTGCATCTCTAACAAACCCCCAGGAGATCCTGACGCTGCTGGCCCTTGGTTGGGCGAGTGGTGGGAGCTGTGAGAGTTTACGTCATCTTCATTTTTCTAACGAGCTGCTTTCTGAGCTGGGGTCACAACAAAATCTTCTTTCAGGGAAGATTGTCTTTCTGGTCCTTCCCCAGAGCTTGAGTTCCGTCCTGAGCTCTGAAATGAAAGGCTGTGTCACCCTGAAAGGGGCTTGGAGCCTCAGCAAGCAATTGTGCAGTATCTTTTGATTTTATGTGAGGACAGTTTCCTTGCTCTCGATGTCACATCAGCTGTCAGCTGTCAACTTGAATTCTGTATAAAAATGGCCCTTCAAGGAACCCCTACTTCCACATTTGCCTCCAATACATGATTTAATTGTGAATTATTCACTTAAGAATGTGCAAGCTAGGCCTATCAATCTATGTAGTGGGTTACAGTTCAGATACTAATATAATTCTTAAACTTGCCCTAGGTCTTATTTCTTTATTTAGGATTACAGAATTATATTCCAGGAAGAACTGTAGAGATCATCTAGAATCACCTTACAGAGGAATCATGGTCCAGAGAGGGTGACTGGCTTGTCCAAGGAGGCACAGCATCTATGCTGTGCCAGAACCCAGACCTTCTCAGGTCTAGGCCTCTGGGACAGGGCATATATATGGGCTGCGTGCTCTGTTATCTGTTGGCAAAGGCAATCCAGGATTCTCAAGCTCTTACTGACTGCATCCTTACATATTTCCTATGAGGGATCTTTGACTCTTGCCCCTACATCTTCTTTGTATACCTTTTAAGAACCCACAGACTATAATGAGTGGCAAGAAGGCTGCCTGTTTAGTGGAGAAGTTTGGGACCCTTAGCCACATAATCTCCAGCTTGGCTGCTGAGGCTGCTATCAGCAGCTGCCATCTCTGAGATCTCAGTGGTGGGAGAGTTAGGGGTAGATAGGATCGCAGTGGAACCCCTGCTGTTGTCTATGCAAGTAGAAAGCACACAGGAGGCTGGCTGACCAACTATCGCCACGTTCCAGCCTGCAAACTTAAGCACATGGGGAATTAGTCTAATGAACTTCTATTCGTTATGAATTAGTACATACCCAGCATATGAGCAATAGTAGCCTGGCAGTTTCTGTGTTCAGCACCATGTATTTGGACACCGGCAAATGCTTTTCACAATCCAAACAAGAAAGGGTTTGGGAAAGAAAATTGCCTTAGGACAGAAGCAACTTTAAAATAATTTTTAGTCCACAGATTATTTTTCTCTTTATCAATTATGTAACTTAGTGCCTGCTATATGCAAAATAAATAATAGCCTTCCCTCCCTCCTTCCTTCCTTCCTTCTTTTCCATCTATCTATCTCTAGGTAATTTGCAATTGTCTGAAAATATAAATGTGCTGGGAAGCAAAGGTTAAGCTATATGACATGCATGGAGCTGTAACATTTAAAGAATTAGAATTTCACAAAAAACACTTAAAAGCTTTTCTCAAACGCTGTCCCATGGAACACAGATTCTGTAGGATGTGTTGGTAAAAAATCAACCAACCAAAGGAAAAGATTCTGTGCTTTTACTTAATTGGGGAAATGTCTTAAATGTTGCAAGTGAAATCTACTTGTTATGGATTTATGATGCCCTTTAGTATATTAAAATCTCTGAGATGTACTTCAGTAGTGAAACATTTAAATTTTATTTAAACTTAAAATACGGTCTGCAGAGTTGGCCAATTGAATATTTGAATTGTTTTCTTATTGCCTTGTAAGTACTAAAATGAACAGAGTAAGCATTTAGAAACTTAAGAGAGTTTTGACAGAATAATTTGATGTTTTTGATCCTAATAATTTTAAAAGTGTCTTTTTTTCTGTGCCTTTTAAATTTCACTCATTTTATAATTTGCTTTTATTATTTATTATTTATTTTTATTTTTTTATTTTGGTAGCATTAATATACAATCACATGAGCAACACTGGGGTTACTAGATTCCCCCCATTATCAAGTCCCCACCACATTCCCCATTACAGTCACAGTCCATCAGCATAGTAAGATGCTATAGAGTCACTACTTATCTTCTCTGTGTTACACTACCTTCCCCGTGCCCACCCCCATGTTATCTGTGCTAATTGTAATGCCCCTTATTCCTTTTCTCCCTCCCTTCCCACCCACCCTCCCCTGTCCCTTTCCCTTTGGTAACTGTTAGTCCATTTTGGGGATCCGTGAGTCTGCTGCTGTTTTGTTCCTTCAGTTTTTGCTTTGTTCTTATGCTCCACAGATGAGTGAAATCATTTGGTACTTGTCTTTCTCCACCTGGCTTATTTCACTGAGCATAATACCCTCTAGCTCCATCCATGTTGTTGCAAATGGTAGGATTTGTTTTCTTCTTATGGCTGAATAATATTCCATTGTGTATATGTACCACATCTTCTTTATCCATTCATCTACTGATGGACACTTAGGTTGCTTCCATTTCTTGGCTATTATAAATAGTGTGGTGATAAACATAAGGGTGCATATGTCTTTTTCAAACTGGGTTGCAGCATTCTTAGGGTAAATTCCTAGGAGTGGAGTTCCTGGGTCAAACGGTATTTCTATTTTTAGTTTCTTTGAGGAACCTCCATATTGCTTTCCACAATGGTTGAACTAACTTACATTCCCACCAGCAGTGTAGGAGGGTTCCCCTTTCTCCGCATCTTCAGCAGCATTTGTTGTTGTTTGTCTTTTGGATGGTGGCGACCCTTACCGGTGTGAGGTGATATCTTATTGTGGTTTTAATTTGCATTTCTCTGATGATTAACAATGTGGAGCATCTTTTCATGTGTCTGCTGGCCATCTGAAATTCTTCTTTGGAGAAGTGTCTGTTCAGATCCTCTGCCCATTTTTTAATTGGATTATTTTCCTTTTGTTTGTTGAGGTGGGTGAGCTCTTTATATATTTTGGATGTCAACCCTTTATCGGATCTGTCATTTATGAATATATTCTCCCATACTGTAGGATGCCTTTTTGTTCTATTGATGGTGTCCTTTGCTGTACAGAAGCTTTCCAGCTTGATATAGTCCCACTTGTTCATCTTTGCTTTTGTTTCCCTTGCCCCAGAGGGATATGTTAATGAAGAAGTTGCTCCTGTTTATGGCCAAGAGATTTTTGCCTATATTTTTTTCTAAGAGTTTTATGGTTTCATGACTTACATTCAGGTCTTGATCCATTTCGAGTTTACTTTTGTGTATGGGGTTAGACAATGATCCAGTTTCATTCTCTTACATGTAGCTGTCCAGTTTTGCCAACACCAGCTGTTGAAGAGGCTGTCATTTCCCCATTGTATATCCATGGCTCCTTTATCATATATTAATTGACTGTATATGTTTGGGTTAATATCTGGACTCTCTATTCTGTTCCACTGGTCTGTAGGTCTGTTCTTGTGACAGTACCAAATTGTCTTGATTATTGTGGCTTTGTAGTAGAGCCTGAAGTTGGGAAGTGAGATGCCCCCTGCTTTATTCTTCCTTTCAGAATTGCTTTGGCTACTGGGGTATTGGGGTCTTTTGTGGTTCCATATGAATTATAGACCTATTTGTTTTAGTTCATTGAAGAATGCTGTTGGTATTTTGATAGGAATTGAAATGAATGTGTATATTGCTTTAGGCAGAATGGCCATTTTGACAATATTAATTCTTCCTAGCCAAGAGCATGGGATGAATTTCCATTTGTTATGTCCTCTTTAATTTCTCTTAGAAGTGTCTTGTAGTTTTCAGGGTATAGGTCTTTCACTTCCTTGGTTAGGTTTATTCCTAGGTATTTTATTCTTTTTGATGCAATTGTGAATGGAATTGTTTTCCTAATTTCTCTTTCTGCTAGCTCATCGTTAGTGTATAGGAAAGCAACAGATTTCTGTGTATTAATTTTGTATCCTGAAACTTTGCTGAATTCAGATATTAGATCTAATAGTTTTGGAGTGGATTCTTTGGGTTTTTTTTAATATACAATATCATGTCATCTGCAAATAGTGACAGTTTGACTTCGTCTTTACCAATCTGGATGCCTTGTATTTCTGTTTTGTCTGATTGCTGTGGTGAGGACCTCCAGTACTATGTTGAATAACAGTGGGGAGAGTGGGCATCCCTGTCTTGTTCCTGATCTTAAAAGCTTTCAGCTTCTCACAGTTAAGTCTGATGTTGGCTGTGGGTTTGTCACATATTGCCTTTATTATGCTGAGGTACTTGCCCTCTATACCCATTTTGTTAAGAATTTTGATCATCAATGGATGTTGAATTTTGTCGAATGCTTTTTCAGCATCTATGGAGATGAGATGATCATGTGGTTTTTGTCATTCTTTTTGTTGATGTGGTGGATGATGTTCATGGATTTTCAAATGTTGTACCATCCTTGCATCCCTGAGATGAATCCCACTTGATCATTGTGTATGATCTTCTTGATGTATTTTTGAATTCAGTTTGCTAATATTTTGTTGAATATTTTTGCATCTATGTTTATCAGGGATAGTGGTCTGTAATTTTCCTTTTTGGTGGGGTCTTTGGCTGTGTTTGGTATTAGAGTGATGCTGGCTTCATAGAATGAGTTTGGAAGTATTCCCTCCTCTTCTGTTTTTTTGGAAAACTTTAAGGAGAATGGGTATTATGTCTTCTCTATATGTCTGGTAAAATTCAGCTGTGAATCCATCTGGCTTGGGGGTTTTGTTCTTGGGTAGTTTTTTGATTACTTATTCAATTGCATTGCTGGTAATTCATCTGTTTAGATTTTCTGTTTCTTCCTTGGTCAGTCTTGGAAGGTCATATTTTTCTAGGAAGTTGTCCATTTCTTCTAGGTTTTCCAGTTTGTTAGCATATAGATTTTCATAGTATTCTCTAATAATTCTTTGTATTTCTGTGGGGTCCATCATGATTTTTCCTTTCTCATTTCTGATTCTGTTTCAGTGTGTAGATTCTCTTTTTTCTTAATAAGTCTGACTAGGGAGTTATCCATTTTGTTTATTTTCTCAAAGAACCAGCTCTTGGTTTCATTGATTTTTTTCTATTCTTTTATTCTTCTCAATTTTATTTATTTCTTCTCTGATCTTTATTATGTCCCTTCTTCTGCTGACTTTGAGCCTCATTTGTTCTTCTTTTCCCAATTTCAATAATTGTGACTTCAGGCTATTCATTTGGGTTTGTTCTTCCTTCTTTAAATAGGCCTGGATTGCTATATACTTTCCTCTTAGAAATGCTTTCACTGTGTCCCACAGAAGTTGGGGCTTTGTGCTGTTGTTGTCATTTGTCTCCACATATTGCTTGATCTCTATTTTAATTTGATCAGTGACCCACTGATTATTTAGGAGCATGTTGTTAAGCCTTCATGTGTTTGTGAGCCTTTTTGTTTTCTTTGTACAATTTATTTCTAGTTTTATGCCTTTGTGGTCTGAGAAGTTGGTTGGTAGAATTTCAATCTTTTTGAATTTACTGAGGTTCTTTTTGTGGCCTATATGTGGTCTATTCTGGGAAATGCTGCATGTGCACTTGAGAAGAATGTGTTTCCTGCTGCTTTTGGGTGTAGAGTTCTGTAGATGTCTGTTAGATCCATTTGCTCTAGTGTGTTGTTCAGTGCCTCTGTGTCCTTACTTATTTTCTGTCTGGTGGATCTGTCCCTTGGAGTGAGTGGTGTGTTGAAGTCTCCTAAAATGAATGCATTGCATTCTATTTCCTCCTTTAATTCTGTTAGTATTTGTTTCACATATGTTCGTGCTCCTGTGTTGGGTGAATATATATTTATAATGGTTATATCCTCTGGTTGGACTGTCCCCTTTATCGTTATGTAATGTCCTTATCTCTTGTTACTTTCTATGTTTTGAAGTCTATTTTGTGTGATATAAGTACTGCAACACCTGTTTTTTCTCCTCATTGTTTGCATGAAATATCTTTTTCCATCCCTTCACTATTTTTTTTTAATTTTGATATCATTAATGTACAATTACTTGAACATTATGGTTACTAGCCTCCCCACATTATCAAGTCCCCCTCACATACCCCATTACAGTCACTGCCCATCAGTGTAGTAATATATTATAGAATCATTACTTGTCTTCTCTGTATATATTGCCTTTCCTGTGTCTCCCCCCTCTACATTATGTGTGCTAATCGTAATGCCCCATTTTCCCCCTTATCCCTCCCTTCCCACCACCCTCCCCAGTCCCTTTCCCCTTGGTAATTGTTAGTCCATTCTTGTGTTCTGTGAGTCTGCTGCTGTTTTGTTCCTTCCGTTTTTTCTCTGTTCTTACACTCCATGGATGAGTGAAATCATTTGATACTTGTCTTTCTCTGCATCCCTTCACTTTTAATCTGTGTATATCTTTGCCATTGAGGTGAGTCTCTTGTAAGCAGCACATAGGTGGATCTTGCTTTTTTATCCATTTGATTACTCTGTGTCTTTTGATTTGTGTATTCAGTCCATTTACATTTAGGGTTATTATCGATAGATATGTCCTTGTTGCCATTGCAGGCTTTGGATTCATAGTTACCAAAGACTCAAGAGTAGCTTCTTCACTATCTAACCATCTAACTTAACTCTCTTATTAAGCTATTATAAACACAGTGTGGTGATTCTTTATTTCTCTCCCTTCTTATTCTTCCTCCTCCATTCTTTATATGTTAGGTGTTTTATTCTGTACTCTTTTGTGTTTCCTTTGACTGTTTTTGTGGATAGTTGACTTTATTTTTTATCTTTAGTTAGTATTTGGTTGGTCTGCTTTCTTTGCTGTGATTTTATTTTCTCTGGTGACATCTGTCTAGTCTTAGGAGTGCTCCCATCTAGAGCAGTCCCTCTAAAATACCCTGTAGAGGTGGTTTGTGGGAGGCAAATTCCCTCAACTTTTGCTTGTCTGGAAATTGCTTAATCCCTCCATCAAATTTAAATGATAATCATGCTGGATACAGGTATTCTTGATTCAAGGCCCTTCTGTTTCATTGCATTAAATATACCATGCCATTCTCTTCTGGTCTGGAAGTCTGATGATAGCCTGATGGGTTTTCCTTTGTAGGTGACCTTTTTTCTCTCTCTGGCTGCCTTTAATACTCTGTCCTTGTCCTTGATCTTTGCCATTTTAATTATTATGTGTCTTTGATTATTATGTGTCTATGAGCCAGATTCCATTCAGAGCTCAGGGACCTTGTAATATTTGTAGGTAAAGAACTGAGGTCTTGGTGTTTTCCTCCTTGGGTCACTTGTATTGGGAGATCTGTGGGCTTCATGGTCTGAGAGACTATTTCCTTTCCCAGCTTGGGGAAGTTTTCAGCAATTATTTCTTCAAAGACACTTTCTATCCCTTTTTCTCTCTTCTTCTTCTTCTGGTACCCCTATAAGGTGAATACTGTCCCGCTTGGATTGGTCACACAGTTCTCTTAATATTCTTTCATTCCTAGAGATCCTTTTATCTCTCTCTGCCTCAGCTTCTCTGTATTCCTGTTCTCTGATTTCTATTCCTTTAACAGTCTCTTGCACCATGTCCAGTCTGCTCTTAAGCCCTTCTATCAATTGTTTCATTTCTGTTATCCCTCCTGTCTTCATCCCTTAGCTCTTGCGTATTTCTCTGCAGGTCCATCAGCATGGTTATGACCTTTATTTTGAATTCTTTTTCAGGAAGGGTGGTTATATCTATCTCACCAGGCCCTCTCTCTGGTGTTGTCTGAGTGTTTTTTGACTGGACCAGATTCTTCTTCCTTTTCATGGTAATAGAAGTAGTCACAGGAGGTGGCACATATGTCAAAGTCCCTTCCTGCTTCTTGGTCACCTTGCCCTTCTCCACTGCCTGTGCCAGTAACCCACACACCAGGAGCAGACTCTGGGACAATCTCCTGAGCTGCCATGGGTGGGGCTGCCCTCAGGCTAGCCTAGAGCGATGCGGGGAGTCGCCATGCTGGGTGTGTTCTCCTGCAAGAATGGTGCCCCTTCATGCCTTCCAGACCTTGCTCTGTCTCCCACTGCCTGTCCTGGTTAGCTGTGCGCTGGGAGGGAGGAGACTCTTTGTGGTTGCTGTGGGTGGGGCCACCTTCCGGCTGCTCACAGAGAGAGACAATCATAAAAAATTCTTTGGTGCTTTCCATATTTGTATTTAAGTGCAATACTCATCTTAATTTGATAAATAAAAATAACCAAAGTCCTCAAAGAAATCAAAGCACAGCTTAATGTTTGTGTTTTAAGCTGCAGGGTAAAAATTAGAGTAGTACAATATCCTGTGTGTAAATAGCCTTCTGAGTATTGTTAGAAATGGCATTAAACTAAGTGTGATTTATTCCCAGAGGAATTAATGTTTAAACAAAAGACTATTAACAAGAAGCCTACGTGTCAGAACATGTACCAGGGAGTCACTCCTGGGGGGAGCCAATGAAATTAAGACATATGTAAAAAAATGCGTAGTGTAGAGGCAGAAAGGGAAGATGGCAGCGTGAGTAGAGCAGTGGAAATCTCCTCCCCAAAACACAAAGAGCTATGAAAATATAACAAAGAAAAATCTTCCTAAAATAGAGACCACAGGACACAGGACAACATCCAGACCACATCCACACCTGCAAGAACCCAGCGCCTTGTGAAGGGGGTAAGATACAAGCCCCAGCCCGGCGGGACCCGAGCGCCCCTCCCCCCGGCTCCCCGCGGGTGGAGAGAAACCGGAGCAGTTTTTTTTTTTTTTTTTTTTGGCGAGCGCTTTTAGGAAGCCTTAGAGGGACGGGCCCCCGTTGCTGGGGAGGCAGGGTGGCGGGACCGGTGAGGAGGTGCCTGGGAACGGCGCCGGAGGACAAAGAATATCCCGCGTTTCTCCCTGCGAGACCTAGGGGCGGGTGCCTGAGACCGGTGCCTGAGGACGGAGGAGGTCGCGCGTTTTTCCCCTTTTTTTTTTTTTTCTCTTTTTGGCGAGCGCTTTTTGGAAGCCTTGAAGGGACGGGGACCCCAGTGCTAGGGAGGCATGGTGGCGGGACTGGTGAGCGGGTGGCTGGGACCGGCGCCTGAGGACAAAGAATATCCCCCGTTTTTCCCTGCGGGACCGGTGGGCGGGTGCCTGAGACCGGCACTTGAGGACAGAGGAAATCGCGCGTTTTTCCCCCTTTTTTTTTTCTCTTTTCTGCGAGTGAGTGCTTTTTGGAAGCCTAAAAGGGACAGGGACCCCGGTGCTAGGGAGGCAGGGTGGCGGGACTGGTGAGCAGGTGCGTGGGACCAGTGCCTGAGGACAAAGAATATTGAGTGTTCCTTCCCTGCGGGACCGGTGGGTGGGTGCTTTTTGGAAGCCTTGAAAGGACAGGGACCCTGGTGCTAGGGAGACAGGGCAGCAGGACCAGTGAGCGGGTGCCTGGGACCGGCACCTGAGGACAAAAAAAAAAAAAAAATCGCTTGTTTTTTCCTTTTTTTTCCTTTTTTTTTTCTCTTTCTTTCTGTTCCCTCTCTCATTGTTGCTGTTGTTGTTTTGGTTTGGAGAGTGCTTTTTGGAAATCTTAAAGGGGCAGGACAGGTCACTTAGACCAGAAGCAGGGAATCTGGGGATCTCTGGGCATTCTAACCCCCTGGGCAGCAGGGAGCACAGAGGCCCCTTACGGAGATAAATAGTCTCCTGGCTGCTCCCCCTCCAACGGGGCTCCATCATTTTGGAGGAACAGCCCCAGCCAGGCCAAGCCCACAGCAACAGCGGAGATAAACCCCAAAGCAACTGGGCAGGAAGCAGAAGCCCTGTCTGCGCACAGCTGCCCAGCACAAGCCACTAGAGGTCGCTATTCTCCCAGGAAAAGGCTACAAACCAACAAGAAGGGAAGCTCTTCCAGCGGTCACTTGTACCAGCTCTGCAAACTATCTCTATCACCATGAAAAGGCAAAACTACAGGCAGACAAAGATCACAGAGACAACACCTGAGAAGGAGACAGACCTAACTAGTCCTTCTGAAAAAGAATTCAAAATAAAAATCATGAACATGCTGACAGAGATGCAGAAAAAAATGCAAGAGCAATGGGATGAGATGCAGAGAAAAATGCAAGAGCAGTGGGATGAGATGCAGAGAAAAATGCAAGAGCAGTGGGATGAAGTCCGGAAGGAGATCACAGATGTCAGGAAAGAGATCACAGAAGTGAAACAATCCCTGGAAGGATTTATAAGCAGAATGGATAAGATGCAAGAGGCCATTGAAGGAATAGAAGCCAGAGAACAGGAACGTATAGAAGCTGACATAGAGAGAGATAAAAGGATCTCCAGGAATGAAACAACACTAAGAGAAATATGTGACCAATACAAAAGGAAAAACATTCGTATTATAGGGATACCAGAAGAGGAAGAAAGAGGAAAAGGGATAGAAAGTGTCTTTGAAGAAATAATTGCTGAAAACTTCCCCAAACTGGGGGAGGAAATAATCGAACAGACCATGGAATTATACAGAACCCCCAACAGAAAGGATCCAAGGAGGACAACACCAAGACACATAATAATTAAAATGGCAAGGATCAAGGACAAGGAAAGAGTTTTAAAGGCAGCTAGAGAGAAAAAGGTCACCTATAAAGGAAAACCAATCAGGCTAACATCAGACTTCTCAACAGAAACCCTACAGGCCAGAAGAGAATGGCATGATATACTTAATGCAATGAAACAGAAGGGCCTTGAACCAAGGATACTGTATCCAGCACGACTATCATTTAAATATGATGGTGGGATCAAACAATTCCCAGACAAGCAAAAGCTGAGGGAATTTGCTTCCCACAAACCACCTCTACAGGGCATCCTACAGGGACTGCTCTAGATGGGAGCACCCCTAAAAAGAGCACAGAACAAAACACACAACATATGAAGAATGGAGGAGGAGGAATAAGAAGGGAGAGAAGAAAAGACTCTCCAGACAGTGTATATAACAGCTCCATAAGCGAGCTAAGTTAGGCAGTAAGATACTAAAGAAGCTAACCTTGAACCTTTGGTAACCACGAATCTAAAGCCTGCAATGGCAATAAGTACATATCTTTCAATAGTCACCCTAAATGTAAATGGACTTAATGCACCAATCAAAAGACATAGAGTAATAGAATGGATAAAAAAGCAAGACCCATCTATATGCTGCTTACAAGAAACTCACCTTAAACCCAAAGATAAGCATAGACTAAAAGTCAAGGGATGGAAAAACATATTTCAGGCAAACAACAGTGAGAAGAAAGCAGGGGTTGCAGTACTAATATCAGACAAAATAGACTTCAAAACAAAGAAAGTAACAAGAGATAAAGAAGGCCACTACATAATGATAAAGGGCTTAGTCCAACAAGAGGATATAACCATTCTAAATATATATGCACCCAATACAGGAGCACCAGCATATGTGAAGCAAACAGAACTAAAGAGGGAAATAGACTGCAATGCATTCATTGTAGGAGACTTCAACACACCACTCACCCCAAAGGATAGATCCACCGGGCAGAAAATAAGTAAAGACACACAGGCACTGAACAACACACTAGAACAGATGGACCTAATAGACATCTATAGAACTTTACATCCAAAAGCAACAGGATATACATTCTTCTCAAGTGCACATGGAACATTCTCCAGAATAGACCACATACTAGCTCACAAAAAGAGCCTCAGTAAATTCCACAATATTGAAATTCTACCAACCAATTTTTCAGACCACAAAGGTATGAAAGTAGAAATAAATTCTACAAAGAAAACAAAAAGGCTCACAAACACATGGAGGCTTAACAACATGCTACTAAATAATCAATGGATCAATGAACAAATCAAAATAGAGATCAAGGAATATATAGAAACAAATGACAACAACAACACTAAGCCCCAACTTCTGTGGGATGCAGCGAAAGCAGTCTTAAGAGGAAAGTATATAGCAATCCAGGCACACTTGAAGAAGGAAGAACAATCCCAAATGAATAGTCTAACATCACAATTATTAAAACTGGAAAAAGAAGAACAAATGAGGCCTAAAGTCAGCAGAAGGAGGGACATAATAAAGATCAGAGAAGAAATAAACAAAATTGAGAAGAATAAAACAATAGCAAAAATCAACGAAACCAAGAGCTGGTTCTTTGAGAAAATAAACAAAATAGATAAGCCTCTAGCCCAACTTATTAAGAGAAAAAGAGAGTCAACACAAATCAACATAATCAGAAATGAGAATGGAAAAATCACGACAGACTCCACAGAAATACAAAGAATTATTAAAGACTACTATGAAAACCTATATGCCAACAAGCTGGAAAACCTAGAAGAAATGGACAACTTCCTAGAAAAATACAACCTCCCAAGACTGACCAAGGAAGAAACACAAAAGTTAAACAAACCAATTACAAGCAAAGAAATTGAAACAGTAATCAAAAAACTACCCAAGAACAAAACCCCGGGGCCGGACGGATTTACCTCGGAATTTTATCAGACACACAGAGAAGACATAATACCCATTCTCCTTAAAGTGTTCCACAAAATAGAAGAAGAGGGAATACTCCCAAACTCATTCTATGAAGCCAACATCACCCTAATACCAAAACCAGGAAAAGACCCCACCAAAAAAGAAAATTACAGACCAATATCCCTGATGAATGTAGATGCAAAAATACTCAATAAAATATTAGCAAACAGAATTCAACAGTATATCAAAAGGATCATACACCATGACCAAGTGGGGTTCATCCCAGGGATGCAAGGATGGTACAACATTCGAAAATCCATCAACATCATCCACCACATCAACAAAAAGAAAGACAAAAACCACATGATCATCTCCATAGATGCTGAAAAAGCATTTGACAAAATTCAACATCCATTCATGATAAAAACTCTCAGCAAAATGGGAATAGAGGGCAAGTACCTCAACATAATGAAGGCCATATATGATAAACCCACAGCCAGCATTATACTGAACAGCGAGAAGCTGAAAGCATTTCCACTGAGATCGGGAACCAGACAGGGATGCCCACTCTCCCCACTGTTATTTAACATAGTACTGGAGGTCCTAGCCACGGCAATCAGACAAAACAAAGAAATACAAGGAATCCAGATTGGTAAAGAAGAAGTTAAACTGTCACTATTTGCAGATGATATGATACTGTACATAAAAAACCCTAAAGACTCCACTCCAAAACTACTAGAACTGATATCGGAATACAGCAAAGTTGCAGGATACAAAATCAACACACAGAAATCTGTAGCTTTCCTATACACTAACAACGAATCAATAGAAAGAGAAATCAGGAAAACAATTCCATTCACCATTGCATCAAAAAGAATAAAATACCTAGGAATAAACCTAACCAAGGAAGTGAAAGACTTATACTCTGAAAACTACAAGTCACTCTTAAGAGAAATTAAAGGGGACACTAATAAATGGAAACTCATCCCATGCTCATGGCTAGGAAGAATTAATATCGTCAAAATGGCCATCCTGCCGAAAGCAATATACAAATTTGATGCAATCCCTCTCAAATTACCAGCAACATTCTTCAATGAATTGGAACAAATAATTCAAAAATTCATATGGAAACACCAAAGACCCCGAATAGCCAAAGCAATCCTGAAAAAGAAGAATAAAGTTGGGGGGATCTCACTCCCCAACTTCAAGCTCTACTACAAAGCCATAGTAATCAAGACAATTTGGTACTGGCACAAGAACAGAGCCACAGACCAGTGGAACAGATTAGAGACCCCAGAAATTAACCCAAACATATATGGTCAATTAATATTTGATAAAGGAGCCATGGACATACAATGGCAAAATGACAGTCTCTTCAACAGATGGTGCTGGCAAAACTGGACAGCTACATGTAGGAGAATGAAACTGGACCATTGTCTAACCCCATATACAAAGGTAAACTCAAAATGGATCAAAGACCTGAATGTAAGTCACGAAACCATTAAACTCTTGGAAAAAAACATAGGCAAAAACCTCTTAGACATAAACATGAGTGATCTCTTCTTGAACATATCTTCCCGGGCAAGGAAAACAACAGCAAAAATGAGCAAGTGGGACTACATTAAGCTGAAAAGCTTCTGTACAGCAAAAGACACCATCAATAGAACAAAAAGGAACCCTACAGTATGGGAGAATATATTTGAAAATGACAGATCTGATAAAGGCTTGACGTCCAGAATATATAAAGAGCTCACACGCCTCAACAAACAAAAAACAAATAACCCAATTAAAAAATGGGCAGAGGAACTGAACAGACAGTTCTCCAAAAAAGAAATACAGATGGCCAAGAGACACATGAAAAGATGCTCCACATCGCTAATTATCAGAGAAATGCAAATTAAAACTACAATGAGGTATCACCTCACACCAGTAAGGATAGCTGCCATCCAAAAGACAAACAACAACAAATGTTGGCGAGGCTGTGGAGAAAGGGGAACCCTCCTACACTGCTGGTGGGAATGTAAATTAGTTCAACCATTGTGGAAAGCAGTATGGAGGTGCATCAAAATGCTCAAAACAGACCTACCATTTGACCCAGGAATTCCACTCCTAGGAATTTACCCTAAGAACGCAGCAATCAAGTTTGAGAAAGACAGATGCACTCCTATGTTTATCGCAGCACTATTTACAATAGCCAAGAATTGGAAGCAACCTAAATGTCCATCTGTAGATGAATGGATAAAGAAGATGTGGTACATATACACAATGGAATACTACTCAGCCATAAGAAGTGGAAAAATCCAACCATTTGCAGCAACATGGATGGAGCTGGAGAGTATTATGCTCAGTGAAATAAGCCAAGCGGAGAAAGAGAAATACCAAATGATTTCACTCATCTGAGGAGTATAGGAACAAAGGAAAAACTGAAGGAACAAAACAGCAGCAGAATTACAGAACCCAAAAATGGACTAACAGGTACCAAAGGGAAAGGAACTGGGGAGGATGGGTGGGGAGGGAGGGATAAGGGGGGGGGAAGAAGAAGGGGGGTATTAAGATTAGCATGCATGGGGGGGAGGGAGAAAGGGGAGGGTGGGCTGCACAACACAGAGAGGACAAGTAGTGACTCTACCACATTTTGCTAAGCTGATGGACAGTAACCGTAATGTGGTTGTTAGGGGGGACCTGATATAGGGGAGAGCATAGTAAACATAGTATTCTTCAGGTAAGTGTAGATTAAAAATTTTAAAAAAAAAAGAAAGAAAGAAAGAAAAGGGGGATTACTCCTTAACAGGATAAAACTATTGGTAAATCAAAGATCAACGCATGCTTTAAATATCCTTAATGTTGATCACTTAAAGGGTGTCAGATGATCAGCTATGGAGGTACTCTTTTCTGATAATATTCCTTTCTCTTAATTAAAAAAAAAAAAAAAAAGCAGTTACTGTGTGCTGACCTCCAATGAGTTCTGCACAGTGGTATAGAGGGCATGTCAAAGTGTGGGCAAAGGGTCTGTTTGTTTCTACGCAGAAGATCAAGGCCTAGCTTGGATACCCAGAAAATGAACTAAGATACGATATGAGGAGGAGCTTCCGGCATCAGCACTCTCTGGAGGACTCGTGCCGGGGGATGATCATCAAAAAGCCTCCACAGGGATCCGGACGATGCTGCGGTTGTGGCTGCATCCAGCCCACCGTCTCCTGGACTTGCCATAAGAAGGAGGAGGGAGATGTCTAGGCTGGCATGTGCATACAGTGAGACAACGAATTTGACTGGATCTGTACTGTTGGAACTCAACCAGGAGTTGGGAGGGGTGCAAGTTGTAGCACCCCAAAATCTCATGACTATAGACTATCTATGGTTAAAAGAACATATGGGATGTGAACAGATCCCAGAAATGGGCTGCTTTAATTTGTCTGATGGTTCAAGTACAGTTGGAAAATATCCATCATATCATAGATAAATTTTCACAAATGCCTAGGGTGCCTAAATGGTTTTCTTGGCTTCACTGGAGATGGCTGGTAATTATAGATTTGCTTTGTTTATGTCACCGTATTCCTATTATGTTAATATGTGTGTGCAAATTAGTTAGTAGTTTAAAACCTATACATACTTAAGGTACTATACAAGAAGATATGTCAAAGAAATAATCAATCCTCCCAAGTTTCCTTCATATGCTACATCTATAGCTTTTCTTCTTCCTTCCTAATTACAACCCTTAAATAGAATTCGTGCCTCATATCGAATTTACCGAGTATCGTAATTCCTCCAGGTGGTAAAGATACCTCGAGACAAGTGCTGGGCATAGAAGCCACAGGGCATAAATCTGCAAAGAAGTAAAAAGCTAACCTTTGCAAACAATATGGCTTCTCTCTCACTTACCAACTTTACATTTCCCTGTATGGCCCCGGAAGATGACTGGTTAGCCAGAGACGGGTAAGATTCCTCAAGGGAGGAACAACCTAAGACAGGCACAGTCGCAGGGGGGCCATCAGGTGAGAATTTGGGGATCAACAGAGGTGAGGCTCAGAACCTCACCCCCCCTGCTTTGAGAGAAATCTTCTGCATCCGTGGATGTCTTGCTGCCCTTGTCTAGCCTGGATTAATACTTAGTCCATAGGCACACACCTGATCATCTGATCATCTACATTTGCCTTCTTACAGCACTAAACTATGTTTTCTACCTTTATCTTGCATCTACCTACCACTTCAGCATTTTATTAAAAATAAAAATAATAATAATAATAGGAGAAATGTGGGATCAACATATAAATCAAGTACAAAAATCAAATGAATATTCATATTTGACCTGATGGTTTATAGGTCATATTGCATGATCAAAACCGAAAGTTTCTGTGATGAATGCCCTTGTACTGTTCACCATGTAAGAATTTATTCACTCTGTAAGAATTCGTTCACCATGTAAGAACTTGTTCGTTATGCTTCAGAAGATTGGAGACTGACGAGAATTAGGCTTGAGATGGATTAATGATTGTACATTGAGCATTGACCCCCCTATACTGAATTTTATTGTTGTTAACAACCATTTGATCAATAAGTATGAGAGATGCCCTCTCAAAAAAAAATAAATAAATAAATAAATAAACATTTCACACCTTTCAAAAAAAAAAAAAAATGCGTAGTGTAGATATGATTCGCTTAGGCGACGTCCAGGAAAGAATGTGACCCCTGTAGTACTCAGCCAATGAGGAACCAGGGGAGGGACTCGCGTGCTAAGGATTAAATTGCTTGTTGTAACCGCCCTGAGTGCACCTGCGCACCAGACACTGATCTTGCAAGACCATCATTAAAGCCTCGCTCCGCTGTTCTCTTTGACTAAGTTTGGACCATGAGTGTGTTTCTCATAGTTTCAAGAAAATCTGAGCCAGATTCCATTCAGAGCTCAGGGACCTTGTAATATTTCTAGGTAAAGAACTGAGGTAGAGCAGGGACATGGGACAAGCATCAGAATCCATTTTTCCCACCTATGATGAAAAATGCCAGGATATAAACAGTGTAGTAAGAACAGGAGAGACTCCCTCTTAGGGCTAAGATTCCATTTAAAAAGCAGGGAGTTAGGGGGTAAGATTCCTAACACATTTTATGGTAATTAGCCAACAACTGGTCCTATCTTAAGGTGGGACAAGCAGTCCTAAATGGTATGTTTCCACTGCTTGAGGATAACCACTGCCTTGGAGAACAGAATCAATAAATTCCTTGTGTTAAGTTTATCTTGCAGAATATCTAGAGGACTGACTATGGATGATGACGTCATGTCTCTCACCAGACAGACATCATGAGACCACAAGTCAAGCCTACACCCCCTGGTCCTTTGCCCCATTCTTGAAATCCCTAAAAGACACAAACCCTAAGCCTGGAAGTGCACCTCCTCTCTGTGGTTGCCTGCACTACTCTTTCTTCAAGTGTGTGCTTTGCCTTAAATAGAGCCTTTGTGCTCCTCAACTTGTTGCATTTTGTTTCCATTCTTTTCTAATCCTCTTCGGGACATTACCCTTTTCCTAGTAGTAAACATCTTTGTTACTTCGCTATTTCATTCAATTTTCTAGATTTAAGCACTAGTCTTCCAGACTTACGCACTCGAGAGAAGACTACTTAAGACTACTTCCCTACTTCAGACAGGAAGGGAAGGGCTACCAAGATCTCTGATTTGGGTTCACAAGTTCCCATCACCTGGGTAACCTGGACGGGACTGTTGCTGTATGATCACGCTCTTTAGTAGCCTGCTTGAAAATCTCCTTTCTTTGCTTTGGGAAGTTCTCAGAACATAATCTCACATAATCTCACTCCATCCAGTTGCTGTGGCTCCCCCAGACCCTGGGGTCGTAGGGGCTTACTTCCCATGCTGTGCAGATTCAAGTGGACACTGGGCGCCAGGTGACCCTGGCTTCAGCAGTTGGCAGGGAATGGGGATCTGTCCTATGCAGGCGGGAGTTCAATGAACTCCCATTTCCTCTCTCTGTTCTTCCTTGCTCTCTGCTGTGTGTACGGCTGCTGCCATGCACTGCTGCTCTCGCCTTAAAGATTATCTTCCTTACCTGCACTCCTCCGACCTGTTTGCAAATTCTTTCTCCTTCAGAGTCAAGAGCCCTTCCGGGTCCAGGCTGAGGTTTCACCCAGTGCACAGGGAGAGAGACCTTCCCAGACGCAGCGGCCTGGCAGCAGAATCACAGCACCATTATGGGAAAGGCGGTTTTCTTCTTTTTTTTTAAAGTTAAAGTTAAATCAGCTGGTGAAAAAAGGATTTTTTAAATGTGTTTTTGTATAAACAAGCTTTTGCACGTCCTGTAGCTTCAGAAGTGTAAACACAACTTGGGATTTGAATCTGAATGATTCCTAACAGAAGCTATGATTTGAATTTGGCTGAAAATTGTCGATCTGATTTTCCAGAACAGCTGGATGGCGGCTGCCCGTCAGCACTCAGGCCCGGCTTGGCGGACCTCTGTTCCCCTCCTGCTCCCTCCCTTGGCTCAGGCCGCTGAAATGCCCGCGAGCCAACAGCTGTCGGAGGCAGGCAGAAAAGCCTGGCGGAGACAGGTGGCCCCACCTGTGTCTCAGCGGTGCCAGCTTCGACAACTGGGCACCGGCTGGGAGAAGGGCGGTGGGGCAGAGGGGCAAAAACGGGTGGGGGGTGGCCAGTGGTGGATGGGAGTCAGAGGCAGGGGCGGGGAAGGGGGGGGGCAAAGCCTCTTCAGCTGCTCTCCGTGAGGGGTCTGGCTCCTCCGAAGGGTTTGCTGGAGTCATGCGGCGTCAGGGAATCAGGAGGGTTCACACAGAAGTTCAAGTGAACAACAATTCTCTTTTAAAAATATGGCCACCTAGGGAGTTTTCTCAAGTCCTCCGACCCCGCAGTCGCAAGCAGGGTTTGAAGCCTGATAACCGTGACTGACTGGACCAGAGGTAAACAGACCTCACACACTCTTTAGGCTTAGGGGGACTTCTGTCTGGGGGCTCCACTCAGGGGGGCTGAACACCCCAGGGAGTGCTGTGTTCAGTCACGCCGAAGGCCTGGGGGGAAACCACCATGGCCTTGAATTCGCTGTCCCTGGTGGTGAGGATGTCTCCTTTCCTCCTGGTGCAGGGAGGGCACCTTTCACGCGGGAGATTAATCTCCTGCCTTCAGGGAAGAAGGGTGCGGTCAGAGCCACCTTCCTTCTGCCCGTTTCTCAAACCCCTTCAGCTCAGGATACTCAATAGGCCAAGGGGCCATATTTTGAGATAGCGTGTTCTGAACCCCATCACACCTTTCCCTGCCTGCTTCCCCATCTCCTGACCAGTTTCCCCTGGAAACACTTCATTCACAAATCATTTACACTGGAATTCTTCTCTGGTGTCTGCTTCTGGGGAAAACAACTTAAAATTGGTGGTTTTAAAAATCCAGGGGTCCCCAAAGGGAGCAGTGCCTTGATGAACAGTGCTTGAAGACATGAATGGACTGGCTCTGGTATTTAATTAGAGAAGTCCCATTAAACAGCCCCCCTTGGCAAAACTGAGCTTAATGCAGGGGAGCTTCTGTGATCCTTCACTCTCCTGAGAAAGTCCCACTGGGATGGCGCCCTAGCTCAGGAACAGCCAAAGGCTTCTCTGGACTTGGGGAGTGGAGGCTCAAGGAGACCTTGCCAAGGCTGCCTCTGCCCAGGTGGGCCAACACAGTGCAGGGTCCCTGGCACAGGGGGGAGCTCTGTTAGTTCTCAGGGGACCCCCAGGCTGGCTGGTCGGAGTTCTAGGCTATGATTTCTAAGCAAAAGAGCTGCCACATTTCTGGCAACTTTTTACCCTTTCTTCAATTCTCTATGTAATGAGAATGCAAACTAGAATTTCGAGGCTGTGTTATTTTTAATGATTTTAGCAATGTTTTCCACTATCCTAAAAGCATAGCCTATAGCAGTAATGAAAAAATTCTTTCAAATGGTCTTTTTCTCTAGGCACACAGGTGTTTTGTTCTTAACAATACGATATTGCTCCATTATGTATTTTACAGTTATGTGTAAACTGGCACCAATTACTGAATAAAAAGGAAAATTATTTGATTTGAGCAGGGTGGGAAATGTAAACAACTTTTACCTTCAGGCACCAGTGAGAAAGTGTGTTAGAAATGGAAAAGTCTGAATAAATGGAATCAATTAACATCTATGTTAAATGGTGTGGGATCAAAACACAAAGAATGTGTTATTAATAACTTAAGTAAGTACTTAGGACTGAATATATAGGGTTTTGTTTTTGAAATGTGAGGAAATGTAGTCTTAAGTCCATTTTAAAATCCTACATGTACATGATTACTCACAGTTTTCTGCTCACGGAGAGGCTGGGAAAAGGTAAATTTGTTAATAATACATGAAATCTTTTAAAAAAGTATTTTGAAATTGTTGAGAAATAGAATACACAAGATAATATATGATGCATATATATAGTTTGAAGAATAAAAATGAAACATATCCCTGTGTATCTGCAGTCAGCATTAGAAACAGAATATACTAACACTTTTGAAAACCCTCTGAATCCTTCCCTTTCCCCATTTCATCATTTCCTGTCCTTTAAGACATAACAGATATCCTAAAATAGGTATCATAGCTTTTCTTTTCTTTATAGCCTTACACATAGGTACAGAGACATCGATGGTGTATTGTTAAGCTTTGTATGTTGTAGACCTTTAAAATAAATGGAATCACACTGCATGTGTCTTCCTGTTCCCAGTTTTTTTCTTCCAACATTGCTTTTGAGATGTGCTGGCTACAGCTCCCTCACTGTCATTGTGCTACGTTATTCCATTGCGATTATACCACCATTTTTAAGCCATTCTAATCTTGAGAGGGTTTGGGTTGTTTCCGATTTTGTGAAATTACAAATTGGGCTTTATGAGTATTTTCCTGGAGCAGAGTTTTGAAATTCCCTGGGGTAGGTATGTGGATCTTTAACTTTCTAGACAATGTGTGGGTTCCAGCCAGCTTGACTTCCATGGAACCCAGCTTCGCCTTGCCTCAGGCCCGGGCACCACCTCTTACTTCCTGTCCCGGATGCTCGATTTGGAAATGTGGGAGAGTCAGCATCTTCTGGGGCTAGCCTGTGACTGGTGGTAGCTGAAGCCTATGGATAAATGCCCTCCCTACCCCCTTTCTCTTTACCATATACAGTTGGAGATGCATTTCATACAGCTTCTGAAATGAGGGTCCTGAGCACCTCTACGAGCAACACAGAATGCACCCTTACATCGCTCTCATTCCGCACCTGTTTCGTTCCCTCTGCCATTCTTGCCCTCGGGGATTACACCCCCCAGTAGAATGGTTGGCTGTACTTTCCGGGAAGCCCAGACTATGATACTTTTATTCTAGTAAAAGCTGTTATGGCTATACATTTTGTTCTGATTACCCCATGAGTTGTACTTCAGCATGTTTGATGTGCAAATTTTTTTCCAGGGGACCTGGGGAGTTCTAAGACTTTCCAAGTTTCCTCTGTTATTTTGTCATCAGCCTCTGATTTATAAGTCTGTCTTTATAGTTTCAAACACATAGGTTTTAGAAGTTATCTTTTCATTTTTAATCTCTCAGTTACACTGTGATTAGAGGATGTGTTTTATTAGGCGCTGATTCTTGGAAATTTACTGAAGCTTGCTTTATGGCTTACTACATGATCAATTTTTATAGATGTTTTATTTGTGCTTTTAAAAAAGTCCATATTTTCAAATTTGTTGTTACATGTAGAACATGCAATGTTATATATTATTGTTCTCTCCAAATCTATATACCTGCTCATTGCTTTACTCTGTCTAATCTGTCAATTACCGAGAGAAGGACACTAGTATTTCCCACTATGATGGCAACTTTATCAATCTCTCTTGGGCAGTCAAGTTTGGCTGCATATATATTTGCTTTATGTAGTCAGCCAAGGTTAGTCAGGCCTAAAAATGTAGTTGAGGTCAAGAAAATGATTGCTTCAGCATTTCAAATTCTCTTAGGCTGTTTTAAAAGGAAAGAAAGGGATATGCTTCAACTGAGCTAATTCTTTTTAAAGTAAGTAATGGGTGACTAGGTAAGGGCAAAAATGGTCTGTAATAAGTTGTTCTATATGAATATATGGGTTCTCCACATAACTGAGTTTCAGACCAATTAAATATCTAAACTTTTTCAAAAACTGTTTTCTCTCCCCACTCTTTTATTTTGAAAATTTTCAGATCTATATAACTTTGAAAGAACAGTATAACGAAGGGCCATAAAACACATACACCCTTCTTCTAAGTTTACCAATTGTTAATGTTTTATCATATCTGCCTCCCCTTCACTCCATACATTTTTTTTCAGTTGAACTGTTGGAAAGTAAATTGCAGACATGTAATACTTCACCTCCATCTATTTTAGCATGGTTTCCCCAAAACAAAGATATTCTCCTAAGGAAGCACAATCCCATTATAACATCTAATGTGTAAGAATTTTAGCTGCGTCACATTTAGGGCAACACTTGGTATTGCCAGTTTTTTAATTTTCGCTTTCTAGTGGATTCTATCTTGAAGAATTTTATAGTAGTGGGATGCCAAATTTACTTATGTGGTAACACAGTGCCCACCACATCTCTCCACTGTAAATATTCATTTTTTCTTTGTCATTACTCGGTAATTTTTAGGTGATACTTTGAGGTCTTTCACTCAATGGTTTTGGCATTTTTTGATGAAATTTTGATGGCATTTTTTTATGAATCAATTTTGACATTGATGATTGCAAAATAATGAATTAAAGTTTTGTTTTTCCACATTTGTTAACCAATATTCTGTTGTAAAAACTGCTTTCCTTTTCTTCTCTCTCTCTGTCTCTGGTTTTGGTATCTACACAAATGGATTTTTTTTTTACATAGTCCATTATAATCCATTACTGTCACTATTAATTTTGATGCTCAAATTGTCCTAGATTTGACCATAGGAGCCTTTTCAAGCTGGCTCCTGTGTCCTTCTTACATGTCTCCATCAGTCTTTGAGCACATCCTTGCTTTCTGGAACAATAAGCTTTTCCAGATTCATACTTTATGGAATCTGTGATTTCTCTAAGGAGCCCTGGTTTCTTTTAGCAAGAAATAGTATTTAAAACAGAAACTCTGGGTATCCTAGCTACTGGGATGTCATTGTTTCCAAGCCCATTTAGTAGACAAACTCAGAATATATCCTGTATTTTAAAAATATTGAGTTTATATTGATACCTCCAATTCAAACCCAGTAGCATAGGGTCCTGTCTCACTTTTTCATATTTCAAACTCTCCCACAGTGAGAATCTTAGTTCCCAAAAATATCAGGATACTTACTTGTTTTTTTCTACCCTACAAGTATACACACAATAGTTTCAGAATTATTTCACTGGTGGCTTTATGGACAGCACACCTACTGAGTAAATTCAAGATTTTTGCAGTTTTTTTGTCCTCAGAATGTTTCACCTCAGTCAGATTACATTTTCAAAAATCACTTAAATTAGTTTTTTCTCTGGTGTGTTATGTCAACAATTTGATATGCAGTTAAATTGATTTGTGTGTTTAATTTTAGGATTTTATTCATTCTTTTTAACTTTTGAATGTTAAAGTTATTTTCTTGGCTTACTAATGTAGGATTTATCTTGTTTTCCACAAGATAATTAATTTCTCATGATTACTTCAGAGGAACTTTCATCTGATGGAATTATCCCAATGAAACAATGTTGGGGTATGGGTCAGTCTAATTTTGGAGGAAGGTTTCTAGTGACAGCAATAGGACCCTGTGACATTATGAGAAGTTATCCACCCCCCGTCCCCCATTAGATGGCAGCTCCTTTGAAACAGAGACAATGTCTTGAATCCCCAGAACCTACCAAATGATCAACATGTAAAAATTGTTTAATAAATCTCTATGGAATTTCTGGAAAGATGAACAGAGAGGTGAGTGGAAGAGAAGAATATCTCAGCAAGCTAAAATGATGGGCTAACATCAGCTAAATTAATCAGGATTGAATGTTATAAAAGAAAAAACAATACATGTGCAAATGCTAGAATGCAGGGTTCCTGGCTTAAGAACAAAGTAAACAGGACTTAGAGATTTCATTGCTCAGGACATCAAAACCCTGATAAAATTTTAAACTTCATTAAAATAACATTTTAAAAATATTTATGCAATATCCAAAAAGTTCCACTGCCCATTTCCTTGGTCAGATGACCATTAGACACGGCATCCATTACAAGTTACACCCTTTTAAGCAGGATATTGATACAAAGCAAGGGTTTTTAGGAGCATGAGCAGAAGCCTGAGAGCTCTGAAAAGTGCCGAGGAACATCAAGGTGCCAAGCGGTGGAAGGTACTGGGGAAGCTTCCCTTGGAGAAGATTTTGAGATGAAGTAACAGCTCTTCAACTTTGTGAAAGACGTGGAAAAGAGTTCAGTCATTCTGTGGAGCTTCAAGAAGCAAAACTAAGACCAATTCATGTAAGGAAAACATTTAGGCCAGTATAAGAATATACAGTTTTATAGAGTCGAACAAGAAGGAAATGAATGTATCAAACTGGTGAGCTCCAAAGATAGCGAGGTCCACGGCGCTGTCAAAAGCGCTGGCGACCACCTCCCAGGAGTGTCAGAAGAGCATGCCCTGCTTTGAGTTCTTCCAAAGGCACTTGAAGGAACCGTCTAGGTGGAAGATCCCATATGTCAGCCCTTTGGGCTAGTGTTGTCATTAAAGACCATTGTTCTCTGATAATTAGATTTCTGTAAGACTGGAGGAATGTTTCCACATGTTGATAGGTATGATTGCTGTTATTATGTTGCCATGTGCCTCTAAACTGTTTATCAAATTGAGGTCACAAAATGCTAATCCTTGAGATGCTTCATATAAAAAGGGCTCCCCGAGCAAATCAATTTTTTAAGTACTGCCCACTATACAGTGATAGATTCACAATCAATAGGAACATATTAGAGGATCTGAGAAGAAACAACTCAGCATTTCCAAAACTTAATTGTCAATGGAACCCTACGTTTTTCAACACAGTAATGTCTTTTCTTTCCAGATTCCTTGGTAACGCTGCCTGCTTTCCTTGTTTTTCTGTCTCTTCCCTCTGGGGTCATCCTTATTTAATGCTCTTTCTGCAAGACTGCAACCTCAAACACAATTTTTAAAATCAACCACAAGGTGGCTCTGCCTGTCTTACCAAACAAGGCTGCCGGCACTTCCCAACTTCTGCCACAGGAGGGCAACATACAGGAATAGCTTGACTGCACTGCAAAGGTGGTCAGGACTGCGTTACCTCAAGTTAAGTTAGAAATGCTGTCACCTGCCTCAGGTGAAGTTCTCAGAAGAATGTTGTAGGAACGGGGGTTTTCTAGTTGTCCCTTCCAAGTTTCAGTTTTGAAGACAAACTTGCGTGGAGTTCATGAATGGGACTCTGTCAATGAAGCGAAACACCAGCAATCTGGGAAGTCATTGTCTCCAACGAAGCATAATTTCCTTTTAGACCTGTGAGAACAAAAGGGTGTTGAAGCAGGAACCCGGAGCTGTTGGCACTGGGCTCCACAGCATCCCAACCTCTGGTTTAACCCTTTAGAAGGCTGATGAACTCGTTTCAATTAGCAGCAGCACGAGCAATTCAGTGGTGTTCCAATCCTGATTGCACCATTTTTGAGAATTGATGTTTGCACATGTATGCGTTTTTAATGCATGGGAAAAATAATTACTGTCCTCAAGACTAAAAAAGAGATATTTCTCACTGAATTGAAAGAGCTTGTATGAGCTGCGCTGTGGTTGGGCAAGAAGGGGTAATGATTTCCAAGCACTCTCAGTATCCTTGCGGTTTTGCCAGTTCAAAGAAGGCCTGTGTTCACAGGTGATACCTTTCAGATATCTTCAGAAAAATCTATCGCTTTAGATCAGTTTTCTCTGTGTTACCCACTCTGTTTTTCCTTGTTAAGTCCTCTCACCTTTCGGATTTCATCATTCATTCATTCACTCGTTATAAATATTTAGCACCAACTTTTTAAAAAATACACATGCCAGGTGCTATAGGGGATTCAGAGATGAATCTCTTGACATGGAGGTTGGAGGGGGTGATACAAATACATAACAAGTAGCAACTTCTGAGCCAAAGGTTTCAGAGGCAGGGAAGGTGTATGCTGAATATGGGACTTTCAGCCTGTGGATTCTAAACTGAGCACTGAATCCTAATGTGGACAAGATCACTTTAAAATCCTCTCTAGGAGGGTTGTCTTGGTTATATGCTTAATCACCATTCACCCTTTTAAATTGTCTACATGTTCCCAGATACTTAGAAAGGGATGGAGGATCAGTGGTTGTTATGTTTATCCCCAGGGTTCCAAGGAGGCTGTTGCTGACAAAAGGGTAATGCTGCCTAGAAGAGGAGTCAGGGCATGTGACAGAAATGGAGGCAGCTATACTGGTTGACCAAAGGTATTTTCTAGATATTTCTTCCCAGCAGGATATGATATTTGATATATAAATATTTTGTCTTTTTCCAGGTGGCATTTTTTATTTCAACTTTTTATTAGTAAAATTTTTTTAACTGTAAGAACAGTATAATGAGCATGTATTTCCTTAACATTAATATTCAACAGTTGCTAAATTTTGCCCTGTTTGCTCTACCTCTGCATGTGTTCCCCAAATTTCTTTTAAAGATGCTTCCCCTCAAACTAGGATCCAGTGAAACCTCATGCATTGTAGTTTGTTGTTTTGTCTCTTTAGTCTCAGTGAAGGAATCTCCCTCTTTAAAAAAATATTTATATATACCATTGACGTTTTGAGGAGACCATACTGGTTGCTTTACAGATTGTGGAATGTCCCACATTCTAAATTCACCTGATGGTTTCCTCTTGATGTCTTGAAACTTGTACCACTATCCTCCTGTATTGCCTGGAAACTGCAAAGTTAGGTCTAAAGATGGCCCTGCATGCAATCTATTTGTCTTAAACTCTCTAAGAGTATGTCTTTAGTCCTTTAGTCCTCTACCTGGTTAGCAGAGGGAATCTGCTATTTTGCCTACACCTTCAACACTTTCAGCCAATAGTGAAAACGCTGAACAAATGTTAGCAAGGATGTGCAGAAATGGGAACCCTTACACATTGCTTGTGGGAATACAGAATCGTGCAGCCACTTTGGAAAACCGTTTGGCTGCTTCTTAAAAAGTTTAACACAAATTCACCATATAACCCAGAAGTTCCAATCATAAATATCTACCCAAGAGAAATAGAAACATGTGTCCACACAGAGACTTGCACATGAATGTCCATGGCTGCATTACTCATAAAGGCCAGAGAGTAGAAGCATTCCAGAAGTTCATGTCCATTTTCTGATGAATGGATAAACATTTGGTATGTCCAGACAATAAAATACTATTCAGTGACAAAAAAAGTTAATGAACTACTGTAGTTCCTCAAAAAATTAAAAATAGAACTCCCGCATGATCTAACAACCCCACTTCTGGGTATATATCCAAAAGAACGGAAAGCAGTCTTGAAGAAACATTTGTACACCCATGTTTATGCAGTACTCTTCACAACAGTCAAAAGGTTAAAGCAACCCAAATGTCAGTTGATCAATTGATGGTATATAGATATAGATATAGATATATAGATATGAGTGGGGTGAAAAGAGAATAAGGCCAGGAAAGCCCACTAAAAGACACTCAAAAAGTTAACCAGTTAAAATCAGAGACAGAAAAGACCCAGAGTCAATGAGTTAAAAATAGAAAGCTCAAAGGCCAGAAGTAACTTGGCCCAGAAGTTTGAATACTCCCCAGACAAAGAAAAGTATCTCAGCATAGCCTATGCATGATTGTGCCAATTAGATCATGCCATTGTAAGATTTACTTTAGCCTGCTAAAAGGCCCAGCTTATTTTTTTAACTTTACCAAGTCCACTCATAAACAACTAGTAAAAATGGGAAGGATCCCATCTTGAAGATAAGATTGCATTTTAAAACCCAATTAGTTGAAAAGTAGGTTTCTTAACATACTCGTTAGCAAATAAACAATAACCCAGCCCTTTGTCACATTTCTGAAAAATCCTTAAAAGAGGTGTGGGTAAAACTGTAATATTTCCAGAATATCTTGCTTGGCCTTAGTGTGTCTGCATCCTCAGGGGTGGAGAGAAGTGTGGCTATAGTGCATCTGCATATCAATAGGCATTGCTCAGGGGTGGAGAGCTGCTCAGCTCCGTATCAGTGGGTAATTACCTGTGCAAGGAGGCCTTATCTGTACTTGAGAGGTGAAATGTTTCATTCATATGTATGTGTATATATGTGTATGTGCATGTATGTATTACATATGGGTATATGTACATGTATAAAGTTAGCTAGATGTGTATATAGATAGTTCCACATAGACACATTTCATTCATATATACATGCATATTTATAGACATATAGGATGGGGATGGAAATATGAGTCCTGGATGACAGACGGTACTCCAGCTTTTCTGGTTGCATCTGAGAAACTGGGGCTGGCTTCTGAGAGACCCAATCAGTTCCAAGCACCTTTAAGTCTGAGCTGTGAAGTTTATTTATTCTCCTGAAGGAAAATATCTCCTCTAGCAGCTGTGGCCAAAGAAAAACGACATTATTACCTGGCAAAAGTGATTGCTCAGTACCATGCCTGCAGTATCTTTTCATTGAATGAATATTCGAACACAGTCCAGCCCTATCATACCCTTTGTTTCTTTCCATGTTCTCCAACTCTAGAGGAAGAAAGATGAGCCACGGTATACTTCAACGTGCGGCTTCCACACCAACCAGAGCCTCAGCAGGGCCCACTCTGCCCTGGTCTCCCTCCTCGATCCTGCGTCGCTTCTCCAGCAGCTAAGCTCAGGACAGCCCTCTCCACTGGCGCAGCAGGGCCCTGGCCTTCCTGGGCCAAGCCTTCGCCTTTAGTCTTTCTCCTGAGGAATATATGCCACATTTCATGAGATAAGATTCCTCAATAGCCTTTCTTCCTATGACCCTCTTAAGTATTTTAGATATTTACTCTCCCACATGAATTCTAAGATCATCTTATCTAATTTTTGAAATGACAAAAGGATTCATAAGGAGGTATTTTAAATCTCCCACCATAACTGTACTTTAAAAATGAAGTTTTCAAGAAATCCTCCCATTTGCAACTACATGGATGGATCTAGAGGGTATTATGCTCAGTGACATAAGCCAGGCAGAGAAAGACAAATACCAAATGATTTCACTTATTTGTGGAGTATAAAAACAAAGCAAAACAGAAGGAACAAAATAGCAGTAGACACATGGACACCAAGAAGGGACTAGTGGTTACCAAGGGAGAGGGGTTGGGGTGGTGGGGTAGTAGGAGGGGGATAAAGGGGCACAATAATTCGCAATCACAATATAAGGGACAGTAGTACAGCATGGAGAATACAGTTAATGATTGTGTAACATCTTACTATGTCGAAAGTGACTGCACCAGAGGGTGTGAGGATTTAGTAACATGGATAACTGTTGAACTACTGTGTTGTATATTTGAAACCAATATAAGAGTGTGTATCAATGACACTTTAATAAAAAAAAGTTCTCCTTGCCTGTTGAATATTTTTTTGCTTGATATGCTATAATGTTAGGTGTTTATGAATTTTTGATAATTTATTCAACCTAGCTCATATTAATACTATTACTGCTTTCTTGTATATATATTTCATATTTGTATCTATACAATTGCATTTATATATTACTTTTAGGTTTTTTGGAAGCATTTTTAGTGTATTCTTCAACAGTATATAATAGTTTCTTTTTTAACCAGTCACATGGTCTCTTTTAATAAGAAAGTTCAGCTTGTTCACATTTCACAAGAACTGTTATATTGTTGTGGTCCTGTTATTCCTTTAATCCTACTTTGTTACCATTTAACTGTATCCCTTTTGTGTTTCCTTATTTTCCATGTATCCTCCCCTTTCCCCTTGTTAATTTAGAAATTGTTTTTTAATTCTTCTTGTCATTACATTCCAGTTCCTGGCACTCATAATTAAATGCATGTTTCTTTAGTTGTAAATGAAAATTGTTTAAATATGTTTTCATTCCCCCACAAATTCCACACAGGTCACAGAGACATGACCACACCCAGCTGCTCAGGCACACCTGGCTAGTGGGGTAAGCAAGCAAAGTGGGCTTGGACGGGAGAGTGGGTCTCCAGGGGCCCCTCCCCATCAAGTCCCTGTCTCCACGGACAGTCTAGATCTGAAGGTTCCCAGTTACTGATGCCCCAGGACACTGGGGAGGAGGACACAGAAGTGGGGCAGTGTGCCGAAGGGAGGTTGAGCGGGTGCCATGTGACTGCAAGGTCACTCTGCCAGGTCAGGGAATCTCTTGACAATAAAAGGAAGCTGCAGGACCAGTGTGTTGGGGTGCTGGGGGGGCTGAGTGCTGTGGGCCTAGGTACTCACAGGGAGAAGGGCAGAGGCAGCAGGGGAAGAGCACCCTCTGGGGTCCAGCTGGGAGGCAGGGAGAAGGGAGGAAGCAGGGAGAAGGGAGGTGGATGACGGGGCCCTGCTGGGGAGGCAGGACTTCAGGCAAAGATCCAGGGCAGACTGGGTCCCAGGACTGCAGCCTCCTTGCTGCGGAGGAGAGGAGTTCTGCCTGGGGAGGAGAGGACAGTATCCCGGGATCTTGCGGCTGAAGTCTTTCCTCTCAGGGAGCATAGAAGGGTCTGGAGCCAGTCAGGTCAGCCCTGGCTGGGGACAGGCAGGCCCTTTGGCCCTTGGCCCTCAGCTGGGCACTGCACATTTACAAAGTTGGATCAGAGCCTGGGTGAGACTCTCCATGCCCCCTGGGGGAAGATGCACCCTCCGACGCTGGTCAGATTCCTCCAGAGCCCCAGGGCTCTGGACCTTGGCGCTCCTTAAGGGACTCTGAAGGTCAGGAGGCACCGTTCCTTAGCGTTTACAAAGGGCACTTTGAAAAGGGGAACATCTTCACTCTGCTGTCTCATACAGAGTTCATACAAAATGTCGGGGACACAGATGAGAACAAGACAGATGCGAAAGGAGGCCACAGACTCCTGGGTTAGACAAGGGCCGGGAAGCCAGAAGGGGGCTGCTAACTCTCATTGGCTGAGCACTGACTACGTGGCAGGCACCTGATGTATGGTAATCATCACACCAAGCGCTGTTATCACTCATTTAGAGATAAAAAACTCAGAGTCTCTGTGTTTAGATAATAACTTGCCCAAGGTTGTATACCTCACAGGTGGGAGAGCTTAGATGAAAACTGGTCCTGTCTGATATCAAAGCCCAAATCTTATCCTGTAGACCCTCCCAAATTATTCTAAATACTTTAGTAGCCTTAATTTGGAATCTGGCCTTATTGCTTGTGACATTCCAAGGATTGAACAGATAAAATGTGGTGACAGGGAAATCAGCTCCCAATTCACTCTTCCATTTGCTTTCCTTGCACACGCTCACAAGTGTGCAAGCTGGACAGACTGGTCCCTCTCTTGGAAAAGCACAGTGAATCTCCCAGGTTCCTCTGCCCCCAAGCCATGGTCTGAATCTCCGCTAACATTTTCCATACCAGTTCTCCACCCCCTGCCCTACACTGCCCATGCATTTTCCTTTTTGTTAGAACCACACTTTGGGCAAGGACTGGGAGTATTAGGGGAGGTCCCCCAAAGAGCAGATGAATAGCCCTTGATCAGCTGGTCAAAGAGCTTGGTCTGTTCTTCCACATTCCCAGTTTCCTCCTGTCTTCTGCTCTCTTCAAATTGAAAATATTTTTGCTCTGTAGAAAATACAGATAATAAAGAGGATATGGAAAACAATCACTTCATCACTCACAAATAACTACTAGCCCTATTTGGGCATCTCTCTATTCCTCCACTCTAGGAAAGAGTAAGTGTAAGAAATGAAGCATAATTATTGCCTTTGGGGGCAGGGGGTTATAAAGCTATTATTAGTTTTCTAAGAAATTTAAGTTGGGTCTGCTTAAGCCATTAAAGTGATCAGAAAGACTCAAGCATACTAACTTTTTAATTATAATTTAATATAGGGGATGTTAAATAATTAAACCTATCATCAATGAGTACATGCTCAAGTAATAATGGTTTTTAAAATGGCAGTTATTAAATGTAAGAGTTTAATAAACCAAACACAAAGACAATACAGAGAGTGGTATTATTTCCCATGAACTTAATCAAGCCCTCTGGGACTTGGAGGACCAGGGTAAAGGATCTGTGGTAAGTGACTGAGACCTGGGAGCAGGTGATGATACAGAAAATGCCACTAAGACCCAGGAAGGGCCAGCAAGATGGGAGTGACTGGGGAACAGATACCTCAGAACCAGCGAGCAGTCTGGGGGAGGTGGCGGGCCTCCGGGGAGGAGAATGGGCCACCTTTCCTCAGCAGACCCTCCTTGTCTTCAGATGAGGGCGAGCGCGCTGGCTGGGACAGCGGCAGGAAGAGGAACGGAAGGGGGGCCTCTGCGCAGATAAGAGGAGGAAAAGGGAGAGATAGGTTCCAGGGAGGAATGAGGGGCAAGAAATGGAGCCCCGTCCCCGTAATTTAGAGAAGTCTGAGGCTGTCCCACCAATTCAGACCAGGAAAACGAGGCTGGAGGGGCTGGTGAGAAAGGAGCCTCTCTGTGTACGGGTGGAGCTAATCTCCCGGCGCTCAGTGGGCCCACGTGGGGCCGAGCCGCTGTGCGGGGAGATCGGGAGGAAACCGCCGCCGGAAGCCACCGCACGGGGCACAGGGCCCGGGCTGTGCAGCACCGCGCAGCCCAGGGCGACGGCCGGCGTGAGGCCCCAGGGCTCGTGGCTCAAATGTATGAAGACCCGCAAATGTGGAAGGCGGAGCTACTGACGTTGCAGATGTCCAGCTTGCCATTGGCTGGGCCCCTGCCTAGAAGCCCCGGAAGGCTGGCATCCCTGGCCAATCGCCAGGAGACCCCCAAGTCAGAGGCCACAGGCTGCCATTGGAATGTGTTGGTCTTTACCTTCTCCGCCACCCCACTTTGCCTCCTTCTCTTAGTCTTGCTGCTTGTCCCTGGGTGGCAGGACTCGAAGGTCGCCAGGCACCCTCACACCGTCTCAGGCCTGCTGGGTGGCTCTGTAGGGTTGGAGAATACAAAACCAAAACTGTTGCCCAGGCCTTGAACTGTAACAGAGCCATATATTCTTGTGGTGACAGTAGTCTCAGGGGAAAAAAAATGTCTCTAAGATTATTAGATGAGATCTGCACAAGCCTTCTTAAATAATGCAACTGACCTGTGTGGTGGCCTTTGCAGGGACCTCTGGAAAATGTCAATGTTTTGGGAAGTGGGGAGGTTATACAGTGAATGTTAAATTGGGTGCAATTTGTAGTTCACCCATAAATACTTTGAGTTGCCCACAAGGCAAATAACTTCTCTTTAGCTCAGGCTGAGAATTTTTAGCCAGCTTTCCTGATTACCAGAGGGGAGCAGACATGCTTCCTGCTCACTGAGTGAGCTCCTTGGGACCCTAGCCATCAATTTAGTGGAGCCTAAACCAATTAGGGTTCCACCCATTCAGCCTCTGCACCCATTCACAGATTCTTATCACCACCAGACAAGCCTAGGTGGTTCTACTGTTCAGGACATACCTGTTTTTCTTCAGTTCCTTTTTTTTTCCCTATCAAAGCTCTCTTACTCTCTCAACTCTTATGATACAACAATAGACCTCCTCAACCCCTTCTTACTAGATAGGAGGAAAACTAATTCCCAAAATGACTTTTAAATCACTTTGATGTCATTGCTGAAGTCCTTAACAGTTAAGTGAACTGTTAGGTTCAGGGGATTAAACAAAAATATTGCCTTAAGAGAGTTCATTGTGCTCTCTACTGTAGACATTCTGGCTTGTAAGGTCAAGTAGGGTGGATGAGCTGCATGAGGCTCTAGAGTCTGTCTGATAATGAGGCAAACACCTGTGGTGGTCCTAAGGTAGAACCCTGAAATGATATTAGACTGAATCTGGGTGTAGACTTACCACAATCCCTGGGCATTGTGGGACTGGGGGGCGGGGGTGCTTTTCCTGAGTCCAGAACTGGGAAAGTGAAATAGATACCAACTAGGGAGGCTAGAAAGGCTGCCTTTAACTTCTTGTAGTAGCAGCACTCTAAAAACCTATTTTAAAATATGTTAAGCCTATATATGCATGTTCAGGTCAATGGTAGTAATTAGAGACTTACCACCATTGCCAGAGACCCAAAGGAAAGAGGGTGGGACATCACTAGACAGTCATTCCCGACCTCAGGGACATGTGTAGTATTAAAAGAAAATTACTTCTTCCTTTCTTCTGAATTAGTACCCTGCCTCTGTAAGTAGCCCTGCAAGATAGAAACAATATTTCAGAGATAACAGCAGTCCAAATGTAGTTTTAAGGGCTGTTGAGAATTTGGGATCCAATCTTGAGATTGAAGACTCTTCAGTATTCAACTGGCAAGTGGTGGCAGGAGTCTCTGGCGGAGGACGGTGCCTGATATTCTTTGTTAGGCAGGTAGTTGCTGTAAATGGCACCTCCATGACTTGCTTATTAGATCTTTTTCCTACCAGGAAGGGTATGAGGTGCACAGTGTCAATTATACCTGTGCATCCTAAAATGGAAGTCTTTTCAGTGACTTATTTCTTTTATTGCTTAGCTCTCCCCTCCATTTTAGCATCACCGAAGTGCCTAAAGTTAGCATGAGCCGTTAGTTCCCACCCTGAAAACCTGCCCTCTGTGCTGCTAGACTAGGTGGTAAAGCTTGCTAGATTCTAATGAGAGCCTGCAAGAAACCATAAGAATCCTGTTTTGTCCCTTTATTTGAAAGATCATCTGAGGAGGCCAAAAACCTTTGAAACCCAGATTAGAACTGAGAAGGGGGAGGCATCAGCCTGTGGGAGATTGGATTTTGATCAGAAAATGGGGTCATGGGGTAGAGCAAGGACTCTTCCCCACCTTTGGGGAGCAAGTTGGGGTTCTTGTCACTCAAAACCGGACCTGGAGTGTATCTTTGGAGCGGCATGCTGAGATACAAAGCGCCGGTTGTTCCCATGCTGAGTGAGGATACACACCCTTCAAAGTGTCAGTTCCTAGGTTGATGGCAACTGAAAGAGCTTTGGGGCAACTGAAGAAGCCAAAGGATAGGTTAGAAGACGAATGGAAATTTCTCAGCCTTTGGACCAAGGAAGACAAGGGGTAAAGGGAATAATTACTTCTATTTACTGGACCTTGTGGGCCCTGCCTTTGTGAAACTCTCCTCTTAGCTGTTGCCCCCACTTTCATTTGCCTGAGGTCTGTTCATACCATGAAGAGAAAATAGATGAGGCATAGAAAGGGTGACAAAACCAGAGTAACAAAGGAAAAACCAAGATGACATTGTAGACAGAGAATAAAAATGTCAGAGTAGTTAGACGACAGCCATAGAGAGAATGAGTAGGAGAAAAATCAATTTAGGTAAAGACTATATGAAAAAAAGATAAACAAACATTAGGACAGGGCAAAGGTTAAGAAGAGAGAGAAGACAGTTGCAGAAACTTGTGAGAAAACCAGAGACAAAACAGGAAAGACTAGACCTCCTTCCTTCTCCACTTTCCTCCCTCTTCTTTACAAACACTGAATGCCTGCTCTTTACCAAGTCCTAGCTAGACACTGAGGATGAAAGATAACAAGACTCATTTCCTGCTGCAGAAGAGTTCGTTTGTAGTGGAGAGAGGATGTCATGGCTAAGTGAAAGGTATGGGGTGAGAAATGCGCGTCCAAAGACAGCCTTATACAAAATGGAGACCCCCAGGATGGGTTCTGGAGTTCCCTTTGCAATTGCTGTTGGGCTAAGGGTGGAAGACCAGCTGATATGTGTGGTCTAAGGATTCAGACCCTCCTCATGGTTTCTCTTTGGGTGGTAACTTGAGGGGTGGGGTGTTACAGGTACTGGACAGGAGTCTGCAGTGAGTCAGGGCCAGGCTGCTTCCTGTGGTCCAGGCGCCACCCCCACAGGCACAGCGGGAGGGGCAATGTTTCCACCGCTCATTGCCCTGAAGTACCTCTGTGCTGCTGCGGGTGATCTGGCTGCAACGCACTTTGGGCTCTCTTGGTCAACACGCCATGTGCAAAAGGGAGAAAGAGGAAGTTATGAGGTAGTTAGAAAAGACAAAACAAAGAAGAAACAGCCTTATCTCAAAATAACAACAACAAAAAAATAAAGTAAGCACTTTGGTATCCAATTATGGGTGAAGTCCAAGAAGCTCAAAGACCAAAGAACAGATAACCCTCTTGCAGAAGAAACTAGCAGTGTTTAATGGTGGTTTGAGGGTCTTTGCTGAGGCTAGGGGAGGGAGCAAACAAAAAGCTCGTATGTTTTCACCCCTTGATGAGGGAGCCTGTTGGGGAAGGTGCTTTTGTGCTGTTATTTAAAAAACTTCCATACCCTTTGAGATGCATGGTATACGGAGTTCCAGAATGTGGGCCTTCTGAGGGAGGCAGGGTTTGTTATAAATCTAGGTTTGGATATGAAAGCAGCCATTGAAAAGCAGCTGAGTTTCCAGAGTTGTGGGGAACACGGTTTTTGGGTTAGAATTGAATCCTAACCTTTCCTACATGGTTTGTTTTGAAGGTATTAGTTGTTTTTGAAGTTAACTGGGGGAATGGCTTAAGGTTGCCTGGCCAGAGCCCTAAAGAACGTGGAACTAAGGCACCAGCTGGAAAGATACTCTAACCCAGACACAAAACCAGGTGAAGGACAGTGGCTGTGTTGCTGTCATCCTACCAAACATTTTGAAGAGAGGGTTGCTGAGGTCCATAATGATGGACAGAGCTTTAAGTTGGATAAGTACTTTTACTAAAACAAGAACAGCACCACCATGCTTTTCTCATTTGCCATGGGCGATGGAAAACTTCCAAAAAATTGTCACAGTGGTTGGATGGGTAATTAATACCTAGCTGCATTCTGGATTATCAGGAATATGACCAGGAAGTGCCTGGATATTCCAGAACCTCTGGTTTATGGATTGATTGGGGTTTTTATCCTGCTTTTCTCTGCTTGGAAGTGTTTCTCTATGGTCATTTAGCAAATTTCCCAGCATCTTTATAAAAAGGTTTGGAAGTTTGTTTTCTGACTTTCATATTTCCCTCTTGGTGTGTGTACTGCTTTTTCTAGATAATTCTGTCTCTCCTTGTAACAGTAACTAATGTTCTTTGGGAAAAGGCCAGATAATTCACAAAACAAAACAATACCCCAAAACCCTTTTGTCTTACCACTTCTGGCCTCTGCTTTTGTTTCCCTTTCAATAGTGTTGAGTTTCTGTGCACAAAAGCCTGCAATTTTAATGTCATACTTCCTGGTATCCTTGCCTGAGCCTAATGCTTGGAGAATGCAGCTATAAATAGTGTGATGGGCTCCAATCCAAGTCCCTCAGAGACTCCTCACATTTGTTTTAAAGAGAACTGCTTGTTGAAAGGGTTTGCCATTGAGTTTCCCCTGGGAGGCTAGCAAGGACCCTGTTCCAAACTGAAAATACTAGATGTGAAGAAGTGTTGAATAAGAAAACAAAAAGCCTGTACTGCCTGTATTAGCTGTGTGAACTCCCACACATCTCCAGATTTCTTGGGCTGTGGTTTCCTCATGGGTAAAATTGGGGTAATGATACCTACTTCACAGGGTTCTTATCAAGATTAAATGTACTCTATAAGTCTGTCATACTACAAAAATATTTGCAAATTTTTCTTATGATTTAAGAGCCATTTAAAAATATTCCCTGGCCATGTAGCAGACATGCTGACATTTCTACTTATCAGATCAACAGTTTTCATTGTCTTGCACTGCATATTTAAATTGTTGGAGCAAAATCTTGTTTCTACATAAATATTTTTATGTGTAGGGGGCCCAAAACTTTTTATCAGTTTCCTAATTGTGGTCCATTACCCTAAGAAGTTAAAAACCAATGCTTCAGAGTTGAAAACTTGGATTTAGTAACAGGAATAAACTTATTGCTCCAGAAGGTCCCTCTTAACATGTCTGTAGTAGTACTTGCAATGTTTTTTAGATAGTGAAATTCTTAATGTGACCTGATGACTACACAAAACATTTGAAGTTGGGACTGAAAATGTGTATATATGGTCATGGTCAATAGATTATGCAACTATGAAAGTGAGTGTGAAACAAATTATTAAATATATGGCCCTAGGAAAGCCATCTTACCTCATTGAGTCTGTTACATGATTTGTAAAGTGAGGGATTTGACCTAAAAGATTTTCAAAGTTCCTAGTTTTAATGCTCTAGGGAATTGAGAGGAAAGCTGGACTTGGACAGAGCTCTGTTGTAGAAAAATGAACCAGGCTTTGTGTAGGAGGAAAAACAGGAAGTGTCAGAGTGAGGAAGGATTGACAGAGCATTCAAGGAGCCCCAGTCTTGCTAAAGATGGGAAACGTGAGCCTGCTTAGGGGAAGGCCGTGTGGACTTTTCTTAAGATCAAGTGGTGAATCAGAGGCTCAATCTCCACCCTTCAGACTTCGACTTACCAGAACAGTTACCAGCTGAGATGTTGTTTTTCCCAGGATTATGTCTCAGAGGCGATGAAGCCAGCAGACAAGAGTACGGAGCAACCAGCAAAGCTCTTAATGAGTGAAAATATAAAGGTCCTGCTACTCAGGAGGGACTCCAAGAGAGGTCACTGTGAGGGCTGTGGTATCTGGGGTTTATATTGCCTCCTGAGAAGATGTCCCACCCACTCCTGAACAAATAGAGAACTGAACTGATGACATCACCACCCACTCTTGATTGGCTGAAAGTTCAATACTTCATTTGCATAGGGCATAACCAATCAAAGCTGAGGTCAAGCTAACTAATCGTTCTTTTGAATGGTTGAGTTGGATTGGAGCTTTTTGAAACTTTCAAGGGCTTTGAAACTTAGAAGGGCCCTGAAGCTTCTTGGAACTTACAAGGGCCTTAAAACTTACAGGGACCTTGAACTCTATCTACCTGCCTCCCTCTATTACTTGCCTCAACAGAAGCTGTCCTTCCCTGAAGGAACATACCATCTTCCCTGCTCTCACAGGACTTCATTTCCCATAGGAGCAAATGCCTGGAGTCTTCCCACTTCCTGTGTCCTGTGGTTTGGCTACTTCAGGAAAATACTGCCCTACAGTGTCTCAAGACACAATAAGTCTTGGGATAGTGAAGCAGCTTGAAGGGTTAAGAGAATCTGATATATCTATTTGTATCTTATTCTGCCTAACAAAAAGTTGGTCCTGATAGGGGCTTTTGAAATAATCTAGGGTCCAAATTTTACTCTGTTGTAAATTGCTGATAGCAAAAATACCCCACAGACAACTGAGAAGGTGAAATGCTAACAGATGTATTTAGCATTCTCTGAAATTCTGTAAACATCACCTAAAACTATAAAAGTTTATCCAGGTTTAGGTTGATTTGCATGAATTGTAAACAGTTTGTGCTTTTCCATATAAACATCTCAGGAGGAGAAACTGTTGATTGCATCTTAATTTTGGACACTTAAAAGTCAAGAGACAAATTAACCACAATAAAGCAATATATGTTATTAAGAGGGAACCATTACTCCTTATGAGCCTTTTCCCAAATCACTGATTTTCTTCCTTGGGAATGGGTCAGAATCTTCTTGTCAAATGGTCAGTTCACGTGAAGTCAACATCTAGTGCACAGGCGCAAATGGACGGTCCCTGTACAGCACCTGTGACAGGCCTGAGGGCTCTTCCCAGAGAAATGTGGCATGGCTTTCTATTTTGAAGTGGTGTTTCCTTAACTTGCCCTGAGTTGATAGGTTTCAATTATGTAGATTGACATGTACACCAATGGTGTGGGTTGCATTTTGCCTTACAGTGCCGAGAGTTCATTTGATGTGCTCATCTGTCAACTGCTGCCCTTTTCAGTGGTTAGCGTATGGAAGCACCAAAAGAATGGTAAGGCTAGTAGGTGTCCTAAGAGGCAATTATTTTTTCATATTGCTTTTACTTTTGAAAGGTATGCCAGAGAATTTAGGTTTCCTCCCAAGTGTCTAAATCAGCACTGTACAAAAGAAACAGGAGAACTTATTTTTATTTTATTTTATTTTATTTTTTTTTTGGTATCATTAATCTACAATTACATGAGAAGCATTATGTTTACTAGACTCCCCCCATCACCAAGTCCCCCCCCCCCCACATACCCCATTACAGTCACTGTCCATCAGCGTAGTAAGATGCTGTAGAATCACTACTTGTCTTCTCTGTGTTGTACAACCCTCCCTGAGCACCCCCACCCCACATTATACATGCTAATCATAATGCCCCCTTTCTTCCCCCCACCCCCCCTGATCCCTCCCTTCCCACTCATTCTCCCCAGTCCCCTTCCCTTTGGTAACTGTTAGTCCATTCTTGGGTTCTGTGAGTCTGTTGCTGTTTTGCTCCTTCAGTTTTTTTCTATGTTCTTATACTCCACAGATGAGTGAAATCATTTGATACTTGTCTTTCTCTGCCTGGCTTATTTCACTGAGCATAATACCCTCTAGCTCCATCCATGTTGTTGCAAATGGTAGGATTTGCTTTCTTTTTATGACTGAATAATATTCCATTCTGCATATGTTCCACATGTTCTTTATCCATTCATCTACTGATGGATACTTAGGTTGTTTCCATATCTTGGCTATTGTAAATAGTGCTGCGATAAACATAGGAATGCATATGTCTTTTTCAAACTGGGCTGCTGCATTCTTAGGGTAAATTCCTAGGAGTGGAATTCCTGGGTCAAATGGTATTTATACTCTGAGCTCTTTGAGGAATCTCCATACTGCTTTCCACAATGGTTGAACTAATTTACATTCCCACCAGCAGTGTAGGAGGGTTCCCCTTTCTCCTCAACCTCGCCAACATTTGTTGTTGTTTGTCTTTTGGATGGTGGCAATCCTTACTGGTGTAAGGTGGTATCTCATTGTGGTTTTAATTTGCATTTCTCTGATGACTAGCCATGTGGAGCATCTTTTCATGTGCCTGTTGGCCATCTGAATTTCTTCTTTGGAGAACTGTTTGTTCAGCTCCTCTGACCATTTTTTAATTGGATTATTTACTTTTTGTTTGTTGAGGTGCATGAGCTCTTTATGCATTTTGGATACCAACCCTTTATCGGATCTGTCATTTATGAATATATTCTCCCATACTGTAGGATGCCTTTTTGTTCTATTGGTGGTGTCCTTTGCTGTAAAGAAGCTTTACAGCTTGATATAGTCCCACTTGTTCATTTTTGCTTTTGTTTCCCTTGCCCGGGGAGATATGTTCTTGAAGAAGTCGCTCATGTTTATGTCCAAGAGATTTTTGCCTATGTTTTTTTCTAAGAGTTTTATGGTTTCATGACTTACATTCAGGTCTTTGATCCATTTTGAATTTACTTTTGTGTATAGGGTTAGACAATGATCCAGTTTCATTCTCTTATATGTAGCTGTCCAGTTTTGCCAACACCAGCTGTTGAAGAGGCTGTCATAGGATAAATTATTTTTAATACCATGTTTTATTTTACCCAACATTCCAATGTTTTATCCTTTTAAGATGTAATATTAAAAAATTATTAATGAGATAGTTTTAAATACAAAATCTCTGAAGTCTTGTATTTTACATTTAAAGTACATCTCAGTTGGAACTAGCCACATTTCAAGTGCTCAGTGGTCACCTGTGGCTAGGGGCCCCTGTTTTGAACATGGGTCGAGACCTCCTCCTTTTACCCAGACTTATCCTTTCCTAAATTTCCCAGGCTCTGAAGTGGCCACTGTTAGTATACAAACTCCATTTGAAACTCCATTCATGATTTCTGCTGCTGATGGTTAAGCCAATCACTACCTGATTGATGTAGCCACAGGGCTACTCCTCACAAGGTGTGTCTACTCTTTGGGAGGAAAAGAATTTTTTCTCTATTACAAAAGTAACATTTATTGGGTTGACCCAGGAAATACAATTAAGCAAAAGGAGGAAGATTGAATAGTCTATAATCCATCTGTCCAGAAATAACTACTGTATTTTAGTAATCATTTTTATAGATTTTTTTTTCCTTATGTGTATCTTTCCCCAGAAATGGGATCATATGGTGCACGCTGTTTTATTCTCCTATAGTCTTCTACAACTTCAATTTAATGATCTATTGAGTGGATAAGCCTCAGTTTATTTAACCAGTCTGCTGTGCCCACAGGTTACCAGACCTGAGAACCTTCCCCTAGAAGAGGCATGGCTGTCAGCTGGATATACCCTAAGAGCAGCTCCACAGTGTGGTGTTCCCTTGTCTCCTGTTGGGGAGGCATGAGTGCATCGTGATTAAATGAGGATGGGTGGATTATGTTGAGTGGTGGAATCTTTGGGATTAGGTATTTCTGCTAATGGATCAGAGGATGCCAGCAGGTGCTGAGTGGCCATGCTATATATAGCATACATTAAACCCCACTTGCATTGTCATCTCATGTCGGTCCAGAGTAAGAGAACTGTCATGGTAGAGGCTGTGGGGAGCTGCCCCCTTCAGTTCCCGGGCACTCATTCTCTAGCTGTTGACAGGTCACAGCTGAATTCCTCTCCGGGAATTGCTTTAGCAAGAGGCACTCATCATGATGAAGGTCATGGCCCCCTTCCCGGGGGAAGGGGTTCTCATCCCATGACTGGTCAATGGGGGACCATAATTGCTTGACCCCTGACAACTCTTCAGGGCTCTCCCAGATCCATAGCTCTTTGCGGAGTCTGCTGAGGCCTGGGCTGGGACTGTGTTGCGGCTCCTCTCTCTGTCCACAATCCTGCTCTCAGCTCTTCCCCTCCCCACAGGTGTACCTTCCAACAACCTTCCTACAACTCAGCGTCTGCTTCCCAGGGAAGCCCGTCTGTGACAGCCACTGAAACAAAGTTCACTTTTTTGGTCTAACAAAGAGTTTACATGTATGCTATGTCTTACAGAGACAATACAAGTTAAATATTATTTATTTCTAATTACAACACTTACAGAAGTCTCTACAATACTGGCGTTGCTAGAAATTGTTATGGTTTGAATTGTGTCCTCCAAAAAGATAAGCCAAATCCCAGTACCTCAGCATGTCACTATACTTGGAAGCTGGATCTTCACAGGTGTCAGTAGTTGAGATGAGGTCACACTGGAGTAGGTTAGGGCCTTCATCCGATATGACTCGAGTCCTTCTAAGAAGAGATGCAGACACAGGAGGGAAGAATGCTGTGTGATAGTGGAAGCAGGAATAAAAGTGCTACAGCTACAAGCCAAGGAATTCCAAGGGCTGCTGGCAAACAACCAGGAACTAACAATAGACAAGGAAGAATTTCAGAGGGTACATGGTAACACTTTCATTTTGGACTTTTAGCCTCCAGAGTAATGAAACAATAAATTTCTATTGTAAGCCACTTGACATGAGGTACTTGACTATGGGAGCCCTAAGAAATGAATACAGCCATTATCACCAAACTCTTAGCTGGTGAAGCCAGAAATGGCTCTGGTTTTCTGTCTTACAGTCCAGAACTTGATGCAGGTCCTATTCCAAAAGTAGCCAGCTTCTAACTGCTTAGGAAGACCATCTATTTAGATTCTTTGGTCACAAGTATTATTGTAGCTCTGATAAGTAGTTGAGTACCACAAACATGATTTAGAAGCTGAGAGGTCCATTTCCAGCTCAGGGAAATTAGTGAGACTGAAAGAAAAGCTCACAGGGTGTGGGAACTAGAAGACACTGTGGATTTGGCTGGGGCCCAGGAGGGGCTTCCTCACAGGACCCTATGTGGTTGCTCTGTAGAGTATATGGATTCTGAGAATGAAACTCTAGAAAGGAATTTGAAGTTAACTTTGTAACATTCAGTGTCTTGTTTCATGTAGTGGAAATCAAGGTCTGGCAAGGTTCAGTGATTTGAGCAGAGGCTCAGCTGGCAAATAGTAGGGCCACAACTGGGGCACCAAGCATCCTGAGATGCAGGCCAGTGCACTTTCCCCAGCTCTGGACTCCCTGGTAGGCCTGTTAAAACAGTGTGCAAAGTCAGGAAGCAACGCCAAGGAAGCTCTGCACTGAATGCTCAAAATCAGTAAGGTGAGCAGAATGGGCTTCGGAGACAGGCCCGTCAATTTGCCTGAGCCTCAAATAATTTCTGAAACCCACTGCTAACATCACGTACAGACTTTAGGCTTTTTCATCAGTTAACATTTAGATCCTAGATCTGTGGTTAAAGACCAAGTAATTTCAGGAGGAATTATTTAAACTGTTTGAGTCTTAATGGCCTAAGTGGGAATAAGCAAAATTTTTAACACATAAGAAGAAAATAGAGAAAATTCTCTTTTCAACATTGGGGCAGCGAATTATTTCTTAAGCCAATCACAGAGGAAAAATTTGACATGTCTGATTATATTAAAATTTAAAAATCTCTTTTTCTCAAAAGATATCATAAAAAGGGAGTCACAGGGAGATGATATTTACAGCACTTTAAAAATGACCCAGAAGTAGTATCTGATGTGTGTATATGTATATAAGAGAAGGAAACACAATAAAAGTCTAAAATGCAAAATATTAAGAAAATTTTATAGAAGAAACCTGAATTTCTAAGTAACATGTGCAAAATTTGCTCAATTTCAGTTGTAAACAAAAGAATGGAAATCAAAGCCGAGACAGTTAATTCACTGTAGTAGTTTACTAGAGCTGCCATACCAAAATACCACAAACTGGGTGGCTTAAATCACAGAAATTCATTTCTGCACAGTTCTGGAGGCTAGAATCCAAGATCAAGGTGTTGGCAGGGTTGATTTCTTCTGTGGGTCTCTCTTCTTGGCTTTAGACGGCCCTCTTCCCCCTGTGTCTTCACATGGTCGCCCCTCTGTGCATGTCTGTGTCCTAATCAGGGCTCACCCCGATCACCTTGTTTAACCTCAAATACCTCTTTGAGACCTAACTCCAAATAACAATCACGTCCTGAGGTACCGCAGGTTAGGACTTCACACGTGAATTTTGGGAGGACATAATTCAGCCCATATCACTCACTGTATTAGCCATCTTTAAAAATCTGACAATACTAAATAATCAGACCAGCACTGGAAAAATTGGAAATGATGCCAACATCCATCCAGTATGTTTATACAATGGAATTCTATATATCAGTGAAAATGAATAAACTAGAGCTGGGGAAGTCAGGGAAGGCTTTCAGGTGTAGGCAATACTTGAACTGTCTTAAAGAATGAAGAGAGGTTATGGAGGCAAGCGGGAGGCAGGCTTTCCAGGTAGAAGAGCATAAGCAAAGACATGAGGTGAGAGAATGTGGGCTTTTAGGAAGCAACAAGCACAGTAGCTGAAGTCAGGCATGGTGGGTAGAGCAGGAGATGAGGCTGGAGATAGGGGTAGACAGGGGCCAGATCAGGATGCTTGTGTCCTAGGCAAAGGAGTTTTATCCTAAAGGCAATGGAGTGCCACAGAAGGCTTGAAGACGGGGAGTGACACCATCAGGCTTGCTTTTTAGCTCTTGGGAGGAGTGGGGAGAGCGGCTGATTGGGGGTGAGAACGTGCACTGTCACAGCCCTGAGAGGGATGCACCAAGAGATTAAACTGAATCCATGATTGAAGGGGGGCTGCAGAAAAATCTCTGGGAACAACAGCATTTCCAGATGGGCAAAAACAGAGGAGAGTAGCCAGAAGGAGATGATACATGCCAGTTTGCTTAAAACTGTGTTTCTTTTCACTTGCTTGTGATGACTTGTGTCTGAGCTGCTTTAGCTGAGAAACAAACTTCACAGTGTATTTTATAAATACCCTGGGCCCTAATCAATGGAAAGCATTGTTTTGGGAAAGGAACATAAGTGGTGGAGTTAAGACCCGGGTTTGAGTAACCGCTTAACCAAGTGCTAGTGCATCTTGAACAAAACACTGAGTCACGGGCATATCAAAGTGTGGGCAAAGGGTTTGTTTGTGTTTATACAGAGGATCAAAGCCTAATTTGGCTACCCAGAAAATGAATTAAGATACGATATAAAGAAGAACTTCCAACATCAACATTCTCTGGAAGAGGCACTCCAGAAGATGATCATCAAAAAACTTCAACAAAGATCCAGGCGATGCTGCAGTTGTAGCTGCATTCATCCCACCAGTTCCTGGACTTGCCATTGGAATGAAGAAGGAGATATCTAAGCTGGCCTGTGCATACAGTAAAACAACAAATTTGACTGGATCTATACTGTTGGAACTCAACCAAGAATTAGGAGAAGTGCAAGTTGCAGTGCTCCAAAATCTTGTGACTATAGACTATCTACTGTTAAAAGAACATATGGGATATGAACAGTTCCCAGGAATGTGTTGTTTTAATTTGTCTGATTTTTCTAAAACTATTCAAATTCAGTTAGACAATATCCATCATATCATTGATAAGTTTTCACAAATGCCTAGGGTGCCTAACTGGTTTTCTTGGTTTCACTGGATATGGCTGGTAATTGTAGGTCTGCTTTGGTTATGTAGTTGTATTCCTATTATGTTAATGCGTGCACACAATTTAATTAGTAATTTAAAACCTATACATGCTTATGTTACACTACAAGAAGATATGTCAAAGAAATAATCAATCTTCCCATGTTTTCTTCCATCTGCTACTTCTATACCTTTTCTTCTTCCTCCCTAATTACAACCCTTAAGTAGAATTCATGCCTCATATCGAAATTACTGAGTATCATAATTCTTCCATTGGTAAAGATACCTCAAGACAAATGCTGGGCATAGAAGCCAGAGGGCATAAGTCTGCAAAGAAGTAAAAAGCTAACGTTTTCCAACAATATTGCTTCTCTCTCACTTACCAACTTTACATCTCCCTGTATGGCCCCGGAAGATGACTGGTTAGCCAGAGACGGGTAAGATTCCTCAAGGGAGGAACAACCTAAGACAGGCACAGTCGCAGGGGGACCATCAGGTAAGAAACTGGGGATCAAAAGAGGTGAGGCTTAGAACCTCACCTCCCCTGTTTTGAGAGAAATCTTCTGCATCCGTGGATGTTTTGTTGCCCTTGTCTAGCTTGGATTAATACTTAGTCTATAGCCACACACCTGATCATCTACATTTGCCCTCTTACAGCACTAAACTATGTTTTTTACCTTTATCTTGCATCTACCTACCACTTCAGCATTTTATTAATAATAATAATAATAATAATAATAATAATAATAATAAGGGAGAAATGTGGGAATCAAATATAAATCAAATATAAAAATCAAACGAATAATCATATTTGACCTGACTGTTTATAGTTCATGACGTGTGATCAAAACCGAAAGTTTCTGTGATGACTGTCCTTGCACTGTTCACCATGTAGGAACTTACTCAGTATGTAAGAACTTGTTCACCATGTAAGAACTTGTTCGTTATGCTTCAGAAGATTGGAGACTGTTGAGAATTAGGCTTGGGGTTGATTAATGATTGTGCATTGAGTCCCCTATACAGAATTTTATTGTTGTTAACAACCTATGATCAATAAATATGAGAGATGCCCCCTCAAAAAAACAAAAACAAAAAACACTGAGTCACAATTTCCTTGTTTGTAAAATGAGTATTGGCTAGACATGATTGTTGGGAAGATTAAATAAATATGACGTTTGTGAAAATGACTACAAGTACTGTTCACGTTGTACTGACACAAAAGAGACCAAAATCTGACGTCAAAGGAGAAAGTCTAAGAAGCTGAATACTCTTTAGCCATGAATTAAACTAGAAATTTTCTGGAGAGAGAAACAAAATATAGGGAGTCTAGACATTTCTCCTCAGGAAAAAAAAAAATGGAGATTGATTTGATTCACCTTGATTTTCATTTGTTAGCTAATAACATTTAATTGTAGTAATATTAAACAGTCTGCAGTTCCTTCAATGTGGACAAGAAATTAATTCGTTTTTTAAATGTTGTTCCATATGTTTTTCATAAGCTTTCAAAAGCTATACTTTTAAACATAAATATAGACTTACTGTGCTTTAGCAAAGACAGCCATTTTCAAAATTTAGCATGAGAAACTTAATCCAAGGAAATTATTTTAGCAGTAATAGCCAAACTCTATGAAGCCCTGTGTGTACCTTTGCATTCTATGTGCTATCTCTAATCCTCACAATGATGATGGTAATAAACAGTTACTTTCACTTAACAGATAAGATTGGCACTCAGAGGGTCACACATGTAGGAAATGGCAGAGCAGGATTGTGAACCCAGGTTTGAGACTTCAGAATTCACTGTCCTGCCTTATCTTCTCTCTGAAAGAAGGTCACACAAAAGGGGCACATGACCCAGCCTGGGCAGTCATAGAGGGCTTTCAGGAGGAAGTGATGTTTAAATATAGTCCCAAAGGATGAATAAATCTTGAAGGAAGATGAGAAGGGCAGAAAGACATACAAAAGGCATGGAAGTGAGGGAATATAATGCTTTCAGGGAACAGCAATTAAAGGATGGATGCACTTTATAATCTACAAAATACTTCCATGCACAAGTTCCCATTCTATCTTCAGGAAAGAATATCATCTATCCCATTTTACAGATGAAAACATGGCATATTGGAGGTGCAATTACATGCTCAAGGACAGAGAAGAAATAAATCACTGAACTAGAGCTCAAAGTCAGCTCTTCTGATGCCAGATTCTGGGCTTCTTCTCCAGTGTTGTGGCAGTTAAAAACTTCACTGTATTTTCCATTCTACCTTCATTTCTGGTTTTATCTGATCTTCCTTAGCCTTATTTTCCTTCCATTTCAATTATTTCAGCTACTTTTTACTTTGTTTTTTTTATCATATTGTATATATTTTTGTAAGCTTGTTCAAACTAACTTCAATGAACCAGGGCAAAAATTGATAAAACTTTGATACCCATAAAAAAGCAATTGTTTTGATGTTTTGTATTCCCTCCCAGTTCTGAGCCTTAGGACACATCTTTACCCAACTGTGTCGATAAGGAATATATAATTTTGCCTGCTGGTAGTTTCATAAATGCTCCATCAGAAATATATTTCTGTGTCTACAGTCTTCTTGATGATTTTCATGACTATTTTTTCTGTAAAGGGGACATGGCTGACCCCCACCACTGGATACTCAGACTGTTTCTTTGCTGGTTTTCCAAGGATAGTAGACTATGAGGCTCCGGTAGGACTTGTCACGCTCCCAAGCCTTCCCACTGAAGCCTCTTTGAGTACCTTCACACCTTGTCCCCGGACTCCAGGGGCATAGGTGCTGATACACGTCAACTTGTGACCTCATTCAGGGTTCTTTATCAGTTAACTGCTTGTCTTTTTCATTTCCACCATGTCAGTCTCTAGGGATGATAAATTCCCTGGGTCTTTATTATGTAAATCACCTCAAATCCTGTTTTGGAACAAAGTATGGTATAAATAAAGAAAATGAACACACTTCCTGGGAAGACAAGGATTCTGTTTACAAATGGTACAGCACTATGATGCAAAACTAATGCTTTCCTGCTTATGGCATGTTTAATCCATTAGGTACTGGTATAAAGAATAAGGTGTATAGTTTCAACTCAAGGCCTTGGAACAAGGGTCTCTTTTTCTTTTATCTTGCCACCTAGAGAGGCAATGAGTTCAGGAGAAACAGCTTAGCGCTCAGGATAGAAGCCATGGGGATCTGGTCTGAGTCACAGTTTGGCTCTTACAGGATTTGAGACTAGACAGGTTGATTCTCGTCTATGAGCCAACCTTCTTTAGATCCCTACCTTCTCTAGACAGTTGTTTAGGGATTAAATAAGACCCCATATATATTGAGTGTTCTGTAAATGTTAATATTATTTTGGGATAGTTTCTTTGCTATAACATTGTCAAAGCTTTTAGTATAAGATGGTGGACCTTATGTGGTCATAAGGCACAAAATAAAACAACCGAAATGGTCAGAGTTTCCTGTTGAGGGGTTGTTTTTGACTTTCTCCCAATGTGATTTCAGAATCAGGAGGGAAACCAGGCCTCTAACCATAACTACAGCCTGCAGCTATGGGTTTAGATGAATGAATGACTGGACTGTATCCTTGGTTAAGTAATTTTATTTCCCTGTATCTTACTTTCTCTTCTGTAGAATACTAATTCATAGGAAGCTAATGGTTTTGGAAAGCCCTCTAGATGGAGACTGCATTTGTACCCATGCTTATGTCACTCTATGAACGTGGAAGCGCTGGTAGTGCAATTACTGAAATCCAGTGTGCTGCTTTCAGGGGCATTTACTCATTGACAAAATGTTTGTGCGTTCATGTCACAAACACCCTTAGGGCAGTGAAAGCCATTTTCACTAGGGTCTAACTCAAAGTGAGCTGGCAAATCAGCACAACATAATGCAGGTGTGCTCTGCTTCAGAAAGACCATTAGACCACGAATTTGCAGACAGGCCTGAAGAATCAAAATGAAATGATCAGAGACCCCCCCCAAGGACTCCTCTGCTTGCAACTCTGGCTTCAGCAGGAATGGCCACTATTTCCTGGCTGCATATTGATTAGTGCTTGTCCCCTCAGAAAAGCATGTACCCGAGGAAAACAGTGATCGATTAAGAAAGAAAGCATTAATTATTAACTCAAGGAAAACACTCACTTTCCTTGCCTTTAAGGATTTAGATATAATGCTACTTATTCCAAAGCAAAGTTAGTGGAAAATACTTAATAGTAGAATGAGTTGCTTTGAGAATTAACCTTCTGGCTGTAAACTACAATATAAGCTACACACACAATGCGTGATACACAACAGACTGAATTATATTGAACTGAGTGAATGGATGGAGAAGGAAAGAAGAGAAGGAAGGAAGGTATAGGCAGGGAGGGGAGAATGAATTAGCAGAGAGAGAGGATTTACTATCTGGGCTGTGATTCCCAGTTTGAATGACCCTATACCAGTCTCTTAACATGTACCTCAATTTCTCATCTGGTAAAACAGAAGCAAATATCCATCTCACTGCTTTGTTGTGAGAAAGAAATTGAATAATTTAGTGAGAGAGATACATGGTTAAAAGTACCATGTCATAAGACCTGAATTGTAGGTCAGGCTCTATTCAACAAAATATATTTCATCAAATATTTACTGAGCACTTATTATTTGTCTGACATTTTATGCCCACGTGCCGGAATTGGATAACAGATGAATCAGACAGCCAGGCTGATCCCTTTTATAGGGCAAATGGGATTGAAGCAGACCCAGGCTCTGGATTATAGCACTTTTATTTCAAACATATTCATAGGAAGTCTCCCAGACTCCACTCTTGAGTTGACCCAGGAAGTCATAGTCTGCCAGGGGAGACAAACCTGTAAACCAAAAGCTCAAAAGCAGCGTGCTAAATGCATGAATGGTGGTGCATAGAATGTATGTGGAGGACATGAGGAAGGGCTAATGAACTGCAGTGGGGGAGTTAGGTACGGGGTCCTGAAGGGATTGCTGTCTGGCTGAATTACGGAAAACATGCAGGAGCTCCTAGAGACAGAAGCAGTAAAGAGAGGGCGTTTCAGAAAACAGTAAAACATCATATGCAAAGCCAAATAAAAAAGAAATTGCTAGTTCCAGGTTCTGCCATTACTAGCTTTGTTTAACCTTTGTGGAATTTCCTCAAGTCCCTCTGGGCTTCCGATTAGAAAATGAATGTCAGGGGAGGAAAAAGGCAACATAGATTTTTCTGTAAGGTGCTTTCTAATTGGATTCGTCCATGTGGGAGCAGAAAGAAAAGCCGTAGTTTTGGAAACATCTTGTTATTTTTAGGGCATGTACCCAAAGCCCCATCTTTTGTGACAATTAAGATGACAGGCAGAGCCTAGTCATCCAGAAAATTTTGCATACATTACTTCAACAACCGCACCAGGATTTACGGCATTGACTGAGCCAGGTCCTTCCTATGCTATTAAAGAGGTTGTCCTGCAGAGGGAGGCCCATAAAGAAGTACCCGAGTACCATGGAAACCACATTGGTCTACACGTGGCAGATGCGTGGGGGCTGAAAAATAGAAGCCCCCAGGGCGTGTAGGTTACGTGCAGGGTGACAGGATTTAGCTCAGTAAAAAGGAACTTCCTGTTTCCTCATCCTGCTTCACCTTCTCCAAAAGGCCGCCAACATTTTCAGCCTCCAATTCTCTCTGGGCGTCGGCGACAGTCTGGCGTCTTCTCTTCACAGGAGACTTTCCACAGGCCTGTATAAGGGGCTCCGTGCGCGCAGAGAAGATGCAGGTCCAGGACCGACCAGAAGATGCCTGCACCCCCCGCGGCAGCTCCGCTCGCCCCCGAGCACCCCCTGCAGGCCACCCCGCCCCAACCCCGGGCGTCAGCGGGAAGAGGTGGCCCGAAAGGCGGGCTGTCCAGTGCCGCCAGGGGTTGGGCTGGCGGCAGGCTGGGCGGGACTCGGGCTGCCGATATAAGACAGGAGCGCCACTGCTTCGGCCACCGTGCTGAAGCCCGGACCGGGAGGCCGCGGGCGCTGGGCTTGCGGCTAGTGACCCAGAGAGACTGAAGAAGAGGGAAAGGTCTGATTTCTTCGTTTATTTAGTACTAGCGAGTGAAAGGCGGGGGGGGTGGGGGTGGGTTGTGGGCGCGCGAGAGCTCGGGTCGGACTGGCCGGGGTCGTAGGCCCCTCGGTAACCCGAGGGAGGGGTCCGGCCACGTCCCGAGGGGCCCAGGTATCCAAACTCAGCGGCTTCCCTGCCCCGCAGGAGCGCTTCTTCCCGCCGGTCCCAGCCCCAGCCTCAGCCTCGGAGGATGCGGCTCCTCGTGAAGCTCCGCGCCTCGGCCGCGGGCAGCGCTGCCCCGGAGCCTGCCTTCTCCAATGTGCTCACCCCGGCCCGCATCCCCGCGTTCTGCATCCCGCCGCGGCTGCCCGCGCCCTGCGCGCAGGAGTCCCCGCCCCCGGCCGCCGCTCTGCCCCGGCGGTGCGCGGCCGAGCCGGACCTGTGGCCCCGTGGGGCCGACAGCGCCGGGCGCACCGACTGGGACCCGCGCTCTCAGGCCGCGCTCTCGCTGCAGCACCTGCCCCGCGCGCGCACCGCCTACGGCTTCTGCGCGCTGCTCGAGAGCCCGCACACCCGCCGCAGGGAGTCGCTCTTCCTCGGGGACGCCCGCGGCGCCGCGCTCCTGGAGCCGTCCGCCGCCCGGCCCGCGCTCCGCCCCCGGGCCCACACCTACGGCGGCGGCGGCGCGAGGGGAGACGCCCCGCGTGCGCCCCAGGCCGGGGTCCCCTCCGCCCCCGGCGGGGCTCTTCAGCCCCGGGACTCGCGCGCCCCGCCGCCCCGCGGCCGCCGGCTCCTGCGCGCCCCTGACGGGCTGCTGCGGCGCGCGCTGCGGGCCCGCGGGAGCCGCGGCCTGGCCCCCGTCCGCTCAGTCTCCCGCGGGGACGAGGACCAGGAGCGCGGCGCCGGATCGAGGACCCCGGCCCGCGGCCCCTCCGCGTCTCCGCCGCCGTCCCCCGGCCGGCAGCCCGAGCGCCTGGAGGCCGAGGGCACCGTGGCTCTGGGGCGCGCCGGCGGCGCCCTGCGCCTGGCCGCCGAGTACAGGCGGGCCAGCGGGCGCCTCCGCATCGGGCTGCTCCGCGCCGAGGGACAGGCCGCGGGAACCGCCGAGCCCCGCGCCGTCGGCTGCCGCCTGAGCTTCGTCCTGCAGCCGCCGGGCAAGACGCGCCAGCAGCGCGGCGCCGTAGTCCGGCGGAGCCGCGAGGCCGCCTTCGACCAGGACTTGTGCCTGGACGGGCTGTCGGAGGACGAGGTGCGCCGCCTGGCCGTGCGCGTCAAGGCGGAGAAGCAGGACCGCGGCCTGGAGCGGGGCCGCCTGCGGGGCCAGGGCGAGCTGCTGCTGGGCCCGCTGCTGCCGCTCTGAGGGCCCAGGCCCTGCCCTCGGGGCGCCTTCCGCCCCTGGGGAGCTCTGGGACACGGCCGCTGCTTTGTACAAAATAAATGTTATTTATTCATTTTTCTATTCGTGATCTTGCGTTATTGACATTTCAGTTCTTAGATGTCTTGCTTTTGTCATTGTTTATTGGGAGGGAAGGAAAAAATGACACCCTCCTCTGCTTACATCATTCAATCCCTTCTTCAAGACCAATTTTACATTCAAAGGCAAACAGTGGTGGCTTGTGGTTTGAAGACAGAGAAAGGAATTACACCCCATCTGTATTGTTTCTCCTTCCCACTTTATACTGTGCTACACGCTTTATGTTTTTAAATTATTCCTTCAGTTTCATGTGCAACGCTAAGATTCATACGGCCTTCCCTATTTGTTGTGGCATAGGTTCATATTCTCATTTGTGCATACACATCAGATTGACCTGTAGTAAGGATACCTTGATGGAAAAAGAATTCCTTTTTCATTAAGAAAGGACGGGATTCTTATGAAAGTGAAGTCTTTGAAAATTGCTGAAGCAAAGGAAAACAAAGGAAGTGAAGGATCCTCTAATGTATGGCTATGTAGAGAAAAGGTATTCCTGGCATCCCCTCTTCTTTCTCCAGAAAGAGCCCTGGGAAATCTGGCTATTTCAGGAGAGAAATCTTTCTTGTCTCTGTAAACAAGTTGATGTATTTTGTGGCATTATTTCTTCCAAGTTATGTATCTAAGTTAAATAGTACTTAATAGCTTTGCAGTAGGGTTTCACAGATGAGTTGAAACATAAACAGTTATTTGAACACGAGTTCTAGGAGAGTTTCTAAATACAATTTATTTTTCATTTGTTGATTCAACAAATAGACCTGAGTCCACTGGAAACTGATTATACCCGAGAAAGTTTGTCCTTTACTCTAAGGATCTATGATGTAGTGGAAAGTACAATGTGAGGTGGGGGAGGGCCGGGGGAGAGACTCCAATCTTTCTTCGGCCATTTGCCACTTGTCTGAATTAGAGCAAATCAATTCACCTCCCCAAACATCATTTCACATAGCAGTAAAGTGGGGGTATTATTACCTACCTCACGGGATTTTGTAAAGATATGCCTTAATATCCAAATAACCCTTAAATGTATGTAAAATGTGATAGCATATCTGAAAAAGCTTGCGCTGTACTGATGTGCTCACTAATGTTCCAGGAAATGAACTCCTTCACTTCTTTCTTTCCAGTTATTTCTCCCTGGTCCTGGAGTGGAGCCTAGCGGAACAGATGGCTACCTGAGACTGTGGATTCAGGGTGGCCAGAAGAGGGAATAGAAAACTCTTCAAGATCCCCGAAGCGATTTCCCCATTGCTTTCCCCATAAGAAAGTTAGCACTTATTCAAAAGCCCTTCAGCATTGTTACCAAAATGAGGTCGTGGGTGCAAATTTGTCCAGAATAAGTAAATTAAAATCCTGGTTTTTTAAAATACAATTTTTAAATGGGTGAATTGGCCCTTAGAAAAAAATCTGATCAAACGACTTCTGAAATTGAGGAAATAACCACAGAGGTGCCTGGCTCCTAGCTAGTGACTGGTTGAGCTCAGAAAAGGACCAAGTTGTCCTGACTCCAGAGAACCGATCTACCCTCTGTTCTCTCATTTCAACAATTATTTGTTGAGCCCTTAATCTGAGACGGGCACAGTACTAAGCCCAGGAGATGCAGCTATGAACAAGACTTCTCCCAGGACTTAGTTTTAGCGGGGATAACCAAACATTAGCCAAGTCTTGTAATTACAGGTTGTGGTGACTATTGTGAACACAAAAAACTCAGGAGGGTGATAGAGACACTGGTGGGTGGGAAGCTCTCAGAGGTACAGTGGTCAGAAAAGACCCGAGGAAGGAATCATACACAAGAGGAACTTAATTTATCCAAATCACCATTTAATGTGTTCACATGACCCCTTAATACATCCAAACTAGAATTCTTGATTTTCCCCTCCCAAATCTCCTCCTCCCCTAATGTTCCTTTTTTTTTTTTTTCAATAAAGGACACCATCATTCTTCTTTTGTGCAAGCCTAGAACCTGGAATCATCCAGAACTTCTCTCTCTAATGTGCCAGCCACTCTTTCAGATATAAATACCACCTCTTTAGAGCATCCTCCCCTGGTCACCCTATCTAAAAAACATCATTGCTACTGTCACTACTTTATTCTTCTTCATACCACTTACCACTACTGACACTATGTTATACGCCTATTTTATGGTTTTATTTGTTTGCTTGGTCTTCCACTAGGATGTGTGCTTTATAGAGGCAGGAACTTGTTTATTCGTTGTTGTGTTTCCAGTACTTAGAACAGTGCCTGGCATATAGTGGACACTTAATACATATTGACTGAGTGTTGCTAACTATAGGAAGAGACGGAATAAATAGTGAAGTGTAGAGAACCTAGAACCAATTATTATTTTCTTTTGGAAATACATAAATTTTATTAAGATAAAAATATAATGAACAGTTAAACATGAGGATAGGGTAGGGGAAATCAATATAAGGTAATTTGTTAATCTTTCACAGCAGGAGATAAAATACTTTCTTAATTTGAAACATGGCATTTAAAAAATGACTACAGTTTATGAGTGTGTTCTATAATCTTTTCAATTTGCCTTGGAGGAATATTAAAGTAAATATGATCTATTGAGATGAAAAAATATTTATTAGAAATTCAACAGTTGATTTGGTTTCACTTGTGGGGTTTTTGTTCTTATTTAAAAATTACAGCAAAACTGAATTTGATGGTTTTGTATTTTTTTTATTAAGGTATTATTGATATACACTCTTATGAAGGTTTCACATGAAAAAACAATGTGGTTGCTACATTCACCCATATTATCATATCTGCCCATACCCCATTGCAGTCAATGCCCATCAGTATAGTAAGATGCCACAGAGTCACTATTTGCCTTCTCTGTGCTACACCATCTTCCCCATGTGTGCCAATCATAATACCCCTCAATCCCCTTCTCCCTCTCTCCCCACCAGCCCTCCCCCACCACTCCACCTTGGTAACCACGAGTCTCTTCTTGGAGTCTGTGACTCTGTTGCTGTTTTGTTCCTTCAGTTTTCCTTCATTGTTATACTCACAGATGAGGGGAATCATTTGGTACTTGTCTTTCTCTGCCTGGCTTATTTCACTGAGCATAATGTCCTGCAGCTCCATCCATGTTGCTGCAAATGGTAGGATTTGTTTCTTTCTTATGGATGAATAGTATTCCATTGTGTATATGTACCATATCTTCTTTATCCATTCATCTACTGATGGACACTTAGGTTGCTTCCATATCTTCGCTATTCTAAACAGTGCTGCAATAAACATATGGGTGCATATGTCTTTTTGAATATGAGAAATTATATTCTTTGGGTAAATTCCTAGGAGTGGAATACCTGGGTCAAATGGTATTTCTATTTTTAGTTCTTTGAGAAACCTCCATATTGCTTTCCACAATGGTTGAACTAGCTTACATTCCCACTAGCAATGTACAAGGGCTCCCTTTTCTCCACATCCTTGCCAGCATTTGTTGTTCTTAGTCTCTTTGATACTGGCCATCCTAACTGGTGTGAGGTGATATCTCATTGTGGTTTTGATTAGCATTTCCCTGATAATTAGTGATGTGGAGCATCTTTTCATGTGCCTGTTGGCCATCTGAATTTCTTCTTTGGAAAATTGTCCGTCATATACTCCGCCCATTTTTTAATTGGGTTATTTGATTTTTTGGTTGTTGAGGGGTGTGAGTTCTTTATATATTTTGGATGTTAACCCCTAGTCGGATATGTTGTTAACAAATATGTTCTCCCATACTGTAGAATGCCTTTTCTATTGATGGTGTCCTTTGCTGCACAGAAGCTTTTTAGTTTGATGTACTCCCATGTGTTCATTTTTGCTATTGTTTCCCTTGCTCGAGATGATGTGTTCAGGAAAAAGTTGCTCATGTTTATATTCAGGAGATTTTTGCCTAGGTTGTCTTCTAAGAGTTTTATGGTTTCATGACTTACATTCATGTCTTTGATCCATTTTGAGTTTACTTTTGTGTATGGGAATAGGCAACAATCCAGTTTCATTCTCTTGCATGTAGCTGTCCAGTTGCCAACACCAGTTGTTGAAGAGGTTGTCATTTCCCCATTGTATGTCCATGGCTCCTTTATTGTATATTAATTGACCATATATGCTTGGGTTTATTTCTGAGCTCTCTAGTCTATTTCATTGGTTTATGGGTCTGTTCTTGTGCCAGTACCAAATTGTCTTGATTATTGTGGCTTTGTAGTAGAGGTTGAAGTCAGAAGCATAATCCCCCCAGCTTTATTCTTCCTTCTTAAGATTGCTTTGGCTATTCAGGGTCTTTCGTGGTTCCATATGAATTTTAGCATGTTTTTCTCTAGTTCGTTGAAGAATGCTGTTGGTATTTTGATAGGGATTGCATTGAATCTGTAGATTGCTTTAGGCAGGATGGCCATTTTGACAATATTAATTCTTTCTATCCATGAGCACAGGATGTGTTTCCATTTATTGGTATCTTCTTTAATTTTTCTCATGAGTGTCTTGTACTTTTCAGAGCATAGGTCTTTCACTTCCTTGGTTTGGTTTATTCCTAGGTATTTTATTCTTTTTGATGCAGTTGTGAGTGGAATTGTTTTCCTGATTTCTCTTTCTGCTACTTCATCATTAGTGTATAGGAATGCAACAGATTTCTGTATATTAATTTTGTATCCTGCAACTTTGCTGAATTCATATATTTGATCTAGTAGTTTTGGAGTGGATTCTTTAGGGTTTTTTATGTACAATATCATGTCATCTGCAAACAGGGACAGTTTTAACTTCTTCCTTACCAATCTGGATGCCTTTTTTCTTTGTGTTGTCTAATTGCCATGGCTAGGACCTCCAGAACTATGTGGAATAAAAGTGAGAGTGGGCATCCTTGTCTTTTTCCCTATCTTAAAGGAAAGGCTTTCAGCTTCTCACTGTCAACTATGATGCTGGCTGTGGGTTTGTCCTATATAGCCTTTATTATGTTGAGGTACTTACCCTCTATACCCATTTTGTACAGAGTTTTTTTATCATGAATGGATGTTGAATTTTGTCAAATGCTTTTTTGGCATATATGGAGATGATCATGAGGTTTTTGTCCTTGTTTTGTTGATATGGTGATGATATTGATGGATTTTCTAATATTGTACCATCCTTACATCCTTGGAATAAATCCTACTTGATCATCATGGATGATCTTTTTGATGTATTTTTGAATTTGGTTTGCTAATATTTTGTTGAGTATTTTTGCATATATGTTCATCAGGAATATTGGTCTGTAATTTTCTTTTTTTTGTGGTGTTTTTGCCTGGTTTTGGTGTTAGGGTGATGCTGGCCTCATAGAATGAGTTTGGAAGTATTCCCTCCTGTTCTACTTTTTGGAAAAATTTAAGGAGAATGGATATTACATCTTCACTAAATGTTTGATAAAATTCAGCGGTGAAGCCATCTGGTCCAGGTGTTTTGTTCTTAGGTAGTTTTTTGATTACCAATTGAATTTCATTGCTAGTAATTGGTCTGTTCAGATTTTATTTTTCTTTCTGGGTCAGCCTTGAAAGGTTGTATTTTTCTAGAAAGTTGTCCATTTCTTCTAGGTTATCCACTTTGTTAGCATATAATTTTTCATAATACTCTCTAATAATTCTTTGTATTTCTGTGGTGTCCTTAGTGATTTTTCCTTTCTCATTTTTGATTCTATGTGTGTAGACTCTCTATTTTTCTTGATAAGTCTGGCTAGGGGTTTATCTATTTTGTTTATTTTCTCAAAGAACCAGCTCCTTTCATTGATTCTTTCTATTTTATTCTTCTCGATTTTATTTATTTCTGCTCTAATCTTTATTATGTCCCTCTTCCGACTGAATTTGGGCCTCATTTGTTCTTCTTTTTCTAGTTTCCTTAATTGTGAGTTTAGACTGTTCATATGGGATTATTGTTCTTTCCTGAGGTAGGTCCTATATTGCAATATACTTCCCTCTTAGCATGGCCTTGGCTGCATCCCACAGATTTTGCAGTGTCGAATTATTGTTGTCATTTGTCTCCATATATTGCTTGATCTTTGTTTTTATTTGGTCATTGATCCATTGGTTTTTTTAGGAGCATATTGTGGAGCCTCCATGTGTTTGTGCAATCTTTCATTTTCTTTGCATAATTAATCTCTAATTTCATACCGTTGTGGTCTGAGAAACTAGTTGGTACGATTTCAGTCTTTTTTAATTTACTGAGGCTCTTTTTGTGGCCTAGTATATGATCTATTTTTGAAAATGTTCCATGTGCACTTGAGTAGAATGTGTATCCTGCTGCTTTTGGGTGGAGAGTTCTATAGATGTCCATTAGGTCCATCTGTTCTAATGTGTTGTTTAATGCCTCTGTATCCTTACTCATTTTCTGTCTGGTTGATCTGTCCTTTGGAGTGAGTGGAGTGTTGAAGTCTCCTAGAATGAATGCATTGTATTCTATTTCCCCTTTTAATTCTGTTAGTATTTGTTTCACATATGTAGGTGCTCCTGTGTTGGTTGCATAGATATTTATAATGGTTATATTCTCTTGTTGGACTGACCCCTTTATCATTATGTAATGTCCTTCTTTGTCTCTTGTGACTTTCTTTGTTTTAAAGTCTATTTTGTCTGATACAAGTACTGCAACTCCTGCTTTGTTCTCCCTATTAGTTGCATGAAATATCTTTTTCCATCCCTTCACTTTTAGTCTGTGTATGTCTTTGGATTTGAAGTGAGTCTCTTGTAGGCACCATATAGTTGGGTCTTATTTTTTTATCCATTCAGTGACTCTGTGTCTTTTGATTGGTGCATTCAGAACATTTACCATTTATGGTGATTATCGATAGTTATGTACTTATTACCATTGCAGGCTTTATATTCGTGGTTACCAAAGGTTCAAGGGTAACTTCCGTAGTATCTAAGAGTCTAACTTAACTCACTTAGTATGCTATTACAAACATAATGTAACAGTTCTTTTTTTTTCCTCCTTTTTGTTCCTCCTCCATTCTTTATATGTTAGGTATCATATTCTGTACTCTTTGTTTATCCCTTGACTGACTTTGGGGATAGTTGATTTAATTTTGCATTTGCTTAGTAATTAACTGTTCTACTTTCTTTACTCTAGTTTTATTACCTCTGGTGACAGCTATTGAACCTTAGGAACACTTCAATCTATAGCAGTCCCTCCAAAATACACTGTAGAAACTGTTTGTGGGAGGTAAATTCTCTCAGCTTTTGCTTATCTGGAAATTGTTTAATCCCTCCTTCAAATTAATATGATAATATTTCTGGGTAGAGTATTCTTGGTTCAAGGCCCTTCTGCTTCATTGCATTAAGTACATCAGGCCACTCCCTTCTGGCCTGTAATATTTCTGCTGAGAGGTCTGATGATAGCCTGATGGGTTTACCCTTGTATGTGATCTTTTTTTCTCTCTCTGGCTGCTTTTAATAGTCCTTATCCTTGATCTTTGCCATTTTAATTATTATATGTCTTGGTGTTGTCTTCCTTGTGTTGGGAGATCTGAGCACCTCCATGGCCTGAGAGACTATCTCCTTCCCAAGATTGGGGAAGTTTTTAGCAATTACTTCCTCAAAGACATTTTTGATCCCTTTTTCTCTCTTCTTCTTCTTCTGGTACCCCTATAATAGGAATATTGTTCGTTTGGATTGGTAGGACCAATTCTGGAGACAAACCAACATTTAGAAATTCAATAGAGGAGTATAAAGTATAGGAGAAAGAGAAACAGCAGACATTGATGCAGGCGAAAGATCAGGTGAGTGTGGAGTCATGGAAGCCAGGATAGTGAAGATTCCAAGAAGGAGTGGATGTTCAACCCATTTAAATTCTTCAGGGAAGTCAAGAAAAATGAGAACAGAGATATGCCCATTGGTATTGGCAAGGTGAATCTCAGCAGTGAACTTGACAAGAGCAGTTTGATGAGAGTAGTGATGACATGAGCCAGACTAGAATGGGTTACAACATGAATGGGAGGTAAGAAAGGACAGACAGAAAGTTCTAGAAAAGGGAAGGAGAGAAAAAGGACTGTAGCTGGAAGTCAATACAGAGTTGAAGAAGATTTATTTTGTTTTAATATGAAAAATCTAGCATATGTTTGGAATACCCAGAATAGAGAGAGATATTGATAGTGAAGAGAAAGAAAACCAGCAATCACTGTGGGAACAGTCTTTGGAAAACCAAGAGGGGATCCAGACATATGTTGGTAGAAACAGTTGATCAAGAACCCATATTCCTGATCCATATCTTTTCTATATCCCTACTCTGCCATCTGCAGCACCATCCCATCAAGAGGCAGGTCATACTTGTAATCTTAGGATGCTGCCCATGGCTAGCTGGGACTACCCCATGATTTCTTATTTAGAGACCAGGCTTGAGAGAAGGCCTTGCTTCTAAAAGCCCTCCTATAAGATTGAGGAAGAACTTCCTGAGAAACTTCTCAATACATTTTTATTGGCCCAAACTGCATTGCAATCCCAATCATGACCCATTCCCTGCAAGGGGCAGAGTGTTAGAGTGATAGGGCCTCTCTGCAGCTGAGTGTGAGGTCAGGGTCTGCTGGAGCAGAAGCTTCTTCCTGTTAGGAAGTAAGAAAGAAACAATGAGGTGGAGCATCAGAAAGCAGAAAGTCAAAGGCCAGAAAGACCTAGCTTCACATCTAGACTCTTCTACCAGGTAGTTGTGTGACCGTGGGGCAAATGCTTAACTTCTTTGAATCTCAGTTTTTTTCTAAAATATTGGGTATGAAGATGGCAGGGACTAAATGAGATAATTGCATTTAGTCACAGCACGATTCATATTAATGGGTGGGCCTCCTTTTATTTTCTGGTGTGATTTGAACATTCCCTCTTTAGCTCATGCAGATGAATATAATTTTGCTGAATGACTTTGCACACATCTTGTTCTAGTCTCCAGTCTGTACAAAGGGCAGTCTATGGGAACATGTCTGGGTGACTGCACTAAATGACACAAACACAAAGAATCACATGTTTCCATTCCACTGGTTGTACACTTCAGACTCCATCTGCCATGTTCCAGAGAGAGGAGAAACAGCTCAGCTGATCTGTGCTTGTAAAATCTAACCATTGCTACAAAGAGTTTTATCATTTATAAGTGACAAGGCCTTGATAAGACACCTTCATGTGACCAGACACTAGTATTTATCCTGACAGGGAAAATCCACATTTTATTTTATTTGACAAAAAGAATAATATTTACTTTCCAGACTGATAACAATTTCTGATTTAGAAATGTCTCCTGTTTCCACCCAACAAGAGACAAGTGCCTCATTTGTCTGAACTGTCCGCGCACCTCCTAGTTGCCTGGACCAGAGCCACCACGTCATCCTCCTTTACTCAATCTGCTCTGCCACTGTCCTCTTCACCATTATCAAAGTTTTTATTTTTAAATATCTGAGGTTTATAGGACAATTGCCAAAGCAATACAAAGAATTCCCATATACCTTTGACTCAGGTTCTCCAAATGTTAACATTTTACCTTATTTGTTTATATCATTATCATTTCATGTATCTATCAGCTATATCTATCTATCTATCTATCTATCCATCTATCTATCTATTTTTTCCTGAAATATTTGGAAATATAAATTGTAGTCATGTGCCCTTTATCTCCAAATACTCAGTGTGTATTTCCTAAAAATAAAGATATTCTCTCCTGTAATTCCCTCATAAAAATCAGGGACTTAGTATCAGTTTAATACTATTAGATAATCTGATAATCTATAGACTTTATTCAAATTTTTGTAATTGGCCAAATATGTGTGTGTGTTTTGTTTAGGAAAAGACAATCCTGGACCACAAGTTGTATTCAACAGGCATACCTCTTTAATTTTTTTAAATCTCAGGCTTTGATGATCTTAACAGTTTTTATAAATAAGGTCTTCTTTTTTTTTTTATAATGTCTTCCCCAGTTTAGGTTATCTGATACTCCCTTGTGATTAGATCCAGGTTAGACATTTCTGGCAGAAATATCATGGAAATGACGTGTCTTCTCAGTGCATTGTATCAGAGGCACACAATACCAATTTGTTTCATTACTAGTGATGTTAACTTTGATTACCTGGTGAAAGTAATATTGTGTACCAGGTTTCTTCACTGTCAAGTTTCATTTTCTCCTTTGTAGTGAATAAATCTCTTATGAGAGATAATTTGAGATTGTGTAAATATCCTGTTTCTCATCATCATTTTACTTCCTAGATTTTAGCATCACTTGATAATTCTTGCCTGAAAAATTTATTACTACAGAGATTGCCAAGTAGTAATTTTAGAATTTCATCATATTTAAAAAATATCTGTTAGTTGAAATTCTACCGTAAGGAAGAACTTTGCCTTTTACCTTCATTTGTTTATTTATATCTGTATGGACTCATGGGTTTTTATTTTATTATATGTGTTATAATCCATTGTGATTATTATTTATTGTGGTTCTCAAAAATGTCCCAGCTTTGACTGGAGTGAGCCTCTTTAAGCTGGCTCTTGCATCCTTGTGATATCTTCACTGGACACTCATTTACTTTTTGGATCTAAAATTTACTCCAGGCTCATATTGCACTTCTAGTAACCCAGCCCTGGAATCAACCATTTCTCAAAGCATCTTAGGTCCTTATATTGATGGAAGGTATTTAAAAACCAAGTTCTGAGTGCTAAGTGTGGCTCAATACTACTGGGGTGTCATTGCTTCTAAGCCTTCTCAGCAGACAGAGCTAAAACACACAGACACACCAATCTTTTCATCTATATTTACATATCTACCTTTGAAAAAATGAGTTTAAACAGAGCTGTCATCAGATTTAATTTAACACTCTGCTGTCATCATAAACCAAATCCTCCAATTCCTATACCTTCCCCAGAACTCTTAGCATTAAAACTTAAGAACCAATGTAGTCTGTTCCTAGTCCAACTCCTCCAGCTTTATCCACTGGAATGCCTCTTTCCCAGTGTTCCTGTGCCACAGATATAGCATTCATTTGCTGAACCAGGAATGTGTCTGTTTACTGTACCTTAACAGATTTATGCTGTTTTGAGTTTTATATCATGGACATAAAATGAAACATATTTAAGATATTAGTAATGATTCATCAAATTGTAGAGCTGCTAAAAGAAATGGTTAATAAATGCAATTATCTGATGTAAATAGCTTATACACAAGAGCAGATAGCTGGGGAGTAGAGGTGGTCATATATGGAAAGAAGTTTTCTCCTGATTGGAGTAAACACACTAGAAAAATGTGGCATTTGTGGAACTGTGAGACCTTTGTTAAAGCTGTAATCCCTTTGCTATGCTCTTAGTGTGTGGATGGGTTGTAAGGCACAACTGGTTCTTGGGAAAGGGTGGTGCAGGTCTCAGTCATGTGAGTGTTCCTGCCTTTGGGAGAATAGAATGTGTGCTCTCCAAGCTGTTTGCATCAGCACCTTGGGCACAGAGCAGGGTGGGAAGCAATGCCAGGAGAAGAGAGGCTGTTGCTAGAGAAAACCCCTGAGCCAGGGGAGGGGCAGCTTTTCATCTGTGGAGAGATGTGATTTAGAGATAAAAGACCACTCACCCCTTTGGGGCATCCTGTGCTGTATCCCTCTTCAGAATGAGGGGAGAAGAATCAGTGATGGGGAACTTGTACACTGACATGAGCAAGTTTCCCCCCAACATCTTAGTAAGGAAGGTTTGGACTCTGTCCCATGTGGCAAAGGCCAAAGCTTTTGCTTCTGGAAGTGAGGTACTCCGAGAAAAGGAAAAAAAGCAGGGCCAGAGTACCTGTCAGATTCCCAGCGAGAGCCACCCTTGGCTTCAGGGGATGAAGCCTACAGCTTACCTTTCTTCCCTATGCCAAGCAGGAGCCGGTTTGGAGACTCTGTCAAATGAAGGCCTTCTGTGGCAGGCACCTTTGGGGATGGACCACGGGCTTCCTGGTGAGCCAGACAAGGAAGCGGAGGTGCAGCTGGTGGGTGCAGCCCATACCCAGAGCTGCTTAGTAGCAAAAACAGACAGGGGCAAGGGAGGTGAGGGTGTTGGCCAAGGAGTGGGTGGTGCCAGTGGACAGCAAAGTGAAAAAAGAAGAGCTGATGAGCAGAATAAAGGAGCCCCGGAGTGGCTCTCGGTACAACTGCCAATCAGTGGAATGGGAATAGACAAAGAACAGGAAGGAAAATACAGTGTAATCAGGTGGGAAAGTCAGGACTCTGGAGATGGACAATTACTGACACTGCTTTTGGAGGTTTGATCTGGGTGGGATGCTGCAATTTTTAAAAGTATTAGTTATAAACTCATTCTGAGTACAAGGCATTGTTCTAAGTGCTTTAAATTTATGAAAATTTTCATCCTCATGGCAACCTACTATTATTCCCGCTATGCAGATGAGCAAACCGAGAGACAGTGAAACCTAGTAAGTTGCCTGAGGTCACATGCCTAGAAAGGGGTAGAGCGTGGATCTGAACTCAGGCAGGCTGGCGTGAGGAGTCAAGCTCTTAATACTAGCTTGTCTCTGTAGAAGACTCCAGACAGGAAGGCAGGAGGAAGGAACAAGTGGGGAGTTGAGGGACTGTGGATGGTAAAAGAGAGAGGATTTGAAAGCAAACTTCACATGTTTCACAATTTTTTTCCAGGCATAAGCCTGAAAACATAAATCCCACACAAATCAAGGCTTAGACAGAATGTCCTGATGCAGTCTGCCCGAAGGTACTTGTGCTAAACACCAGGAATCAAATGTGTGCCCATCTTCCAGAATTTTTTCTGAAGATAGATATCTTAAGGACACTTAATAAAATAAAAAGTAGCTACCTTCTTTGAAAGGGGCAAAAATAATTAGTAAAGCAACTAATGAGCAGAAGTAGGGGATTAAAAACTTATAAGAGACGTGGCGGGAACACCTGATACGGTTTTAGGTCCATGTAGATCACGTGACAGGAAACTCCAAACAGCCTAATCAGTTCTGTTCTTTGTCTTTCCATTCACTGTAATGTGGTCATGGTCACAATGTTATTTTTGTTCCTAATGAACAGAAATCCAGAAAGGCAAAAGATTAGGTAAGAAAAAGAGGAGAGAAGGTGGAGGGAGGAGAGGAGAAGAGAGGAGGGTGTTCTGATGCTCTCAGCTCACCACAAAGTGTAAGTCAGGACTGTATTGTCCTTTTACTACATGCCACTACTGGTTTCCTCTTCCTCTAAAGAGGAGAGAATGTTTATGGAACATTAAAGAAGGTTTATGAAGCACTTACTCTGTGCTGCCTTCAAGGAACTTGTAATATTGTGCAATAGAAGACATGTATACAGGGCAAGACCAACCGGAAGATGTCCATCAGAGGCAAAGACGAAGGGCTGATTAGACCTGACTCCCCTCAGGGCAGGCTGACAGCTGCTCTTATCTTCTGCTTTTTCGCTGTTGGCTTCCCAAATGGGAGCACAGCAACTGGGACTCCCCCGATGGAGCTAGAAGCCAATCTCCCTAATTCCTCCAGCTTACGGTATATACTTAGACTCTTAAATGTGAAGGCAAGGTTTTTGTTTAAAGGAACACCCTAAGAATTTCTACTTACAATTTTGCTTTTCTTTTTATGGATTTCCCTGCTATCTGTAGGGAGGCAGAGTGATGTCAGACCATCTGAGTTTCATTAAGCAATTTACTTAAGATTTCAGTCTCCATTTTCTCATTTGTGAAGTGGGCTAATAATAACAACAATACCCACCAAATTTAGCATGGCACTAAGAATTAGAGATAGTACGGGCAAAGACTCTGGCATAGCGTGTGGCACATAGTAAGGACTCACTAAAGGAAAACTATTTATGCTTAAAAGAGGTCGTTTCAGTACTGTTATTACCCTGGTAAACAACCCCCAGAGCAATCCTGGGAATTTGTACTTCTTTGTGGATAAAGTGAAGGTTCCTGAGGCCACGATTCTCACCTGGCCCTGGTTGGCTAGCTCACTGCACACGTGTGGGCAATGCATCGTTATTAACTCTATAAAGAGCCCTGCCCAGTGCTCTGGGAGAAATGGTGGCACAGCCACAAGGCTGCAGGAGAGCAGAGCAGAGGCTGGAGTGGTGGCGGTGCCGAAGACAGAGACTAAGACGGCTGTGTGGATAGAGAGGCCCAGAGGCAGAGACCAGCTTGCTACATGCAGACTTGCTCTGAGTGGATGGGATTCTAGTGACTAACCTGCCACCGTGGGAAATAAAGTTAGGTATAACCCTTTCACCCCAAGAACGTCCTACTGTCATTTTCTTTGGTCACTTTCAATCCATAGTGAACTTTCCCAGGGCTGAAACCCACTGGCAAGGCACTCTTACATCGTAGGAATTGCTCAGAACTTACAGAGCTTTCAGGCCATGTCCTATTTGGGGGGAAGTTTCAAATTTCATGGGTTGTTTGGATGCAAGACTCAAAATAAGCTCAGTTTTCATTGTGAAATGAGAACCTGTTTATTTCTGTCTTGACACATTAGAACCTAATTTCCATGAGAGCAGGATTCATGTCCTGTCTTGCTTATTACTATACACCAGTACTATATCCCCAGTACCTAGAATACTACTTGGTACATAGTAGGCACTTAATAAATATTTCCTGGTGAATAAATGTACGGTCAGCTTATTCTCAGTAAACTACTTAAGGAAGCAGGGAAACATGTGTCTAGACATCCTCTCTCTTCAGATCTGTGACAGCCCTGATAGCCACACTAGATGTGAGAGCTGAACGCCTTGTCTTGGGGCCTGCGTGGAGGAGAGCAGCAGCTGAGGGAAGAGTGCCAGCCTGGGGACCCGGGAAAGCTCCTGTGTGATGTGCCCCAAGGGGCACAAGAAAGCATCATGGGATTCCCCGTGGCACCCAAACAGGGGCTCAGAAGCGGCCGGAGGAGAGCCTGCTGGCCCACCCGGAAAGGTCCGTTATTGGAATCAGAAAGAAGGACCGTGAGCGGGGGCAGTGCCCAGAGGCCATGTGAGGCATGATCATCTCCAGTTGATGGGGCCGAGGAGCAAATGACAACCACTAAGCCACTGCTCAGCAAAGCCCGCAGCCCCTGACAATGGCTCTCGCTGCAGACACCTCCCCACTGGAAAGAGGGATAAAAGATAAAGGTGGAAAATCTTGAACGCAGTTAAACTCTGAATTCACCATGTTTAAGTCTGGAATTACCGAGTTACCCTAAATCCAACATGCATATACACACACTTCATGGAGGACTCCCGCCAGATAAAAAGCTTGTATGATTTCTAATGTCAAGTGTTCAAAATCATTTGATTATAAAAACAAACATGAGTAATGCAACAAAAATCTTAGAACATGTGTTCTCTAAAAACCTTGTGGATTGATTTGGTCTGGCAGGTGCCAAGGTTAATTTGATGACTATCAGAAATGAGCTATTTGTTGGAATTGTAAACAGGTTGAACTATAGTCTGAGTTAGAAGTTTCCAGAGAAGCAGGTGGCAGACATGAAATCCTAAGGTTTGGTTGCACAAGCCTGCCTGGCTTTGCCTTCAGTGGGGTATCATGACCTCAGAGGCAAAGACCTTGGGTCTCCATAGCCACTGTACTTTACCATTTTGTTGCCTTTGCTTTTCCACAAGAGCACCACAAGTTGTGATTGCAGGTAGAACATGTCGACTGGGAATCTGGGTCAGGGGACACACCAAAGCTCTGACAAGATCATGGTTCACTTTTGAAACTGTCCTGTCCTTAGAAGGTGGAAGGAATCTGAAGAAATTGTTTAGATTTTACTGTTTGTAGTCTCCGTGTTATTGCTATAATAATACCTATCTATGCCCTAGGTGGCAATGTGGAATGAGCCCCAGCCAGGATTCAAGAGGTCTAATCTTTTCACTGGAAAGCCACTTACCTGAGCCTCAGTCTACCTATCGGTAAAATAAGACAGTAACAGTGCTCTCAAGATGCTGCGAGAACTGGGTGAGAGAAAGTAATTAAAGATATTTCTTAAATAGCCCAAGGGCCAAAACCATTTAAGAGGAAGAGTTATAATTATATATTTCCCTTGCTTTGGAAAGACATGGATTTGGAGGATGGGGATCGTGAACAAAACATGGATGTTTTAAAACTGTTTCACATGTTTGGTGTTTCTCTTTTATATCAAATAGAAGGAGCCTCTGAGGTCAAGTTTTAAAAGATAAAGAAAGACATCAGTGAAATATCCAATAAACTGTGAGGAGAACCTAGTCTCCAGATAAGATATTTACATTTCCACTGGAGATTAATGGGCACGTGTCTTAACAGAAAAAAAGCCTTCCAGGTCTTGATAATAGGCTCCTTGAACCACGTTTCTTAACCAACTATATTTCTGCTTGCAGAGAAACAAGGTGTTTGCTGCTACTGGCTACTATTTTTTGCTAATTACCTTGATATTCTTATTACAATTCTACATCTTTTCAATATGTCATAAATAGTATCTTTACAGGATATTTTGACCCGCAAAAGTTTCAAAAACTCCTGATGACATAGCTGTGTAGCCAGGGTTAACTGTGTGGGCCTGGACTGAAGTGGGGCTCTGTTCTGGCAAAGGTACTTACTACACGGGCTTCATCACAAGTTATCAAAATGCTAAACAGAGTGAAAGAAGATGTCCACTAATTCAAATTAAAATAGTTCTTAATGAGTTGGATTATCCTGATTGAGAAAATTTTTTCAGTGTGACACCAGGGGAAGAGCTGATAAAAGCACCAGGGATCCTAGTAAAAGATTTTGATAATTAAGATAGCAATAATGGGAATGGTGCCTAGTAGAAAAGCTTAAGAAATGGAATAAGAAGTTTTGGGGGTCTCAGTTGTAAATAATATGCTTTTATCTGTACTATTTTATCAAAAGTAATTTACTGAGATTGTTTTAATTTGAAGACTATGCTGTTTCAGAAAGTTCAGAAACCAAAAGAGAACAGATCAGCTACAGTTCTACCACCTTGCCACAAGTTAGAATCTTTTCTTATTCACTTCCAGCTTTGGGAATACTTTGCTTACTTTTCAAAATTACAGTTGTACCCTTCGGACATTATTATACATTTCCATGTTGTTACAGTCTTCAGAATTATAGTTTTAATGGGTATATTTTGTTCTTTTTTTCTTTCTTCACTAGTTTCTTCCCCTTGTCCCATAAACATATTCAGATTTCTTCATCATTCAAAAGTCTTCCTTAGTTCTTATTTTACATAGAAAGATTCAATATACACTGCCAAGTGAGAAAAAGTAAAGCTTAGGGGAAAAATGTATATGGAATGTTGTTTGCCCCTTAGAAGTGAGACATCCTCTTTGTAGCAAGTATTGATTTTTAGACCTCTCTGGTTAGGAAGGGATATAATTCTACCAACAGCAAAGCTTTTGTGCTCTTTTTAGCCTCTGAGTTAATCTCTGCAAATGTCTAGGGTATGCTAATATTGTGCACTTTCATTTCTGTATCCTATGAGTACATAAACAGACCAATATTTCTTGAACAAAAAAAGCAGACATGAGCCAGGTATTTGAGTGAGGTACCTCCACTATTTAGATAAATTATCATGAGTACTTGATAAAATCAACTTTTCTGGACATTTTCCCAACTCCAGCGCCCACCCCACCTGACACCCACCTCTTTATAGCAGCTGAAGGCCTTGCTCTCTCTTGCCTTCCCCTCTTTTTAGAAACACATGTTTCAGCACTCTGAACATTGCCTGGCACATAGTAAGTATTCAAAAAATGTATCAAGTGAATGAATGAAACGTTTGAATTCTTAGGAAGCACTTACTGAGATGCTATATAAAAGGTTTCATATCAGACCTCCTTTAAGTTATATAATCTTACAAGGTAGATACCATTATCCCCAAAAAGGAAGACTCAGAGAATAAAGTGACTTTTTTCAAGTTCCCCTATCCACTTGTGGCAGGCTGAATAATGGCCCCCACACACACCTGAGATATCCACAGCCTAATTCCCAGAACCTACAAATATGTTACCTTCTATGGCAAAAGGAACTTTGCACACCTGTTACATTAAGGATATTGAGATGGGAAGATTATCCTGGATATCTGGTTGGGGGGATCATGTAATCACAAGAGTCCTTTCAAGAAGGAGGCAGGAGTGTCACCTAGATAAAATAGGCAATGTGGCTATGGAACCACAGGGAGAACCAGGGGTGCGATTTGAGACCATGAGCCAAGGATTTGGGCAGCCTCGAGAAGCTGAAAAGAATAAGGAATGGATTCTCCTCTAGAGTGTCCAGAAGGACACAGCGTCTAACTTCTAGAATGTTAAGAGAATACACATGTGCTGTTTGAAGCCACTAAGGTTGGTCATTTGCTGCAGCAGCAATAGGAACTAATATGCCACTGTAACTGCTCATTGCAAGGGCAGGACTCACAGGAACAATCTTACCGGAACTTGGTCTTTTACCGCTGCTGCCCCTGCACTCTCGCTGTGGGGCTGGTTCTTTCCTGGCCTTGACATCTCGTGCAGGTGCCATAACTTCTCCCAGTCACATTAGTCCTCCAGATGGCCTCAGATCAATAGTTAAAATGTCCAGTGCTATGCGATTGAAGCTTTTAAAGACAGACCATAAATTTCACACAGCAAGCTTCTCCCTTTCTCCAGCAAGGACCCACTGTGCGACCTGCAGGGCAGCAGTGGCGAGAAGAAGGGAAGGCAGAGGATGAGAAGCATCTTATTTGACCAGCATTTACCTGATTTTAGTTTCCTCCAATCTAGCACATGTTTAAGGATGATTTTCTCTTTTGTGGATTTCTTGGAGATGCTCTTCAGGATGAAAATCCTTTTCCTGCCATTCCCTTGTTCGTGGTGGACATGTTATCTTCTGGCTGGTAACTTAGCTGGCGACCCCCTGGGGCAGAACCGCAAGGTGACCAGGCCAGCTCTTTCGGCCAGGCCCCCATTTGGTCCTAGGCAGACACCAACACAGCCCTGGGCCTGCAGGATGCAGTTCCACCCTAATTAGGACAACCCACTCTGCTGCCCAGGCTGCTTCTGCCAACCTTTCCTTGTTAGCTGTGTCCCCTACAAATGAAGCCCAGACTTGACAGAGAAACACTCCCCCACCACACACACACATGTGCATACCCCTTCCTCTTTGCAGTGAGGGCTGAAACTCACAGAACTGGCAGTTCTCCAAAGAGGTGCCCCAATCTCCAACTTCCCTCCAGCTCTCTGACTTCAGTTTAAGGTTTGCAAGTGGTAACAGGGTTTCAGCCACCTCCTTTGAAAGCCAAATTGACACTGTGCCCTGCTGCCATTTTAAGTAACTATACATCATTTCTTCACAACCAGGGAGGGGGGAAAATCCCAAACCAGTTAACACTGGGAGGTAAACCAGAAATAACAAGCTCACTATGTCTTGCTCTGCTCCTCTAAATAAATGAAGCCTTGATCTTCTCCAGGAGAGACAAGATTCCAGCCTCTATAAGCCCTTCTTCTCCCAGTGGGATAAGGGCTGTCATTTGATTCTTACCTGCCTCTAACAAAAAAGTTAACCCTGACTTTTACAGGGCTGACGTTGGACCATATGTCAGGACTTTTGAGGATGGGATAATCATATGAGAAAGTCGCTGCTCTTCTACCACAACAGGATAATGTAAACTAAGTAACCCTGCCAATACTGAGGGGTTTTTTTTCCCTTTAAATACCTCTCCTGGATTTGATTTGATTTTTGCCGGCCTTTCTGAAGTCTGACTCCCTTGAAATCCTTTAAATGTGCAAATCTTTTTTTGCCTAAATACTTTTGTCTCTGAATCTTCTTTCCCCAAACGCAGCACAGGCCATCTAGTATTTCACTTCGGAATGTGGACGTGCTGAACACCTACTGTTTTGGAGTCATAGCCAAAACTGAGACTGACATTATTGTGTTGTCATCCTGGCCTGCGAGTCAGTTGCAGGTCTGGTATTCCAAGCTGGGCAACCTGAAGCCAGGGTGTTTCCTACCATGCTTTGTTTTCCTCAGTATCATGGAGTTAAAGAACCCGAGTTTCTCTTCTCAGTCTAATTGCGTGTGGACTTTGTAATTTGGGTGTAGACTCCTGGTGCGGTGGAAGGGGTTGTCATCAATACCTCCAGCTCCCTTGGGGGACCTCAGGGAAGGAGGCTGAGAGAGGCAGCCATCCCAGGGTCTATAAAATTCCACCCTGTGTGCCACCATGGGGAAAACATAATTCTGGGGTAAAAAGGAAGTTAGCACTAACTTCATTTGACAAACGAGTTTAATTTAGTTCAGTGGTAACTGCAAGGTCATCCAGTAGTGTCAGGCCCTACCTAGGTGCTAGCCTCTGGAATTCCTTCTCCTTCCATATCTGGGGGTTCCTTGATTCTTATACACAGGACTCACCTCATCCCAGTTAACTGGTCCAACCCAGATTAAGGCAGGTGATTTTCAACCAATTTGTGCTCTGGGCCTTGAGACCCACTCAATTAGAAAGTGCCTTCCCTCTCCTATATGCCCCGTTCTTATCAGTGAACCTCAGTCTTGGGCTCTATTTGACACTCTCTCCTATTAATCTGCCCAAGACCTTGTTCTCTGCACAGGACTTTGAGGAGAAACCTCTTCTGCCTGATGCAAATTTGGGCCCCCATTTGATTCCAGGCTCCACTCCCTGGTTGGGGTGCCCGGAAAGTTTTACCTGCGCATCTTCACTTCACTTCCACTGCCAACATTTGCCTGCGCTGTGCCCCTGCTTACCAAACGGCCTCCCCCAGGTGCTCCGTGGGAAGTCCTTACAGGCTGTGCTTGGCTGGGTCCTGGGATCTGACAATAAGCTTTTGTCTCAGGTGCTTATTGCAAGTGCCTCCACAGCCTCTCACTGTCTGAGCAACTACCAGAGGCACTTTGTTGTTAATACGGAGATGAAGAAAAAGTAAGGGCTTTCCTACTTACCTAGCAAATTCAGACTGGTTTCTTTTCCACTTTGCTCCCAGTGGGCTATATTTAAAAATGATTTAGTTTTTCACTTCCTTGCTGCTGCCATAATTTCAGTGAGAGGATGGGACAGGCCACAGTACAAGGGCCATTTGAAGGGATGATCAAGAGTCTTAGTGTCGTTTTTCTTCTTCCCACCTAAAAGCATTACAAACACACACTCACTCTCAGAGCGGTGGGTGGAGGAGGGAACAGAACAGGGTGCTGTGAGGTCAGAGGGGACCACGTAGAACCATTTGCCAGTGGAGGGGCACCATTGGAGCTTGGTGAATGGGGCAGATGGCCAGACTTGTCCTTTTCCAGGCCAGCTGCTGTCACACCACTGCTTTCTTAGCATTGCCTGTCAGCTCCGCCAGGTTTCACATGGCCTTTCCCTGGCTCACTCCAAGGTGCCTCTTACTGAACTACTTGTCTTGGTACTATTGCCTTTGCACCTGTGTGGCACCTAGTGTGCCCACTGTGTCTCTGCCCACCTGCTCCATGCACTCCTGCCCTACTGGGCCCAACCTGAGGGGTTGTGAGCATGCTATTAACTGCACAGAATTAGCATTAGCACAATAGCCTGAACAAGGTGACTGAAGTAATGGTTTCTCTGTCCTCATGTGTCTCGTACTCATTTGTGTGTTTTAAGGATCAAGGGTGTGCCTGGCCCTGGGGAGATCCGAGTAGCTCACCGCCTGGCCAAGAAAGCAGACTTGTAAACCCATAATTGTCCCTCAGTGTGATAACTGCTGTCAAGTTCACTAATAAATATTGGTGGTGATCTTAAGGTGGTCCCCTTCCTTGGTAAGGCATTGTGTGGTGTCAGGTAGCATGCTAAGCGCTCTGGCTCCATCCTCATGAGTTTCTGAAAGTGGAATAGACATCATGGTTGTGTGTGTGTGTGCATGTGTGTGAGTGCACTTGCTTACATACATCCCCGAGGGCTTAACAAATCCACCTATCTTCTGTGATGCCAAGCTTAGGTGCAGGCTTGAGGATTCAGTCAGAAATTGTAGATTCAGTTACAGACTCTGCAGGGTGATCTGGGAAAGCCATTTAAATTCTCTGGGTTTCGGTGTCTTCATCTTTGAAACAAAAATCAGACCCTGCCTAGCGGCGTTGTTGTGAGGATGAAGAGAGGTACTCACTGGGGCAATAAGAGTGTTTTGTGTGAAAGTAGCTTTGTAAACTCTGAAGCGTTCAACACCTGTGATTTGCACGGACGCCAGCCAAGGTCAGGAATGTTTGTTTAGCGTAGGCCACAGGCTGTCTCCCCCTGCCCACCCGCCTGTCTCGTAAATGCCTCGGGCTCTCGGAGAACTCGGAGGAGCCCTGCTACGCAGGCGCACGGCTCCTCCCCAGCTTTGTGTCCCCCACACACCCCGGTCGACTGCCCGGCTGCTCAAGTTGCAGGGAATGTTGGCGGCTGCTGGGAAACCAAGAGGAGGCAATGAAGAGGAAGGGGCAGCTGGCCAGGAAAAATAGGAAGTTGGTACATTTGAACAGTGATGAGGATTTTTTTTTTTTTTTGGTTGGGCGATAAGCATGTTTTTGTTAGTTTAAGGGGGCAGGGAACTCGTGGCAGTTACCTGAATGGGCCTTGATGGTGGATGGCTCCAGACTTTGAGACCTGGGAAGTGCTGGCACTAAGCAAGACTGAAGTGTTTTTAACCCAGAGGAAAATCCCCAAAGTCCTGATTATCATTGAAGAGCTAAAATCTGCAGAGGGAACAAATTACTCAGGCCAGTTTGTACCCACTTGAGGAGGTCACAGAGATGCTGCAGAAGCCCTGCCCTGTCACTTCTGCTGGGCTTTTGCTAAGATAAAATCAGGGAGCAGCCCTGAGAGTGTCAGGGCATAGGCCTGTTCCTCTCTGGGCTCTGCAGTGAACTAGCTGCAACAACTAACTGGGTAAGGGTTTCCCAGGTCCCCAAGGCCTCAAGAGCGAGTTCCTACACATAAACTCTACCCTCTGACCTGCTGTCCACCCCAGGGTCCACGCCCTCTGTGAGCTAGCCCAGACTCACCTCCTCTCAATCTCATGCCCACCTCCTGGCCCCATGCCCCCATTCTCTGCCATTCCCTGTTCATGCACCACCTTTTATGTCTCCTTCCTTTGCTCCTGCCTGGCAAGTCTCCCTCTCTTAAGCCTGTTGACTTTCTTCTCATTTGTGACCCAGAGGTGCTATGAAGTCTTCTCTGGGCTACCAGGCAGAGCTGATAACTCCCTTGTGCATTCCCACAGGGCTTTGTGTAGATTTCATCCCCATGACAATATTATTATTCTATGATGATGCTGATGATGCTGTATGAGGGCCCTGTGTATTATTATTATTTATATTATGCAGGATGAGAAAACTGAGACCTAAGAAGTTGAAAGACTTGCAAGGTCACATGGCGGTAATAGTACAATCAGAATTCATACTCAGAGTCTTTCTCCAGAAACTGAGTTCTTAATCACTTACTCTGTTGAGGAGGCTGTTCTACTCTGGCTTTTTTCTAGACAAGATTAAGGTAAAGTCTGCAATCAGGAAAAAAAAAAAAAAGCATATTTAGAGGTTAGGAAACTGCTTTTATTTTACGGGCAGATGATTTCCAATTTTAATGTTGCTACTTGCTTTAAGACTAATGGCACAAAGCAATGTTTGCCACAATCACATTTTCAGGAGAGATTATTTTGCATATTTGCCTAGGGGGCAAATATACTTCCTAGTCTAACAAACTATCCTTGTGTGTCTGTAGAGCTGGTGTGGAGTTCAGTCTGGGTGAACCATGGTGGCTCAAACCTGCATGAAACCACCTGCCAGACCAAACTGATGCTTTACCCCATTTGACATCATAGCCTTAATATCAAATTCCATTACCCTCATTCTTTTGTTGTTAAAGACACTCTAGTTATTGTTGTGCTGATTAGGTATGAGAAAAAGATAAAGAACCTCTATTCTGAAAACCTTGGGATATACACAAATTACAGTGGCTGCAGACCAACCATCACGATGCCCTTAGGCAACTGGTGGCCAATGAAACCCAGTGCTAAGTAGGTCACCCAACCTGTTAAGGCTAACATTGGTAGACCAACTTCTAAAAGCATTTTCCTGATTCCTTTGGCAGGGACGGGAGGAAATGTGTTCATTTAGAGGAGTCAAGAAAATCAGGCTTGCCTAGAGCAACGTGTAATGAAAGACCACCCCAATGTGGGCCATCGCAAAATGTCATTGACCTAAATTCTGTGCTGAAGCAACACCAGTAAGAGATGCTGACCCAAATTCCATGTGGCCTTTACTTCCTCTTTTTTACATTTAGATTGCCTAGGTTACTGCAGATGCCAAGAGACAAAGGTCCCGTTGGATAAAAGCCTGGGTGTGAATCTCCAACTGCTCCACTAGGAACCCTCAAAATGAAGTTGAAGCCAAGCCTGGATTTTCTTGGATAGTGTTAGATAGATTGGACTCTGACTATTTAAGGGAATTTGGCTAAAACAGATGCCATTTTTACCCAGTGGTAGGTTTTAGTGCCTGAGACCACCATGGGGTCAGAGGCAAGATTAGAAGTTAAGGAAAATTAGGAGGAATGGTGCATTAGGGGACACAGTACTGGGGAGCAGGCAGGAGTAGACTGCAGTGTATGGCCCCTGGGTAGGATATAAGACTACAGCCCTTTCAACGAGTTTTGAACATTCATTTAGAGGAGCGGCCTGCCTGATGGAAGAGCAATGAGCAGGTCTGTCACACTAAGAGCCTCTCTCCCCTCTGGGCAATTTAGCTCTGAATCCAAACTTGCAGAGCCCACTCAGCAAAGCAAAACTCTGAAGACTGCTGAGGTGTTTATTACCTGCTGCTACCAGAGCTTTTGAAGACATACAGTGCAGAGTCACAGGACTACAATCTTCTCTACACCCTTGCATTTCAGTTCAGCACCCACTAGCGAAGGATACCCTGGGGAAACCACTGAGTGGCCCATCCCTGCCGTGCCCAGGGGAGGACAGATAACACCAGGGAAGGAAAGCCAGCGTGCCTGCTCCAAGCCTGCTGGGAGTCTCTGGGGGTCCTTTCTTCCAGCTGAGAATGGATGGGCAGAGCTGAAAGCGGAGTCCTGAGAACAGAAGAGTGACCAGGAGGCCAACTCTGGCTGCAGGGCTGGGCTGCCCAACAGTGGTCCTGTTGTGCTAAGTGCCCCTGAAGGAGAAAATCTTAAAATGTGATAAAAATATAAATTTTATAGAAATGTGAGCCTCGACATTCAGGGCTTCTCACCTTTAGTGATAAACTCTTCTGTGTGACATTTTGGCCTTTGATTTCATGTGGCTTCTGTACTTTCCTGACCTCTCTGCTTCATTTATTTAGCACATAGTTACACAGCATCCACTCTGTTTAAGGCACAATTCTAGGCACTGGAGGTGGGACAGGGAGAAGGAAAAACCAACTCCCTGCTCTCTTGGACACAATGTTCTAGTGGAGGAGCAGACAATAATATATATACTGAAAGAAGAGTCCCTGAAAAAAGAACCTGGGCTGGGGAATAAGTGTTCCTTTCAAAAGAGCAACGCAGGAGTCAGGAAGCATGTGTGAGACCAGAAGGGAACACGTCTGCCCTAGGTGAGGCACCCTGCTGTGTCCCCACTCCCAGGCCAACTTCATGTGTCCTAGAGAGCTGATTTCTTGAGCACGGCTGGGCCGCAGAGACCCATGCCAGTTCACACTCAGGGCTTCCCCTCCCTCTCTGCTTGCTTTGGGTCTGCTCTGGGTGTCACTTGTAGCAGGTGGTGGGGCTTCTCTGCTGTCAGAGTTGACATTGTGCTGGACCGCAGAGCCATCCTCATGGTTAATGAAATGACAATGACCCTGGCCTTGTGCGCGGCCACAGGGACTTCATCTCTGGTGATCTGGCTGGTGATAACTGGGGTGGGGGGGGTTCAGGGGAAGGGGAGAGAAGAGCAGGGGGAACACGCAAGCCTGGATGGTATCCGCACCTGGTGGAGGGGCATGAGGAATGACTGCTAATGGTGGTGGGGTCACTTTTTGGGGTGACAAAATGTTCTGGAATTGAAGAGTAATGATGGTTGTACAATTTTATGAATATATTAAAAACCAAACTATTGAATTGTACTCTTTTAAAGGGTGGATTTTATGGTCTGCGCATTAGATGTTAATTAAAAGACTTGAAATTCAGCAGAAAGTGGGGAAGTCTTCTGATTTCAGCCTATGTTCTTCCTGCCGGCCACCTCTTAGTTATGTTGTTAGTGCACCTTATCTTCCATCAAAGGAAAACACCGTAAATTCAAAACCATTTGACTAGTTCTGCCCCAAGGTTTCCAGGAACTTTTGGTCCTGCTTTTGCTATAGGCTAAATCATTTAATCCCAGTTCAGGTAAAAATAAAGTCAGTGCCCTAACAGGAAGTTGGCACCAATGCCTGTAAACAATAGCACAAGCACAAATTACCATAAGAACAACATGTTTCTGAATCATTGGCATGATGAGTAAGTGAAAGAAGGCTAGTGGGCTCACAGCATTCCCAAAGGTGAGGGCAGAATTATGTTTCTCAAACTGCTGGATTCTGGAGAGGCCTGAGGGGTTGTGATTAAAATCAGTGACCCTATATTCTAAGTACACCATGGCAGCACCGCCTTGATAGGGAAACAAGTTGTGCAGAAGGTGAAACTTTTGTGGGGGGTGGCTTCCCATGAGCACACTAATACCTATAGACTCCGACAGGGGTGTGGAGCCAATGATCACCCAGGGAATTACTGGGCAATCCAGCAAAGGAATCTCCCAGCTGTGCCTGTTACATCTGTAAGACCTAAAGGAAGTCACATCCATTCCCTGAACCTTGGTTTCCTCAGCTGTATAGTGGGGATAGTCATAGTTCATTCCTGGTAAGGTTGTTATGTGGAGTAAATGAGATACTCTGTTGCATACCGCCTGTACACAGTAAGAGGTCAAAAATACGGTGGCTGTTCTTGGCTACGAGGTAGCCAGCGGAGGTATTATGGCCTCATTTAACGGACAAAAAAACTGCAGTCAGAAAGAGTGATTCATGGCTTCTTAGAAACAGAACTGAAAAAATTGCTGTCTTATGACCTAACTGTATCAACTGTCAATGTTGTCTTAAAGATAATACACAAATGAGCAAAGCAAAAGGCGGAGCCTCCCAGAGCACCACCCCAGAGAGTCCATGTTGCAGACCGTCTCCTGCCTTGTCCTTTGAAATCACAAGCTGGCTCATGACATACTGTGCTGCTCACAAGTCGTAATCAGCTCCCCATCTCCTTTCTGAAGGAATTCCAGGTTTCCTGCTGTGAAGTCTGAGGCCCTTCTGAGAGTGGCCTAGTTCCACTGCCTGGCCTCCCCTCCTTTCCCACCTTTCCCTTTATGAACCATATGTGTTATCCTACGTGTCACAGCACAAAAAGGGCCTTTGCCCAGATTGCCCTTTCCAGTTACCTGTCATCTCCCACTCATCTCTGAAGGTCTGTTTCCAATGCCGCAGTCCCTGAGAGCCTCCTCACGCTCCTGGCCTTCATTACTTCCTCCAACCACTGAGCCCACATGGCTCCTGTATTTTGATGCATCCGTGACTCCCTAGGCCCTAGACTAGGTGCCTGAATCCCCTGAGGAGGGATGGGACAATTTTGCAGTTGAGTAACTTAAGGCCTTAAAAGAAACATAGACTTGGAAACACTTAGGTCACAAATCTACAAAACACCTGTAGGTTTATTTTTCCATTTAAGTAAAACAAAGTAGTAAGACGTGTACCATTACTAAACCACCAGTAATATTTTTGCCCCTATTAAATAATAATTCCTTATAAATGTTTTATAATCTGCCGCTATTGCCATTTCAATGGTAGGCTTATGTATGTTTTTACCCTACATGCAAGCCCAGAGGTATTTTGTTTTCCTTGGCTGACTTTAGGACTTGAGGCTGGTGACGTTTGTTATCAGCATCACCTTGTCCCAGGAACCCTCTTAAAGGCATGCCTTAACTTTCTTCCTTCTCACAGATGGGGGGTGGGATGGTGGGGGGTGGGGCGCCGGGGATGCAGTAATAACACTAGGGTTTACTTTTCCTTGTCATTCTTTATCTCTGCCCAGGAAGCTTTGTAAATACCTCTAGTCTTGCCCCACCATCTGGGCTATCATCCCTCTGTCCCCAGCAACCTTTTATTTTCTTTCTAATTATATCCAAAGAAGTAGACATTATTAGAGTAATTCTCTGATTTCTAAGAAGGTATGGAGAAGCAAATATGCAAATTCCAAATTTGGCAGAAGGAGAATGCAGCTTGATGTCTTTACCTTATTATCTTAACTGGGGCAACATGGAGAAATTCTGATTGCATTATAAGCAAGTTAAATATAAGAATCTATCTCCCTGCCTATAATGTGTTTGCTTTTTACTAACAGGGCTATAATTTATCCAGCTTTGTCTTTCCAGGACAGGGCCTGGCTCATTGTAAATTTCCTAATAAAAGTTTGTCCAATTGCTGATGAACAAATAAATTTATAAAAATAGAGTTGGGATGACAAAAGTCCAGGAGGAATTTAGGCTTAAAGAATTATAATAATGACTGCTTTTATTTGGCTCATGGCAGGAAGAACTGCGAAGGCATGAGCCTATTGTTTGGGGTGGATGATGTAATATTTACTGGTAACAAAGATAAAATACAATTGTTTTTAAACTGTGCCCATTCTATCAAGGTTAATGATCTACAGAATGAAGAACCTGGAGACCAGGACATGGAAGCCCAAGGTAGAGGAAAGGAATGGGGAAAAGTACCTAACTGCTGTGAATAGGTTCATATCCTGGTGTAGGCAAATGGCATGAAAATGGACTATAATGCCTGTCAATCATCTTTGAGGAGGTACGGGAAACAGGAAAGTACTAAAAGGTTAGAGACTGAAAAACACTGCCCCGATTGTCAGAAAAGGAAAGCAGGTGGAATCTAGGAACTCTACAACTAATCTTTAAATGAATGCTTTGTGAACTCAGTCTAGAGAGTAGAAATTCAACCATAGCCAGCGGTGGTTCACTGTAAATTGTGCCCAGTGATCTTTATATCCCTTTTAAATAGGACTGTTGGCAGCTCAGATAGGGGTATGCAACAGGCATAGTAAGATGGCATTAAACAGACTCTTTCATGATAATTTGGAATAAGCAGAGGAAATACTGATTGAATTATGAGAGATCCTAATCTGTAACATTTGGAAAGATGGAATATAAAACATTATTGAATGAAGAATGGATGACAGACTGGAAGATTACTAGATGGATTTTGTAGAGCTTTGACCTTGAACATACTTTGCTGCTCATGTCAATGACTTGGATTCACTCTGTATATCTTACCAAATTTGAGGTTTACATAAAGACGAATGATAGTGAGTTTGATGGTAGAATTAGGACCCAAAATAATTTCAGCAAAGTGGAACAGTGGGCCTGATTTCAACAAGGTGGGATGTCATGGATATGTGTCAAGTCTTGAATTTAGCTTTTATACATTAACTCTCCTAGTAAAGTATGGAAGACACAAAGCCTGAGAGCAATTCACGTACTAGTAAATTAGGGGTTTTAATTCATAACTAGCTCTGTGAGAGCCAAGAGTATGTTCTGGCTACCAGAAAACTGAATTTGAACTTCGGAGTCTTGTTGCAAGTATTAGTACCCAATAACCAGAAACTAATTAATGACATTTTAAAGAAATAAGCACATGGAGTCTGGGTGAAAAATGTTCCATCCTTCATTTTGCAGGCCAGACAACATCTGCAGCACTGGGTGCAGTTTGGAGGCTGCAACTTAAAGGGACTTTGATGCATTGGAATATATCCCAGGACAGCAAGTAGGATGACCTGGGGCTCTGAAGACACCCTGTGAGGAATTATTTAAGGTCCTGGGAATATTTTTTTATTATGATATCATTAATATACAATCACATGAGCAACATTGTGATTACTAGATTCCCCCCATTATCAAGTCCCCACCACATACCTCATTACAGTCACTGGCCATCAGCGTAGTAAGATGCTATAGAGTCACTATTTGTCTTCTCTGTTATATTGCCTTCCCTGTGCCCACCCTGCCACTACATTATGTGTGCTAATTGTAATGCCCCTTTTTCCCCTTAGCCCTCCCTTCCTACCCATCCGCCCCAGGCCTCTTTCCCTTTGGTAACTTTAGTCCATTCGTGGGTTCTGTGAGTCTGTTGCTGTTTTATTCCTTCAGTTTTTGCTTTGCTCTTATACTCCACATATGAGTGAAATCATTTGATACTTGTCTTTCTCCACCTGGCTTATTTCACTGAGCATAATACCCTCTAGCTCCAGCCATATTGTTGCAAATGGTAGGATTTGTTTTCTTCTTATGGCTGAATAATATTCCATTGTGAATATGTACCACATCTTCTTTATCCATTCATCTACTGATGGACACTTAGGTTGCTTCCATTTCTTGGCTATTGTAAATAGTGCTGTGATAAACAAAGGGGTGCATATGTCTTTTTGAATCTGGGGTCCTGGGAATATTCAGCTTCTAAAAGAGAAGACCTGTGGGAAAATGAGTCATTTTCATCAATCTGAGTAAGAAGATCAGGACTGGAGGTGAGAACAGCAGTGTGGGCTTTCCAATGGTGAGAGTCATCTCAGCACGCAAATAGGTAGTGAGCTGCCTGTCACCAGAGCTATTAGGTGAGCAGGGCTGAAACACCCCTCAATGGCCATGGCAAAGTGATTTCATGCACTGGGTAAGGGTTGGGCTCAATGGCCTCCGTGGAGCCCTCAGCACCAGGTTCTGTACAGGCATGATCCTCTCCCACACTGAGAAGAGTGAGTGGGCACCAGCCACGGGGAAGAAGGCAAAAGAGTAAGGCTGGGAGGGCAGACTTCTCGGCTCCCAGGCCCTCTTCTCACTGCAGGGGCTCTCCTCCAGCCTGCAATGGCTTGCCCCTTAGTCCCCAGGGATTTCTGGGCATGTGACAGCTTTGCTCACTGTGTATCTCTGCCCCAGCTGCTATCTGCCTTGGCCACCGGTAGGGGCTTCCTTGACTCTCTGGCCTTTGTCTCCTCTTGTCTCTGTTCTTGAATGTATTGCTCCCTGAAACCAAAAGGCAGCAGTGGGGGGTCAGGGCAGGGAGGACTTACTTGAGACACTAGGAATCCTCTGCTGAGCTGTGTCACTCCTCACAGGGCAAGGAGCTGACCAGGCAGCCATGACAGGACCAGGCTCCACAGCAGCAAGGACCGGGGAACCAGAGGAACGGGCCCAACTGAAGTCTGGAGAAGAACTGAATATGAGCTCCTGGGAGGTCGGTATAAATGCCAAGTCTGGAGGGGAGGAGAGGTGCTGGTACAGGTCACACAGCCAAGAATTGAGGGTCAGTGGAGATGATGATGCCGGGGTTCTTGTTTGCAGAGTCGAAGAATGAACTTAGTAAACACCCAGGGAGAGGCTTTTATTGAGAGATACAGTGGCTCAGGCCAGGAGGGGACAAGAGAGCCTGTAGTTACGCATTGTCTGGGGGTTTAATAGGCAGTTGAGGATTTTGGGGAACCAGATAAAGGCTTAGGGGTATGGACTTAAGTGGTCCCTGAATATTTAGAATTAACACAATGAACTTCCTGCTCTGATTTCTCCCTGAGATACCAGCGTCTTGGTCTGGGAGCATATCAAACAAGGCCACTTGCCCAGCCCCCAAGGTGAGCTGAGATGCTGTTTGCTAAAGAGTAAGTTAAGAATCTTACTTCTTAACTTCCTGGGTATTAAAATGCAATCTTATCTTTAGGGTGGAATCCTTCCTGCCTTTTACTATATTGTTTATGGCAGGGTTTGCTTGCCATTATTAATTGCCCAGATTGCAAATTACCTCATCTGGTCTGACAGAGGAAAGATAGCACATGGGCCTGGGCCTTTTAGCATGCTAAAGTGAATCTTGCACATGATTACAAATGATTAGCGTAATAAAAATATGTGCTACTCTTCTTTATCTGGGGTATATTAACTGATCTCACTGAAGAATGACTCTAGAGCTGAATGTTTAACACAGAGTTTTGGTAGGGGGTTTCCTTGCATGTAGTTACAATGCTCTGACTGCAAATATCCTGCCTTGCTTTTCCCAGAGGCTCTCACCCTACTCTGACTACACCCACGGTCCTTGTCTCAGTGAGACCCAAACAAAAGTTGACGGGAGCAGGAGAAGGCCACGGGGATGACTTGGGCCGCCTACGGGCTGCTTGGGTGGGATGTGTGGATAGTGTGTTGGACTGATGGACCGACAGTCGGGCAGACATTTGAAGGCAGAGTGACTGCTGAGCTGTATTAAAGTTGTGGCAGGGGGTTAGGGGTGGGGGGATTGTGATGCTAACTGAAAGGATGAGATTGAGGGAGATGCATGTTAATTAGCACCTGACAGTCAGACAAGAGAAAAGAGATGGTCCCTAGGAGTGGGGTCAGTGACTAGAGCACACAGGTGTTAGTCAGTGGCTGGGGTTTGAATCCGGGCACTGCCACTCGTCAGCTGTACAGCCTTGGGCAAGTCATTGAACTCCTTGAGCCTCTTTAGTCTGAAGGGGATGAAATACCAACTCTTTCATTGTCGGGACAGGAAGAGTGGATTCTCCAGTGCTGACAGGAAACATGTGCCAAGCACAGAGGGAGTTTTCAAAGGAACTTTGTATGGGCTTTCCTCCCTTCTCTTGTTTCTACGTTCTTCTTTTTCATTTATTTTCTCAACTGCAACAACAAGCTGACTGAAGCCAGATACAGTGTCCATTCTAAGCAGTTCAGGGGCAAAAACTCCTGTTTGGAAATCAGAAAGATCTGGCCAGGGCTGACAGCATTGTGGCTCACAGGTCATGCTGCCAGTTGTCCTGCCAGGGCCAATAATTCAATAGAATATTCCTTTGCCCAAGAGATGGAATACAGTCTCTAGCAACATGGTAGTCATACCGAACAACCTCCCTACCCCTCAAGAAAACCAGCTGGAGCTCCAGAGGAGTCAGTGCCCGTGAGATGTGTCTGTCTTTCCTAGTCATACATGGCAAGGGGTCTCTAGACGCTGACCGTCTTCCTCACGGGGGCAGCCATGCAGATCAGCTTTCTTGCCCTCCTCCGACTATCCCCAAAGCCCTTGCCCAGTAGAGAACCAGGTATCTACTCTGCCTCCTCCATTCATGAACATTCTGGGTTTACATTTTCAGAAATGCCTTGGGAAAATAAACATACCTTTCCAAAATAAATAACATTCTTTTGAAACTATGAGGAAATAAAACCCTCCATCCCCTCGTGTAGGCTAGGGCCACCCCTTCCAGCAGGAGGGAACACACACCAGTACTAGTGTCTCTCCATCAACAACAGAAAGCCTTTCTCTCATCCTATACCAGTTTCAGGCCTTCCATTTCAGGGCAACGTAGGGCAAGACTGCTTGCACATGAAGTCGTAAAATCACCCCCAAATGGATTAAGACTTGCAAGTTAGTAAATAATTTAGAAAAGCAAAGAGAGAAGTTGTTTGGATTCTATGCAGTTTGGGGGTTCTGTAGCAACGTAGCTCAAGGCTAACCCTGAGGAGCATCAACACCTCAATAACTGTGCCTCTGGTGTCTAATGGTGAGCCGGGGGCTGGACTGAGAGGGCAGGACCTGACATCGTGGTGGGTGGGTGTATGTACACTGTTTGACCACCTCTACAAGTCATGTTATGACCATGGGCATGCCGGCTGTTAGACACAGCGACTCCTGTATCACGCTTCTACCTCTAACCTTCCAATGAAAGCTGGGTGAGCCTCCTACCAACATGTGTCTCCTTGAACTGTCAAAGAGGCACCTCTTTAGAGAAGGGGCCCCAGAGGAAGGCCACTCCCTTTGCTCCCCCAGGTATGGCCTGTCTCCTGAGACAGCTTAGCTTCCCGTCAGAAACCCCAGCATCCTTCCAACATCAGGATTTTGTGGAGCTAGTCTGAGAGGATTTCTGTTCTTTGTTGCCTGGCTGACATCCCCACATTTCATGGGGATAAAGTGACAGTATTTGCCCAAAGGAAGGGGAGTCTGAGCAAAGAGGAAGGTGTGGAGTTGCCTCCTGAGCCTGGGTAAGCAAGAAGTTGCTGGTGGGTAGGAAGCAGAAATTAGCTTCACTAAGGCAGTACTAGAAAGGCATTGTCAGTAGTGGAGGTGTGGGTGGGAGTGAAATTTATTTGTTAATTCAAAGTCTGATAATCATCCCTTTGTTCCATGATTAGAAAAATGTGGGCTTACCCTTTAAAAACAGGGCTTTGCCATCACTGGAACTGCTTTGTATTTTATTCTCATGTTTACTATGTCTCAGCTCAGCAGAGAAAACACACAGCATTGGTGACATTAATATTAACATGTACATGAATAGTGTTTGGCTCCGGCAGAGAAGAACATACAGTAATGATGAGAGAAATGTGAGTACATTATTCTGACAGTGACTCAGTAATTCTGCTGCCCGCAAATGAATCATCTGTAGAGGCCAAACAAGTGTTAATACAGAGGACACATAGCCCCAAACAGAGGGACAGCTATGACATTCTGCATTAGCTTGTTTTGTCATTTATGGTCCAAAACGGATGAGCTTTAGAACATGTAATTTTATTGCTGAAATCAATAAAGGCTGGCCTTGCGCCAGTGCTCAGAATAGATGTCACAGCTGCCCAGAAGATGCAGAGACTGCTGCCTCAAGCCTCCCGGGCCCAACCTCCTTCTGTTGGCCCAGACTCAAACCTGGCCTGCAGCCCACCACCTTCGGCTGTGGGCCAGCAGCCTCTGTCCTTTCCGTGAGTTTTCCGAGGGGCTTGCCGGCGCAGACCCACGCCTCTGCTCCTGGGTGGGATGTATCTTGGCTTATTGCTTTCTCAAAACCAGACCAAACCAAACAAACCATTGCTTTTCCACGCTCCACAGCACAGGCTGAGTCATAAAGAACACAGGCTATTTCGGGACTTCTCTCTCCCATGTGGGAAGAGGATTTCATGCTTGGCTACATGTGGGTGTCTGTCACTGCCTTACTATGGGGCTCAGGAGCCTCCTGGCACTTTGAGGCAGTGACCCGGAAGCCTTAAGTGTAAGGTTCTTAGTGTGGTTCTGCCACTAATGGGCTATGTGAACTGGGCAAAACACAGTGCTTCTCTGCGCCTTGTTTTTTCCATCTGTATTGGGCTTGGATTGGGCGGGGATCTGGAGCTCTCCAACTCTCCAGGGATGCTTCAGGGGTCTGCAAACTCCTGAGTTTTGTTAAAAAACTAAAGTGTCTTAGAGACTGTAATGGGGTATGTGGGGGGAACTTGGTGATGGGGGGAGTCTAGTAAACATAATGTTCCTCATGTAATTGTAGATTAATGATACCAAAATAAAAAAATTTAAAAAAATTAAATGAAGATCCTCAAAGAAAAAAAACAAAAACAAAAAACTAAAGTGTCTTTAAACAGTCATAAGGGACAACAAGAATGATAAGATAGATTGCATTCTAATTTTAACCATAGGAGGTCTGAGCACATTAAATTGTGTTTCCATATGAACTTATTCTGTGCCCTGTGCATATACTTAATTATCTGATAGATGCCTCTTGACCTGGCATGTTGCCACACTTCACTGGTCTTGTCTTAAAATCAGGGCTTTGCATATGCATTGCATCGCTTCTGGGGGCCACACTGGATTAGAGGCTATGCCAAACCCAAATGCATCTGCTTGGCACACATTCTCATTACAGATTAATTGTGCAATAATTTGTGAATGCCAAACATGGTGTGAAAAAATATAGATAGTTGAAGTAATTATTGTAATTTCTGGGTACTTATTGTTGGATATATATATTTATATACATAATTTCTATAGAGTCTTAAATGATTATAAGATTATATAAATCTTTCAAGCTTTGTCAAAGCTTGAGATCAACACAGAGCTCTCCAAAGACTGGTGCCACCGACACTGCCTTACCTGTGTGGCAGAGTTTTCTTGCTACTGAGCAACCGAACAAAGCAAATAACACCACCAACAGCAACATCAGTTACTGACGATGATAGGAAATGTAACTGTCAACTAATGTCCCAATTTCCAAACAGTCTCTTGTTCAGCTTGTTGAGGTTATTGTAAGCAAAGTTTATACTTTTGAACTAAAATAAATCTATATTAATAAAATACAATATGTATCTGTTTTACAAACATCAGGATCCAAGGTCAGATTTAGTCGGAAAGAAGAGAGGTATTTCCTCTGTGACTTGGGGCTGCCAGAGGGGCTTTGCTGTTGATGCGGTTTCTTTATGAAGTAAAGCCTTTCATTTCCATGATGAGGTTGAAGAGTTATCATTGCCACGCCTCTGGAAGAAACGTCCAGAGAAGTAGAAGTTCATGTGAGGTGGGAAAAATTGGTACTAGAATTTTCTCAGAGAGTAAGTTTTGGCTTCCATGGAGGCTATGGGTACACAAATGGGGTAGAAATGGGGAAATTCAAAGACATACAAAGTGTTCTGATTTCCTCAATAGTTTTAACTACAGGTTTTTGTTCTAACTCCAGAGAAAATGATTCTCTGGTGATTGGGGTGGTGGCGTGGGGACTCGGGATTCATAGAGTACCAACCAGTCCCTGCTTCAGAGGACACTTTCACATGTGCCCCCTTTTAAGCCTCACAACAGCTCTGCGAGGCAGTTACCATTGTTTCCAAATTACAGATGGGGAAATTGAGATGTTAAGAGGTTAAATAATATGCTCTAAGTGATGTGCCTGGTAAAAGTCATGTTGAGATTGAAAGCCTGGCCTTTCTTCACATTCTGCATTTGGGTGGAGGACAGAGCCTATAGCCTTTCTTCCTTTTGGTATAACCAAAAGAGGGTCCTGCTTGCTGTGACACTTGGGTCATGTACACAGACAAGCTGGGTGGCCACCGGACGGAACCAGAGGACAGCAGGGTGTGCGCTGTAAGGCTGGCCTTGGTGGCACTTCAGTCCGGCCTCTGCAGGGAATCACATACGCGCTGAGCTGAGTCACATCTGGTTTCAGCTAGCAGAAGTGTGGATTCAGCTCCTGGGAGAACTGGGGGAGAAAGCAGGGTGAGTCTGAGTCTTGGAACCTATTCTCATGGAACTTGATATTTGTTACTGATTAATTACAGTCACAAACAACTCCTTCTTGCATCCAGCTGATTGTAGTTACTGATTTAACCAGGGTGTGGTAACGTTATGTGGCTGCTATTCTGTATAACAGGTTTTGAAGACGTCACTGCCATCCCCTGGCCTGGAGCTCCTGGTGGGCAGAGGCTGTGCCATTCAGCACCCCACCTACCCCCAGCACCTGGCGCACTAGCTCCCTCCTGCAGAGTTGGGGCCCAGAAAAAACAAAATCTCCACTAGTAATTTTGTTGTAATATAATCAGGGTTGAGATTCATTTGCCCAGTATGTAATAGGTGGTCAATTTGTTTTACTCAAGCAATTTAGTAAATGAAGATTGAATATTGCTGAGACCATGATATGGGCCACTCAGAACTCCAGCTGGCAGGAGGATAATTAACTCATGGCCCAGCTGCAGCCCCTTTGGACCCAGCACTTGTGTTCACACAGGCCACGCTTCCTGTGGGCTGCTTCCAGCCAGTGACAGAATATGGTGAGGACACTCATGGGGTCCCACTGCTCTGAGATGCAGAACTTCTGTAATGGGCAGCTTTGGCTTAAGGACCCCTGACCTGCCTGTTACAGGCTGAACTGTGTCCCCCCCCAAATCCATATGTCAGAGTCCTAACCTGCAGTACCTCAGAATGTGGCAGTACTCAGAAATAGGGTCTTTACAGAGGTAATTAAGTTAAAACAAGGTCATTGTGGTGGGCCCTGATCCAATATGACTTGTCCTTATCAGGAGAGATCAGAACACAGACATAGAAAGGAAAGGTGATATGCAAACACAGAGAGAAGACACACATCTTCAAGCCAAGGAGACAGGTCTCAGAAGGAAACGAGCCTGCCAACCTTGATCTCAGACTTCTAGCCTACAGAACTGTGAGAAAACTTCTGTCGTTTTTGTTCTAACAAGCCACCCGGTCCATAGGCCTTTGTTAGGGCAGCCCTACTAAACTAATTTCAGTCCCCCGAAACATTCTTAGCCTCTGCTGCAGACTGAGATTCTTGCTCCCCAGCCCTGCCGTGCCTCCCTACCCTTTCACAGGTGGCATATCTGCCCTAGGGCCCGTAAGGCTCTCCCCCGACTCCTTTTCCCTCACAGATGTGTCCCTCAATAAATCTCTTACATGTCTAAATCCATCTTGGTATCTGCTTCTCAAAGGACCCAAGCTATCCTGTTAATGAAATATTGGCTTTCCAGTCACACCCAAACTCAAAGCAAAAAAAAATTATTTGGAAGTGCAACATATTCCTGAGATTATTTAAAAATAAGTTCTAATACTAGGTGACAGATATTTTTGAAAAATAAGCCTATATTTATTTGGAACACAAGTCCCACTTGCCAGTATAGACAGGTTTTTCAGCTCTGCCTGGGTATCCTGCCCTGACCCTCTGGGCACTATAGCTGTCTTGGCTCTGCCTACCTCTGCTTGGAAAGTAAAGGAAAGGATATTCTACACCATCTGGTAGAATTATTTTATGCCAGACCTGGAAAGGACCTCAGATGTGGTCGCCGAAGTCCTCCCTCTCACCTCACAGCTGGGGATACTGAGCAGTTAAGTGTCCAGTTGACTCACCCAGGGTCACAGAGCTGACAGATGGCTCTTAGAAGGAAATAGAGATTGTTATTTAAAATGGTATGTTTGGACAACCTAGGAGTTACTTTTACTGGTTGTCTCTCGTCCTGTTAATGAAATACTGGCTTTCCAGTCACACTTGTGACCAGAAGGAGACAGGCCTTTATCCCTTTCACCAACACCTGGGGCTAATTCTAGGCACAAGGATCTGCCAACATGAGAGTGCATAGACTTTTCTATGAGCTGTCACGAGGGTAAAGCCTCCCTCAGTAACTGAAGCCACAGCACAACAAGGCTGCCTTGGGCCAGCAGCAAATGGAATAGGGTCTGTTCGCTTTACCATCTGTCTCTAGCAGCTCTTGGGTGTCCTCACCAGCAAGCTGGCTGAGCCTACCTTTGTCAGCTTGGAGTGGAATAGCATGAGTGTGGGGACAGAAATACTAGCCAGAGACTTAGCTAGAGTCTAAGGCTCCACACCATTCCTATTTCTTCAAAATGACTTATTAGTGAATGGCTTGTACTATTCACATGGGGAATAATCTTAATTGTTAGTGAAACAGAGCATCCTTTGCTTTCTGACACTTCGGTGAATCAGGAGGCCAATTTCAAGCTGAGTCACAAGGTAAGAAAATCTCACAATTCCTGGGTTAAAAGAGGCCTCAAGCCTAGACAGTTTCTTCTAAAACATCAACAATTTTGAGGGCAGTCATGGAGCAAAGTCGATCTCTCACAGGAGGTAGCCCGGCCACTGTAATAAAAGTTAACATATACAAATAGGCAGTTAACTTGCAGGCTGTGATTTGCAAGTTCAATTTTTTTTTGTAAAGATTGCATTAAAATATTATTAAGCCTCCCGCCTCTTAAGATAAGACTTTGGCTCAAATCCCTGTTCCAGGCTTTGTAAGAAAATAAAATGCCCTTTCTAAGATTTCTGCAGCTCCTAGATAAGGTCATATATATGCATGGTAGTTATTATTTTGGGGTAACCCAGCATCTATTCACTCTATTTCTAGCGACAGTATTTTTGGTCTTTTTTTCCCCTCTTTTGTTACTAATCCATATAGTTAAATAGGACCTGCCTCAGAAATTCAGGTTGTAGCTCATGTTCTATATCCAAAACCAGCAATACGTTGCATGCCTCCTGGTCACCACCGTTGGCCCTGGGATGGGCCTAAGACTCATCAGAGTCCATGACACTCAGGAAGAATTTTGTTGAAACTTTTGAAGATGAGACATTGTTCTCTCCTGAGAAGGTGTGAGGGTTGATAAAGTATTAAAAGTGTCCAGGAGATTGCAGAACTGTGTGAACTAGTTTAGAGAGGAGGACAAAATTAGGCTAAATTTAGCCTTCTTTACTAACTTTGTAATATTTGAGAAAAAGGAATTCATGTTCCATTGTTAGGCTGAAAGATACCAAGGTAACTTCCAAAAGAAAGAAGACTTTCCAAAAGGGAATGGAGAAGGATGCATAAAAAAACTGAATATAATTCTTTGAGAAAGAGGAAGGCATTTCACTTCTTGACCTTTAAAAGTAAATGAAGGGCCCAGCCAAGGGCAAAGCTCCCTGGTCTCCCTACAGCCAAAAAGGTTAATAAACATTAACAAATGGTCATTCTATTTCAAGTCACATTTAATAAATAGAATGTTTGAGTTGGGAGAGCCCCTCTTAAAAAGGAGAGTTTGGAAATAGTAAGATTTCATTAATAAAAATAAATTTCATATTCAATGGGAGTCAGACATAATTTTTATTAATCTTGCTTCTCAAACCTCCCATAACACTGAGAATCCTCACCTATATAAAGAGATCATGAAAACTCAAGACAGAATTAGTTATTCAGCATGGTAAGCTCCCACATACTTTGCACATTCCAATCATGATATCCCTTTTCTCAATCTATGTATGTTTTTGGATCTGTTCCCCACTAGACTTCAATTTCCTTCAAAAGATCTTGCTTATATTACATTTTCCCTAAATATGCTTGGCACATAATGGGCACTCAAAATAAGCTCAACTGAGATTTGGAATCTCAGTTCTGTCACTGGCTGGTTATATATCCTTGGACAAATTATTCTAACCTTTATGAAAGCCCTCAGCACATGCTTGGTGCAGAATATGTCCTCTTCCTTCTGAATGAGGGAAGCTGAGGAAAACAATCAGTGATTTTTCCAGCAAACTCTTAAGGAAAGGTGTGACAGGAATCTATGACTTCAGGACATGTGGTTGAAGAGTCTTCTGTGCCAGTCTTTCTACAGTCAAGAGGAAGGCATCTCCCAAATCCAGCTCCTTCATGTTTGACAGGAAAGCTGTAGCCCATAGCAACTCCTAGCCATGGTAGATAGAGTGCTGTATTGAAGGAACCATTTGGCTGGGATCTGTGCACAGCTGATTAAATATTTGAGCAACTCATTTTATAATGTGATTTCACTAAGTGCCTACCTATTGCACCAAACCCATTGGCAATTAGAGGGCTGAGAAATGGCCACATCCTTCAACACTTAAAATAGAAAAATCACTAATGCTCTCCTGAAGGATGCAAATAGAGATGGTGGGATGTATGCCATACTCAGCCAGAGATAAGTCTACGTGCATGGGACTCCTCTGAGGTTGCCCAAATGTTGCAGGACAAGCAGTTGTAAAGTGTGCCTTAAAACTCATATGCTAGTGGTAAAACCCAGTGAGTGCAGCTAAGGTTGGGGTTTACATTCATGTTAAGCTCCTAGAGAGCAATCACTTCCTTTTGAGTTGTGCGTGGTTGCCTGACTTCTCTGACGTCAATGAATTAGGCAGATTTCCTTTTACACACATTTTAAAACAAGAATCTAATAAGTTAAAATTTTCCACTCATGGGGAGTATATTGGGTCATGACCTGAATTTTATTTTTTCAGTAAATGGAATGGAATGGCATAGAATAGAAAATACCAGCATGCATCACATGTAATAAGAGTAAGGGACGTCTCATGAAATGTTTGCTTTAATTTCATACAAGGAATGTAATATAAATGTATTACTTATTGTGCATCATGATATGAAAAAAAAGGAAGCCACTAGGTTTGAGGACTCTCCTGTTTCTAAGATGGTTTTACCAAATGTTTGTCTTCAACTACTGCCACAAAAACTTCAGTGAAAATTAATTACTGTCACAGCTCATTTGGGTAATGACACCTATTGTTTGTTGGATACCTTCTACATCTCTCCCAGTGCTTCATGTAACTTATTTTCTAGGTAAGCTTTAATATCCTATTTTAGCATTGAGAAACCTAAGGTTTAAGACTGTTAATTTACATGTCCAACATCATACCACTTACAAATATCTCACTCTAGGCTCCACCTTCTTTTCCTTATGCACAGCATTTTAATGAAAAAATGATTAAACACAGCATTTAATGAAAGAATAATTAAGACACTCTTAAAATCTGTTGATTTGGGTTTGAAAGAGATTTGAACTGTTTGGACTTGATTGTTTGGAAATTTGCCTTGCACACACAAAGATCTGGATCTGTTGGGAGAATGCTAGGAAAGATAGATGCAAAAGAATGAATATATGACTCCCCATCACTGACTCAAATGATCTAAGGAAGATAAAAAAATAGGAGATAGTCTGTATAAACTCTGAAACCAGAGAAAGGTGTCCTCTGTATTCCAGACTTGGAGGGATTTCTGTCATACATAGTCACCCAGGGTCAATTCACAGCTCTATTTACTGAGAAAGTAGCACTATGTCATGGAAAACACTAGCAGCATCCTCCTCCCTGACTCATACATGCCTTAATGTGGAGAGTTGATTAACTGGCATCACTAACTCTAATCTCTTCTCTTTCTCTGCCGCCCAGAAAGCCTTCCTCCAATGTTTATCAACACGTGCTGAGAGATAGCAGGGGGGTTTGCTGGGCCTGTGCTTGCCTGTTCTTAGAATACTTCCTTGTTCCCTTCCCCATCTTAGCTCTCTCTCACTGGGGAACAGGGACATAAGGAGCAGAGTAGGGGGGCCAGAAAGAGTAGCTGACTCCTGCAGGTTGTGTTTCTCTGGCTCCTACGTCAGCTGGCTGCTACCAGTGGGAGGTAACTGGGGGAAGGAGACTGGCTGGTAGGAGGGGGAAGCCAGAGTATTTCATCTTCCATTAACTCGGGGGGAGGGTAACTGAGTTATCTCCAGCAGCACTGTTTCCTCTGAGGCTCCAGCTTCTGTTGGACAGGCCACCATAGTTCCAGTTTCTCCTGTTTGTCCCTGGTCTAGAGATCATCGTGTTTGCCTGCTGGTGCTAATCTCTGAGTTACCTCACCACATTCTATTGGCTCCTTGGTTTTTCAATACCTGTGTAGTGTGTTCCCTCCATTAAAGTCCCATGGTTTAAAACACTCAGGGTCCTTTCTACAGAGGTCCTTTCAACCTTCTGCTGGTTGAACCCTGACTGATACGGTGGGGTGGGTGGGGCAGTGGCCCAGAGCCATTCTCTGAATCCGTTAATTCAGCTGGAACACTTTGCTATGTGTTTACCCGAAGATAAATAACTATGGTGGGACTGAGTGGGTAAACAATCAAGTGTCTGAGAACATGTGTGTGACGTGTGATGCATGTGTGATGGAGAATGCAAGCTCTGGATCTTGGGTCACCTGTTCCTACAAGCAGCGTCATGACTGCTCTCCAGGTCGATGCTATGCAGTGGACTCGCATCACCGACGGGAGCCCAGGACTAGCAGGACCTTACTAACAAGGGGAAGGGAGAAAGGAAGCACCCACAACCACTTCCGCTGCCTCATAATTCCTGTCCAGTGACTGTAGGCCAAATAAAAGTCTTGTCTGATTGTGTAAGGACAAGGGATACCCTGGGGTTCCAGTCAAAGTGTATTCTTCACCTGGCTTGGTAGTGTTAGGGTCCAGAAATCCGGGGACTTCCCGAGAGAACAAAGCACACAGGCACGGAGATGTAAGTACAAGCAAAGTCTTTATTCAGCCAGCTAGCTGGGGCCGACAGCACCTCCCCTGACACGCAGGCCGAGTCCGAGCTGCGGACCCCTAGGCAACTTGAGGTATTGCTTATATAGGATTTTCACAGCGGTTACACCGAAGCCCGCGCATTTCTGCAAGCAGTAATTTTAAAGCACATCCTATATTGTAACCAATGGGAAACATTGTAGCCTTTTTAGGGAACATGTCAGTTGCCTGACCGCTTCAATTGTTATCTCTTGCTTAACCAAGCATGTCTCTGGGGATCACGTCCCCAGGCTGTTGCCCACTTCTAGTTATCTAACTTAAAGCAGGCGTATTTCCAAGCTTAGCCTCCGGTAGTTTATACAAAAACTGGGTGGCTCTTGCTCTAGGCAGTCAGGTTAAGTGTTATTAGTTCTTTTTCCTGACTTTTGATGCTCTCTACACTCCTTTACAGTAGTTTGTTTCTTTTACTTTTATAACAAATGAAATACAGTAGTCCCCCTTGTCTGCAGGGGATATTTTCCAAGACCCCCAGTGGGCACCTGAAACCATGAATAGTACCAAACCCTACATATACTTATATATACTATGTTTTTCCCTTTACAAAATACCTACAATAAAGTTTAACTTATAAATTAGGCATGGTAAGAGATTAACAACAATAATAACAAAATAGAGCAATTATAACAATATACTGTAATAAAATCTGTGTGAAAGTGGCCTCTCTCTTTCTCTCTCTCTCTCTCTCTCTCTCTCTCACTCTCAAAATGCCTTATTGAACTGTATTCACCCGTGTACTGCCTGAGATGATAAAATGCCTACATGAGAGGAAGTGAGGTGAGTGAGGCGTTGTGATGCAGCGTTAGGCGACTATTGACCTTATGTCTGAAGGAGGATTGGACCATAGTGGACTGTGGATAATTGAAACCACAGAAGGAAAACTACATATCCTGAAATAAAATTCATAGATAATAAAACCCACCTATGCTCATAACTTCAAGCTATATAATACCACAATTATCATATAATGGATACATAAAATAATGTAATCATGATAAAATTTATTCCAACATGTAAATTTTAAGGTATGATCTCACTAGAAGATATAATGAATTGGTTTGATGGTTGCACATGTGCATAATAAATGAGTTGGGCTTCAAGAGAAGGAAGCAGATACGAACAAAACAGCAGTAGACTCATGGACACTGAGAAGTGACTGGCGGTTACCATGGGCAAAAGGTTAGTGACTGGCGGTTACCATGGGCAAAAGGGGCACAAAATTCTCAATTGTAATATAAGTTGGTCATGGGGATGGTAGAACAGCATGAAGAATATAGTCAATGGTTCTGTAACATCTTCCTATGCTGACAGATAGTAACTGCACTATTTGGGGTGAGGATTTAGTAATGTGTGTAACTGATGAACCACTGTGTTGTATACTTGAAACCAATGTAAGATTATGTCAGCTCCACTTTAATAAAAAAGAGGAAGGAAGGAGATAAGATACCAGTCAATACACAAGATGTAAAGGAGAGTAAAAGAGCAGAGGTAACAGTGAAGGACGCTGCAGCAGGAACTAGGGTTAGATACATAAGAGCAGACCAGAGTTATTTATCTGCCTGTGATAAAAGAAAGCAGGAAGTCACCTTAATTGAAGTAGGGATAACATGCCAAGATAAACCAGATTCAGACGTGGTGGAGAAAATGAGGAAGTTCAATGACATAGCCCCTCTAATGAGCCAGGGCTTATAAATTTATAAGTGTAATACCAATTATTGCCTTTGTTACAAGATGGACTAAGGAGTGACAGTTTCATGGAAGACACACTTCCTATCTTGAAATTCTGCTATGTATCAAATTAAAAAAAAATTTTTATCTCTAGTACATTAAAAAGACTGAGGAATATATACTTCAATAGGTGAAGGAGAATTATTCAAGAGATGAAGGAGAACTTTTATTAATGAAATGCCATGAAATTCTTGCTTTTAATGTGTATTAATATTTTAATAATATTTGGACCTAAATCTGCTAAGGAATCTGCTAGATCTGCTAAACGGAGTTCCAAATTTCTTTTGTTACATTTTTACATGAAATAGCTATCAGTACAGACCAACACAGCTGTGCACAGTACAAAACAAACATACAGCATGATTTTTCACAATGATGTGTATTTGTATATTTCCAGACAAAACAAAATTTCCACAAATTTGCCTAGTAGTTTGACAATTAGCATATATATTTAAATTAGTGAGTGTGCATATATATATAACATATACATATATATGTATATATACATATATACATATGTGTATATATACACATATATATTTAATATATATTTAAATCAGTGGGTCTATGCATATATAGTATATACACATGCATATGTATGTTTTATATATATATATGTTTTTTATATATATAGTATATATACTATATATATATAAAACATATATGCATGTGTATATAACTACTTCATGTTATGTAAAACAGTAGGTTCTAAGTTACCTCATATAATTATAAATAGGCTCATTACAATATAAATGATAAGTAGTCTCAATAATCATGAAAAGGCTGTTCCACTATCTGAATATCTGCTGGAATATTCAAAAGTCATGCCAGACTTGGGAAAATTCTTCCTTGTATGGGCCTGTCCTATGCTTTGCAAGTCACTCAACATGCCCTGCCTACCCACAAATGTCAGCAGGGCTGCTGCAGTCATGGTGCTGACCCAAAACTCTGCTTCAAATTGCCAAATGCCTCCTGATGCGTATCACCCCATTGAGAACCACTGCTTTAAGCCACAAGATGATCTAATCCACCCATTCCCCAGCTGTTCTGTACAAAGTGGGCCTTCCCTGTATTCTCTCATGCTGAGTGGGACCTCAAGAACTCAGCTGACCACTGTTGCCCAGGGCTTGGCTGATGTGGCTGTCCTGGGACTCGATCCAGCTGCTGTGGCTCACTCTCTCACCTACTTACTCCCTTTAGGAGCAAGTGGCGTGGAGTCCACTGACTGGGAGAGTGAGGAGCCGAGGTTTTATCCTGTACCCCACCAAGATGATGTAACATACTGACTCCTCAACTTTTTACCGCAAAGGTAACAACTGCTTATTCAGCAAGATTCCTCTGGCCACCCCCCACCCCCGCTTCCAGTGATTTTGAGATCTCTTTAAGGTTGAGTGCCCAGCCACCAGTCCCTCTATCCAGGTGTTGCCCAGGCTATCTCATATGGTGGTGGTGGTGGTGACTTCCTTCAGTAATTTAGTAAATACTAAAAGGCATCCATCCTAGAAACTTGTGTAGAAAAAAGCCTTAACAGGCTGATTTTTGTCACCATAAATCCACATATCTGTTCTGTCTACAGTGAGAATGTTTCTGTCCTGCTATTTCCAGTACACAATGTGCCCAACCTTTTTCTGTCCATATGATTCAGGCCCCTGCTACCTCCTAGTCATGACCAACTGTAATCATTCTGGCTCTGAATTAAATTAATAAGCACCTATTGATCACCTACTATGTGTGAGGGTCTGTGCTCAGCCCTGAAAGGACAATACAAAACGAATCAAGACACGGTCCCTTGAGAAACTCATCACTTAAGTTGGTGAAATGATAGCACGCTCTGTGTTGTCTGCTGCTCTTGGTCAGAAACGTGATGCCAGTCGTCCCTACGGCAGAGACTCCGCGGGTCTCCTGCCAAAGTCATAGTAGTTGTCTGAGCCGTGAGGACTTGGAAAAAGATGCAGGCAACTTAGACATTTAAAAAGTAGGGGCTTACATGATTTCCTTCTCCATAAACCTAACTGCTTTGATATCTGAGTCTTGCTGGGAAAGTGTAAACTCTTGTTTTTTAAGATATTGAATCTTATATTGAGACCAGTTGGAAAGATATATCACTTTTTACATTGTCTACTGAGCATTTTCTTCTAGTGATTTCCTGGTAAGCTTTTATTTTTAGGTGACAATGCACATAGAATGGGCCCTTCTTAGGGAAAACTACAAACTTGTAATAAGAAAAAATTGATGACTTTATTAGTCCTTTGACATAAATTGACATATTATATTTGGCAACAATCATATTTTCTTTGGGAGCTCTTCAACACTGCTGTCATGGTTCAAGCACACTAATAAAGTTGTCCACATCCTAGAAAGATGGGAAAACCACACAAAAGTCCTTAGGAAGTTGGGCATGGGATCCTTCACTGTACTAGTCAAGGTTCTTGGTTGCAAGCAAGTGGAACCAACCCTAGTCATTGAAGCAGAAAAGAAATTTGTTGACAGAATACTGGCTTCTTGTGGGATCTCAGGAAGCCGGGAGCACTAGACTTGGAAAATGGGGGAAACAAGGGGAATCAATGCAGGCAGAACAAGAGTCAAGGGCACACCTGCCACGCAGTCCCCTGAAGATGCTGATGCCACCACCGTCAGCCCTAACACTGGCATTGCTGTCACTGCTCCCACTACCATGGAGGGCCAGTGCTGCGGTCACCCCCCAGCCCTGCTTCTCTGAGTTCATAACTGAAGGCATCTGACAGGCCTGGCCTAGGCCACAGGCTCCTGCTCTAGTTACAAAGTAGGCTAGGAAAATGCCTGTGACCTTTTTAGCTTCCATGGTGACAGCAAGGCTCTGCATCTCACCAGACCTCAAATTTGGGGAAATTCTGAAGCATAGAAAGATAGTTCAGAGGCTAGGTTATCAAAGACGGCCATTCACTTCTGTCATGGAATGACTAAGGGGAATAATGAGAACGTGGATGTGTTTTATCTAACTCAACTGATAATCTTCAGCACTTTTTAAATCTTCATCCCCCCTTTTCTAAAAAAAATGGAAAAAATCCCAGCAGCATTTTGGCTCTGTTTCCACAAGAGCTTTTGATTGGAAAAAATGCCTTTTTCCTTGCTTAAATAGCTAAGACCTGGGAATGTAAATTGGTGCAACTGCTATGGAAAACACTATGGAGGTTCCTCAAAAAACTAAAGATAGAACTAACACATGATCCAGCAATTCCACTTCGGGGTATATAAGTGAAGAAAACTAAAACACTGTGTTGAAGAGATACCTGCCCTCCCACACTTATTGCAACATTATTTACAATAGCCAAGATATGAAGACAACCTAGGTGTCCTTTCATGGATAAATGGGTAAAGGCAATGTGGTGTGTGTGTGTGTGTGTGTGCGCGCAATGGAATATGGAATATTACTTAGCCATAAAAAGAAGGAAATCCTGCCATTTGTGATATCATAGATGGACTTTGAGGGCATTATGCCAAGTGATATAAGTCAGACAGAATATGGAAAAAAATCAACTCATAGAAACAGAAAGCAGATTAGTGGTAGGTAGAGGTGATGTAGGACAAAAGGCACAAACTTCCAGTTATGAGATAAATAAGTCCTGGGAATGTAATGCATAGCCAGATATCTCTAGTTATTAATACTGTATTTCATATTTGAAAGTTGCCAAGAGAGTTGATCTTAAGACTTCGTGGCACAAGAAAAAATTTGTAATATGTGTGGTCACAGATGTTAACTAAACTTATTGTAGTGATCATTTCCCAATATATACATATATCAATCATTGTGTTGTGCTCCTGAAACTAATAAAATGTTATATATCAATTATAGCTCAAAAAAATTTTTTTTTAAAGAAACCAGGACAGTACTTGAAGCCCCAAGTCTTTCATTGTTTTATTCTTATTGGCATACTATGGCTTCCATTTTTTTATTCCTCAGTCAAGAACTTAAAGTGACTCTATTGCTTACCAGCAGTGAGTCCCAACCTCTCTCATCTCTTTACAATGAGCATTTATTCCTAGTAGGCTACCTTGCCCCAAAATGCATGGAAACTTCTCTAGCAGTCTATCAGTGACTCTTGCCCCATTAAACTAGTTTTCAGATGTTGAAGAACTGACTCTTTCATGGTGTAGAACTCTCCAGTGGTCTTCCTGTGCATATCCCCAAGGCAACGCCAGCTGAAGAAGTGACCCTAAGCTAATGTGGCCAATGTGTGGACCTCAATCTATGGGCCAAGGAAAGTCCATGTGATCTGAATGCTTCAATTGTATAAATCGCAGCCATTGAATGGGTGAATGCATATTAAAATGAGTATGGAATTAATTACATTAGTCCTGAAACAAAATTGTAGTTGAATAGATACCCACTTTGGCCGGATTTTCTCTCACTTCTAGCCATAGCATTATAGCTCTGTTGCACACATTTTGAATTGACTTTGTTCTTTCATGACAATGTGGGGATGGGGGTAAAATACCATAACTGTCAAAGTACATCTATGCCCTACTCTAATGGCCTATTGGTAAGAAGTCATCCAGTCAGTTGCACAGGAACCTAAGCCTTCCCTTCCTAATTCCTGAACAGCCTAGCAGTTGTAAGACCAAATTATTTGGCACTAATTAAAAAGGTAATATGGGTGTGGATCACTGTATTTCTCTGTATAATTCAGATTTCTTCTACTTCTGCCAAAAGCAGTCCTTTTATTATTTCTTCCTCAAGTTTACTGGAATAGAATATAGCCCACACGGGTTATTATAATGCTCAAAGTGATCATGTATCACTTTCCTAGTAAGTCCAGAGCTCCTATGAGGAGCTTTGATCTTTGTCAGCCTTTCAGGCAGAGTCTCAGGAGCTTTTGTCACAATCAGCAAAGATAAAGAACTGTCACAATGACTGATAGTCCTTTGATACTTGGTCTCTTTTTAGTCAAGAGGATGTGGAGGTCTTTGTTGGAATCAGGTAATATTGTAAGTGAACAGGCCGAATGGAAATTTATTTTTAGATTGTTTTTTCCTCCAACAGAAAATTTCCCCTTTCTCTTCCACTTACCAAACTTAGTGATATTTTAAAACCCCTTTTACTGAAAAATATAACATCACAGAGAAGTGAGCAAGAGAACAAACACATAGAGCTATAGTGACTATAAAAGGCTAGCAAGAGGGAGTTTTTTGGGGGGATGAACCCCCAAATCCCAGTTGTGGTGGTGGTTATACTAGTCTATACATACATTAAAATTCATAGAATTTGAAAGAAAGAAAAAAGGGAAAAAATATCATTTTTACTGTAATATAATTTTAGAATTTAAGTTAAGAGAAATGGAACATGGCAAGCACCCAGAGCTCTCCTCATCCGTCCTCCCGATGAATGCCTCCTTTCTCTGAAGAGATAAGTATTCATTCACTGATATTTTAAATAATTTATATCTCTGCTTTGGCTTATAAATATGCTTCAGTCCAATCTGGTTGCTGTCAGGTGTCCAGCAGTGCTTTTTAAGTCCAGGGACTCAGCAAATCATAGGAGTTCAGGGCTGGGAGTGCTGACTTGTTTGCATTTCATTCTCTGACACATCTCATTTCAGCTGGTGAAAATAATATAGCACAACCTCAAGAAATATTTATTGAATTGATAATTAAAAGCTTGACAAAAGGTACAAGAGATATTTTCAAGTCACTTGCAATCATTAACAGTTCCATTACTGCTTCACCCAAAATCATCAACAAGAGAAATTGAAATTACCCATAAATTTGCTACGATACCATTACGTACCATGAAACAAGGACAAGCTTTTTGAAACACAGGCTTTACAAATTTTATTTTTGACAACTTGCATCACTGTTTTAGAGCAGAATTTTTTCTCTCCTTCTCAAATAAAAACTATTTAAGGAAGTCTGGAGGACAAGAAAATTTAACAAGTTACCACAACTTAGAATAAAAACCGAGGCAGCTGAAAAAAGGGTTATAAAATTAATAATGATCTGATCAACATTTTTTCTTTTACTTTTTATTAAGGTATCATTGACATACACTCTTATGAAATTTTCACAAGAAAAACAATGTGGTTACTACATTCACCCTTATTATGAAGTCCCCCCCATACCCCATTGCAGTCACTGTCCATCAGTGTAGTAAGATGCCACAGAGTCACTACTTGTCTTCTCTGGGCTACCCTGTCTTCCCCATGACCCCACACACACCTGTGCACCAATCATGATACCCCACAATCCCCTTCTCCCTCCCTCACAACCTGCCCTCCCCCTCCCCTCCCCTTTGGTAACCATTATCCCTTCTTGGAGTCTGTGAGTCTGCTGCTATTTTGTTCCTTCAGTTTGGCTTTGTCATTATACTCCACAAATGAGGGAAATCATTTGGTATTTGTCTAACATTTTTAAACTCATTTTATATTGATAGAACATCTTCTTGGCCTTTTTGTTGCTTTTGGTTTTAAGCTTCAAAGTTGTGCATAATAATTTTTCTCTCATCACAAGGAATGTTATTTCGTTATTAATAAAGTTATGTACCCATGGGTGGCAAAGCTTATTTTTATGTACTCAGGGTGGGTGTTGGAAAACCAACATCTGTTGTTTTTCTCTTACATCCTTGTGCTCTCTCTTCTGGGTCAGCAGAGGAGAACTGCCCCTCCACTTCTCCCTGAGGTTCTCGGTACCACTGCCAACAGTGATACCCTTGGCCATAGTGATTGCCCAGGGGTGGGGGTGGGGGTCACATGACTAAGCCAGGCCAGTCAGAAGCTTGCCTGGTAGTTGTGTTGCTCTTCTTTCCTCCGGAGTCACTAGGCTACTTTGATGTATGCCAGAAATAATGGCATCCCTGGCCTCCACCCCCCATTCCCTCCATTCCATGGGAGAAGCCTAATCACAGTAGGAGTCGGGGAGATAAAGAGAGAGAAAGAGAACCATAGACTGTGACTGCTGCCCCCAAACATTTTTGAAGATCCTAGTTCCCTCCCTGCTTGGCAATACCTTTGTGTTTCCTCTTTGCCAATGTAAGGCCACAGTTATCCATATCCTGAACCCAATTGTAAAAACATAATAGTAATAATAGTAACAGTGAATATTCACTGAGCTTTTATGATATATTAAAGCTATGCTAAGCCCTTTACCTCTAATGTCAGGTATTTTGTTCTCCAGAAGTTTTATAGGCTCAATCACTCCTTCTAGTTAATTGTTAAGATAACAGACACAGAGAGGTTAAGAAATGTGTAGAAGTCACGGAGCTAGTGAGAGGCGAGGCTGGGATTCAAGCTGAAGAAGTCAGATCCCAGAGCCTCAGTCAGGTTTCTAAGTTTCCAGTGTGAGAGAGATGCAGACACAGGAATTCATGCCTTCTCCTTGAAGCCTTCCTGCATTACACAGGTTACACTGAATTCCGTGTGTCACAGCGTTATGTATGCTTCTGGCCACTTCACCAAGTGGTTAATATGAGAAGAGTACAGAGTTGTGGTTAAGAGCCTGGGTTCATATTCTGGCTTGGTCTCCTACTGGCAGTATGATCTCAGCCTCAGTTTATTCACTTGTAAAATGGGAATAAGAGTAGAACCTGCCTCTCAATGTTGTTGCAAGTATCAAACATATTAATATATGTAAGGCATTTAGGGCAGGATCTGCCATGTGAAAAATTGCTACGTAAGTGTTAGCTATTACCATCCTAATGTTTTCCAAATGCTTTTGGTGTCTAAGTTGCCTCCTTAAGTTGAGTTTAAACTCTGTGACATTGGGTCTCATATTCCCCTGGAATCCTCTAAAGAGGCAAGTGGGGTAGGCATCATGCAGTAGAAGCTTGTGGTTTAAATGCTTGTATTTTGACTGCCATGTTTTGACTCAGTGTCCCCTTTTGTAAGCATTTTGTCCCATTTTGTAAGATGCATGAGGCAAAAATGCTGATTTGGAATTTTGCTTTTTATGGCCTAAATTCATACTATCTATGTCAGTGGAAACCTGTAATTAAATGTTTCTGCCCTATAAAGATCAGAAATGCAGACCTGAAAATCAGGCACACTTTCTGGGACACTTCCCGTTCCTGGCTCAGCACTTGGAAATGTGCCATTCTTCCCAGCAACTGCCCCAACAGGAAGTGGCTTGGAGATGAGTGGGGAAGGGAATGGATTGGACAGGAAACGTGAGCTCTGAGAAAACAGTCAGCCCTTTCAAAATATCACCAGCAGAATGAGGCACGTCACGTCCAGCTGACATTTCCATTTTATTGAAGAGATGCAAACAAATGATTGGGCAAAGTCTTCAGCTTTTATTGAATCAGTGTTAATTGCCCTTGAAGCTTTACTTAGTGAAATCACAAAGATCACCAGGCTTAAGCTGCTAGAGTCATCTTTGAGATGAACAGCTTCATAATTTTTCAGCTGGAGACATCTATTAGTAGGTAATTTCCCTCTGCAAGAGGTTGTGCATGAGCTCATAAGGCCAATTCCAAATTTTTAAAAGAGAGAGCAAAGTGTTGGAATTGGACAGAATTGGGTTCAGAACTTTTACTTGCCACCCATAGCTGTGTGATATTCCAGAGTCTTCTGTATAAAATTAAAATAAATCACACCTACTTTTCTGGATTGTGGTGAGAATTTGAGAAATATATGGAAAATACCTAAATTGCACCTTGAAAATACTGGGTGCTCAAAAAGGAACTTTCACAAAAGGTATAATGCTATGACAAAATACCTGAGTTGAATGTTACCAGATGTGCATGTAACAATTATTTCTTAACCACATAGATTTGGACCAGGCTATATTCAATTTGAGGATCTGGATACATAGTTAAAGAAGTGGAGTTTATCCCTCAAAACATACATAACATTTGAACATATGTTCAACTGGCTTTATTACTGGTAAACTCTTGTTCATGTTTATATATTTAGCTGGTGCCTTCTGAATAAAGGGGTTTTTAATGTAAATGAAAGGCTTCAAACAGAGATAAATATGTATCAATATCTTCTTAACCCATGCCCATGGCAGACATTACTAATCAATCACAGTTGTGTTCTTTTGCTGTTGTAACTCTGTCCTTCTCAATATATTGCTCCAGATAACCCTGATTGAGCAACTTGGCATTTGAGATAACTCCTAGCCGATTTAGCATCCTGACTTAAACTTGGATAATTCCAGAAATATAGAAGCCTATAGAGTAGATCATTTTAGCAGGTAGGCTCCCTGTGCCCCTCAGATCAGACCATAAGCATCTGTCAATAAGGTCGAATTGAAGTGAACAAAAACAAACATCCATTCACCTTGAAACCCTTTGAAATTTTGCTGCTTATAATATTGTTTTTATTTGGAGCTATTGGCATGGACTTGAATCAATGCAATCTATTTCCTTTGAGAACTCACTATACATAATACAGAGAGTTATCACAAATATGACAGTGCAGAAGGCACAAAAGCAGTCTGTGGAAGGCTCTGGGTTTGGTGGTGCCAAGAGGATGCTGGTCTCTTTCTGTCATCCAGAGGAGGAAGAGGGACAGAACAACCACGCCAAGGGCCACTGCACATTTGCAGCCCCCACAGGAGTTCTTGCCTGCAGTGAGGCACAAAGCTGCCCTCGAGGCCAGAACTGCTAGAGTGAGGGTGGGATTAGGATAGATTCCAATGATGACTTAGAAGCCTAAATAGCTCTCATTATTCAAAATTTAAATGTTTGAGTTGGAAAAAAATCAAGTTCAGCAGATCACACCATCCTCTAGGCAGCTACTTAAACATTAGTGCTCTAGCTCCCCTGGGGATGGGGACCAGAGCCAGTAGGGACGCTTGCAGGTCAGAATGTCCATGGGTTTGCACACTGCACCCCCAGAAGCTGGGATTCCAGGAGGCACCCTGGAAGCAGCTGTGGGAATAAGTAGGAGGCTGAGGTGTGGAGCCTTGAAGCTATGTCCAGACCCTGGACATATTTCTCACCACCTCCACTGCTCCTGCCCTGGTCTAAGCCCCCTCATTTCTAGCCTGAATTAGGCAACGGCCCCCTAACTGGTCTTCTTGCTTCCATCCTCATCATCATCTAGTTTATGCTCAGTGCAGCAGCTACAGTGATCCTGTTAGAACCGAAATCACAGCAGGCCACTCTTGGCTCAAAACCCTGCAGTGGCTCTCCATGTCACTCAGGGTAAAAACCAAATTCCTGGCCAGACTCTTCACAGCCTGGGCCCCCTTCACCTCTGCCATCCATTGTCCCCCTGGGCCCCACCCGCGCTTACTGAGCTCCTGCCACCCTGGTGCCTTTGCTGTTCCTCCAACGTGCAGCTGCGTTTCCAGGTCGGGTCTTCGCTCGGGCTGCTCCCTGCCTGGGCTGCTCTGCTCCAAGACATCTGCTTGGGGGCTTCCTTGCTGCCTTTTCAAATCTTTGCTCCAACCTGTTACTCCGTAAGGCTTTCCCTGACTTCTCTACTGTGGTTTCCCCCATGCCAGCTAAGCACTCTGGATTCCCCTTCCTCTGGTTTACTTCTCTTTTTTCTGTTTTATGTATCACCTTCTAACACATCATATAATTGGTTGATTTATTTATGCTTACTGTTTATTGTCTGCCTCTCCTTGATAAAAAAAAATAAGTTCTATAAGGGCAGGGGATTTGTCTATCTTGTTACCTGATGTTTCCCAGATAGAACACTGCCTGACAGGTAACAGAATTTCAAAAAATATTTATTGAGGTAGCATATAAATGAATGAACCAATGAATGAATGAATGAATGAATGGGTTTCTGGGTTCATCACCTCTTCATCAACCAGAGCAACTTCATCTTTAAAATTTGCTTTGATGCTATGCTTCTGTATAAAATTCCACTTGAAGAAAAGATTCAAAGGCTAAAAAGTCCACTTAGAAACCACCACTCTGGTCCAGTCCTCCCTCTACCTAGACAGGGGGCTGGGCCCATCTGGTTAGAGCAGAACCAGAGCATGACCCATCTCTCTGATTTATAATTTCCACGTTCTTCAGTCTGTTTCGCATTCATCATTCCCACCTAAATACCTTCCCTACTCCTGCCTTAAATCTTTACATGTGCTTTTAAAGAAACAGCATTTCCCAATTAGTCTAATTAAGAGTTGCACTGCTAAAAAACATTACCAAGAGCTCTGACCTGAAAGGTCCCTCTCCCTTTTTTAAACTCTGATTACCACAGTGACAGGTTTGTAAGTATGTGATAAGCTGGGTTTTCTACTTCCCACTCAACCACCCCAGGTGTGATGAGGCCTATCGATGCTGTTATTACTATATTAGCTTTTTTTTTTTCCTTCTGCCAATGCCCTGTTCCTAGAAATGTCGCAAGCATTTCTCACATATGCAAAGGTGAATGAAGTGGTAAACATCACCATCTGTCCCGTATTTCCCTCAGAAGATTTTTCTCCCACCTCTTCTCTGCTATGGTAGAATCATAGTTGGCCAATCAGCCAACCGGAGTTCTAGACACACTTGACAGACTTTGTCCTATTTCCAACTTTAAATAAAAAAGGAAAAAAATTCCACAAAGGTGTAGCTAATGCTTATCTCAGTGAGACTTTGGTGTTTAGAAAAGCAAAATTTGGCAGAGAGAGACAACATTATAATGCTGGCGAAGTATACAGCATTATAATGGTGACACTGTCTTGCCTGAGGATTTCAGCCCCTGGCAACCTCGCTGTGGATTCAGTGAGACCAAGAAATGACAATGGAATGTTCCAGGTATAAAAGGGTTTATACCCAGCTTTACTCTCTGAGCATATAGATAGAATTCTTTATTCTATCTATATGCTCAGTAGTAGGTTGAGCACTAGAATCACGTCTGCACTTAGCAGTCTGCGGGTCCATAATCCACCTCTGACTCTGCACCCGCCCAGAGCACTAGGCAGAGCTCTTTATACAGTGACTCAGTCGATAACAGCCCATTGCCTAGGGTGTGGAAGCAGTAGCCTAGCAGGAGGCCAATTACATCATCAAGTAGTTTAGGGTCAGGTGAGGATCCTGCCCACAGACACTTCCATTTTCCCTACACCCTCCTTGGCATTTGCAGTGGCTGTTCCCTCTGCCCATGCCCCAGCCTGGTGGGAGTAGTCTGAGCTGTCTCAGCATTATCACCAGCATCTAATACAGGTCTTCCCTGACCCCACTCTATCACATCACCTTGTTGTATAATCTTGTTACTTGCTATACCTTGTTTATTTATTTTTGAAAACTCATTTACTGTCTGTCTCCAGCCCTTGAATGCAGACCCCGTGAAAGCTGGGACCTCATCTGTGCTGTTCCTTGCTGCTTCCCAGTACCTGGATGAGGGCTTGTCATGAGTTAAGTATGTATTTTCATTTATCTAGTTTAGAAGTTTAGAAGCTTGTACCTTGTCTGGAATTACTGATGTCTGGGTTATTTTACCACCCCATTTTTGCCGTTACAGTCCTTCCACCATGTGTAAGGAATTTGCTGTATTATCTTACCTTATTTGAAATACCCAGAGTGGTTCCTGTTTTCATGACTGGTCCTTATCAGTGGGTGAAGAAACCACCATTCAATAGCTGAAAAACAAAGCTGAATTTGTTGTTTACTACAGTAAGGGAGAGCTGTTGGCCAGGCACACTCTTTTTAAGTGGAGAAGTCTGCTAATATTATATAGGAGTTTTGGGAAAGCATGGTGTTCAGGGATGGGGGAACATTTAGAGACAAACCCTTTGTTGACAGTATCTGCAGAAGCTTAGTTATTCCGCTGAGACAATTATTGATTGACTGTCCCTCAGAGACATTGTTTACTGAAATGAGTCCATCTCTGACTGGCTGACTTTCAGAAGAGAGGGTTGGCTTGCAGAAGCATGATCAGTGGAGTAACTTGTTGATCAATTAAACAGGTTTGAAATCAGTTTTGGTGTCCTCTTGCTACCAGGCCACAGAATGGTCAAGCCTTTCTTAAGTTTGCAGAAACATTTTTATCCAGTTCCTTCCTTTCGGTCCTTATTTAGCCCAAGCTACAAGAGAGACCATCAAGGATTGTCCAGATCTTCACCACCATAATGGATCCTCCTTAAAAATGAGGTTTCCTTCATGTACATCTGGTTTCAGATGGCCATTGATTAGTGTGATTCCATCTATTTTCATTGTAAAACAATTTGTTGAATAATCTGTCAGAACAATGGCCACTAAAAGCATGTAAGACTCTAGATAGCAAGCACTGAACAACCGTAAGACAAACAAGCACAATTAAAATCATGGTGTAAAATGGAATTGGAATACAAAACAGAACCACGACTCGGGATTTTCTAAGCCCAAGTAAGAAAGCCAGGCCAAAGCCTCCCTGCATTATCTCAGATAGTCTTGTGCACGTACTTCTTTTAGGATTGACATAGATTGCTTTATCTCACCCATAGCAATCCGGTTACAACAGGAAGTCCTAGCAATAGTGGGGGCTGCCACCCAGGTGGGAAAAACAAGTGGGCAAAAGGTCTTTCCTGAACACAAACTTTTCTGGAATTACAGAAACAGAATCATGGGGATCTTCTTCATTGAATATAGAGTATAGTGTTGCTGGATCAAGAATGTTACATGAGTGGCTGGTAAAATAAGGAGAAAGTAACCATTCATAATTAGCTAGGCACTTAGTAGAAAAATGCTGGGTGCTTTCTGTTAGCAATAGGGATTTTTTATGTAACATGGATTTAAAGGTTTTGTATAAATTCTGAAGATGTTTTAACTGGTTTACTTGAGGCCTTTAATTGTTCTGAGGCAAAAACTCTAAGCACTGGTTACTGAATTAAAAGGTAGGCTTTAATACACAGTGGGTTTTTGATGTGTGTGTCATGTTATTGAATTCTCATCCCTGATACAGCCTAACCTTTCCATGAAGAAAGGTTTATATAATCTAGGAAGAATTCATCTAGTTTGCTGGTCTGCTAGTCTGATTAATCTGTCTTCCATGGAGTCTTTTGCCCATGGGACCATATGGATTCTGGGACTATACATTTTTTTTTGTAATGTCTTGCGTACTGTAAGTATTCTCATGTCTAATTCAGCTATAATTTGATCAAGTGCAGCTCAAATGAGCTACACTACATTTCATCTGGAACTAGGTTTTATTTATTAAATTTGTAGGTATTTTATAAGAGAATAAAAGTGTATTCATCTGATAGTGGTCCCCACATATCAGTTATAGTTTTTATATGGCCTCAAATCTATCTTTTATTATTGTTATATTTTATATGGTACAACCAGTCATTTTTATGGTAAGTCATATTTTCTCTTTTGTTTCTACTATGTCCAGTTTGCCTTGCTTTTCGAACAACTTTAAAATGTTTCTCTGAAGGATCTACAGTGGGAGTATTATGGTAGTTGGAGTATTTGGAGACAGTAGGGGCACCCACAAAACAGGAAGAACATATTGTTGTCTATCTATAATCATAAACAATTCCCCTTGGAAATTTAGAGGAAAGAGAAAATTCCTTGAGTCTCTTTGAGTAGCATCAGCAGGCAGATTTTTGGGTAATTGTCCTCTGATTGTTGTCAATGTGGGACACTGGTTTTCAGTGGTCCTTCCACTTGTACTGTTTCTAGGTATCCTTATCTGTAGGCTCAGATATTATAGAAGAGAGGCTCTTTCGGTGGTTTTATGTAAAGATCCATAAATTAGATGTTTCTAGCTTGTTTGCTCAATAAGACTATTGAAATGTCTATCTACATAAAGGGTATTTTTCAAATTAGCAATTAACATTTTAGTTTTTTTCTGATTAAGTCCCTTAATTCATATTTAAGACCATTCACGAAAAGAGAGGACAAAGTTCTCTTTTATTCCAGTACTGGGTTTATCCCAGAATACTGTTTGAAAATTATTTGAACTCCATTTTCCATCTGTAGCTAGTTTACCAATTTAAGAAAATTATTTTGTTTTTAATTGTGGCTACACAATAAGATTCAATTGTTACTTTATAATTTTTAATCTAACCTTAAAAGAAATACTTCTGAAACTATCTTCTGTATATATTTTTTCTATTTATTTAAAATTTTACATGTCTAGGCTATTTATGTGTTTTCTTTTTTACCCTGCTTATTATAAATATGTTTTCCACTTGAAGGGCTAAAAATTAATTGAACTGGTTTGTGTAGATCTATAATCCAGAACAATAAGAATCTAACAAAGTTCTGAATTCTATAGTGATATTTTTATTATCATATTTATTTATATTATATTATTATCAATCTTTTTATTTCAAATCCTTGGTTTGGTTCTAGACTAGAGTTTTAATTTGACTTCTATTAATTTCATTTTGTCCCATGAACTTTACAAAAGGATAGTTCTATTCCTTGAGAAAACCCTGAAGAAATATTTCATTGAAGAGGTCAGGTAAAATTGAATAAAAGAAAAGAGAAATGAAAGTATACATTTCAGAAGTTTACAAAGGCAAGATTATCTTGTAGTTAGGCTTTTGTTTTTAGGCCTGGGTTTCCAACTAATGAAAGACATATTGACTATATGGGTTTTGTCAAAAGCTCTCCCTATTACTCTAAATCAAAATGTTTTACTTATACCAAAGAAAATTAAGAGTCTTAAGACTATGAGTTTGTTTAGGAAGGAAAAGCTCTTTCACAAAGAGGCTGAGACTTCTGACTCATCATGAAAAAAAGCTACTGTGGTCAGTCAACAGTGTGTGCTTATCAACAGAATCTCAGGTACCCCAACCAAACAGAGGCTAGGAGCAGGCCCCATGATCAACAAGTCAATAATCATTTGTTCAGATAAGGGCTAACCAAAGTGATATTTTTTTCATAAATTTTTAAGACAAGGAATATACACATAAAAGTTTTGTAGGGCATCTGAGGCAAAATTTGACAAATAGGTTTTTTACAAATTGGACAATGATCTAGAGGATTTCCACCATTAGTTGTTTTGGACTAATGCTGTCTTGGATTAGAGACTATGCCTCTATCTCTTCAGAAATGCCTCCATCTCATCAGACCTATGCTCCCATCTCTTCTTTATATACTTAACAGAGAAAGACAATCTAGAACAAAAAACACATGAGACAAAACTTTGTACATGTAGACAAACAACAGCAAACACAAAACAAATAAGAAATAAGAAGGTTCATGGTAAAAATATTTATTAAATGACAGACCTTCAAACCAAAAGGCATAAGGATTTTGTATTATACAAAGACTTAAGTCTGTTTACCAAATGGTGCACTTCCAAACCAAGAGGTTTAATTATTTAATACAAAGACTTAAGGCTAGCTAGCCATCTTATAGACAGACTACTTGCTTACAATCAGCAATGAGGAGCTCAGTGAAACTGACCAGCACTTAGATTGTTGTTGGGACTGACTCATTTAGCAACAGATTTTAGAAGACAAATGGAGTTTGGGTACAGAGGGCCCAGTGAGTACACACATTGGTCTGAGAGTTCCCTGGAACACCACCAAGCTAATCTTCAAAATGATCTTGGTGGAACCTCCAGAAATGTTAAAGGATCATAAGAGCCCCAATCAATATCTGAAAAAATGTTAAAACTGAATGTATTGCTTACTACAGTAAGAAGGAGCTATGTTAAACAGGCACAGTCTCTGAGTAGAGAAGTCTGTTAATATTATATAGGGGTTTCAGGAAGCATGAAATTCAGGGTCTGGAGGACTTTCAGAGGAAAAACGTATTAATTTTATCTGCTGGGTTACTTGTCTGAGACTTGCTGATTGGTTGTCACTCAGAGACATGCTTATTGAAGCAAGCAAGTCCATCCCTGACTGGCCAGCCTTCCGAAGGGAGGGTTAACCTTGATTGGTTGGCTTGCAACCACACGTTCACTGGAGCAAGCTGTTGATCAAGCAAACAGGCTTAAAATCAGGTTTGGTGCCTTCTTGTTACCATGGTTCCATAACAATCACATAACAATCTTTTCCTAAATTAATGGGAACTTTCTGGTGCTCAACCCTAACTGATACACCTGTCTTAGTTTAGGTCTGGACCCCAGGTCTGTTTCTCACTGTGCCCCTTAATAACGATGTGATATTCCTTGAAAAAGTCACTTATCTTTACTAAGCTTCAGGGTCCTTATTTGTAAGATATAGCTAACGATATCTAACTTTGTGAAGACTCTGTAAATTATAAAACATGCTGAAAATATAAACACACTTGAAATTCCCTCAGAATTTGATAAGATATGTTAAAATTCTGTTTTAATTCTGATGTGCTGTATAATCACAAATATTTATATGATCTTTTCTAGCAGTTTTATTATTATTATCATGCCCTGTTCAAGACCCACCTCAAGTATTCTTTCCTTCAAGAAAATGTCTTTGACTACCCGCATCTTATTGATCTTCCTATTCTCTGGATTTTCACATTTATTATTGGTACCACACTAATTAGCCCTTATAATCATTCCATATTGATTTATTCACTGTAATTTCTGCCTGTCTTATTACTCCAAACAGATTTAAAGTTACTTTAGGGTAAGAACCTTGTCTTCGTTAACATCCAAAAATATCAGACGCCTTGGAAGTCTTCTCACGTAGCACTCCAGGCAGCCACTGTAAATTCAGTGGAGCTACACCTGACTTCAAACACACTTGCCATCTTGGATCTACTCCAACCTTCTCATGTTCCAAATGAGGAAACTGAGGGCCAAAGGGGTGACTGGCTCATGGAATACAAAGTTGGAACTAGAACCCGTGCTTCCTCTTTCTGGTCATTGGTTTTCCCTGTGTCATCAAAGTCCTGCATTAATATCCCAAAGGGCACCTGACACTGTCGCTGAGCTCACTCTGGGGGCTCAACAAACACCTATGATCATCTTTTTAAGGACTGAGTTCACTCAGGTATTTGGAAAGCAGTGTATTTCCACAACACTGTTGACACTGAAATTTAATATTGTTGGGTCTGCCTGGGGTGGCAGCTTAATTCATAATTGTGAATCACCTGACATTTCAATCCAAATCTATAGTTTTCATACTCTTACTTTCTATAATGAGGTCCACAAAGGATATCCTAAGTCTTAAAGTACATATGTTCCCACCCCACTTGCCAAAGTCTACACCCATCATACAAATGCAGAGTCAATACTTGCACAAAACCTTCCTGGTTACGTATGGCAATGGAAAAACACATCAATCCCATACATAATGAAAATTAGATTTAAAGTGTGTAAGTGTAAAAACATATTTGCAGGACATTAGTTTATTCTCATCCAAACTATATGAGACTCAGTGTGTGTGCATCTTAGCTAATTGTTCTTCCCGGCTCTTTCTCTTGGCACTAACACAACAGTAATTAAAGGCATCACATTTTTTGAACCCCAACTCAGATAGTATTTTTGCTCTTGTAAATTAGGCTGTGGCATGGAGAGAGGAGATTGGAGAGACAGGGGGTCCTTTCACAGAAGCAGTGCTAACCAGCAAATCCTTTCAGAAAGCGTCCCTAATGTCCACTAATGCATTACAATGAGAGCTTTACTTACCATAGCAACTACACCATATTCACTCCTTTTCACTTTTCTGGGAATACTGTGCCTTCTCAGTCACAGAGAACTAAATTTTGGTTCTTTCTCTCCCTTCCTCTCCAGTCCTTCCTTTCCCCATTTCGCTCTAAACAGGAAATATAACCAAAGAGAAAAGGCAATTCACCAGTGTGTATCAGGAACCACAGCAATGTTCAAAGCCTTTGATCCTGAAATCTTAGCACTTAGAATTTATTCTAAGAAGAAAAATCAAACGAAGGAAAACATATATTGGGAAGAGTGAAAGATGTTCAACCATTGGGAAATAGTTACATTGACATATATCTACTTTAAAGGCTATGATACCAAAAACCAAGAACAACATGAACAACTCTTAAATTATAGTCATAAATTAAAAAATAGCAAAAATGATGGTATGTGTACACATATGGTTCTTGGAACTGTATAAATATAGGTACGCTTTTGACCAAAGACTGGAAAGTAGTGGACAAAGACAAAAACAATTTAGATCAGAGTTGCATGAGAGTGGATGCATTTTGATGGAGATTACTTTTCAAAATGCTCTTGAATATATAAAAAATTAATAGTTCACTGGTATAGTTAGTATTATGGCATATGAAAGCAGGAATAAATCTAGTTTTGGAGTCAGGGGATGCCACTGACCAGCAAGATGACCCTGGAAAGTCCTTCCACTCTCTGAACTCACTTTTTTCATCTACTAAAATGAAGAGGACACTAAGCAGCTTTTTAATAAGTTGAATTATAGTTTCAAGTTCTACTATATTTCATGGATTTTCTTCTTAATTTAAGTTGATGTGTGGAAGTGTTTTAAAATGTTTAAGAATGGTAAGCACTTACCAAATTTCAGGGTGTTGGTCCAGTAAAGAAACTCTCAGGCCTCAATCTCAAGGTTAGAGAAATGGGTTATATAAAATAAAAAGTAATCTGACTTGGCTCAAAACTAGTCACTTTTTTCTTAAGCATAAAGCTTTGGTTAATCCACTTTTCAGCGAAGTTCATATTTCCAACCTGCTGCTGGTTACACAGTTAAGATTACATAGTTAATCATGCAGTGAAATGTTTTTAAAAGATGGAGAAATTATCTTTTCTAAGGCAATATGGCATTATGAGTGAGTGAATCATGACTGCTGACATAGGATGACCTGCCCTCTTCTAATTGTTACAAGTTACAGTGATATCTGTATTTTAGTTTCATGTGCTAAGAAGTCAGGAAGTCAATGTTCTCAGCAGGTGGCACTGAGATCACCAAAGGCTCTCCCAAGAGCTGTTGGGGATGGACCTGAGCAGCAGTGTTTCCGGGGTGCATTTTACTTATGTTGGGTCCAAAACACAGTTCCTTTTCTAAGGTTGCCCCTCTCTGCTCTATAGACACAAACCCAGCTCCTCTTTTGGGTACCCAAGGCCTAGAAGCAGCTTTGTGGTCATACACATGTGGTTCCAAATCACTGTCTTTCCCTATACCAGCTATATAGCCATGCACTTTCTCTGAGCACCAGCATCTACTCATAAAGACCTTCCTCACAGATCTGTAGCACAAAAACATCTACTACTTTGTGTGTCTCTAGTATAGTATCTGGAACACAGTGACTATTAAACAAGAGTCAGAACCTCTCTCATTTCCTGATTCCCTCCCTTGTCCGTAGCACTGTTTGTCACACTACTTGGCACTTTGTATTGTTTCTGAAATGACCCATGCAAGTATAACTTTACCTACTAAATCTCTTAGATGTAGGGTCCCAGCTACAGGATAAGCACCTACTGAACATGCCAGAAGCTTGGGGGAAAGCCCAATAACATCATCCATTATGAAGAAACCAAAAATAGAGCTAATATTTATTGAGTGGTTCTGTGTACCAAGAGCAATGCTGAGAGCTTTGCATTCATTATCTCTTTTAATCTTTACAAAAATCCCAGGTGGTGGGTAATGTTACTGCCTCTTTACTAATGGAGAAATGACATTTTAAAAGGCTAATGAATGTGACCAAGAGACACAAATAACAGTAAACAACAGCTGAGATCTGGAACCCACACCCTTCTGATTGTGAATATAAACTCTTCTTTAAAAAAGAATTAACTGTCAAAACTGACACCTGTGGAGTTGCTACAGAGTACCCAGGGCTCATCATGCAACCCCGGATTTATAGATCAGATGGCGCCTTTGACTAAGGCCTGTTAGCAGGTGGCTCTGCAGCAGCGTTTTAGCTGTGATGTCACTAGGGAGCTCATATTTCTGCTCCTCCGGCTCCAGGGTGATATGGAAAGAAAGGGGGGATTGTCAACTCTTTGACAAAGGTGATCTCTATTAACTGCCTAGAAGGAAAGCAAGAGTGCCTGCACCCCATCTTTTTTCAGACTTGTCTCTAATGATTTAGCTGTTACTTCCTTCCACTGACTTGCAAAATTTGATCCTGGCCCATGATAGATCTCTTTTATCTGTATTGGTTTTAAATGACTATATTAATGGCTTTGGAAAAGAAACTCAGTAACTCTTATTAATGTTTAAGACTATTGAATCAGCCTTGAATATTTAAAAATTCTGATGTACTCACATTTTTTAACGGGCCTAGATATTTTATGGACATGTTATACCAAGATAATAATGATGATATTACTTTGAAATTCTGTCCTAAATGTGGCCTTTATGTGATTGTATTGCTACTTTTTAATTATTAAAGTAACACTGGGATCAAAATTCTAGAGGGGACTAAGGTACATGGTTGCGACAACACATAGGTAACAAAAAAATAGAAACTTTGAATATATTTCCTTCAAAAGTTCCTTCTATGTGCAAGTGTTGTTGAGGACATAGAACAAACAGAATTCTCATATGTTGTCAGTGGGAAAGTAAAATGGTGCAACCACTTTGGAAAAGAGTTTGTCAGCTTGTTAAAAAGTGAAATATACACCTTATTACATGATGTTCCATTCTAGGTATTTATCCAAGAGAAATGAAAGCGTATATGCCCCACAAAGTCTTGTATATGAATATTCATAGCAGCTTTAGTCATAATAGTAAAAAACTGGAAACAATCTAAATATCCATCAATAGGTGAATGGATACTGAGTCTGGAAGTCTAGCTTCCCGAATGGCATCAGCATCTCTTCTTAAGCTTGAATGAGCTCTAATGAGTAAAGAGCTTGGAAATCACCACTCTCATTCTTACAGGGAGGAAAAAGCTGAACAAACTGAAAATGTGTGACTTAATGACGTTTTCGTGAGAGATTATAGGTAGCAGAACCAATCACTACCCTGAAATATGGAGAGGCAGCCAGAATATGGAAAATCACAGCCAAGATTAGTGCTATCAGAAACAGAAGCTGCTGGAGCCATAAACTGATAGGCACACTTAATGGTAATTTTGACAAATTGCTGGAGTCTGAGTGTGGATTAATGTGAGAGAGAGACACTCTTGATATCCAGTTTGGTCAGGAGAGGGGGAAAAGGGGGTTGTGGAAGGCATACTTTCATGAGTTTTACATACAGGAATCCCACCAGGTTCTCAAGGTAAAGAACTAAGCAAATAGGGTTACAATTAATATGTTAAGGGCTGTAATGGAAAAAGCAGATGACATGCAACGGTAATGTAAGCAGGGAGATGGAAACTTTTAAAAATCAAAAGGAAATGCTAGAAATTTCAACACTGTGAGAGAATGAAGAACGTCTCTGAGGGGTTCATCAGTAGACTGGGGACAGCCAAGAAAAGAATCAGTGAGCTTTACAATATGTCCACAGAAACTTCCTAAATTGAAATGCAAGGAGAAAAAGTAATGAAGAACAAAAACCCAGAACAGAATACCCAAGAACTGGGTAATTATTTCAAAAGGTGTAACAGATGAGTAATACCAGAGGGAAGAAAGAATGGAACAAATTAAGTATTTGAACTAAAAATGGATGATTATTTTCCAAAATGAATGACAGATACTAAACAACAGATCCAGGAAACTCAGAGAATCCCAAACAGGACTAAAAAAAAACCCAACCCTACACTTAAGCATATCATATTCAAACTGTAGAAACACAAAAGCAAAGAAAATCTTAAAAAAGGCCAAAGCGGAGGTGGGGGGGGTGGAATACCTTACATCTAAAGGAGCAAAGTTAACAGTTATATTGGACTTCTGTCAGAAACTATGTAAGCAGGAAGGGAGTGAGGTGAAATATTTAAAGTAATGAAAGAAAAAAATTATTAAAATAGAATTCAATGTCCAGTGAAATTATCCTTCTTAAGCAAAGTAAAAATAAATACTTTCATAGGCAAAGAAAACTAAGAGAATTCATTGCTAGCAAATCTGCCCTACAAGAAAAATTAAAAGTTCTTCAGGACTCTCTTGTCCCCTCCTGGCATGAGCCAAGAGCTCTGTCCTTTCACTTTATCTCTAAATAAAAGCCTGTACTTTGCTCTCCTAAAAAAAAAAAGTTTTTCAAAGAGAAGAAAAATTATGTAGGGCAGAAACTCAAATTTACCTAAAAAGAGGGAGTATGTCAGAAAAGAAACAAATAAAAGCAAAGTGAAATTTATTCTTACTTGATTTGATGGATAACTGTTCAAAGTAAAGTAATAATGTATTAGATGATTATAGTATATGGATAAGTGAAATGAATGAAAACAATGTTATAAGAGATGAGAAAGAGGAATTGGGAATACTCTTTTATAACATACCTGCACTACCCATGAAACAATATAGTGTTATTTGAAAGTGGATTTAGATTAGTACTGCAAGCATTAGCCCAGCTACTAAAGACATTTTTAAAAGAAGTATAATTGATAAGCTAAGAGAGAAGAGAAAACAGAATCCTGTAACATACTCAAGGAAAGCCAGATAAGGCAGAAAGAGGAGAAAGGGGGAAAACAATCAAATAACAAGTGCAAGGAAGAGAAAACAGTTACAAACAGGTGAATGGATAAAGGAATTGTGTTTTCTTATTCAATCACCATTCATTCACCAATATAGAGGAACAAATTATTGATCCAGGCAATGCAATGTTGAGTGAAAGAAGCCAGACCAATAACAGTAATAACAATGATATATACTTTTTTCCATTTATATAAAATTTTATAATTACAAACCAATCTGTAGTGACAGAAAGCATATGAGTAGTTCCTTGGGAGCCAGAGAGGGGAGGTGAGCTGGGTCAGGAGAGAGGGATTACCAAGGATCATGAAGAAACTGTTAGGAGTGATGGAGTTGTTCATTATCTTGACTGAGGTTATGGTTTCATGGGTGTAAGTATATGCCAAAATTCATGAAATTGTATGCTTTATGTAAGTGCAATTCACTGTATGTCAATTATACTTCAAAAAATATTTTTAAAAAAGCTTATATTTTTGAGGAAAGAGTGAGATGTAAAAAAGGCAGTGAGTATGGAGGTATGAGAGAGGTCTGCAATTAAATTCATGATTTACGTGCTGCAAGATCTTAGGCAGCTTACTTAACTCTTCTGAATCAAAGGGCTCTTCCTTGTAACGTGGAAATTGTCTAAGTTAGGATTGTGTTCATATATATCTGAAACCCAACAACGACTGGAGCAAGTAAGCCATATACTTGTCTCATGGACATGAACTTTGGGTGTAGGCTGTCCAGAGCAGGCATGGAGGGTCAGTGATATTGAGGAATCAAGATCCTTCCACCTTCCTTCGCAATAGCTGCTCTTCCTCGAGCAACCTGTATATTCCAGCAGGACCATCTGCTGACCTCTTCCTGTGTCCCATTGGCCATAGCCAAGTCACATGGCTGAAAAGGGTCAAGGAGACAAGTTTTTGTTTTCTAGCTCTATAGCATAAAAGAGAAAGCAAAAAAAGACTGAATGTTGAAGGGACTAGCGGACAGCCTCTACCCAGGTCCAATAAAAGTAACTAGCCCAAATAGTCATTGAGAAGCTTTAAAGCCATAAAAGATAAAAAATATTGCTGTGAAAACTATCAAGTGCAGACCGAAACTAAAAAACAAAAATCCCATATTGCTCTTTGCTTCCTGATACCCCAGAATGCTTAATCTAACTGGAGTTTGTCATCCTTTCAAATTAATGCCAGATCCATTATAGTACCATAAAAAAATGCTTTGCTAATGGGCTCTTGCCATGTTAATATGCAAAATAGTGAACACTGAGTTTATAAACCCCATTTGTTGCTTCAGGTTTATTCCATCTGTTGAACTCATAAGTGCGGAGGCAGAAGAACTTCTACACACCAGGGCTGAACCCAAAAATATCATTTCCCGCTAGTGATAAGGTATCAGCAGAATTCCTAGGAAAGCAGTTGCCAGGTCACCCTGGGAGGCCAGGGTTTCCCCAGATCAACATGTTGGATTGATAGCAGTGTGCGTGTATCACAGAGAAGGGACTTAGCATTAGGTCTTCATTCCGGCCTTTGCTAACCAATCCGTCTGAGGTGCCCGTTCACCCTGGTCCTGATCTGTCCTATTACCACATTTTATTTCCTGAAACACCACTGAAATTATTTGGTTATTGTCTATCTCCTACCCTGACTTTGAAAATGTCTTATGGACTTAAGTCCGGAAGAGCAAGGACTTTCGTGTCTTACCGACAGCTGGAAATCTAGAATCTTGAACAGTGTTCACCCCATGGTAGATGTTCTAAATGAACCTTTTGAATGCCTTTTTATCCACTTATATATTTTTATTGATTCCCCCATCTATAAAATCCATCACCTCACATATTTTTCTTCATCTTTTTTTTTTGGTGAGAACATTTAAGTTCTACTCTCTTAGCAGATATCAATTATACAATACAGTGTTATAAAATATAGTGACTGTATTAAACTTTACATCTTCAGACCTTATTCATCTTACAGCTGAAAGTGTGTACCTTTTTACCATATATTAAGCCATATACTATATATTCTTACTTTAATATCATAGCGATCACACGGTACCTGCTTTTTTGCTTGGTCTTTTAAACATCATTACTAAAAATAATACTTTGACTCAAGTCCTGGGAATGGGCCTGAAGGAAATGTTTGCAAATTGTTGAAGTGTATGTAAAAGGATATTAGATTCCAAAAGAAGTAATCTTCTAGGCATGTTTGAGCCATATTAAAGCTAGTATTTTAGGTGTAGAATGCATTATCTTTGTAAAACCAAGAGACAAGGGAGTTGACTTAGCTTTTAATTTGAATTAACTAATGCTTTATAAACTGGCACCTTGCCAGTCTGTTGTGTAGGGGTTTCTCTGAATATGTTCATATATTTAAACCACAAAGAGGCAAGACTGTGCCCTACCATTGGTAGGAAAGATACGCATAGCTAAATCCCAATGAGAAACATGAACACTCTTAAAGCAGCCTTCTGTAACCAGACACACACTCACAGCTTCATTATTCCAGGAAAATTTTTTCTTTTCTATTTTTTTGTAATCTGAAGTATATTTGAGCACCTCCTACACTCAGATAGTTGTATGTAATTATTTTGTGATACGAATCTTCACTGTAATCTGATTACTAGCTCACATCTTTAAGGTCAGTGGGTTCTGACAGTAGGTTGGTCTTCATTTAGTTGAGATACTAAGTAGACCCACTGACAAAATGCATGAAGAATCCACTAGAGGGCAGCAGAGTGCAAAACAAATTCAAATTTGCTCCCAGAAAGGCTGATGTTATCATTGAAAATTTGAATTGCAAATAAGATTTCTGAAGTGAAAAACTTCCAATTACTTCAGTGATATAATGTAATTTATGTACAAATGTTTCTCCTTTTTTTGGAAGTAGCGGTCCAAAGACTCATGAGGTTGAATTGCAAAATGAGAATAGAATAGAAAAATCCTAGAGCTTTTGTAGTTGAGATAATAAATAACTCTTTTCAATCAATTTGCTTTTCACTAGAGTGTAGGGATGTGAGGTCACCTCAACCTCAGAGTCAACTATTCCAGATATAAGCTGCACTGTCACAACACTAGTGAGATAAGCCCATCAGACACTGTGGTATGACTTATATAGAGTAACAAGTGAGGTACTGATTCCCTAGGTACAAATCCTGTCTCTGCTCTTTGTTCTGTGCATCAACATCCTCATCTGTGAAATGGGGACAGCTGTGCCTATTTTTTTGGGTTGTTTTAAAAATTAAATAGGCTAATATTTGTAAAACTATTATAATTATTATTTAAGCTCAGAGCATTAAGATGATTTTGATTTCCAGCAAGATGTAGCTAAGAGTATCAAATTGGAGTTCCTACTAATAATTCACTTGTTGACCTTGAAAAAGTTACTTCTCTTTGGGCCTTGTTTTCTTGCCCAGGGTCTTAACCAATGCTTCAAAAGAAATATATGCTTTAAGAGAGTCTCAGTGGATATGGAATGAACAAACTTCAAGTGAAAAGGTTTGTTGTTGTGGATGGAATGAACAAACTTTCGACTTTGAATGAAGATTGTACAACCACCTCGGACACAACTTGGAGTAGATCATAATAACCTAAAACAAAATATAATTGTTGAAGTTAACAGACTTTTCTTCCCATACACTTCCTTAGCCTTTCAAGGTTACCACGATGTTACTTTGACTACCCAGATGCATATAAGGCATGAAACACCATTTCATCCATAGGCTTATTTATTTCATTAACGGCAGTAATATTAATAATTTTCATAATTTAAGAAGTCTTTGCAACTAAACCAGAAGCAATAATAGTACAACTAACACTAATCTCCAATGACTTCACCGATGCCTTCCCACCACACCATACATTTGAAGAGACTACTTATGTAAACTTCAAATAAGAAAGCAAGAAATTGAATCCCTTAAAACAAGAGGCTGTATGCCCACCTGGGACAGAGGTTGTACAACCGTCTTGGAGTTGGGGTTGTGACAATAGTAGGAGGGGTAATAGTTGAAGAGCTATGAGACTATTTTCTCATGTAAATGATGGCTTAACATTGTTTACATACGTGCACCTGCCTTGCTGTGTCATGATTATATGTATATGAAGTGAATACAGGGCACTAATGACAATACTGATTGCTATCAAGATTATAATAATGTTAGATCATGAAATGATGATATAACTGCAAACAGTTCTCCAGCTAAGTTGATTGTTGGGGGTAGGGGCCAGTTGATAAGGCTTGCTATTCATATATATCCAAAGAGTCCTTTTTTTCCTGAATGGTATGCAACCACATGTGAAATTATTCCAAACCCTGGTAAGATAAGAATATACGTTCCAGGGAACCAAAGAATCAGAATAGATGCTGAAATAAAATTGTATCTGCTTCTGCAGGGTCAAACAATGTGGTATTTAAGTTATCGTCTGTAAGTATTAGGGTAATGCAGCTACTAAAGCTGGGAGTGATAGTAAGAAAGTTGTGATTAGCACTGATCAAACAAATAACAGGGTCTGATATTGAAACATAGCTGATGGTTTTATGTTAATAATCATGGTAAGAAAGTTGATAGTGCCTAGAATTAAGGACACATCTGCTAGGTGGAGAGAAAAAAAATAGTTAAGTCAACTGATGCTCCTGCATGGGCTGAATTGCTGGCTAGGGGCAGGTATACGTTCAATTAGTCCTGCACCCACTTCAATTACTGATGATACCAGTGGAAGAAAAATGGTGGGGAAAGTAGTCTGAAACTTATTTATTTGGGAGGATGCTATGTCAGGTGCCCAGCTATTACTAATGTTAAGTAGAAAGATAGGCATGAGCAACCAGGGAAGGGGAAGATAAGGTTCAAGGAAAAGACCCTCCAGTTATGGGGTTCCACTTGGAGAGAACAAAGGCTTTGTAGGGAGATAACTTCCCTGCCGCTTGGGACCAGGCCAAACCCACCGCACCCAGATCTCAACGGCAGGCACAACTGAACAAAACTAAGAACTGCCTAACCACACCGCGTCATAATCTCATTGAAATAAAATTTTGGTTTTGCTGTCCCTCACCTCATCCCGCCATGGGCTTTTCTGTGTGTATTTTGGGAAAAGACAGGCACACCAAGAGGAATGGGTGTGTAACTAGAGCTGTCAATCAAATGACTTCACGCTGTCAATCAAAGAGGCGCCTTCTGGGCTGGGACATGATAAATAGACCCTCCTCTCAAATTTCGGTGCCTTTGTCTGCCTTGACTCTGATCCATTCCTCTTTTGGAGTGTATTCACATAAAACCTCCGCTCTGGTTTGCTCTTGTCTCTGCCTTTCAATTCTTTGTTTCTGTCGGGACAAGAACCAAGAATAAAACCAACCCACAACAGTGGGACTAAACAATTTCCCAAGCCCCCAATTATAGTAGGCATGGCTATAAAGGAAATTATTATGAAGGCAGGAGCATTTACAGCTATGTTGTAAATTTGCTCATCTCCCAGTAGAGCTACAGTTTAGTCAAGCTCAGCATGAATCAAAAGGCTTAAAGTGGTCCCTACTATTCCAGCTCATGCACCAAATAGTAGGTATAATGTGCCAATGTCCTTATGGTTAGTTGAGAAAAGTCAGCGGCTTAAAAGCATGGGTAAAATGGCTGAGCAAGCATCAGATGTAAACCTAAAGACAGAGGTGGAGCCCACTTTTTGCCAAGTCCTGTGGTACTTAATACATTGAAGTGCAAAATCAAGAAACTGACCTCAATTCTGCCTGGGATTCTCTTACCTTTTTTCCCTAGACAGCAGAGAAGCTTCTAAATGGAAGTTTCTTGATTAGCATATTTAGTTTTTAACTAAAAATTCTTGGGGTATAATCCCACCAATCTAGTAAGGATTTAGCTTAATAAAAGTGCTTGATTTGCATTCAATTGATGTAGGCTAAATTCTTGTGATCCTTGTGTTTTCAGAAAATTAAGTAAATTATACTTGCTTAAGGCTTTGAAGATTCATCTGCATTAACCTAAATTCCTAGTCCAGAATTGATAATATTAGTATTATAGGGTGAAGTAGTTTTGATATAATGATTAATGGTTCTAGAAGAGTTATCTGTTTTGTATTTTCAAATTGTCATTTTATTTTGATGTTGTTTACTGAAGGGGAATATGGTTAGTGTTGTGGAGTAAGTCAATTGTATGTAGAAATAGAAATTGAGCAGTGCCATAATGGCTATTAATGTTGGTATGATAATTAAAATTTTTTGAGTTCTTGAGTGATTACTCATTTGGGTAAAAATCATGATAGTGGTGAGAGAACTCTGAATTATAGTGTAATGATAAGAATGGATGTAGCTATTTAAAGGTAGTTTGTTGCATATATGTGAAAGTGATAGTGTTGAGGTGGATGAATTGAATGATTATAGTATAAATGTAGTAAATATTATTATAATATAGATTAATAGGTTTAGGATTGTTGTGGTTGGATTCTAAATTATGATAGCTGTTATTCATCCTCTGTGAGTAATTGATGAATAGGCTATGATTTTTCGTTGCTGAGTTTGATGAAGTCCTCTGCATCCTCCGACTAGGAATGATATAATGGTTACAGTTACTAGTATGTTTAAGTAATAGATGGTGAGATTTGATATAAAATTGATATCAGTGCAAGGTTTTGTCATATTAATAAGATCAGGCCTGAAAATAGTGGAATTCCTTGAGTAACTTCAGGTATTCCAAAGTGAAAAGGAGAAAGTCCAAGTTTTTTGATCAACGCTATAGTTATGATGGTGGCTGCTGTTGGAGTAAATATTTTTGTGACAGTTCATTGACCAGAGTATAATAGGTTAATAACGATGACTATTATCAATGCGGAGGCTTGTGTTAGAAGGTATTTAGTGGATGCTTCTATGGCTTGTGGGTTAAATTTGTTTTATGAGAATTGGGGTGATGGCTAATATGTTTATTTCAAAATCAATTCAGACTGTTAGTCAATGTAAGCTTGTTATTACAATTACAGTTCCTAGAATGACAGTAGCTATGGTAATGATAAAAATAAGGGGATTTATTAGTACAGGAAGGATATAAACCAACACTTTTGGGGTATGGGCCCAAATAGCTTATTTGGCTGATCTTACTATAAACTATAGTGTAATGTGATAGCACAGAAGTCATTGAATTCTTATTAAGTTAAATTCCAATAATTCTAGAAATAATGTTTCTTAAAACTTTTATCATTTAGTCTATCAAAGTAACTCTTTTATCAGACATATTTCTTAGGTTTGTGGTAGAATGCTTGATCTAATGATTTGTAAATACGTGTCATATACAGAGGGCTAGTGTCAGTGGTAGAAAACTTTTTCATAGAAGGTCTACCAGTTGTTCATGTCAGAATCATAGATAAGATGCTCAGATTCATTAAAGGGAGACAGTCAATAATAGATACGGTTTTGGGCAAAAGTTAATTTTATGTAGCTCCGGTTATGTGAGGATTGTGGAATGCTCCTAAAGATAGGATGTTGCAAAGATATTTTTTATGATACTGTTGGCGTACACTGCCAACAAAAACAGTGCAAATGAATCTGCCACACATTAAACATTGAAGCCTAAGATGAATTCTATTTTGCCTTCTGTTAAATCGAGTGGAGATTGTTTAGTTTCTGCCAGGGTCAAGATGAATCATGGGGAGGTCAATTTCACTGATTAAAAGAGAGAGTGTGTCCATTCATACAAGGGCTTATTTAGAGAACAAATGACTATGCTACCTTTGCAGGGTCAGGGTACCCCGGCCAGTAAACAGAAGTCACCAGGCAGGCAGTGCCTCTACTAATGGAAATGCTAGAGGTGATGTTCTTGGTAGCCAGGCAGGGGTTGTGTTTGCCGAGTTCCTTTTACTTTTGTAAAATCTTTCCTTAATTGCATCCCAATGTTGGATTAGCAGTTGACTTGATAAATAATTAATTGTTAGGTGGGATTTATCTTGCTGTTAACTATCAGTGGGTTCCATTCTGATACAACCTTATACAAGGAGACACAGTTCTTGTTACTCATATTAACAGTATTTCTTCTATTGTTTAATAGATTAGTCCAGTGTTAAATTAGGAGTTAGTTTTATTGTTGAAATTAGGATGAATGTATTGTTGAGCTTGAGTGCTTTCCTAGTTGGTGGCTGCTTTTAAGACCAGCGATGGTCTTGTTTACACTTAATCTCTAAGGAAGATTGTATCCTTTATCTAGAAAACTGGATCTTTTTAGAATATAATTTAAATTTACATTGGAATTATCATTTTTAAAGGCAAATTTAGAGTCAAACTAAAATTCTCTTCTGGACAGCCAGCTATCACCAGGTTTGTTAGGCTTTTCACCTCTACTTTCAAATCTTCTGTTTTGCCACATAGATGAGCCCGTTCTATCAAAACTGTTCATAAGCAGCTCGTCTGGTTTGGGGGCATTTAAGTTCTCTTTGTTGAATTGCTCTAGTTAACTCATTATGCAAAAAGTAGAAGGAGTAAACTTTGCTGTTTAGCACTTGCAACATTTCTTTCATCATTCTTTATAGTGCCAATTAATATTTCTATCTCCTATTCTTTTAAGTTTGGGTGTTTTATTTAATTTGTGTTAGTTGAATTTTGGGGGGCTAGCTTTAGTTCAAAGCAGTCATTTAATAAGAAATCTCCCGAGTGTAAACTAGGTATTTTATTTAAGCTACATTTTGATTTATCCAAGCACACTTTGCATTATGCTTACCTTATTACGATTTATCTTCTCTTACATGTTTAGTAATTATTAAGAGGTTCTACATGGGTTTCAGTATTTGAAGAAGGAAACAGGTGGTGTGTGTATACTTCACAGCCTAATTCAGTGAAGCTAGCTAGTCTTCATTTACTTCTAAATCCTCCTTTAGTTTGTAATTTCATCAAGACTTACATTTAAGTTTTTTGTCCTTGAGTAGAAAATGCAGCCCATTTCTTCCCATCCCATAAACTATACCCTGACCTAACATTTTTATGTTATGTATTTGTGCTTACCATAGTTCCTTTTTTAGGATTTTCTGAGGATGGCAGTATATAGACTGAGTTAGCAAGTGTGGGTGAGGTTTATCAGGGTTTATAGATTTACATGACAGGCTCCTTTAGAGGAATATAAAGCACTGCCAAGTCTTTTGAGTCTTAGGCTATTGCTAGTAGTACTCTTGATGGGTTATCTTTTTGTGATAATTATTTGGGTTTAGGGCTAAGCATAGTGGGGTGTTTAACCCTACTTTGGGTTTTAGCTACTGTGTAGTCAGAACTGTTAGTCACTTTTGTTGCTTATTTTATTTTGGTTGTAGCTTTTTACAGCTGAATTAAAATGTAATTGTATGAATGTCTTTAACATGCTGCACCCCAGAATTTTATTAATTTCAGTAAATTGTATGACCATGGTAGCTGGCACAAAATTTATCAACCCTAATTAATATCTCTTAGTCAAACTTTCATATATTGCCAAATTTTTGTCACTGGTGTTTCTAATGGGTGGTTAAGCAAGGCATTATGAGAGCTACATTTTGATGTGCTTGATGTCTGCTCCTTTTCATCCTAGTAGTGTATCCTCAACTGGGATGTGGATATTTGCATGTGCAATCATGTTAAAAATTAACAGAAAGATGGGGACTAAACCTATGTGTTTATGGAGTTAGCACATTCATCTAGGCATTTTCAGTGCTTAGCTTTAATTATTAAGCTACATTAACAAGTTAGGTTGTGAGTGCGTCTAGGGAGAGTTCAGTCAATTGGAATTTACATATGTAAAGTAGTACATTTATATGTACTGGGGTCATTACTTATAGTAAGTTCTATATACATGCTTATAACTAGGGTCAATTTGCTGGGTCTGTTGAATTACTTTTCTTTGCTCACTGTGGGTGAGGCTCAGTTTATTTGTAATTGTTACTCTATTAAATGTACTTAGATTTTGATCTGTGTTGAAGAAATTTTAATTTGTGGGGATGTCTGTCTGTGGTTAGTTTATGAACCTAAGTAGAGCTGGTGCTCTAGGTATTTTTGAGTAGGATTGGAGAATGTGGGCATGTTGTTTGTTTTAAAGTTTTATTAATAGTTGGTTAATTATGGTTATGAATATTGGATGGGATATAGGCCTTGTATAATTTATGTTCTTAATCTTGCTTTGGGGGGTTGGCAAGATATAAACAAACACATAAAGTACAAGCTCTGCTGGGGACGTGAGGGTTTGGTTAAACTAAGTGCTTATATGTACTTGTATATGTATGTGTACATGAGAGTTTTCTTATGCCCTGTAACATTGACTGAATGTTATGGTTTGTAATGTTGGTAAACAATATTCAATTAAAGCTCAGCTACAATTTGCTTGACTGTGTTAAGATCTCTGATGGCTATAGCCAAGTTCCTGCATGTCCCCAAATTAAAAAATACCAAATGTATGACACCATGGTTATGTGTGAGCATGAGCTGATTAGTCATTAGTCCATTGAGATGTCTTATTTAAGTCAAAGAGTGGACAATTTTAGATGAAATGGTCCTGAAATAAGAACCAGATGCCAGATAAAACTCGTTTGTAGAAACTGCCACAATTTATGGGCCTGGAGTGGGAAGAGCTATGCAATTGTGGGTTACTGGTTTCAGGTGGGTTGGTGATTAAGCTTTTCTACAGGTTATGACAAGCATGTTACCTGGAAATGATTTGACTCAGTGGGTTATGTCTGATTAATAATTATTATGTCATACCAACCATCAGTATTTATGGATGATAAATCATGAAATGTATTATGTAATAACGTTTTGTGTACATGCTTATAACAGTGTGGTAAATCCTTAATGATTATATATATTATGTACATTTAATGAAAGGTGTGTAATAGTGTATGTGGGAGACCACGTAGTGCACAAATTACATAGTCATGGAATATATTAATTTGTTTTTAATACTGGCATATTAACATGAAAATAATCTTCACTTTTCGTGTATATTAATTACACCAAGGAGAACTTAAGCAGAATTTCAGCTTTGGGTGCTGATGGTGGAGCTAGGTTGTACAACTTCAAATGAGGATACATGAAACAAGAAACTTTAAGTTTTAACACTTCATGTGATTCATTATCTCCCAACAGGATTGCGGGGAACATATGAAATACAACTGGCTATCTACATTGGGAAACACTACTGCAGAACAGCATACAATTTGAAAAAAAAGAAATGTGAAGTATTTACACAAAATATTCTATCTTGTACTGTGATAATCCAGTATCATCTCTGCGAATTATGGGCTGTACAAAGGCCCAAGCAGAAAAAATACAGGTTTATTTTGTACAAAGCCGCGGCCGTGTCCCAGAGCTCCCCAGGGGCGGAAGGCGCCCCGAGGGCAGGGCCTGGGCCCTCAGAGCGGCAGCAGCGGGCCCAGCAGCAGCTCGCCCTGGCCCCGCAGGCGGCCCCGCTCCAGGCCGCGGCCCTGCTTCTCCGCCTTGACGCGCACGGCCAGGCGGCGCACCTCGTCCTCCGACAGCCCGTCCAGGCACAAGTCCTGGTCGAAGGCGGCCTCGCGGCTCCGCCGGACTACGGCGCCGCGCTGCTGGCGCGTCTTGCCCGGCGGCTGCAGGACGAAGCTCAGGCGGCAGCCGACGGCACGGGGCTCGGCGGTTCCCGCGGCCTGTCCCTCGGCGCGGAGCAGCCCGATGCGGAGGCGCCCGCTGGCCCGCCTGTACTCGGCGGCCAGGCGCAGGGCGCCGCCGGCGCGCCCCAGAGCCACGGTGCCCTCGGCCTCCAGGCGCTCGGGCTGCGGGCCGGGGGGCGGCGGCGGAGACGCGGAGGGGCCGCGGGCCGGGGTCCTCGATCCGGCGCCGCGCTCCTGGTCCTCGTCCCCGCGGGAGACTGAGCGGACGGGGGCCAGGCCGCGGCTCCCGCGGGCCCGCAGCGCGCGCCGCAGCAGCCCGTCAGGGGCGCGCAGGAGCTGGCGGCCGCGGGGCGGCGGGGCGCGCGAGTCCCGGGGCTGAAGAGCCCCGCCGGGGGCGGAGGGGACCTCGGCCTGGGGCGCACGCGGGGCGTCTCCCCTCGCGCCGCCGCCGCCGTAGGTGTGGGCCCGGGGGCGGAGCGCGGGCCGGGCGGCGGACGGCTCCAGGAGCGCGGCGCCGCGGGCGTCCCCGAGGAAGAGCGACTCCCTGCGGCGGGTGTGCGGGCTCTCGAGCAGCGCGCAGAAGCCGTAGGCGGTGCGCGCGCGGGGCAGGTGCTGCAGCGAGAGCGCGGCCTGAGAGCGCGGGTCCCAGTCGGTGCGCCCGTCGCCGTCATCTGACCCAGCTTTTTCGCTCCAGGAGATCCGGAGTCCATCCAGGGCTGGGCAGGAAGCGAGTCGCGGGGGAATGCAAAATTCGGGGATGCGGTCGGGTGTGAGCACGTTAGCGCACGCGGCGGGCGTGATGGCCGAGGCTCGGCTGGACCGACCCTTAAAAAGCTCGTTCCTGCCCTGCAGAGGGCGCTGAAAACCCAAGCGAAGCCGCTCCAGGCACCACATCAGGCGGGAGGTGCCGAACCCGAGCGACCTTTCCGTGGAGCTGGTTGGTTTGCAACGCACAATCGCACAACAGAAGTCAGCGCGAGCCCTGCAGGGCACAGCAATTTCCGCGTTTCTTCTGCTTTCGGGGCGCTTTCTCCTGCCTCGGCCGGGACAAGGCAAATAGTCCTTCACGCTGCTATTGCAAACTGTTTCAGTGATTGTAAAACAATCGTTTTTCTTTTATTCTGTCTCTATTCCGTAGTCATGTACACTTCGGGGTTTGTGGCTTCATTCTCAATCCGCCTTCGCAGTCCTAAGGAGGAGTTCTCAAAATGTTGGCCTTTAACTGGTCTCGCTGTCCTCGATGCCAAGAAGTACTTTGCTAGTGCAGTCTTACCTGCCTCCTTGGATTATTGCACTCTAGTCTTCAGAGTGAATTAAAATAACAGTAATCACCTCCAGGACACTCACCGTGTTCTTTCTTTTTAGGCAGAAAGATGCTCAGACGAGCCCCCAGAGGAGTTAAGCAAGACTATGGGTGCCTCCTAACGTACCTGACGTCCGTGGTCAGATGGGTGTCCGCACCGTTCTGCCTAAGGCACCGACCTGGAGAGGAGCGCAGCTTCTAGGAAATTCAAAGAGCACGCGGCAGAGTTCAGTACCGCTGTTCAGGGATAGCTGGCCTGAAGCCTTTATACTGGGGCGCGAATCATCAGCCGACAGGTGGGCGGGAGCGGAGTTAGTCCGTAACCTGATGCCAGGACTTCCAAGCTGCCACGTGGCTGGATATGCTGAGCGAATTCAAGATCCATTTCTCTTGCCTAGGGTGGGGAATGTTATGCTCGGAAACCCTGAACAAGTTTCTATATCCTCACGTAAAAAAGAGGGTTAAATCTTGACTATATCGCAGAGTCATTGTGAGGATCGACGGAATAATGAATGTGAAATCACAGAAACAATCACCACTAAAAAAGATTTAAAGTGGGGTTCGTCTTATTTTTACCCGATACAGTCCCCCAAATCCAGCTTTCTGGTTGCCCCGCTTCAAAGTTCCTTCCCTGCTTTCTGGTTTTCAGTCCTGATATTAAATTTTTTTTCTTTGTTGCTTATAAACCATTCTGAATACCGGGAACCTTATGGAGTGCTGAAAATATTCCATATCTTGATCTGGGTGGAGTTACAGGAGTGTATCCGTCTGTTAAAAAATCAGCATACCCTGAAGATTACATGTAAATTTGTATGTACCTTAAACTTCAATTTAAAAAATCACAGCCCTATTCTTAAACCATGTGTTTTGATTTTTGACTGGGAAAATACTGCACTGTTGGAACCAGCCTTTGGGAACATCCTGACCACATCTGGCCTTCCTACCCTATGTCCATCTGACAGACGCTTTTTCTTCCTTCTGAAATCTGACTTCTGTGCAAGCTGCTTCCAGCTAGCTCAGGTTAAAAGGGATCTGAGGCATTTATACCCAGGTTTAAGGCTTGGGTATATGCTATTTCTTACTCAAAGGCAGTATTTACTGAATGCTTCCTGGATTCCAGCCACCATGCTATTCAGGCGGATCCAGGCTGTTCCAAGATCATATCAGCTATGTACATCTGTTAAGAGAGGAATGAAATGATAAGGATGAAATACTTGAATTCCATCTGGCTGAGGCAGGAGTTAAGAAGAGATTATTGAACATTACCTATTTAATTTGGGGGCCAGCATTGGTGCGTCCCTGAGTCACCATGCCCTTGACTAGCTACTTCTGTGTCTTTATATCATTTCCATGCCTGGACAAAATTCTTGGGCTAGTGCTAAATCTATGGGGGAATAATCATTAAATTATATACCCAAGGGTCAAGTGTGTGTGTTTTGACTCAACTTTCCTCAGGAGACAAGATGCTGTTAGGTCTGCAAGTGAAAACCCAAAGAGACCCTGGTTAGAATGGTGAGGCTCACAATCTGGGAAGTCAGCTGAGAAGTAACTAAGCAAAGCTACGTTGTAGTGGGAGAAAGACCAAAAGCACCAGGGCAACAGAAATGATTAAGGGGTGAATACACAGAGACTTTGAAGTGAATCTGTCCTTGGTTTGAATCTGTTATGCAGCTTTTTAGTTATGGGACTGTGGGCAAGTTAAACTCTTTGAGCCTAAGTTGTAAAATGAGGGTAAAAATACTTGTTTGTGATTGTTGTGATGGTTAAAAATCATGAGATGACTGACACATAGTGAGTCCTACCTAACAGCTGTTGTTATTATACAGGTTAGCTTGGTCAGGGATTAGCTGATTCACACATGGATTCCTTTAAAAACATTTCTCTTCTTGGCCAAGCAAAGCATATTTGCTTTGTTTTCATTAATAATTCACCTTCTTCAGTAATGCTTTAGAAGCATTTCCTGTATAAGATTTCTTGAAAACAGTGGACATGCTCTCGCATGACTGGTCCTCTGTGACCACATTATGCCTTATGTTTTATTTACCTCGGAAGCATGAGCCTCACAGTACTTGGGAGGGTACTGTAATGGGGTCAGTTCCTGTGCCTGGAACACACAAATCTACTCAGAGGAAGACTGTGGCCATTCTGAGCTCACAAATATAGCCATAGAAACATCCAGTTATGGAGCTGGAAAACAATTCTATGAAGTAAGCATAAATAGATCACATACCACTGAGACAGGCGTGCTGTTGGAATAGAAGGAAACTGAGCAATTTAAAGATTTAAAAATAGTATACAGGAGATTCAGTGTCAAGGAAAGCAATAACAAGAGGGTTTACAACCAAATAAAATACTAGTGTCCTGATTTACCCATCTTTTTCAACAGAACTGGAGTGTGGAGTAAAGGGAAGAACACAGACCAGGCAGTCAGGCACTTCAGTTTTGGCTCTGTTACTAACTTTATATGGGACTTTAGCAAGCCCTTTAATTCTCTCTCGTACTCAGTGTCTGCATCTGTCAAGTGAAGGGGTTGGATTAACCAGATGTTTGTTTTCTTCCAGCTCTAACATTAAGCATCCTCTCCAGTGCTTTCCCCAGCTTAACCTTCGAAAGTTTCTGGCAGTCCATGGGGTCATGTTATTATCTAGCTTTCTTTTCCATTTCCTTTTTTCCCCATATACCTTTTGCCTTTCTCAACAAACTCCAGGGTTGGGAAATAGGGGTGAGGGTACCGGGTACTGTGAAGTTAGAATTTCTCATTTTACAAATTTGTAAGGAACAGTTGTTAGTTTTTAAAAAGTGTTCCTAATTTTGACTCTTGCTTTTAACAGAGGTAATATTTTGCTCATCTGTTTTTGTTGCTCAACCCCTCACTGCAAGTTAGTTGTGCAATTTTCTTTGTTGTCCGTTTCATTGTTTTTATGTGAAAACTGCATTTTTCTTCAGTTAACCTTTGTATCCAAATTCCTTTTTGTATAGTGCTACACATTAGAGTGCTAATGGTATTTCTTGACATTCGTTATAGTTTGAATCACGACTGTAAATGTTCAACTTCAAGAAGTATGGAAAATTTGGGACATCACTGTGTGTACATAGTACCTCAAAACATACCTAGAAAATATCAAAATTTAAAAGTTTTTTGTACTATATGGTAATAGCATTATTTGTACTGACAATTTTGATCTGAATTTTCCACCGCTACTCTGTCATTAACTTTTCAAATAAGATAGATGAGAACTACCACTAGCCTAGTGGTGATTTAAGTATATTTATTGAAAGAGAAAAAGGTGGCTGTCCTGGCTCAGAAAAGCTGAAGGAAATTAATACCTGCTGGGTAATTTTAGGTAAATCACTTAAAATTCCTGATATTAATTTTCATATAAAATTTGAACAATATTGCACTAATGTCCAGGTCTTTTGGGAGAGTTACATGAAAATGCAGACCTTGTTATAATAATGGCATGATAGCTCATGAGGTATAACTGAAGAACTATTAATAAAATGGAATAATACATATGAAAACACAGTATGCCCTTATTCTCCAAAAGTACAAAGTACCATAAATGTGCAAGGAATTATTGCACAAGCATTAGTATTGTGCATTTGTCCTACCAGATTAGGCTTTCTGTTCCAATCTCTTGACCACACTATTCTGCCTGTTGCATCTTTCATTTCATCTTTCACTTTTATTCATACATCCTTGCATTGTTTTGTTTCTTAGCTTTTAATGGTGCAGGCTTACCCCAGCAGGAATATAATACTGGTTTTTTGCATTCCTGTCAATGCATAGCTGGTGTGAATATACAAGGGGAGAGGGGTTGTTGGAGGAGGGTGGGTGGACTAGAAACCTGGGGACAGATTTAGGAGGGCTTTTGGAACACTGGAAAGTTATTGGATGTTTTTGAATGGGTGTCTAACCTGAGGTCTCCAGTGCTTTGGAGAACTAGCTCCAGTGGCAGTGTGCAGATGGATGAAGGAAAAAACTGGAGGCTAAGAGGCCAATTGTATGATCCAGGTGAGATATAAAGAGAATTAGGAAATAGAGCGAAAGCAGAATGGACAGGTTTGGTTGTTAATTGGTTATGGACAGTGAAGGAAAGCAGCAAAAGTGACTGTTAGGTACTGTGCCAGGGTGACTGCTAGGTATTGTGCCAGGGTTAGGAAAACAAATGGTTAAGGATTTTTATTTTCTGTGTCAGTAGTGGAGAATGGCTGTGCTTATTGATAGTACTGGTTAGTATTGGTTCTTTATTTTACATTCATTTTATATAACATCAATTGTAGAAATGTTGGCTGTTTTTTTCCTTTTCTCCAATGGACTTGGAATTTAAGAAATGGTTTTTCTTTTTGATCCTATCTTAGTGCATTTAGCCTGGTGTAAGGAAATTCCATAGACTGAGTGGTTTAAAAACAATGCAAATTAATTTTTTCCAGTTGTAGATGCTGGAAAGTCCAAGACAATGTGATGCGGGCTTCAGCACCTGGTGAGGGCCTGCTTCCTGGTTCATTGGTGGCCATCTTTTTGATAAATCCTCACAGGCATAAAGGGCCGGGCATCTCAGTGGGTACTAACCCCATTCAGAGGTACTCACATTGGGTGTTAGGAATTCAACGTATGAATTTTGAGGGGACACAGTCTACAGCAGGCAGTTCAAGAGAATTTCACACATATAGAGATTACTTGTAGCAAAGCATTTAATAAACGCTTGTGACTACAAATAATCTTAACATTTCTTAGGTTTGTTTAGTGTATCTCAACAGCTTATTGAAATGTAATTTAGGGAAAAAGTCTAGTTCTCTTAAGATAATTGGTTTCCCCCACCTCCCACTTTTAAATATAGTTTCAACAAGCAAAAAGAAGCAGAGAGTTTGTCCCAGGCTGAGTTAATCTGTACAAGGAAAAGGGTACAGGGTCTCCTCTTCCCCACCTGACCCACAGGTGCAGGGGTGGTGACTTAGGAGGCGCTCCGAGTGGACTGGAGGCCTGGGAAGCTGCTTTCGCCCCAGACTGTGACCCTGGCCCGAGGACATTAGGAGGCCGGCAAGCAGAACAGCCACAGAAACGTCCCTGTGCTCAGTAAATTCTGCCCTCCTTTTTTTCCCAAAGCCGGCTTCCACACCGCTCCTCGGTCCGAGGCTGCCACGATATCACAGAGCGGCGGCCAAGTCCACACACCCCCAGGTTCGGGGCGGGGGCGGGGGCGGCGGCGGCGGCGGCGGCGGCGCGCCTGCGCACAGGCCGGGTCACGCGCGGCGAGGGGGCGGGCCTGCGCCCGAAGGGCTGTCATTTGCCGCCCGGGTTGCCGCCCTCGGCTGCGTCTGGGTTCGGCCTCCGCCCGGTCCCGCAGCCTCAGGCCCACCATGGTGCTGGAGTCGGTAGTCGCAGACCTGCTGAACCGCTTCCTGGGGGACTATGTGGAGAACCTGAACAAGTCCCAACTGAAGCTGGGGATTTGGGGCGGTAAGCGAGAGGGCGCGGCCGGCGGGCTGCCGACGCTGGCAGGGGTGCCCACGCCGCGGGCTCCTCCCGTACGGACCCAACAATCTCCGCCGCCGGAGACTCCTCCTCCCGGGCGGGGGCGCTCGGCGGGGACCCCTCTCCGGGCGGCAGGTCTGAGGACCCCCGGAGGCCTGTGCCCGCCTCCGCCGCCACGGGGACCCCGGGTTCCGGTCTGGATTGGGGAGGTGCGGCCGAGTCGCGTTCTCGCACCCGGAGTTCCCACCTTTAGCATCCCAGAGGCCGAAACTCCTTTCCTTTTCGGCCCTGGCCATTGGGGTGCCCCTCTCGCGGCCCTCAGCATGGCTCCTGGGGCCCCACAGCATTACAAAACCCTTTCTGCTCTTGCACCGCTTGGAGTGAGGATAGCTGTGTGGTCACACACGTCCAAATAAAGTGGCACCTAGGAAAAAGAAATTGCATTTTCTCTTTAGGATTGCTGCGTTTAGGAAGGGATCAGCAGGGGAAGATTGCTACGAGAAAGTATGGCTTCTAATGACTTTTTCCCCTTAATAGTTACGTTCCTTCATTAAGAAAAGGACTTTCAGTTTTGCTTTGGAGAGAAATAGAAGGAAATTCAAACCACGACCAGCATCGTCATTAGTTGCATTACCAAGAATTTAGGCCAGCGTTTCTGTCCTCAAGGTTAAGTGTATAGAAGTAGGTAGTAGCATATTTGCACACTTCAAAAAGCTAATTATTTGCACTAATGACATGTTAAACTTTGGGGACATCGGGGGACACTTTCTCACTGTATAAAAAGACTTTGGGGAATTTTGTCAGCTTTGGAGAGAAATTAAAATAACTACTCGAATGGAACTGCTTTTAATTCAGTCAACAGATAGACCCGTGCTCCAGTAGGGTAGCCACTAGCCATGGTGGCAGTTGAGAAGTGTGGTTTAGTGCTAATTGAGATGTGCTCTAATTATAAAATAACTGAGTCTTGAAAATACTCAGTAGGAGAAAACGTGTAATATCTTAATTTTTTACGTTGATTACATGATGAAATAATATTTGGTTATTTTGGGGTTTACTGCAGTGTATTACTAAAATTCATTCCTTGTTTTTTTTTTAAACCTGGCTCCCCAAATGTATACTTACATATGTGAACCATGTATTATATTGGGCAATGTTGTTACAGAGCCACGAGTGCTCCTGAACTGTGAAGGAGCCCGTTTTTAATAGGTTACTGATCATTTGACTGGTGGTTCAGTGTGGTTTGCTCAACAGTACATGCCTCCCCCACACTTTAGTGTAATGCAAGAAAAAGAGAAGTAAAGAAAGCAACATGTAAGGAATTAAACGTCCAGTGCCTTCTGCAGGCATCAAATGTTTCTTCATAATACTGCCTTTTATAAATTACTCCCTCCAGTTGGTAAACATTATTTGAAATCTGAAAAGGCATTGGGCTCGGTATTTAGGAAACCTGGGTACTAAGTCGTTGGGCTAGACAAACCACATACCTTCCAGGCATTAGTTTCTTCATCTTAATATATTTAGTAGGAAAAAAAAAAATCATACCAGATACTACAATATTTCTATGTAATCACTACTCAAAATCCAAGTTATTACCCAAGTGTTAACATTGTGCTGTATTTACTTAGGACTTTTTTTTTTTAAGAAATAAAGTTTGTGGGTACATTTGAAGATTCCTTCTCTACCAAATCAAATTTTTTTCTTATTTAAAATTGAGGGTTTGGAGTAGGTATCATCTAAGGGTTCTTCCAGTGCCAATACTCTGTGTAAATGTCTTTACAATGAAATTGTGAAGCAGGAGGATTTTGAACTTTCCCGTAAGTGAAATTAAAATGCCATGATTTTACGTCATTTGCTCCTATTTTGGTGAAATGCAGGAAAATAGACTTTTCTTTCATCTCCTTTTCTTTTAGAATAAGGTTTTCTGCAAGTGGCCATAATCAACTTTATAATAGGCCTAAGCTAAAAACCTCATTTCCTTTAGGAACTGTATTCAGTAAAATTCAGTTGGGGCAGAGATTTCCTCAGCTTTAATCAGCTCACAGCTCTGGTTCTAGAAAGTTTTGGGGTTTGTTTTGTGGTTGTTATAAAGGAAGCTGCAAATCATGAGCTTTTACAGTTATTGCTCAATATATTTTTGTTATAATGCTAAGTCTATTAAAATAGAAAGGCAATGTGTGTAAGTTGACTCCTTCTATTCTTTGAAAATAATGCTAAAGAAATTTATCTTAAACTTTTTCTGGTAAACAAGTAGAAATATTAAGTCAATTTAATAAAATAGTTGATATTTATGACATTTGTGATGTTGACAAGTTTCACCAAGAATTGAAAATTTTATATAATCTTATTTAAACTATTTGCTTTAGCAAATAAAATTTATGTGTCTTTGAGTTCGGCTTTCTCAGTTTTTTTCTTACTAAATTTTCACATTTGAGAAAGGGAAAGATACAACTTGTAAATATTTTTCACAGCTGATTTTACTTTTCTTTGTAAACAAATGGCACTCTAAATGGATACTTCTTAACTGGAGCACTTGCCTAGGCTAAGGCAGTGGTTTTCAACTGGGAATGATTTTGCCCCCACAGCTCATTTGGCAATGTCTGAGATGGTTTTGGTTGTCAGCACTGCAGAGGTGTGCTACTGGGATCTAGTGGGTAGACCACATGAATGTTGCTACACCTTACAATGCACAGCTCCCCAGAACAAAAATTACTCAGCCCAAAATGTTTGTTGAGAAATCCTAATCAAAGTGCCTTGCCAATGGGTTTCAGACAAGTTCGCTATGGATTCAATGTGACCAAAGAAATTGACAGCAAAACGTTCTTTTGGTGAAAGGGTTTATTAACCGGCTTGTTCTCCCAGCGGTAGGTCGAGCACTAGCGTCTCTGCCTCTGCCCAGAGCACTGGGCCAAGCTCTCTGTATAGCGCAATAATGCCTTTTTGCCTAAAGGTGTGGAAGTGATAGCCTAGCAACAGGCCCGTCACATCATCATGTGGTTTAAGTTCAGTGAGGATCCTGGCCATAGGAACCCCAACTTCCCCACACTAAGGAATATTGAAATTGTATTATGAATTTTTAGGAGAATATCTGGGTATTGAACAAGTTGTAGCAGTAGATGTCTTAAGAAGTGACTGAAAGGTGTCATGTCAGTAAAAATGCATAATCTTTGGATGAAGTAAGGAAGCAGTTTTAAGAATGAAATTGTGTTAATGTAATCTGAAAAAGATTATGCCATGCATTCACAATGATATCCACAATAAACAAAAGCTGTGGAGTGAGGTTGGGGAAATTATGTGAATGTCTAGGCTCAGGAAGTGTACTGTGGATATTGTCTTTAAATTGGAGAAGCAAAAAGAAAGAGAAAAGACTGCAATTTTCTGTTTTATTCTTTTAAAGATTTTTTATGCCAACATTTCCTATTAAAAAATTCTTTTTATTGCAAGTATTTTTAAAAGTGATTTAAGCAAAATGATCTTTTAAAAATTCTTGTTGTTGCAGAATAGAGGCCCTGATTACTTACAAGCTGTGGGACCCATGGGAAAAACATTTTATATCTTTAAGCCTCAGTTTTCTTATCTGTCAGAGGGGGAAATAACACTCAGTGTTTGTAAAGTAAGTGATGGGGAAGTCCTTTGTAATTATAATTGTTAAATTGCTAATATTGATAGAAATAATAAATACCTAGCTGAGTTAATAGAAAACAGCCTGCTTTGTTTTATTTTATTTTTGTAAATATGTTCTTCTAGGCTTCAGACTTTAGGGCTCTCACATTCTATAGTGTGATAATTTTTGTAGACCTAAAGCCACATATCTAAATATTTATTTTCTAAACAAATTTCTTTAAAAAAACTATTTGCATTTGAATTTAAATTAGCATTTTTGTATTACTTTTCAGTTAGTTTGCAAGTCAGGTTTTCAAAGGTTCAGAGAAGTGCCTAGTGGGCATGTCACTCCTTTTGCAGATAGGAAGGATTGTCTAGATTTTTTTCCCTACAAACTGGTGCTAGGAGATAAATTGCATGGCCCTTAGCTCTTTGAGGTGTGTCTAGGATATGATTGTTTTAATAGTAGCATATGTTTGAAAAAATATGTTAAAACATCATGTTTTCCAGTTTGGTTTAAGTAATAGTATTGCAATGTAGAACCTTTGTCAATTTGATTTTTTAAAGTGATTCACTGTAGAAAGTCAGCAGGAAAATGCTCCATTCAGAATTTGCTCTCACATCCACTTGACAGGTGGAATATCTAGAGGCTGTGATATGTTGGATGCAAGGTGTGGCTACAGACCAGGAGTAGGACCCGGGTGGAGTTCCCTCAGAGTTTGTTGCTCAGCTGCCAGGTATAGTTGGTGCAGAGCATTATACAGAAGAGGACCCTGGGGTCTACTTTCATCTTCAGTACGGCCTATCTATATGGCTTCTGGAGGTCACTGATCAGTGACCACTGGTTCCTTATCTCGAAATGAGAAAATTAGGTAGGGTCATTTCTCCTGGCTTTAAACAAGGCCAGGGCAGGGTGAGTTCCTTCATTAGATACGAGTAGTACTGCCACTTGCTCTGCCTTCATAGTGAAAAAATGGTAGTCAAATAATGTATCTTTCCTTTTTGTTCTTCATTCAAATTGGTGAGCAAAGAACCACAGTCACAAAATGTGCAAGATAAATGAAGTTCCAGCCTCAGGCTGATATTTGCAAATCTAAATCTAATATGTATTACAGGTAGCTGTAGGGTAGCTTGAGAAGGCAAGAAAAAGCAGGCCTTTTTGCCTCTTTTTCCCTTGACACATAAAACAGCAGTAACTAGGTATTTCTAAATTTGGAGAGGAATTTTCTTTTAGTCCTTTCCTTCCAGTGGACACTTGATATAGTGAAGGGTGCCTTTTTCATTAGCTTGTCCTACAGCATATAAAATAAACAACATGTCAGTTATTATAATGTAATATATTTAGGCTGAGTTATCAATTGAAACATAAAAATTTAAATTGAAAACACCTTTCCACATATTTAAATAGCATTATAAATTAAAAATCCATTCCTTTTCTAGAAGTGAAACTTGAAGTTGGTATTTTGGTAACGTTCTGCTAGGAAGTTCTGTCACCTACTTGTTATGAGCTCCCTGAGGTGTGCTTGAAAGGGAGAAAGTCCAGTGTTTCACGGCAGCTTTCCATCTTTGCCGAGACTTCCTCTTTCAATAGGGAAATGGAAAGAGAGCCAGTTGTTTCCTCTCCTTCCTCTCCCTCCCACGACAAAGTCATTGTGAACTAGTAAAAGAAGTAGATTGGTTCATTTGAGTTGGATAGCTAGGATCATTTGAAATTCTACAGTATTTTCTTCAGTTTCTTTATTAAAACATTAGTTACTAAAATAATTTGATTTATGCTTTAAAAAACTGCTCAGTCATTTATTTTAACTCACTTCCCGGGAAAATGAATGTGCTGAATATTTTGATATACTTTCATATAAATAATGGATATTTACATTATACCGTACATAAAAGAAATATGTAAAAATGCATAACACGGTTTCCTGCACAATCAAAATAGGAAAAAAAAAATCCCCAGACCGCTTGGGCCGTGTCCACCGCCGCTTCCTGCATCCTCTCCCGCAGCCGCTGCCCTCGCTCCTCAGCATGTGTAAGGCGGCGGGGAGCCCCCCTGAGGTGCCCTACACACACTGTGACCGCTGCCTCCTGCCACAAGGCTTCTGAAGCACAGGCCAGCAAAGTCTTTCCTGCTGCCGCCACGAGGCCTGGGAAGATGGCTGCATGAAATCATCTATTGCCTGATACATACTGGCAGCAAATACAGGGAGGCTCGCAGAGATAATTGTTACTTAACCTGTTTTCTCTGTAGAGTGCCCTAAACCAGGTGTTTTTGGGAAAAAAAACAACAACTTGCAGTTTGGATGTAGGAAAGGTCATGAGGAGACTGAGGACCCTGGATTTTGCTGATGAGAATGAAACAAATGTTGGAAGATTTTTCAAATCTATTGATGGTGGCGCTTTGTGACTATGGTATTTCATAGACATCAAAGCAGTTGATGGTATGAGAATGGAGATTGTTTTCAAACTGATGAAAAATTGTGATCCAAGAGATAGAGAATCCTGGCTCTTGTATTTCAGTGATAGCCACTCAAATGGACCAGCGTGTGTATGGTTTGTTTTGCCCAATGAATCTCCTTCCTCAGTCTTTTCTTTTTAAGTTTGTTTAATAAGAAGATGCTTGATTTATTGGAAACCAATCTGGGATTCATTTCTGTTAAAGTCATGTATTGCTGCTTAAAAGCAAATTGCTTTGCATATAAAAACAGATCTGCTCTGCTCAGTCACATAAAAAGTTATTAACATGTCCTTAGTTTTATAATGGTAAATAAAACATCAGAATTTTCCACTTTAAAAAAAATACATAACACCACACACTCCTTTTTCAGTATTCCTATTTTACAATATGCAAAGCTACTTGTATGGATTAGGACGTGGCATTTTTGTTTGTTGGTTTTTTGCTTTTGATCACAATTTTGAATTAATCTCTCTTTTTTATATTAACATTGACCAGAGAGTCAGGAGACATAGTAGGTTCTATTCTTAGCATCACTACAAGTTAATTGTATAACGTTGGATCAACCACCTAATCTCTTTAGGCTTAATTTCTTCATATACAAAGTGAGAGGGGATTTGGTTTAAAAATCTTTATGATCTTTAAGAGTCACGAGTAGTTATAAATCATAACTTGTGAATTTTTGTTTTTTGAAAGATGTGTATTTTTTAAAAGTACTAAAATAGTCATTTTGAAATACAATCTCCTGCTTTCATGTTTTCCACTGTGGCACTCTCCTTGTGGTACTCCTCCTAACATAAACATTGACTCTATCTTACCTTTCTGGTTATGTCCTTGTTAGTTGTACTGATTTTAGTTCCCTTTTTGCATTTAGATTTCTTCATGCTTTTTTAAAATGCAAAGGCCAAAAGTGAATCCACCAACTATACTGGCTTCTCAACACTGAGTCCAGTGCTTGTCAAGCTTTTTATTTCTCCTCAAGGGAGATAGAATTATCTTCTGAATTAAAATCCTCTACTCTTTCTGCTGTGCTATTTGGGAAATAGTGTGATGTTCTGAACATAACATTGGGAGTCAGAAGATGTGAGGCCTAGCTCTACCCCTAATTAGGTTGACAGTATTTTTAGGCCAGTAATTTAACCTCTTGAAGCCCTAGTTTCTTTTCCTTGATGTATATGCCCTGCCCTCTTTTACCAGTAGGCTCTGAGGATCAAATACTGTAATAGATCTTACAGTGTTTTCTAAAATATGAAGACTTCTGTTCTTGTTGTAGTTGTCTCTACTCCAGTATAATATGCATTCTGAAGCATTAGTATTATTGAGCACCTACTATGAGGAGAACCAGTAAGGAGTGTATGATCGATCAGTTTGGGGATAGTTAAGTGTCATAAGAAAGATGTAGCTAAACTTCTGTGAAAGTTCAGATAAATTATTTCTGGCTGGAGGTATTTAATGTCAGCACTATACTTATATTTATTTTGTAGGCTATTAAGTATTTTAAAAGCCATTGGTGGACTTAGGCAGGCTTGTTCCGTATTATGCCAGTAGCATTTGATTTTTATTTGCAAATATACTAACTTGGTTGTTTTCTACAATTTAGCAACCATAAATATACTAACTTGGTTGTTTTTGATAGTTTAGCATCCATTTCTTTTTCTATTGTATTTTTTACAGTGACTCCAACTCTGTTTACTTTGGTATCATTTGCTAATTCAGTTGAATGAAATTACTTTCATTTCCATCTTTTGATTCATTAGTAAAGAAAAGATTACTAGATTAACTTTGATCCAAGATTTACCCTTTTAAGGTACTTCCTAAAATATCCTTCAAGATTAGTTTTGAAACTTTTATGTGTGACTCTCTAGCACTGTATGCTTATCTAAAATGTTTCTAGTTTATTACTGAGAATCACAGGGTCAAAATCAGGAACTTTCTCTTCTGAAGCACAGACTACATTTACTGCTTACTCTCATCTTTAGGCCTATCTGTCCATCATAGAAGGAAATCATAGAACTTTCTTACTTGTAGTACTGTCACTTTGGAACTTCGTGGGGTTAGAGACACCAGATCTTGGGATAGGCTTTACTTCCTTCCTTGCTGGCAGAGTTAAGTTTATCCATGTCCAGTTATTAGTCATTCTTCCCCTGGGTTGTTTTTTTCCCCAAGGATTAGACACAAATATTTACCCTTCTTTCAGGTTTTCATTGAACTTGCTTTGGGCTCTGTGTGTTCTTAGCCCAGTGATCTGGCTATAGCAGTAAAGTTATTTGCATATGTAGGTTAACCTAAAGTATGCCACAACTAAATATTCATGTCTATATATAGCAACATTTTTGTGCCAGTAACTTCTTAAGTTTTTGAAGCTTGCTTTGCATACCATTGTCTACTTAGCATAGGGTCCATAGTGTTTGGTACTGCATTATGATTGGTTATACTAATTGGTATATTAACTTCATATTTTTTCTCTTTGTTTTTAAAGGCAATGTGGCTTTAGATAATCTACAGATAAAAGAAAATGCTCTGGTAAGTTTTTAAACTATATTGATTACTCAGTTAATTTGGTAAGCTCCTAGAAACTCTTAGTTTACTCAATATCAGGCAGTAGGTACCAGATAAAGTGAGTCACTCTAAGAAGAATTGCTTATTTAATTATTTGCTGTAGGAAAACCTGAGATTAAAAATTTAGAAATATTTTTTCCTGATGATCAAAATAGTATCTGTTGGAAAGTGGAGTGTTTTTCCTTGACCTAATTTGACTGTATAGCTTTGTGACAGATACTTGTCTTACTGAAGTAGTGTTCTCCAGAATTATCTTTACATATTTTTCAGGTCAATAAGGACTTGATTTTAACAATTTACCTAATAAATAATTGTAATTTTGGAAATACTGTGACAGTCCAGTCTTATAATATTATAGTATTATTAAGAGGTCAAACAGTTTTTTTTTGGACTCTAGCTCCAGAAAGTAATTTGTGTTATTTATTATTGAACTAAAAACAAAAAAAACCCACTATTCTCCCCATCCTCTGCTCCCTCAACCCCTGCTAGGCTTTAGCCTATTGTACTTAATTTGAGTTTATGAAGTCATTTAAGGATGTTTATTAGTAGGTCAGGTTTCTAACTAACCTACAGTATGTTTTATAATCCTAGCTTTGACTTCTGCTTGGATTTCTGCATGATGAACTCCATAATTAGAGAGAGCCATATATACATAATGCTTCCATGACGGGTCTCAGGGAAGCCAGTTTTCAGATACTCAATATCCTAGGAGTAAAACTTTTGTCACAAGAAGTAACAGTTTATTCTCTTACAGTGAAAACAGCTTAGCATAGTAGAACAGCACAGACCTCAACAGGCTGGCAGACCTGGGCTTGAGTGCTAGCTCAGCTTTTTACCAGCTATGTGCAGTTTTGCAAGTTTATCAGTTTCTCCTAGCATCAATTTAATCATCTTTAAAGTGGACTTAATAACACAAAACAATATGATACCTCTGCTTTTGTGGCTTGAGTAAAATTAAAAGTAGAGCCTGGATGGTAGTGGACACTCAAAATATTTTTCTTTCCCTCCATTTATACAGGATGCTACAACTTTTAAAATTTTATCTGAAATTTTATAACATAAAATTCTGTCACTGCAGATTGGAATAAAGGTTATTTTGTCCTCTATTTTAGAAGGAAATAAGTATAAATAGGTTGGTGACAGGATATATATCTCACATACTTAGAACAAATTGTTTGAACTCTTTCTTGGTCTAATTTGAATTTTGGTGATAATTAAATATAATAAATTATTTTGTAACATATTCTCCGTTAATTCAAACTAGCTTCCTTTTCCCATTTAAACTGCATTGGTGAGATTTTGCCTTTACTTTGATATAGGTTCTTTACATTTATTTTGCGTGGAAAAAATTTCATGAGGATCAAAATGAGTGTAAGACCGCACTTTTAGAAGTTTATAATTTAGTTTGTATCCTGCTTAATACGAAGTATAATATGAAGACCTTTGAATTTATAATTTATATCTTTTCTATTCCCTGCCAAGGAGGCTATGTAGAGCTGCTCTCTTATCACCAGTGAGGATTTTTTTTTTCTTTTTGGTCTCAAAAAGACCTTTCATCAAAAGCTATAAGTATTTGTTCAATTCCTGTCCATCTAGAATGCTTGAGCAATCAGATGATTGAATAAATTGATTATTTTAGTTAATTGTTACCTAAAGTACTGTATTTCAGTTACCAGATTTCAGTAGTGTTAAATAAACTAAGGTGTACCTAACAGAGGGGCTATTCTGTTGGTTGGTTTAATTTTTAATACTTCTAAAAACTCACGTGATCATTATGAATATTGGTTATTGTTGAGTACTTTGAATAAGTTATTTGTAATTTCTAGTGATTTGGAACCTAAATCAGTACAAGTTTATTACTATTATTGATAGGTATTGTCAGTAATTTGTCTAAAGTAAATGCTAATTCAATATATTTACCAATTATGTTGGGAATCTGCCTTTTAAGATTGTTTTGTTTACTCATTTATTAAATATTTTATTTGAGAGAACTTTTGTTCAGTTGTTGTTTTTAACTTACTAATGTGAAAGGACTCTTCCTTTTCTTATTATAGTATTTCATATACTCAGTGTCCATCTCCCTTAAAAGTGCATGGAATTTCCATCTGTCTTGTTTTGGTTTATTAAAGCGAGTAACCCGTTTACCAAATTACTTTCTTTAAAACAAACTCTTGTAATATTGCTCCTTTTTATAATGTTGTTTCTCTTGTGAATTCTTTCTTCAAAATTTAAGTTAATAAAAACCTCTTTTCAGCTCTAAAACATTATTTATCAGTTACACGAATGCAGAAAATTTGTTTCATGATTTTTCCTTAGAGATGATTGTGTATTTAAATGATGATACAAAGGTGATTTTGGAGGTGCTTAATAATTTAAGATGTCCTTCAAATTTTTTTCTTCCTTTTGAAGAGTGAATTGGATGTTCCTTTTAAAGTCAAGACTGGTCAGATTGGTAAGTATTTCACTCTTCAACTGAATTATTCTTAGTCCTTTTAGTTCTTATTTTTCCTGTGTTATTTAACTAAAACATATTTTTTAGCTAAAAACAAACTAAATATTGGGGGAGGTTTTAGCCTGTGTTGATAAGAGTTTTTGGAGTTCTGGGCCCAAAGTCCATTACATATAATACATACCTATTTCAAAGTTTTTGACAAAAGCATGGAATAGTATCTCTAAAAATGGAAGGACACTTGAACTGCAATGATACTTTTCAGGCTTTGGTTCCACCACACAAAATATATGTTAATTTTCAAAGTCAGTCAAGGTCCAAATTTATGTGTTTTTTCTTTATATGTGAAAGTAGTATACTTTACAACTATTAAATAAAACTTAAGTATGGCTCCTCATGTTTTGTCCAACCATATCTCTGATACATTATGCAGAAGTGTGGGATGGAGGATGTCTTAGTAAGTAGAAAGCCTTTCTCTTATAGGAAGATCAGCGATAACTAAGCAGACATCTTTGTTGAAGAACTTTTTCAATAGGAAGTTTCACCTGCATTCTTTTCAACTAGGTCATGCTTCCTGGTTTTTACTTTTTAAAAAATATAACCCTAGATGACTGATGCCACTTTCCTTCCTTCTACCTCCATCACACTACTACTTCACCACATCACTTTCCTTCTCATTTATTTTATATTCAAGGAAGGCTTTGTCTTTCATTGCTCTGGCATCTCTTAGCAATTAGTTGGCTACTCTTTGAGTCCACTTTATACCACCTATATGTGTTCATTTTAATATAGAGTAACATTTTCATGTTTTGTCCTTTGAAACAGGAGACTCCATTTGATTGAATGCATCCCTATGGCACACATCATCTTTTTTGTCTGTCTGTAATACAGAACCTTGTGCTGTGTGAGGTGGTGATCGTTAACAGTGTTCTAGAAGTATTGTGGTCATACATGCTTAATTGAAATCCTAGAGTGAAGGTTTAGCCATCTATTCATTCTTTTGCCGTTGAGATATTTATGCACACATGCTTTGAATGAGACTATTCAAATAGCTATGGGAAAGGCAAGGATGAATGTATCTTTATTTTCAAGGGAGTTTTGGAGGTCTAAAATTAACACATAGTATTCAAATCACATTTCCAGTGTGTTGGAGTTTTATTTGACTTAAAAACTCAAAATAATTCATTATATTATTAAAACGATTTATATTTTGGATGACTTTTTTTTTAATGGTTCAAAGTATTTTTTTTTTTACTTTTTTGCTATTAAAGTATTATAAGAATTTAATGGCTTCTTTCAAGGCTACTCATTGAATTATGAGGGACCCTTTACATACATATGCAAGGCATATTATCTTTATATTTATCCCTTCTTTTGCTCTGTGAAATGTTTATATTAGTTATTAAATTTCTGGTAGGTTAAAATATTATACCTAAAAGAGTCAGTATGGCTAAATATGCTCAAGAATGTTTTGGTTTTCTAAGAGCTAGACATATTTGTGGGTACTCCTCAATTACCCTTTTATGTAAAAATTAAAATAATTTCCTATTCTATAAAAGGGAAGCAGTAATAAAACTAACAATTCCAGTGGAATAGAGAAGACAAGGTTTGGGGAACAGATGATCCCATTTTGGTATGTTAGTTAAGGGGGCATTTCCCCCTTTTTTAGGCTCATGCTCACCAAGAAGGCAGTCAAGTCAATTTTTTAGGAGTTTATGAATTAATTACAAATATAACTATTATAAATATAGATGACACTCACTATAAAATCATAAGACTTAGAAATGACCCAGAAGTATTAGTATCCTGGCATTACCTCTAGCCTCACTGACATGGGAGACATTTAAGAAACTCAGCAGGTTTACAAACTGAAGAAAAATAAAAATTTAAGTAGAAAAATAATTTAAGACTTTAACCCTGGGAATTGATTCCCAGGTAAAAGTGGTTTACCTTCATAAGCCCTCCAGGTGAATCAAAACATCTTCCCTTACACTGTGTTATTTTTATTTATTCTTTAGCTTATTAGCCTATTTAACAATTCTTTGAACTTTGAGCATTTTTATTTAAAAGTGCCAGTGATTCTTGTGGTCTAAGTAGCTATTCATATACTAGCAGGACTCAGTTGAATCAGATTGTTTTCTCTCAAGAGTATTGAACAGCAGCACTGAGAGAACTATATATAGCTTTATAGGATTATTATTTTTTAAGTTATGATAAGAGAAGGTATTTTAATTTGGAACATGTGAAATCAGGGGGTAGGAAAGGTTTGAACGAAACTGCTGTAGTACTGTTGAGAGCAAATTGAGACATTCACTGCCTGGAGATCTGGGAAGAAGGCATACTTGGAGACTGGAAAAAGTAAAGAAATAAATGTGAAAAGATACCAAAGACAAATTCTGTCCATTTCAAAATTTAGCTGAGAGTATGCCCTCTTGTCTTCTCTCTCCTGCTGTGTAGCCTTTTCCCATAAAACCCCAAACTTGGCTTAGTGACAGGACCATAGTTCATTGTTATTGTGGGTGAGAATGTTTCTTTAAGCCAGTCTCTTGAAGAATGGACACTAATACCATTGTATCTAATAAGATGTGGTCTTCCTTTCAAGTGATTTCTAAGTGGATATTTGGAATATAACTGGCCTGAACTACCTGTAACTCATAATACTAAACATAAAACAGTATACCTTGCCTGTAGGGCTGGCCTCTTCCAATTGTAGCTACTTGGCATACTGTCGAAACGCTATTCTTTTGGTACTCTGTGTTGCTGCTTTAATTCCTGGGATCTTGTACAGGCATAATTGTGTGGTAGAGAGGCAGTTATAGGTGTGTGGCTAAAACAGTGTGTACTGTATTCAGACCATCAACTTTTGGGTCAAGAAGAGTATCAAGTTCAGGTTCTAGCATCCTCACTGATGACTTGGGTGGTCATAAGCAATTAATTTAACTCCTTTGGGACTGAGTTTCCTTGTCAAAATTGGAATAATAGTTGCTGCATTTTTATAGTTTGGGAATATTAAATGAACAGATACTTATCAAAAAGTTTGAAAAGTATAAAATACAATGTGAATTGTTACTTCTTACAGTAATATAATATGGGAAAGATCTTTGTAAATTTCAGTGTTGGAGTGTTTTCATTTTTTTCTGAGTGATATATATACATGAAGGGTTTTGTTACCCTTTTTTCTTAATGTAAAGTGAAAAATGTGTATCTTTTTGAGCATCGTAATGAGAACTTAAGGTTTAAATTATGTTTCTTTAGATAAATTAACTTTGAAGATTCCTTGGAAGAACCTTTATGGGGAAGCAGTCGTTGCAACCCTAGAGGGATTATACCTGCTTGTTGTCCCTGGAGCAAGTATGTTATTTTAGTTTACAACCATTCATTTAGTAATACCACAGTGAAATTAAATTGTTACCTGTGTTAAATTTTTTAATATGTTTAGTAAAATAAAAGATAATCATATACATATATGCACATAAATACATTTTATATATATACACATTTGTATATAAAATATTTTTGTGTTATTGTTGGAAAAAATTTCAACCATTTGGTAAATTTATTCTATTTTCTATGAGTAATTATTTTGTAGCTAAAGTTTCCTATTAAGTTGGACTGCATTAGATGTACTTTTGGAAAATAATTTTTTAAAAAATGATGAACTGATTTGTTAATTTATGGATTTTAAGATTTGAAATTTTTTTCCCTCATTTGTTGCTTCTGATTTTGAGTGAATATTCTCTCAAAAATGTGTGTAAAATAGGTAATTTTTTTTATTATACAAATTACAGTATTTTAATTTTATTGAGTGTTTTAAAGTAGCAATGTTTAATATCTTTATTAATTTCCTTAGTTATAAGAATAAGAATGTTAAGAAAATTTTGGATTTTTTATGGAAAAGTTACTCATTTTCTCAACCATAAGACAAGTACAATTTTTTTTTTAATATTTTGCTTTCCAGTCTTTACCACATACATATTTGACTTGATATAGCATTATGACATATATGTATCATGGATCTGGCTTTTCACTAAATACATGTATTTTGATGTTATGTTTCACAGTTTTTATGGTGACAGTGAAATTTTGAAAAGCCTTATGATGTTCCATTGTGGATTGCCTACTGTTTTTCCCTATTGCAGTGAAAATTATAAACATCTCCTCCTTATAGATATCTAGTTCTTTTGTGCTATTTCCTTAGGATACAATATCAGAAATGAACTTGCTAGATAAAAAGGATATATATATTTTATGATTGTTGGTAATATATCTTGAATTACTTTCTGAAAGTCTTTTTATTAATTTACAGTAACAACTGGTATTGAATAGTGCATGTTTTTTGTAGTTGTCAAAGTTTTACCCACTCAGGTATAGTAATTGGAAGTTTTCCTCTGTTCCTTCCTTTTACCTTTCTATTCACATTTTTCCTTTCTTCATTTCTCTGATTCTTTTCTCTTCCCCTTTTCCTTTTAGATATAAAACTTTGTAAGTAAATAGGAATCATTTATGTTTAAACTTCCTGTAAAACTGAAGAATGCGACTTTTTTTGACTTACAAAAAAATGATTTAAATTACACACATACAATCATAATGCGGCTGAACTTTTCCTGTTTATTAATTGCATTTCTTTGTGAATTAATGATATATTTTTAGGTATTAAATATGATGCTGAAAAAGAAGAAAAATCCTTGCAAGACATTAAACAGAAAGAGCTATCCCGAATTGAAGAAGCCCTTCAAAAAGCAGCAGAGAAAGGTAGAATAAGTTTGTGTTTTAGATAAACTTAGATATACCTATATGTTAGATTTATTACACTCTAAGGAGGATGCTTTTATAAGCCTTCATAAGGTTTAGTTCCAAAGAAAGAATCTTGTTTTCAAATCATATTTCAAAATATTGATTATAAATATTTTAATGACTCATATTTAGGAATCATTTCCTTTTTCTGTGATTATTGGTAATACATCTTGAATTACTTTCTGAAAGTCTTTTTATCTTTATTACTAAGGAAATTAGTAATTTCTGCCAGTTTAATTATCCCACTTTGCTTAACCAGTCATTTTTGCAGTTTTCCAAGTTCTGAGAGTTACTGCAGACTCTTTGTGTTGGACAAATGTTAATAGGCTTTTTGTCTGCATTTTTATCTGTATCCTTGGAAGTAATGAGGTTCAGCATATTAATATAATAAAAAAATGTTCTGAGGAAATGGTGCTGTGATTCTATTCCTAGCTATATCGCTTTATATACGATTTAAAAAAAAATTCTGTTCTTGAAAGGGAACCCTCCTACAATGTTATCGAGAATGTAAATTGGTGCAGCCACTGTGGAAGGCAGTATGGAGATTCCTCAAAAGACTAAAAATAGAAATATCATATGACCCAGCAATTCTCTTCTGGAATTTTACCTGAAGAAAACAGAATCACTGATTCAAAAAGATGCATGCATGTCAATGTTATTGCCACATTATTTACAGTAGCCAAGATATGGAAGCAACCTCAGTGTCCATTGATAGATGAATGGATAAGGCAGATGTGCCATTTGCAGCAATATGGATAGACCTAGAGGGTATTATGCTAAGTGAAATAAGCCAGACAGAGAAAGACAAATACTGTATGATTTTGCTTTTATGTGGAATCTAAAAAAACAAAACAAATGAACAAAACAGAAGTAGAAGCATAGATACAGAGAAGAAACTAATGTCATGGGGGAGGGTAAAGTTAAGGGAATAGATGCACAAAATCCATATTTTGGTATAAATTAGCCACAGGGATGAAAGTATGGCACAGGGAATATAGTCAATAATTTTGCAATGTCATTGTGTGTTGGCAGATGCTAACAACACTTCCTGGGGTGAATTTAATAGTGTAGGTGACTGTTGCGTCACTGTGCTGTATGCCTGAAACCAATATACTATTGTATGTTGTATACTATATTTCTATAAAAATAACTTGATTCTTCAGATTTCAGTATTTTAACATCTTGCCTTAAGTTTTAATGTTTTGTTTTTATCTAAAAATATATCTGATGACTGTTTTGGTTTTGTTTAAGGAGCAAGAATAAGGATAAGATGAAAAAGAGTAGTCAGTGGAGTGATGAATTAAAGGACTTTTCCAAACCTCCAGTTTGTTCTTCTCTTTCAAGTCAAATCATACTCTGATTGCTGATTGGAACATGAGAATTACTAGTATTTATGAGTATTTTACATCATTTTTGTGACATTTGGTTGGCAGTTTTTTATATTTCTGTGATGAAAGAAAATACTAGAAATGCTAAGGCATTTCTCTTTAGTCTTTCAAGAGATGGCAAATGTTAAGTTAGAAATTACAGCAATTCTATTTAGATATAAGGTTTCTTTTCCTAATTAAAATTGCTGACATTTAATTGAATCAACAGGAACTCCTTCTTAAACATAACTTGCTCATTAAAATTCCTTATCAATGATTTAATTCTTTTTGCCCCAAAGTATTTTCTTTTATACAGAATTATTGATTCTATTACAAAAAATTACTAAAATACTTAAAATATGGAGGCCATCTTAATGGAAGAAATTTTTAAAAGCCTAAACCTTTTTTCCTTTCCTTTTTTAATACTTAAGCATATTTGTCTGTCTTCCGAAGTTTGTGATTCTGTATTTTTATTAAAACAGTTTTTCTTAATTTCTATTAAAGTGCCAAATAAAGCAAGGTGAGGATGGTTTTGTTTTATGACAATTAAGTGTGATTGTTTAATTTTATTCACTTTGGCTTAATTAGTATTTGGTAGAAATAATACTATAAAAATGAAGGGAAGGACTTGGGGAGCACTAGAATTTCATTTTTCTTGATATAGCTCAGATTAAGTGTATTTTCTTAACACATATATAATTATATATATTCATCAATAAGTATATTGACATATACTTAGGTGTACTGATATGTAATTATCATGCATAATTCATAATATATAATCAATATTTATAATTATATTCTGTCTTTTGAGAAATAAACCCCAAACTCCTTTTCTTTTTTGATAGAAATAACTATGATGACTTAAAAAATATTTTAGTGTTTCCAGAAAAAGCATGGTAGTCTCCTGTTTTCATAATTGTCACTTTAATTGACAAAATGATAACCTACTCTACAATATGGATTGAATACCTGTGAAATTTTGACTTCTGGGTCTTAATACTTAGGAAACACACATGTTTGGGTCTGGCAGAGAGGCTATTAAGGATGATTTGACATAGTTTAGTATTAAGCTTATATAAATAGAATATTAGGCTAATATATAATAATTACATTGTTGCTTCTTGGGTGATACAATTTAGATTTTGTTGGGATAGAAAATTCAGAAAGTAAAACAGTTTTAACATGATAGAGTTGTCAAAAATATTCTGAGTATAAAAAAGATGAATTTGAGAATTAGGAAATAGGTTGATAGAGATGTTTTTTTCTTAATTGTCAAGAAATACATTTACTTAACTTGACTGCATGTATTTTTTTCTAGTTTCTATGGATATGGGTCACATCTTCATATATTATTTATATGGATGATAAAAGATAATGGCCTTTAGATGCTTTGCATTTCACCATTATTATAGTTATTTGATTACTATACTTTATTTTTTAGACTTATTATTTTTCTACGTAATTTTTTATTTTAAAAGCCCAAAAGTACTGTCACATGTGTTTAGAGACTCAGAGGTAAAGAGAGGAAGCAATTTAATTCTAGGTAGCAGATGATAAACATGAAAACAAAATCCTCATGCTAATCTGCTTTAAAAAGGTATTTTTACTTAGTTTTTGTTAGTTGATAAAATAGAATGTTGCCCACTATCATGTGGGAAAAAAGTGAAATATAACTGAGTTCATTTAGCTTCACTATCAAAATAAATTCCTTGATATTTTCATCCTTTCATTTAATTGTAGTGACCTTATTTTCCTGGAAAGGCTATTATAAAATGAAGGGATAAATTAAATTCCTGGTGAGGCTAAAGATTCTCAAATATCCTAGATTATATATTTAAAAATGTTAATTTTATCAAGGTGATATTTATATACACTTTAAAATCATTTTTGCCAAAAAGGCTTCTGATGAAAAATGTCAATCTCCTGCTCCACCCTTTTCTACCCTTTAGACCCACTCCTTAGAGGAAACCATCATTTAAAAAATGTCAACCTTCTGTCATTGTCTAATTTATTAACATAAGACATTATCTAGGATTTCCTGTTATGACAGGCAAGAAGTTTACCTCTCTTACAGTTTCTTTTTACTAAAATCCCTATCTTCTCATAATGTGGTTATATCATAATTTTTGGTCAATTATTAGTCAAAATTTGCTTTGACAATATTGTTCACTATGTAGGGCGAATAATGTACTAGGTTTTTCTTCAATTTTTAAATGCTTTTTTAAATTTCCTTAGTCTTCTATGTAAATTTACCTTTAATTCTTTTCAAATGCTACATGAAATCTATCTGTTAGGACCATCATTGTTATTTTCCAATTGCCCAAAGCCATCTTTTGGTTCCCTCCCTGCCCTCCTTTTTCTCTTGGAGATCTCACTCTAAACTGGTTGTATTTTTGTAGTTCTTAACATCCTGGGACTGTCTTCATCACTCTTCTGTGTTTAATGCACTGTTTCCTAGGTACCTTGCTTTTTGTTCTTTGTTAGATTTTTCCTTTGTTTTGCTGGAACATATCTAATAGGTCCTAAGAAGGGATGGATCCACCGGATATAATTTTTAAAATCTTTTCAAGTCTGAAAGTCTTTTTATTTTACTTCCACACTTTGATTTGACTGGGAATAGAATGCTAGGTTTAATATTAGAAATTTGAAGTCAGTTCCTTTAGGTTCTAAGTACTTTTGAGAAGTCTTGATGACTATGTGCTCAAGATGTTTTTGAAACACAAAAATTAGAAAAACCCAGGACCCTACTGTCAGAAGATTTTAGTTGGGGAAATAATATAACAGTAATTTAGTTGTGCATAATAATAAATGGGAGAAAGTGTTGAATCCCATCAAAGAGGTATAGATAGAGTGTTAAGGAAATTCAGAATGCATGTATTATGTTCATCCAAAGAGATCAGGAGAGACACTACAAAGGTATATATTTCAGCTGGGTCTAAAGGGTGAGTATGCAGAAAAGGGAACATTCTAGGTAGAGGGGACAATGAAGATGGAAAATTTTAGAGAATGTATGGAGAGCAGCTAAGAATTTGGGAGCTTGATAGATATAATTAGGTAAAAGTTGGAAAGCTGTATTTAGGGTCGATTTTAAGAGATCTGAATGCCATGGTGATGATGCTGGTAGTGACAATGATAGCAGCTAACATCTTTTGAGCGTGTGCTGTTTGGCAGTCACTCTTCAACTGCTTTATAGTAATTGACTCATCCAGTAGTCATAACTCTGTAACATAAGGATTGTTGTTTCCATTTTACACTCAAGAAAGCTGAAAGATAACTTGTCCTAGGTCACACAGGTAGAAAATGATAGAGCTAGAATATGAACCTAGTCTGGCTCTATCTAGATTCTGTACTTTCCGCTTTATGTTAAATGGACTTTAATCTGTAGCCAATAGGAAAGTCAATAAGTTTTCCTTTTTCTTTCTTTAAAAATTCAAGGAGTTGATGTGATCAGAGCTGTGTTTTAGGAAGGTTAAACTTGCTGTGATGTGTATGTAGGCTGGATTTGGGGAGGGGAAAGAAGGATGGTGCTCTCAAACCGTCATTAGCAGGAATTAATAGAAAGGACTCCGACAGTATATGGAGGAACAGATCAGACTAAGGTAAGATGAATTAATTTCAGTTTGATCTAAAATTACTATAAATATCACAGCAATATTTCTCTCTGAAAATAGGCAAAATGGTAGGAAAGAAGGGAACCAAAATAGACTTTGGTTCTGTTTGAAAGTTCGTCAAATAATTCAGTGAAACATTAGCCATAATTGATTTTTGTCTGCCTTGTTTAATTTGAAACTTATTGCTAAACTTTATTTATTATGAAATTTTGTTTTAATATTATGAAAATAAATTTTGTACGCTGAAATAATGAAAATGGTTTCACTATTTCCTTATAAATCAATTGTTTTCATGTCACCAAATTTTACCTATTCTGTTACATGATTTTCCATTCCTTGAATTAAATTTAGACATATTTTACATGTGAAAATAAAGATGTCTTAAATACTTTGCATTTTGGTTATTGCTCCCATGCGGATGCAGGCGCACATTCAGGGGAGTTCATATATGGCTTGGAAAACTTTCTTTACAAGGACATCAAGCCTGGTGGGTATGCATGGTTAATTATATTCAGCTACATAAAAAATAACATTTTTACCTGTACTTGTGCTTTTAATGGAGTCCGTTTGATGACTCCATTAAAGAATTTAGAAAATATGGAAATGTAATTCGGATTTTTCCCCTTTACCATCATTTCCTTTTCCCTACCTTCTGCCACCATTTATTCATTCACTAAATACTTAGTGTCTTCTTGTGGCAAGCACCACTGGATGCTGAGTGTTCATGGCTTGAAACAAGCACGATCCACTGCTGTTGTGAAGCTTCCAGTTTGATCTATAAATACCTTTCAAATCCGGACTGCCCTTTTGACTTTAGTTCTATGCTATATATGCTAGTGTACTAGTTTCTTAATTAGGCAGTTCCTCTCCTTAGCTGTGGTTTTCAAATTTGTACAGAGCAATAAAATGGAACGTTTTTTATTGAGTGAGACTTTATTCACAGCCTTGATAGGTGTTCCTCTTTGATCCTCCCTGATTTGCTTCACCTCTGCTGTAGCTCCAGAGGTACGTCTAGATTTCTGTTCTATACAACATACTGAAATCTGAAGCTTCACAAAAGGCAACTTGAAGCTGACTTCTTTAAGATTTGCAATAGAATTCTTCTGTTTCCTGAGAAATTTACCAAATAATAATTTGATACATTTTTCATAACTAAAGCAGCTTGTCATACTACTTCAGATTTAAAGTTTATTTTAATTAAATGGCAAAGCAGGGTCTGTGTCTTGAAGTATAAGCAATAGTTAAAATAGAACTATTTCTGCATCTAGACACTTCTTTAATATTTAACTTCATTTTGACAAATGGAAGATTTTGCATGCAAATTTCACAGCATTGAAATTATCTGAAACTGGCATCTCTTTTAACAAATCTGCTCCTTTGGTAACTATGGCTGACTATATTAATTTGTCCTAGTTACTTTGTTTAATGATAAAAGCATGGAGATATTCATGGCTCACTGTCCAATTTTGCAGGTTATAATTGAACTATTGCCTGCCATGGGTGGTATCTTCTGATCCTACTAGGAATAACCTGCCTCCAAGATACAAATGAATTCTAGTAGCCCATTAAAAAAAAAATAAGTCGTTGTAAAGGAAAACCTAATTGATTTAGTTTACATTTTTTCAAAAAAGGTACATTAACCTGGTAAAAAATAGGCCTAGAATATGAACGATTCTGAAATGAGAATAATTAATTTTGTTAATATCATCTTCAGCCAGCTAGGATTTAATGTGTACTTTATGATCCTTTCATTTTTTTCAGTTTCTAAGTGTACATTCATTTCTCACTTGATAATCATTTAAAAAACATTATTCTAGAGCAGTGGTTCTCATAAGCCAAACTGTTTTCATAACAATAAGACATTATTTGAGTTTTCATTGTGCTGTTGGTACAAAAGCAACATTGTGTAAAGTTGCTGGTTGCCTTAGCATGAAAGCAAGGCCATGGCACCAAACTGTACTAGTAGCTGTTGTATTGTTCACAACCATGCACTCCCAGTATAAAACAAAACAAAACAAAAAAAGCACCAGTTTAACTTAAGAATGTCCTTGATGAAGCAGGAAAACTTTAATTTTGTTAAATTTCAGTTCTTGAGTTATGTGTCTTTAAAATTTGATGTGACAAAAGAGGAAGTGTGCGTAAATCACAAATGCAGACTAAGAGTAGGATAATTGTTTTATGGAAAAGTTCTTGTGCAGTTTGAGTTGTTTGCTGAACTAGTTAGTCACCTCTCTCATGGAAAATGATATTCCTTGAAAGAGTAACTGACAGACTATTCTTACTCAGATCAGGGTGTTTGGTAGACACTTCAACAAAACATCTTCAAGAAAAAACTGACAATGTTGTCAATGATAAGGTCTGAACTTCTGAACAAAATTTAGAATTTTGGAAAACTTGTATTTGCCACCTTGAGCTTGACAGCTTCCCAAAACTTAGAAAACTTTTCTGATGAAATTGGTCATGGTATTAGCAAATGTGATTTTGGGTATTAAATAATGAAATGACTCAACATTTAGAAATCTGCATAATGCAATGAAGCAATATTTCTATATTACCAGTGCATAATAAAAAAATCAATAATGTGTAAAAGTCCATATAAAATGCATGGTAAACCAATTGATATTAATTTGGATGAAAAATGAATTGGTTGAGTTCAGATTCCAAGATGCAACTACCCATTAAGAAACTACCACTTGATGAGTTTGGGTGTCATATCCATAGTTACCTGAAAAAGTTATGAAGATAGATGTTCCTCCCTTTTTTATTATATATCTGTACTTAGATCAGAATGTCTTCATATGCTTCAATCTAAGCAACATATCTCAAAAGATCAAAGGCAGTAGGAATCCAGCAGTTTTCTACTAAGCCAGACATTAAAGGAATTTGGAAGAATGTAAAATCCCATGCCACTCTTCTCAGTACTTTTTGTTTGAAAATAGTTATTTTTCATAAATATGTTACTTTTGCTCTCACATAATGACTTTTTTGAGTTAATTTTAAAATGTTTTTCTCAGTTTTGATTTCCAGTATGGCAAATATCAGTAACTAACTCACACTAATAAAAAATTCCTTAAGGTTCTCAAGTTTTAAGTGTGTTAAAGTGGCCCTGAGACCAAAGTATTTTAGGACTGCTTTAGAGAGTGATTGAGAATCACAAATGTATTAATTATCAGGTTAAATAGACAGTTTCTCTAAAGAGCTATGTAGCACTCAGATTACTAATTTTCAGTATATTTGGAGAGGTTTAAACATGGTGCATTTAATACGGTGATCAATTGTAGAACAAGGGGCTAGGACAAATGTGAAGCTAGAAAGATAATAGGTCAGGTAAGAAAACGGATTATGGTATAATCTAAACCCAGGTAGCTGAGTCTGTCTCTGAAAGCTGTTCAGCCAAGTGGGATGGTTTTCAGGGCTACTCTGGCTTTCTTAATTGTTTCTTTTCAAATGGTTATCTTTGAGACCTTAGTCTTTTCTAGATGTTTTGTTTAGGAATGAAAATGATTCAGGGACCATCAGTTTGGCAAGAAATATTGGTAATAGCAAAGTGCAGATTCTGGTACATATTTATTAAATATTTTCTTCTTAATACTCAAGGTTTTATTCTTGTCATCCTGGATTTGGTTCTTAGTTTTTGTTGTGGCAGGGCAATTTGCTTTAAAATATCAAGGAAAACCAAATTTTAAAGTTCAAGATAAATTTCATGTATATTCTGTTAAATATATATAATGTTAACTGAGTTTATATGTTTTATTATAATGTTCAGATGTGTATTTTTTTTATTCATTGGAACAGATATATATCATGCGCTTTATGCTCAGATTTTGGGTAATTCCTTCCTAATGAAGATATCTGCCTGGTGGCAAAACAGTTGTGCAAGCACTTCAAATATAGTATAATCACAGCTCAGTGGACATAAGGTGCAAGGGTAGGTGGCCCTGGAGCTGCTTGAAATAGTTGTAGAAGGCTTCACACAGGCAGCAGTGCTCTATCAGATATTTGGAAGCCTTCTAGGAATTTGGTGAAAAACTTAAGGGAGGATGACCCAGAATGACACATATAGAGACATTAGGCATTAGAAAGTTATGGCTTGTTTTATAATATGACAGATAGTATTTCTAAAGTATCTAATGCACAGATGAGTGGAGGAGATAGATCATTGAAAGGACCATTGTGTTGTATAAAAGCTTTTTCATTATATCGGGCAGACTACAGAGAGCCTTTAAATGAATTTCAAGCAGGAGATTAACAGACTGAATAGTATTTCAGAAGGTATTCGTCCCGATCTGGTAGCAACATACAGAAGGATGTGTAGAGGAAGGTGGAGTGGACACTAAAGGCAGCGTGCCTCAAGAGTGTAGACTAGAGTCCATGTCTAGTAGGCAATTGAATATAAAGACTTAACTTGGATAAGTGTTGGTCAATGTCATCAGGTGAGACAGTGCCAAATAAAAGGATGAAGTTTTAAAAGAATTATTAAGCCAATTTCAACGTGCAGTTCAATGTACATTTTATGGCCTTTGTATTCTATATATCCTTAAGTCATTAAAGGATTTTGCTGGTGAGGTGAATCATCCAAAGGAAGTCTTCTGTCAGCATGCTACCCATTCATTTCATCTGTGTTCCTGTGTCCCTACTGCACATTTATCAAAACTTTCCTCTGAAAGTTTTATATTCTGTCATTATTACATTTCTAATATTTTGGTAACATAGAAATTAAAACCGAACTTTGTATTGTGAAAATATCACAATATTATTATTATATAATATATATATATCACAAATACAAATATTATAAAGGGCATTATATATGGATATTTTGTCCAATTTTTTTATAATTGTACCTGCCAAGTTAATTTCTATATTAAAGAGGCTATTCTAGATGACAGGTTTGTGAATTTATGTATTGCAATAGCAGGTCAGTTTGGAATAAAGTAAGGTGATTTGTACTAAAACTTGCTCTCAGGAAGAAATCTCTTGTTTTCTTTTCTGTCCTCTAGTCTGCTAACTTGAATTTTATCCTTTTCTCACTAAAATGCTTCCACTGAGAAGGACGTAAACGTAAAAAGCACAAAAAACATTTTAAGAAACCTTTTAAAGGTCTTGATCGCTCAAAAGGTAGGTAAAAGTAGTTTTTATGCCATGTGTTAACTTACACACGTTCCCACTTGATTTCTATCTTCAAAGGTAAAATGATTGTTAGATTACAATGTAACTTCAAAAGTAAGTTTTAAGTTGGAAATGCATATTAAAATCTAACATAAACCTGAAATAATAAAACAAGGACACTAGAACAGGCTGTGATTTCTGTTGAGTAGTGCCTTAGGTATCCTTTGGTCTTTGAGTATGAGACTTACGAGAATTTCAAGTCTTGAGCTTGTATTTTTTTTTTTTTACAGATAAGCTCAAAGAAGGCAAAAAAGATACATTTTTAGAAAAATTGGCAACTCAAGTAATTAAAAACGTACAAGTAAAAATCACAGACATTCACATTAAATATGAAGATGATGTGAGTAATTTCGGTTTACTCAGTTTACTTTAGTAATTAAATGTGTGTTTTATGATAATAATTCTTGATTTGTCTATATATGGATTATCTGTACCCAATTTTTAAACCCAAGATTGAGTTTTTCTGATAGTGCAGTACCATATCCTCTGTTAGTCATTTTTCATTGGGCTTTTATTTGTGTAAATTTATCATAAAACCACCATGTACTTCTTTCTAAAGTTAACAAGAGGTTTTCAGATTGTCCTCTGAATTTTGTTTAATGCCTTAGGCTTATACTATTGTAACTTTAAGGAACTAAATTTTTTTTATACTGACAAAAAAAATACGTTTTAAGAGATGATGAAACAATTATAATTGTGGTCAGTCATGTAGGTCACTTGACTGCTAGTTTCATTCTTTTGATATTGTATCGAGTTGGAGTGAACATCCACAACTACTCACATACATGTGCAACAATGTATTTAGAAACCAAACCTTACTTATAACAGAACTTTAACATTAGTTGATTAGGAACTGTTTTATTGATTAGTTTTAGTTAAAATGTAACAGATTTTTTTAACTTAATATGTCTTGTTTTGTTTAAAGTTTGAAACATGTAAAAGACCTTCCATATTTGCATTTACCTAAGAAATTGGAAATGTTATTTCGTCTCTTCCAAAAATGAATTTGTGTGTGTTTTTTTTTTAATTTGCTTTAACTTTGGGTTGAATTAAAGTAATACCAACACGTTAGAATTTATTTTCCTATTCTGATAAGTTCCTTATTTAACTTAATATTCAGTAAGACACACTGTAGTTTTTCAGGATACACTATCTCTATCTTATACTGACTTTATATTTTGACTTTAGGTAGTCATTAAATAAATTTTGTCAACAAATAAATGCCCATGAAACCTAATTCATAAATGCTCTTACTTAAAACAAACATGGGAAAATAAAATCTACTTAACATGTGGCAGTGAAAGAATTATTCTTAAAACTAATGGCATATGATATGTTTAAACTGAAACTGAGCAAGTCCAATTAGAAAGGTACATTATTTAATAAAGATACTCTTTAATTAAAAAAATACAGAGGTAAAGAGAATATTTATGTTTAAACTGGTATCAGTAGCAAAATGTATTAAAATATTTAAAGGAAAAGAATTAAAAGGTGCAAAGGGATCTTGTATCGTTTTTCTTTCAATGTGATTACCTTAGTTATTATATGTAGAGGAATAATGAAAAATATAGTGTAGGAAGTGGGGTAGGAAAAGTATAATAATTTATAAAGATGCTTCTTGAATGATGGTAGTAGTTTGTGGGTAATACATTAGCAACTGAGGACTGTGTTTTGTTTAAGTTCCTTCTGTTTTGACCTAGTTATCTGTAGGTATAAAAACATGAGTGTGGGAATAAAGGAAAATATGTTTTGCCACAAATTATAATACATGTGATATTAAAAAACAAAGCACTTAAAGCTATTTGTGCTTTTCAGCTATACCAGAGCATGTATTTTTCCTGTTTAAGAAGGGTCTGTGTGACTAAATTCTAGAGTCCTTGTTGATTGAGTTGGAACATTATGTTTTTTCTTCTCTCTCTCATTTCCCTTGTTTGTCCTAGACAAAGAACTCTGTATGACTTTTGGACCTCTTTACGATGTCTAAAACAATTACATGGTACAAATTGTGGCACAGGTTAAGCACTGTGTATAAATCTATCTTAGGTATTGATGGTCGGAAATAGAACAGAAGTTTAACATTAGCAGGTTTGAGGTTAAGAGACAAAATAAATTAATCATTAAAAATCTTGGACATTTCCTAACAAAACATTTTCGAGCTGTCAAGGAAATTAAAGGCTTAAAGAGACAGTTCACATTTCTAAGTGAAAATTTTCAAAGTTTTACAATAATTTAGTGGCAGTTTTATCTGTGACACCTTGTTTTATTTATCTTTGAAGAATATCTTTAACGATATATATGAAGAGACTGGCTCTTTATAACCATCTAGGGAAGAATCTGTTTAGTCACTGTTAGTGAGTCTTCTCATTTCTAATAAGAAAAGAAGTACTTTGGGATGGTGAAGAGTATCATGCCTGCAAAATATGGATAATCCCAGCCATATAATTGCCTTCTTCCTCCTCCTTTTCCACATATCCATCTGGGTTGTGTGATACTTGTAAATTAATTGCCTTATGTTGCTTGTTAAAGAGTGGAGCACAGATTCACCCTCACCATATATTTTAATGTCTCCTTTTCTTCTTTGATAGGTCACTGATCCAAAGCGGCCTCTTTCATTTGGTCTCACACTGGGAGAGCTTAGTCTATTGGTAATGTTGGCTTTACGTAAAATTTCTGTGGAGACTGTAAAATATTATTCCGAAGTCACATTGTGAATTGCCTAAAATCAACTCTTGCTATAAATAGCTGTTTTACTTTTATATATAATCTTTCTGCAGCTTGTTGAGAAGTTCAAGAGTTTATAGTAATGCTATTACTATATTCTCTATTTTGATTTCTCTTTGATTTTTTTTCTAAAAGTTAGTATGATGTTTTATGTTTTTAAATTTTTAATCTTAAGATATTATTGATATACAATCTTATGAAAGTTTCTCATGAGCAACATTGTGGTTTCAGCATTCACCCATATTATCAAGTTCCCCTCCCCAACCCCACTGCAGTCACTGTCCATCAGGGTAGTAAGATGCTATAGAGTCATTACTTGTCTTCTCTGTGCTATACTGCCTTCCCCATGACTTATGTATATTGTGATTACTAATTATAATGCCCCTTAATCCCCTTCTCCCTCCTTCCCCACCCACTCTCCCCGACCCCTTTCCTTTGGTAACCGCCAGTCCTTTCTTGGAGTTTGCAGCTATTTAGTTCCTTTAGCTTTTGCTTTGTTGTTATACTCCACAAATGAGGGAAATCATTTGGTACTTGTCTTTCTCCACCTGGCTTATTTCACTAAGCATAATACCCTCTAGCTCCATCCATGTTGTTGCAAATGGTAGGATTTGTTTTCTTTTTATGGCTGAATAATATTCCATTGTGTATATGTACCAGCTCTTTTTTATCCATTCATCTACCGATGGACACTTAGGTTGCTTCCATATCTTGGTTATTGTAAATAGTGCTGCAGTAAACATAGGGGTGCATATGTCTTTTTGAATCTGAGAAGTTGTTTTCTTTGGATAAATTCCTGGAAGTGGAATTCCTGGGTCAAGCAGTATTTCTACTTTTAGTTTTTTGAGGAATCTCCATATTGGTTTCCACAATGATTGAACTAATTTGCATTCCCACCAACAGTGTAGGAGGGTTCCCCTTTCTCTACATCCTTGCCAGCATTTGTTGTTTCTTGTTTTTTGGATGTTGGCCATCCTAACTGGTGTGAGGTGATATCTCATTGTGGTTTTAATTTGCATTTCCCTGATGATTAGTGATGTGGGGCATCTTTTCATGTGCCTGTTGGCCATCTGAATTTCTTCTTTGAAAAAGTGTCTGTTCAGCTCCTCTGCCCATCTTTTAATCATGTTATTTGTTTTTTGGGTGTTGAGGCATGTGAACTCTTTATGTATTTTGTTAACCCCTTATCGGATAGGTCCTTAATGAATATATTCTCCCATACTGTAGGATGCCTTTTTGTTCTGCTAATGGTGTCCTTTGCTGTACAGAAGCTTTTTAATTTGATGTCCTATTCATTTTTGCTTTTGTTTCCCTTGCCTGAGATGTGTTCAGGAAAAAGTTGCTCATGTTTATAGTCAAGAGATTTTTTTGCCTCTGTTTTCTTCTATGAGTTTTATGGTTTCATAACTTACATTCAAGTCTTTGATCCATTGTGTGTTTACTTTTGTGTATGGGGTTGGACAATAATCCAGTTTCATTATCTTGCATGTAGCTGTACAGTTTTGCCAACGTGAGTTGTTGAAGAGACTGTCATTTTCCCACTGCATATTCATGGCTCCTTTATCATATATTAATTGGCCATATATGTGTGGGTTTATATCTGGGCTCTCTATTCTGTTCCATTGATCTATGGCTCTTTTCTTGTGCCAGTACCAAATTGTTTTGATTACAGTGGCTTTGTAGTAGAGCTTGAAGTCAGGGAGTGTAATCCCCCCAGCTTTGTTCTTCCTTCTCAGGATTTCTTTGTCCATTTGGGGTCTCTTGTGGTTCCATATGAATTTTAGAATTATTTGCTCTAATTTGTTGAAGAATGCTATTGGTATTTTGATAGGGATTGCATTGAATCTGTAGATTGCTTTAGGAAGTATGGCCATTTTGATTTGTCTTTGATTTTAACAGATAGTAAAATATCAATATGAAATGTTTGAAAGAATTAAAAGCTGTTTCTTAAACATGGGGAAGTAGGTAAGATAAATTTCTATAGAGTCATGTTCTTATTCTTGGCATAGGTATATGGAATTTCCATATAGCTTATATGTGTGTGAATGTTTTATGTATGTGTGCATGTTTGTGTGTGTATGTATATATGTGTATATTACATTGAGATGCATATAAGGTAATTTATTTAGATGAAGTATTTTGTTCTGCAGTTTAGTCTTTCTCTTAAAGGACTTTAAGGATAGAGAGTGTGTATATGCAGGTTGGACATTTTTTTTTTCTGTTAGGGAAAACTTAAGTAGTAGGCAACATGATTTGATTTAAAATTAAGAACAATGAACAGTAAATCACATTTCCCTTATGATAAGTTATATGAACAGGCCCTTAAAAGAGAAAGAAAAAAATCAAAGACAAGTGGACTGCCAGAGAAACAGAAAAAGGACATGTTTATGTGGAGGTCTTTAACAATGACATACATGCAGAGAAATAGAGATACCCATTGAGTTGAGAACCAAAGCAGAAACATTAAAGATAAAGAATTGGAGAAAGAAAGGAAAGGTAGTCAAGGAAGCTAGCATTTAATATATGGTTTATCCTCTGCCTGTGTCTAAAATGAATTTGAAGTAGCTTTTGATAAATAGACCAGAGACTAGAATTTGTGTTGCAATTCTGTATTGTCATTCAGAATGATTTGATTCTGTCATTCAGATATGTAAAAAAACAGCTAACATTAGCCAACATTAGCTAGTTGTGTTGCAGAGATAATTGTTGCAGAAAAATTAGACTAACAATATTAATCATTAGTAAGCCCAATATTTGTCTAGCAGAAAACAAAAATAGTCCTGGGCCTTCCATTGACTAATAATAGGCATACTGTGCATAAGAATGATGGATAATGTCTTTAGTGTGTGCTGTTGTTTGCTTCACAGTATTTTTGCTGAGGTTCTTCATACTGTTTTCTTTTTCTATATTACTTTCTTTCCTTTGTCTGCCTGGTGATTCTATTCAGGTTTTAGTATTCATGTGAGCTATTACCATGTTCTTTCTCATGCCTTTTTTACTTCCCTGTTAGACTTCATATTCTTTTATGCTCCCCATTATGTTTTATCAAAGCACTGTGACATGTTTTTATACTGGCTGTCATGTTGGTCTCCTTCTAACCTTCATTGATTGATTGATACAGTAGTACTTATATTTTAGTGTTTTTGTGATGATTCAGTGAGATAGTTTGTGTAAAGCATTTGGCACATTGTCTCACTCATTTATGTCCTGCTTCAGCTACTACATTAACTATAATAAAACAATAACAGTAAACTTACTTTTTTCTGTGTCCATTGCATTCCATCTTTTCAATTGCAATCTCTTACATTTGAGGTACTCTTCCCACCTCTGATCTGGAGCCCATCTTCCCGTTAAGCTCTCAGGAGCCTTTTTTCTCTCCCTCTCTCCCTCCCTTCCTCCCTTTCCTCCTTCTGTCGATTTCTTTCTCCTTCCTAAATTTTCAACTCCCCTTCATTTTTTCCCTCCTCCACTCCTTCTTGTAACCATTTAAACACCTACAAGTCTCTCCTTTACAACAAAATTAAAAAGGCTCTTAACTCCAGCTAGGCCCCATCTAACTACTCCCTTCTCTTTCTCTTCTTTCTGGCTAAACTTTTTGAGAAAATTCTCTACTTTTTCTATCTTTATTTCCTCACGTTGTCCTCACACATTACCCACTGTACTCTTACTCTACAGCTCCACTGCAGTTACTCTGATTTCAGCAAGTTGTCGGTAATGCGGTAGCTGCCGAAAGTTTATTTCAGTTTCTCTCAAGGCAACACTTGGCACTGCTGACCTTGCTGACTTTCTAGAAGCATGGTCATGCTGTGATTTCCATATTTTCCTGGTTTCTTCCTACTTTGCAATAATTATTTGATTTTTTTAAAAATGTGGACCTTCTTCAGTATCATATAAGCTAACTCTCTGTTTTTATTTATATGTAATTCCTTCCACAGTTCATTCACATAGTAGCACAATAATTATTTTCTAGATGAATGAGCTCAATTAAATCAGAACCTCCTCAATTCTGTTTTCACTGTTCCTTTTATTTTGTCATTCAGCTATGTAAAGAATTAGCTAACATTAACCCACATTAGCTAGATGTCCTTTCTTTCTAAGTTATTTTGTTATAGTTTACAAATATTAGGGCACTATTTTTTGGTTTATATACTAAGTAGTCATTCTCTTTTTTCCTTTTAGACTGCAAATGAACACTGGACTCCATGCATATTAAATGAAGCAGAAAAAATTATATATAAGGTATTAGACTAGATTAAAAATTTCTTGTTATTTTCCTAGGTATAAACACAATGCATTTTCTTGGAGAAACTTTTGGAGCAGAATGTGCCATTAAAGTGTGAGTTAAAAGTGTAGGGTCTAATTTTGTCTCTTCTACTTACTGTGTGACCCTCTATAATCACTTACTATTCTGAGATTTAGGTTCTTCACTTAACATTTAAGGAAACTGAATAAAATTAATATTCTAAAATTGTGTTTTATGGAGCATTAGGTAATTGACATATTATTAGATTTGTGAAAAAATATTCTCTGGTCAAGGAAGATTACTGACTAAACTACAAATTGTACATAGTTAAACAAGTATATTTTATTGTGTTTTAAACTACAGGATTTCACAGTACCTTAAATATGCTAAAAAGCATTACAAATTATCAAGAGGGATATTTAGCATGTAGCTTTCCCTACTTTGTTGACCGTAAATCCTTTCCCTTCACTTCTCCCTTGAAACAGCCATTCATATCCATGAGGGAATCATGTCTTTCTTATTCAGCAAAACATTTACAGGGTCATTAAATACTAAATTTTCAATTGATATTTGATAATCAAATGAATAAATCTCCTTGGAAATAGTGTTCCTGGAAGCACAATTTAGCAAATACTAGATTAATAATAAAGTCTGTGAATAATGCATATATTTTCTTCCATTTTTTCATCATTTTCTTACCTTTAGAAGTTCAGAGTGGCAATTGGGTAATTTTGGGGGTAGTGAATATGAGGATTAGATTTTAATACTGATTCACAATTTCAATGTATTAGTTGTTTGACCTCTGTCATTTTTCTTTTATAGCTTATACGACTTGACAGTCTTAGTGCCTACTGGAATGTAAACTGCCGCATGTCTTACCAGGGATCAAGGGAACAGATCTTGGTAATTTCAGTTTATATCTGGAAGAGCTAACTACATTGTCTGAATTTGTTTAAAATAAGAGGTCCTTAATGAGGACACATTATCAATTCTTTTAAGTTGTATATAACTAAATCAGAGGTGTGAAATACAGTTTTTGAAATCCAATCTGTTTTTAAAGAAACACTTTTATTTTTGAAGATCTTTGTGAAATCATTCACTAGATAGTGAGATGAGAACCTATACTACTACATTAAAAGTGCATTTATGGGTTTTTACACTGTCATTTTGATGGCATTCTGGTTACATTGTGTTATTTTATGTGAGGATGATTATGTGAAGAGTATTATAAAGAAAGATGATACCTTTTCAAATCTAAAGACTGTCTCCTTAGCAAATGTTTTAAGCATTTGTGATAATGAGTTCCTGAACAGTGAAAGGCTAATTCAAAACTTCAGTGTTTGCTAAGCCTGTCATGTTTATTTACTTAGAGGAGAAAGGTAGAGCAGCTGAATTTTCGGAACTGAATTAATTTCAGGTTCTCTTACTTCTCAAAAGGATATAATAACAATTAATATGCCTTTGTTTAGAAAGTGGGATCCCAATTCATGGATGTTTATATAGATTTTTTAAAGTCACAGGGGAACACAGCATTATATAACATTTCTAGATGTTTAGGATTTAAAAAAAATCTTTCTGTATTTTATTCTATAGTAATACACCTGTAAATAATGCTCAGTGTGTTTTATAGACTACTAACTACAAAGAGGGAAATAAAGATATCGATTAAAGAAAGAATCAAGTTTTTCTGTTTGTACGTGTGGCTGAATATGTGTGCATTTTCTTTTTCACTCTCATTTAATTCAAATTTTTTGTTTAGGAGCAGCTGAAAAGTGAAATTGTTACAAGTAATAATATATCCCTACAGCATCAATATAGTAAGTAATGGTAAAAGTTTATTTATGTTATAGGAGGCATGAAATTAAGTACACTATTTTAATACATTTTCTCTGATAAAGTTACTTTGACAAAGACAAATACAGCAAGTTTGGATTATCATTGATTATTTAGGATACATTATAACACCTACCACTGAAGAGTAAGAGAGAGAATGGCAATGTGGCTGCTGTAGTTCAGTCCTAATAGCTAACACCCCTTGAGGTCAACATTTTCTTCTTATCTTCTTTGTTTTAGGAATTAGGTTTTCTTTTCTTTGTTTTAATAACTAAGTCTCTGAAGTTTTGGTATTTAGGTCAGTGTTATTAACTTCTTCAGTGTAAAGACAAACCAACCACTGTAGAGACTTTTCTTAAGTGGGTTTTTCTGTTCTTGGGAGCCTCAACATTATTTATTTTTAAATAGACCTCTGATGGAGCTGCCTGCTTATTTATTTATTTATCCCATCTGTTTTCTCCATTTCAGTTTCATTCTAAAGAAGCTACTGCTTTTTTTTTTAAGTTTTAATTATGAACCCTTTTATGCTCATTCTCAGCTTCCATGGCCTGTTCTTCCTTATTTCATGTAACTCTGGTTCACTCCTGTTTCTTCATGCTCTTTTATACGTGATTGCCATTATAAGACAGTTGGCACTCTCTTTATGTTCATAGCGTTCTCTATTTAACGATGATAATGTTTTCAGATGCTGCTTGTTTGTGATATATATTAGTATTTTTAATAAATAATAAAATCATTGAAAGTCTTGTAGAAGGAAGAGAAGCCTAACTTTACAGACTCTGAATAACCAAGAGTAGATTGTTGTCTATATTTTGTATATTTTTACTTAGAAGCATAGGACTTCAATCACCTTCATAGAAATTTCTCTTTAACTGACTGTTGGTATTATGCAGATAAGTAGATGCTTAAATATTTTTTGGTAGTGATTTTTCTACATGTTTTTTTTAACATTTTTATCATTTTTCTATACTTTCAGAGTAACAGTGTTCTCATAATTATTTACAGTTGTTCATAGGTAAGGGCATATAAATGTACCTTATGTCTTCCCCTGTGATATAAGTTTTTCAGCCAATATCAGCCTCTGCAAAACTGTATATGAATCCTTATGCAGAAACAGAGCTCAAAACTCCCAAACTTGACTGGAACATAGAAGTACAAAATATTGCTATTGAACTGACAAAACCTCAGGTAAGATTCAGCTGGCCATTTTCAACTTTGATTAGCCTTAAATCTCAAGTGCTTTTGTTCTGTGATTATTCCTTCTCCAATGTTCTGGTGGTTTTGGTTTTTTACACCGAGATTTGATTCCAGATGGAAGTCAAATGATGGTCCACAGGAAAACATGTAGTTCTAGACACAACTATATACCATGGCAGTACTTAGAGATACCGTATTTCATTGTGCATTTTACACTTTAACATATTTGAAAATAGGATGAATATCATAATTGGTAATAATGACAGTTTAATTGGCAGCACTGTTTTCTCTAATAGTGGAACTTAATGATATATATATATAATGATATAATATATAATTATAATTATACACAACTTAATGTTTATTAGACTGTATGTTAAATTTTGATGAAACATTGATTTACCAGGAATCTGTGATAATCACTACTCAGGAAATTTGGAGTCTCATTAGTCCAAAAATAAAATAAAATTTGGTGTTTATTCATGTGTGGAATATAATAAATGTGACTTTGTTTTTGTTTTTCACAGTACCTAAGTATGATTGACCTTTTGGAGTCAGTGGATTATATGGTTAGAAATGCCCCCTACAGGAAATACAAGCCTTATTTACCACTTCACTCCAATGGTCGACAGTGGTAAGTCAGAATTTTTTTTTTAATGAGAAACATATAGTCATATAGTTAGGGACTCTCAGAGTTAAGAGAACTTTAAAGCTGTGTTATGAAGCCCTTTTTCTTTTACACACTTGAGAGGGGTATCTTTTTTATTATGTCTTTGTTACTTTACATTTATTTATTTTATTAAGGTATCATTGATATATATAATCTTATGCTCAGATTTCGTATGAGCAACATTGTGGTTACTACATTCCCCCCTGTTAATCAAGTCCCCACCACATTACCCCATTACAGTCCCTGTCCATCAGCATAGTATGATGCTATAGAGTCAATACTTGTCTTCTCTGTACTATACTTCCTTCCCTGTGCACCTCCTCCCCCCATATTATGTGTGCTAATCATAACCCCTTAATCCCCTTTTCCTCCCTTCCCACCCACCCTCCCCAACCCTTTTCCCTTTGGTAATTGCGAGTCCATTTTTGGGTTCTGTGAATCTGCTGCTGTTTTGTTCCTTCAGTTTTTGCTTTGTTGTTATATTCCACAGGTGTGTGAGATCATTTGGTACCTGTCTTTCTCCACCTGGCTTATTTCACTAAGCATAATATCCTCTAGCTCCATCCATGTTGCAAATGATAGGATTTGTTTTCTTCTTATGGCTGAATAATATTCCATTGTGTATATGTACCAGTTCTTCTTTATCCATTCATCTGCTGATGAACACTTAGATTGCTTCCATATCTTGGTTATTGTAAATAGTGCTACAATAAACATAGGGGTGCATATGTCTTTTTGAATCTGAGAAATTGTATTCTTTGGGTAAAGAGTGGAATTCCTGGGTCAAATAGAATTTCTATTTTTAGGATTTTGAGGAACTCCATATTACTTACCACAGTGGTTGAACTAGTTTACATTTCCACCAGCAGTGTAAGAGGGTTCCCCTTTCTCCTCGCCAGAATTTGTTGTTCTTAGACTTTTCCATGCTGGCCATCCTAACTGGTGTGAGGTGGTATCTCACTGTGGTTTTAATTTGCATTTCTCTGATGATTAGTGATGTGGAGCATCTTTTCATGTGCCTGTTGATCATCTGAATTTCTTCTTTGGAGAATTGTCTGTACATATCCTCTGCACATTTTTTAATCAGATTATATGCTTTTTGGTTGTTGAGTCATGTGAGTTCTTTATATATTTTGGACGTTAACCCCTTGTTGGATATGTCATTTACAAACATATTCTCCCATACTGTAGGATACCTTTTTGTTCTGCTCATGGTGTCCTTTGTTGTACAGAAGCTTTTCAGCTTGATGTAGTCCCACTTGTTCATTTTTTGCTTTTGTTTCCCTTGCCCAAGGAGATGTGTTCAGGAAAAAGGAGCTCATGTTTATATTCAGGCGATTTTTACCTATGTTGTCTTCTAAGAGTTTTATGGTTTCATGATTTATATTCAGGTCTTTGATCCATTTTGAGTTTACTTTTGTATGTGCAGTTAGACAACAATCCAGTTTCATTCTCTTGCATGTAGTTGTCCAATTTTGCCAACACCTGTTGAAGAGACTGTCATTTCCCCATTGTATGTCCATGTCTCCTTTATTGTATATTAATTGACCATATATGCTTGGGTTTGTATCTGGGCTCTTTAGTCTGTTCCACTGGTCTATGGGTCTCTTCTGCCAGTACCAAATTGTCTTGATTACTGTGGCTTTGTAGTAGAGCTTGAAGTTGGGGAGTGTAATCCCCGCAGCTTTACTCTTCCTTCTCAGGATTGCTTTGGTTATTCAGGGTCTTTTCTGGTTCTATATGAATTTTAGAACTATTTACTCTAGTTCATTGAAGAATGCTGTTGGTATTTTGATAGGGATTGCATTGAATCTGTAGATTGCTTTAGACAGGATGGCCATTTTGACAGTATTAATTCTTCCTTTCCAAGAGCACAGGATGTATTTCCATTTATTGGTATCTTCTTTAATTTCTGTCATGAGTGTCTTGTAGTTTTCAGAGTATAGGTCTTTCACCTCCTTGGTTAGATTTATTCCTAGGTATTTTATTCTTTTTGATACAATTGTGAATGGAATTGTTTTCCTGATTTCTCTTTCTGCTAGTTCATCCTTAATGTATACAGATTTCTGTGTATTAATTTTGTATGCTGCAACTTTGTTGAATTCAGATATTAGGCCTAGTAGTTTGGGAGTGGATTCTTTAGGGTTTTCTATGTACAGTATTATATTACCTGCAAACAGTGACAGTTTAACTTCATCTTTACCAATCTGGATGCCTTTTATTTCTTTGCATTGTCTGATTGCCATGGCTAGGACCTCCGGAACTATGTTGAATAAAAGTGGGGAGAGTGGGCATCCTTGTCTTGTTACCGATCTTAAAGGACAAGCTTTCAGCTTTTTACTATTAAGTTTGATGTTGGCTGTGGATTTGTCTTTTATGGCCTTTATTATGTCAAGGTACTTGCCCTCTATACCCATTTTGTTGAGAGTTTTTATCATGAATGGATGTTGAATTTGGTCGAATGTTTTCTCATCTATGGAGATGATCATGTGGTTTTTGTCCTTCTTTTTGTTGATGTAGTGAATGATGTTGATGGATTTTCTAATATTGCACCATCCTTGCATCCCTGGAATAAATCCTACTTGATCATGATGGATGATCTTTTTGATGTATTTTTGAATTTAGTTTACTAATATTTTGTTGAGTATTTTTGCATCTATGTTCATCAGGGATATTGGTCTGTAATTTTCTTTTTCTGTGGTGTCTTTGCCTGATTTTGGAATTAGAGTGATGTTGGCCTCATAGAGTGAGTTTGGAAGTATTCCCTCCTCTTCTACTTTTTGGAAAACTTTAAGGTGGATGGGTATTAGGTCTTCACTAAATGTCTTATAAAATTCAGCAGTGAAGCCATCTGGTCCAGGAATTTTGTTCTTAGGTAATTTTTTCATTACCAATTCAATTTCATTGCTGGTAATTCGTCTGTTCAGATTTTCTGTTTCTTCCTGGGTCAGCCTTGAAAGGTTGTATTTTTCTGGAAAGTTGTCCATTTCTTCTAGGTTATCCAGTTTGTTAGCATACAGATTTTCATAGTATTCTCTAATACTTTGTATTTCTGTGGTGGCCGTAGTGATTTTTCTGTTCTCATTTCTGATGCTGTTTATGTGAGTAGACTCTTTTTTTCTTAATAAGTCTGGCTAGGGGTTTATCTATTTTTATTTTCTCAAAGAACCAGCTTTTGCTTTCATTGATTCTATTGTTTATTCTTCTTGATTTTATTTATTGATGCTCTAATCTTTATTATGTCCCTCCTTCTACTGACTTTGGGCCTCATTTTTTGTTCTTTTTCTAGTTTTGTTAATTGTGAGTTTAGACTGTTTGTAAGGGATTGTTCTTCTTTCCTGAGGTAGGCCTGTATTGCAATATACTTCCTTCTTAGCATGGCCTTTGCTGTGTCTGATGGATTTTGTGGTGTTGAATTCTTGTTGTCATTTGTCTCCATATATTGCTTGATTTCTGTTTTTATTTTGTCATTGATCCATTGGTTATTTAGGAGCATGTTATTAAGCCTCCATGTGTTTGTGGGCTTTGTAGTTTTCTTTGCATAATTTATTTCTAGTTTCATACCTTTGTGGTCTGAGAATCTGTTTGGTACAATTTCAGTCTTTTTGAATTTACTGAGGCTCTTTTTGTGGCCTAGTGTATGATCTATTCTTGAAAATGTTCCATGTGCACTTGAAAAGAATGTGTATTCTGTTGCTTTTGGATGGAGTGTTCTCCAGATGTGTGTTAGGTCTATCTGTTCTTATGTGCTGTTCAGTGCTTCTGTGTCCTTATTTTCTGTCTGGTTGATCTGTCCTTTGGAGTGAGTGGTGTGTTGACGTCTCCTAAACTGAATATTTCTCCCTTTAATTGTCTTAGTATTTGTTGCACATATGTAGGTGCTCCTATGTTTGGGTGCATAGATATTTATAATGGTTATATCTTATTCTTGGACTGGCACCTTTATTAGTATATAATGTCCTTCTTTGTTTCTTGTTACTTTCTTTGTTTTGAAGTCTGTTTTATCTGATAAAAGTATTGGAACTCCTGCTTTTTTCTCCTGATTAGTTGCATGAAATATCTTTTTCCATCCCTTCACTTTTAGTCTGTGTATGTCTTTGGGTTTGAGGTGAGTCTCTTGTAGGCACCATATAGATGGGTCTTGTTTTTTTGTCCGTTCTGTTACTCTTTGTCTTTTGATTGGTGCATTCAGTCTGTTTACATTTAGGGTGATTAATAATAGATATTTACTTATTGCCATTGCAGGTTTTGGATTTGTGGTTATCAAACATTCAAGGGCAACTTCTTTACCATCTTAACAGTCTAACTTAACTTGCTTATTTATGCTATCATAAACACAATGTGAAGAATCTTTTTTTCCCCTTCGTTTCTTCCTCCTCTACTCTTTATATGTTAGGTGTCATATTCTATACTCTGAGTGTGTCTCTCAACTGACTTTGTGGGTAGCTGATTTAATTTTGCATTTGGTTAGTAATTAATTGGTCTGCATTTTTTACTGTGGTTTTATTTTCTCTGGTGACAGCTATTTAGCCTTTGGTGCACTTCCATTTAGAGCTGTTCCTTTATAATACACTGTAAAGATGATTTGTTGGAGGCACATTCCCTCAACTTTTGCTTATGTGTTAATTGTTTAATCCCTCCTTCAAATTTAAATGATAATCTTGGTGGTTAGAGTATTCTTGGTTCATTGCGTTGAATACATCATGCCACTCCCTTCTGACTGGTAAGGTTTCTGCTGAGAAGTCTGATGATAGCCTGATGGGTTTTCCTTTCTATGTGATCTTTTTTCTCTCTCTGGCTGCCTTTAATAGTCTGTCCTTATCCTTGATATTTGCCATTTTAATTATTATATGTCTTGGTATTGTCTTCCTTAGGTCCCTTGTGTTGGGAGATCTGTGCACTTCCATGGCCTGAGAGACTATTTCCTTCCCCAGATTGGGAAAGTTTTCAGCAATTATTTCTTCAAAGACACTTTCTATCCCTTTTTCTCTCTTCTTGATCTTCTGTTACACCTGTAATGCAAAAATTGTTCCATTTGGATTGGTCGCACAGTTCTTTTAATAAATATTCTTTCATTCCTAGTGATCCTTTTTTCTCTCTGTGCATCACTTTCTTTGTATTCCTGTCCTCTAATTTCTATTCTGTTTACCATCTCCTCTACCTCATCTAATTTGCTTTTAAATCCCTCCATTGTACATTTCATTTTAGCTACTATATTTTTTAAGGAGTCTGTCTCCTTCTTTAACTCATCCCTTAGCTCTTGAATATTTTTCTGTAGCCCCATTAGCATACTTATGACTTTTATTTTGAATTATTTTTCAGGAATATTGGTGATTTCAGTTTCACTGAGCCCTCTCTTTGGTGTTTGAGGGATTTTGATTTGAACATGGTTTTTCTGCCTTTTCATAATCCTACTGGATAGTGAGAGATATTAGATTTGTGTAGGCAGCGCCCTCTAGTGCCCAGAAACTCTGCTCTTCCAAGCTGCCCAGCTCCTGGAGTGATGGTGGTACCAGTGCCTACCCTAAAGAGAGAGCTCTTTCCTGCTTCCTGGCTGCAGTGCCTGCCTCCACTGTCAGGGACAGTGAGCCAGGCATAGGGAGTAGCCTCTCCATTAAGCCTATGTAGTTGTCGTAGGTGGGGCTGCTGTCCTGCTAGCCTGAAGCGATGGCAGTGTCAGCAGATTGGCACACAGGTTCCAGTTAGGAGAAAGAAGCGGCAGGCTGCTTATACAGAGGGGGCCTCGGGGCTGTGTTGCCAGCCAGAGGGATGAAGCGCCTGAAGCTCCTGAAAGTTCCCAACCTGCTGGGCTGAGTGTGCTTGGATAATTTTCTCCACCTGTTCCTTCTCCTGAGCAGCAAGCTCTGTGTAATCCTTGCCCCTTTAGCAGCCCTCTCACTGTTGGAAAGTCTTTCAAAGCACCTGTCTTTCTTTTGTCCTAGAGCAGCCGGTTGTGAGAACCTGTTCTCCACAAGCACCTGGAATCTCAGTCTGTGACTTTGCTTTTCAACCCCTCTATCTCCAGAGCACATGCAGTGTGGGTTTGTGCTCCTGGAGTAGATTTCTAGAGCTGGGTATTTAGCAGTCCTGGACTTCTACTCCCTCCTTGTTCTGTTTCTCTTCCTTCCACTGGTGAGCTGAGGTTGGGAGAGTGCTTGGGTCCTGATGGGTTGTGGTTTTGTTACTTTACCCTTTTCCATGGGCTGTTTTCTTTTTCCAGATATAGACTGGCCTGTGCAGTCTCACTTCTGGTCACTCTTGTAGGAATAGTTTTATCTTCTCTATTTTCATATTATATGTGGTTTTGGGAGGAGATTTCTGTCTCATTTCTCATGCCACCATCTTTTTTTGCAACCCCCTTGTTAATGGCATTGTCTTACACTCCTGCTCTCAGTTCATGACTTGGTATTTAAGACTTTCAACATTTTTTTATTTCATCGCTCTTCAGTTACCCACATGGACTAAGTGTTATATCCATATTGGGATACTGTTAATTTTGCCGACAGGACATTCTGTGTCTTTATGATTTTGCTTAGGCATACCATCTTCCTGGAGTGGTTTGCTTTTTCTTAATCCTTTGTATTCAAATGTGCATTAACAAAATTTGATTTTCAGGTGGAAATATGCAATTGATTCTGTTCTTGAAGTTCACATAAGAAGGTACACACAGATGTGGTCGTGGAGTAACATAAAAAAACACAGGCAATTGCTTAAGAGTTATAAAAGTGCCTACAAAAACAAGCTAACCCAGACTAAAGTCCCAGAAGAAATACAGAAACAAATTCAGGTATATTTTGCTAATATTAATGAAAGCTATTATTTGTTAAAATCATCCTTTAATGTTAATTCTTGTAAATTTAATTTTAATTAAAATACAATTCTATAAAAAACATAACTCTTTGAGAGAATTTTAAGGAAAAGTGTCGAGTGTTTTTTCCATTATTTTCTTCTTTAAAAAATACCTTTGTTGTCTATCCTATTATCAGATTAAATGAAGTTACTGTGAACTATTTGGAGAAATGTGTTGATTTTATAATAATGTTTAGAAAGTCAGTATCAGGGCTATTCAAATATGTGTTTATTATTAACTGGATATGTATTATTCTATTAGTGGCTCTTTTTAAGTGTTCAAAGTATTATTTATTAAAAAATACAGCTTTTATTCCTCAAGATAGAAAGTCTTATTTACATCCTTTTGAAATAAAAACACACTGAATACATAATTTGCTTACTACAATCTGATCTTGATTATATAATTACTTCTGTCACCAGTTCATATGAAAAGAATTAATTGATTTCCTACTATTTTGAAATATGTGAGAATCACTAGTATTATATGTTAAAAAAAAAGCTCAAATTTCTCACCATCTCAGTTGTGGCATTTTAATATATAAAATGGGATCAGTGTCTTAGAGTTGTGAGACCTGCATGAAATAACATATAGAGCACCTGTATGTTATCATATCATACTTTTATGTAGAATGCCCAAATCAGTTTCTGCTTTAGCTTCCTTGTTCATTTGCAGAATATTACATTCTCACATTTTGTGTTTTGTAGTGATGCTTTTAGTACAATGGTTGTAAAATAATGTAGAACAAAGAGAGTCAGAAATAACAATCATAATCCCCTTCCCAGATATTGTTCCATTTGCATATATGGTTATCTGTGTATTATAATGGTCTCTCAAATTCTTATTTTCATATTGTATTTAATGAGGATTTACTTTCTTAGAAAACTTATTTCTCATATTGTAAAAATTTAAAAGCAAAGTGTACATTCAGACTTATACTTTTATTAGATTATAACTACTGTTTGTTCATGGGCTAGATTGAGCTAGAATTCAAAGAAAAAAATGTTATCTAATGCCATTCCTGTTTTACAAATGTCTCTTTGTTTATAGGATTTGGAGAAGACTTTGGATGTTTTTAACATAATTTTAGCAAGGCAACAAGCCCAAGTAGAGGTAACCATCTTTATTAGCTGATTTTATATTAAATATACTAAAACTACATTAAATCTAGAATCAAGAAATCTTGTTTCATGGGAAGTTGCTTAGATTTACTCTAGTGAGAATAATAGTTGAGTTTTCATAGTTTAATTTAGTCTCAGGGGGAAAAAGAATTGAAATATTGGGGAAAAATTGCACTATGATAAAAGAAAATTTTTTAAAATTTTATGGCAAAAAATTTGAAAATCCCCCAAAAGAAAGTAAATAAAAGTAATCCATAATCCTAGGAACATAGAATGTTAGCATTTCAACATATAGTCTTCTAGTTTTTCTCCCATGCATATGTACCTACTGATTTATGCTTTTTAGCCACCATTTCTTTTGCTTTCTCTTTGCTTTGTTCTCACTTCCCTCTGTTCCTTCCTTCTTCCCTTTTTCATCTTTTACCTCCCTCCCTCCTCCTTTCCTCTTCGTTTCTTTTTTTCCAAAATTGGAATCAGTATGATTACAATGTTTTATTATTGCTTATTTATCCTACTTAGTACCTTGACTGCAATGTTCCGTGTCATTTCTTTTATTCTGAAACATAATTTTTTTGGTCATTAAAAAAGTAAATTACAAGTGCAGTACAACTCATTATAAAAAAGTTATGAAATACATTTCCACACACCACACAAAAAACATCCATAATCTCACACATTAAAGATAACTATTGTTAATTCCTGTCTGTATATTCTTTTAGTCTTTTATATTCATGGATCTCCATACATATATTCATGTTTTTAAATGGGTTTAAAACATATGCACTTGTTATTAATTCAAATACTCATTGAATGCCTATTTTAATAGCATTATGGTTGAGTGTAGATTCAGCAGTCAGGTGTACTGGATTCTGATGCCAGCTTCGAGTACTTGTGTGACCTTGGACTGGCTGTTTAACCTCTAACCTCTCTGTGCCTTAGTTTCCTTATCTGTAAAACAGGATTAACTCATAGTACCTACATCAAGGGTTATTGTGAGGAATGCATGATAATCCATGTAAAGCACTTAAGACTGTTATGTACATAGCACTTAATAACTACTAAATAAGTGATTTTTTTTCCCATCATCGTTATCATTTACATTATCATACAAAAGTGAACAAAAATCCCTTACATCTAGGGGGAAGAAGGATAATAAATGCAAATACAAATACAAATACAGTAAAAAGGAATATAGAGAGTTTTGGGCTAGGTAGTGATGGTGATGGGGGTTGCAATTTTTAATAAGCTGGTTGGGAAAGCTTCACTAAGAAGGAAGTATTTGAGCAAAGACCTGAAGAAGGTGAGGGAGTCAACCAGAAAAATAGTAGAGGGACAAGTGTACCAGGCAGAAAGAGTAGAGCAAGCTGAACAGTTTTGAGATGGGCTTATTTGACTCTTCAGGGAACTAAGTAGAGTGGTGAGAGAAAGGAGAGTGGGGGTTAATCTCATCAGTGGTTATGTCTGACATAATACTAAAAGCAGGGATTAGACATTGGTACATCGTGTGTGTGTGTCATTTTATGTCAGCTGTCATTTTTTTAAAAGGTAATTATCAACCTGTAGACAATTTTTTTTTTTAGTATTTATTTCCTTCATAACTTCTGTCACTGTAGAAAATTAGTATTTTTGTGTGCTTTTTAATAATTCATTTCAGCCTTTTTATTTTCTTAGTTTTTTGGTTTATTTCAAAATTTCTTAAAATTTATGATGTGGCTTTATCTCCTTTTTAAAGTTTTTTTTAGAGATTTGGGAGGGGGAACTTGAATGTTGTAGTTGGTTCCTACATTATCTTAATGTTACTTAACATACTATTTTTTAAATTCCTTAATGATTTTTTTCAAAATAAATGTATTTTTCATTAAAGTTTATAAATATGATCATAAAGTTTTTATGGGGAATAAAAAAAGATGGTAACAATTAAAAAAATTTAGTGCCTGCCCTTTTTAAACTATAAGTTTAGCTGAAAAGCTTTTAATGAAATGTTCAAATATTGTATAGCTGCTCCTGTATTTAGATCATAAAGAACTGTTCATAAATCCATTTATTTATTAAGTCTAATATCTAAGAGAGGGTTGATATTACAGTCTCTGGTTGCATTTTCCCTAAAGGAATTGTAGTAGATTGTAGAGCTTTGTGAGCCCGGATGATTCATATTTAATTGGGTGTCTTTTCCAAAAGAGCTCAGTTTCATTTGCTTGTGAAACTGTTGTGGCAGTAAAATTCCCTGCTCGATGATCTCTGCTGTTTTGAGGAAACTCTGGTACAGTCATCTCAGCTGTAGTTGTTCTGCACATAAGAAGCACTAGTGAATTAAAAAAAATACTGATGTCTAGAGTCCACTTCCTCAAGATTTGATTTAATTGGTGTATGGTGGGATTTGGGGGTTGTTTTTTTCCTTTTGTTAGTGCGGCACATATTGAATACCACTTAACTATACCACTTAACTATGGTTTCTATAGTAGTTGATTTGTCATTCACTTTCAGTTTGCAGATTCAAATAGGGCCTGAAAGTATGTACTCATCTATGGCTTGTGACAGAAAGTTTACATTTTCTCCATGCTTAGTCTTTAAGTTCACCAACACGACTAGGCTCCTCCTGAATTGCCAGTAGTGTTCATAATGCTCTTTCATCACTATTTTTTTTTTATTTAGACACCTTTACATAGGTTGGGTGATTTCTCTGTCCTGAAGGTACCTATCTGTTGTTGAACTATGTAGCCTGTATCCAAATGCTACATTTGACTTTTTTGGGAACAACTTTCAAGTTTTTATAATTTTATATTTTGTTTCTTATTTTGATCGCTTCTTCTCATTAACATTTTAACCTTTACAGCTTCTGTAATTATAGAACACAGATGGAGTTGGTTCCATTTAAAAAAATGGAAACTAAAGACAAACACAGGAAACACTGGGATTAATAATACTGTGCCTACATCTGAAATGAACACAAAATATTGGTAGCTAAGAATTGATATGCTTCTGCTGAGGCTTTATATTCATGAAAATTTTAAACTAGAAAATTTAGTGATAAGAAAGAAAATTAGTAACATTTTTCTTGAAGTGTTTGCTGGTACTGTCAATTCTGAGGAAAGTACTAGTATTTTCAATTTATATTAGGAAATTGAGGCATAAAAGAGGTTAAATAGTCTAAGTTCTGCTTATCATGAAGAGTAAAAAGGCACACTAATCTTCTGTCAAGAGAATGAAGAAGTTAAGTGTTATTTCACATAAAATATAAAGTAATGAGATATGTATTTTTTTTTTTACCCTTTAACTTTATGACTGCTTAAAATAGATTGGTAAGCTTGACAGAAGATAGGACTGAACTATAACTTTGACCTTTGATAGTTTGTGGGTAGATGTAGACCTATTCCTTTAGTATTTATTTAAATTCTAATTGTTAGAGTTTATTTAACTTAGTTTAAACTGAATTATCACTAATCACACCTCTTCTCTTTACTATAGAATTCAACTATTTTCTTTTAATTTCTCTTTTGGATTATTTCACTTTCTGTTACACAGGGTGGCTTGCAATATGTTGCTGATTCACTACCAGTTTAAAATATTTTAAATTTTAAATGGGGAAATTAAGAAAGTTTACTTACTTTGGTAAGTAAATTTACATAATTTGGTAATTTGTTTCCAGTCAGACCTTACCAGCTCTATGAATGAGAAGATAGAGTCAAATTACTTGTCTCCTTTATTTTCTCTATTTTTCTGTTCTTTGGTTTGATATTCATCTGTGTTTCACTGAAAAGTGGGCAGAAACAAGGAGCAGCATAAAATCAACCCAGAATTTATTTAAAAAAGAGGATGAAATGAAATACAAGGACTCTTAGTTTTTACTTATATTCTACCCTCATCTCCTCACCGTGTCCATAGTTAGCAAGCTGGCAATGTATATGAATTCTGAAATATGATCGTTTTAAAGTAATACTTTCTTGAGTGTGGAAGCATCTTCCTTTCAGGGAACTTTTAATTTTATTAGTCTGCAGTCCCAGTGGCTACTTAACTTAAAAATTTGGAAGACATACTGGTTCAAAAAATTTTCACATTGAAACCTTTACTACATTCCTGACAAAGTACAGATTCAGCAAATTCAATCAGTAGGTATGGAAAGTAAATTAACGTAACAGTGGGACTACATTAACTAAATCATATCGAGCATCATTTCAGAAGGAACTGGTTTTCCTGATGTTTTTAACCTAATGTAGTGTTAAAAAAAAGTTAACCGTTGCTCTTATCTGGCTATACTTGAAAATGAAGAGAACATTTATTCTTTAATTAAATTTTTAAATCTTCATTTTTCTAGGTTATTCGGTCTGGGCAAAAATTAAGGAAAAAGTCTACTGACACAGGCGAGAAACGAGGCTGGTTTAGCGGGTTTTGGGGTAAGAAGGAATCTAAGAAAAAAGATGAAGAATCTTTGATTCCTGAAAGTAAGTTCCAAGTCAGATAATTTATTGAACACTGATAAGAAATACTTATAAATGATATTTTAGCCAGTTTGTTGAATTTTATTTCAGAATGCTTCTGAAATAAAAGTACCTCAGTGTAGTAAATAAGTAAATGTATCAAGCTGGAACATTTCTGTTCATTTTTGAGAAAAATTATTTATGTGAAATTTAATCAAGTTTCAATTCAGAAGTCTCAGCATTTTAGCATTCCTTATTATTACTTTTTATGTGGATATTTAGAAGTTTCATTTAATTTTTAAAATACTTAGGTAATTCTAAAATCCTTGTATGAAATCTGAATTACCTTAATGGTGTCTCTGCCTTTTCTTCACATAAGCAAGCAAATAAATGTTTGTTTTAACTAGTCAAAGTAGTGTATTAGAAGAAATTACCTGGGTGTTTTTGCCGTCTCATTTCTATTAGTTTTAGCACACTTATTAGTTTGGTTTAATTTTTTTTATTGTATCTGTAAAAGTGATGCAATGGATTTCTTAAAATACTCTCCTTTATTTGTAGCTATTGATGATTTTATGACTCCAGAGGAAAAAGATAAGCTCTTCACTGCTATTGGTTATAGTGAAAGCACCTACAACTTAACTTTACCCAAGCAGGTAATTACTTGGGTGGTCTAAGAGATATTTTATTTCATTTTACTTCTATTATCTTGAATTGGGTTAAATAAGTTACTGATTTTTAAAGTAACTGATGAAAATATGTTATCATGTATTTCTGCTTTACTATTTGTTCAATGTTTCCAGTCAGACCTTACCAGCTAAAACTCTCTCTCCAACTTCAGAGTTAATAGTTAGAGTGAATGGAAGACTAACCTGATAAAAAGCATGTATTATAGAATTAAAGTGTATCTTTAAAATAAATTTTTTTAAATTGTGAATTGTAACTCATATATAAGAGAGAAAGCAAAACCAAAATTGTTCATTTGGTTTATCACAAAATGAACAGCCATGTTTTTTTGAGAGAGTGTGAAAGTAGTAGAGTAAATTCTTTAAATGTTTGGTGGAATCTGGTTCTGGGATTTTCTTTGTTGGGAGGTTTTTTTTTTTTTAAATTAAGGTATCATTGATATGCACATTTATGAAGGTTTCACATGAGCAACACTGTGGTTTCAACATTCACCCATATTATCAACTCCCCACCCAACCTCATTGCAATCACTGTCCGTCAGTGTAGTAAGATGTTATAGAGTCATTTTATCTGTCTTCTCCGTGCTATATTGCCTTCCCGTGACCTACTTATATTGAGATTGCTAATTATAAACGCCCCTTAATCCCCTTCTTCCTCCCTCACCACCCACACTCCCGGACCCCTTCCCTTTGGTAACTGTTAGTCCCTTATTGGAGTCTGTGAGTCCGCTGCTGTTCAGTTCCTTCAGTTTTGCTTTGTTATACTCCACAAATGAGTGATATTATTTGGTACTTGTCTTTCTCCACCTGGCTTATTCCACTGAGCATAATACCCTTTTGTTGGGAGGTTTTTGATTGCTGATTCCATCTCCTTGCTCATTATTGGTCTATTCAGGTTTTCTGTTTCTTCATGATTCAGTTTTGGTAGGTTATACATTTCTAGAAGTTTGTCTTTTTTTCTAGGTTACCCAGTATGTTGGTATATAGTTGTTCTGGGTAGTGTCTTATTCTTTGTATTTCTGTGGTATTAGTTGTTAATGTCTCTCCTGTCATTTATACTTCTATTTAGATGCATTGTCTTTTTTTCTTCTTTTTGGTTAGCCTAGCCAAAGGTTTGTTAATTTCATCATTTTAAAGAACCATCTCCTGGTTTTGTCAATCTTTTTTTCTCTATTTCATTTCTTTTTTTTTTATTGAAGTATGATTGATATGTAGTCTGTAGTCTTATTGGTTTCAGGTATACAACACAAGTGTTTCAACAATTACCTATATTCAGTTGCATTTATTTCTGCTCTAATATTTGTTATTTCCTTCCTTCTTATAACTTTGGGCTTTGTTCTTTTTCTAGTTCCTTGAGATGTAAAGTTGGATTATTTTTGAGATTTTTGAGATTTGAGATTTCTTTCTTCTTGATGTATCCATTTATTACTATTAATTCCTTTCTCAGAATTGACTTTCTGAATCCTATGAGTTTTGGTGTGTAGTGTTTCCATTTTCCTTTGTCTCATTTTTTTCCCCTCTTAATTTATTCTTTGATCCATCAGTTATAAAGGAGTGTGTTAATTTCCATGTAGTTGTGGATTTTATAACTTTCTTCTGCTAAAATATCTAGTTTCATTCCATTCTGGTTGGAAAAGATGATTTGTATCTTCTTGAATTTTTAAAAACTTGTTTCCTGGCCCAGTATATGATCTATCAGAAAATGCCCCATGTGGGATTGAAAGGTGTTTGTCCTGCTGTTGGGTGGAATGTTTTGTGTATGTATCTGTTAAGTTCCTTTGGCCTGTATCATCATTCAGATACATTGTTTCGTTACTGATTCTCCCTCTGGATGATCTATGGTTGAAAGGGAGCTATTGAAGTCCCCAACTAATATCCTATTGCTATTTATTTTTCTTTTTAGTTCTGTTAGTATTTGCTTTATATATTTAGGTGTTCCAAAGTTGGGTACATAAAGATTTACAATTGTTACATGTTCTTGATGGATTGATACTTTTAACATCATATAATGACCTTCTTTGTTCCTTTTGACCATTTTTAACTTAGTCTTTTTATTCTGATATGACTACTCTTATTTTTTGGTTGCTGTTTGCTTGAAATACGTTTTTCTATTCCTTAGTTCTCAGTCTATGTGTGTCCTTAAAGCTAAAGTGATCTCTGTGGGCAACATACCATTCAATCTTTTTTAAAAAATTCATTTTGTCATTCTGTGTCTTTTGATAGGAGAATTTAATGCGTTTACATTTAAAGTAGTTATTTATAGGTAAGGACTTACTATTGCCATTTTGCTAATTATTTTCTGTTTTGTGGATCCTTTGTTCTTTGCTGCCTCTCTTCCTGTGTAGTTTGATGAGAATCTTCTCCCTTGTTCTCTGTCCTACCTCCAGTCTTGACCTATCCATTTTTTGGCTAGGTATTTTTTCTCAGTATCTTGTTAACTCTCCAAAGCCTTGTTAATTTTATGTTTTGCCCAGTTTTTGAGCCAGAGGATTGGTCTGAATTTGTTTGCTTTAGTGAAAGTTGCTGAATTGAATCTTTATTCCATAAAACACTTCATCAAGTTTTATTTTACTGCCTCTAAAATTAAGGGATCTTTTGTAAATGTCCTGTTTGAGCAATCAATTTTGTATTGAATTTTCTAATGTTCTTTTTTACAGTGAACATATTGATGCCAAAACCTATAATATTGTTTTTTAGATCACTGTGTAATTCAACAAATTGAAATCAGAAGAACTTAATAAAGAAAGTAATACTTAAATGTCAACAATTTTTTTTGTTTGTTTAGTATGTGGCCCATATAATTACGCTGAAGTTAGTAAGCACCTCTGTTATGATAAGAGAAAAGAAAAATATTCCAGAAATACTAAAAATTCAGATAATTGGCCTGGGCACTCAAATATCTCAGCGACCAGGAGCACAAGCACTTAAGTAAGTTTTCAAAAACTAAAACTTATAATTTCAATTTTTATTTCTAGGTATAACTTCAGGCCAAAAAAAAAGTGATTTAGCATTAAAAAACTGATTAATTTCTTCTCTTCTCTAATTTCTTTTCTATTTATGTGTCAAGATAGTCTTTTTATATTTGAATTTGTTTTGGTACGGAGTTAAAGGAGGAGCTCATCATTTATTCTACCCTCCTTTCTTTCCTTCACAAATGTTTATTGGATACTGTTGAATTTATAAATTCGAAGCTGTGAAGGTTATGCATAGGAAACAATTTCTGTTTTCAAGAAGTTTATAGTGTAGTTGATGAGGGATACACAAAAAGTTAATGATTTAGGAACTGTATAGCATTTTTGGCTGCTCATAGGTGAGAAAGTTCTGTAAAATTAAATACTTACAGTTTTTAATTAAATACTTATAGTATGTTACACAAGTCAGCTACTTGGCTTAGGAGAATTGGGGCTAAGGCCAGCTTAAGGGAAAGGACTAGGAGAAGCAGAGATTAGGGTGTCTGGGTGGCATGAAGTAGGGAGATGAGTTGCATGAGTTAAGTATAGCTGTTATTCATATAGCAATGAGCAGAACTTATGCAGTGTTTGAGAGTTGGCCAAAGTGAGTTTTTCTCATGGGTGAGTAGGAATTAAGAACAAGTAAAACAAAACAAAAAGCCCTCCAGATTGTACCTCCCCATAACTGAATGCCAGGCTAATGAGTTTGGACTTCACCTCTCGGTAATGGGCTCTCAAAGGAGAGTTTTAAAAGAAAAATTTGTATTTTAACCCATCATATTGCAAAGGATTTTATTTGTATTACTACTTTTTTCCTCACTGGAATGTAGGGTAGAAGCAAAATTAGAACACTGGTATGTAACAGGTCTGAGACAACAGGATATTGTACCATCACTTGTGGCTTCAATTGGCGATACTACATCATCTTTGCTTGAAATTGAATTTGAAACGAATCCAGAGAATAGTCCTGCTGACCAGGCTCTGGTTGTTCAGTCCCAGCCTGTGGAGGTCATCTATGATGCTGTAAGTGCAAGGAGAAAGTGAATCTTTATCAAAGTCATCTTATACACTTCTAACATGGCCTTTTTACTTTTCCTCTTTTATTTATCTGCTTAGCAGCTAAACTTACTAAAGCTTTATTCTTGTTTTAAAAGCAGTAGATGTTTAGCAGTTAATTTGGGTTTCATGTGCTACCATTTTCTGCTACTGTATTTATCTATGCTTATGTTAAAATTTTAGAAACCTAATATACTATTTAAAAAGTATATTTATTGTATCAACTACTCCCAAATAGTTACATACTGACCTCCTACTCCAGTTCATTGTTGCTGTTTTTCTCTTTCTGCTTGATGTTTGGAACCAATTAAAAGAGCATTAGGAGTAATTAAAGAATTTTAAATGCTGTTCACATGAGAACAAACTGCATTGGCATTTAGATATTGTTGAAAATGCTGGCTCAAATTCTGTGTCTATGGCTCCATCTTTTTTTCAGACTCTCTTAACTAATTTCAAGGTAGCTAGCAGGCTATGTGTGGTTCACTACTCATTGTATTGCTTGTAGGTTGACCCAACCCTTTGTTGAGATCCCTGGCTTATTTTTACTTTTCAGTTTAGAAGTGGATTCATGGTATGGGTGGGAAGCATTACTCCCACCATACCCAAGACTCCAGAACTCATTGTTTCTCTCATTTAAAACAAAAATTAAATCATAGTAAAATGCATATAACAATTTACCATCTTAACCATTTTTAAGTGTGTAGTTCAGTAGTGTTAAGTACATTCACACTTGTGCATCCAATCTCCAGAACTCATTCTATCTTGCAAAATGTATGATTTTTTTACATTCAAGTTTTAGCTGTTGGTAAGGGCCGAATAGCTTTCCTTTTTCCTCTCCAAACTTCAGAGTGCAGGGGAATCCAGTTGTAGCATAGCAAAGTGGAGATTCATCATTTGGCTAATTGGAGGCCAGAAGTAGAAGTAACCTCTGTCACTACATCCGCATGACACCAGAGAACATACTGAAGGTCACTTTAATGATATGTGCACATCTGTTGCCTCTCCAGTAAGCTTGCTTGAGCTATTACTTTTTTCAGGTTCTCATTCCCTCCAGAGAGAGAGATCCAGTAAGGCAGAATATCTTAGGAGGTACCTCCTCAGTTCAAAGCCACAACTGTTTAGAATTTAGCTGAAATGTTAAAATTTATGAATTTATGTGAAGTACTGTGTATAACTTGATTATATTTTAAATTATAGAAAACCATCATTGCAGTGGTTGAATTCTTTCAATCAAATAAGGGATTAGATCTTGAGCAAATAACGTCAGCTACATTGATGAAACTGGAAGAAATTAAAGAGAGAACAGCTACAGGTGAAGAATTTGACTGTATAAGCACCAACTAATCAGAATTATGTCTATTGTAATGTAAATATTATATTTTTAAAAGTATATGTTGCTGTATTCCTTTGTTGTAAACTCGCTATGTTATACAGTGAGGTTGCATTTTTACTTGAAGTTAAAGTACAAGAATTACCTGAAGTAAAATATACCTGCTCGACTGAGTGAGAAAAAGAATAATATGAGGCACAGATGATTCTGTCTGCTATTTCCTTTGAAATCCTGTCTCTCAGATAGAGTTTGAGATGGAAACCATCCCCTCCATCTCAGTTCTTAGGAAACTGTTCACCATACCGTGTGTGAATCTGTTTTTAAAGATACACATGGCCTCTAAGCTCAAGCCAACTACTTTATCTCTTTGCTAACTAAAGAAATAAAAAATTATTCTGTCTCTGGATAAAATACTATATGTTGGGTTTACTGTACTGTGCAATGATATGATTGTTTCCCATTGGCCACTTGTAGTTCACTGTACTAACTGAGAATCTAGTCTGTGAGCAGAACCAACACTCTTTCTCAGGGTAGATTCTTCCTCTTGTTAATAGTACGATTACTTATTTCAATTTGACCATCTAATCTGTCATTATTTCTTCTTCTAGGACTTACACATATTATTGAAACTCGAAAAGTTCTTGATTTAAGGATAAATCTGAAGCCTTCTTATCTAATAGTTCCACAGACAGGTTTTCATCATAAAAAGTCAGATCTTCTCATTTTAGATTTTGGTACTCTTCAGGTAGGTATATATGTATCTCTTTCTGCCCATTTTTGCCCAGGGGTTGGTAGCTAGCAATCTGGTAGCTTACTGTTTTTCCCTTAGAGCTTACTTAAACTAAACCTAGACTTATTTATTCTTAGCAATTTGTCAAGCCTAGCTTAGACTGAATATTTGTATAGCCATGAATATGTTATGGCTATTTAAAAAACAAGCCCTAAAATTTTCTGCAATGGTAGGTGATTTAACATTGAGGATGGGATTATTCCTGTGTTTTCCTAATTGGATAGAAGCACGCCTAGTTTTCTGCACTCCTAGATTTCTAGAGTTCAGTTACACAGTGTTATTTGTTAATTTATATATTTTAACAATAGGAAATAATGCACATATGAAAATGTTTGTTAAGTCACCATCAGCAACTAATGAGAGTAAGAGAACTCTTAAAGTATTGGGTATTGAACCTCTTAGAAATGCAAGCCTCTGAGAAAAAGTGAATATTTAAAAAAATACAGCCTCTTCTGAGTTTGATCCTTACTCCCTGTGGGGAGAGGGAAAAGGAAGAAGAGATAGGATGTGAATTCTGGTGGCCTACTATTCTGGTGATGTAGTGAGGAGAAAAAGGAACAAATCCTGCTATTTCATGGTGAAGAGTTTCGAATCAGTAACAGAGTTGCTGAGCCATAGTGAGGATAACTCTTGAGAGCCCAAAAGAGCTGTTTATTTGAAGTAGAAGGCTGTGTAACCCATCTCCTAACTAACGCGAATGTGCTGAGCACGTATGACCCAATCATGTTAGAGATGTATGCTGAAATGTGATATTCCTAATATTTGCAAATAATTATCAGGAAATTAAGCAAAATGTGGATTCATTAAGGGCAGTGTTTTCATTTTAGTCAGGTTTTAAGAAAACACGTAAGTGTATTTATCTCTATACTTTTCTGCTTAAAAAAACTGATGTTTGTCCATTTCAGCTTAACAGTAAAGATCAAGGTTTGCAGAAGACTACGAATTCATCTCTGGAAGAAATAATGGATAAGGCATATGACAAGTTTGATGTTGATATAAAAAATGTACAGTTACTCTTTGCAAGGGCAGGTAAACTTACTGAATCTTTAGGATATTGAAATTATGTTGAATAGCTTTGGTAAATATGCATTTATATGTGCATGTATATCAACCCTGACAAGATTTTGAACACATACCTGTTGGCCTGTTGAAAACCAAAGAGTAAAGATCAACGTCAGTGCAAATCACTACCACAGGTACAACTAAAGATGAAAATGTGGGTACTTGGCACCATTTGAATCTAAGTCCAGTCCTTGCCTTTTTTTTTTTTTTTATAATGTGACCGCAAAACTGCCAAGAACACAAAATAGAAGTTACAGTTGGTTCCTCTGCCCCCAATGCTTTGGGGATATCTCAGTGTTTTCCCTTGCTGCCTTTATTTTTAAATAGTTTTACTATATTAGTCTAGTCTTTTTTTCAGTAGTATTACATCTACTTTTGTAGATAATCTGAGAAGTAAGCATATTGTCTCAAAACACTAAAGGTAATTAACTTAATTATTCTCTAAATGGTTTGGTGTTTTCTGCTGCCTGAGTAACTACTGCTGGTTCTCTATACTCTTTTAGTTTCTAGAAGCAAGAAATATTGGCTAAATATTCTTGAATACATCACCTTGTGGTAGGTCATTAGAAGAAAGGACATAATCTCTGTGCAGTGTATACTCTAGTAGGAGTGATGAGGTTTATTAAAATGTAAATAAATAATGCTGTACTTAGTTTTTATATATTGGGAGGCTTCTCATCCTTGAACAGAGCATTAAAAGTTAGTCATTGGAAAAATCTGTCTTGAGATCTCTTTATTTGGAGAAAAGTGATTTTACCCCTTTTTGTCATAAAATCTTTATTGATAAAACTCACTTTTGCTTTAGAATTATGTGCTAAACTAGTGTAATTGCACTTAGGAACCCCAGAAATGTCTTTTTTCCTTGTCAATTTTTTTTTCATTTTTTCATTGCACCATCCCCTTGATCACTAATTCTGGAGTAAAGACAATAAATTCTTGGATTTTTCCTGTTTGCCTTAAAATGCAAGATGTTATGTAGACATTCTCCAAATAAATATTTACAATTATGTTGTATATAACAGCCTTTAACTCCTGTCAATCTTATTTAAAACATATAGGTCATTTAACTTGTATGCTGAAGAAGTAAAAATTGGTATTTATTGAATATGTTTGTTTATTATTTTAATAAGTTACAGTTTTCCACAGAACATCTGATAATGTAAAAGTAAGTAATAAATAAAAACTAGTCACCTAATTTAAAAAATTTTTTACAGCGGAAAACTGGAAAAAGCATCGATTTCAGCATCCATCAGCTATGCATATATTACAACCCATGGATATTCATGTTGAGTTGGCCAAGGCAATGATAGAAAAAGATGTTAGAATGGCCAGGTAATGTATGAATTTCCTTAACATAAAATCAACAAGATGAAATATATCTGCATCAGTTACTGGATTTTAAGAAGCGAAAGGCTAGATTTCTGCAGGACAAAAAAGTAATAATTATCTTATAGCAGAAAAATATTTTTAAGAAAATGTTGATTTGAATCATATATCACCTTTCTTATTGAGAAGTATTTGGACCTTTACATTCCGTAAAAGTTGATCTGTGTTTTTGAATGGATCAAATCCAGGTTTCTACATCAGTAAAATAAAATCTTCTAAAGTAGGTTAGGTGCTCCTTTGATTATGAAACCATATAAAATCTTGAGAATAATCTAAGGGAATGAAGAATAAAAACTTAATTATGAATTTAAGTAAATAATTATAAGATATTTATGCTGCTTTCTTAAAAATAGCCTTATTGAAAGTATTACTGAGTTTCAGTAAGCAGTATCTGTTTAAAGTGTATAATTTGATAAGTTTTGACATAGGTATGTATCTCTGCAGCCATCATACAGTCAGGATATTGAACACATCTTCATCCCCAAAAGTCCTTATGCCCTTTTGTATTCTCTCTCCCATTGCTACCTGCTAACCCCTCACCCCTTAATTCCCAGACAATATAGATCTTTTTTTGACACTATAGATTTGTTAGAATTTTCTAGAATTTTATATAAATTATAAATTCTCAGTAGTTATATAAAAGGCTCAGTTTCAACTCCTTTTTGTTTGACTTCTTTCATTCAGCATAATTTGAGATTCATCCATGTTGTTCGTATCAGTAGTCTTGATAGCCTTTATCAAATGGATATTAAACCAACCTTGTATTTCTAGGTAAACCTCATTTGGTAATGATGTATTCTTTTAAAATGTTCTTGGATTTGGTTTGCTAAAAGTTTGTTTTGAAGTTTTACATCTCTGGTTATGAGCAATATTGGGCTGTGCTTTATTTTCTTGTTTTGGTATCAGAGCATCAGGGCAGTGGTATCCTCATAGAATGAATTTTTTGAAAGTAGAATTAGTACTGTTTCTTCTTTATATGTTTCATAGAAGTCACCGCTGAAGCCATTTGGGACTAGAGTTTTCTTTTTATAGGGGAGGGTTTTTAACTACAAATTCAATTTCTGTAATAGATAAAGGGCTACTGAGATTATCTATTTCTTTGTGTGATCTTTGGTTGTCCTTCAAGGAAGGGATTTGTCCATCTTAGTTGTTGAGTTTACTGTCATAACATTTTTAATACTATTTCTACATTACCTTTTTTAATACATGTTGAATTTGTAGTGGTGCCATTTCTCACCTCTGATTCTTAGTAGTTTGTGCCTCTTCTGTTTTTTTCTTCATAAATCTGACTAAAGTTTTATTAATTTTGTTGATTATCTTCTGAAAGAATCAGCTTTGGTTTCAATTATTTTCTCACTGTCCTTCTGTTTTTGTATTTCACTGATTCTACTCCATTTTTATTGTTGCTTTTTTCCTTCTGCTTGCTTTGGGTTTTATTTCCTTTACTTTCCTAGTTTCTTATGGTAGAAGCTGAGACCATTAATTTGAGAACTTCTTTTCTAATATAGGCAGTTAGTGGTATAAATTTCCCTTGAGATACTATTTTATTGTACCCCAGACATTTTGAAATTCTTAACCCAGTAAGCTGCAATATTTGTAGGTCTTTCTTTGTTTTCTATCTTTCAACTGTCCTTTGTTGACTGATGTCCAGCGTCTTTTAAATTGTTGATTCATGTACTTTTTACAGTTTTTTAGTTATTTTAGGTTGGAGGGTTTAATCCAGTCCTTCTATTTGTCAGGCTTTTAGTTTTGCATAATGTTTCTGAAATAATAAAGAAGAATTTTAGATTTTTAAAGGGCTTTTCAGTTTATAGAGTACTTGTACAGAAAGTTCAATCTTTTGAGATACAAACAGCCAGCTGGCCTCTTTTGAACATGAGTGGTTTGTGCATTGTACAGAAAAATAATTTTTTATCTAGTGGTTATGCATCTGTCAACTTGAGCTCTTCACAGCTTAGTTAGGAAGTCAAAGATAACCAGCTGATAGAACGTTATGAGCAGCAAACAGCTGCCACAGAACACCCGAGACAAAGCTAGGCAGTTATACTGAATAGGGAAGCAGAAGAGAAGCAGGTATGGACAAGTAAGCAACTAAATATGAAAGCACAACAGTGATTCAGCAGTGAGTACAACATGTCCTTGTGGAGCTTATATTTAATCAGAGGACACATAGAATAATGTACATTTGATATGTCAGGTGCTGGCAATCGGTATAAAAGGAAATAGATTAAAATGAAGGGATAGAGAGTGATGGAGTAGATATTCTTTGATATAATGAGAAATCCTGGATATCAGGAAGTAATTAAAATATGTGTATTGATTTGGTTTTAAAAAGTAGATGACTGTATTTGAAAGTATTTTCATAAAAATGAGTTAATTTTTAAAGGTTTGATTGTTTATGAAGAATACATTTAAGTTATCTGGAAACTTGGCTCACATAGAATTTCCCATTCCCTGACAAATGTTGACTAAATGAGGCATTATTATAATTAGATTTAAAAATGTCCAAAGTAACTTTGATCCAACGATGTATAGTGTCTTCTCCAATCCAGTATCCCCCTCCATGATGTAGAGAAGTTGGACTATAAAACCTTACAGTTGAATTGTATTTTTTAGATTCAAAGTATCAGGAGGGCTTCCTTTGATGCATGTGAGAATTTCTGACCAGAAGATGAAAGATATGCTATGTTTAATGAACAGTATACCCCTACCACAGAAATCATCTGAACTGTTTCCAGAGAGACAGGTAAAGATACAATAAAAATGCTAAATCTCTTTACATTTTTGTTCATGGTGAGTTTCTTTTCGTCTTTCTTTGAGCTACTTTACTTTTCAGTATTTTTTTAGGGCCAGTTTCACTTATGTGATACATTTCAGAAATTTAGTGTTGTTGATTCTGAACAAAACTACACATGGCATTGAATAAATACAGATTGTAGCTTATTTTCACTACTATTTTATAGTGGTAGAAATCAGTTTTAGGAAACAATGTAAACAAATACATAAATGAAAGAAAAAATGGTCAAATTTGTGAAATGTGTTTTAAATAAAATGAGTTCTAGAAATCTTTAAAATGTTGCAAAATCAAATGATTAGTGTGTAATTTTCTTGTATATTAGACTTAAAAGTTCTAGATCATTTTAATTGGAATTTATCTTTACAACATCAAATAAATGTTGGATTTATACTTAGTTTGAAGTGGAACTTAAGAGAGCCAGCTAATTCTGTTTCCATTTTCCAGGAGGAAACCATGATAAAGATACACAATTAATATTGTCATAGACAGCAGCTAAATGACACATAATGACAAATAGACTTAACCTACTAGAATTGTTAATAGTTCTGCCCTTGTAAATGCAGGTGGTAGTCTTAATAATTAGTAAACTCCAGCTAATCATCGGTTACTTGATTGCTTAATATTCTTGTTAGAAAATGTGTGTATTGTGTCTGTATGTGTCTTTCTATCTCTCCTTATCCTTTACTGTTTTCAGTATTTCTCTTATTTATGTATATTTAATCCTGTTAGACCAGTATGTTAAGAAAACTTCTTGTATTCTTTGCTAGGTAGCCTCAATTCCTGTTATTTCACATAGGACAAAAGGCCTACTTGGTACATCACTATTGCTAGATGGAGTGGAATCAGGTAGGGAAAGTCAAATGTTCTTCATTAAACCAAACCTATAAATTGGTATATAAAAATAAATTTTCAGGAAATAAAGGAATTTTGAGAGTGTTGTTGTAATTTACTGGTTTTTGTTCTAGTTGTACTGCTAACCAACAGTGTGACTTTTAAAGTCACTTTGAAGGCCAAGTTTCTTCATTTGAATGAAAGAATTTTTGTGATTGACAGCCCTTAAGATTCTAAATAAGGTACTTTTTATGCCCCAATTTCTACCTGATCCTTTTCTCTAGCTTGGCCTATCTGATCTTCTTTGATTATGAACTAGAAGGTAAGCTTCAGGAGGACAAGGATCATGGCTGTACTGGTGGTCACTCTGGTGTCCTTAGTGGGTAATAACAGACTGATGTATGATAGATGATGCCCAATAAATATTTCAGGATATTGAATCAATGAAGTAAAGTTCAAACAGTCACAACTATTAAAAAAAATTGTAGGGTGGTTTGATTTTATATATGATTATGATATGCCAGGTTGGGTCATTTTGTGAGACTTAGAAAAATAATGAAACTGTATTCTGATTCTGAATGTGAAGATTATATTTCATAAATGAATTTTACTTTTAAGAGATTTGATTGTTTTATATAGTTTTCAGTGGATAATTTCTCAAGTCAAATGAACATCTCCTTCTTAGAGTCTGATGATGAGTATTTTGATGCTGAAGATGGAGGCACACAGACTGGTAAAACTATGAGAGGATCAGAACTAAAAAAAGTTGCAGAGGTCCCAAATGAGGAACTCATTAATCTCTTAGTAAAGTTTGAAATTAGAGAGGTATGTATATTTTTTTGTCCATAAAAAAATATGTTCTTAGTACCAGTATTGTCATAAACTATCTCATGCTAGACCCAAACATTAAGTATATTAGAAGCATGGTACTCTATATTCTCTTACTAAGTACACTAAAAATGTGGTTCTCTATTTTCTCTACTACCCAACACACACACACACACACACACACACACACAGTTCCAAGAAAATAAAATGTTATTTTGTAAAACTGACAGAAGAGTGATCTATAGCATATCTTATCTATTGTGAAAAAGCTCATAGTTCTTAATTAGGATTTCCTTTCCTTTAGAAATTTCTATGACATGTTTACTTAATGTTTTTGTTTTTTTACTTTTAAGCTAAATAATATTGATCATTGTCATGTTCATAGTTTGGAAGACTGTAAATAACCTAAATATCTAGCATGTCTTTACAGCCATTAAAAATCATCTAACAAAAGAAAATGCTGATATGGAAAGATATTCTGAATATATTATTGTTTGGGAAAGAAAAACAGGTTATAATACCAAGGATATTATGAGGCCATTTAGAAATTACACACGTGTAATTTTTTTCTTTGATAAATGACTGTGTGGTGGGATTACAGTTTTTCATTTTTGCCTGATTGCTTTTCCATATAGTCTCTTTTTTATAATGAATATGCATTGCTTTGGTAATAAAGCACAAAAGGTATAAGAAAGAGATGTTTCTTATTGACTGCTTTGTATCTCAGTGTGAGATCATGTCCTAAAATAAAATGTCAGAAATACCAGATTTTAATTTTTTTGTACATAAATCTAAGTATTACTGGTATATTTTTTTAGAGAAAGAGATGTTCTTCACCTTTAGCCGTCTTTGACTTCTCTCTTTTACTTATACACCCATCTAAAATATCAGAAAATCCCTTGACTCTAACTTCAAAATACATTCAAATGATTGCTTTTCCCTTCCACTGCTACCACACTGTCCAAGCACTGTCATCTCTTGCCTGGACTATTGTAGTAGCCTTTTAATGATCTCTCTGTTGCCTTGAGGAACTCTGTTCTCCACACAGTAGCAAGAATGATCCTTTTAAAGTGAAAGTCAGATCATGTCATTGCTTTGCTCACAATCCTCCATTGGCTTCCCATCTTGTTCAGAGTAAAGGGTGTTAACCTTAAAAATAAACTGTCAGTTATTTTATCAGCAAAAATAGGTTTGTACAAGAATAATGGAGATTGTAATTCAGGACATACACACTATGGCAAAACCAAATGCAAGTCCTGAGAACAGAAGAGAGGAACACTCTTTTACAGAACAGAGTGGACATGGGAGGGGCTGTTATAAACAAAAAGTCTATTGGAGAAAACAGGGAGTTCCAAGAACTGTGGCTTCTCATTGGCTAGTTGTGATAGTCTCTCATTGGCTAGTTGTGATAGTCTCTCATTGGCTGGGCTGTTGGAAAAGAGGAGGAAACCCCTTCTTCCTACTGGGTAGTATAGTTGTAGCTAAAGCAGCATGGCAGAGGTCAATCTCTTCCTTCCAGTGGGGTCTGCAATTGACAAGGAGTTGTGGGGCGTATAGCTTCCTCTGCTGGCCTCCTGTCACTATGTCAGTGAGATTTAGGTTTAACTTTGTTAAGTTTCACAAGGGCTAAGCCCTTCCTGTACCTGCAAGTCCTTACAAGCTCTACAGGTCACTCCATGTGGCTTTGGTTTCATCCCCATTTCTCTTTTGTTTTGCTTACTCTGCTCCAGCCTCATTAATCCCTTCAATAAATGTCTATCAAGGCCATCATGTACCAAGCAGTTTTAGATATTGGAGCAACGGGCAGTGAGCAAAGTTCTTGCGTCATGGAGTTTATGCTTGTGTTTTATTTTTCCTTCTATATCCCAAAGTACATTCTTTGTCTTCCTGTCTCCTTTGTCTCACTCTTTTTGATTTGATTCTTTACTTCCTTCACTTATTTGTGCAGATGCCGTCTTTTTGGCAAGGCCTAACCACTCAACAGAAGATAGCAACCTTCACTTTCCCCTACTGTCCCTAGAGTGTAAGCTCCTTGTGATAAGGACCTTGTCTGTCTTGGTCACTTCAGTGCCCTTCAGTGGCTGACACAGATTCATACATGGTAGATAATGCCCAATACATATTTTATTGAGTATTGAGTGAATGAACTGAGGTGATGAATAATCCGAATCATCTAAGAAAAAAAATAGTAGTGGTTTTGAAATATTTTTTCCAGTTTGATTTTTTTGCCGTTCTGAACTTTAAAATTTTTTTTAGTGAAGTATATTAAATTTTTCTTTATATCCCAGTTTTAGTGTACATTTAGAAAATTCTCCATTACAAAATATATACCCACAATTTTTTATATTATTTTGTGACTTTATCACATTTATTAAAATTATTGATTAATCTCAAATGTATTTTTATATGTCAGTTATGCACTATCATACTATCTTATGGTTTCTGTTTTTCAGTTGACACTAGTGGTTTTTTTTTAAGTATATAGTAATATTCACTGCTAATAATAATTTTTGCCTTTTTTCAGCATTTGTATTGTTCTGTTTATTATTTCTGCCTAACAGGTTACCCCAAAATGTAGTACCCCAAAACAACTATGGTTGAACTTGGAACAACATGGGTTTGAACTGCACAGGTCTATTTATATATTGATTTTTTTCAATAAATATACTGAAAAAATTTTTGAAGATTTATGACAATTTGTAAAAACATTTTCCTTTCTCTAGCCTACTATGTTGTAAGAGTACAGTGTATAATAAATACACAAAATATGTGTATTGACTATGTTATCAGTAAGGCTGTCAGTCCACAGTAGGCTTTTATGGTTAAGTTTGTGGGGCATCAAAAGTCATAGGCAGATTTTTGATGTGTGGGGGATCTTCACCTCAAATCCCTCATTGTTCAAGGGTTCAACTGTATTTATTTTGCTCAGTTTTGAGGATTAATAATTGTATAATTCCTAGATTGTAATTTTTGCATTAATCTTTTCACATGGTTGCAGTCAGAGTTGACTGGACCTACAGTGACCTGAAGTCTCAGAAGTGGCTCACTTGTAAGGCTGGTAGTTGATACTAGCTGTTGGCTGGGAACTCAGATTTGACTGTTGACTGAAAAACCTACTCATGGCCTCCCAAGCATGACAGCCTCAGGGTAGTTGAACTTTTTACATGACAACTGGTTTTGCCCAGAGTACGGCCTTTTTTTTTGACATCAGAATCATGATAGTATCGCTTCCTCCATAGTCTATTGACTGAAGTAGTCATAAGCCTGTCCAAATTCAAAGGGAAGGAACAAAAGGCCTCCATCTCTTCATGCTCGAAAGAACTTGCATGTTCTAAAAGTGACCACACAGATGTTTTACTTTTCACTGGCTAAATATACTGTCTGTCATTTCCAGAAAAAATTTAAATAGTATGACAGTGAACGTGCTTGTTTTAGTTTTTTATTTAATTGGAATGCTTCTTTTATCACCAAACATGATTTTTGTTTTGAGATACATGTTTAAGAAAATCCTATTGGAGAATTGATTCTTTCTTGTTTTTACTAACTTAGAAAAAGTAAATAATGTAAAATTTCATCATGATTTAAAAAAAAATTTTTTTTATTAATGTATTATTGATATACACTCTCATGAAGGTTTCGCATGAAAAAACACTGTTGTTATTACATTTACCCATATTATCAAGTCCCCACCCATACCCCAATGCAGTCACTGTCCATCAGTGCAGCAAGATGCCACAGATCCACTATGTACCTTCTCTGTGCTACACTGTTTTCCCCGTGATCCCCCACACCATGTGTACTAAACATGATACTCGTCAATCCCCTTTTCCCTTCCTCCCCACTCACCCTCCCACACCCCTCCCCTTTGGTAACCACTAGTTCCTTCTTGGAGTCTCTGAGTCAGCTGTTATTTTGTTCCTTCAGTTTTGCTTCATTGTTATACTCATCAAATGAGGGAAATCATTTGGCACCTGTCTTTCTCCACCTGGCTTATTTCACTGAGCATAATATCCTCCAGCTCCATCCATGTTGTTGCAAATGGTAGGATTTGTTTCTTTCTTATGGCTGAATAGTATTCCATTGTGTATATGCCCCACATCTTCTTTATCCATTCATCTACTGATGGACACTTAGGTTGCTTCCATTTCTTGGCTATCGTAAAAAGTGCTGCAATAAACATAGGGGTGTATACATCTTTTTGAATCTGAGAAGTTGTATTCTTTGGGTAAATTCCAAGGAGTGGGATTCCCAGGTCAAATGGTATTTCTATTTTTAGTGTTTTGAGGAACCTCCATACTGCTTTCCACAATGGTTGAACTAGCTTACATTCCCACCAGCAGTGTAGGAGGGTTCCCCTTTCTCTGCATCCTCCCCAGCATTTGTTGTTCTTAGTCTTTTCGATGCTGGCCACCCTTACCGGTGTGAGGTGATATCTCATTGTGGTTTTACTTTGCATTTCCCCGTTAATTAGTGATCTGGAGCATCTTTTCATGTGTCTGTTGGCCATCTGAATTTCTTCTTTGGAGAACTGTCTCTTCATATCCTCTGCCCATTTTTTAATCGCATTATTTGCTTTTTGGGTGTTGAGGTGTGTAGGTTCTTTATGTATTTTGGATGTTAACCCCTTGCAGATATGTCACTTACAAATATATTCTCCCATACTGTAGGGTGCCTTTTTGTTCTGTTGATGGTGTTTGCCATACAGAAACTTTTTAGTTTGATGTAGTCCCATGAGTTCATTTTTGCTTTTGTTTCCCTTGCTCAAGGAGATGTGTTCAGGAAGAAGTTGCTCATACTTATATTCAGGAGATTTTTGCCTATGTTGTCTTCTAAGAGTTTTATGGTTTCATGACTTCCATTCAGGTTTTTGATCCATTTTGAGTTTAATTTTGTGTGTAGGGTTAAACAGTAATGCAGTTTCATTCTCTTGCATGAACCTGTCCAGTTTTGCCAAGACCAGCTGTTGAAGGGGCTGTCATTTCCCCGTTGTATGTCCATGGCTCCTTTATTGTATATTAATTGACCATGTATGGTTGGATTTATAACAGGGTTCTCTACTGGTCTGTTCCACTGGTCTATGGGTCTGTTCTTGTGCCAGTACCAAATTGTCTTGATTACTGTGGCTTTGTAGTAGAGCTTGAGGTTGAGGAGCATAGATTCCCCAAGCTTTATTCTTCCTTCTCAGGATTGCTTTGGCTATTTGGGGTCTTTCATGGTTCCATATGAATTTTCGACTGATTTTCTCTAGTTCATTGAAGAATGCTGTTGGTATTTTGATAGGAATTGCATTGAATCTGTAGATGGCTTTAGGCAGGATGGCCATTTTGACAATATTAATTCTTCCTATCCATGAGCATGAGATGTATTTCCATTTGTTGGTATCTTCTTTAATTTCTCTCATGGGTGTCTTGTAGTTTCCAGAGTATAAGTCTTTCACCTCCTTGGTTAGGTTTATTCCTAGGTATTTTATTCTTTTTGATGCAACTGCAAATGGAATTGTTTTCCTGATTTTTCTCTCTGCTAGTTCATTATTAGTGTATAGGAATGCCACAGATTTCTGTGTATCAATGTTGAATCCTGCAACTTTGCTGAATTCAGATATTAGATCTAGTAGTTTTGGAGTGGATTCTTTAGGGTTTTTTATGTACAATATCATGTCATCTGCAAACAGGGACAGTTTAACTTCTTCCTTGTCAATCTGGATGCCTTTTATTTCTTTGTGTTGTCTGATTGCCATGGCTAGAACCTCTAGTACTGTGTTAAATAGAAGTGGGGAGAGTGGGCATCCTTGTCTTGTTCCTGATCTTAAAGGAAAAGCTTTCTGCTTCTCACTGTTAAGTATAATGTTTTCATATATGGCCTTTATTATGTTGAGGTACTTGCCCTCTATACCCATTTTGTTGAGAGTTTTTAATCATGAATGGATGTTGAATTTGGTCAAATACTTTTTCAGCATCTATGGACATGATTATGTGGTTTTTGACCTTCTTTTTTGTTGATGTGGTGGATGATGTTGATGGATTTTTGAAAGTTGTACTATTCCTTGCATCCCTGGAATAAATCCTACTGATCATGATGGATGATCTTTTTTGATGTATTTTTGAATTCGTTTTGCTAATATTTTCTTGAGGATTTTTGCATGTATGTTCATCAGGGATATTGGTCTGTAATTTTCTTTTTTTGTGGTGTCTTTGCCTGGTTTTGGTATTAGAGTCATTCTGGCCTCATAGTATGAGTTTGGAAGTATTCCCTCTTCTTCTGCTCTTTGGAAAACTTTAAGGAGGTTGAGTATTTGGTATTCACTAATGTTTGATAAAATTCAGCAGTGAAGCCATCTGGTCCAGGGGTTTTGTTCTTACCAGGTAGGTTTTTGATTACTAGTTCAATTTCATTGCTGGTAATTGGTCTGTTCAGATTTTCTGTTTCTTTCTGGGTCAGCCTTGGAAGGTTGTATTTTTCTAGAAAGTTGTCCATTTCTTCTAGGTTATCCAGTTTGTTGGCATATAATGTTTCATAGTATTCTCTAATAATTCTTTGTATTTCTGTGGTGTCTGTAGTGATTTTTCCTTTCTCATTTCTGATTCTATTTATGTGAGTAGACTCTCTTTTTATCTTGAAAAGTCTGGCTAGGAATTTATCTATTTTGTTTGTTATCTTGAAGAACCAGCTCTTACTTTCATTGATTCCTTCTATTGTTTTATACTCAATTTTATTTATTTATGCTCTAATCTTTATTATGTCCCTCCTTCTACTGACTTTGGGCTTCATTTGTTCTTCTTTATCTAGTTTCATTAATTGTGAATTCAGACTATTCATATGGGATTGTTCTTCTTTCCTGAGGTAGGCCTGTATTGCAATATACTTTCCTCTTAGCACAGCCTTGGTTGTGTCCCACAGATTTTGCGGTGTTGAATTATTGTTGTCATTTGTCTCCATATGTTGCTTGATCTCTGTTTTTATTTTGTCATTGATCCATTGGTTATTTAGGAGCATGTTATGAAACCTCCATGTGTTTGTGGGATTTTTTATTTTCTTTGCATAATTTATTTCTAGTTTCATACCTTTGTGGTCTGAGAAACTGGTTGGTACAATTTCAATTTTTTGAATTTACTGAGGCTCATTTTGTGGCATAGTATATGATCTATTCTTGAAAATGTTCCATGTGCACTGGAGAAGAATGTGTATTCTGCTGCTTTTGGGTGTAGAGTTCTGTAGATGTCTGTTAGGTCCATCTGTTCTAATGTGTTCTTCAGTGTCTCTGTCTCCTTACTTATTTTCTGCCTGGTTGATCTGTCCTACCAGGTGAGTCGAGTGTTGAAATCCCCTAGAATGAATGCATTGCACTCTATTTCCCCATTTAATTCAGTTAGTATTTGTTTCACATATGTAGTTGCTCCTGTGTTGGGTGTGTAGATATTTATAGTGGTTATATCTTCTTGTTGGATTGACCCCTGTATCATTATGTAATGTCCTTCTTTGTCTCTTGTGACTTTCTTTGTTTTGAACTCCATTTTGTCTGATACAAGTACTGTAACTCCTGCTTTTTTCTCTCTATTAATTGCATGAAATATTTTTTTCCATCCCTTCAATTTTAGTCTGTGTATGTCCTTGAGTTTAAAGTGAGTCTCTTGTAGGCATCATGTAGATGGGTCTTGTTTTTTGTCCATTGAGTGACTCTATGTCTTTTGATTGGTGCATTCAGTCCATTTACATTTTGGGTGATTATTGATAGATTTGTACTTATTGCCATTGCAGGCTTTAGATTCATGGTTACCAAAGGTTCAAGGTTAACTTCCTTACTATCTAAGAGTCTAACTTAACTCACTTAATATGCTATTACAAACGCAATGTAAAGTTTCTTTTCTTTTTCTCCTCCTTTTTCTTCCTCCCCCATTCTTTATATATTAGGTATTATATTCTGTACTTTTTGTCTATCCCTTGATAGACTTTGGGGATAGTTAATTTAATTTTGCATTTGCTTAGTAATTAGCTGTTCTACTTTGTTTACTGTGGTTTTATTACCTCTGGTGACAGCTATTAAACCTTAGGCACACTTCCATCTATGGCAGTCCCTCCAAAATACACTGTAGAGATGGTTTGTGGGAGGTAAATTCTTTCAGCCTTTGCTTATCTGGAAATTGTTTAATCCCTCCTTCAAATTTAAATGATAACTTTGCCGGATAAAGTAGATTTGGTTCCAGGCCCTTCTGCTTCATTGGATTAAATACATCATGCCACTCCCTTCTGGCCTATAAGGTTTCTGTTGAGAAATCTGATGATAGCCTTATGGGCTTTCCTTTGTATGTGAGCTTACTTCTCTCTCTGGCTGCTTTTAATCATCTGTGCTTATCCTTGATATTTGCCATTTGAATTACAATATGTCTTGCTGTTGTCTTTCTTGGGTCCCTTGTTTTGGGAGATATGTGTACCTCCATTGCCTGAGAGACTATCTCCTTCCCCAGACTGGGGAAGTTTTCAGCAACTAATTCCTCAAAGACACTTTCTCTTATTCTCTCTCTTCTTCTTCTGGTACCCCTATAATGCAAATATTATTCTGTTTGGATTAGTCACACAGTTCTCTCAATATTCTTTCATTCTTAGAGATCCTTTTTTCTCTCTGTGCCTCAGCTTCTTTGTATTCTTCTTCTCTAGTTTCTATTTCATTTATCGGCTCCTCCACTGTATCCAATCTGATTTTTATGCCCTCCATCATCCTCTTCAATGATTGGATCTCTGACTTGAATTCATTCCTGAGTTCTTGAATATCTTTCCGTACCTCCATGAGCATGTTAATGATTTTTATTTTGAACACTCTTTCAGGAAGATTCATGAGGTTGATGTCATTTAAACCTTTCACAGGAGTTGTATTAATAATTTTACTCTGAACCAGGTTCCTTTGGTGTTTCATATTTGTATATGGTGTCCTGTAGTGCCTAGAAGCTCTACTCTCTGGAGCTGCTCTGCCCCTAAAGCAATTTTCGGGGTTACAGGGCAGTAGTATTGGTGCCTGGGCGCAGGAAAGAGCTGTTTCCTGCTTCTTGGCTGCTGTGCCTGTTTCCACTGCCTGAATCAGTGGGCCGAGCACACAGGTATAAGCCTCTGTGCTCTGTTTGTAGGTAGATCTTCCCTCTGGCTGGCTTCATGCCAGGGTAGGGTTTGCTGGTTTGCGAGCCAGGTGGAGCCAGGTTGTCCAGGAGAAAGGCACAGTAGGCTGCATATCATGGAGGGGGTCCTTGGAGCTGTGTAGGCAGCCAGGGAGCTGGAGCACCTGAAGATTGTGAAAGCTCTCAACCTGCTGGGCAGAGTTCACCCTGGCAATTTTGTCTTACCTGCCATTTCTCCTGAGCAGTAAGCTCTGTGCAATCCTTGCCCATTTAGCAGCCCTCTTGGTAAGGGTTTCCTTGTTAGGAAGTCTCTCAGACTACCCACCTTTCTTTTGTCCCAGAGCAGCTGGATTTGGATCCCTGCTTTCCACAAGCTGCTGGAATCTCAGTCTCTCCAGGAATTCTGCCTATCTTAGCTTTCCAACCCCCTGATCACAAGAGTATCATGTAAGCACCATGAAATGTAGGTTTGTGCTCCCAGGGCAGATCTCCATAGTTAGATATTCAGCAGTCCCAGGCCTTCCACTCCCTCCCTGCTCTGTTTCTCTTCCTCCCACTGGTGAGCTGGGTGGGGGAAGGGCTTGGGTCCCGCCGGGCCACAGCTTTGGTACGTTACCCTGTTCTGTGAGGTCTGCTGTTTTCTCCAGGTGTATGCAGTCTGGCACAGTCCTCTTTCCTGTTGCTCTTGAAGGATTAGTTGTATTAATTATATTTTCATATTATATGCGGTTTTAGGAGGAAGCCTCTGTCTCATGTGTCATGCCGCTATCTTTAATCCTATCTCCTCCCTACGTCTTTTACACCCCATCTTCCTTCTATGTGAGTCTCTGTTCAAAAATGTTCATCATGATTTTTTATGTAGATTTAGTATACTGAATTTCAGATGGTAATTCTAATCATAGTAACTTTATAATAGAGAACTATGGGCAAAGTTTCTACTATGTTCATGTTATGTATGAAGGAAGATTTTGTTTTTTAAGTGTAATTCAAACTATCAACCTTTCATTGGCTGTCCTGATTCTCTTAGGTGATCTTGGAATTTACAAAACAACATAAAGAAGAAGATACAATTTTAGTTTTTAATGTTACTCAGTTAGGAACAGAGGCTACCGTGAAAACATTTGAATTAACCGCAGTATCTTATTTAAAGAAAATCAGCTTGGATTACCATGAAATTCAAGGTAATAATAGCCATAAACATAGAAAAAATAGTCAATAGTAAATACAGTGTTACTTTGAGTTTCTGAAACACTTTCATTTGTATAATATTTACAGTAAGTAATGGCAGTATTTAAGCATTTTAAAAATAACTCATTTAATCCTTGTAACAATGCTGTGATGTGCGTGATGTTATTATCTCTAATTTACATAAGATATAAATCGATTATATAATTTACCCAATACCACATTGCTGGTTAGTAGCTGAACCATGAGTTAAAACCCTGTAGGTCTAGCCCTAGGGTCTGTATTCTTTACTATGATCTGCTACCTCCCTATATATACACACACACACACACACACACACACACACACACACACACACACCCTTTATATAAGGAGTATTATTCCCATTTTACAAATAAAGAAAGGGTAAATAAAGAGAGATTAAGTGACTTACACAATACCATGCATCTTAACAAATGACAAAACCTGAACTTACCTCAGGTTTATAATATTAAAATCCTTGTTTTTTCTGTTGAATAATGTTCGTATTCTAGAAGCAGCACCAGGTTATATAAATAAAAATGGGGGGACATGAAATTCATTCTTTAGAAGCTCTTATTGTTTATTGATTTCACTGTATATCTTGAGTACTCATTAGATTTTTGAAGAATGAAGGAATGGGTGTCAATCTATAGTAATTAAAACTACCTAATATTTGTCTAATATTTGAGTTACATATAATGATGTATGTTTGTTTTTTAAATATTTGAAACTAAAATAAACTTCAGTTTAGGAGAAACATGTTTTACATGTTAGTAAGTTTCTATGAACACTGTGTTAAAATGGAGTTTACATTACTGTCTTGAGGAAAAGAAATATAAATAATAAATTTGTCAGGCCATTTTTTTCCATTAAGGAAGGTTATAACCCTGAAGGTCAAAGGCAAATTTTGATGACTCAGAAGTAGGGGTTATGGAAGTACAAATAATAAAAGATGGGTTAAATGGTAGATAGACCACTCTCCCTCCATACCTTCTTGATGCAGTTCCTTTTTTTGTCTACGTAAGGTTATAAAGGACATCTGGTAGTACCTGTTGTTTTTAAATAGTTTAACAGTTTCTCATCCTTAAAAAATTCTTTCCTCTTCTATGTAAGCTTTCTCTCCTAATCTAAACAAAGGATAGTTATTTAAATTTATTCAGTATGGCTGAAATATTTGTTCATAGAATTGTATAGCTCAAAGAGATATTACATATTTTTCTAGTCAGTCCTCCTTACTGTATAGTTGAGAAGGCTGAAGTTAAATAGCTTTTAGTGAGGGTAGAGGTGAACTAGAATTCATATTTCTCAGTTCTTCCACCATTGTCTTTCAACTGGGCTACAAATACAACTATGGTCTTAATATCTATAGAGGTTTTGATTATTTTTGAACACAGATGTAAAATTGAATGAAAATAAATATGCCTCTTTTTAAGTAAGTTGAGTTTAAGTTTTAAAGTAAATTTAAGTCACAGATAATTTAGATTGGTTTATTTCTTCACCAGTGATGACCTTGGTATTTAATAACTATGAAAATATGTGCAGATAGTCTTTTTTTTATTATCAAGGTTTCATTGATATACACTCTTATGAAGGTTTCACAAGAAAAACAATATGGTTACTACATTCACCCATATTATCGAGTCTCCCCCACCATACTCCATTGCTGTCACTGTCCATCAGTGTAGTAAAATTGCAGAGTCACGACTTGTCTTCTCTGTGCTACACTGTCTTCCTCTTGACCTCCCCCACACCATATGTGCCAATCATAATACCCCCCAATTCCCTTCTCTCTCCCTCCCCACCTGCCCTCTCCGCCCTCCCCTTTGGTAACCACTAGTTCCTTCTTGGAGTCTCCGAGTCTGCTGCTGTTTTGTTCCTTCAGTTTTGCTTCATTGTTATACTCCACAAATGAGGGAAATCATTTGGTATTTGTCTTTATTGCAGATAGTCTTTTGAAGATTAACAAAAGTTTTAAAAAAGAAAAGACATCTAGAAAATTCCAAACTTAAAAAGGGGTGATATTTTTAACACTTTTTAAATTTTTTCTTTAATTTAGGATCCAAAAAGAAGCCCCTTCATTTAATTAGCTCTTCTGACAAACCTGGATTAGATCTCTTGAAAGTAGAGTATATTAAGGTAAGGGCCATAGGATGTTTATGTATTGTACATTGTACACTCTATCCTCTAGAAGGAAAAACATGACTGTACATTAGTAAAGGCTCTGGATGTGTATCATAGGGATATCTACGGTTTCTCTTTCCATTTGTACACTTTCTTTTTCACTTCAGTACAGGACTAGGACTATTACAAAGCCACTAAGTTTTCTGTCCCCAAAGATGGAAGCCTGGGATGAAGTAGGACCTACTGCTATTTTCACCTACCTACATTCATTGTATATGTAGGTGACATTTGGCTGAGTATCATATCAAAAGGCATAGAGTCTTTTTGGATTGGGTTTAGAGAAGTACCAGGATTGGGAAGGACTCAGAAATATAAAAGAAACACTGAAGGAACTGATGGTATTTATCCTCATTTAAGATTATTAGTTGGTTTAATTATTTGATGACTGTTTATGGAATGCTTTTATGTGTCAGGTTCTGTTGGGCACTTGGGATACAGAAATGAAAAAACATTGCCTATTTTTAAGGAAATTACAGATTAGTAGGAAGATGGACAATAAACAACAATTAAAATACAATGTGATTGATTCCCTAATAAAAAAGAGCACAAAACATTGTGAAATCAGGGAGTCAGAGAAACTAGTCTAGCCAGAAGGCTTCCCTCAAGAGGCAAAAATGAATTTACTATGTACCCAAGGGACAAAACTTGAACCAATGGGTAATTATTATGGGAGATGAGATTTTTGATGCAGTAGTAAGACCTCAATAAATCAATGTTCTCTGACAACTGAGTTTTTAAGAAAATGAAGTTTATTTCATTGGAAATATTCTAAAATAGACTTGCTAAAGATATAAATGGAGTTAAGAATTAAGTGATGGTTGTGTTAGATGATCTTTAAACTTTGTGGTCTTCAGAGTTTATGATTCTGATCTCTACCTGCCATTCTAGAACTGAATGTTGCCATGCTTTCCCATATTTGAGGAGGAAAAAACAAATTTGCACCACTAAAATAAATAATTTGGGTGTAATTTTATAAAAATGACAATAAAATTAAATATCTAACATATAAAAGTACAGTTCTAACCAAATATAAATAAACTGGAGACCATAAGTAAGTGATTTATTTGCCTTGGTCTTAATTTCTTATTTGAACTCTTATTCTTCTTTTTAGGCTGATAAGAATGGACCTAGTTTTCAAACTACATTTGAAAAAACTGAACAGACAGTTAAGGTAAGAAATTTAATTTAAAGAATATTTCCTATTTGAAAATAACCTGCTCTGGAAATCAGTATCCTTTGAAGAATATTGACTGGGGTATTTGATGAAATAATCAAAAACCAATAAAAGCTATAAATTAAACTCATAGATACCTGCCATGCTCTATGTTTATGTCCCACCATAGTAAATCTGGTTTTGACTTACTGTAGCTTATCATATTTATTTCTCAAGAATGGAATGCTGCAGATGAGAGAACTTTGATGTCTAAACAGATGAAACTAGATACTACTGTTTAATGCAGGGCTGAGACAGTATGAGAAATACAAGGAAAGATGTTGAGCACTTCTGGAGCCATACTAAGATAGTCATGCGGAGGAAGAAGAGGCAAAATGTGGTCTGGGTTACATTAAGAAGAAAGGGAGAGGGGGGGGATTTTAGATTACACTTTTGAGAGATGGGGAATCTGTTGAATATTGAGAACCTTTCTTTTTGTAATTTATATCCACTTAGTGTTTTGAGGCAATGAAAAAAATTTTCTGTTAAAGATTAAAGAAATATTTGGTTACTATTAGAAAAAAACATTTTGAATGCATTTTGTGTTTTTAGCTTTCTGCAGTCATTGTTTTAAAAAATGTAATGACTTTTTTCTATAGGTTATGTATTCTTTGTTTCTTTTAAAATGATAGGACCATTGCAGTTGTAGATCATTTAGTGACTGAGAACTCTCTTGTTAATTTTACTTTTTACATTTAAATCTCATAAATATCACATTTCAAATTATTTCTTGAGACAGTAGTAACACATGGTAATTCTGAAATTTCATGTTTTAACATTAATTTTATATAATCATAATAAACAGTCCCTTGAAGATAAAAAAACCATATTATGTGTTGAATACTGGGATGGCAATGAGAAGCAGATTATAGGCTCTATGATAACTATGCTTGGGAAATGGAGTAATAAGGTCACTTTCAATCCCTGAAGTGTGTAAATGTAAATTATCCTCCCTATAGTCCGTGTTTAAGGGCTAATTCAAGATTATAGGATGTGAATCTTGATTTCTCTCTTCCTTTCAAACTGTGGAAGGCAGTGATATAAGACTAGCTAGGAGCCTTTTGGGTCCATCATGGAACTTACTAGTATAATTGGCCTTAGAAACTCATTTTCTTTTTTAAACATTTCTAGGTGGCTTTTTCATCTTTAAATCTACTGCTGCAAACACAAGCTCTTCTCTCTTCTATTAATTACCTGACAGCTATCGTTCCATCAGATGGTCAAAACATGGGTAATACCAAAGAAGTACAAATTTCAACTGAAAAGCAACAAAAAAATTCAGCTCTGCAGAAAGGTATAAAAAACATGTTTCTTGTTTTTTGTTATGCAGGGTTTTAGAATTCTAGAAGTAAGAGGGGAAATCCTGCAGATCACCTAGTTCAGTCATTTGCATGCTATTTTCCCTAGTTTCATTCTTTTCTGCAAACTAAATTGTGTGTGGGTACCTGATACAGAAGGCAAATGTAATTAATACTGTTATTTTTTTTAATGTCTATTCTTGTTCTTATTTTGGTGGTGGTGGGGAGTAGGAGGTGTGCAATAGGAGAAGGTCTGTATTAACACTGAGTTTTCCTCCCCTCTCAGGGGCTCCTGAGGGGCTCCCTAGAGGGTTAGTCTTCCCTTCCATTCCACAAATAAGGAAATCAACACCCAGAGACGAGGTGTCTTTCATATTCTGACCCTGCTATGCAAACTGTGTGACTGTAGGCACATATTTAACTTCTGTGAGTTTCAGTGTCATTACCTTATTTAAAATTTCTTTTAGTTTTAAATTATAAAAGTGATACATCTCACTATGAAAAATCCAAACTCTGCAGAATATGTAAAACAAAAAAAGGTTATCTGGAATCTTTCAGAACTTGAGAAGTGAGCTGTAGCTCACTTAATCTAGGGAAGAAACTTTTAGTAGAGTTTAGCTAACTAGAATTCCACTGTGATAGAAGGCTTTGTTTTATTTTTAGTGATCGTATCTTCTAAAAATAGTGACATTATTGACTTCAGACTGTTTGCCAAGTTGAATGCTTTCTGTGTCATTGTTTGCGATGAAAAGAACAATATTGCTGAAATCAAGATTCAAGGTAAAAGTATTAAAATTTTTTTAAAGATAAGCATTTTTTTCAGTGTTGAAGAATATACAAATGGAGGGCTCTGAGCTGTGAAAACTAGATGTTCTTTTATTTTATGACATAATTGGACTTATGCTTTCTTAATTCTTTGGGATGTAGACGTTGGTCAGAATTTGACCATCAGATTGAACCATACATATTGATGCTTCCGGTCTTTCTGAAAATTGTCTCAGAGGTGAAAAGGGGTACTAAAGTCAGTGTGGGAATGCCATTGATGGGCTGGGATAAGTCAATCTAGAGTTTAGATTAAATTATATGTATAGGCTTTATTTTGGTACAAATGTAAACCAACCTTATAATGAAGACCAAAACCTACGAGCCTATTACGTTCTTTTAGGCAAAAGCTGCTAAAACTAATATAGCCTTTTCTCTATGTTTTTACCAGCTCATTGTAATCAGGTAAAGATAAAGAATATGTTCAATAAAATTTTTGAGGAATGTAAAAACCAGAAAGCTAGGTGTTTTTTTTTTTTGCTGGCAGTGCATCTACTAGGCTGAATTTGGTTCATAAAACTTACAGCTTCCACGTAAATGACTGGCATAAAGGATTTACTAAAATCAGAAGAAAACCTGTTTGTACTAGTATGTTATCTATCTCAGAAGTTTGGAAATTCAGATAATTATTTTAAAATGAATTAGTAGATTTCATTGTTTATAAAATAAAAATGTCTAATATCACAGCTTATCAACTGGGAATTCAAACATTGTTAAATTTTTTAAAATATCACCTCCAAAATAAAACTATACAATGGAAATATTTCAAGATCTTACTGTGGTAGCTCTGTAGGAATTACAATCATATAATTATTTTTCAGGCCTTGATTCTTCTCTTTCTCTTCAGTCAAGAAAACAGTCACTATTTGCCAGACTGGAAAATATTGTTGTCACAGATGTTGATCCTAAGACAGTTCATAAAAAAGTAGGTGATAGTAAAATAGATAGCTTATATTTTTTGATGACTGAACATACGATTTTATTTTTAAATATATTTTATTTTAAAAAATATTAAATAAACTTTGATAGAAAAATGTTTCTATAATGACTAGGGACTTATTTTGCCGTTATCCTCTTGGATGGAGTACATTCAAATCTCTGTTTTTCAGGCTATGTCAATAATGGGAAATGAAGTTTTTCGCTTTAACTTGGATTTGTATCCAGATGCTACTGAGGGGGATTCCTATACTGACATGTCCAAAGTGGATGGTGTGGTATCACTGAACGTTGGCTGTATTCAGATTGTCTATCTTCATAAATTCCTTATGTCACTTCTGGTAAAAAATCACTATTTATATATTGATTTTTAAATTTAGAAATATTTAAGTCTTAACAATTATGATTGAAAATCTTACAAACTTTGGATTTTGGGTTGTGTATTGTTTTGATTATAGATAGTATTTATGTATTAATGTAGAGGTTAGAACCTTTCATTAACAGTTGAAATCCAGATCATTTAATGATTTTGCCTAGAACTGGAATTATTTTTGCTAGAATATAGAAACCAGTTCTCAACTACAAAAAATATTAAAATTTATTTTCTTTCTGTTCCTCAGCCATAATACTTAGCCCTTATCAGACAGCTCACAAATCTGGATGGATATTAGTAGTTCTTTCCTAACTGGAAAAATGGGACTGAACTGAAAGTTACCTATTGGAAAAAATTAGCACATGAATAAAAAGAAGATGGTGTTGCTGATGTGCTTGTCCTCTGTTTAAATTTCTCCTTTTGTATCTTGTGCCCACAGAACTTTCTGAACAATTTCCAGACAGCCAAAGAGGCTCTGAGTGCTGCCACTGCCCAGGCTGCAGAAAAGGCTGCCACAAGTGTGAAAGATCTTGCCCAGAGGAGTTTTCGTGCTTCTGTCAATGTTCATTTGAAAGCACCAGTTATAGTCATCCCGCAGTCTTCCATTTCTACCAATGCAGTGGTGGTAGATCTTGGGTTAATCAGAATTCAGAATCAGTTCAGTCTGGTGGCCGGTGAAGACTACTTACACCCTCCAGTAATTGATAGAATGGATGTGCAGCTAACAAAGCTTAAGCTTTCTAGGTATACTCTTTGAATAATTACAAATTTAAGTATTATTTGATGCTTTCCATGAAATCTTATTGAAATTCATATACAATATACTTCTATTGCACAGAACAATTTATTTTTAACCAAATGTTTTTTTGAAAATTTTCAAACCTACAGAAAACTTGTAAAAATAGTGCCATAAAAGTGCTTATAGTCCTTCACCTAGATTCAGCAGATTTTTACATTTGTTTTAACTCTGCGTGTTTGCATATTATAATTAAAAACATTTTTTAAAATTAAATTTTTAAGATTGACGTATGATTCACATTTAACACTGTATTTGTTTCAGGTGTACACCACAATTTGATAATTGCATGTAGTGTGAAAAGATCACCACAATAAATGGAATTAACATCCATCACCCACCACACAGTTTACAAAATTTTTCTTTCTTGTGATGATGACTTTTAAGATCTCTTCTCTTAGCAACTGTCAAATATACAATATGCATTAACTGTAGTCACTGTGCTATGCTTTACATTTCAAGGACTTATACTGGAAGTTGAAACATTTTTTGCCAAACCATTTGAGAATAAACATCTTAACCCTTTGCCCCTAAATACTTTAGCATTGGTCTCCTAAAAACAAGGATACTCATCCTCTTATATAACCCCAAGGGAATTATCAAATTTTGGAAATTTAATACTGATACATCATCTACTATTCAGTCACTGTTCAGATTTTATCAATTATTCTAAAAATATCAATTAGAGTAATTTTTTCCCTTGAGCCAGGATCACATACGGCATTTAGGTGTATCATGTACTACTGAGGGGGATTTTAGTACTGAGAGGTACTCTGGAATACTTCTTTAGCCTTACTTTGTCTTTCATGATGACCATAGTTTTGAAGAGTGGAGTCTAGTTGTTCTATGGAACAGCTCTCAATTTGCTCTTGTTTGAGTGATTCCTAATGATTTCATTGAACTGGTACATTTTTAGCAGAATACCATATAAGTAATGATGTATGGGGCTTATACTAGATGACACATGAAAGGCTATACATAATTTATTTTTTAAATTAAAAATTTTTTTTGGTATCATTAATCTGCAATTACATGAGGAACATTATATTTACTAGACTCCCCCCTTCACCAAGTCCCCCCCACATACCCCATTAGTCACTGTCCATCAGCGTAGTAAGATGCTGTAAAATCACTACTTGTCTTCTCTGTGTTGCACGGCCCTCCCCGTACCCCCCCAACATTATACATGCTAATCATAAGGCCCCCTTTCTTCTTCTTCCCCTTCTCCCTCCCTTCCTACCCATCCTCCCCAGTCCCTTTCCCTTTGGTAACTGTTAGTCCATTCTTGGGTTCTGTGAGTCTGCTGCTGTTTTGTTCCTTCAGTTTTTCTTTGTTCTTATACTCCACATATGAGTGAAATCATTCGATACTTCTTCTTCTCCACCTGGCTTATTTCACTGAGCATAATGCCCTCTAGCTCCATCCATGCTGTTGAAAATGGTAGGATTTGTTTTCTTCTTATGGCTGAATAACATTCCATTGTGTATATGTACCACCTCTTCTTTATCCATTCATCTACTGATGGACACTTAGGTTGCTTCCATTTCTTGGCTATTGTAAATAGTGCTGCGATAAACATAGGGGTGCATCTGTCTTTTTCAAACTGGGCTTCTGCATTCTTAGGGTAAATTCCTAGAAGTGGAATTCCTGGTTCAAATGGTATTTCTATTTTGAGTTTTTTGAGGAACTTCCATACTGCTTTCCACAATGGTTGAACTAATTTACATTCCCACCAGCAGTGTAGGAGGGTTCTTTTATTTCTGTATAGAGACTGTTTTGTTTCTGTATTCTCCCTCCTTAGCTCTTGCATATTTCTCTGTAAGTCCATCAGCATGGTTATGACCTTTATTTTGAATTCTTTTTCAGGAAGATTGGTTAAGTCTATCTCCCCAGGTTCCCTCTCAGGGAAGGATGTCTGTGTAATTCTGGTCTGGATCAAATTCTTCTGCCTTTTCATGTCAATAGAGGTAGTTGTGGGCAGTTGTTGCGTGTGTCAGCTGGGAGAACAAAGTCCCTTCCCACTTGCTCCTCACCTTCCTCTCCTGTGAGAACAGCGACCCCTAGTGGCTTGTGCTGGGCAGCTGCGCACAGACAGGGTCTCTGATTCTTGCCTGGGCCACTGTGGAAGAAGCTCCGTGTGGCTGCTGTGGGCTTGGCAGGTCTCAGGCTGCTCTCTGCTATGGTGGGGCCATGCTGGAGGGGGAACGGTAGGGAGGCTCTTTGTCGCTGTGAGAGGCCTCAGAGCTGCACTGCCGCCCAGGGAGTTAGGGCACCCGGAGTTCCCTGGAATTCCCAGGTGCTGGGCTGAGTGTGCTGGGACACTTCCATCCAGATGTGAGGCTTCTGTCCCTTTAAGACTTTCAAAAAGCACTCACTTTTCTTTTGTCTCAGGGGCGCTGGCTGTGAGAACCCGCTCGTAGGTTTTACTGTTCTGTTTCCCTAGTATCCAGCACACCACACACTGTGTGTCTATGCTCCTGGTGGGGATGACTAGGGCTGGGTATTTAGCAGTCCTGGGCTCCCACTCCCTCCCTGCTCTGACTCCTCTCCTCCTGCTGGGGAGTTGGGGTAGGGGTGGCGCTCGGGTCCTGCCGGGCCATGGCTTGTATCTTACCCCCTTCATGAGGTGCTGGGTTCTCACTCGCAGATGTAGATGTAGCCTGGCTGTTGTTCTGAGTCTTCTGGTCTCTCTTTTAAGAATAGTTGCATTTGTTGTATTTTCAAAAATATATGTGGTTTTGGGAGCATATTTCTGCTGCCCTACTCACACTGCCATCTTGGCTCCACCCCCAAGTTTTAATTTTTTTGAGGTACATAAAATAAAATGCACAAGTCTTAGTTTATAGCTCAATGAATTTTGACCTGTGTATACACTCATGTAACCATAACCCAAATCAAGATTTCAGACATTCTATTTTCACCCTTTTCACCCATCTTCCCAACCCCTGCCTTTTGTCAACCACCAATCTGCTCTGTTTATGAGTCTATTTCTGTGTTGTTGTTGTTTTATTCTACGTATAAGTGAAATTATATGGTATTTGTCTTTGATTTATTTCACTTAGTGTAATGCTCTCTAGGTCCATCTGTGAAATGGCAAGATTTCATTTTATTTTGACGGCTAATATTTCACTGTATGTATGTATGTACCACATCATTATCCATTCATCTATCAGTGGACACTTAGGTTGCTTCCGTATTTTGGCTGTTGTGAATAATGCTGAGATAAACAGGTGTACATGTATCTTTTTGGATTAGTGATTTTGTTTTCTTCATGTAAATTCTCCGAAGTGGAATTACTGGGTCATATGTATTTCATTTTAATACCATTTCTTCCCCATCTAAGAAGATATAATTGTCCTCAATAAAAAAGGAAAGATTATAAGAAAAGTCTGAAAAATATAATCCTAGAGAAAAACCCTATGAAACTCCTTAGAAGATGTTAACCATTATTATTTTTTTCTTAAATCTGTGTCAATGTACATATCAGTCCTTGAAGACTATATTTTGTGATTTTTCTGATATCTTCAACAATATGAATTTCTTTTTAAAATTTAATTTGTGACCATCTACTTTTAAAGAAAAACAATTTTCTTAATTGCTATGATGTAATTTCATTTATTTTAATCTATTTCTAAAGTATAATATAGATTAATTAGAGATTGAGATTAGAAAACACTCAAACGATGCTGTTTCAAATCAATGTTTAGCGTAGGAATTTTTGAGTTTGTGTTTTGTAATGTTATGTTGTATTCCCCCTATATTTGTGCATTTATCTTCAGTTATATTTTTCATTAGGACAGTGATCCAGCCAGGCATCTCCCATCCTGATATTCAGCTGTTGTACCCAGTTAATCTGGAGCTTTCTGTAAATCGGAATCTAGCTGCATCTTGGTATCACAGGGTACCTGTTTTGGAAATTAAAGGACATCTTGAGTCAATGAATGTAAGTATGAGTGAAAAAAGCTTGTTATTGAAATTTAGACTCTGAACTTTCCCAGTACAAATCCATAGGGAATGTAGAGTTTTTTATTGATTGGTGTGAGAAAAATTTCACTGAGATGTTTTTACTATTTTTTAGTAGCATTTAATCTTCAGGTAAATGTTAGTTTTATTTTTATTCATTTTTTATTGAGGTATAATTGACATACAATATTATATTAGTTTCAGGTGTATAACAATGATTCAACATTTGTGTACACTGTAACATCGCCACTGCAATAAGTCTAGTTATCATCTGTCACCTTACAAAATTATAATACAGTATTATTAACCATATTCCCCATGCTGTGCTTTACATCCCCAGAATTGTAACTGGAAGTTTATACTTAATCCCCTTCACCCTTTTCATTCTCCCCATCTCCATTCCCCTTGGGCAACCAACAATCTGTTCTCTATATCTGTGAGTTTGAGTTTTGTTTGGTTATTTTGTTTTGTTTTTTTAGGTTCCACAATAAGTGAAATCATGTGGTTTCACTTTCTCTTTCTTGAGTTATTTCACTTAGCATAATTCCCTCAAGTTTTGTTTATTTTGTCACAAATGACAAGATTTCAGTTCTTTTTTATGGCTGAGTAATATTCCATTTCATACTGCATCTTTTTATCCATTCATCCATCAGTAGGCATTTAGCTTGATTCCATATCTTCGTTATTGTAAACAATGCTGCAACAAATGTAGGAGTGCATATATCTTTTCAAATTTGTGTTTCCGTTTTCTCAGATAGATGACCAGTAGTGGAATTGCTGGTTCATATGGTATCTCTATTTTAAATTCTTGAAGAACCTCCATTCTGTTTCCCATAGTGGCTGTACCAGTTTACATTTCCACCAACTGTGTACAGGAGAACCCATTGTGACAGGTGTGAAGTCATATCTCATTGTGGTTTTGATTTGCATTTCCCTGATGTTTTAGTGATGCTGAGCATTTTCCATGTGCCTGTTGGCCATCTGTATGTCTTTGGAAAAATGTCTATTCAGATCCTCTGCTTGTTTTTTTAGTTGTGTTGCTTATTTTTTTGTTACTGAGTTGTATGAGTTCTTTATATATTTTGGATATTAACTGTTTATTGGTTATATTATTTGCAGATATCTTCTCCCATTCACTAGGTTGCCCTTTTCATTTTCTTGAATGGTTAGCTTCACTGTGCAGAAACTTTTTAATTTGATGTAGTCCCATTTACAAATTTTTACTTTTGTTGCTCTTGCCTTTGGAACTTGTCACCTATGTTTTTTCTAGGCTTTTTATGGTTTCAGTTCTTCTACTCAAGTCTTTAATCCATTTTGAGTTAATTTTACTAAAAATTAGTTACATTACTGATTTATTTTAGTACTTATAATTGGTCTATTCAGATTTTTCTATCTTACCATGATTCATTCTTGGAAGGTTGTGTATTTCTAGGAATTACTCATTTCTTTTTTTTAGATGGTCCAATTTGTTGGTATATAATTGTACCTACTAGTCTCTTATGAACCTTTGTATTTCTGTGGTGTAAGTTGTAACTTCTCTTTCATTTCTTACTTTATTTATTTGGGTTCTTTATTTTTCTTGATGAATCTGGTAGAGGCTTATTAGTTTCTTTATATTTTCAAAGAACTAGCTTTTAGTTTCATTGATCTTTTCTATTGTTAGTTTCTGTTTCACTTATTTCTTCTCTGATCTTTATTATTTCTTTCCTTCTATCTTTGGGTTTTATTTCTAGTTCCTTTAGGTATAAACTTAGGTCTTTCGATTCATATTTCTCTTGTTTCTTTTAACAGGCCTGTATTGCTGTGAACTTCCCTCTTACAACTGCTTTTGCTGTGTCTCATTGACTTTTGTTGTGCCCTATTTCTGTTTTCATGGTGTCCAGGTATTTTCTGATTTCTCCTTTTATTTTTTTGATGACCCAGTAATTGTTCAGTAGCATGTTGTTTAATATACATTTAGTTTTTCCAGTTCTCTTCTTGTAATTGCCTTCTAGTTTCCTATCATTCATATGATTTTTAAAAAATATATTCAGCCACTCTGTGTCTTTTGATTGGGGAATTTAGTCCATTTCCATTCAAAGAAGATATTGATAGGTTTATACTTAGGGCCATTTTGATAATTGTTTTCTGGCTGTTTTTGTAGTTTTTCTCTGTTCCTTTCTCCTCTTATAGTTTGATAACTGCCTTTAGTATTATGTTTAGATTCCTTTCTTACTTTCTTTTGTGTATTTACTATAAGTTTTTGCTCTGTGGTTACTGTTAGGGTCACATATCTCATCCTGTGTATTTAGCAGTATAATTTAAGTTGATTGAAAAATAAATTTGAACACATTCCAAAATTCTACCTCCCCCTACCATGATTTGTGTTTTTAATGTCACTTTTTACAGCTTTTGCTTTATGTATCCCTTAAGTATTATTGCAATTTGAGTTAATTTTACTTCTTTTGTCTCTTACCTTCATACCAGCTTTTATAAGTGATTAGTCTACTACCTTTACTATATATTTACCTTTTCCAGTGAGATGCTTACTTTCATATATTTTCCTATTACTAATAAGTGCCATTTCTTTTCAGATTAAATAAGCCCCTTTTATATTTCTTCTAAGGTTGGTTTAGTGGTGATGAATGCCATAGCTCTTGTTTGTCTGGAAAACTCTCTCTCCTTTTGCTGTGAGTCATAACCTTGTTGGGTTGAGTATTCTTGGTTGGATGTTTTTTGCCTTTCAGTATTTTGAATATATCATACCACTCAATTCTGTCTTACAAAGTTTCTGCTGAGAAATCTGCTTATGGGGTTTCCCTTATACACAGCAAGTTGTTTACCTCTTGATGCTTTTCAGAGTCTGTCTTTAACTTTTGCTATTTTAATTACAATGTGTTTTCATGTGGCTCTCTTTGGGTTCCCTTATTTGGATCTCTCTGAGCTTCCTGAACCTGGATGGTTGTCTGTTTCCTTACCTAGTTTAGGGAAGTGTTCAGCCATTATTTCTTCATATAAATTTTCTGCCCCTTTCTCTTGTCTCCTTCTAGGACTCCTATAAATGCTAATGTTACTCCATTTGATCTTGTTTCCATTGGTCCCTTAAATTATCTTGATTTTTAAAAATTATTTTTTCCCTCTCTGTTGCCCTGTGTGAGTGTATTCCATTACTTCATCTTCTTGCTCACTGATCTGTTCTCCTGCTTTATCCAGTCTGCCCTTGATTCCCCTCTAGTGTATTTTTCAGTTGAAGTATTTTATTTTTAGCTCTGTGATTTCTGCTTGGCATTTTCTTATGTTTTGTATCTCTTTGTTGAAGTTCTCACTGTGTTTATCCATTCTTCCCCCAAGTGAGCATCTTTGTGACTGACACTTCCTTTGAATTCTTTATTAGAGAAAATATTTGTTTTTCTAAGGTTTTGTCCTATTCTTTAGTTTGGAAAATATTTATCTTTCCTCATTTTGCTTGACTCTCTGTGTTTGTTGATATGTATTAGACTAAACAGCCACCCCTCAGTCTTGATGGAGTTTTCTAGTTTAAGTGATGATCCTTTTTCAAGGATCCTTTGCTGTAGCTCTTGGTTGTCTCTTGAACCTTTGTGATTGTCTAAACTGCCTGATTTATTTATTTATTTATTTTGGTACCATTAATATAAAATCACACAAGCACCATTGTGGTTACTAGATTCCCCCCATTATCAAGTCCCTACCACATACCACATGACATTCACTGTCCATCATAGTAAGATGCTATAGAGTCACTACTTGTCTTCTCTGTGCTATACTGCCTTTCCCATGCCCCCCCCTATGTTATGTGTGCTAATCGTAATGCCTCTTATTCCCCTTCTCCCTCTCTTCCCACCCATCCTCTCCAGTCCCTTTCCCTTTGGTAACTGTTAGTCCATTCTTGGGTTCTGTGAGTCTGCTGCTGTTTTGTTCCTTCAGTTTTCCTTTGTTCTTATACCCCACAGATGAGTGAAATCATTTGGTGCTTGTCTTTCTCCAGACTTATTTCACTGAGCATAATACCCTCTAGCTCCTTCCATGTTGTTGCAAATGGCAGGATTTCTTTTCTTCTTATGGCTGAATAATATTCCATTGTGTATATGTGCCACATCTTCTTTATCCATTCATCTACTGATGGACACTTACATTGCTTCCATTTCTTGGCTATTGTAAATAATGCTGCAATAAACATAGGGGTGCATATGTCTTTTTGAAACTGGGCTGCATTTTTAGGGTAAATTCCTAGAAGTGGAATTCCTGGATCAAATGTTATTTCTATTTTTAGTTTTTTGAGGGACCTCCATATTGTTTCCACAATGGTTGAACTAGCTTACATTCCCACCAGCAGTGTAGGAGGGTTCCCCTTTCTCTGCATCCTCACCAGCATTTGTTGTTCCTAGTCTTTTCTATGTTGGCCATCCTAACTGGTGTGAAGTGATATCTCACTGTGGTTTTAATTTGCATTTCCCTGATAACTAGCAATGTGGAGCATCTTTTCATGTGCCTGTTGGCCATCTGAATTTCTTCTTTGGAGAAGTGTCTGTTCATATCCTCCTCTCATTTTTTAATAGGGTTATTTGCTTTTTGGGTGGTGAGACATGTGAGTTCTTTATATATTTTGGGTATTAACCTGTTGTCAGATATGTCTGCCTCACTTATTTTTGATTTGCTTCTATTATTGAGGGTTTGCCATGACCTTTCAGTGATCTAAGGGGAAGAATATCATTTAGTACCTAGTTTCCTCACAGCATCTTTTAAAGCATGCACAGTGTATAGTCTGCTGAGACCAGGAGATCTGGAGGAGTGCCCTGAGCGACAGTTGAAAAAATTGGGGCTGCTGATGAGTGTAAGCTTTCTGGGAATGTTCCATGGGAAGGCCTCTTCAGCCTCTAGGTGTGTGGGAACCCTGAAGTCTGTCTCTCAGGATAATTTTCCAGACTGAGTAAATAGGCCCTTTCACAGGAAGACTGGGATTGTGCTTCAGTCTGCTTTCTGTGGAGTGCCCTGGGTGGGGTGGATATCTCTGTGATTGTTAAAGTCCTGTGGTGCTCTGCAACACCAGCCATCTTGGACACCAGGGCTGTCCCCTGTGTGGGTTGTACACACCCTTCCTCCCTTTAGTAAGGCAGCTGGAGAGTATTGAGCGCAGGGCATGCTTGTCAGCTTCAGAAAAGCAGCAGGGAAATGTCTTGACTGTAAACACCTCTGGGCTTCAGCAACATACCAGGAGAGTGTCTTGTCTGTGTACACATACCTGCTTTAGGCTTGGAGTGGGAGAATGCTAATTGCTCAGGCTCATCCACCCCAGCCAAGATTCAGGAGGCTCTGCAGCTGCCCATGCTCTCTGGCTTCAGCAGATGCCTGACTACTCACACTTGCCTGCCCTAGCGAGGTGGTAGGAGGGTGCCACATCTGAATTCAAATGTCTGTGGTAGCAGGCTGTGTAGAGAGTGCACCTGAGGCATCCACCAGTGCCTTTGTCTCCTGGAAGCATCTCACCTGTCCCCCGCCCCTCTGTGTCCAGTACCCTCAAGATTAGCAAATGGGTTTCCCTCCATGTAGTCTAGGTGATTTTCAGGCTGGTGTTTTTTTCAATGGGTCAGGGTGAGCGAGACCATATGCAAGCTCTCTGAGGGGGGATCTCAGTTTTCTATTGCACTTTGGGACCCCTGGGTGTTAGCCCAATTGGTTTCCAAGCCAGGTGTTTTAGGGACTCATTTCTCTGCTACACATCCCAGGGGCTGTGGTGCCCATGGGAGACACCAACCCCTCATTCCTCTGGGAGAAACACCCGTGTGGGGGGATTCCTCCCTACAGTGTATCACCAGGGGTTGTTGCTAGGACATCCTGTTTTGTTACTAGGAAATCATTTTTCTGTATTAAAATTGTTTCATTTTAAAATGAAATGTCTTTATCTTTTCTTTTAACATAATATTTCTTAGGTTAGTCTAAATCAAGAAGATCTTAATCTTTTATTTAGAATACTAGCAGAAAATATTGGTGAGACTACTGAAGACTTGAATAAAGTGAAACCAAGAATACAAAGGACAGGTAAGAGACTGAGTAGGTGGTATACTACATATGTCTATTGATTTTCCAGTTTAGTAGGGGAGATAGACAATAAAAATGAAGTTAACAAATATATAAATTGTGATGTGTATTACCAAAAAATAAATATTTGTTGAAGGAACTATTGAAGAAAACCCTAATTTGAGGTGACTAACATTTTTTAGTTAAGCAAAAAGTCAGTTATAGGATCAGAATTTTTTCTAAACTGTTTAAGTTAGAAGAAAGCCATAAAGAAGGTTTTCAAATCAGTGGTGAATTCCTGAAATAATTACTGAATTTGCATGTATAAGAAAAATATTTAAAGATGAAGCTAAGCTATGATAAATACTTGATCTGATTTATAAATAAGATTTAGTAGTAAAATATCTGTAATAATTAAAACATTTAATAAATCACCACTCAAGTATTAAAAAATTGTATTGCAATAAAAATCCAAAGAGAATTTAAATTATTAGGTATAATGGTGCCTTTTGACTTAAAGGCAAAGTACTAGACTTATATTTTGAAGCTGTTCTGTATGGATGTGTATAAACACACAGATCTGTATAATCTTTATTTTTTCAAATAGTACCATTCTATATGTATATTTGAGCATGTGTGCGTGCATGTATTTCTGCACTTTGCTTTTTTTAAGTTAACAGTTTATCTTGGTGTTTGTTACATATCTGTATCTATTCATGCATATATGTACCATGTATAGATATGCCTCATTCTTTTTAATGGCTGCCTGGTATTAAATTCTCTTCAAGTATCATAATTTATTTAGCAAGTCCTTATAGATGGACATTTTAGGTTGTTTTCAGTTATTCACTCTTACTATGTTGCACTTACTATCCTTATACACAGACTTTACAAGTGCATATATATCTGTAGGGGAAATACCAGGGCTACTAGGTTAAAGAGTTTTTAATTTTATTAAATTAGCATTTTGAAAGATCTTGCCAATTGCCCTGCAGTTGAACTTGTACTAATAGAACTTGTATTAATTTTGCCCTTTTACCAGGTTGTTTCTCTGTATCTTTTCTAATAAGGCATATTATTTAAAAATTTTTGCTAGTTTGCTAAGTGAAAAATGGTATGTTTGGAACAGTGTTGGAATGCAGTGATAGTTGAGAAACCTTGCCCTGTGTGTTGTTTTCTCAGAGGTAATAGTTGACAGCAGTGGTTTTCCATATGGGTTTCTGGTATGGTTTATGTTCCTCTGTGTTGTGCTCATAGATAATGTTAACTGCAATAATATTAATAACTAATGTAATAATACTGAGGGTTTGTTGAGAGTGAAGGCTCTAAAGTCAGACTGATGAGTTTGGGCTCCACTATTTGCCATCTTAGTGACATTGGTCAAAGTACTGACTATCTGAACCTCAGTTTGCTTGTGTCTGTGAAATGAGGACAATCACAATTTTATCTCAAAGGGCTGTTAAAAGAATTAAATGAGACAATACATGTACAGTCTTCAGCACAGTATGTACCATATAGGTAAGCATGTAGCTAGTGATATTTATTACAGTTTAGAAAGCAATTTTATTGCATTGTTAGGTGTGTCAATTTGGGAAGACAACATCATATATAGCTTTACTTTTGTTTTTTTGGTATGTATAAGAAGCTACCCCCCCCGCCCTTTTTTCTTTTCTAGCCTTAACTCTTATTACCCTCCTCATGATTTAATTATATCAAGCTCCATTCTGTTTACAGAACCTATCATGATGTGTCATTTGTTTGGTTTTCCACAGCTGCTTACCTTAGAATGTCTCATTTTAGGAGGGGGTTCTTCAGCCTTACTTCAGTGGTACCTCCCCTATTAAGTGACCACCCATAACAATGTCATGAGTAGTTATGTGCTTTCTGAGCTCTTTATATAAAGTTTATTAACATTTGTCCACTTAATATATAGCCTGCTTTTGTTTGTATTTTATATGTATATGTGTCTTCTACTAAAACATGAGTCTTCTAAGGACTGGAGCTGTGTAGTACTAATTTGTGAATTTTCAGTGCCTGCACCAGAGTACTCATATAAGCCCTCAGTGAATATTTGTGGAAGAAATGTGTGAATAGAACTGAATGTATTTCATTCTTTAGATGAAGTTAAAGAACCTCTTGAAATATCTACATCACAACAAGATGTACCTGGCTCACAAGGTACTTTAACAGCTGGAGGGGAAGAAATTAGATCTGTAGACATCATTAACATGCTACTGAATTTTGAAATCAAAGAGGTATGTAATTTTCATCTGCTTTTGTAAGTGAGGTGAAAATTGGATATTTAAAATTACCTCTACTAAAATAAGCTTGTAGATTATTGATATGGATGAGAAAAATCTTACATTTTTATAATTTGTACATAGCAATAATGTTTTAAAGTTGGAGAATTTTTTAAAGAGGACTTATACTGGGAGATATATTTTGTAGTGAAAATAGTTATGTCTTGTACATGCTTTTCAAATGATTTAAGGACAGTTGGAAAGTGGCTTACTTTGGATTTCATATAGGAAAGTTAGGATAGGTAAATAGTGACAGGAAAATCCTTTGCAAACTTTAAAAATGCTTAATAGGATAAAACACAGTATGTCTACATTTTCTATATGTTATATTATGACTGTCTGCTCTCTGTCTGCAGATTCTTGAGGAAAGGTTAAATAGATTTTCCTCTTCTGTATTTATACATTGAACACATGTTCATTGCATGTGCTAAGTACTAAGGACATAGAGGTCCTGACTAAGGATACAGACTCTGAACTCAGTCATGAAAACAATTAAAGTTTTTGTAAGTGCTCCCATTAAAAATGTGGCCAGGGATCTTGTGGCCATGGTGGTACGAAGGAGGCAGTCTGAGAGGGTCAGGGAATGGTCTGAGAAAAGGAGATCATGAAAGGGGCACTGAGGCAGGGTAGAAAGAGGAACAAGCATAAAGATATGACTGTGTGAGAAAGTATAGTGGATACAGGGTCTTGCAAGAACTTCCTCCAAAATCCCTTCGTCGTTAAATAGTTGGATAGAGGTTATTTTCTTTATCTGAGTTCAAATTTATAAGCTTTTACTTTACAAATGAGTTCTACTTTTTTTTATCTGAAATACATGCTTTGAACTATGTTCTTGCCTGTTAAATCTCTATTGATTTTCTGGTTAATATTAGAGATATTGAAGATCTTTAAGCTTTAATAAGTGAAACATTGATAGATGAATCATTTTATTTGCAAATGGACTTCATTAACATATGTACATAGAAAACGCCTAAGTCCTTTTTAATACCATTTGTAACATATTATTACAGTTTTGTTCCTTCAGGTCAGTGATTGGGGTAGGATACAGTAATTTGTATCTCCCCTCAGGCCAGTATTTGGTATTTGCCTGAGACATTTTTGGTTGTTACTATCTGGGGAAGAGGGCGCTACTGGCAAGTGGGTAGAGGCCAGTGATGCCACTGAACATCTTGCAGTGCACAGGACTGCTCCTCCTTGCAAAGAATTATTCAGCCCGAAATGGCAGTGATGCCTAGGTTGAGAAATCTTGCCTTAGGAGTAGTATACAGATTGGCCATTTATTTCGCAGACTTTCAGATGAAAGGCCATCTATCAGACTAGGACTTCTGGGAATTAGGCAGAACTACGTTTTTTTCTTTTTAACTTTGCCTTGAAAACCACTTGAATGTAGTGGAAATGCTTTGGAAGTCTGAACAAGTAAATGTGCCTTTCAAAGTAAGTAACACTAGGCAGTTTCCAGGTACAACTAGAAGTAAAAATCTTTACATTGTGTGGATTTTTTGGTTATATCACTCTAGATGGTTATTAAAATATTTACTTATCTTCATGGTATATTAGTGAAATAGTTTGTAGTAATACTGGTACCTTTTTCTAGGTTGTGATTACTTTGATGAAAAAAGCAGAAAAGAAAGGAAGGCCGTTACATGAACTAAATGTCCTAAAGCTTGGAATGGAAGCTAGAGCAAAAACCTATGACCTGACTGCTAAAGCTTATCTAAAAAAAATTAGTATGCGATGCTTTGAGTTCACTGGTAAGTGTGAAATATAGCCTGTGTAAACTATCCATGTAATAGTCAGACGGTCCCTATAGTTTTTGTCAACAGTTAAGCATATTTTTTAGTGTCACCAGTTACTTAGATTAAATTTATTGCATTGAAAACAAAGGAATTTTATACTTAAAATTTTATTAACTATGTAGTTATTTATCATTAAGCATATCTAGATATATACGTATATTTAGCATGAAGTAGACTATGTCTAGAAGAAAAATGAAGCATACTTTTTCAGTGTCTATACATCTTTAGTACTTGTAAAAGGCAATATTTCATTATAGCTATATTTTGAGCACTGTATTAGGAAATCAGAACCCAAGTATAATACTCAGGTATAGAGCCTGTGGACCCTTTTTGAAAAGTTGAGTTAATTTACTAGGAAATAGCTTTTTGTTTTTAATTTATTTTTTAACTGCACCACCATTCTTTATTTGTTTTTAATGACATTTAATATATACTTTTGAAAAATAAAAATTAAACCATACAGCAATATATAGAGGAAAAATATAACACCATTATTTTACATAGTCTCATTCTCTTACCTTCAAATGATTACTAAGTTATTGTTTAGTGATTTTCTTGGACCTGAATTACCAAATTCACTTTCTAAATTGTATCAAGCCAACTTTTAAAGTTGCTATGGGTGTTTAAAGTTTCAGGAATGCTGTGGTATAACTTTAGGTAAAGCATACTTGTATTGAGAGTAATACCTAATGTATGTATTTTATAAGTTGTTCTTTAATATATTCTGATTTGCGCAGGTGAGGCATACCAGTAGTACCCAATGTTAAACAGTTGTAACGGGCTGCTCCTGGTTTTTTCATTTTAAAGAAATTTTTTTTCCAAAGCCAGTTTTATTGAGGTATGATTAATATACAGTAAAATTCACCCTTTTTTGTATACAGTTCTATGAGTTTTAACAAATGCATTTGTATAATTGGTTGGTCTGTTTTAAAATATGTTTGAAATGTTTAAAAGACTTATTGGAACTACCCTGTCTCTTTCTCTTTTAGACTCTAAAGGAGAACCTCTTCACATTATTAACTCCTCTAATACAACTGATGAACCCCTTCTGAAAATGTTATTGACAAAGGTACCTAGCTTCATCTCTAGGATTCTTTAATATTTGAATATATGCAGTTATATAATTCTTGCTCATATTTAATATCTAATTTTTCTCTCCTAAAATTTTTCATTCTAAAGCCAACTGATGGTAGTAAATTATGCAAGCATCTGACAGTCCTGGATAATTTCAATAACCTGTGAGCTGGCTATGTTGTTGAATAAGGAGAAATATACAAAGTTACATTGTAATCCCAAGCAAAGTTTGTTGTAAACTAGATACACTAGATTTTTTTCCCCCTACCTATAACATTTCCATCTAAGTAGGATAAGGAATTGGACTTTTGCTTCTATAGAATGTGAGAAATACTTATGTGGTCAATTTTTTTGGCATGTTCTTCTTTGCCTTTAAGAAATGCATTTATAGTGTTTTCATAGCATGCTTTGAAAAGCAAAGAAAATATATTTTTTCAATGTGAATGTTTATTGTTTGCAATCCAGTGGTTTAATCTTCCACTATTTGTAGGCAGACAGTGATGGACCAGAATTTAGAACAATTCATGAAAATACCAAACAGAGACTGAAGGTAAATCTTTTCTAATTCTGTCTTAGACTAAGTTAAGTTAATAAATCTGGCTTCATAGGCATCTTCACTTGTAAAATTGTAGATTCTAAAATTGGAATAAAGGTGGCAGTAATGATAGAGCTAATCTTGTACATAAAAGAAATGGATATAGAGTTGTGATGAAAATTTCTACAAAAGTTGATTTGATTTCCTAGAAGATTGTTTCCCAGATATGAATTAATGATTACTTGTTGAATTCACACTTTTTGAGGGAATTTTGTTCACTCTGGTTATTTGGCCTTGTGTTGATATAAGCATTAAACATTTGAATTACATATTGGAATTAGGATTAGAATAAAATTGAGGACAAAGCTGAAAGCATGGCTCAGTACAGACATTGCTCACAGTCCATTTGAGTGTATATAGTCTGTCTTGGAACCATCTGAAATATGATTGACCCAAAGTCTGGTAATACTTCCTGTATCTTTACTTAAAACCCATCAAGTTCTGTTGAGCTTAGAATTCGTTGGGCTTGGGAGTGGGGCAGAGTGTTCATTTGTTATCTGGTAAGGATTAATGTTGTAAGTGTGAGTTATTTCTTAGAAAATATAAAAGGACCTTAATGTCACTATTCTTATGCTACTTGTAGATGTTGAAGCTTAACATAAATATGTTACCATATCTGAAATCTGCCTCTCTAATTGTTCATTATCTTAGGTTTCATTTTCATCCTTAGACTTAGTACTTCATTTGGAAGCTTTACTGTCCTTCATGGATTTTTTATCATCTGCCATCCCATCCTCTGAACCTTCCTCTTCTGAAAAGGAATCTGAGCTGAAACCACTTGTGGGGGAGTCCAGAAGTATCATTATCAAAGCTGGTATTAACCTTTGAGCTATGGTCTAATAATTTCTGCTTGAACTTTAATAACCTTATCATAACTTATATTTTTTTAAGCTATGTATTTAGCTCCTTACTGTTATAGCTGCTCTGACAGATTAGGTTAGTTTCAAAAGAAAACAAATTTTATCCCTATGGTATTTATAGGGTAATTTAGTGAAGGATTTAAATGATTCTTCTTTATTTAAATAATTTTACTGTTAATCTTGTATTTATAGTTGATTTCACTGTCTTTCACATAAAATAAAGCTGTATATACTTTGCATTGCTGCCTCTGCATCCTTCCTTCCAATAAAAGTGAGAAAGGACACATGAATTAAAATATGAATACAATCAGGCATAGTAACAAAGGCCCATTTCAGTCAGTCAGATAAACCTACTTGGTGCTTAGCAATTTTAAATGATTTGCAGGAGAATCTCATGGAAGAGACCAATTCTCTTTGGTTTCTAATCAAAACTGAATTTAAATTACATACAGATATGGGTACATGTTCCTTGAAGATATTAGTTGTGCTGTGAGACATTATATATGATGTATCTTGAGTGAACTGTTTTTAAGCCAAATATGTGATTTTAATTATTTTTCTTTCATATCATATGATATGAATATCTAATAGCTAGGAATTTTCAAACCATTATCTCTTTGAGTTATATCTATATTAGTGGCATCTTTAAAGTGTAAACCTGTTAATTGTTATCAGATCTGATACAAGGATCAGATTTTTTTTTAACCAGGGAGCAGAGCAACTTTTGTTACAAACTAGAATAAAAGAGTTTTACCTTGTTTTTAATGTACTTATTACATTAGTATCTGTGGAAACATATGAATGCATACATACCTACAGAGTTGAATAAATGAAAAAGCAATGTTTAAGCCCACAATAGACTAAAAAATATTACCCCAAAGAAATAGTCTTCCAGTTATGCCATATAGTTGGTTTTTATGGTTTGACTATGCCACTTTAAATCTTAAAAGAAAAATATCACTGTTATCTTGGTAATTGAAGACTGATGTCCTTATTCATTTACAGTTTTATAGGAAAAGGTCTGTTTTCTTCAGGCAAGATATATCTCTAGGAAATCCTAAATTTAATGGTCAGGATCTGAACTAAGGTAGATTAAGAGTATCCATCTGATTGTGATTCTTATATACATGCATACATACTATAACTATAATTATTTTGTATTTTTTTTTAATTTAGCCCTTCATATTTCTCATAGAATTTATTTTAGTATTCTTCATGGAAAAACAGGATACAATCTTGAGAAATTGATTCTATGGTTAATAACATGTGTATAAATTTGGAACCAGTAGAATTCTAGAATTCCTATATGGAGGATTTTCTTTTTTCTTAGAAGAAAAATTAGAGTAAAGTTTCCATCTAACAAGTTGACTTGCCTTTATTTTTAATTTGGAGGGGAGGATGCTAGTTTTTGTCTGATTTGCATCTGAAAATTGATTCAGAATCCACATTAATTATATGTATTCTTAATGGAGGACTTTTTGGTTTTTCAAGATTCATAATATACTTTTATTTTAGTGAATTTAAGGTTATTTTGAATATCGTCTTTGTACTTTGCTAATTGCAAGGTTTGTATTATTTTTCAGTATCCAGCAATACTTCTGAAGATGACATGTTTGATTTAAAAATCACAGCTGAATTAAATGCACTTAATGTCTTTGTCTGTGATCAGAAGTGTAATACTGCAGATATTAGAATACTTGGTAAGTAAGTACTCCTTGATATAGATATTTCTGTTTCTTTGCATAGATCTCCAGGAAGAATGAGCTTGTGCATGGTTGATTTCTTATGAGCCATCTTTTGTTTACTTAAAGATTTGAGCAAACTTTTCAGACATGTACTCTGAAATGTTAGAAGTAAATCTGTTATAATTTATAGCTAACATGAGACATTCCTTACGTATTTGAACAATTTCAGAATAAGTCTAAAGTTTAATCTGTTATGTTCTATTTGCATTTTCAGAATAATATCTTAGTGAGTAAAGAAAATACCATTATCCTTATTTCCCTTGGGTTTTTTTTTTTTTGTGTGTGTGTGTGTGTGTGTGTGTGTGCACTCATATATTGCATCAGGTAAGAAGTTTCTGAAAGAAATTTTGTAAACTTTTCCCATCATTAGCTTGATAAAAGGATAAGTTTAGATTATACCTTGGATTCTAGAAGCCAGCCTGGCAAGGTTCAGATTTTTGCTCTGCCACTTACTGGCTGACCTTGAATAAATTAACTAACCTTTCTGTGTCTTAGTTCCTTCTTCTGTAAAGTGGATGTAGTTATTATTCTTGGGATTGCTGTGAGAATCAAGTTTACATATGTACATATATTTAAGAAAGTGCCTGGTATATAGTAAGCAGCTAAAAAAAGGTTTAAAATCAGTTTCATTCAACAAATATTACCAAGTATCTATTTCATGGGTGTCATGGTAATGATTTGGGTTGTTCATTATTGGGTCTTAACTGCAGGCATTCTTTCTCTACAGGAGAGCAGTTTTAGAAATCACCATGCTTTCAGAAATTATCAGAATGACATTTTTTTGGAGAGAAATCTTAGAACATTTTTGATAGAGTTTATTGCAGATAAACTCAAATATTATGTGTTTTCCTAAATGACAACTTCTTATCTTGCCAATACACAGGATATTTGTATTTGGAGACCTGTGGTTAATTTTCTTTGAAATTTGGTTTCTTTTGTTTTAAAATTTTCACAACTTTTATGTGAAAGGTGCCTGTAGCACTTAAGGATATTACTATAATCATTCTTAGAAGTTGATACCTTTAATATGTCTGTAGTGAATAAGTTTTATTGATTCTACATCTTCGTAGTATGTTACTGAACTTAGATACCACTGAATTTGTTCATTCAGATTGAGTGAAAAGTTTGTAAATGTTATGCTTCTCATAGGAATGGATGCCTCTGTTTCTGTGAAGCCAAAGCAGACTGACATGTTTGCAAGACTTAAGGATATCATAGTCACGAATGTTGATTCGCTGTCCATTCACAAAAAGGTAATTAAAAATTAGGTTTCTAGAGAAGAAGGTGGTTCAAGATGACAGCATAGGAAGATCCTAAACTCACCTCGCATGGATATAGCAGATCTACAGCTACAAGTGGAATAATTTCATCTGAAAAAGTCCTGAAAACTAGATTAATGGCACTTCCACAATAAAAAATAAAAGGGCTACATCAAGGTGGGTAGAGAAGCAAAGACATGCTCTTTCCAAAAACCACACCCCAGGTATGGTCCCCTCCCCACCCTAGAAAGAGATCTCAAAAATACAGAACTTTTCCCTGAGTAGAGAGGGATTTGTATCCCACAAGTGGCACTCCAACCATTGGGTCCAGTATCAGAGAGGTGAGCCCCCAAGATGTATAACCAACAGAGATTATATTCAGGAGAACCATAGAACTGTAGGGAACAGAGAACCTAACCTTTAAAGGGCTTGCATGCAGACACATGCCCCAAGAACCAGTGCAAAAGCAGCAGTTTGAGAAGCACCTAAACAGTGTATGATAGGGACCTAATCTTAAGGTGATTGACTGAGAGGCAGGAACTTCTTGTAAGTCTTCCTGGGATGGACATGTTGGCAGTTGCCATTTCTGTGATCTTATTCTACCTTGCTAAAGCTGGTGTTAACAGGTGCCATTGTGGCAATCTAGCACTAACTTGCTAATATAGGTGGACATTCCTTCCTTCCATTCCCGCTACCACCACATCACAACTGCACCTGTCAGTTGGTGAATGCCATACCCCCTCTCCCAGGCTATAGCCACACCACAGCCAGGTGAGTACCCCACCACCTTCATGCAGCAGCCCTGGGTATACCACAGCTGGTTGGCATGTACAGCCCACACAGGTGACACCTCTGGGGCACCTGGCTCTGGTGTTGGGGGATTGTGTCTCTGGGCCCAAAGGGTCATCTGCTACATGAGGCCATTCCTTTGCTGAGAGAGAAAGTGTTTCACTTAATACATAGAAACAAAACAGAGAATCAGGGAAAATGAGGAGACAGAGAAAATATTCCAAATGAAAGAACAAGCTTTAATGAAACAAATGTGTAATCTTATAAAGAGTTCAAAGTAATGGTTGTAAAAATCCTCACTGAATTAGGGAGACAAATGGATGAATATAGTGAGTACTCCAACAGAACAATAGAAAATTTGACAAAGATCAAACAAAAGTCACAGAGCTGGAGAATACAATAATTGAATTGAAAAATCCACTAGAAGGGTTCTATAAAAGACTGGATGAAGCAGAAAAATGGATCAGTGAGCTGGAAGACAAAATAATGGAACTCGCCTACACAGAGCAGCAAAAAGAAAAAGAATTTGAAAAAGTGATGATGTCTTAAGGACCTGTGGGACAACTTGAAGTAGAGTAACATCCATATTATGGGAGTCCCAGAAGAGGAGAGAGAAAAGGGCAGAAAATTTATTTGAAGAAATAGTAGATGAAAACTTCCCTAGCCTGGAAAAGGACACACATCTAGGTCCAGGAAGCTCAGAGTTACAAATGGGATTGAACCCAAAGAGAGCCACACCAAGATATAATGAAAATGTCAAAAAAGTCAAAGAGAATCTTAAAAGCAACCAGAGGACAACAACTTATGTACAAAGGAAACCAACCCCAGAGGGTTATCAGCAGGTTTTTCACCAGAAACTTTGTAAGCCAGAAGGGAGCAGCATGATATATTCAAAGTGCTGAGAGGAAATACTGTATTAAGGGCATCATTCAGAATAGGAGAGAGAAAACAAAAGCTGAGGGACTTCATCTTCACTAACCTGGCCTTACAAGAAATGTTAAAGGGACTTCGTCAAGATGAAAAGAAATTCCATTAATTAATGACAAGAAAACATATGAGAGTAAAAATCTCACTGGAAAAGGTAAATAGCTATTAAAAAGTGAATTGGTCACTTATAAAAGCTAGAATGAAGGTTAAGAGACAAAAGGAGTAAAAATATCTATGATTGCAATAATTAAAGGATAGACAAGATGAAAAGATATAAAATAGGGAGGAGTTATAATGTAGAGTTTTGGAATGTATTCAAATTTAAGTTGCTATTAATGAAAATAGACTGTTGTATACATAGAATACTTTATGTGAATCTCACCAGTAACCACAAAGGAAAAACTTATAGCAAATACACTAAAGAAAATAAGGAAGGAATCTAAACACAATGCTATTGAAGTTATCAAAACACCAGGGAGGGGAGAAAAAGAAGACAAGAACAGGAGAACTATGAAAACAGCCAGAAGAAAACAAACAAAATGGCAGTAAATATGTGCTATTAATAATATCTTAATTGTAAATGGACTAAATTCTCTAATTGAAAGACAGACAGTGGCTGAATAGATAAAAATGACACTCATCTCTATACTGCCTTCAAGAGACTCACTTCACAAGTAAGGACTTACACAAAATGAAGAGGTGGAAAAAGATACTGCATGTAAATTGAAACAGAAACCTGGTGTAGTGTGCTTATTTCAGACCAAATAGACTTTAACACAGAGATTGTAGGAAAAACAAAGAAAGGCATCATTATATAATGACAAAAGGGTCATTCAGCACTCAACAAGGAACACCAAAATATATAGAGCAAATATTAACAGCACTAAAGGGAGAAATCAACAGCAATACAATAAGAGTGGGGATTTAACACCAGCTTTCATCAGTGTACAGATCATCTAGAAAGAAAAATCAATAAGACATCAGCCGTAAATGCCAAATTAGACCAGATTGACTCAGTAGATACACAACATTTCATTCAAAAGCAATAGGATACACATTGCTTCTCAAGTTAACGTGGAACATTCTCTAAGGTAAATCACATGTTAGACCACAAAACAAGTCTCAGTAAGTTCAAGGAGATAGAAATCATATCAGGCATCTTTTCTGACCACAGTGGTATGGAACTAGAAATCAATTACAAGAAGAAAATGAGAAGAGACATAAAAATATGGAGGAACCAACATGCTACTGAACAACCAATGGGTCATCAAAGAAATCAGGAGAAATAAAAAATGCCTAGAGACAAATAAAAACAAATATGACATATCAAAATCGATGGGATGCAGCAAAGGTGTTTCTAAGAGGGAAGATTATAGCAGTAAACACCTACCTAAACAAGAAAAACTTGAGCTAAATTATATAACTTTATATGTAAAAGAACTAGAAAAAGAACAAATAAAACCCTAAGTTAATAGAGGGAAGGTAATAATAACAAAGATCAGAGTAGAAATAAATGAAACAGATACTACAAAGACTGTTGGAAAGATCAGTGACACTAAAAGCTGTTTCTTTGAAAAGATAAATTGACAGAACTTTAGTTAGAATCACCAAGGAAAAAAGACAGAGGACTCAATAATATCAATGAAAGAAGTTACAAATGATACCACAGAAATTAAAAGGATCATAAGAGACTACTATAAACAATTATATGTCAACAAATTGGACAACCTAGAAGAAATGAAAAATTCCTAAAAACTTAGAGTCTTCTGAGACTGAATCATGAATAGATAATCTGAATAGACTGATAACTAGTAAGATAAATGAGTAATCAAAAACCTCCCAGAAAAACAAAAGTCAAGGATCAGATGGCTTTGCTCATGAATTCTACCCAGCATTCAAAGATGTGATACCTGTCCTTCACAAACTCTTCCAAAAAATTGAAGAGGGAATACTTCCAAACTCATTTTATGAGGCCAACATTACCCTGATACCAAAACCAGACAAGGATGCCACAAAAAATGAAAATTACAGGCCATAGATGCAAATGAACATAGATTCAAATTTCTCAACAAAATATTAGCTAACTGAATTCAACAGTACATTAAAAGGCTCATGCACCATGACCAGGTTAGATTCATTTCACAATGCAAGGATGGCTGAACATTTGCAGATCGATCAGCATAATCTGCTATAGTAACAAAATGTAAGAAAAATAATATCATCTCAGTAGATGCAGAAAAAGAACTTGACAAAATTCAACATCCATTTATAATAATAATAAATTGGGTATGGAAAGAATTTAGCTCAACATTATAAAGGCCATCTATGACAAACTGATAGCTAATATCATAATCAAAGGTGAAGAGTTGAAAACAGTAACAAGACAAGGATGCCCACTTACCTTTTATTCAATATGGTACTGAAAGTTCCATCCATAGCAGTGAGATAAGAAAAAGAAATAAAAAGCTTCCAAATTGGAAAGAAAAAAGTAAAACTATCAGTATATGCAGATGACATACTAGATATAGAAAATTCCCAAAGACTCCACCAAAAAATTGTTAGAATAAATTAATTTAGTAAAGTTGCAGGGCACAAAATTAATATATGAAAATCTATTGTTTTTTTGTATACCATTAATGAACTATCAGAAAGAGAATGGTGGAAACTAATCACACTTATAATTGCATCATAAAAAATAAAATCCCTAGGAATAAATTTAACCAAGGAGTTGAAAGACATGTACACGGAAAACTATAAGATGTTAATGAAAGAAATTGAAGGTACAAATAAATGGAAGGATATTGTGTGCTCATGGATTGGAAGAATTAATATTAAAATGTCTACATTACTCAAAGCAGTCTGCAGATTAAATGCAATCCCTATCAAAAATTCAATTTATCACAAATGCAGAACAAATCTAAAATTTGTATGGGACCATGAAAGATCCCAAATAGCTAAAACAATTGTGAGAGAGAACAAAGCCAAAGGTATCATGCTTCCTGATTTTATGCCATACAATAAACCTACTGTAGTGAATGCAGTAGCCTATGGTATTGGTATAAAAACAGACACAAAGATCAATGGAACAGATCAGAGATCCCAGAAATAAACCTATACTGTGTGGCCAATTAATTTACAACAAAAGATGCAAGAGTATACAATGGGTGGGAAAAGGCAGTCTCTTCAATAAATGGTGTTGGGGAAACTGGACCACTGTCTTCCACCATATACAAAAATTAACTTGAAATGCATAAAGGACTGGAATGTGAGACCTGAAACCATAAAACTCCTAAAAAAAAAAAAGTGTATGTGCTAAGCTCCTTGACATTGGTCTTAGCAATGATTTTTTGGACCTGAGTCCAAAGACAAAGGCAACAAAGGAAAAATTTTTAATGGGATTACATCAAACTAAAAAGCTTTTGTCCAGCAAGGGAAACTTACCTGCAAAATCAAAAGGCAACCTGCTGAATGGTAGAAGATTTTGAAAACCATATGTAAGTCCAGGGAGAGGAAATCCCGGGGCAAAATACCTCTAAAAACCAAAATCAGTCAAAGGGAGAAATAAAGTTTAAAACCCATTTATTGCTTACAAACTGTAGTCCAGGGCCTTCTCTCTTTCCGGCTCCAGCAGAAGCAAAACTGGCCCTCCCTCTCACCTCTCAGGTACAGATAAGCCCTCCATTGCCTAGGTAATTACCCATTGATATGGAAATGAACTCTTCCACACCTGAGAAATTATGCAAATACACTAAAGCCATACTTCTCTCCACCCTTGAGCGCCTGTTGATATGCAGATGTACCAAAGACAGGCGAGATATTCTGGAAATAGTTATAAATTTACCCACACCGTTCAATGGAATAACAAAAAAACAATCCAATTAAGAAATGGGCAGAGGAATTGAACAGACATATGTCCAAGGAAGACCTACAGATGGCCAATAGGCATATGAAAAGATGCTTAGTATCACTAATCATCAAGGAAATGCAAATCAAAACCACAATGAGATGTTACTTCACACGTCACAATGGCTATAATTGGAAAGACAAGAAACCACTAGTGTTGGTGATGATGTGGAGAAAAGGGAATTCTCATACACTGTTGGTGGGAATGTAAACTGGTATGGCCACTATTGAAAACAGAGGGAAGTTACTCAAAAAATAACAATAGGACTACTGTATGATCAAGCAATTCCCCTTATGGGTGTCTGAAGAAGCAAAAACAATAATACAGGAAGTTGCATGCTCCCTTATGTTCATTGTAGCATTATTTACAATAGCTAAGATAGGAAACAACCTAAATATCCATTGACAGATGAATGGATAAAGAAGCAGTAATACACACACATGCATGTGCACACAAACACACACATGCACACACATGAATACTACCTGGTCATAACATAATAATGAAATATTGGAATTTGTGACAACATAGATGAACGGATAAAGAAGCAGTCACACACACACACACACACACACATACACACACGTACATTAATACTACTTGACCATAACAAAAGAATGAAATATTGGCATTTGTGACAACATAGATAGAACTCTAGGGTATTAATACCAAGTGAAATAAGTCAGAGAAACACAAACACCACATGATACCATTTATAAGTGGAATCTAAAAACTAGAACAAACAAAACCAAGTAAAACTGAGACTTACAATGCAGAGAACAGAATAGTGGTTGCCAGAGAGCTTTAATGGGGAAGGGGGCAAAATGGATGAAGAGGTACAAACTTCCAGTTATGAAATAAATACATTGTGAGAATGTAAAGTACACCATGGGGCATGTAGTAAGTAATACTGCATTAAATTTGTATGATGAGGTAGTACCTAGACTTACTGTGATCAATTTACAGTATATACAAATGTCACTATGTTGTACACATGAAATTAATATGATGCTGTATGTCATTTCTACTTCAGTTTAAAAAAAAAGAAATACCTGTTATACTTAATAATAAAAGTCAACATTCCCTTGAAAAAGTGGGAAAAATATTAGAAGCCATGTCACACAAAATACCAGTAAATTATTTGCAGATGACATGATACTATACATAAAAAACCCTAAAGACTCCACCCCAAAACTACTAGATCTGATATCGGAATACAGCAAAGTTGCAGGATACAAAATGAACACACAGAAATCTGTGGCTTTCCTATACACTAACAATGAGCCAACAGAAAGAGAAATCAGGAAAACAACTCCATTCATAATTGCATCAAAAAAAATAAAATACCTAGGAATAAACCTAACCAAAGAAGTGAAAGACTTATACTCTGAAAACTACAAGTCACTTTTAAGAGAAATTAAAGGGGACACTAACAGATGGAAACTCATCCCATGCTCATAGCTAGGAAGAATTAATATTGTCAAAATGGCCATCCTGCCCAAAGCAATATACAGATTTGATGCAATCCCTCTCAAATTACCAGCAACATTCTTCAATGAACTGGAACAAATAATTCAAAAATTCATATGGAAACACCAAAGACCCTGAATAGCCAAAGCAATCCTGAGAAAGAAGAATAAAGTAGGGGGGATCTCACTCCCCAACTTCAGGCTCTACTATGAAGCCATACTAATCAAGACAATTTGGTACTGGCACAAGAACAGAGCCACAGACCAATGGAACAGACTAGAGAATCCAGACATTAACCCATATATGGTCAATTAATATTTGATAAAGGAGCCATGGACATACAATGGCGAAATGACAGTCTCTTCAACAGATGGTGCTGGCAAAACTGGACAGCTACATGTAGGAGAATGAAACTGGACCATTGCCTAACCCCATATACCAAAGTAAACTCAAAATGGATCAAAGACCTGAATATAAGTCATGAAACCATTAAACTCTTGGAAAAAACATAGGCAAAAATCTCTTACACATAAACATGAGTGACCTCTTCTTGAACATATCTCCCCGGGCAAGGAAAACAACAGCAAAATTGAACAAGTGGGACTATATTAAGCTGAAAAGCTTCTGTACAGCAAAAGACACCATCAATAGAACAAAAAGGAACCCTACAGTATGGGAGAATATATTTGAAAATGACAGATCTGAGAAAGGCTTGACGTCCAGAATATATAAAGAGCTCACACGCCTCAACAAATAAAAAATGAATAACCCAATTAAAAAATGGGCAGAGGAACTGAACAGACAGTTCTCCAAAAAAGAATACAGATGGCCAACAGGCACATGAAAACATGCTCCACATCACTAATTATCAGAGAAATGCAAATTAAAACTACAATGAGGTATCACCTCACACCAGTAAGGATGGCTGCCATCCAAAAGACAAACAACAACAAATGTTGGCGAGGCTGTGGAGAAAGGGGAACCCTCCTACACTGCTGGTGGGAATGTAAATTAGTTCAACCATTGTGGAAAGCAGTTTGGAGGTACATCAAAATGCTCAAAACAGACTTACCATTTGACCCAGGAATTCCACTCCTAGGAATTTACCCTAAGAATGCAGCAATCAAGTTTGAGAAAGACAGATGCACCCCTATGTTTATCGCAGCACTATTTACAGTAGCCAAGAATTGGAAGCAACCTAAATGTCCATCGATAGATGAATGGATAAAGAAGATGTGGTACATATACACAATGGAATACTATTCAGCCATAAGAAGAGGGCAAATCCTACCATTTGCAGCAACATGGATGGAGCTGGAGGGTATTATACTCAGCGAAATAAGCCAAGCGGAGAAAGAGAAATACCAAATGATTTCACTCATCTGTGGAGTATAAGAACAAAGGAAAAACTGAAGGAACAAAACAGCAGCAGAATCACAGAACTCAAGAATGGACTAACAGGTACCAAAGGGAAAGGGACTCTGGAGGATGGGTGGGTAGGGAGGGACAAGGGGGGAGAAGAAGCGGGGTATTAAGATTAGCATGCATGGGGGGGTGGGAGAAAGGGGAGGGCTGTACAACAGAGAAGACAAGTAGTGACTCTACAACATTTTGCTATGCTGATGGACAGTGACTGTAAAGGGGTTTATAGGGGGGACCTGGTATAGGGGAGAGCCTAGTAAACATAATATTCATCATGTAAGTAGATTAATGATAACAAAAAAAAAAAGCAGTTCCTGTGTGGTGACCTCCAATGAGTTCTACACAATGGTATGAAGGGCATATAAAAGGGTAGGCAAAGAATTTATTTGTGCTTATACAGAGGATCAAAGCCTAATTTGGCTACCCCGAAAATGAACTAAGATACGATATGAAAAAGAACTTCCAACATCAGCACTCTCTGGAAGACTCATGCAAGAAGATGATCATCAAAAAACCCCAATAAAGATCCATGCACTGCTACAGATGTAGATGCACTCATCCCACCGGTTGTTGGACTTGCCATGGGAATGAAGAAGGAGATATCTAAGCTGGCCTGTGCATACAGTAAAACAACAAATCTGACTGGATCTATACTGTTGGAACTCAACCAAGAATTAGGAGAAGTGCAAGTTGTAGCGCTCCATAATCTTACAACTACAGACTATTTACTGTTAAAAGAACATATGGGATGTGAACAGTCCCCAGGAATGGGTTGTTTTAAATTGTCTGATTTCTCTCAGACTGTTCAAGTTCAGTTGGACAATATCCACCATATCATAGATAAGTTTTCACAAATGCCTAAGGTGCCTAACTGGTTTTCTTGGTTTCACTGGAGATGGCTGGTAATTATAGGTATGCTTTGGTTATGTAACTGTATTCCTATTATGTTAATGTGTGTGTGCAATTTAATTAGTAGTTTAAAACCTATACATGCTTAAGTTACTCTACAAGAAGATATGTCAAAGAAATAATCAATCTTCCCATGTTTTCTTCCGCCTGCAACTTCTATAGCTTTTCTTCTTCCTTCCTAATTATAACCCCTAAATAAAATTCGTGCCTCTTATCAAATTTACCGTGTATCACAATTCTTCCAAGTGGTAAAGATACCTCAAGACAAATGCTGGGCATAGAAGCCACAGGGCATAAATATGCAAAGAAGTAAAAAACTAACCCTTTCAAACAGTAAGGCTTCTCTCTCACTTACCAACTTTACATTTCCCTGTATGGCCCCGGAAGATGACTGGTTAGCTAGAGATGGGTAAGATTCCTCAAGGGAGGAACAACCTAAGACAGGCACAGTCGCAGGAGGGCATCAGATGAGAAATTGGGGATCAACAGAGGTGAGGCTTAGAACACCCCCCCCACCTGCCCCGCTGTTCTGAGAGAAATCTGCTGCATCCGTGGATGTTTTATTGCCCTTGTCTAGCTTGGATTAACACATAGTCTACAGGCACACACCTGATCATCTACATTTGCTCTCTTACAACACTAAACTATATTTTCTACCTTTATCTTTGCATCTACCTACCACTTCAGCATTTTATTAAAAATAATAATAAAAAAGAGAGAAATGTGGTATCCACATATAAATCAAGTATAAAAATCAAACGAATATTCATATTTGAACTGACTGTTTATAGTTCATAATGCATGATCAAAACCGAAAGTTTCTGTGATGACTGCCCTTGTACTATTCACCATGTAACTTATTCACTATGTAAGAATTTGTTCTCCATGTAAGAACTTGTTCGTTATGCTTCAGAAGATTGGAGTCTGATGAAAATTAGGCCTGGGGTGGATTAATGATTATACATTGAACATTGAGTCCCCTATACAGAATTTTATTGTTGTTAACAACCATTTGATCAATAAATAGGAGAGATGCCCTCACAAAAAAAAAAAAAAAAGTACACACTTCCAATTGTAAAATAAATAAGTAACCGGGATGTAATGTATAGCATAAGGAATATGGTCAAAATATTGTAACAACTTGGTATGGTGATAGTTGGTACCTAGAATTATCATGTATATAAATCTTGAATCACTGTGTTGTACACCTGAAACTAATGTAATACTGTGTGTCAACTACCCTTCAATAAAAAATAATTATCAAAAAAAAAAAATACCAGTAAGTATATAAATGGTCAGTAAGCATATTAAAGACATTTGACCACACCAGTTACCAAGGAAATGTAAGTTAAGCCACAATGATATATACCAATTTTATCGGCTAAATTAAAAAGATTCACAATACCTATTGCTGGTGAGGATCAGAACAACTGGAACTTCTGTTGCTGGTGGGAACTTTCAAGTATATAATCACTTCAGGAAACAGTCTCATAAGTTCTTGTAAAATTAAACATACTTTTATTATATGATCCAGGAATTCTAGTAGGTTTTTCCTCAAGAAAAGTGAAAACATGTTCATAGAAATATTTTAACATGAATGCTCAAAACACCTTTGTAATCATAACCCCAAACTGGAAACAGTCCAAATGCCCATCAGGATAAAAAAATGAATATACAAATTTTGGGATATCTATACAATGGAATACTACTCAGCTATTTATAGGGAAAAATACTACTGATGGATTTAAAGTGGGTGAATCTTGAGAACAGTATTCTGAGAGAAAGAAAGCAGACAACACACAGTATAACTCCATTTATATGATACTCTAGAAAAAGACAAGTCTTTGGTAATGAAGCGGATTAGTGGTTAGGGGCTAGGATTTGGGGAGACGGCAGGGATTGTCTGAAGAGGGTCTCAAGGGAACTTTTTGGGGTAATGGAAGTATCTCATTTGTAGTGGTATTTACTTGGGTTGTATAAATTTGTCAAAACTTGTTGAAATACTTAAAATGAGTGAATTTTCTTGCATGCAAATTATGCTCCAAAAAAGTTAAAGTAGTAATCATTTCACAAAAATTTAGAATGCCCAGATTAACGAAGAATAAACATCAAAAATTTTTTTTATTTAAAATTAAGTTTCTATATTGAAATTTATTTTTGTTCTTTGTATTTGAGATGTCTTTCTTTATTCATGTGTTCAGTCTGCTGTGTGTCAGGTACTTTTTAAGGGATTTGGCATGAAAATGGTCAGTCTGCTTACTCATTGTATATATAGACTGATTTGTCAAAAGTTTTTTCTAAGTGATTAATGATTTTTATGGAAATGGGAAAAAGTTTTGTCAAAATGTTTTTAATTATGTGTTAAAGTTGAATTTAAATGGTACTTTATGTATCAAGGATTCTGTAATAGGAAAACTTACTTGTAATACAGTGATACAGCTCTTTGGATGTAATGACCAGTTAATTTAATATTTTTAGGCTGTCTCTATTTTGGGAGATGAAGTCTTTAGATTCCAAATGACTCTGTATCCAGATGCCACAGAGGGAAAGGCCTATGCTGATATGTCTAAAGTAGATGGCAAAATTAGTCTCAAAGTGGGTTGTATTCAAATTGTTTATGTTCATAAGTTCTTCATGTCTGTTTTGGTAAGTTTGTCTTTAAATATATTTATTTCTCATCGAAGCCTAAATGTCTTTGACTATACATCGGAACCTAGATAGTCAAAATCTTTACTAACAGGACTGTGTGATCAATGCCCAAATCCTGAACAGAATATTTCATTTAAGAAAATAACCAAATGCATTGTTGTTATCATTGTTTACATTCTTTAACATTTCCATAGTTACGCATTTTAAAAATACTTGTTGATGTTTTAATTTAGGGCTTTTCACTGTAATTTGTTGTATGAAATACCCTTAAGTATTATTTAGCTAGAATAATTTTTAAAGGAACCCATCAGGCATTTGAAGGACTAATATTGAAACTTACAGCTTTTCATTATAACTGTTATCAACAAGACCATAAAATTCATTTCCTTTAGTTACTTATTACCGAGTAAGTGTCATGAGCTGAAGAATTTAAATCTTCCAATGCCTTTTACCAGAACTGTTAGTCAAAATTTGTAAGTCATGGATTTCCACCTAAATCATCATGCTTTAGTTTTTAGAAAGTAATTTTTTTTTGCAGGGGGGAATTTAAGTCGCTTAGAATCATTAATGGGTAAGCATGAAGAATATTGCTTCTAATCTTACTATGCTGATGGACAGTGACTGCAATGCGATGTGTGGTGGGGACTGAATAATATGGGTGTATATAGTAACCACAATGTTGCTCATGTGAAACCTTCATAAAATTGTGTATCAATGGTACCTTAATAAAAAAAAAGAATATTGCTTCCAAGTGATATTTTCTTCATTGGAAAAATTCTTTTTTTAGTTGAAATTGAGATGAAATGCATTTTGTTCTAAAAAAAAGAGGTTTTGGCACTTAATGATTGCCACATTGTAAATACTTAAGCATCTTTGCTTATGCTTAAGTACACTTTAAAAAAAATCTTTGCAAATAAGCTGGTAGTTCTTAGTTTCTAAGAATAAACTTTTTCCTGTGACCTAGAGGTACAAAATTGAACCTAATTGGGAGAAGTAAAGTGCTGTCCTCCTCCTCTTTTATTTAAATTGGAATTTAGAATGACCAACCATTCATGAGTAAAAGGGAGATTAAAAAAGAATTATTACCAACATTTGTCATAAAAACCAAATAATTTGGGAATACATAATGGAAGTTAAAGGACTCTTTCTTCCTAGATGTAACTATTGTTAATATCTCAGGTTGTATCTTTCTAGACTTTACATTCTCCATATACACTCCCATAAATAACATCTGTTTTATATTACATCTTCTATTTTAGTTTTTTTTTTAAGTGCTTTTTAAAGTTTTTCCTTTGTAAAATAAATGTTGTTTGGGGGGAACTCTAAATATCAATCTCTTCCAACAGAACTTCCTCAACAATTTCCAAACTGCCAAAGAAGCTTTGAGCACAGCCACAGTCCAGGCTGCAGAAAGAGCTGCTTCCAGCATGAAGGACTTGGCTCAGAAGAGTTTCCGCCTTTTGATGGATATCAACCTGAAAGCACCAGTTATTATCATTCCTCAGTCTTCAGTATCACCTAATGCTGTTATAGCTGATCTGGGTTTAATCAGAGTTGAAAACAAATTTAGCTTAGTTCCTATGGAACATTATTCTCTTCCTCCAGTTGTTGACAAAATGAACATCCAACTTACTCAGTTGAAGCTGTCCAGGTATAAATATATAATCCAACTGCGTTTATTACTTACTAGAAACAGAATTTTCATAGTATCTTTGCCAGGGGTAAAATATTCTTATCTGTGGGTCTCATTCCTTATTTCTTATAATTATGAAACCTTGACCATTGATTTTTGGTCAGTGGTTAATAGTAGTGCACCCCATAGAATCTTCATTTGTCTTGGTTTGTAATGTGATTTTTGTCCATTCTATTAAAATTTCCTATTATTAAATTATAGCTTATTCAATAATACTTAATTTAGATTTATTTATCTTTTTTACTTTGCATATAGCCATTTTCTGTAGATGGGAAAAATCTGAAAATTTAATAAAACTTAAGATTTACCTCTCATTTCCCAACTTTGTCACATTTCAGAATTTTCAGTGAGGTAGCTAAAGGATTATTCGTTCCAAATAGAAAGTGTTGGTTCTGTTGAATGATAAGCATACTTACTTGGTTATGCAAATGGCTGTTGGTAGACAAGTTCAAAATGACAATTATTATATATTTAAATTCTAGGATTGGTGAGTTTTTCCCTTTGATTCTGGAACACTATCAATAACAAAAAACTAAAGACTAAATAAGAGTATTACTTTCTTTGTCCTTCAACTTGAGGAGGACAAACCTTTGTATGCCATTTCACTAGTTGCTAATATTAGTCTTTATGAAAGATAAATAGTGTAAAAGTCAGACTTTATGAAATTTGTGTATTTGAAATTAGCATTACATAAGCTTTCTTTGTTTTAAATAGCTGTATGTAATTCATTTTGATTTGGATTGATGTGTGAAACAAAGCACGTTCTAAAAGAATTCTGATAGCAGCCTTTCGTGTTTAGGAAAATGCTGGGTGGAAACTGTTACACAGTATGACAGTCTTCATTTTAAAATGTGAATTTCAAAAATATAAAATAAATTCTTGTTTGTCTTTCAGAACTGTTTTGCAGACTGGCTTGCCACAACATGACATTGAAATTTTAAAACCAGTCAACATGCTTTTGTCCATACAGCGAAATTTAGCAGCAACATGGTACAAGCAAATTCCAGGGATGGAGATAAAAGGAAAACTAAAACCTATGCAGGTAAGTATATGTATAAGATGTGTGAAAATTGCTAGGTAGGCTCTTGTTATGGATTAGAGTACCATTCTCGTGTGCATCACAAGTGATTTATATTTTAAAAGGGAATACCCTGTTAAATGAAGTCATTCTACTTTCCCATACTTTTCTTTATTTCATTTTAGTCAGACATTTGGTAAAGTCAGCAAGTCTGAGATAAATCTACTGAAAAGATTATTAGTAATTTTGAAAAATTTAAGTTTTAAGGCAGTTAAATTGTAAGACTGATATTTAGATACCATATTCAAAGCACTAATAGTATTTTTAGGGTATAGAAGCACCATTTTAGTTAGAAAAAGGGACATTTTAAATAGGTGAATATGTTTATTTGGTGAGGATGTAAATACAGCAGTAGTTATAATAATGTAGTTACCAGGCCATTTGTAGGCTCACAGGAAGAGATGATACTGGTTGAAGATAGGAAGTATAGGAATCCTGTGGTTCTTGTGGGCCTGTTCGTGAAACTGTTGAAGCCAAATAGTAGGGCATATGTAGGGGAGGGAGTAACTAAACAAATAGAGTGTGTGAAAAACAAATAAAAATTGAGTAGTTCATGGGTTTTTGGTATTTGTGATAATTTCATAATCAGTTCTAAGATAAAATAGGAAGGTCAAAGGAGTATAGTTTTACTAAGGAAGAAGTTAAAATTGAAGTTTGTTTTAGGAATAAAAGGTTTCTGTGTGTGGTGTGAGTACATATATGAGCAAACCTGTCTATTTAGGGTATTTTATAGAGACTTCTCTCTTCCAAAGTATGAGACTCTTTTAATTTCCCCCTTACTGTTAAGAGATTAGATTCCAGGACAAATATTTGACATTTTTTTTTCCTTTCAAAGATTGTGTGGTTATAGGTTTGTTGAAAGCAAAAGAAAACCTAAATGAGTACCAGTAGGTGACTATGGAAGATTGTGTGGTTATAGGTTTGTCGAAAGCAAAAGCAAAACCTAAATGAGTACCAGTAGGTGACTATGGATCAAATTGTGGACATTATAAAGCAGATAAAGTGAGTGAATAGAACTATGCAATAAAAATACATATATATTAAGCATAAAATGGGAAAATTAGTTGCAAAATGATAATACGGTTCTATATTAGTTCAAAATTAAGTGGGACAGTGGGCAATGTTATATATTGTTTATAGGGGAATGCAGTAGTGGTAAATGTAAGAAAGCATCCATGGGAAGAATGGTCTATTCTTTCTCTGGGAAGGAAAGGAAAGAAGTAAACATGAGGCTTCAGCCATATCTATAATGCGGAAAAAGATCTGAAGGATATATAGCAATGTAGTAAGATTTGACAAAACTCGATGGTAGGTAGACTGGAGAGGTTTAGAGTATTTGCCATGCTTTTTCCTTTATGCTTAAAGTATTTCAAAAGAAGCAGGAAAAAATGTAACAGACCCAACAGTTTAACATCAAGGCATGATCATCATCTCAAATAAAAGGACTCCTGTTAAGTCAAGAATGCATCTATAGTGGGTTACGTCTCTGTTGTCTAATTTGTCAGCAGCAGTCTGGAGTGCAGCTGAGAAAGGGTATCAGGTAGATCAAATTAACAGTTCTTAAAGAACTGTGGGCCACCTCTCAGATTGTCCTTTAGACTTACTGAAGGACCAGTTTAAATATATGGTAAAGTTGTTTTTTCACCTACAGCAAACCACAGAAGTGCTGAAGTTAGCTGCTCTTCAGGCAGCTGTGGAATCTTGGTTGCTATCACAAGTGGGAATGTGGGAATGAATGAATACACAGGTAGATTCTGGGAAGTTAAAGTGACATCTGTTCTCTGAGAACTGGGGCTTGAGACAATCAAGAAATCCCTGCTCATTATCTTGTGCTAGTATCTTCCACTTTTCATTAAGGCTGGAAATCAGGCACTTTTCTGGCATTAGGGGCCTAATGTGGGGGATAGAGAGTTCAGTGGTGTTCAGACGAGAGGCTGTTGTGAATGTGTGCATGCTTGTGTGAATTTGTGTTTTTAAGTATTTGAAACAGGCCTTTTGGACCACTATATGTGTGAAAATGTACAAGAGATAAAAAGAATAAAGGGTTTAATTTAATCTAATTTTGATCCTAGCAGCCAGTAAAAGCTTCATTTGTTCTAGCTGCTTCATGTTGTTCTGTAGCCACCTATGAAGAGATATTATTCCTGTTTCAAAGTTAAAAAACTTGACTTAAGGAAGCTAAAAAACTTGGCCAACATTGCAGCTTGGAAGTGGTAGAGATGATATAGGTCTGCTTGATAAAAACTCTTGCTTTTTGCCGCATACGTCCTTTAATAAAGGTAGGAAATAAACAAGATGATCTGTGTTTTGGTTTCTAAAAATTCTTTGTCGATGCATTTGTTACTGTTCTAAGAGGCATTATTCTTGGTAAGTAAACAAATGTTATATGTATATCCATATGCATATACACTGAGAATAAGAGTTACATTGCAGGAGAGCATCTTTTTACTTCTTAGTAGAGACCAGAAATTAAACAACAGTCTTCCTGTATTGAGTTTTAGGAGAGTAAAGACTGTGGAGGAAGGAGCTGGTACTGTGGGAAAAGAGAAAGAGACAGAATGGAGATGAGACAAGGATGGGGGAGAGAGGCATACCCACAGGATGAGATAGACAGATAAATCGGGAAGAGTGACGGAGTGCCAGAGACGGGTTGGGTATGGGCGTAGGAGAAATGTCTCATACTGTAGATGATGAAATTCTTCTTTCGTGATATTTATGGTGCCCACTCTTTTTTTTAGTTAGATGAACAATTAGTTAATTTGAGGAATCATAAATTAAGACATAGATATGATATTCTGTATTTTTTAATTATTTTATATTGACAACAACTTGTTGGTTTCTAGGTTGCTCTCAGTGAAGACGACTTAACAGTTTTAATGAAAATTCTGTTGGAAAATCTTGGAGAAGCTTCTTCACAGCCAAACCCAACACAATCTACCCAGGAGGCTGTAAGAGTAAGAAAAGATGTTCTGAGTAGGCCTGACCACCTTAAAGGTAAATATATTGATGACGATTTTTGCTTTGATTATGAGAAAAATTAATTTTATATTTATATTTAGTGTTTTTTAATTGTCCAGCATGTGGTATGACCTGATTCAATATTGTATTATTTACTGTGGAAAATTGGCTGGGTCTGGGGCTGCCTTGAAGCACCCTGGGGAAGGAGATATGCTCACTGTCCACTACAGGGGAGGGGCCACCTATTGTTGCCTGCATGATGCATATTTGCCCTTTATTTGTGAAAACTGAATTTGCTGAAGTCAAAAGGTACTGAAGTGTTACATATTAAGACAAGAAGCAAACTAGGCATGCAGCATAATAAGTTCACAAAATGATTAACAGAGAAAAGTATCATACTCAGGTGATTGGCCCATGAGAAAGGATTCTTGTATAATAAGAGCTTTATCTGGCTTTATTTGAGCATGATATAGTCAGATACTTAAGGGAGTTTTCACATTACTAAAATAGAATCTTCTAAAAGCACTGAACCTTTTAAATTCAGCCATTTTTAAAAGATAATTTTTCTAACATGTAAGGCTCCTTCTTGCTTTCTTAAAACAGTTATATAGAATATAATTTCACCCTTTTTCATCAGTTATTAATGTGAATATCATGTTTTATTAAATAGGTTAATATTTAAACTATTTAATCCATGCTTAAAAAGTGATGAAGTACTCTTTGCCCTTACAATAATAAATGGCCTCAGACAGGTATGCTTTTATAATGCTTAGATCAATCAGCTATTACTTTGCCAGCAATAGGTAAAACTGCCAGTTAATAATACCATACCAAGACTGCTTCACCTATAGTTAGGCCCAGTGTGTTTTGAAATCAGGAAACAAACAACTAGAAAAGTGTGCAAAATAAGGTTTTTGGCTCAAGTAGATTGTTGTGAGTGCTACATGAGCTTAGTGAGGCCAGCATCTTCTTCCCAGGTTGGGTTCATGCCACTGTTTGGACAAATGCTTATTGCAGGCTGTTGCTATGGTTAGATAGGAGCTATGTACAGATCAATGAACTGTAGCAGGCAAGCTTTGTGCAGTTAATTATCTCATGGTCAGCTGTGGCCAATCTGCTTATTTGGTTCTGGCTATATAGTTAATGTGGTACTTGGTAAGACTTGTGAGTTCAGATGAGTTGCAAAGATGATGAAGATTGGAATGCAAATTATTTTCAGGAAAAGTGAAGAAAAAAAAATCCCAGCATTTTCCAACTTTATATGGTTAAGGTTATGCAATGTTTGCTCTTCTAGTAACTTGTAAGAAGACTTTTCTATACATAATCAAAGAATAGAATCAATTTCCAGAAGATATAAAATCACTTTGTAAACATGATTGAAAACATTACCTATTCTTATAAAAAGTTTCTGCCGAAAGATGAGGAAAAAGACTAAATAACTTGTTGAAGTCTCTTTTACCTCAGAATTCCAAAGGCTTCCTGTCCCACATTGTATTTGAGCTTATATTTGAGCTCTGTTTGACTCTGCTATTGAATTATATTCTGTTCTTCGTATAAAAGTATGAGTTGGATCATATAGGTAAACAAAGACAGTGAGAATTGCACTGTTAGCAAAGGATTTGTTACTGATGTGCTCTCTGTTCTAGGATAAATATTTTACTTTTCTGTGTCTCCAATTTCATAATCTCTTGAGAATGGCTTGCCACTATTTAGGTGAAATACTTTAATAATCATAAACTACTCTGTAATTAGTCTTGCATTGGAGGGGCATTTTTAAAAAGTTGCCTTGATACTCTCTTTCCAGGATCCCTTCTGTTTGTTTGTTTTTTTTTTAAATAAAATGGTCTGCCTCTGTTACTTTGCCCTGTTTTAAATATATATGGAATAAATCATTGCTATTTTAATTGTCTCATAAAAAGACTTAAAGAGAAAGTATGATATAAATTTAAAATAAATTATTATCCTAAGTATTTAAATATGTGTAAGATCATGTACCTATTTAGAAACTTTTTATTTTTTATATTTCTGTTTGGACCATCAGAACAAGAAGATTTAACTGACTCAGAGCTTTCTGTGGATCAGAATGTCACTCTCGAATTTGACTTCCACTTTGACTCTCTGTCAGTTGTCCTTTATCACAATGATACCAAGCAGGTATGTAGTAAATTTTTCTATTTGAAAATAAATATTTACATCTTGATATTCAGTTTTAGGATATTGGCATGTTTTGATGTGACTATTCATTTAAACAATTAACATGTCTGTTAAATTCTGTTTAGCTTACAGAATTTGCATTTATCTTGCTTTCTGTCTTCATTTTGTTAATGTTTCTAATCTTACTAGGCTAAGGACAAGTTTTTATTTCTTTCCAAGTAACACAGCCCTAAAAACTTATATCCATCTCTAGTAGAAGATGTTTATATATGTATAATTAATTATGTGTACAATTCTATTGCATAGCTAGACATATATGCATATGCAACTATTTAAGGTAAATAATTTTAGTAGTGACTTTGGAACCTTAGAGGATTTAAAAAAAATTTTTGATTTTCCATGATATATATAAGCATTAATTATGTTTCCTTTTTTATTGAAGTATAGTTGATACACAATCTTATATTGGTTTCAATTATACAACACAGTGGTTTAGCAGTTACCCATATTATTAAACTGTCACCCCATCTAGTGCAGTTACTATCTGTCAACATTGATGTTACATAATCATTGGCTATATTCTCCATGCTGTACTGCCATCCCTGCGACCAACTTATATAATGATTGAGAATTTGGTGCCCCTTTATCCCTTTCCCCACCCACTCACCCTAACCGCTTCCCCATGGTAACCATCAGTCACTTCTCAGTGTCTGTGAGTCTGTTGCTATTTTGTTCATTCCATTTTGTTTTATTTTTAGATTCCACAAATTAGTGAAATCATGTGGTATTTATCTTCCCCTGCCTGGCTTATTTCACTTAGCATAATACCCTCTAGGTCCATCCATGTTGTCACAAATGGCAGGGTTTCTTCTTTTATGGCTGAATAATATTCCATTGTATATCGGTACCATATCTTGTTTATCCATTCATCTGACATTTTGATTGCTTCTGTATCTTGGCTATTGTACATAATGTGGCAATAAACATAGGGGTACATAAATCTTGGGTAAATTCCTACAAGTGGAGTTACTAGGTCTTACAGTATTTCTACTTCTAGTTTTTTGAGAAAACTCCATCCTGCTTCCCACAGTGGCTTCAACAGTTTATCCCACCAACAGTGCAGGAGGATTCCCTTTTCTCCACATCCTCACCAGCACTTTTTATTTCTTGTCTTTTAAATAGTGGCCATTCTCACTGCTGTGAGGTGATACTTCATTGTGGTTTTGATTTGCATTTCCCTGATAATTAGTGATTTGGAGCATCTTTTCATGTGCCTGTTGGCCACTTATATGTCTTCTTTGGAAAAATGTCTGTTCAGATCCTCTGCCCATTCTTTAATCAGGTTATTTGTTTTTTGGGTGTTAAAGCATGTATGTTCTTTATATATTTTGGATGTTACTCCTTATCAGGTAAGTTGTTTATGCATATAATCTCCCAAAAAAGAGTGCCTTTTTGTCCTGCTGCTGATGTCCTTTGAGGAACAGAAGCTTTTTAGTGTGATGTAGTCCCACCTGTTCATTTTTGTTTCCCTTGCCCGAAAATATATGCCCAGAAAATAATTGCTCATGCTTTATGTTCAAGAAATTTTTGCCTATGTTTTCTTCTAAGAGTTTTATGGTTTCATGTCTTAAATTTAGTAAAAAAAAGTTTACTTTTGTGTATGGAGTTAGACAGTAATCCAGCTTCATTCTCTTGCATGTAGATGCTCAGTTTCTCTAACACCAGCTGTTGGAGTGTCTTTTCCCCATTGTATATTCATGACCCATCATTTATTAATTGACCATATATATGTGGATTTATATCTGGGCTCTCTATTCTGTTCCATTGATCTATGATTCTGGTCTTCTGCTAGTACCATTCTGTTTTGATCACTTTGTAGTATAACTTGAAACCAGGGAGCATAATACCCCCAGCTTTGTTTTTCTTTCTCAGGACTGCTTTGCCTTTTTGGGCACCTTCTGTGGTTCTGTATGAATTTTAGGATTATTTGCTCTAGTTCATTGAAAAATACAAAAACATTGGTATTTTGATAGGGCTTGTATTGAATCTGTAAACTGCTTTGGGCAGGATGGCCATTTTGGCAGTATTCTTCCTATCCATAAGCATGGGATAAATTTCCATTTACTGGTGTCTTCTTTAATTTCCCTCATGAGTGTCTTTTAGTTTTCAGAGTACAGGTCTTTCACCTCTTGGTTAGGTTTATTCCTAGGTGGTTTTTTTTTTATGCAATTGTAAATGGAATTGTTTTCCTGATTTCTCTTTCTGCTAGTTTGTTCTTAGTATAAAGGAATGCAGCATATTTCTGTGTATTAATTTTTATCCTTCAACTTTGCTGAATCTAGTTATTCTAATAGTTTTTTGGTGGAGTCTTTAGGGTTTTCTATGCACAGTATCATATGTCATCTGCAAATACTGGCAGTTCTACTTCTTCCTTTACCAAGTTGGATGCCTTTTATCTCTATCTTGTCTGATTGCCTTGGCTAGGATTTCTGGTACTATGATGAATAAAAGTGATGGGAGTGGACATCCTTGTCTTGTTCCTGACCTTAGAGTAAAAGCTTTTAGCTTTTGCCATTGAACATCATGTTAACTGTGGGTTTTTCATATAGCCTTTATTATGTTGTGGTCCACTGTGTCTATACCCATTTTGTTGATATTTTTTATCATAAATGATTCTTAAATTTTGTCAAATACTTCTTCAGTATCTATTGAGATAATCATATGGTTTTATCCTTTTTTGTTGTTGTTAATGTGGTCTATCACATTGATTGATTTATGAATATTGTACCATCGTTGCATCCCTGGAATGAATCCCACTTGGTTGTGATGGATGATCCTTTTGGTGTATTTTTGAATTTGGTTTGCCAAGTTTTTGTTGAAGATTCTTGCATCTATGTTTATCAGGGATATTGGTTTATAATTTTCTTTTTTGTAGTGTCTCTGGTTTTGGTATTAGAGTGATGCTGCCTCATAGAATGAGTTTGGAAGTATTCCCTTCTCTTCTACTCTTTGAAATACTTTAAGAAGGATGGGTATTAGCTCCTCTTTAAATGTTTGGTAGAATTCATCTGTGAAGCTATCTGGACCTGGACTTCCATTTGTTGGGAAGTTTTTGGTTACCAATTCAATTTTGTTACTGGTAATTGGTGTGTTTAGATTATCTGCTTCTTCCTGGGTCAGTCTTGGAAGGTTGTACTTTTCTAGGAATTTGTCCATTTCTTCTAGGTTGTCCAATTTATTGGCATCTAATTTTTATAGAATTCTCTAATAATTCTTTGAATTTCTGTGCTCTCAGTTGTGACAGTTCCTTTTTTTATTTCTTTGTTTCCTCTTTTTCTCTTGATAAGTCTGGCCAGAAGTTTGTCTATTTTATTAATTTTCTGGAAGAACCAGCTCTTGGTGTCACTGATTTTTTTCCCCTAGTGATTATTTCTTCTCTATTTTATTTATTTCTGCTCTGATCTTTATTATGTTCCTCCTAGTAACTTTGTGTTTCATTTTTCCTTCTTTTTCTAGTTTCTTTAGTTGTGAGTTTAGACTGTTAATTTGGGATTTTTCTTGCTTCTTGAGGTAGTCCTATATGCTGTGTACTTCCCTCTTAGAACAGCTTTTGCAACATCTCACAAATTTTGAGCTGTTGTATTTTTGTTTTCTTTTGTCTCCATGTATTGCTTAATTTCTACTTTGAATCAGTCATTGATCTATTGATTATTTAGGAGCATGTTGTTCAGCTTCCATGTATTTATGGGGTTTTTTTTTGTTTTCTTCATGTAATTTATTTCTAGTTTTGTACCATTGTGGTCTTGAGAAGTTGCTTGATACAATTTCAATCTTTTTGAATTATTGAGGTCTTTTTGTGTTCTAGTATGTGATATATATGATCTGTTCTGGAGAATATTCCTAGTGTACTTGAGAAAAATGTATATCCTGCTGCTTTTGGGTGGAGTGTTCTGTAGATATCTGTTAAGTCCATCTGATCCACTGTGTTGTTCCGTGCCTTGTTTCCTTATTTAGTTTCTGGCTGGATGATCTGTCCATTGATGGAAGTGGTGTGTTAAGGTCCCTTAATATGGTTCAGTTTCACTCTAATTCTCTCTTTAGTTCTCTTATTTAGTTCTCACATATTTAGGTGCTCCTATGTTGGGTGCATAGATAATTATATTTGATATAGCCCCTGATTGGACTGATTCCTTTATAATTATGTAATGTCCTTCTTTGTCTCTTGTTCCTTTCTTTGTTTTGAAGTCTATTTTGTCTGATGTAAGTACTGCTATTCCTTCTTTTTTCTCCCTGTTATTTGCATGAAGTATCTTTTTCTATCCCTTCACTTTCAGTCTATGTATGTCTTTTGAGTCTGAAATGAGTCTCCTGTAGGCAGCATATTGAGGAGTCTTGTTTCTTTATCCATTCTACCTCTCGGTGTCTTTTGATGGTTATTCAACCCATTTACATTTAAAGTAGTTATTGATAGGTGTGTACTCATTGCCATTTTATTAATCGTTTTCTGGTTGTTTTTGTAGTTCCTCTCGGTTACTTTCTTCTTCTTTTGTACTCTTGTTATTTGATGGTTTTCTTTAGTATTGTGATTCAATTTCTTTTCTTAAATTTTTGTGAATATATTACAGGTTTTAGTTTTGTGGTTACCATAAAGTTTATGAATAGTTTCCTAAATATATAACAGTCTATATTAAGTTGAAGGTCACTCAATTTCAAACACAATCTAAAAATACTTCTTTTTTATTCTTCCTCCTCCATGCTTTATGTTTTAGATGTCATAATCTACATTTTTTGTGTATCCCTTGACTGATTTTGTGTATAGCTGGTTTTACTACTTTTGTTTTAATTTTATACTTGCTCGATAAGTAATTGGTCTACTACCTTTACTGTGTGTTTATTTTCACTGGTGAAAACTATTTAACCTTGGAAACATTTCCATCTGCAGAAGTCCCTTTAAAATCCTGTAATACGGGTTTAATGGTTATAAATTCCTTCAGCCTTTGTTTATCTGGGGAATGTTTACCTCTTCAAATTTGAATGATAATCTTGCTGGGTAGAGGATTCTTGGTTGAAGGTCCTTCTGTTTCAATACATTAAATACTTCATGCTACTCCCTTCTGGCCTGCAGAGTTTCTGCTGGGAAGTCTGCTGATAGCTTGATGGGGTTTCCCTTATAAGATTTTTTTTGCCTCTCTTTAGCTGTCTTCAGTACATTCTCTTTACTCTTACTCTTTGCTGTTGTAATTATTACATGTCTTGACATTGTCTTCCTGGGGTTCTTTTTGTTAGGGGCTCTCTGTGCTTCCAGGACCTGGGTGTCCATTTCTGTCCCTAGATTGTGGGAGTTCTCAGCAGTTATTTCTTTAAAGAGATTTCCTACTCCTTTGTCTCTATTCTCCTTTTGGTACCCCTATAATGTGAATATCGTTTCATTTGGAGTTGTCACACAGCTCTCTTAGCATCCTCTCATTTCTAGAGATTGTTTTTTTCTCTCTGTTCCTCAGCTTCATCATTTTCCTGGTCTCTAATTTCCATTTGTAGATTGTCTTCTCTACTTGCAACAGTCTATTATTCATTCCCTCCATTGTATTTTTCATTTCAGTTACTGAATTCCTTAGCTGAGTGGCTCTTTTTCAGTTCTTCTTTGTTGAATTCCTTCTTGAGATAATCAGTACTTTCACAGATCAGTGTGTATATTTATGACTGTTATTTTAAAATCTTTATCAAGAAGATTTGTGATCTCTATTCCATTTAGCCCTCTTTCTGGTATCTTATCCTGTAGTCTTGCTTGGAACATACTTCTCTGCCTCATTTTGTGTGGGTTTCAGGGTTTTTTTCTTCCTTTGTATTATATAGATCTTCTATGCCTCCTGGTCTAGTGAGTAATGGCTTTATGGGGAAGGCTTTCTTGTGATGCCCAGAAGCTCAAGACTCTACTCACCAGTGCCTGGCTCTCCTTTTAGTGGAGCCCCAGTTGCTGTTCGTGGGCTATGGGCAAGTCTGCCCTTCTGCCTGTTTGTTAGCAGTGGCTGATTTCTGTCAGCAGAGTCTGGCAGTTTGCCTCAGCAGGCCCTTTGTGAGCTGAGCAGTCTTGCTGGTGCTGGGATTGTTGTGGGCAGGCTGCCCTCTGCCTGCCCTGCAGTGATGGCAGTGCTGCTGGGCTAATGGGGTTGGCAGGGCATGTGTGCAGGGAAACGTGGGTGGGGCTGGGCTGCCAGTGAGGCATGAGTAGCAGTTGGCGCTTAGTCCCTCAGGTTCCTCCCAGTTGGGGGTTATAAAGGGCTGAGAAAGCTGGAAAATCCTCCCTCTGCCTGCCAACAGCAGAGTCTGTCCACTGCTGGGCTGAGCTGCCCAGGCAGGCACATGGGCTGGCGGGTGCACAGGGAAGTGCCTTGGGGCTAAGTCATCAGTGAGGGGGATGGAGTGTTTGGGGCTTTCACAAGTGCCTGACAAATTGGGTTAAGGGAGGGCTGAGGAAGTTTCCATCTGCTCTTTCTTTTGCAGAGAGAGCTCCATCTGACCCTCATCCCGCTGGTACCCTTCTTTCTGCTGGTAATTTATTTCAAACTGCTGCCTCTGTGTTGGATCTCAGAGAGACCAAGGGAGCTTGCCTGTCCTTCACAATAGGCAGTAGTCTCAGCCTCCCAGAGTGCTTCAACTCTGCCTGGTCTTCAGTTCCATTAATGACCAAAGCCTGGTGCAGTGAGGGCTTATGTTCCCAGGTCAGATCTCTAGGGCCAGGTGTGCAGAGTTCCTGAGCACTTATCCGCTCCCTGCTCTGTTCTTCCTCTTGCTTGTGGGCTGGGATGGGGGAATAGCTGGGGTCCCAATCTACTGTGGCTGTGCCACTTTACCCTTCTCTGTGTGGTCCTCTCTTCTTCACCAGGTGTAGGTGGTCTGTTCTGCAGTTTTGAGATGGTTTCCAGGGTTAGTTGTATTTGCTGTAGTTGGTTCCTTGATGTACACTGAACTTGTGACAATGTCTAAAATTGATTAAACATTGTGTGTGTGTGTGTGTTTGCCACCTTGCCTTCCTACTCTGCCATCTTTTTTCCCCCCTCAGTTGTTTCTATTGAATAAATTTTATACATAGTAGATATATATTATGGAAACTGATAATGAATTGAAGAAGCAAGGTCTAGTGCTATAATGATTTGAGCTAAATAATGTGTCAGTGGTATTTTAGAAAGCTATTTTTTTATTGTGTAGATAGTATCTTCTAACAAATGCTTCTTATGTCAATTGTCATATAATACTCATAATACATGTCATATGAAATACCAATAAACCTAAGTAATTATGGGTATTGTATCTGTTGTTAGTATCCATTCATATGTTATCTTACATTTCATACTGTTTTCTACAAATTATACAGTATTTCTACATTGTCACTGTTGAAACTTGGGCTACCATCTCTCATTTGTGCAATGAACTGCCTTAGTTTCTAGTAATTAATGTTAATGACAAGATCAGAAAATGACCTTAGGGAAAATGAACAATTAAATGTGTTCTTCATTTCATTTAGGTACCGTCATTCTAAAGGTCCTCAGCATTAGAATCTTGGTGTCATACTTACTTCTTTCTATGTTGACTTTTATTCATTTAGACCCTGAGTAGCATCAGTTTTTTTCTTTGAGTGACATTTGTTGTTTCCTGTCAGCTCTCTCTACTACTTTATTTGAAACTTACTGGCTCACACTTCTTGTACTGCAGTTGCTTCCTTGCTCATTGCTCTTTTTACTTTAATCAATTTTAGACATTGTCACAAGTTCAGTGTACTTAATGGATCTCATGTAGTCATTTACAGCTCTCATTCTACTTTAAAAACTTTCAGTATTATGTTATGTGAATTTTACTTCATTAAAAAAAATTCAGCGTCTCCAGATATCTACATCAGTAACCAACATGAGTGTTTGTGATCAGTAGATGTGCCACAGGTCAAATTACTAATAGTTATAGACCAGAAGTTTGTGAATTACTACATTTTCAAAAATTAAAGGCATTCCAAGTTTGCCAATAAGAATGTCATTCCGACATACTTGCATATAATATATTCTCTTGAGTGAGAGAAGAGTTATAACCATGTGCCACGAATTATACATTATGACTGATGTTCTTTATTTCTCTGAAGGTTTTTTTTTTTTTTTGCTTGGTTGGTTGAGTTTTATTCTTTTTAAGTCTAGGCATACCTACAGAATTTGAAACCATGTGTTATGATGGAACTAAGATTGAAGTCCTTTTTCCTTGAAATAAAAATTTTTAAATCTTTAATTTAGGATTTAAGACCTCAATTAGGCCTCCATATTTCTATCCATCTCTCATTCTCTACCCTTCTTTAATTGGAATAGTCAAGCCCAAGAAGCTTGTGCCTTATGCCCTCAGAGCATCTTTGAATTGTTTGGTCATGTTTTTTCCCCCATATGGAATGTCTTCTATTCCCTTTTAATCTCTCTGATCCCACTCAGTCTGAGAGCCTCAATTAAGTTCTCTCTTGTTCATGAATATTTTCCAGCCTACAGTGCTCTCTTTGATCCTCTGAGCTGTTGCTGTTTATATTCTTTACCATCACTGAATATCCTATGATAAATAGTTTTTGATCATTTCCAACTTACAGCATCTCCTTGTGATGTACCCTGTAATGTATTTCTATTTTGTCTTCTGTTTTGGGGTATAAGCTCGCTGAGATCACCTATCATGCCTTAACCCTTTTCTTAAACCTCATAGTCCCTATCACAGTGTTTTTTTAGTAGAAGAGCTCATTAAATATTTATTAGACTGCTTAACAAACAAAAATATTCCATGATTATTTTTATTTGCATTGAACTATAAATCAGATAAATCCTCATATATTAACCATTGTTGAATATCAGCACATACACATATGTATTCATTTGTATGTACATATACATACACAAACATGAATATTCTCTGATTCCATTTTGGGGTTTTAATACTCATACTTTTAAAATTTGTGATATCAGTTTACCTTTAATCTTTTAGTTAAGAATATGTTTAAGCAATCCTGAGAAGGCAGAATAAAGCAGGGGGAATCTCGCTTCCCAACTTCAAGCTCTACTACAAAGCCACAGTAATCAAGACAATTTGGTACTGGCACAAGAACTGAGCCACAAACCAGTGGAACAGACTAGAGAGCCCAGACATAAACCCAAGCATGTATAGTTAATTAATATATGATAAAGGAGCCATTGATATACAATGGGGAAATGACAGCCTCTTCAACAGCTGCTGTTGGCAAAACCGGAGAGCTACATGTAAGAGAATGAAACTGGATTGTTGTCTAACCCCATAAACAAAAGTTAACTCAAAATGGATCAAAGACCTGAATGTAAGTCATGAAACCATAAAACTCTTAGAAAAAAACATAGGCAAAAATCTCTTAGACATAAACATGAGCAACTTCTTCATGAACACATCTCCCCAGGCAAGGGAAACAAAAGCAAAAATGAACAAGTGGGACTACATCAAGCTAAAAAGCTTCTGTACAGCAAAGGACACCATCAGTAGAACAAAAAGACATCCTACAGTATGGGAGCATATATTCATAAATGACATATCTAATAAGGGGTTGACATCCAAAATATATAAAGAGCTCATGCACCTCAACAAACAAAAAGCAGATAAGGCAATTAAAAAATGGGCAGAGAAGCTGAACAGACACTTCTCCAAAGAAGAAATTCATATGGCCAAAAGGCACATGAAAAGATGCTCCATATCACTAATTATCAGAGAAATGCAAATTAAAACCACAATGAGATATCACCTCACACCAGTTAGGATGGCCACCATCCAAAAGACAAACAACAGCAAATGTTGGCAAGGATGTGGAGAAAGGGGAACCCTTCTACACTGCTGGTGGGAATGTAAATTAGTTCAACTGTTGTGGAAAGCAGTATGGAGGTTCCTCAAAAAACTCAAAATGAAAATACCATTTGACCCAGGAATCCCACTTCTAGGAATTTACCCTAAGAATGCAACATCCCAGTTTGAAAAAGACAGATGCACCCCTGTTTATCGCAGCACTATTTACAATAGCCAAGAAATGGAAGCAATCTATGTATCCATCAGTAGATGAATGGATAAAGATGTGGTACATATACAATGGAATATTATTCAGCCATAAGAAGAAAACAAATCCTACCATTTGCCAACAGCATGGATGGAACTAGAGGGTATTATGCTCAGTGAAATAAGCCAGGCAGAGAAAGACAAGTATCAAATGATTTCACTCTTCTGTGGAGTATAAGAACAAAGAAAAAAACTGAAGGAACAAAACAGCAGCAGGCTCACAGAACCCAAGAATGGACTAACAGTTACCAAAGGGAAAGGGACTGGGGGGGGGGGGATGGGTGGGAAGGGAAGGGAGGGAGAAGGGGCAAAAGGAGTGTCACGATTAGCACACATAATGAGGTGGGGTGGGGAATTCAGGGAAGGCAGTATATCACAGAGAAGACAAACAGTGATTCTATAGCATACTATTATTATGCTGATGGACAGTGACTGTAATGGGGTATGTGGTGGGGAGTTGATAATAGGGGGAATCTAGTAACCATAATGTTGCTCATGTAATTGTATATTAATAATATCAAAAAAAATATGTTTAAAGATAGTGACATAGTATTCACAGATAATTGATTCATTTGCTTGAAAATATACCACAGGAATCCAAACTTTCATTTCATAATGACAGTTTCCGGCTTGGTGAACTGAGACTACATCTTATGGCCTCTGCAGGAAAGATGTTTAAGGATGGATCAATGGATGTCAACCTTCAGCTTAAGACATGTACCCTTGATGATCTTAGAGAAGGCATTGAGAGAGCAACATCAAGGTTTGTCATCTCTGAGCCTGCTGTACATTATTTAAGGTTGACGTTGCACTTGGTGTGGCTACGAGGCATTGATTGCTGGGCTTGGAATTATCAGAAGAGGTCTTTGGTCATACCTCAATTTTAAGTACATCAAGAAGTACTGCTAATTCAGATTCAGTAGCTTTAAAGTGTGAATTAAAGGGAAGTTTAATAATAAAATGGAGTACTGTCTTGAAGATGGGAACTAAGAGAATACACGAATTTTAATAGTTAAATCCACATGTGGTTTATTGGTACCATATTTTTAAAATTGTATCCAGTAGGCAGAATCTTTGTTTTAAAAAAGCCTGAAGGCTTTAGATTTTTCCTTTGTCTTATTTATTTTGTATACATATTTTAAAACAGTTCTGTGAAATTTCTTTCAGTTTTACTAGAAATGAAATCTCCAGCATTTTCACATCAGCTAATTTTTGAAAGACTAACTCATAGCAGTCCTCTATAAGGTGGGAATTATATAGCCTTAGATAGCCTAATTATATTTTTATTATTTTCCAAAATAATGAGACACATGATGTTTTTTACCCTTACTGTTTTTTGGAGAAAAATTATGTTGCTTCCTAATCTTGGACTCCATTAAAAACATATTGGATACTTCTGAGCCCTTAGCTTTTCTAAGTGATGAATAAATGAGGAAAGAATGCTATGGTGCAACCAACTTTTCTAGTTTGCAAATTTTGTGTCAGAAATTGTTGTCTACACTTGTCTAGGCTAGTAGTAGCCTGCTCTTTCTAGCACGTGTGATGGTGGGTGGAAACTGTCACTGTAGACACTTGATAGACCTTTGTTGATTTGAATTGCATTAAATGTTTTTGGATTCAGTTGTATAGGATGCTCTTTGGAGATAAATTTGTTCAGGGAGGTTAATTTTGTAAAATAATATAAAGAGGTTGTCTTTTAAATTTTGCAGAACCACACTCGTGTTGCTAATTTCAGCAGTCATTCATTTTTTTTTACTACTATTGATTATTCTTATACATATTTTTTAATTGCTTATTAACGTAAATCTTGCTGTGGAGATTAGGAGATCATGTCTTGGTTGCTAATTAGCTAGTTAGACTCCAGTTAACATTGTTTTGTATTCAGATTGAAAAATGAAAGGTGAAAGAAAGATTATTAAAATGTATAGGAAAATCTTCATCTTTTCAATTATTTGAGCAGGAATAAAATAATCAGTGTATATGTATTTTTCAGAATGATTGATAAGAAGAATGACCAAGATAACAACAGTTCTATGATTGATATAAGTTACAAACAAGGCAAAGATGGAACTCATGTTGATGCCCTTCTCGACAAGCTATATGTATGTGCCAGTGTGGAATTTCTGATGACTGTGGCAGATTTCTTCATCAAAGCTGCGTCTCAGAGTCCTGACAATGTGGCAAAAGAAGCACAGCTTCCACTGCGACAGACTGCTACAGCAAAAATCAGGGTCGAGAAAGGTCAGCAGCATTTATCTGTTGTAGGTGACATCTTATGTATTTAAAGAAAAATTTCAAACAGGAAAAAAGTAATGGAAAATTTAAGAATGTAATTATTCTTTCAGATTTAAATGAATTCTATAGAATAACTTCAGTAAACATAGATTTTTAAGAGAGAAATCGACTAGAAATATATATTGTATTAGAGGCCAGCAGGCAGCTATTTAACACTGCTTTACCCATCCAGAAAGAGAGGGAGTTTATCTGGGTCTGTGGTTGGCAGTCTGTTTTATAAAAGGGGAATCCTTTTCAAAGAAAATATTTGGAAGAATTATAGCATCTTGAAGGATAATTGAACAATAAAAACAGAAGGTAGGGTATTTGCTGACTTAGCATGAGATCCCTGGACATCACCTTAGATACTTTAAACTCACAGGAGTGTTTGCAAATGTCTGGTTTTGGTGTATGCTGAGGCCACTTCCCTGTTTGGTAAGACATTTATTCTATCATTACTGAGTAGACAGTAATTTTCTCTGTTAAATTGTAATTGTCTAGGGTCAGACATTTTTCTCTCTAATGTATAACTCAGCAAAACTGGGAAGTATCATTTACTGGCAAGGTCAGAATTTATTTTTCCAGTTACCTTTCCTAAGTAGTAATTATATCTGATATTTCTGTATTCATATGTACATCTAATGTATTTACACTATAGATTATGACACTGACTATATATTATGTGGCAAAATCAAAGTAAACAAATAATAATGGTCTGGCAACTTTATGAGGCCCTCTTCTTCCTAATACTCCCTTCTGTTTTCCCCTCCTTGTCCCTGCAACGTAACATAATACAAACTCATGTGTACGTACAAGCACACACCTTAATTCTGACAATAAGAACTTTGAAGCAAGATTATTCCTGCTAGGTCAAAATGGGAATGATCTTCTTATGGCAGGGATAGATTTCATTATCTTGCAAAAATCCGCATTTGTTAATAATCCTTTATTATTGCTATTAATCAATTATCAATATTGTTAATGTCACTCTATTATATCAGGATATTAGAAACAACTTAGCAACTTTTAGATAACATGTACTGAAGTGACAAGATGTACTTTACTACAACTTTTTTGGTTCCTGTTTTTGTTTCTTCAGATGATTCTGTAAAACCAAATATGACTTTAAAGGCCAAGATTACAGATCCAGAAGTAGTGTTTGTTGCAAACCTGACGAAGGCTGATGCTCCTGCTCTGACAGCCTCATTCCAGTGCAGTCTGTCTCTGTCATCAACCAAACTCCACCAGATGATGAAAGCTTCTGTGAGAGATCTTAAACTGTTTGCTTGCCCTTTTCTCAGAGAAAAGAGAGGAAAAAACATTACTACAGTAAGAATTATCTTAAATTCCAAGTTTGGATTATATTCTAAGAATAGTAGAAATGGTATATCTTAGAATCCTAGAATGTGAGAACTCTATAGAACTTCAGAGATTATTTCTATAAACTTGAGATTTCACAGATTAAGGATATTCAGTTCCAAAGATGTTAGATGATTTTGCCATGGCTGCTAGCGACAGAAATGGGGATTGCCTCCAGACTGGTTTTCTTTACATTCTACCATCTTCTGTTGAACAGTATTGAATTTTAGTAGAAATCCAAGATTCCTTTTCAGCTGTTTATCTTTTGTTCACCATGGAATAGCCAGTGAGTGAATAAATATTAAAATCTTTAATCTGAACAACAAAAAAATTCAGTTAGAGTAATGTGGCCAAAAGAGATTGTGTTTTGCTGTATTAAAAGTTACTTTCAATTATGTTTTCACATTATTATTACAAATATGATTTTAGTTAATTAACTTAATTGCCACACCAATTATTCTTTAATGTTAAATTCATAATTTTTGTGTTGAAGAGGATCATTATGTCACTCATTTACAGTGTTATTTCAAATTTTAAAAAATTTGTGGACAATGTGACTTGCATAAAAAAGTGCAGTGCTGGCTAGGCATAGTCTGTACTTTATCATGAAGCATACTTTAGCGGGATCCTCTTTTGACATGTCACAGAAAGCCTATATATTAATCAGTCCCTTAAAAGCTCATCCTAACTTCTTTTAATGAAAGTTATACAGTACTAATTCCCCCATCCAATTTAGGTACAAGGTTATTTTATTATTTAATGATATGTAAGAATATAGCTTTCATAATTTTAATAAATCATTGAGTTTGAAGATTTGAAATTTATTCTTATAAGGACCTTAAATGATACTCAAGATTGACTTGTGAAGTCATCTGGAAACTGTTCATTTACCTAACTTACTGTAGCCTTGTAGCCTTTTTTTTTAAAGGTTTTGACTATTTGTTTAAAAGAATAATTTCCTGTAATTTAGCAGTCAAAAACTACAATAAAATCCTAACTTCATTTCCTCATGTACCTCTTTGCAAGTGTAAAACCTTACCAGACTTTATCTCATTTTTATGGATATATGTTAAAAGTGTATTTTATTAAGAACTAATTTAAAAGATACTGTAGCAAAAGGAAACATTTTAAAACTCATTTACAGTGTTGTTTTTAATTTTAAAAAAGTAGCAAATGTGCATCATTATTTAAGAATTTGGCATAAAGGAACTGATCAGAACTGCTTGAAGTCCTTTTACAATGTTCACAGATTTGTCATAGTTCGGAAGAGCCTTCACAAGTGATTCTCAGCAAATTTAATTTGCCTTTTTGCTTTTAGTAGTAGGCTGTCATTAAAGAACTCAAGTAAGACTTGTTTTTACAAGTGCATATTAAATATATAACAGATCTTTTACTAAGGAAATGTGAATTTCATTTACTTGTTTCTAGGTCTTACAACCCTGTTCTTTGTTTATGGAAAAATGTATATGGGCTTCAGGAAAACAAAATATAAGTATCAAAGTTAGAGAATTCATAATTAAGGTTAGTGCCTATTATATTATTTTTCTTACAATATCTTTTGATGTCTTTCATAGCTAGAACATTATGCTAGTCACATATTCAGTAATTAATAAATAGCTCTAACATGAAAATACACTTTTCTTTAGTGCAAGTATTTGTTTTCCTTAAAAGAGTACTTTTAAATATGTACAAATGATCAGGACAGTTTTTATCTTTTATATTTGCATGTATGTATTGGAGAGAGTATTTGGGGAGGTCAGCTGCAATGAGGTGGGAAGAGAAGGGAAAGAAGGATGGAAAATGATCTTGCTTTTGTTCTATTTTAGTAAGTTAATTTACAGAATTCTATTGAGGTATAATTTGATAATGTTTGATAATGTGATTAAATGTTTTATTTGGCTTATAAAATATTTGTAATGATAGATGTATGCTAGAAATAAATTATTATGGTTTACTTCTTTTTATTTCTTACATTTGAGGTATTGAAAAAGCAATCTCTGCACTGGCATTCTTATTCTTTAACTGTGACCTCATGATCAATCGATTGTAAATAGAAGATATAGAATACTTTCCAAAAATCTATTTTCTGTCCAGTGGACACAAAATTGACATAGTTAATATCAGTTCAGATAGTAGTTTTACCAGCAGTAAAAAGCCAATAATAATTAAATCAAGGTACAAACTAATGTCATTTGAATTACCACATAAATATCGGTGTAATTTTCTTCCAATATTTAAAAATAGTAAATAGTCTTATGTTGCATTTTTGTTAATGGATTTACTTTTTTAAAGACTAAAGTAGTAAAAGGGGGAAGTTCTTGAATTTTGCATATGTACTTTGTCTAAGACATTAGGTTAAGGTGCTTGGGATATTTGTCTTTCTTTTTCTTTTTATCAGTTTGTTTATTCAGCAAACAGTTTTTTGAGCCCTTACTACTTACAAAAAGGCCCATATAAAGCATTGAGAATACATGGTCCCTGCCTTCAAAAAATTTAACAACATACATGAGAGAAAGAAGTCAGTGATTCCAGCCATCAGTGCTAGAGGCATGCATGAGATGCTGTTGGGATCTCAGGCAAGGTGTCTCTAACTCAGACCAGGACAGCAGGGAAAGATGTCTTGAATTGAATTTTGGAAATGTGATGGATGTTGGAGAGGGAGAAGATGGGTTATCCAGACAGAACTGACAAATGCACAAAGACAGAGGTGTGTAAAATCTATGGACTTAAAGGGGTTGATCCCATATGGCTAGAGAGAATGGTGTGATGGAATTTTAAGACTGAGAGCACAAACTATAGGTGACATTAATAAGGCAAGGACATAAAAAGGATCCAGTTGGCAGGTAAGTTTGGGAAGCAGTGCATACCAGATCCTTCTTTTGGTGATATAATCATATCTCTTTAATCCAGTATTGCTCAAACTTTGGGAAACCCTAGCTAGCTAATTGTTTAGGCATGGTGTCACAAAGAACTTCATTTCCTAAGCTAAGTGGGTTTGAATTTTGTCCTGAAAGTTATGAGAAGTTGAAGATTTTAAGCATAGGAGTGATGTGTTCAGATTAAAGTTTTAGAAAAATCATGAGAGGCTGCTGACTGGACATAGAAGACATCAGCAGTGTAAAACTAAGGCACAGTAATAGGAATGAGGAGGCGAGTAAAGATATTATCCAGAGATAACAAGGGGTAGAATTTGCAGATCTTAGGGTAAGTGGAAGGGGATCCATGGTGATTCTTAGCCTTCCTGGTCAGTAAGACCATGTATGTATATCTTGATGAGGGAGGATCATGTATTTTGTTTTAGTTAATGCAGCTGGTTGAAAAATGAAAACTTTTACATATTTCTGTTGACATAACTCTATTTTATTCTGAGTTGATGAGTTTAACTTTGGGTTTTGACGATTGACATATAATGTTAATTAATCTCCTGGTAACATAGAAATCATTGCTATGAGGTTAGTTGATTTGACACAGGATTTTGTGTGTTCTCTCATTTTCCTTAGCAATTTAATATATTTAAAACTTTAGTTTTTAACTTTTGTATTATGTATTCTTCTTATCTGGGACAGCATTTACTCAATTTTTTTCTGCTTTCTTTTTTAAAGATTTCACCCATAATTCTTAATACTGTGATGACAATCATGGCCGCTATGTCTCCAAAGACAAAAGAAGATGAATGCAAAGATGTATCTAAGGAAACAGAAAATCTTTGGGGTATCAAATCTATTAGTGATTATAACTCTTGGTTTCTTGGTGTTGACATGGCAACAGAAATAACAGAAAATTTTACAGACACTCAACATGCTCTGATAGAGGAAAATTGTGCTCTTGTTGTTGAGTCAATTCAAGTTACCTTAGAATGCGGCCTTGGGCATCGGACCGTACCTTTATTATTGGCAGAGTCTAAGTTTTCAGGAAATATTAAAAACTGGACTTCCCTAATGGCTGCTGATGCTGACATGACACTAGAGGTATGATCACATCATTTAATACCTCCAGAGCCAATTTCTAAAACTATAATTGCATAATTAACACGTGAGCTTTTCTTGTTTGTGATGGCCACTCCAAGTGCATATGTGAGTAGATAAAACATTCTAACATTTAAATTATTGATGCATAGTATTATTTATTTGGACATAATTTTTTAAAAGATTATTTTTCTGCATAATTTGTTGATGGCAATGAAGTAAAAGAGTACAGGGAAAATGTACCTACCCTCTTTATATATGTTCTTTGTGTCTTTAGGTATGTTGTTAAAATGGCTCTTGGCATATAACATTAATTACTTGATATGCCTCCTATTTGTTACAGAATTATGTAGTTAAAGTTAAAAGACTGTTATTATAATTCTGTGCCTTTCCAGGTTCACTACTATAATGAAGTCCATGCTGTTTGGGAACCACTGATTGAGAGAGTGGAGGAGAACATTCAGTGGAATTTAAGACTTCATGTAAGGAAACCATAAAGTATCTTTATATAGAATGACACTATTCACATTCATTTATGTTTTTGCTAAACACATTCATATGTATTTTTTAGTTCACTGATTCTCGAGATGTATTAGCATCCTTGAGGCCCTTTTAGGGGGTCCATGGGGTCAAAACTATTTTCGTAATAATACTCAGCTATTATATATTGTTTTCATTCTTATGCTCTAATGAGCCTACAATGGAATTTTCCAGAGACTATGTAATATTATAACAGAATGAATATAGGAGCAAAAATCAACCCACCTGTCTCCTCTTAAAGCAGGCACTGAAGAGATTTGTAAATGCCTCTCTTCTCACTATATATTTTTAGTTGTTATTTTTAAATGAACATTTGAAATCTTCTCAGTTTTAGTTCCTAATAGGGTGCACATTAGTAGACAAAAGAAGCTCTTTGGGATCCTCAGTGACTTTAGGGACCAAAATATTCAAGAACTGCTATTCTAGTTTATGAATTCTTTCTGTTTTGTCTTTGTAGTACTTCTTGAGAACAGTTCAGAATCCTAGATATGAGTACATTTTTCGAAATTAAAAGGATCATGAATCACATACCCTTAACACATCATCCCGGTATAGCTCTCCCAGCAGGGGGACTGAAGTGTGAGCCACTGAAACTGACTCAGCAGATTCTTACCAACTCTGAGTGCTTGCCTGGCCCACTTCTCAGCGTTGTCCCATGCATGGACTGTGCACTGAAAGAAAGAATGCTGATTGTTGTTAAACCAAAGTGTAGCACTTAGTACTTTTGAAAATGAGTCTGAGTACCCTTAACATAAAATGACCAGTTAAGGAGAATTTAACTCTATTGAGAGTTTTTAAATTTTATTATTAATTGGATAATAATTTAAATTTTTGTGTGATTTGTCCTCAGGTAAAGAAGAATCCAGTCCAGGACAAAAGTTTGATGCCAGGAGATGATTTTGTTATTCTTCCTCAGCCACAAACAGCAATTCATATTTCTTCAGGAGATACAATGAATATAACAATATCCAAAAGTTGTCTTAATGTTTTCAACAATTTAGCCAAAGTATGTTTGGTTTTTGCTTAAAATATTTCAAATAGAATTTTAAATGAAGCATGTATGGATTATTTATATTCATCATCAAAATCAGTTTCCTAAAAAATGTGTAGTCATTAATTTTAGAGAACATTTGAGGTTTGCAAAAACTTTATTGTGTTGTTATGTTCCTTTTTAGGGTTTTTCAGAGGGCACTGCTTCTACTTTTGACTACTCTTTAAAAGATAGGGCTCCTTTCACAGTAAAAAATGCTGTAGGTATTCCCATTAAGGTGCAGCCCAATCATAATCTCAGAGTAATGGGCTCCCCTGAGAAAAGTGGTGTTATTGATGTTGATGCTGGTCAGAGTTTGGAATTGGAATATGCCAGTATGGAAACTTCACATCCTGGGAAACTGTCTGCATTGAGCTGCCAAGAAAGCTCCCTCTTCACCCTGACCTTTGGTATGTTATGTTTATTTTATTTCAAAGGCATTTTTGGAATTGTTGAGGTGGGCTTATTTTTTATAAAATATGAGAAAGATATTTTGCTTCAGATAACATTGGTAGCCAACTTTTCTAAAGGCTTGAAACAAATAGTTGGTAAACTCTTTTCTTCCTCTAAACTGAGAAAATTAAACTTGATTCATTTAAGAATTACCATAGAAAACAAGGTTATTTCTGTGCCCTTAAATAATACAATGTGTAGTATTTTTCAAAAAGGATGGGAGTTCAGTGAGGAGAGAAAATAACTATCTTCAGAGGTCCTAAAATATTGACAGTAGTTATCACCATTACAAAGACAAGATGATTATTGCTATATATATATAGTTGAGAGAGTAAGGAGCAAGTTTAAAACATTCAAAACTCCAAGAGAAGTTGTTTTGGGTCAAAAAATTTTGTAATAATAACCATTTTCCATTCTGTTAGTTCCTGTTGTCTTAGAAATAATATTTTGTGTAGTCATCATTTTTAGTCATGAGGAAAAATACTCTTGTCATAATTTTTGAGGTGCTGATGTTATTCTGTCTGAGAGAAATATAGGTACTTAATATTTGGAATGCTTCTCATTTATGCTTTGCCTTAGTACCTCATGGATATACAGAAGTTGCAAAAATCCCTATTGCCAGACCTGGACGGCAATTGTATAATGTACGGAATCCCAATGCCAGTTGTTCTGACTCGGTCGTGGTACAAATAGATGCAACTGAAGGGAATAAAGTAATTAGCCTTCGCTCTCCTCTGCAGGTAATGCTGTTAAAGTAAATTGTGTCCCTCCGAGTATATCAAGAAATATTAAATCATTTAGCTGAGCATAGGAATATATAAAATTTCATTAGGTCAATACTAATTATTCATAAATAAAGAATAGGTTGAACTGGCTGAACTTCCCCATCCAACTTGCTTTTTGTAATAGTATTCCTTTTAAATGTTTAATGAAACAATCTTGTTATGGTAAGCCCATTTTTGTTTAAAATTAATAGAGCTTTTTGTTCCTTTAAAGATTCAGAACTGAGAAATATTAATAGTTATAGCTGGTTGGTAGATAGAATAACATTCCATTCTCTTTGTATATTACTTGGGATTGTAATTTTCAAGTTTGTGGTGAAGGAATATTGGAATGATTTAGAAAAAATTTAGCATCTTAATCTGTAGAAGTAGTTTCTTTTCTACCTTTAAGTCTTCATGCATTTGTCTTCTTCTCTGCATCATTACAGGTTTCAGTAAATGGTCAGCAGAAGAACATTTCTTTTTATATGTAACACTAGATAAAAATGAAAAGATTTCAAATTTTGGCCATTGTTCTTTTTCAGGTTGCTTTGAGCTCCCGCCTATATATCATATTGTAGTCAAGGAAAGAAAATTGTATTACTTTTCCTCACATTTCTTTTGCTATACTTTTTTGTTTAGTCTCATAGTACATTGAGGAAATTGTCGTAATGAAGAAATATCGTGGAGAAAAAAAGGAGAAAATACCATGTCTGAAATCTTTAAAGATTAATACATCTTTAAAGATAATATTATACACTAACAATAAACATCAGCATATAATATATAGAGCATGTGAATATCCTAAAAATTTTCAACTGTCACTTAAAGATCAAGTTTCATATATGTAGCAGTTAAATACTCTAAAGTTTTCTATTACCAATAAAAATATCTTCTAGTATTGGGCTTGAAACATTTTAGATCTAAAAGTAATTGTGTGTAGCTCAGATTTTTCTTTTGAATCTCTACATCTTTCTAAACAACTTGTATGTCTTTTACCCAACAGATTAAAAATCATTTCTCTATTGCATTCATCATCTATAAATCTGTTAAAAATGTTAAGCTACTGGAGCGCATTGGAGTAGCCAGACCTGAAGAGGAGCTCCATGTTCCTTTACATTCATATAGGTAGGTACTTCCTTGAATATACAAAGTTTTAAAAGGTTCATTAAATATGCTTAAAATTCTGTAATTGGGATCTATACTCTAGAAAAATAGTCACTTCAAATACAAAGGCAATGAAAATAAAAATAGGTATCAGAAAATTGTAAAATATCAAATATATCACCACAAGAAATTTTCATCTGGTAAATTCAATGATACTGTAAATGTATTTCTCTGTAACTATATGTCTTTAAACTGGCTTTTATAGATCTTTAGAAAATAAAAATATGACATTTTTTTTTAAGTTATCATGGTTTGCAGAGTGTTTTTTTTTTTTTTCCAGAAAGTTTCTCCATGAGTTAGCTATGTGACTTTTGGCAAATTTCTTAACCTTTCATTGCCTTGTTTTCCTCATCTTTAAAAATAGGAATAATAGTACTTACCTTGTAAAGTTAACCAAAATTTAATGAGATCCTTTTTATTAAACTCTTTATAAAAGCTTTTTCTAACTCTGTTTTCTTTTTCTGTAGAAGCCAATTATTTATTCAGCCAGCTGGTATCTTAGAGGATCAATACAAAGAATCCACCACTTACATTTCCTGGAAGGAGGAACTTCACAGGTGCAGGGAAGTCAGATGTGTGCTGCAGTGTCCATCAGTTGAAGTCAACTTCTTACCTCTCATAGTCACTACAATTGCTGTGCCTGATGAATTAAGCTATATATGTACACATGGAGAAGACTGGGATCCAGCTTACATTATTCACCTGTATCCTACCCTCACTTTGCGGAATCTTCTTCCATATTCCCTAAGGTATTTACTTGAGGTATGTCCCTTCTATTTGACTTGACTTTTCTTATT